>NC_139466.1:27492857-28731428 GCF_057233095.1 Heloderma suspectum
GCATTGTCCTTCCCCAACTTGTGCAAGGTTTCCCGCCATCTGCTTTGTAGTTGGGAAGGGGGGGCAAAGCAGGATGGAGTAAATGACAGCAAGAACCCGGAACAGGGCCAGTGAAGGGGCGTGGTCTGGGGAGAGGGGTGTAGGCTGGGAAAGTCAGGAGGTCTGGAAAGAGAGGTCTGGAGGTCAGCATTTGGCCTACACACAGAAGTTCCCCGATCCCTGGAGTAAACAACACCAACTGGCAGACAATTATCCTAACTTGCTATAAGGCAGCTCTCCATGTTTCTATCCCTCCCATCTGAGCGCAAGAAATTATAACAACGCTGAGGTGACATTGCACAAAGCTTCTCTGAGCCAATCGCAAAGTGTCTCTGGCCAGTCTGGGCCAGAGTGTCTGGAAGCTTTCCTGAGCACTGGAAGGAGGCAATGAATGCAAGATGGATGATCATCCCAAACTATCGATTTTGAGCTTTAGATTCCCTGCCTCCTCTGACTCGCTAGCTCTGGATAAAGGCTAAAGTACAAGCTAATCTGACTCGATTTTAGATCTGAGATGGACAGCCTCTGCTCTCTCCAGTCTTAATGCACTGCTTAATGGGTCATCTGCCCAGCTCCGGGGAATGCAAGGACTGTGGAGGAGGAGCAGAGAGGAGGAGGTGGGAGAGAGAGGTGAGCTCTATTAGCAGAAACCTTCTAAACTTCTGTAACATAGTGGTGACAGTCAATTCTAGTTTTTCAGAAAAGGAGACACAGGCCAGCTCAAGATCCCACACTGAAACAACACCTTTACTCAATGCTTGAATACAGCCAGGTAATTTTAGACTCTGAACTTAATACTCTTATGGAGAATGGGCTGGGGCTTTAGATGGAATTGTATATTGCTTCACTTGCTTCAAAATGTGGTAAGTCAGCCCTGCTGCATTTGAAGGCTATCTTGCTTATTTTGTTGAGTGGGCCCCGGACCTCTGCCCCAGAGTCCTACCCTGATGGTGCTGCTACTTCAATGGCAACAATGCGGGGGGGGGGCAGCTCCCTTCCCTCTTGTGACAGCCCCTCTTGGTTACTCTTTTAGAAAACTATAGAGGGGGCTATGATCTGGACAGAATTGGGAGAACCAGTGGGTGAGGTATGTGGGATTTATTACGCCCCCCCCCCTCTACTTTCCCCTTTCATAATTCAAGTCCCTCAAGTCTGTGCAATCCACAGCCTATGGACAAAAGAAATGGGTTGGACAGTGGCCTTGGAGGAAATTGAGAAGCCATCCTAAGTCAATGCAAAGTACTACACAAAAGTCCTCTAATTTGTTTCAAATGATTTCTTTTATTGCATAATTTAAATTACATAAAACTGTATTTAAAAGAAAGGAAAACAAAGATGTCCAATTATTTGTAAATCATCCTGATATTTTCGCACTGATTGGCCAAAATATTAGAATCTGGGACTTGGTTAACTTTTTACTGAACAATTAGATAAGATACTACTTATATATATCGCTCTCTTGTAATACTAGAACCCCATGGGGGTCATCCCATGAAGCTGAATTGGTGGGAGATTCAGGTAGGGATGTACGAAAGTCACTTACCTTTTCGCAGGGGTGATTCGCGGTGGGGGGGAGGCGCTTCGCTTCTCCCCCCGAAGTTCAGGCGAGGGGGGGGAGGCATCCCGCCTCACTTGGCCGAAATTCAGGCTGGGGGGGGGAGGCGCCCCGCCTCGCCCGGTCGAAATTCAGGCCGGGGAGAAGCGCCCCGTCTCCCCGGCCGCGAAAGAAAAAGTAAAAAAAAAAACAACAACCCGTGATAGGTTACGTAACGATTAACGTAGCCTATCACGGCTAGATTTCCAAAGTCAGCCATGATAGGCTACGTTAATCATCACGTAGCCTATCACGGGTGACTTTGGGGGGAAAAAAGGCGCGTACACAAATGGCGGCGGCCCTTGGGCGCCGCCATTTGCATTCCTTATTTTGGCACGTCTAGTCTACGTAAAGATTTACGTAGACTACGGCGAAAATAAGGGAACACTATTTGCGTTGCCCTTATTTTCGCCGTAGTCTACGTAAATCTTTACGTAGACTAGACGTGCCAAAAAAATAAGGAACGCAAATGGAGGTGCCCATGGGCCGCTGCCATTTGCGTATGCGCTTTTTTTTCCCCCAAAGTCACCCGTGATAGGCTACGTGACGATTTACGTAGCCTATCACGGCTGACTTTGGAAATCTAGCCATGATAGGCTACGTAAATCATCACGTAGCCTATCATGGGTGTGTGTGTGTGTGTGTTTTTTACTTACTTTTTTATTTTGTAATGGCGGCGGCGGCAGCCGGTCAGGAGACCGGCCACTGCCCCCACCCCCACTGAACCGCCGCCGAACCGCCGCCAGGACCCGCCGCTGAGAGGGACATTCGCTGAAGGTAAGTCCCATCCCGGGGGGGGGGGGCAGAGGGCCGGCGGAGAATTTCCCCAACACTTTCCCCAACAAATGCCTCAGCGCTCAGCCTCCCGAAGATTCGTGGAGAAATTCTCCACCATCCCTAGATTCAGGACAGATCAAAGGAAGGACTTCTTCACACAGCCCATAGTTAAACTATGGAATTTGCTACCACAGGATGTAGTGATGGCCACCCATTTGGATGGCTTTAAAAGGGGGTTGGACAAATTCCTGGAGGATAAAGCTATCAATGGCTACTAGTCTTGATGGCTGTGTGCTACCTCCAATATCAGAGGCAGTGAGCCCATGTACACCAGTTGCTGGGAATATGGGTGGGAGGGTGCTGTTGCGCTCATGTCCTGCTTATGAGGTTCCCATGGGCAGCTGGTGAACAGAACGTGTGAACAGAATGTCTGAACAGAATGCTGGACTAGATGAACCCTTGGCCTGATCCAGCATGGGCCTGGCTCTTCTGATGTTCCTATGCTCTTATGTTCACATTTAGAGAAGAGGCTTAGAATATCCCTGAGAGAATCCGCTCTCTTTCCCCAGGGCTACAGCCCCGCATCCAAGCTATTGTCATAAACACACAAAATCAATAGCTCACTCGGTCTAGGCCCTGTGTTTGCAAATTGCCACCAGTGAACTCCAGTGGATTTATACCAGCAATCAAAGATGAAGGTTGTTTGGTGCTGAGTGAGTTGGGCTCACCTCCAGAGGATCCTCCCACCTGCTGACTCTGCCTCATGTACATGCATGCATGCCCCCGCTGAGGTTTAAGGGAAGAAAACATGTATGTTCTGTTTTCATTAAAAGCAACATGTCTTGAAGGTTAATAGATTTATTGTCGCATAAGCATCTATGGGGCCGCGGTGGCTTAGTGGAGGGGCCACGGTGGCTTAGTGGTTAAGATGCTGAACTGCAGACCGGAAGGTCGGCAGGACAGCAGTTTGAGACCCGAGCGCTGCGTGACGGAGTGAGCTCCCAGCTTCAGTCCCAGCTTCTGCCAACCTAGCAGTTCGAAAGCAAGAAATTGCAAGTAGATAATAGGTACCGCTTCAGCGGGAAAGGTAAGGTTACAGCATTCCGTGCACCTTGGTGTTCAGTCATGCCGGCCACATGACCACGGAAGTGTCTTCGGACAGCACTGGCTCTTCGGCTTAGAAATGGAGATGAGCACCACACCCTAGAGTCGGACACGACTGGTTGGGGACACCTTTACTTTACCTTTTTAAGCATCTATGGAGTCCACCCCATCAGATGCTTCTGATCAATCCAGCCCAGAAGACACACTTCCACTAGACTCTCTATACCATCTAGAGCTGGGCCAAAATTTCTCAGAAAATAATTTCAGGATACATTTTCTGAGGATGTCCTTTATCAGGATCCCTCTGAATTGTTGGAGAATTTCTCCCCCCACCCAAGAATATTCAGCAAAACGACTGCCTCAATTTCACTGCTTGCAAATGGGATAGAAAATTTTGGGTGCAACTCTGGATCCACTTTTAATATTGCTTACTATCATGTTAACATTGTTGAAACTGGTAATGGGACTAGCAGTTAGTTCTTCTGGTTCTCCTCTCCTAGCCCATGACTTTGTTCACCCACCAGCACGAACTAACAATATATTTTCATTCAGTGTTAACTGAGCTAAATTGATCTCAGAAGATTTTTTTTTCCTTGTTTGAACTGTTAAATTCCTTCCCCTTCCCTGGAGAATATTTGCAAAATGACCCACCTCCCATTTTTCCACCTGTGTCACTGACCAGGATTCTGACCACTCATCCTCAGAACAAGAGGCCTCTGAGTTAATAGTTCAAGAATGACTCAGCTATGGAAAGGTGAATCAAGGTTTCCATCTCCACAGGACCCAGTTCTCCAGACGTTTTTGGAAGAACCCTCCAGGGGTTTCAACCATCCTCGGTCCTGGTTCTCATCGGAGCTACCTGTGATGTTCATCTTGATCAGGTTTTTCTGGAAATCTATTGTCAACTTATCTAAGATGGACATTAAAACCAACAAACAAACCAGCAGATTCTGAAAAGATTCTTTTGCTTTTTAAGGCCTTTTATTTACACCCTGAGCCTTTCCCATTAGCAAAGTCAGTTCAAGATATGCACTTCTTTCCGAATGCAGGAGCACTCCCCTTCAGTTTCCTCCTCCTCATTCCCTTTTCCTTTG
Source organism: Heloderma suspectum (assembly GCF_057233095.1). Lineage (NCBI taxonomy): Eukaryota > Metazoa > Chordata > Lepidosauria > Squamata > Helodermatidae > Heloderma > Heloderma suspectum. The sequence continues at coordinate 27,497,466 of NC_139466.1, forward strand.
GTTCTTTCCCCCTCCTTGCTGCCTCCACCTTGCTATTTCAATTATTTAATTTTTTTTTCATGCTCCCTCCAGCACTGAAAAGCCGAATGTCTTAAATACAAATCATCTCCAAATCATTCCACCCAGGACCTCACCGCCCTTGCCAGAGCACTGGGGCTGCGGGATAATGAGCTCTGTAGAGAGTTCGCTCCGATCTTGCACACCACTGGTGTGGGGGGGGGGAATGGGAGAGGGAGAAAAGAACAGAGGGAAGAGAGTGGATTTTTTTTCCTTTCTGATTACAAAGAAAGGTCTGACCCTCTCCTCTTTCTTCCTTTCCCTTCCCTGCAAGGTGGCCAAGGGAGATGATGTATGTTTGAAGTGAGCAACCCCAAAAGTGACATTCTGAGGACTGCTTCCTAGTTTGTATGCCACTGAGTCTCCTTTGCATTCTGGGGGATGCACATAAGAAAAGCCCTGCTGGATCAGACCAATGACCCATTTCATTCAGCATCCTGCTTCCCAGTGACCCACCAGGTACCTATGGGAAGCCCAATGGGAGGATGTGAGGGCAAAGTCTATGCCAAGTGACCTATGCAGGGTCACATGATCTCTTGCCTCCACCCCTGCAATGTTTGAAGCTGCTTCCTGCATCCCGTGCAGCAGACACACACACAGAGATCTATGCACCTGTCTCCCAGAGAAGAGACTGGGACTTAATTCAGACTGGGACTCATTAGGCTGTAGCCCCAGAATCTAGAAAGTAATCATAATTCATGGGAGTGGCTTTAGGCATGTGCACAGTTCTTTCCCCTCATTTTTATAGGGCCTCCAGATGATGAGTCACGACAGCTTTCTCCAACCTGGTGCACTCCAAAGACTGGGACTCCCATTGTTCCCATGGCCAATGATCATTCTGGCTGGGGATGATAGGATTCGCAGCCTGGTGGGGACAGGGATGGGGAAGGCTAGATGAGGTCTTCCATGTATGCTCGAGCCAGGTCTGGATGGAGAGGAAGAGAGCATCCAGATATGTTGATGAAAACACATGCTGCAGTATGTGTGCGTGCGTGCGTGCATGTTTGTGCATGTTTGTGCATGTATGCATTCAGTCTGATATCCACAGACTTCTAGCTAAGCCTACTGAACATTCACAGGAAGGGCAACAGGAGAACAGCCATGTTGCATATGTTCCATGTGCAAGAAAATAAATAATTGGGTTGCTGTCATTCATGATTTATTTTATTTTATGTTATTTTATTTATTACATTTCTATACTGACCAACAGCCAAAGCTCTCTGGGTGGCTCATAGCAATTAAAACCATAAAATACAACATAAAGTACAATATGTAAGCGTAAAAGTTTAAGAATAATGTATAAAATAAAAGTAAAAACCAAAATAAAACCTAGAAGCAATACAACAATTTAAAATAAGGTAACAGATTTAAAACAACAGAAATGGAAAGACAAAAATGCCTGGGAAAATAAGAAGGTTTTCACCTGGTACCGGAAAGACCACAATATAGATGCCAGGTGAGCCTCTCTGGGAAGCTCATTCAACAACATGTGTGCCACAGCAGAAAAGGCCCTCTTCTTAGTAGCCACCTATCACATTTCCTTTGCTGGGGGCTCCCAGAGTCGGACAACTGAGGATGAACTTATGGTGCAGGCAGGTATATACAGGAGGAGACAATCCTTCAGGTAACCTGGCCCCAAGCCATTTAGAGGTAGAACATTAATACCAGCACTTTGATTCAGGCCTGGAAATGGACTGGCAACTAGTGCAGATGGAAAAATACTGGCATAATATGATCCTGTTGGCCACTCCCTATTAAGAATCTTGCTGCCCTAATTTGGAGCAGCTAAAGTTTCCAGACCATTTTCAAAGGCAGCCCCACATATAACACATTGCACTAACCATATACTTATTTGTGTGTTTGTGCACAGATTCACAGATCACACTCCTAGACCCATGTGAACAGTGACCATGCCACCCTTTCCAATGACACCACCCGGAACCCCAGCAGCCAGGGCCTCACAGAGCCTCCCCATACATAGCAATCCCATGTGCTTTCTCTGCCCCAGCCTTCCAGATGTGTTAGGCTACCATGCTGGCTGGGGGATGATGGGTGTTGTATGAGTTCCCCCAAATGGCAGCCCTTCCTTGATACACCAGGTCTCTCTTCTGACAGCTGCAGTCAGTTTTTGTATCAGTCAGCTGAACGCTGGTGATGAAAACTCCCAGCCCAGGTTGGCTGTTTCCACTGTGGAAACACACACACACACACACACACACACAAACACACACACCGAGTGAGTGAGTGAGAAACAAAAGAGCACCCATCTCTCGCTGCCATCTTCAAAGCCGCTGTCAGCAGGAGCCATCGGAACAGTTTAAGTACAAAATGAATAGTTTTAATATTTAATCAGTTTCTAATCGGTGCCTGAATCCCCAGCGGAGGCATGGTTCAGTCGGAAGGCCGTTCAGCGCTAGCACCCTCCACCTGCTTGACCAACCCCTCCCAACCTAAGTGGGCTGTTTTGGGGCCCCAAGCAACTTACCTGCCTCTCAAATTCCGCTTGCAAAATGAGGATCAACAGCCCTTTGTCATAAAGTGAACACTCCTCATTTGAAAGTGAGACAAACACCTGCAAATATCTGGGCAGTTAGTTCAACTCAAGATGTGAATTCGGAGTGTACAGAACTTCCTGGCCTGTTTGTTCTCATTCTACCACTAGCAGACAACTCCTCCAGCCACCAAGCCCTCTGTGAGGTCTTCTAGACTATTGTCCTATCCTATAGTCCAGGAGTGGGAAACCTCTATCTGGGGACAAATCGAACCCTCCTGGCATCCCAACTGGGCCCTATGTGGTTCCCTAAATGGCCATGTCCCCTTCCACTGATCCCATGTGCCCAACCATCCATCATCGGGGTGACCCCAGAGTAGCTGCCAGCAACTGGAGCCTTAGGCGAGCCATGCAATTGGCGCCCCCCCCCCCAAACCCCAAGGGCAGATCTAGCTTGAGGATTTTGGTAAACTGGGAAACATGTTGCCCCTTGTTGTTGTTGTTCAGTCGTTCAGTCGTGTCCGACTCTTCGTGACCCCATGGACCAAAGCACGCCAGGCCTTCCTGTCCTCTGCTCTCTCCCGGAGTGTGCTCAAGTTCATATTCATTGCATCGGTGATGCTATCTAGCCATCTCATCCGCTGCTGTCCCCTTCTCCTTTTGCCTTCAATCTTTCCCAGCATCAGAGTCTTTTCCAGTGACTTTTCTCTTTGCATTAGGTGGCCAAAATATTTGAGCTTCAGCTTCAGTATCTGTCCTTCCAATGAGCACTCAGGGTTGATTTCCTTTAGGATGGACTGATTTGACCTCCTTGCAGTCCAGGGGACTTGTAAGAGTCTTCTCCAGCACCACAGTTCAGAAGCATCAGTTCTTCGGCACTGAGCCTTCCTTATAGTCCAGCTGTCACAGCCATACATTACTACTGGGAAAACCATAGCTTTGATTATGCAGACCTTTATCGGCAAGGTGATGTCTCTGCTTCTTACTATGCTGTCTAGGTTTGCCATAGCTTTCCTCCCAAGGAGCAAGCGTCTTTTAATTTCATGGCTACAGTCACCGTCTGCGGTGATCTTGGAGCCCAAGAAAATAAAATCTGTCACTGCTTCCATTTCTTCCCCTTCTATATACCAGGAAGTGATGGGGCCAGATGCCATGATCTTCATTGTTTTAATGTTGAGCTTCAAACCAGCTTTTGCACTCTCCCCTTTCACCCTCAACAAGAGGCTCTTTAGATCCTCTTCACTTTCATGTTGCTCCTCTTCTCTGTGTAATATTTGTTAAGCGTATTTATTTAAACAGAATCATAATTATTCAGTTTTTCTGTCTGTCCAACCAATGTTTCTGAGATCAGATAAAACAGAGACACAAAATTTTCATTTTTATTTGTATTTGTGTAACGGGTATTTTTTCCCTCAAATTTGGTTGCCCCACTTAACTTGGTGCCCTAGGCGACCACCTACTTTGCCTATGTGGACGGGGCACCCTGCCAATTGTTTTGTGGTTTCCTGGCTTTTGTGCAGTTTTTTCCCCCATTCTAAAAGGTTGAAATGCCGCTCCTGAGGATTACTTACTGGCCCGAAGAACTATAAGCTACAACGGGGTGGGGAACCTCAGTCCCAGGGGTGAAATCCAGCCCTCCGGGGCTCCCCAGGAGGCCATGCCCCCTCCCCAGACCCTCCCCTTTTCCCCGACCACCAATTGGTTGGTGGTTCCCTGGCTTTCGCACGGTCTCTTCCGCATTCTGGAAGGTTGAAATGCCTCTCCTAAGGCTTTGTTACTGGCAGTAAGACCTTCAAGCTACTATATGCTGGAATATTTGGTACATTGGCCTTGCCCCCTCTTGCCTTTAGCCTTGCCCACCACTGGAATGTGGCCTCGGAGAACTTCTCCAAATTCATTCAGCCCTCAGACTAAAAGGGGTTCCTCATCCTTGTTCTAGACTAGTGTGCTTCCTCAGTACCTCCTTCATTCCATCCTGCATCCTCTCCACTTTTCCTCCCACTAGGTCCCTCCCTTTCAGCCGACAACCTGCTTTTCCACCTTCTCCCTTTCCTTCAGGCTCCTTGCTTCTGGGCCTAGTTCTTTACAGAATCATAGGATCATGGAGGTGGAAGGTACCTCAAAAGTCATCTAGTCCAACCCCCTGGCAATGCAGGAAATCTACCGCATTCCGGATAGGCGGTCATTACACCTCTGCTTAAAACTAGTGCTATGCCAAATCCTGCCCCCTGTTTTCGGGAACTTTTTCTCTCCCTGCGAAAGAGGCATTGGGTTTTCTTCCTCTTTCACAGGGAGAGGGAGAATTTTGGGGAGTGTTCTCCTTGGAGAGCAGAGCAGGGTTTCCACATGCCTTTTTAAGCCTAGGCACTTCTTTCTTTCTTTCTTTCTTTCTTTCTTTCTTTTTAAACACCCCCTGCACTTGCAGGAGCCCAGGACGCTTCTCCAGCCCAGCAGTTCTTTCTGAACTCCCAGGAGACCATGTGACCTCACCCTCCAAATATTATGAAATATTTTCTTTTAGAATTTAAGACAAGGTGCTTATATATTGTTACCAGACCTTTATTCCACCACCACCACCCCAAATGATTTCTAACAACTATTCAACAAAAAGCCTTTTATAGATAGACTAGAGATGTAAAATGTCTGGAAATAATGAAGCCATTGGGGAAAATGTTTTTTAATCCTCTCAGTAAGATTCTCAGCGTAGTTACTTCTTCCATTTCTTGTTAAAATTATTGATGCAGTATATGTTTCACTGATGAATATTTTGGGATGCTCCAAGTCATGCCCAGTCCCCCAAATGTGAATAAAGTCACCATATACAGAAGACAATGTAAATTCTTGACAGTCGGGTTTTGTTCTGCAAGAGTCCCGTGTTTCTGGCCTTATCTTCCTCTACCTCCAGTTCTTCCTGCTTCTTCTGGCTTCTAGGATGATTCAGATGTTTCAGGGACTACTTGATAAAGTTCCCTCTGGACAGACATAAACTAGGAATCTAAAATATGTTATGTATAACTTGGTTTGCTCAGAACATTAATCATGTTTGGTATATTAAAATTTAAAAGTATAGTCTATTCAGACAATAATTACAAATTTTTTGAGTTCATGTTTTAAAGTTTTCAAATATAATGACAATTGTATGAGGAAACCAAGTTATACATAATATAACTTTAGCAAGATAAAGGCTGCTTTATGTTCCTAAAGCAGCCTTCCTCAGCCTGGTGCCCTACAATGTTTTGGACTACAATGGCCAGCATTCCTGATCATTGGCCATCCTGCCTGAGCTGAGGCTGATAGCACCTGAAGTCCAAAATAACTGGAGAACCCCAGGTTGGGGAAGGCTGTCCTGAAGGAACAAAGTGACTTCAGATATGTAAAGAGTGCTAAAAAAATGCGTATTTTTCAATTCCCCCCCCCATTTGGGGGGGCATTGTTGTTGATAAAACAGAAAACCTCCCAGTGTTTTTCCATGGCTTCAAAATTTCTGGAAATTTTACATCTCTAGTTGGTTCAGATCCTACCTTCTGGAGCAACATACTTATTCTATCATCTATGCTGCAGTCCTTCAAAAAGATGAAGATGGCTATCTTTTGGGATGTTGGAGAAAGCCGCAACAGATTCAAATGAGTTTGGATTTCTATGAATCCCACCTCTAGATTCCACAGTGGACTAGCTTTTTCTACATCACATGGATACTGTGGACTTGCAACCTTTTTTTTTTTTTACTTTCTGAAACTGTACACAAATTTAGTTGTATAAAAATATAATAAAAATTGAAAGTGTTAAAAAAAGCACCATCAATGGAAAATGCACATTTCCCCCCACTGGTGAAAATGTGAAACTGCAGGCTTGGGGGAGGGATTTGCATGTTTGCGCAAATGTGCATTTTGGAAGTGTACATTTGCGCAAGTGTGCACTTTCCAACATGAATGCAAGTTTGGGAAATTGAGAAAAACCCTATTCCATTGATGAGTGGAAAATAGAATGAAAGATGCTTGCCAATCCAAAAAACACAGATGGAATGGATTTAACAACATCTGTAGATCCCTAGCTATCATATCATCTTAGGTTCCTCATAATCACCCTCTGTACCTACTCAGTTCTACTCTTTCTGACCCTTCCTTCCTGTCAACAGCTCACAGCCTTTCTTGTCTGTAGGAAGGAGGGTTCCCTGCTGAAGTCAAGATGGGGGTTTGCCCCGTGAGGTCAAGCTGACCATTGCCATCTTGAAAGCTGCACAGTTATTCTACATTGTATAACTGACACTTCCCTACTCTGCAATTAGAACAGGGATTGGTGAGAATTGCTGTTGCTGTTGTTAATTTTGTGATAAGAATTCACTACAGGCAGTATCCAACTGAGTCATTCCACAAACTCAAATAGTACTAGTGGAAGTCCGCTGAATCTTTCCATTGTGCAAGAGTAAGAACATAAGAACATAAGAAGAGCCCAGCTGGATCAGACCAAGGGTCCATCTAGTCCAGCATTCTGTTCACACAGTGGCCAGCCAGCTGTCAACCGGGGGCCCACAAGCAGGGCATGAGCGCAACAGTGTAGTGGCCATTCCGCTTGCATAACCGGTTGTGCAAGTGGTTGCACATCCCAGTTGCACAAGCAGAATGAGCAAGCAGAACACACAAACAGTTGCACAACAGGTTGCACAATGGATTGCACCAGAGTTATGTGCAACTGGTTGCACAACAGCTTGTACAAGCTTAATGCACAACCACTTGTGCACCCATGCTTGCACAAATGTAAGTTTAGTTGGATTCTCCTCTTGCACATAGCTCAGAACCTAGTTTCCACAGGGCCCAAGTGCAACTAGGAATGGCAGAGAATTCCGCCGTGGACCCCAATGAGGTTGGATTCTTTGGAATATGGCCTCCAGAATCCATGGCGGAACAGCTCACTTACCTCCACCTCCTGAGGATTTCCTGCGGAACGGCATGCCAGCTCCATATTGCTGGCGATACGGTAATGGCAGCCGCCAGTACCATATCGCTGGGAGGAATACAGCAGCAAATGGCGTAGTGGACACCACTTGCGGCCATAAAGTGCTGTTTTTACCTAAATGGAGCCGTAAACGGCTGCAATTAGGTTAAACTGAGGGCTTTATGGCCGCAAGTGGCATCCAATACGCCATTTGCGTCTTGTGTTTTTCCCCACGATAGGCTAGCAGAGACTGGCAATCTCTGCTGATATTATGTGGAAGTACTCCCAGTTGGGATGATCTCCACTCCCTGCTTCACCTTCCCCATCAGCAGAGGGAAGGATGTGGAGAGAGACTCACAACCTGATGGACCTGATCCATGTGGTGAGTAGTTCCAAAGGTTATGGCAGGGAAAGGTGGTGGTGGGGAAGGGGATATCATTTGGCATGGAAAGGCTCCCCCCCCCCCCCCGCAGCAGCAAAAATAATAGGCTCCAGTCCATAAAAGATTACTTTCTAACATTCAGACCATAGCGTTTGATCTGTGATGGCTGCTGGTTTCACACATGCACATCACTTGGTTGTATCATCACTATACAATAAGTACGCCTGTGCAAATTCTCCCGCAATCCGGTGTCAGCGCTAGCCACCCACTCTAGCTTCTAAATCCAAAGCCTAGCAGGGCCGATGTCATTGGGCACTTGCCGAGGTCCCACACCCCAGTGGGGGCTCTTGATAACAGCCCCCTGGACAGGCTCCTTCTCTTCATCCTTGCAACCTGCTTGCTCACCAGTTTCTTGCTTTGGCCCAGACAACAATGGTGGGGAGGAGGTGCAGATGCTGCTGCCTGCTTGCTCCCCGTCTCTCTGCCTGCCAAGCAAGCAAGTGGCAGCAGTGATGAGAAAGAGGAGGAGGGGCAAGAGCAGCTGGTGACAATGGTGGTGAGAAGGGAGACTCACTGAGGGAGGGGCCCCGTAGGGGGTGTCTTGCCCACCTGGAGCCGGTGCTGCATGTCAAGCATGTGCCCTGCTGCGGATTTTCAGTCCCTCTCCAAAGGCCATCTAGTCTAGCATCCCGCTTCCATCAGTGTCCAACCATTGAGGGTGTCTTGCCCTAGGGCCCTCCAAAACCTGGACTATTGCCTAAGCCAGATTTCTCAACCTGGGAAGTCTAGGCCAGACTTTCTCCTAGGCCAGACTTTCCTCATGGTTGCCTGGGCCAGACTTCCCAACCTGGGAAATCTAGGCCAGGCTTTCCTCAGGCACTGTTGCCTAGGCAGGCTTCCCAACCTGGGAAGTCTAGGGCAGACTTTCTTTCTAGGCCAGACTTTCTTCAGGCACTGTTGCCTGGGCCAGACTTCCCCACCTGGGAAGTCTCAGCCAGACTTTCTTCTAGGAAGACACTGTTGCCTAGGCCATCCTTTCCAACCTGGCACCCTCTGGATGTATTGGACTACACCAGCCAGTATGGTGTCAGGTCAGCCTAGACCTGCTCCTTCACAGAGGCACCTCTCTCCTCCTTGAGCTTCAGGGCCTGAGGGAATCCCTCTCCAGCCCCCAAGCAAGGGATGCCTGGCTGCTATTGAGCAGGCGGCAAGAAATATCCGGGGGAAGATGAACAGCCTGAACGCGTTATCAATCAGGCCGACATGTCCATTAGCCACCCAGAGAATACCCCCATTGCCGCCTGCCCACGAGCCATCTCTGCCTTGCGGCTTTTGAGCTGCTGCATGTCTTTGCTCTTTCGGTAATCTTCTGGATGTCATAAATAACTCCTCATGTCCCACATGGTGGATTTAGCCATGTGGGGTTATTTTTACAGCAGTGCTGATAGGAACGGGGGCCAGGGGAGGGGGATTTCTTCACAACAAGGAAACCGCGGCTGCCTCCAAGCTCGGAGGGGGCTCTGCGATGACTTTCCTACCAGCACCATCTACTGGCCATGAAAGGTATTGGCACGACTCTCCTTCGAGCTTCCTCTCCCCCTCTCTGCTTCTGGCGACACACACATTCAACCACCTAAGCAACAGCATTACCAATCAAATGTGTAAAGTGCAGATAGCATAAAGCAGCCTTCCCTAATTTGGTGCCCTCTGTATGTTTTGGACTGCAGTTCTAGGGATGTCAGAGAATTTCGCCATGAATCTTGGGGAGGCCAAATGCCAGCGCATTTGGCCCCCTGAAATCGGTGGCGAAACGGTCTGCCCCCCCGCCCCCCCCGGGATGGGACTTACTTTGGGCGAATCTCCCTGGTGGCAGCGGCTCCAGCGGCGGTTTGGCGGCGGTTCGGTGGCTGCCGCCACCATTTCCAGTAAAAAAAAAAAAAAAGTGATAGGCTACGTAAAGATTTACATAGCCTATCACGGCTAGATTTTTAAAAAATACCGTGATAGGCTACGTAAATGTTTATGTAGCCTATCACAGCTGAGTAAAAAAAAAAAACCGCGCGTACACAAATGGCGGCACCCATGGGCGCCGCCATTTGTGTTCCTTATTTTGGCATGTCTAGTCTACGTAAACATTTACATAGACTATGGCGAAAATAAGGGGAACGCAAATAGCGTAGACGCTACGCTATTTGCGTTCCCCTTATTTTCGCCGTAGTCTACGTAAATGTTTAGGTAGACTAGACGTGCCAAAATAAGGAACGCAAATGGCGGCGCCCATGGGCACCGCCATTTGCGTATGCACGTTTTGTTTTGTTTTGTTTTACTCAGCTGTGATAGGCTATGTAAACATTTACGTAGCCTATCACAGCTGACTGCAGGGATGCAAACGGCGGCGGCTACAGCTGCCGCCATTTGCAGACCCGGCCAGCCAGGATTTGCTGCGGGAGGGATGGGGCGCCTCCCCCCCAGCCAGAATTTCAGGGGGGAGGGACGGGGCGCCTCCCCCCCACCGTGAATCAATTTCGTCATAAGGTAAGTGACTTTCGTATATCCCTATCAGCAATTCCCATCTGCTCCAGCCAGCCTGATTAAGGGTCAAAGATGATGGGAGCTGTTGTCCAAAACATCAGGGTGGGACCCATTGTTGAGGAAAGGTCATATAAAGTAGATCACTGAGGACTAGTGCAGACATGTAGCCGCAGATTCATTGAATTTCCTTCACCTGATTGCATTGGGCTTGAGAGCCCATGCAGGGGTGTGGGGTGGAATGCCACACAGACCAGGAAGAACATGCGTACACAAGTACATGAGACCGAATTGCTGAACACCAGATTATGGCTTGTTAAGTTATTATTGCATTTATACCCCTCCTTTTTTCTCTTGCAAGGAACTCAAGGTGGCCAAGTAGAATAATAAAATCATGGGGTTGGAAGGGGCCTACAAGACCATCGAGTCTAACCCCCTGCTCATTGCAGGAAGCCTGATTCCCAAGTCCTAACCAGGGCTGACCCTGCGTAGCTTCTGAGATCAGACGAGATCGGGCACATCCAGCCCTTTGCTCGACGTCATGGAATCCTAGGGTTGGAAGGGGCCTACAAGACCATCGAGTCCAACCCCCTGCTCAATGCAGAAGCCTGATTCCCAGGCGGTCTCCCGTCCAAGTCCTAACCAGGCTAACATAGTCCTCCCCCTCTCCATTTTAGCCTCACAACAACAACCCTGTGAGGTAGGATGGGCTGAGAGTCAGTGACTGGCCCAAAGTCACCCAGTGAGCTTCATGACCGAGTGGGGACTCGAAACTAGACCTGCTGAGTCCCAGCACTCTAACCACTATACCCCACTAGCTCGCATTCAACTTATTTGTTTATGTATTTACGATAGGTATACTCCATTTTTTCCAGCCAAGTTCGAGTCCCAAAGTGAGCTACAAGGTTTTGTTTTGTTTTTTAATACATACAAAGCTACTATCATAACAGATGTATGTATGGCAATCTCTTTTGGTCCCTGGCAGCTCATGACAGAGTCCAGGGCTACTTCCTAATCCTGAGGAGGCTTCTAATGTGAAATCGCCCTGCCTCATTTATTGAATTTTACAGGTGGTCCAGATTATGTTGGATTCTACTTGCAACCCTCCTGTGTTTCCCCACCACTTTTCCCATCTTTTTCCTTAGCAGAAAAAGAAACCCTATTAAGGAAGAAAAGACAAAATGGCTGCACAGTGCCTTTTAATTGGTAGCCATAGGTGCCCTCTACCTGGAAGCATTCCAGGTCCTAGGTTCTTCCATTCATTTCCTATGTTGAAGCTCTTCAACTTTTATCAAATTCCAACCAAGCACCATTGCCTATATTTTTTCTGAGTAATACACACATACACACAAAATAAGGCACACTTGCACATGATCCTTTTATATGCTGTATAAATTGCATTTTTATTCTTTCATTAGGTATTGAGCTCCTACTTAGGCTATTTTACTGTAGATGTTCAATAAGCATATCAGTTATAGACTAAAGGCACAATCCTATGCATGTTTAGACAGAAAAAAAGTCCTACAAGTCTGACTTTTTCTGTCTAAACATGCATAGGATTTCACCCTAAAAATTCTAATCCATGAATTCCTTTGTTTCTCTGGTGACCTTGATTTATTATTACATACATCCTTCTTCTTTTTGTGGCCTTTATTTTGTTACCTTTCATTAGAAATAAGGTAAAATTTCAGGATTAAAAAAGAACACAAGAGAAGCCACCCTTGATGGAAGAGTTCTTCTGATGTCTTAGCCAGCTATCATGCTGGATGCAGCGGAGGCTGGTGGCTCTTATTTCAGTGGGGTGGTAAATCCGCTCTGGGTTTCAGTCAGAACCAGTCAGAACTCTGAAGGAACTCTCCAAGTGCTGAACCTTATCCCCAAAATTGGTGCAGCACCTTTGATAGCTTCCTTAGAGCTCTGCCTGGTTCTGAGTGAAATCCAGAGCAGATTCACCGTCCTACTGAAATGGCAGCCACCAACCTCCGCTGAAGGACTTGACATGCAAAGAACTGAACAGCCTCTTGGAAGCCTGGAAAGTGGGTCGTCCCCCCCTATACACACACACATGTGCACACATCCCTTTCCTTTTTTTCCCAAGGTCAATTGGCATTGCAGTGAGGTGTAGTGGTTAGAGTGTTGGGACTCAGTGCAATGCCAATTGACCTTTTTTTCAAGGTCAGTTGGCATTGCAGTGAAGGGCTGATACATTCAGGCCCTCACCACATCAGCTTAAGCATCTCTCCTTACACACTGCTGCTCAACATGTCAGCACTGGATCGCAGCAGCTGGTGACCCAGAGTTGCTCAACAACAAAATGCATGTACAATGTATTGTACATGAACATCAAATTTGCTCCACTGCTTTTGTGGAGGCCCTGGTCTCCCCCACCCCATGAAGGGTGCAAAATGAAGGGTGCAAAATGGGGACCAGGCTGCCAGCACATTTGCTGCTGTTGCCACTGGGAGTGGCAGCACATAAAACAAAGCCACAACCCTGAGAGGAAAAGGAAGAAGGTGCACTAGAACCAGGGATGTATGGCTTTTGTAAAATCTGTTCCATCTGTCTCATGGATTGTCAGGTTCCTTTCATTCCTTCATCTGCTCATTGATGGAATCTGAAGTTTTCCAATTTTTCAGATTTGTGCAAATTTGCATTTGTGCAACTTCACAGTTCTAAAAATTCATGAATCCCTCCCAAATGTGCATTTACTTGCTTTAACCTATGGGTGAAATGCCTATTTTCACCTGTATTTTTATATTTTATGTATTTTATATGGCTAAATATGCATAACGTTTCAGAAAGTAAGAAGAAACAAAGAAGAAACCACTCCACAAGTCCATGGAATCTGTCCAGCTTGGGAAAAGCCAGTCTGCTGTGGAATGAATGGGTGAGATTCATAGAAATCTGAACTCATTTGATTCTGTTGTGGATTTCTGTGACATCCCTAGCTGCAACATTGGTGAACTTCACCTCCAAGAAACTGTTTGAGAATTTCTCTTTCCCCTGGAGAAATTTGGTGAAATTGTCCACCAATATCTTTGCCCACAAATAGGATGGAGAATTTCAAAAGGCAATTTGTGCACAGCTGTAGCTCATGCATGCACCCCCTGTGTGTGCATGAATACTAAGTTACAATGTACAGAGCAGCCTTCTATTTCACATGAGTGGTGTTGATGACCTGGTGTTGATGACCAATTGTAGGACAAACTTCTTCTCAGCATTGCAAAGTAAAGGAACACAGCATGCAGTGCAGAGCCTTTAGCAATGTGTATGCCTGGGAGGGCCAGCTGGGGATCTCTGTGTGGGAATGGTGGCAGGGAGCTTATAAACGCATCTACATTTTCATCTGTGAAATAATGGAGGCTCCGGGCATTTTGTCCAAGAGTGGAACATTTTCAAGAGTCCTTAAAAGCTAATTTCAGTGTAAGTTGTGGTCAGAATTCTGTCTGTCTCTTATTGAACAAAATTAAACTGGACTCTGGGGCATGATAGCTCATAGGCGACAAGAAAGAACATTTTCAATGGAGTCACACATTCTGATTATGCAATGGAAGAAGTATCTTGCTAATGTTTGTGACATTCAGTGCTGCAGATCTGAAAGAGTTGTAGTAATGTTTTGATTTGGGTAGTACTCCAATAAGGTCCCTCAAGACTGAGAAGGAAGTATTACTACTAGTACTGCTATTACTACCACTACTATTTTCATTACTACTATGACTACAACTATTATTACTACCACTACTATTTTCATTACTACGACGACGACTATTACTACCACTACTATTTTCATTACTACGATGACTATTACTACCACTACTATTTTCATTACTACGACTACGACTACTATTACTACCACTACTATTTTCATTACTGCTACTACTGTTGAAGAAATCAGAGTCAGAGAGACCATGGAGTGAAGGAAAAAGAGTTTTCTTTATTAACGCGCGGGCTTTATGGCTGGAATCACTTCCAAAGTGCCAAAAGCTCCGATTTACATCAGCAGATTGTTTTTATAGATATTGTGACACGTAGGAAACGGCTCCTCCTCTCCCTCCCGTGTGGGGTTGCAGTCCTCAACATTTCCTCTCCTAGCACAATTTGTTTATAACACAGGAAGTGGGTTATAGGGCATGATAAGCAAAGAACATGATACATATCACTCTGACCTCAGCCTGGTTGGCAAGATAAGAGAATCCTGTGTCTCATCAGTTTACAAGAATATATTCAAGGGAGCAAGAGCTTAGCCAGAATATGAGGCATGAGACTACTTAGTCTGACCCTCTACATTGCTACTACACTACCACTACTACTACTACTACTATTACTACCACTACTATTTTTAACTACTACTACTACTACTACTATTACAGCTGTGCGCAAATGACCTCTTGAAATTCTCCACCCTATGTGTGGGCAGAGAAACTGGGGAAACAGTTTCATTGAGTTTCTCCAGTGGGAGGAGAAATTCTCCAATAATTTCTCACAGGTGGGACTCACCATTGGCAGGGGTAGCTCAGTGGCTTTTTTTATTCCTAAGGGTGTGGGGGGTTTTTTGGATTGCCACTGCAAGTGGCATCAACTGTGTTGACAGCCTGGTCCCCATTTTGCATTGCCCACATTACCCCATGCCTAGTATCATTCCGGGGCATGGGTGTGTGTGGATGGGGGGGGGGAAGATGAAACCCACAAAAAAAATGAGGACGGAATTTGAGGAAATTCTGAAAAGTTGCTTTTTATTTCTAGGTGGGTAGGAAAAGAAACACCTCAGGACATTTCTGAGGAAAAATGCCTTCTGGGAAATTTTGGCTCAGCAATACTTGTCACACTTTAGGGTTCAGCACCTTCCCCAGGGTCTTCCAAATGTCAAATTTCTGAGGATGGATTGTGGATACATCTTGTCTCTAATACAGGTGCAGAGAGATTAATGTACAATGAAAGACAAAATACTCATGCATACTCCTTGACCACTTCATATGTAAGGTAAGCACAAGGACCCTGAACCCAACCCAGGAGAATTTCTCCGAAATTTCTTCTCCTGAAAATTTCTTTTCGAAATGAATTTCTTTTCTATCAAATTGAATGAGAATGGTTGAAAATAATGTGGAAGGAATTTTTGGCACTGCACTTCTTATCATCACCATCACCACCACCATCACCATCACCATCATCAGTGGAGGCTGGTGGCTCCAGTTTCAGAGGGGCGGTGATTCCATTCTGGGCTTCTGTCAGAACCGGCCAAAACTCTAAAGGTGCTATCCAAAGTGTTGAGCCCGTTTTGGGGATAGGGTGCAGCACCTTGGATAGCACCTTTAAACTCCGGGCTGGTTCTAACTAAAATCCAGAATGGAATCACTGCTCCTCTGAAACTGGAGCCACCAGCCACCACTGGTTATTATTATTATTAGGTTTTGGGAGAAGATATGCTTTCCTTGTTAATTGTTCTCTCAACACTGGCTACTATCTTAGCCAACTTGTTGAGGTATATTGCCTGGCCCTGGTTGATGCTGTGCCAGGAGACAGACCAGGAGAGTGCAACCCTGTTCACTCTCCTGGACTTCCTTTGCTACCATTGACCATAGCATCCTTCTGGACGGCCTCACCACAGTAGGAATTGGGGATATGGTGTGAAAGTGGCTTCAGTTCTACCTGGGGGGGGGGGGTGTCCGGACGTTTGTGCTAGGGAATTACTTCTCTACCCTTTGACCTTTGGGGAGCCACAGAGTTCTATCCAGTCCCCCATGCTTTTTAACATCTACATCAGGGGTGAAGAACCTCAGGCCTAATCAGCCCACTGGGATCCCAATCTGGCCCTTTGGGTTATTGTTGTTGTTTACAGATTTTGGCCCCACCTATGTTGCCTTCAGCCCAACTCACCACTGGAACGCAGCCCCTGAGAAATTCTCCGAAATGAAATTCAGCCCTCAAGTTGAAAGAGGTTTGATACCCTAATCTACATCATTGTGCTTTTATTGTATTGTTTTATTATTGCAAGCCGCTTTGGGATTTGTGCAATTGAGAAGTGGTATAGAAATATTTCTAGTAAATAAATAGGCATCAGAGATGGGGAAGCTATGGCCTTCCAGATGTTGATGAACTATCCCTGGTATCCCTCACCATTGTCCAGGCTAGCCAGGGCTGATGGGAATTGGAGTTCCACAACAACTGCAGGGCCACTGGTCCCCCAGCCCTGATCTACATGGAACTGCTGGGAGAGGTCATCTGGAGGGTTTGACTGAGAAGAAGATGGCTTTTTTCCATAGTGAAGCCCAGTAGCATTGGAAGAATGGCCATCTCATAGTCCTATCCTTGCTCTCCCTTAGGGATATACAGATTGTGTAAAATCAGTTCCATCTGTGTTTCATGGATTGTCAGGCACTCTTCATTCCATTGCTACCCATGTATGGAATCGGATCTTTTTTCAGTTATGAGTTTGTGTGCAAAAATGTGTGCAAAAATGAACACATTCTCCCCAAATGTGCAAATTCCCCCCAGATGTGCATTTTCATGCTTTATCCAGTGGGGGAAATGAGCATTTTTAGCCACTTTTTTTTACTTTGCATATTTTTCTATGACAAAATTTGTGCAAAATTCAGGAAAGTTAGAAAAATGGTCTGCAAGTCCACGGAATCTATGCAACAGAGGAGAAGCTGGTGTTCTGCGGAATCCACAGGTCAGATTCATAAAAATCCAAACTCATTTGTTTCCATTGAGGATTTCACTAACATCCCTGC
This sequence comes from Heloderma suspectum, assembly GCF_057233095.1. NCBI lineage: Eukaryota > Metazoa > Chordata > Lepidosauria > Squamata > Helodermatidae > Heloderma > Heloderma suspectum. The sequence goes on from NC_139466.1 coordinate 27,514,588, forward strand.
TCTCCCTCAAAGCACAGTGATTGGAGATCCTCTGGCAACACATGCTCTATGCTTCGAAGGAGGACCTTTCAATCACTCAGCCCCCTCCTCCATCAGTGATTAGAGAGACAAAAGCAAAGGTGATATTTTTGAAGACACGCTGTCTGCCTTTCCAAAGCTGCATTGCAAATGGTGCCTTGTGCAGGGCCCAGCTTCAGTTCTAGTCACTTCAGAGGGAAGCCCACTCCACCTTGGGAACCACCAGAAACAGTCCAAAGGGGCAGAATTCAGCTCAGGCTGCAGCCAAATCTGATGCACATCCCTAGTTTCTAGATCCCATACCATCCTAGCCCCCCTCCTCTACATGTACTCTAGTTTGTCAATGTCCCTCTTTAAATGTGGCACCCAGAACAGGACACAGGACACCAGATGTGGTCTGACCAGTGCAGAATAGAGTGAAACATCCATGTTTTCATCAAAGGGCATATGCACACACGAGCAGAATAGTTAAGCACTTTGGGTTAAAAGCATTACACTTGCCATCAACATACGGTGATAATGCGTAAACATTTCCTTCTGTAGACCCCCACTCACATCTACTCCTGTTTGGAAATAAAGGAAATTTAAATATTTTTACACTGTTTGCTCATAAATAAAGATTGTCTACATCAAGAGAACGTTCCTAAGAGTGACCATAACATTCCAGTGGAACTATATGAGAAATATAAAATGGACATGCATAGATTAAAAACCAAAACAAAATAAGTCCCACTCATTTCAGTGGGTCTATTCTAAGTAGGACTTAGCCTTGATTTTACCCAATGAGTGTACACGCTCATAATGTCATATAAGGGCTCTTTAAATAAATATACATGCAAGTGGTTCACTAGAAAATTTTGCCAAACCATGCAAGATGCTGTCTCTGAAAAGCAGTGTTATATCCATAGCTGACCAAATATTGCCTAATTATCACCAAACATTAATTGTTTATTTTTATTTATTTATTTGAATTTTTATTATTATTATTATTATTATTAGAATATTTGATCACCCAAATAAATTCGCAAACCTCTTGATTATGTGTGCAAATTCATACTATATGGGACATTAAACAGCTTAAGGGACAGAAGTATGATTATCGTCATGGTTATGTACCTATTTTGGGGGATAAGGGTCAACTGGAAACCTCTATATTTGTTCTGCTTGTGGTATAACCACTTAGAGATATTTTTTTTTTAAAATATGGACAGAAGTATATAAATCAATCAATCAATCAAATAAATAAATAAATAATAACTTCACTCTGATATATATAGTGTTGTTACTGTTATTCAAGATAAATAATTCCTGAAACCAGTTTCCTTCCACAGTGGCAAAGAATGGTGCAATTAAGGAACAAAACAGACACTACTTTAAATCCATATCTAGCAGCTACATTTTTTTCAATTTACTCTAGAGTAGGCACAGGAGGTCTGATCCAGATCAGGACCCTAGCATGGGGGTAGGGAGGAGGTTAAGATTTGGAATCAGGGCCCTGAGAGTCCTCTAGAATCACATTCAGCATTATTCATCACCAGTACTGTTTCCCATGTTTTTGAGGGCTCCCCTCCCTCAGTGAGTCCACCTTCTCGCCACCATTGTCCCCAGCTGCTGTTGCTCCTCGTCCTCTGTCTCATCGTGGCTCCCACTTGCTGGCTTGACAGGCAAAGAGCCAGGGAGCAAGCAGGCCATGGCATCTCCTGCTCCTCCTTCTCACCACCGCCACTGTCTGGGCCAGAACAGGTCAACAAGAACGTTCCAGTGGTGAAGAGGAGGAGCAACTCCAGTGGGCTCTTGTCAGTGGCCCTTGCCAGGTGTGGGCCCTGACCAAGCGCCCAATGATGCCTGTCCTTGACGCCGCCCCTGTTCATCACATATGCTAAGAATGCGTGTCCTCGTGGACTCAAAGGCAGAACAGAACATTTGTCAGTCTCCCGTCCCCCCAGGGAGGGGGACGTTGATTATGGGATCTATATCAAAAATGTTCAGTATGGCTCAATGTATAAATGTGCCAGGCTTCATACTTGCAGCTAAGGATGTTAGGATTGTCTTTAATCTGGTCTGCGACAGGTGCGCAGATCAGGTTAAGTTTTCTGGTCCACCATTCGTAAACACATCCACTCAAATTATCTTTTTCCTGCCCAGAAAAATATGCAAATAATCTGAAGCAAGTTACAGTAGAAGTGACATTCTTATAAATTTATTGGGGGGGCATTGTGTGTGTGTTTTAGAATGAAGTCTCCCATGTTGGTCCACTTCCTGGAATATCCATAAAAGGACTTGAGGTCTTTTCATGGGCATTCCCCTATGTTTGCTGGCTGGGAGATTGCCTGTGACTTTCAAAGATGGAGGGAAAGGGCTCCCTGAAATCCGGACTCAATTTGAGTCTGTTGAGGATTTCTCCAACACCCCTACTTGCAACTGAAAATGCACGAGTTTAGGCTTGACTGCTCTGCTGTACAGCTGTATGCATGTCAATCTCTGTTCAGAGTGGGATGTCAGAGAATTCTGCCACGGACTCCAGTGAGGCTGGATTTTTTAGAATCCAGAATCCATGGCGGAACAGCCTCCCACCGTCCCACGGAATCCCCCCGGGATGGAGCTTACCTGGGGCGGATGTGGCGGTGGCTCTGGCAGCGGTGGCAGCGGCTCCAGCTGGTCTCCCGGCCGGCCACTGCCGGCCTGCTGCAGCTGCAAATGGCGGCCGTCATAGCGGCCGCCATTTGCATCCTTGCAGGCAGCCGTGTTAGGCTACATAAGTATTTACATAGCCTATCATGGCAAAGAGCAGGGGCAGAAATGGCAGCTGCTATGCCATTTGCGCCCCTGCTCTTTGCCGTGATAGGCTACGTAAGTATTTACGTAGCCTGTCATGGTAAAGGCAGCCACACAAATGGCTTACGTAAATCACAGCAAAGGCAGCCACACAAATGGCTTATGTAAATACTTACGTAGCCTATCATGTCTGCCTGCAAGGATGCAAATGGCAGCCGCTACGATGGCCGCCATTTGCAGCCACAGCAGCCTGGCCGTGGCCAGAACTCCGGCTGCAACCGGCCCCGGCCGGTGGCTCCCCTGAGCCACCGCCAAGCAGAGCCGTCTGGGGAGGATTCCGGGGGGAGGGATGGAGCACCTCCCCTCCACCATGGATGCCCTGGCACAGAGCCAGGTAAGCCTTTTGTACATCCCTAGTTCAGACCTCTGAATGAACATGAAGATCCTGAGCCCTCCAAGCATGCATTCAGCCTACCTGGGTTAATGGTATGAACAGGCCTCTTGTCAATTCCTATAGACAGGATGGCCATGTGTCCTACTTCTGTTTGAAGGACTGTCAAAGGATTAACAAAATAAAATCAACAATTTACAAAATTAACAAAGGATTAACAAAATAAAATCTCCAAAATAAAATCTCCCTCATCCATGACTTGATTGTGGATTAGGGGGCTGACCTGGTATGTATTACTGAGACCTGGGTGAGGAAACTGGGGGGGAGGGTTACACTCTCCCAGCTGTGCCCTCTCGGGTACTCAGTGTAGCACCAACACTAACTGGAGGGTCAGAGAGGGGGGGTTGCCGTAGTCTATAGGAATTCAATCCCTCTCTCTAGGCTTCCTGCTCATTTGAGTGCAGATCTTGAGTGCTTGTACCTTGTGTTGGGTACCCAGGACAGATTAGGGGTTCTGTTGGTGTACCACCTGCCCTGCTGCCCATCAGACTCCCTGCCTGAGCTGACAGAGGTGGTCTCGGACTTGGCGTTGAGGACCCCTGGGTTGATGGTCCTGGGGGATCTCTACTTCCATTCCAAGGGTGCTGTATCCAGGGCAGCTCAGTGTCAGGGTGGACACTGAGCCCATAGAATCCCAGAGTAGTTCTGGTGCTGAGGAAGAGCAGTCGCTCCTTCGGGAGAGGAGCACACTCCTTTTTTCCCAGGACCAACAGCTGACGGAGATTCCTCCCACCCACATTCCTAGTTTAGAAAGCAGTCCAGGGAGTGACTCAGCACAGATAGCAGACTGGGGGGGATGCGTGGCGCAGACGCAGAGTGCGGCGCCAAATGGTTCGCGCTCAAAGAACGGTTGCGCCCAGAGGATCCAAGGGAAAAGGGGAGGGATTCTCCCTAGTCCTTATATTCAGGGGTCTGCCAGTAATTGCCTTTCAAACGGGGACCAACTGTTCCAACTTAGGGCATAGGGATGCTGCTGCTCAGATCTAGTTGCTACCTGTAGAGTTATTAAGTTGTAAAAGAAGAATAAAGCTTTGAAAAGAATCCCTTTGTCTGTGTCTGGACTTGGCTACTGGATTAGACTGAGAGAGACCTCCAAGGAGCCCTTGACACTCAGGACTTCATGGCCACCATGACAACCATGGGGCTGTTGCAACATGTCATTGGCCCAACACATATAAAAGGACACAAGCTTGATCTGGTTTTCTCAACTGGGCAGGAGGGTGGTGATCTGAAAGTGGAGGAATTAACATCTGTCCCTTTGTCATGGTCAGATCACTTCCTGCTGAGGTTTAGATTCTTGGCAGCCTTCCCCCTCTGCAAGGGTTGGGGACCTATTAAAATGGTCTGCCCCCAGAGGCTAATGGATTCTGATGGATTCCAGAGGGCTCTGGGGGATTTTCCTGCTGGTCTGGCTGGGGCTACTGTTGAAGCCCAGGTCGCTCTGTGGAATGCAGAGATGACTCAGGCGATTGACACGATCGCACCCAAGCGCCCACTCCCTCTGAGCAGAGCCCAGCCAGCTCCTTGATATACACCTGAGCTGAGGGCAATGAAGCAAGAGGGGAGATGGCTAGACTGCAGGTGGAGGAAAACATGTGCTGAGACTGATCGAACACAGGTTAGAGCTCATTATCGAGCCTAATCTGAGGCAGATTAGACAGTTCTTTTCCACCAGCATTGCATCTTCTCAGTGTCGTCCAGTGGAGCTTTTCCAAGTGGTTCATGGCCTGTTACATTCTGGGCCAGGGAGAGAGACTGTGGAACCCTCGGTTGCACTCTGTGACGAGTTTGCATGGCACTTTGAAGATAAAGTCGCACAGATTTGTCATGAATTGGACCCCACTGTTAATGCAGTTCCATTGGTAGAGGCATACAGAGCACCATCTGGTCCAGTTTTATTGGATGAGTTTCAGTTATTGATGCCTGAGGATGTGAACACCTTGCTCAGCCAAGTCTGATCGACTACTTGTGTGCTTGATCCTTGCCCTTCATGGCTTATTACATCAAACAAGGAGTGGATGTCTGGCTGGGTCCAGGAGGTTGTAAATTCCTCCTTGAGAGAGGGAGTGGTGCCAGCCTCTTCAAAAGAGGTGGTAATCAAGCCACTCCTGAAAAAGCCTAACCTGGACCTGGAGGACGTTAACAATTATAGGCCAATGGCCAACATCCCCTTCCTGGGCAAGGTGCTTGAGTGGCTGGTTGTGGGACAGCTCCAGGCACTCTTGAATGAAATGGATTATCTAGATCCATTTCAATTGGGCTTCAGGCCTGGATTTGGAAAGGAAACTGTCTTGGTCACCCTGTGGGATGACCTCTGCCAGGAGAGGGACAGGGGGATTGCGACCCTGTTGATTCTCCTGGACCTCTCAGGGGCTTTTGATACCATCAACCATGGTATCCTTCTGGATAGGTTGTCTGCGTTGGGAATTGGAGGCACTGCACTGCAGTGGTTCTGCTCCTACTTGGATGACCGATTCCAGGAGGTAGTGCAGGGGAATTATTGCTCTGTGCCAAGGTAATTATGCCATGGGGTTCCACAAGGCTGTATTTTATCCCCTATGCTGTTTAACATCTACATGAAACTGCTGGGAGAGGTTATCCAGAGATGTGGACTGAGGTGCCATCAATATACGGATGACACCCAGCTCTACCTCTCTTTCTCATCAAACCCAGGTGAGGCAGTGGTTGTTCTGAATCAGTGCCTGGGCACAGTAATGGACTGGATGAGGGCCAATAAACTGAAACTCAATCCAGACAAGACAGAGGTACTGTTAGTGGGTGATTCATCTGCCCAGCTAGGTGATGTTCAACCTGTTCTGGAGGGGGTTGCACTCCCCCTAAAGGATCAGGTTCGTAGTATGGGGGTGCTCTTGGATCCAGAACTGTCACTTGAGGCACAGGTGAACTCAGTGGCACGGAGCACTTTTTATCAGCTTAGGCTGGTATACCAACTCCGCCCTTATCTGGACAGAGATAGCCTAGCTACAGTTATCCATGCTCTGATAACTTCTCGTCTGGATTACTGCAATGCGTTATACGTGGGGCTGCCTTTGAAAACGGTCCAGAAACTTCAGCTAGTCCAAAATAGGGCAGCAAGATTGTTAACAGGGACTAGCCAGCAAGCTCATATTACACTAGTACTTTTCCAGCTGCACTGGCTGCCAGTCCATTTCTGGGCCCGATTCAAAGTGCTGGTATTAACATTCAAAGCCCTTAATGGCTTGGGGCCAGGTTATTTGAAGGATCGCCTCCTCCCATATGTGCCTGCCTGGATCTTAAGATCATCCTCAGTGGTCCTTCTCTGTGCACCCCTGCCAAAGGAAGTGAGGCGGGTGGCTACTAGGAGGAGGGCTTTTTCTGCTGTGGCACCCCGGCTGTGGAATGAGCTCCCTAGTGAGGTTCACCTGGCACCTACACTGTATTCTTTCTGGCGCCAGGTGAAGACCTTTTTATTTTCCCAGCGATTTTAGCTCTGCTGTTTCAAATCTGTAGTTTAAATCTCTGCATTGCTGCTAGGTTTTATTCTGGTTGTATTGTTATACTGTGGTTTTAATGTTTTATATATTTTATATTGTTTTATTGTGTGCTGTTTGGTTTTAATTTTTGTGAACTGCCCAGAGAGCTTTGGATATTGGGTGGTATAGAAATTAAATAAATAAAATAAAGGACAGTCTCCCATTTGACTGTGTCTTCTACTTGAAGTGCTGACCAGACCATGTTCCAGATCTCAGCACCCTAAGGAGGAAGGGCTTGGATCTTAAAATTGCCAATCAAAACAGCAAACTGAGTGGTCACAGAAGTCACTGTGGTTGCAGTCTTTCCCACCACAGTGAGATGTATTGTATTGCGCTTTAAATTAGTCATTATTTCTAAATGTTATGCTATAAATGAACATCTGCAGATTTTATGCAAATTGGCTTCATCTTTTTGGTGATGCATTTCCTCGGGGGGGGGATTTTTAGGGAAAATTGGAAGACTGGCCTACCACAGTATTGAGAACATAAGAAGAGCCATGCTGGATCAGGCCAAGGGTCCATCCAGCATTCTGTTCACACAATGGCCAACCAGTGACCCATGGGAAACCCACAAGTAAGACATGAGTGCGATAGCACCTTCCCACCCATGTTCCCTGGTTTATATAAGCTTACTGCCTCTGATACTGGAAGTAGCAAATAGCCATAAGGACTAGGAGCCATTGATAACCTTCTCATCCAGGAATTTGTCTAACCCTGTTTTACAGCCATCCAAATTGGTGGCCATCACTACATCTTGTGGTAGCAAATTTCATAGTTTGACTATGCACTGTGTGAAGAAATCCTTCCTTTTATCTGTCCTGAATCTCCCACCGGTCAGCTTCATGGGATCACCCTGGGTTCTAGTATTATGAGAGAAGGAGAAAATGTCTCCCTACCCACGTTCTCCACACCATGCATAATTTTGTCTCCCCTTCTTATTCTCCTTTTCTCCAAGCTAAACAATCCCAGCTGTTGTAACCTTGCAGAAGAACAAGACCCCTTCCAGGCAGGTAGATGTTCAATCCATCAATGGTTTGCCTTGCGCCACTGATTAGTCTGCAGCAGCCTTCCCCAGCCTGGTGCCCTCCAGATGTGTTGGACTACAATGTCCATGCTGGCTGGAGTTGCTGGGGGTTGTAGTCCAACACATCTGGAGGGTGCCAGGTTCGGGAAGCCTGGTCTACAGTAAAACCAGGGTAGCGAATATATCTGGTCCTGGTTGACTTTACAGTCACACTTGATTCGTTAGACAGGAGCTAGTGATGCACCTAACTTCATAACAGTGGTGGCTGGTGGCTCCGATTTCGATGGGTCCAATTTTGGTGGGGCTGGGAATCCATTCTGAGGTTTAGTCAGAACCAGCCAGAAGTCTAAAGGAGCTATCCAAGGTGCTGAACCTATTTGGGGGGATAGGGCTCAGCACCTTGGATTGCTCCTTTACAGTTCTGGCTGGTTCTGACTGAAACCTGGAATGGATTCACAGCTCCACCGAAATCGAAGCCCCCAGGCTCCACTGCTGCCTAACCAACAATGACAAACATCTCCTGCTTTTTCTTAGGGGTCCTTGCATGAGCACTGACTTTCAGATTATCGTTAGGGCAGGACTAGCAGCATTAATGAAACATTTGTCAACTGTTAAACTATGTGCAAACGTCACACGTATCTGTATAAGTATATGACGTCTGTGTGTGAGTATAGTGTGACTATGATTATCGCATATGAGTACTCTGAATGGGTGCTTACTGATTATGTCTATGTGGCACGAGGGAAATGGTGAGAGAATCAAAGAACCACAGACAGCAAGAAGTTACTATGCACAAACTGATGTTGGTCTCCACCAGTTGTCTATACTAGGCTCCCACAATGACCATGCTTGAAATTAATTGTACTGTTCTGCAGCTATTAAGTGATTAGCCGGACATTGCATTTCCAACTCTGTTTTTTTACAATACTTTTTTTTTTAATTTCAATTTCAATTTTGCATGTGATCAGTTCTACAATCTGTCCCTTTCTATTTGATCAAGTTACTAACGTCATGTAAGGAAAGCAGAGGGCCTTCTCAGTGGCTGCCCCAAGCCTCTGGAACTCCCTTCCCAAGGAGGTGAGAGTTGCACCCTCCTTGATTTATTTTCACAGGCATGTAAAAACTTTCTTGTTCCAGCAGGCCTTTGGGGATAGGTAGTCTGGACCTGTGAGAATAGGATGGATGGATACTATATTTCTTGTTGTCTTTTAATGTTTTGTTATTATATATAATTTTAATACTATTGATGATTTAATTATATTTTTAACTTTTGTATACTTCTATTTATACTTCTATTTATAGGTTTTAATTGTACAAGTTTTAATGTTGTAAAGCCGCCTGGAGTCCCAGTATTGGGGGAGAGGCAGGATATAAATAAATAATAATAAAAATAATAATTATTATTATAAAGCAAGGACCTTCTCATTTTTTGAAGGTATCACCCAAAAATGTATTAAGAATTGAGATCAGGGAGAAATTCATTCAGTTCACATTTTAATGGGATCTTACCTAATTTCACACATTTGAGCCAATGCGCAAACGGAAACTCAATTACTCTATGAAATTTGCACGTTCTCAAATTTTACACTGCAGTTCTTCAATCAAAAATGCATGCAAAACTGCATATATGAGGGGGAAAGTGCACACAAAAATGCATATGTTCATAAAAATAATGTTAAGCATGCATTACATTAGGAAACGTGCTTGCCCAAAATGTGTATATTAGGCAAAATTGCATACAACAATGCATGTATTCAGAGAGATTTGCACAAAAAATGCATACAAATTTTCATGTGAACATATAAACAAGAAAAATCTCAAAATGGGATGAACCACTCTTCAGATAGGAAAAAATAAGAAAATGAGAGAAATTGAAATTGACCAATTTGTCCATCATAATTAGGAACAAATTAGGGACAGCGATTTACCAAGGATAGGCAGCAGGAGCCAGGTACCTGCCAGAAGTAAAATGCAAACAGGGGAAGCAAGAAAGGTAGAGGAAAGAAACAGAGGCAGGGATAAATTGGGGGAAATACATTGAATAAGTCCAACAACATCTGGAAGATCACACGTTCCCCATCCCTGGGCTATAGTAACAGGTGTCACATGGGCTGCAATATAACCACACGATTACCTGGGAGTAGACCCTATTGAACTCAGTGGGACTTACTTCTGAGTAGACATGCTTAGGAATGTGCTGTTGATGAGTAGAGCCAGGCAGCTGCCCAGAGATATAGATGCTCCTTCTGGGGAATAATCAAATGCACTGTGAAATATAGAGTGAGAAGAAGCCACCTAATGTCCCACCTTGCCTCAGTGCCATCTCCAGGTCTCTCCATTTGGAAGAAGACCTGATGCACTCTCTCCCTGCCCTGCCTTGCTCCACTGCATCAGAGCTGAGGCTGCTGACCGTTATTTATTATTTACTGAGGGTCAAAAGCAGCCAGTGAAAGGTGCAGCAGCAGGTTAATAATATGGAAGCATTCCCCAGGGACGCTAAAATTGCTGCCCATTTCAATGTCCAAAGGCAATTTTAAAAAGCTGCAGAAGAAGGATCTGGTTGAACAGTACAGAGAAGCTACATAGTTTTTCATCTTAGCCAATATTATTGAGGTGTATGGTTCAAATTAAGCCCTGCAGAACAAGTATTCCTTCTTGCTAGCCCACCCCAGCACACAACTCAAAGGGAACACAGGTATTGTCACCTTGAAAGTGGCCAATTATACCAGAATGGCAGTCTCCAGATGTTGTGGACACCAACTCCCATCAGCTCAGCCAGCATAGGCAATGGTCAGGAATGCTGGGAAGTTGTAGAATGGCAGTGAACCTATCTCAGAGGGCTGTTGTGAGGATAAATGGAGGGAGGGCTATGCATGTCTCCCTTGGAGGAAGGGTGCCACCCGCCAACCTGCTCTCTCTTTTTTCTTTGTATTTCTCTCCACCCAGCCGTGTCCCCCCCTACCCCCCAGCCACACCCACACTTCTTTTCTTTTTCTTTTTTGCCCACCATACACAATACCTGCCCGGATGGAGAAATGGAGTGAACCAGTGCTGTCTGCAGCTAGGAACATCAAATACACAACAGCTCAGCCAACAAAGCGGTTGTGCAAGGCAGGTCTTCCCCTGTGTGTTTTAGAGAGGATGAGGCTGGGTTTTGTTGTCAGCTGCTCTCTCGGACTTTAATTCACATGCACAGGACATCTGTACATTTCCTCCATGCTTAATATCTTGACCGTGATATAATTCACATGTATGGTTTGATTTGTATTGTGGCTTGGCTCACTTCCTTGAGTTATCTGCTCTACATATGTCCTGAGTTCCCACAGCCTCCCGGTACCCGGTTCCTGTTTTATTCTAGCCAGCTCTCCATGACCCAGTCCTGACCATCGCCCAAGGCTCCATATAAGTGTCACAGACATAGACCCTGAACCATTATCCTCAGAGGAAGCCAAACCCTAGTTCTCTGAGGAAGCTCCAGAGTTAAGAGCTCAGGAAGAGGATCCAGTCACGGGAAGACATCACAAGGCTTCCGTCTCTCCAGGACACGGTTCCCCAGAAAGGTCCCAGGGGACAGCTTTCTCACATCCAGAAGAGGTAGTTTTGCCATGTTGGGACTCTGATGACTCCAGCCAGTGGAGACTGGTGGCTCCAATTCAGTAGGGTGATGAATCTGCTCCGGGCTTCAGTCAGAACCAGTCAGAACTCTAAAGGAGCTATCCAAGGTGTAGAGAACTCCTTTAGAATTCTGGCTGGTTCTGCTGAAAACTGGAGCAGATTCATCCCCCCAGTGGAGGTCACCAGCCTCCACTGACTCCAGCCACGAGGACACTTGCATGCCACCATCAGTCCCACAAAGGGATGTATGAGAATTCCACCTTTGCTGGCAAAATATGCAAGTATGCCCTCTTCAAAGCCCTGAATGGGATCATGACCACGTGTTTGCCAAAAATGTTGGCAAACTGCCAGACATGTGCACATGTTTGATTTGCACAACTTTCACAGTTGGATTTTGCACAAATTTCCTAATTTGCACAAATTTCCCTATAGACTGAATCAGCTCCACTTTAGTCTATGGAGGAAATTTACATGAATTTCTCCAAATTTGCACAAATTTCATATTCGATCACTGCTCAATTTGCACAAATTTCCCATTCACAAAAAACAAGCAGTGATTGCAAACATGAACAGGAATCGGGTGTGAGATGTTATGTTAATCCTAGGTTATGTTATGTTAATCCTAGCGATCTCGAACAATGCTCATTTGCCCATACCTACTCCCACATTACCACAGCTTGAGGCTGCTAAAACAGGCCAAGCCCCTTTAAGAAACAACACCTCAGTCAGTATGGAGGCAGGGCCAACCAGCCTAAGAGCTGGAGAGCCAGTGTGGTGTAGTGGTGAGAGTGTTGGACTGGGAGCTGGGAGGTCCGGGTTCTAGTCCCCACTTGGCCATGAAGCTCACTGGGTGACTTTGGCCCAGTTACAGACTCTCAGCCCAACCTACCTCACAGGGTTGTTGTTGTGAGGATAAAATGGAGATGAGCAGAAGGATGATGTAAGCCACCTTGGGTTCCTTGCAAGAGGAAAGAAGGTGGGCTATAAATGCAATAAATAAATAGATTAATAAATTCAGCAACACTTCTATTTAAACTTCAGTCTTGCTCTGATCCTTGCTGGAGTAACATACAAACAATCCTGTCTGGCTTCCAGCCTCAGCACCATTAGGAGCTTTCAGTAGTGCTGATTTCCCCCCCCCCCCGCCTTGCTTCCTGAGGAACCTGGCCCAACCAGCTCATCACTCAAGATCTGATCCTTAGCAGAACCCTGTAACGCAAGCTACATCTCAGAAAATCATCAGAACTCACTGCCTGAAATGGCATAGTAAGGCACATGGGGGGGGGGGGTTCATTATAGAGTGAGTGAAAATTTGAATTGAGTGAAGCCCATTTGGTTCAACTTTCATTCATTCTGAAACAAATGCTCTGTTAGCTTTGCTGCTTTAAATTTGTATTGTAAATCTCTACATCCCTGCTAGGTTTTATTCTGATTGTGCTTTTATAGCGCAATTTTAAGCTTTCATGTTTTATATTGTTTTATGTTGTACTTTGTGGTTTCAGTTTTTGTGATCTGCCCAGAGAGCTTCTGCTGTTGAGTGGCATAGAAATAAATGAATGAATAAATGAATAAATGAATGAATGAATGAATGAATGCCATGAGTAACAACAGTTATAAATGGCTTCATTTTTCATGACTCTCACTTGTACCCATTTGTATGTAGTTTGTGCAGGAGCTCTTCCCTTTCTCCACAGGTGATGGCAGTGTAGTTGACTTTGGTGGCTCTTCCTAACATACAGAAACAGCAGGAGAGGAAGACACATTATCACAAAACAGAAGAAGCAAAGTTCTCAGGAGCCTGGGGGAAAAAAAGTTATTCTGCCCAATGCATTGTGGAAATTCCCTTCCTCAAAGGCCACTTATCTTTCCTGAAATTCTTTTTTGAGCATTTCAAGATAGGAGAAGCATTGATAGGATTCTTTTTGATACAGCCGAAGAAAGATAAGCAGCCCCATGAGGAAGGAAATTTCCACAACGGGTTGGGAAAAATAATAATAATTTAAAAATTCAGGCACCTGAGAACTTCTTTTCTCTTCTGTTTTGTCTTCCTAGCATATGACATATATTTTCCCTAGAAAGTTCCAGGGCACTCTGGAAGGGGGTGGGGTAATGGCTGCCATATTTTTGCATTGGCTGCCATTTTTCTCTCCAGAATGTTCTGAAAAGACACAATGTCTGGGAACACTTTGGTAAATTAAAAGAGTGCTGCCAGAAGACAGCGACCAAAATAATCTCCGCCACTGCCAACAAACAGATAAACAAGCAAAACAAAAGTGCAAGAACAGGCAAAACCCAAGTGATGAAAATAAAGATGAGTACCAAAATGAATCCCCCCCCACACACACACACACACAAATAGTGAAACAAATCTCATCTTTATGAATGAGGTGCAGAAAAGGGCAACTAAATGATCAAGGGGCTGGACCATCTCTCCTGAGAAGATTACAACAGCTGCGATTGTTTAGCTTGGAAAAAGGGGGAGACATGATAGAGGTCTACAAAATTGTTCACACAGCACATACTTAAACTATGGAACTCGCTACCACAGGATGTCATGATGGCCACCAATTTGGATGGCTTTAAAAGGGGGTTGGACAAATTCCTGGAGGAAAAGGCTATCAGTGGCTACTAGTCTTGATGGCTATGTGTTACCTCCAGTACCAGAGGCAGTGGGCCTATGTCCACCAGTTGCTGGGGAACATAGGTGGGAGGGTGCTGTTGCCCTCATGTCCTGCTTGTGGGTTTCCCATGGGCAGCTGGTTGGCCACTGTGTGAACAGAATGCTGGACTAGATGGACCCTTGATCTGATCCAGCATGCCTCTTCTGATGTTCTTATGCTCTTATGTTCATATGGTTTTCTCTGTAAGTAAAAGGAAGTAAGAACCATAATCATAATAATAGCTGAATAATTTAGAGAAAAGGCTTAGAATGTCCCTGAGAAAATCCTCTTATGTGTTCTTTCAGAATGAAGATAAATGGAGTGCCAACACAAAGCCAAATCCTATGTGCACTTCTCTGTGGCAGCTTCACATGTTGTTCATAGGCTCCCAACAATTCTGTCAATGAGGGTAGGGTAGGACCTGGATGGAGATTGTGTGGCCTTCCCTAAGTTGTTGGAGTGCAGCTCCCATCATCCCTCACTATTGGCTATGCTGGCTAGGGCTGATGGAAGTGGTAGTCCAACAACATCTGGAGGGCCACACATTCTCCACCCCTGGCAAGAGATAGCAACTTGCTTTGTGGCAGAATCAGGATTTGATCACATCACACTGGACCCCCAGTAAGGCATCTAACATTGTCAAAAATCAATATTTTTTGCCTGCAGCCCCTGTGTCACCACAAGGATGGCTATGTGTCATATTTTCCAATGCACAGTCCTCTATTTCACGGCATCCTCTGTTTGAAGGGCTGTCTGCTCCAAGTTAGGGTAGCCACATCTCCTCTTTTGCTGAGGACAATCCTCTATTTGAAGGGCTCTCCAGTCCACGTTAGGTAGCCATGTGTCCTCTTTTGCAGAGGACAGTCCTCTGTTTGGGGGCTTGCCAGGGGACTGTCCTCTAATTGAAGGTGTCCTCTCTTTGAAGGGCTGTCCTGTCCCATTCCAGTTGTTAGCACCCAGACAGCAGACTGAGCAGGCACACAGGTCACCTGGTCACAGTCTTCCACACCATGGTGAGGCATGTCTTGTATTTCTATTGGAATGATCGTCATTCTTTCTAAATGTGCATCTAGAGCCACAAATTAGAATAAGCCAATGTGATTTGAATCTGTGTTCTCTTCCATCCTCTTTTTTGGTGACATATTTCCTGTTCTTGGGTGATGCGTTAATGCTAAGATGGCCACAGGGCGCCACAGGGCTCTCCAAAATCCGGAGCTAGGCCTGCTTGTCTATAACCAAACATGTGAGATTGCTTGATGAGGAATTGGTTGTTACCACTTCCTGATCTGAAACTCAGACAGCATTGTAGGGACATGGAGAGGGGGAACATAAGCACATGGGACCACACCCCTCCCAGTGATCTCAGAGCCTTTGCTTGGAATACACTTTCATGATCCATTCCAAACCAGGAAACATAAAACTGTCTAAGGAAATGGAAGAAAAGCAGAGATGAATGGCCAGCAGACAGACACACACACACACACACACACACACACACCCCAAAACACCCCAGCACAGATGTTTTATTAACACCCCTGCACAGCAGGAGGCATATTTCAACGTTCTTTTCACCAGTGATTAAAGCTACATGGCCTCCAGCATGCCCAGAAAGCCTCTTGCTTTTGACTCTGAGCACGTAACGAATATCAGCAGGAGAGAGGAGGCGGAGGTTCACAATGGAGAGGGAGGACCAAACCAAAGCCCTGGAGCCGAGTGCCCCAAACTTTGGAAGTTTGTTAGAAGTTTGCAGCTTGAACAGTGTATTTCCATTCTGTGCTTCCAGAAACCAAAGAGCAAAAAAGTAAAATTTTAAAACCCAGCAGAGGTCCCATCATTGGTTTAAAAAAGGGGTTTGCCAGAAATGACAAGTATATATTATTATGGGATACTGACATGAATGTGTTTCATCCACATTCTCGCTATGCTTAGAGTATCGGTAAAACATTTTGGGAGCCTCAGAAAAATATACACTCTCCTTTCACTTCAGGGTGCCATCCGGAAGCTGGTTACTCTAAACTAGCCTTCCATGGCCTGGTGCCATTAAGAGGTGTTGGATTACAATTCTCATTGGCCATGCTGGGCTATGGGTGATGGGAGTTGTAGTCCAAAACATTCAGAGGTTGGAGAAGGCTGCTCCATACAATGTTCTGTAGAGCAGGGGTCCCCAACCCCCAGGCTGCGGACCAGTACCAGTCCGTGGCCTGTTAGGGACTGGGCCACAGTAGGGGTGTGGGAACCCCCCTTACCTTGGGTCTGCGGGGGGCGGAGGCGATCCATCCCTCCCCCTCTGGAATCCTCGCCAGCCCTGGCCAGCTCTGCTCCACGGCGAGTCCATGGAGCTGCCGGAGGGCTCCAGCCCTGTTCTTTGCAGTAATAGCCTATTACTGCAAAGAACAGGGACACAAATGGCAGCCGCTACGTGGACACCATTTGCATCCCAGCAGCTGGACATCCACCCCTGGCTGGAGCGTGTTCTTTGCAGTACTAGCTATTACTGCAAAGAACAGGGACGCAAATGGCGTCCACTACGCGGATGCTATTTGTGTCCCAGCAGCCGGAAGTCTTCCGCTGGTTGGAGCTGGCCGGCAGCTCTGCAGACTTGCCGACGTGGAGTGGAGCCGGCCAGGGCCGGCCAGGATTCCGGGGGAGGAGGGACGGATCACCCCCCCACCACAGACCTAAGGTAAGGGGAGTTCCCACACCCCTACTGCAGCCCGGTCCCATCCTCCCCTGGTCGGTGGAAAAATTGTCTTCCACGGACCTGTCCCTGGTCCCAAAAAGGTTGGGGACCGCTGCTGTAGAGCACTTCCTAGACCCCATAAATTGATACTAGTTGAAGACTTGGAGGCCAAAAATTCTCCAGTTTTCAAGCAGAAACAATTTCTCTGTGATAAAATTTTCCCCCAGGAAACACATAGATTGTATGTCTCCCTCTTTCCTGGGTAAACCACATAGGTTTATCCAGGAAAGAGGGCATATCCAGGAAATCAGACATCATGTAGTGAACAAGAGGATATCCCGACTGGATACGTGCAATGCATCCAATCAAATCTGACTATGTAAAGCCAGTGAGGGGAAGTGAGGGCACTAGAAATGGACAAGCAAAATTTTTCCAAGGAATGCAGAAAATGTTCATGAATATGAGTAGTTTTTGCTCAGCTCAAATAGAAGAAAGTTTCTGGATATGACTGATGAATAGTGAAGTTCTCACAACCAGCTGTACCCACAAACAAATATGATTTAAGGGGAGTTCTAATGTTTATTTGCCGTGATGTGAAATCATCATGTAACCACATCGAATTGGCTGTATGGCATCATGAAGACAAGTAAGAGTGAGGGCACTGCTTTTCACTTTCACTCAGAATTAACATCATTATTTGATCACATAGTCAGTTCTAACTGGCCATGTGGGATGATCATGAAATCAAATCAGAGTTACAGCAATGCCTGCTGCCCTCACTCTGGTCTAGATTAGGACTCAGTGAGAATTTCTTTCCACTTATTTTTTATAAAAACTTTACCAAAATTCACAAATCTCTTCATATTCGGAATGGAAAGAACTTGAAATTTTTGAAACTCAAAGGTGGGAGAAACCAAAACTTACAGATTCATCCAACCCGATCCAGAGGTTTTAACACTTAGCACTTAAAGGTCTGGGTTTGAATCTCTGTCATGTTTGTAGTGCTGAATTAGGGTTGCCACCTCTTTTCTCTGGCTGGCTCCTTATCTTTAACTACTATACAGCAGACAGGTAAAACACAGTTCAGTCCATGTCCCTACTGAATTTGGCAGGTTCAGATGAGTGAGAATTTTGTTCTAGTTCATTTTTTTATACGTATTTACCAAAAATTGCAAATGTGTCCATATTTGAGGTGGGAATATTTTAAAAACTGAATTAGGGATGGGCAAACTCACCCCTGTCTGTGCTGAGCACCACTCGCCAGACCCCACTGGACTCTCGAACCTGCTCGCCAGATGTGACAAGCTGCCAGGTGGTCCCTGGGCACCCAGCAAGCAGCACACAGCATCCCACTCCTCCACCTAGCCGTCGTGCTGCACAAAATGGCAGTTTTGCCTTTTCCATAAAGGCTGATTTTACGTAAATGGTGGCCCTAAAGAGGCCCATTTATGCAACATTACAGGTGTGAATGGTCCATTCATATCTGTAATGTTGCATAAATGGGTCTCTTTATGGCTGCCATTTATGTAAAATCAGCCTTTATGGAAAAGGCCAAGCCATTTTTGCAGAAAGATGGCTCGGCGGAGCAGCAGGGCTCACTGCTTCCCCAAATTGGAGTGTGCTGAGTCAGGCAAGTGTGGTAGTCTGTGGATCCCAGTCCAGGGGTGGGGGGAGCTGGCAGTAATCCGCCAAGCTTGAGCCCCCAACTGGACTCCACCACCATCCCTAAACTGAATGCAAGAGGAAGCATAACTAAAACATTTGTCCATCCCTGGCACAGAGGAAATAAAAAATGGCAACAGTGTCATTTGACATTATTGCCACTTCCATCAGAACCTCTCCCAGTAAGACGGCTGAACCCTTTGCCCTTATTTACAGGCTCACCCAATGAATCACCAAAAGGGGCCTCTTTGCAGACCAGGAACTGGGTGGCAAAGTAGGGGGCATTTTGGCTCAGCCCTTCGTTCTAGCGAACACATCGGTCTGCAGATTCCCCCAGAGCAGTCTGAGCAATGATCAGAATAACACAGGGAAGATAGCACCTTACCATTGGGGGATTTTTACAAAGCAATGCTGGGGCTTGGCAGACAGGAACACAGGACAATTCCCAAGTCGCTGCTGTCCTGTGTCCTGCTATTAAATATGAATGATCTGGAGTGCCCAGAGACTGTGAACCTGGCTGCAAAAGAAACATCTCCGGTCACCGTCAGGCCTGAAGAAGCTGGAAGTCCCTGCACTGGGAGAGCCCTCTTTAAACTCTCTGTATCTGGGGGCAGGAGGCTAATTAGGAAGCCAGGTAATAAGGAGTCATTAAATCTGCCTGCACGATGCTGTTAGCATAACAAGGGCAAATGAAGAAGGTTTCAGCTTGTTTGCCCCATGCCTTCAATTAACCTCTCCATGTTTCCAGGATACTCCCCCCTCCCCCCAGATGGGTTTTCTGGTGCCTCTCCAAGTTTGCTAATTAGTAGGCTAGGGAAAGCTTGGCAGACAAGGGCCTTCTTTTAAACGCTGCTCCTGATACTGGGTCTAGCAAAGCCTC
This sequence comes from Heloderma suspectum, assembly GCF_057233095.1. Lineage (NCBI taxonomy): Eukaryota > Metazoa > Chordata > Lepidosauria > Squamata > Helodermatidae > Heloderma > Heloderma suspectum. The sequence continues at coordinate 27,533,868 of NC_139466.1, forward strand.
CCTATCTCTGTCCATCAGGTTATAGTCATGTTGACTATCTGCTAGCTTCAGGATCCAAGGCAGCATGCCTCTGAGTCCCAGTTGCTGGGGAATAGGAGTGGGAGGGTGCTACTGCGCTCATGTCCTGTTTGTGGGCATTTGGGTGGCTACTGTGGAGAACAGGAAGCAGGACTAAGTAGGACTTAGGTCTGATCTAACAGGACTCTTCTCGTGTTCTTATGCTACTGCTCCCTCACCTTTAAATCTCTCCTCAAAATCATCTTCTGCACAGGTATTTCTGGAGAGGGCGATGGCCTTCACAGATGTGTGTGCAAGCCAACGAAGAATGTCACTGGATTTCCAGGAAGGAATTTGGCCCATTTCCTGGGCTTAGGGATTGAGGAAGAACAGAGTTCCTCTGGAAGTGGGGAACCTCTTTCAGCCCAAGGGCCAATTTTCCATCCTGGAGAACCTCTTGGAGGCCTCATTCCACTGCTGAGTAGACACAAAGCCAAAGGGACAGGGCCAAAGGCAAAAGGGATTTGGTCAAAAATACAAAACATACCAGCATATTTTAGATTAAAGCTCTTGCTGCCCAGAACTAAGCCTTCGGAGAGGCAGGTCACACTTTAGAAGTGGGGGAAAACTGCACAAAAGCTAGGGAACCACTAAGCAGCCAGTGGTCACAGGAAAGGGGGTGGAGCCAGGGAAAGGCAGCATGGCCCAGGCAAACTGGATTTTGCCCTGGAATTTACACCCACTACAGAAACATCTCTCCTATTGGTGGGGGAGGAGACTTCTGACAGGATGCTCTAGCTGAGCCTGCTTTCAACTGCCCTGCTTTCTGGAATTCAGGATAAAGCAGTGGAGGCTGGTGGCTCTGATTTCGGTGGGGTTGTGAATCCATTCTGGGTTTCAGTCAGAACCAGTCAGAGCTCTAAAGGGGTGTTTTGGGAATAGGGTTCAGCACTTTGGAGAGCTCATTTAGAGCTCTGTCTGGTTCTGACTGAAACCCAGAATGGATCTATAGCCCCACCGAAATCAGAGCCACCAGCCTCTGCTGGGATAAAGCACTCTGAAAAAGAGGACTCATGAAAGCCTGAGAGCTCCCCAGTCACATGCTCCACTTGTGACTCACCAGCCTCCATTGGGCACACTTGAATCCACAGAGAGCGCACTGTCCTCTGTGGATAAGGGTCCCATTCACCACCCTCACGTATACTCAGTCACCCCTAATGTGCATGACCATCTTTTGCCCACAAAGCATTCTTGATTTACAGATAAGAACTATATTTTCTTTTTCTTTTTTTAACAATCCTTCACATTTTTCCAGCTACTCTCTGGCATGATGAAGAAACAACAACCCTCCCCCCGCTTTCTTACTAAGGAGGCCTTATCATTTGACTTCCCACAGGCCAAGTGGTGTTGGTTTCTTTCCAGATTTTGGAGCAAAGATTGACCACTCAATAAAGGCGATCTGCCACACAAAACCAATGCACCCTTAAATGGAACAGGCCCAGGTTCTCTTGGGAGGTAGGATGGCCATATGACTGAGCAGGCAGGCAAGTCACCTGGTCACTGCCTTCCTCACTAGGTGAGAATTGTATGGTATTCTTTTTAAATTATAATAGTCGTGTGTGTGTGTGTGTGTGTGTGTATTTGCCACTCAGAGTCACACCAGTGTAAAGCAGCACATTGCATTACCTGCAGTTACCTACAAGACACCAATTCTTTCAGAAGCACTTATTGAATTATTGCATTAGACAATCATTAACATGCACTTCCACTAATGTGGTTTATTTAACTGAATGTAAAAAAGGGGGGCGGGGAGAGATGCCGTATGCAACATGTAGAGAAAACTACAGTGGACCTAAGAACATGATTTCCCAACCACAAATCTGTGATTCTTACCAAAAAACTGGAGCAGTCTGTTGCAAGACATTTTAACTCAACTTCACATAGTCTCTCTGATTTACAGTTGCTTCCAAATGAACAAACAGAAGACACTGGCAATCTTGACTAAAGTGAAAACATCTGGATCTAAACACTTAGAATTCTTAGTCCAAGTGGCCTTGATCTGGAGGGCAATTCGTAAGTGTTATACCAGTCATGCCTCTGTTTTTTCTCCCACGAATTTTCATCTCTAGGTATTTCAAACTGCCACTCCTGGTATTCATTTAACAGCACAGATACTGATAGGGATGACAGAGAAATCTGCAAAGGAACAAAATGAGATTGAATTTTTGTGAATCTGACCCACAGATTCTGCAGCAGACTGGTGTCTCCCCTGCCCAGCAGATTCCATAAGTGGACCAGTTTTCTGACTTCCTATCCGTGGAAAAATATGCAATTAAAAAAAAAAACACACAACCAAAAGTGTGTATTTCCCCATAGGCAAAATGTGAAAATGCATATTTGAGGGGAATTTGTGTATTTGGAGGGAATTTGTGCATTTTTGCAAATGCGAATTTGCACAATTTTGGAAACTAAAAAAATTCAGAGTCCATTGATGGGCAGATGACAGAACAAAAGGTGCCTGACAATCCATGAAACACAGATGGAATGGATTTTATACAATCCATACATGCCTAGCTACTGACAAGGGTGGAAGCTGAAATGTTTAGCTCAATATATATATTATATATATATATATATATATATATATATATATATATATATATATATATATATATTTAAAACTCTGTTGTTAGTCTAGATGGATGGATGGATAGATAGATAGATAGATAGATAGATAGATAGATAGATAGATATTCACAGATGCAAGTTTTATGTGAACTGGCATCCTCTTTTGTCCTTCTTATTTTTTTGCTGATTCGTTTCCTCCTTTTCAGTGATCCATATATGGCCAACCTATGTGAAGGTGGATCCTCCCATATGGCTTAGCAGCTAGAAAGATGTAGCTGCTAGAAATGGATTTAAAGTATTGTCTATTTTGGCCCTAAGTCTAGATTCTAAGCTTACTTAGACACAATGCTTTGCAGAGAATGTGGACTAAGGTACATGTTACATTATACACATTTTTGGTTTTGGTTTATTACGCACTTTAACTGGCCACTTTTCCTTTGAAGAAAAAGCAGTGGCTGGAGCCCAACTCAGAATGTGCTCTCATAAGAACGTAAGAAGAGCTGTGCTGAATCAGACCAAAAGTCCACCTAGTCCAGCAATCTGGTCATGCAGTAGCCAAACAGCTGTCTGTGGGAAGTCCACGAGTAGGACATGAGTGCAATAGCACACTGCTGCCCATGTTCCCCAGCAGCTGGTGTACATAGGCACACTGCCTCTGATACTGAATGTAGCATATAGCCATCAGGACTAGTAGCCACTGATAGCCTTCTCCTCCAGGAATTTGTCCAACCTCCTTTTAAAGCCATCCAAACTGGTGGCCATAACTACATCTTGTGGTACCGAATTCCATAGTTTAAGTGTGTGCTGTGTGAAGAAGTATTTCCTTTTATCTCCTGAAACTCCTACCAATCAGCTTCATGGAATGATCAGAGGTCTGTCTCCCCATCCACTTTCTCCACACCATGCATAATTTTGTATAGCTCTATCATGTCTCCCCTTACTCACCCTTTTTCCCAAGCTAAACAGTCCCAGACATTGTAACTTTTCCTCATAAGGGAGTTGCTCCAGCCCTTGGATCATTTTGGTTACCCTTTTCTTCACTTTTTCCAACTTTACAATATCCCTTTCTAGGTGTGATGTCCAGAACTGTATACAGTATTCCAAGTGTAGTTGTAAAATAGATTTGTAGTATGGCTGTTATCGCTCTGGTGCCAAATCTAAATCCTGAAGTGAATCAGGGTGCTTGGGGGGGGGGGGGCTCAGTGCATTCAAAGCAAATCAGACCATCACTGAGGCACTCCAAAGCAAAGTGGGCTACTGATGAAGCGCCTCGGTCTGCCTTGGAGATTCGGAACTATTCTGATGCCTTCCCAAGGCAGCCTATCTGTATAATGTATCCACTTGAGAAATATCAGGGAGGGAGAGAGGAGGAGGAGGAGAAGGAGGAGGGAGGAGCTTTGTGAATGGCAACTCTAGTTGCCAAATTAGGGCTAAATGTAACCCAGCAGTCTCCAATCAGTGACGGTAGTGGGGGTGGGTGGAGGGGATACTGGATATATTGCAGAAAAAAGCCTGTGTTGGATCGTTGTGTGAGAGAGATCTGGTGGTGTTACTGGAGAGAGCTCTGAAGTTATTTGGAAGTTATTTGGCTAGATCTGTGTGTGTGTGTGGGGGGGGGGGGTGTTGGACTCTTTCCCTCTCTTTCATCATAGTTTTCCAGCTAGACCCTTTAAAAAAACACACACACAAAGGTATTTAAAAAGTACTTCCCTTTTCTCGTTCTTGGCTCTCCCCTCTCCTGCCTTTCTCAGTTCCTGTATTCCTTCCCAGAATAGAATAGAATAGAACAGAACAGAACAGAACAGAACCAGGGTTGGAAGGGGCCTATAAGACCATCAGGTCCAACCCCCTGCTCAATGCAGGAATCCAAGTCAGAGCATCCCTGACAGATGGCTGTCCAGCCTCGTCTTGAATGCCTCCAGTGTGGGGGAGCCCCCCACCTCCCTAGGTAATTGGTTCCATTGTCGTATTGCTCTGTCAGGAAGTTTTTCCTGATGTTCAGCCAGAATCTGGCTTCCTGTCACTTCAGCCCATTACCTCTCCCCAGTTTCAGAAGATCCCATTGATAAGCACTCTTTGAGTCCCATTCTGTAGCCAACTGCAGATCCACCTGATAGTTGTTTCATCTAGCCCACTTTTAGCTAGTTTTCTAATCAGGATATCATGGGGCACTTTGTCAAAAGCTTTGCTGAAGTCGAGGTATATTATGTCCACAGCATTCCAACAGTCCACAAGGGAGGTTACCTGATCAAAAAACGAGATCAGATGGCATCAAGTAATCACTGTGTTGTTTTCAAGGTGCTTACAGATGGATTGCTTTATAATCTGCTCCAGAATTTTCCCAGGGATTGATGTCAGACTAATTGGTCTGTAGTTCTCAGGTTCCTCTTTTTACCCTTTTTGAAGACAGGGACATAACTCTCTTCCAGTCATCTGGTACTTCACCCATCGTCCCTGATTTCTCAAATATAATAGACAGTGGTTCTGAGAGCTCTTCTGCCAGTTCCTTTATTACTCCAGGATGCGGTTCATCTGGTCCTGGAGATTTGAACTCATTCAGAGTAATTAGGTGTTCCTTGACCATATGCCTATCGATCTCAAGCTGCAATCCTGCCCCTTCAGCCTGTACTTCGCCTTTGCCAGGGGGGTCATAGACCCTCTTTTGGGAGAAGACTGAGCCAAAGTAGGAATTGAGCACCTCTGCCTTTTCTTTGTCATCTGTTATCATTTTGCCATCCTCATTGACTAGCTGAATCACCATTTCTTTCCTCTGTCTTTTACTATGCACGTAGCTGAAGAAAGCTTTTTTGTTGCTTTTAGCATCCCTCACCAACCTCAGCTCGTTCTCAGCTTTAGCCTTCCTGACGCCATCCCTGCAATTCTGTGCTACCTGCCTGTACTCTTCCTTTGTAGCTTGGCCTTCCTTCCACTTCCTATGTGTGTCCTTTTTTGTTTTCAGGTCATCTCTAAGCTTTTAGTGAAGCCACATTGGCTTCTTCTGTTGTCTTCCACCTTTTTTTCTTGTTGGAATTGTTTGTAATTGTACCTTTAGAATTCCCTTTTTTAAAAAACTCCCACCCATCCTGGACTCCTTTTCTTGTTAGAGTTGCTTGCCATGGGACCTTCCTTGACATTGTTCTTAGTTTATTAAAATTGGCTTTCCTAAAATCTGGGGTACACGTTTGGCTACACTCGGCTTTTGGTTTCTTTAGAACCAAGAACTCAAGTATACCATGGTTGCTTTCCCCCAGAGTTCCCGTAACTGTTACTTTATCCACTAAGTGATCTCTGTTGGTTAGGATCAATTCAAGGATAGCCAGTCCTCTAGTTCCTTCCTCCACTTTCTGTAGGAGGAAGTTATCAGCAACACAAGTCAGGAATTTCTTGGAGGGGCCATTTTTTGCATAATTTGTCTGAAACAAATATTGGGGAAACTGAAGTCCCCTATTACTACAACATCGTGCTTCCTTGAAACATTGGCTACTTGCTTTTCAAAAGTTTCATCCTCGTCTTCTCCTTGATTGGGTAGCCGGTAGTAGACTCTGACCACCATGTTCCTTTTATTCTTTGCTCCATTTATTTTAACAGATATGCTCTTGATGGGGCTACCAAGCTCATCCTCCTGTATTTCTGTGCAGAGATATGTATTTTCACATATAGTGCAACCCCACCTCCCTTCTGCTCCTCCTGTTCTTTTTGAACAAGTTATATCCTTCAATTGCTGTATTCCAGTCATGGGAGTCAACCCACCAAGTTTCAGTTACACCTATCAAGTCATAATTTCCTTCCTGTATTATGAGTTCAAGTTTGCTCTATTTGTTTTTCATACTCTGGCGTTAGTATATAGACATCAAAGACCATGTGCTTTATAGTCTGGCTTTCTTCCTACATGTTTTTGAAGACTATTATTGGGCACTATTAGAGCTGTTCTCTCCGTTGCGGTGCATGAGCCTTTGTCCATTGTTACCCCCAACTTTACATCTCCCTTCCCTGTAGGATTCAGTTTAAAGCCTTCCTGATGAAGTTCTTCATGCTGTGGCCAAACACATTCTTCCCAGCCCTTGTAAGGTACAACCAATCCCTTGCCAACAGTCCGTCTTCCAGGAAGTATAGCCCGTGATCACAGAAACCAAATCTCTCGCATTGGTACCACTTTCGTACCTAGTCATTCACCCGGAGTATTTTTCGTTCCCTTTCTATCCCTCTTCTAACTACTGGAAGGATGGATGAGAAAACTATCTGGGCCCCAAAGTTCTTCAGTTTCCTTCCCAAAGCTTCAAAGTCTGACGTGATTTCTTCATAGCTCCACTTGGTGGTATCACTTGTTCCCACATAGGGATACCTGTCAGTGGGCTTTATGAGTGTAGGCAACCCTTCAGTCATGTCTCTAATCCATCCTCCTGGGAGACAGCATACCTGGCAAGTCCATGGGTCTTCATGACATACTTGGGTTTCAATCCTACACAGCAAGGAGTCTCCCACTACTACTACTCTTCTCTTTTTGTTGTTGTAGGCCTTGGTTTCATTGCCTCTGCTTGACTGACCTTCAGCCTCTTGCTTGCTCTCCTGTGGGGTCCTCTGAACTTCTTTCTCTGCAGGCTATCCTCCAGTCTCATCCCCAAGTACCTGAAAACAGTTCCATAGTTCCACTGCTTCCACTGGTGCAGAGTGGCTTCTAGTTCTTCTGCTCCTGTCACCCTTTTCCAAGGAGTATCCTCTACTTAATTTGTCCTCACCTCAGCATTTTCTTATTCTGCCTCAGCTTGCTGTTGCTCTTCTAGCTTCTGTACTTCACTTTGCTGCTGCAGTTCCACTGTTCTGTCTAAGAACTCTTCATCTTCTCTTATTACCTTGAGGGTTGACACTCGCCGCTCCAGTCCTCTTACTTTTTCTTCCAACAGTGTGATCAACTTGCACGTGTTGCACGTGTAGGCCATGTTGATCTCAGACAAGAAAACAAACATTGCACACACCTTGCAGGTCACCACCACTGGAGAGTCTTTTCCTTTCATAGTTTCTATTCCCTTTATGTTTCTATTTATTTATTTATTTATTTATTTATTCATTCATTCATTCATTCATTTCATTTCATTTCTATACCGCCCAATAGCCAAAGCTCTCTGGGCAGTTCACAAGCTCTCTGGGCGGTTTCTAGCTTTCTGATTATACTGGGATAGCCTGTGTTTTGTCCTCTATTCACTGGAGGTTAACAACAGAGTTCCACTGGTATAGAAGTGTGTGTTACAGGAAAAAGAAATTAAAAAAAAATTAGGGACCTCCCCTTTGATCTCCCCTGCCAAACTCCTGTTTGCTTTCCCTGTTTACTCATTCTGACCTCACTCTCTGGGAACTTCCTTGCTTGTATAGCCCCTAGACCAGCTGGAGCAGTTTCCTCTGCTCTGCTCAGCTAGAAGTCCGGAAACAGACTGAAACTCCCTGCCCACACAGCTGCTGAGAGTAATCAGGCCACGCCCCTTCAATTCAATTGGAGTTCTCAGGAGCACATGGTGAGCACACGGCAACTCAGAATGGAAAGTCCCTGGGCTTAGTCCAGCCCACTCACCACTTTTCTTTTGTCTCCTCTTCCACTGCAACTCTCTTTCCCATTTTTGAACTCTATATCTTTCCCCTAAAAAAATAAAATATCAAGCCTTTTCTTTGCTCATAGGTAGTTCTGTACTTGCTTTACTTTTGCTCTTGTGTCTCTCTCTGTGTGTGCTTGTGTTGTGGTCAAGCAAAGTGCTACATTCATCCACATTTCAAAATACAGTGGGTCAAACACTACATCTATTCTTTAAATAATATTCCACTGTGTGGCAAAACAAGCAAGCCCAATATGAGGCATCTTTGGGGACTTGAATCCATTGCAGATTTCTCCAACATCCCTACTGTTACAATCAAACAGAGTAACTGAGAAAGAGTGAGAAGGAAGTTATATATGGGTTTAGAAAAGATGGGACTAGGCACATTAAGTTGACCAGACTTAAGAAATCCAGCAAATTCTTACCACAGGGCACTCGCATGAATCAACCATCTTTTAAGTCTAAGATGGCAAATTGGCAGTCCACAGCCTGGAGGCCAACTTTATCTGGCCCCAGATTACCAAATTTGGTAGTACTAGGGAAGAGGCATTATTTGCACTTCAAAGAAACCTGCAGCAGATATTAGGGATAATGACCTCCTCTTGATCACCTCTTCAACACCTAAGTTCTCTGGTTATCCCTTTATAACTTTTGGTTAGCATTTCCATTCTAATAAACAGTAGCAGACTGTAGCAGATTATTTTTTTTGATTCCGGAAATGTTCATTTTTTTGTGTGCACATTAGCCACATTTTTATTTATTTTTCTGGGGCCATGATTTTCACAAATGGTGATTTGTGCAAATGGGATCTTTTTTTTCCTTCTTTAAATTTGTGCAAATGGGCTCATAATTTTTTTTTAAAGTTTATCAGCACTCTTGCACACATGAGAATTCCCCCAAACAGAATTCTTATACATCCTTAAGTGTGGGATACAAATGTAATAAATAAATAATACTTAAGGGGACTGTGGCCCTGATAACAAACTGCCCTGCAAAGATACATGGAGATTTCAGGAATGGAAGAGACAGACTAGAGGAGTAAATAAACCAGGTGGGTTTTTTTTTTTTTCCAGTTAGCAAATAATGTCTGCAGTTTCCAGCATGTGATAAATTCGTGGTTTCGTGTTCAGCCCTTCTGAGAATGTCTCCTTCATTTACTCCATCTCATGATGAGTCAACAGGTTTGTGCTCTGATCATTTGATAACCTGAACTTGTGAAATAGCCAGAACACTTGAATCACTGCTTGGAATGACCAAAAATGGCAGCCAAGCTCAAAAGAGAGCTAAGCATGGTGCAGTGGTTAGAGTGTTGGACTGGGACTCGGGAGACCTGGGTTCTAGTCCCCACTTGGCCATGAAGCTCACTTGATGATTGTGGGCCAGTCACTGACTCTCAGCCTAACCTACCTCAAAGGATTGTTGTGAGGATAAAATGGAGAGGAGGGGGACCACGTACACCACCTTGGGCCAACTGCAGGAAAGACAGGATATCAATGTAACAAACAAACAAATAAAATTAGTCCAATATGGGTTGGCAATAAGCTGTTTTGTAATGCCCATTCCATTAGACCAGCCTCCCTCCATCTGGTGCCCTCCGGATGTTTTGGACAACTCCCAGCACTCCTAGCCACTGGGCTGGCTGGGGCTGATGGGAATTGAAATCCAACACATCTGGAGGGCACTGGGTTAATGAAGGCTGCATTAGACTGAACGCTGGTGATCAGTTGTGTAGTCTTTGGTTTTAACTAAGTTTTTCCTCATTATTAGGGGCATGGGGCTTTTTTTCTCCTGTGAGGGTTAAGACTCTTGGGCTGTTGGTTTTTTGCAGTCCCCACGCCTGTGATGCAAATGGGAATCCTATATTGGCTAGAATGTACGTGTGATTTTTAAATGGCTTCTTCCTCCCTTTCTGTTCTGTATTAGTAATGTTCACCCAAGCTCACAAATGGCATCAGAGAGGCGCAAACGTGTTTGCAACACTTTGTGTGAAAATGCTCGACCTGCAGGCATGATGGATGAAGACTGGAGATGGTTGGGTACTGGTTGTACATACTGGAACAGTATGTGTGTATGAGTATTTTGTATTGTTGTTGTTAAACAGATAAGAACAGATACTACACTCGATCCTAGCCAAAAGCCTGAGAAGCAATGAAGAACTCTAAATTTTCACTGTGGTTTCCTCTTTGAAACAGAACACTTTAGAGCCAGCTATTCATCTTAAATGAAGCCTCTTTTCCTAAGAAATGCTTTTACTGAGCTGTGATTTCAAGTCATGCCAACTGCAGTCTTGGATGGACGCTATAACAAGGTGCTATTTGAATGCAGTCTATGCATCTGTGGCCAAAGTCAAGTGGGAGACATTGTTCACTGCATGCTGTTCTGCCCTCTGTATAGGAACCCAAGAGAGAAATTCTTGAAACCCTTGCTAACTTATGGGTGCAGGAATGCTCTTGCAGAACTGGTTCATTTCAGAGATACCAGTGGCGATGTGTTACATAAAGCGGCTCTCTTTGCCTTGGCAGCAAAAAAGATTAGGAAGAGAGAATTAGATAACATTGCTTTAAACTGCCTGGAGACTCAAGAGTGCCAAGCTGAAGCTATGTTTGCCTATGGTAATGTATAATTTACATGCATTATTTTGTAATGTTTGAAATGTCTCCACCTTTGTGTATTCTTAATGTATTTGCCATGGCCTTCAGCTAGTACAATAAGATGATGATGATATTCATTCTTGGGCTAACAGCACCTATGAGCCAGTAGCAGCTTCTGAGTTTTGCTAGGATCTCACAGTAGGGGAGAAAATGGCTAACACACACTCACTCCCCATGCGCCATAGTCCCAATTCTAATGGAAGGGGGCTGTGCTATCCATTTAGGTTTATTTGTTTTTAAAGTACAGAACTTGCATTGACACATATTTTGTATGCCCCAAGATCGGGATCTGCTATTCTTTCAGTCTTGAGTGTCTGTATAATCACCACCATCCTCCTCATTAACATTAAAGAGTCTTGTGGCACCTTAAAGATTACTGTATTTGAAAGACTTGTTATGAAGTACCCCAAAATTCTGCTGATCTGGGAAAATGTGGCCTGTATCTGGATGGGGACTAAGGTTTTTTGGTCTTGGAGAAGGGCAGAAAAGCAGGTCCCATAGGATGTTAAGGCCTTGCACAACCCAAGAGGAGCTGCAGACTTCTTGCATAAACTTTCTGGCCAGCCACTGTGCTCTCATTGCCTTAATTCCTCAGGACAACAACTACAGAACTACAGAAGCCCCCACCATGAAAATATTTTATGCTGATGTCTAACCTTCCTGTTTAAGCCAAATAGAAAGAAAAATAAAGAATTCAATGCCTTTTAAAGCTGTAAGAAACCCAATATTGTGTAAGCAAGCATGCCTACATGACTCTTTTGTCACCTTTGCTTAAGACCATCACCAAAATCCCTCTGGCTGTCTTGCTCACCTGGGACCTCTGAGAGCCGGGAATATGCACCCATCAAAAAATCCATTTTCCAACATCCTTGAGTAATCTTGAAAGAAATACTTGTTTTGTTTTATTCTGATTATTACAACCTGAGAGAAAAAGGATGAAAACAGCAACCCAAATTCATAGAACAGCAGTGAGGGAAAGAAGAAAAGAGGATACCTTCCATCCTTTCTGCTCAGAAGAGCAACACCCCCTTTTCCTCCCTTCTTTCTCCCCTTCTTTCACAGAGAAGGAACTCAATAGAGCTTCCCATCACTTTACAAGCCAGCAGATAAGGAGAGGTAAATCTTTGCATCATCTTTTCTTCCCCTTCTCTCTTTTCTTCCCTTTTCCTAATATTCCACCCAATACCAAACTCCAAAACTCCTAGGCTTTAGCTCTCTCTCTCCATCCACTTTCTCCCAAACCCTGAATTTGCTCTAAAACTCTCTCTCAGTCCCTCCAAACAGTCTGTTACTCCCCCATTCAAATCATCCAAAGCTGAAAGTTCCTCCCCCCACACACACTTTCTCTCTCCTTCCTACACACACAGACACACACGCTTTTCTATGCATCCCAGTGTACTTCACTATTGACTTTAAGTGCTTATCTTTAACCTTCTCTGTGTGCTAATGTATGATTCTAATTCCCCAAATGTATGTATAGTTCTAATTCCCCTGATGTGTGATTTTAATTCATTTTCATTTTAAATTCCCCTTTAATAAATCAAAGAATTGCTTTCAAAGACCTTGTTGTAGTCTCTGACTCTGTCAACTTTTGGGGGGGATATCAGGTTTTCTTAGGTGCCCAGAGTTCAATGCCAAAAGATCCCTCAGGTATTTGGTTTACATGTATGTGATACGCATGTCTACGTAAATTAAAGCATCCTTCATAACAGACTGCTCCATGCAAATTTGATTTAAAGATAAAGAGCCATAAGAAGGGAGTGCAATAGGGCCCTTGACGTTGACCATCAACTGTTTGTAGAACCTCAACAAAAGACCGAGTAGGCGCAACGATCACCCAGTGGCACCCTTCCCTACTACTCTGAGATGCATTGTATATGAGCCAACAATATGACATAGCTGCAAAGAAGGCAAATGCTATTTTGGGCTGCATTAATGGAAGTACCGCTTCCAAATCATGTGAAGTGCTTGTTCCCCTCTACTCAGCACTGGTTAGGTCTCATCTTGAGTACTGTGTCCAGTTCTGGGCACCACACTTTAAGAAGGATGCAGACAAACTAGAGAGGGTTCAGAGGAGGGCAACGAAGATGATCAGGGGACTGGAAACAAAGCCCTATAAGGACGAGGAGAGACTGAAAGAACTGGGCCTGTTTAGCCTCGAGAAGAGAAGACTGAGGGAAGATAGGATAGCTCTTCAAGTACTTGAAAGGTTGTCACAGAGAGGAAGGCCAGGATCTCTTCTCCATCATCCCAGAGTGCAGGGGATGGAATACTGGGCTCAAGTTGCAGGAGGCCAGATTCTGGCTGAACATCAGGAAAAATTTCCTGACAGAGCAATACTACAACGGAACCCATTACCTAGGGAGGTGGGGGGCTCTCCCACACTGGAGGCATTCAAGATGAGGCTGGACAGCCATCTGTCAGGGATGCTCTGACTTGGATTCCTGCACTGGACAGGGGGTTGGATTCGATGGTCTTGTAGGCCCCTTCCAACCCTACTATTCTATGATTCTATCTAGATTATAGTCATGATTTCTAAGTCTGCATTCTATACATATAAATTAGCATATGCACATTTCATTCATATTGGCAGTCCTCTTTTGTCCTCTTCTTTTAGTGAGGCATTTCCACTTCGAGGACATTTAAGAGGCCTGCCAAACAGGAAGGCAGGGAAACAGCAGAGCTGGCGAACAGAGAATGTGATTTTAGGGTTTTTTAGATGGCAACTCCCTGCAACAAGAGCTGATGTGTGTCCAGGTCTCAGGAGCTGGTGGCAGCAGGAGATGATGACAGTGGTGGCGGTAGTGGCAGCAGCAACAGCGAAGGTGGCGGAAGCGGCGACAATGGCCACGGAGGAGGCAGTGGCATCGGCAGAGGAGGCAGCCCAGGTAAGGAGCTGGGGATTGCATGGGGGTGTTGGGGGTGTGTGAAATGGGATTCGTATGGTCGAATCCCACTTCAGGTTCAGGGCCGAGTCGGGTCGGGGCCCCCCGAATCAGCCCCAGGCAAATCGGGCCCACCTCCGAAGCCACGGAGCAGCTTCTGAGTCAGATCAGGGGTTCCCTGCACACTTCTAGTATTTATCATCAATTCTGGTTTTAGTTTTGTGTTGTTGATCTTTTCTCCCTATTGTTGTAATATGCCTTGAGGGTGCTTTCCTTAACCTTTAAAGGCAGCCAACACGAATTTTAGATAAACTAACAAGCAATGAGCAGAATATATCAGATGAGCAGAAACATGCAGAATGGAGGAAAGATATTTGAGGGGAAAGGGGCAGGAAATGCATGCCACAAAACACACCCAGAAACCTCTGTGAGCCACAGGCTTTCTTTGGCAGATGAGCAGGAGAGTCTCAGCAGACAAAGTTGGTCTGGAATATGTTTCCTGAAGGTAGAACATTATAATGGCATCCTTTCTCAATACAAACTGTAAGGTAACGTGGCTGGGGGTAACAGGATGGAGGAGGGAGCTGATCTCAAGTATATTATATTAATTATATTATATTATATTATATCCTCCCCTGCCCCCGCCCCTTCACTATCCTTTTATGCTTTCTTTCCAATTTGTGGCATTATTTTTCTGAGCTTACAAGCAGGACTTGTAAGGACTTACCTGCAAAATAAATAAATAAATAAATAAAGTGCTCCTGTTAAAGGTTCCAACCAGCCATTCACTCCAAACAGACTTTCCATTCTGACCTCCCTGGTTTTGTGTTTTTATTTATAAGGTTTGGACTATAAACCCTAGATCAGAACATAAAATACAACAATTTGCCTAAAGTAACACGAGAACAAAGCTGCTCTCTCATAAGACCTTATCATCCTTAGTTCAGCAGTTGGGGAAACTAATCAGCCATCTAGGATAAGGTTACTTTTTTTCTTTTCTTTTTTTTTAAAGGATACTGAACTCCTGGGGATGCAACCAGGCTAGGCAGTGCCAGGTGGGTAGAGACAAGGTGAAGCCAAGGCAGGGATAGAACCAGGGTGAATTGGAGTCTTGCAGGTTAAAGCTGGAGTGAGGCTAGAACCTTGGGTGGAACCTAACCCAGTCTGGAAGGTTAGGAGCCCAGCTTGGTCAAATCTCATCATCTAGTGGGGTTAAGGATGGAGCCAGATCTGGAGTTTACTGATTTTTTGGACCCCAAACCAGACAGTTCGGAGGCAGATCGGATCAATAAAATCCTGGCTAGCTGTCAACCCCAATCGTGCAATACAAGCCCCCCAAATTGAAGGCTGTGGATGAAGAGAGAACATGAGTAGATCACTGCTCTTGTTCTATCCTTTGGACCTTGAACTATGCTCAAGTCATAACCCTATGCAATCCTATGCATTTCTGCTCAGAAGTGAGCCCCAGTGTTAGAGAGAATGCAAATGACTGGCATGTGTTTGCTTACATAAACATATAATCAGCGAAACACCCTGAACATGGAATCCATGATTTACACCACTGAGGTAGTAATATAGAAGGCTTTCTTAGCCTACACTAATAAAAACTATATTGACAAAATTCTCACCCATCCCACCTTGTAAATTACAACTCCGTCTGGATGATGGAAAGGAACAGATGATGTCCAAAGTACATTCCGGCTCTTAAATGCCATGATTCTACTTGGTTTGGTCTGCAGATTCATCCAGCTTGCAGTGTTCACATGTGTTACAGACTGACCACCATTCCACCCAGACATCCAGCCATGAGATTCAGCACATGCACACAGGGAGCAATTTGATAATGCACACATGCACATCTCCATCAGCATGTATGCGCCAAATAACGAGACTGAAGAAAGCGTCAGGAAATAAATGAGTTTTTTCTTAACTCTCATGGAGAATTCCCACCAGTACAGAGCCAATTCTGAACTGAGATGCAAGGACCTCACCCTTCACTTGTTTGACCACATGGTCTGTTGTTTGGGGAGAATGAGCCCACTGAGTGACCAATATCTAATTTTCACTGTATCAGTCCACTAAATCCAGTGGACAAGAACAGATCTGGCCCCAGGTGTCGGAGAGCCCTTGTGCAAGACATCCTTGCTAGGGGCCCCTGGCCCTCAGTGGGTTTACCTTCTCACCGTCAACTGCTATCAATTGCTATCGCTCCTCACCCTGCTTCTCACCATTGCTACCAATTGCTTGCTTGATAGGCAGAGAGCCTGGGAGGAATTAGGTAGCGGCATCTACTGCTCCTCACCACCGCTATTGTCTGGGCCAGAGCAAGAGGCAGGTGAGCAAGCAGTGATGAAGAGGAGGAGCAACTTCAGGAGGCTCTCATCAGTGGGCAGCACGTGCCCGACCATGCCTGTCCTTGATGCCAGCCCTGGATGAGATCTATCCCACAGGGTATTCATGTATGCCCTGGTTTAGCAGCCAGCCAACCTACTTCCCAGACTACATTTGGTGACTTCTCTAACGATCACACATCTTCCCTTTTCCACTCCAAAATGTTTACATTCTGCCATCATGCTGTGTATCAGCAACAAACCTTTCTAGTCAAATGTGAAGGCAGACCGAATGCCATTGGTCTCAGATAACGTCTCCAAGCCTTCAACTTCTTCATGGTACTTGACGCTCTTTTCTTAGATGCGAATTGTCATTCATTAGCTCTTGCATGGGTCTTTGTGATCTTTTCTTAGATCCAAATTCTAATTCATGAGCTCTTTAACTGGACTCTGGTTTCAGCCGGTTTAATTCTTCCAGCATCAGTCACGGAGCAACTCAGAATCACACCAGGGAGTTCCTGCTTTCCACATTTTCACACAGGAAAGGATCCAAGAACTGCTCCATGCCAAATGCATCACATGAAAACTTTTAAAGTGTACAGGCAACATGATATGGGCCTTCCCAATGGGCTGATTCTCATTAGGAAAGATGAACAGTCTACTTATATGATTGCTGTAGCAAGGGTATTATTATATTTGAATTAGACAAATGGGGTGGGGGTGGGGAGAGAGGGAACAAGAATTATTATTATTATTAATAATAATAATAAATTTATTAATCGCCCATCTGGCTGGTCACCCAGCCACTCTGGGTGATGTACAACATACAATAAAACAGTTTAAAACAATAAAATTCTACAATAAAAACATTTTCTAAAATACCCTAACCCACCCCAAATGCCTGCCTGAACAACCATGTTTTTAATGCACGACGGAAGCTCATTAAAGAGGGGGCATGACGGAGTTCCCTAGGGAGGGAGTTCCACAGAGTGGGGGCCACCACAGAAAAGGCCCTCTCCCTCGTCCCCACCAGTCTAGCTGTCCTGGCTGATGGGACAGAGAGAAGGCCATCCGAGGCTGATCTTGTTAAGCGGCCTGTCTGGTGCTGCTGGAGGTGCTCCTTAAGATAGGCTGGGCCGGAACCATATAGGGTTTTAAAGGTCAAAACCAACACCTTGAATTTGGCCCGGAAAACAACTGGTAACCAGTGCAACTCCTTCAGAATCCCCAAAGGGAACAAAATAAAGTATGAATTAATACTAAAACTAAATGGACCAATACTTTAAAACAAAAGGAAGCAGACAATGCAGTAACTAGGAATGTACAAGTATTTTGTTCCCGTTGGTGAATATGTGATCATGTTCCACAACCCCAAAGGTGAACGGGAACATGTTTGCAATATCCCAAGCTTGTGTTCACATTCAAAATTGTGGGCCTGCACAAGTGCACAGTTCCAAAATGCTCATATACACCCCAAATTGTATTTTCATGCTTTAGCCGGGTGGGGGGGAATGCGCATTTGGGGTTCATCTTGTCTGATCTCATAAGCAAAGCAGGGTCAGCCCTGGCTAGTACTTGGATGGGAGATCACCTGGGAATCAGGCTTCCTGCATTGAGCAGGGGGTTGGACTCGATGGCCTTGTAGGCCCCTTCTAACCCTATGAGTCTATGTCTATGTCTATGTCTATGTCTGTGCTTGGAAAATCAGGAAGCCTGAGAGGCTGCAGAGCAATGGAGAGGTGTGCAATAAAAAGAAAAATCACACACACAGCAGCAGCCTTGGCCATCTTGGAGTGATTAGGTAAGCTCGAAAACACCACAAAACTACATTATAAAACACCCTGAGAATGAGGCAGAACAACGGAAGCCTCTTTCATGGGAGAGGAAATCTTTCAAGAAATTGGAGGACAGATTTTGGCTCAGCATGCACTCCACCTCTTCCCTGGAGCTTGACGCCACACTGCCCACCTCACACCTGCATTGTGGTGGATGCAAAATGAGGACCAGCCGGCCAACACGGTTGATGCCGCTGCCACTTGTAGTGGCAGCACAGAAAACCCCAAAACCCTTACGAAGAAAGAGAGACGCTGTGCTGCACCCCCTGCCATTGGGGAGCCCTACCTGTGAGAAACTGTGGAGAATTTCTCCTCCCCCTGGAGAAATTCAATGAAATGGTCCCCCCAATTTATCTGCCCATAACAGGGTGGAGAATTTCGAGAGGCCATTTGTGCACAGCTTTAGTATTTAGCATTTGTAGAAGTGGTGGAACCAGTCTTGCCATGTGACAGTAGAATTTCACATACTTATCTGGCAGGGGCAACACCACAATCACGAAGGTGATTTTCCCAGGGTGAGGCTCTTCCATTGCACCCCGGGTGTGCTGACCCCTGCTATTTCCCCAAATGTGGGAAACTCGGCTGCATAATTTGTCATAGTGGGGGACTGCGTTCACGCTTTCCCCTGCAAAAAGAAGACAAGACAAGACAACACAACACAAGACAAGACAACACAAGACAAGACAACACAAGACAAGACAACACAACACAAGACAACACAACACAAGACAAGACAAGACAAGACAACACAAGACAAGACAACACAAGACAAGACAACACAAGACAAGACAATAGAAGTTTACCAGCAGAACAGACACCAATGGAATTTCACAGCAGCCCACAAGGCTGAAAGCTATTTTAGAAGTTATCCCAAGAATGAGTGAGTGATCAGTTTTAAGCTGTGGATTTAAGCAAAAACTCCAAGCATCCCTGGACTGGCAGAAATCTGCAAGAGACGGCTGGCCAAGCCATCTTTTGAATCCTTTAATTAAAAAAATGTATGAATCACTGATCTTTTCGGAAAAACCATAAATGACAAAGTGGAACCAAGGGGTATCTCAGAAGCTCAGGCTGTGTGTTTGGTAGTGCAGCATTCCAGATGCTGACTGAACTAACATAGGGAGAGATCTAGAAGTACATGAAAAGCCAACACTGCCCCCCCCTCGCCCCCTCCCCATGAAAGCATTGTTCTGGATGTTCATTTAAAAAGTATCTTACAACTAAGGGAGAGAGAGCAAAGTCACCGTTGTTTCCCAGAAAAAAGATTTAATTCATAGTAGAGAACATTTGGGTTGGAAATTTTTCTTAGCCAAACAGTTGATGAAATAGCTTTGGTCCAATTGATCTGGCCGGCTCCAGAACAGGGGCAGTTCAACACTGGTTAGGGATGGGTAGTCAGTCTGTTTCCAGTCTGGGCTGCTTTTGCATTTGTTCACCGATAAAATGAATCTGATTTTTAAAAAAGGAAATGCACAAAACGTTGCATTCATATGTGCGTGTTTGTGTGTTGCAACATCTTTTCTCTGAAAAGAGGCATTTTTACCATGTATCCTTTTAGCCAAGAAAAATTGTGTGCCTTCGGATTTTTATTAATCCAACCCATGGATTCCTCAGCAGAATGGCTTTTCCCCCATTGGGTGGACTACATGGACTTGTGGACCGTCCACTACATGGACTTGTGGACCGTTCTTCTAACCTTCAGGAATTTCACACAAATTTCATTGCAGAATAATGTGCATTTTTTAAAAAACACCTGAAAATGCACATTTCCCCCTAGGCTAAAGTGTGAAAATGTACATTGGGGGAGGGGGAATTGCACATTTTGTGGGAATTTATGCATTTTTGTACTTGCAAATTTGTGCAAATTCGGAAACTAACATAAATCCAGTTCTGTCAACGGGTGGACAATGGAATGTAAGGTGCCTGACAATCTGCAAAACACAGCCAGAATGGATTTTTCATGATCCATACATCCCTAGTCAGGATATTTGGGAAGCATGAAAGTCGGTGGATGGTAGGATAGAAAGAGTGAAGTTTGAGAGGGCTAGGCTTCTCCAAACATTGTCCCACCATTCGTCACATGCTCAGTTCCTGTTTGCATTTGTGATTGCTGCTTCTTTGTGCGAATGGGAGATTTGCTCAAATCTCCCCAAAATTTGCACCAATCTCCACTTTGCACAAATTTCCTCCATAAACAAAAGCAGGCTGAGTTAGTCTACTGGGGATATTTGCACAAATTGAACTTGGAATCAGGAACGAGGTGAATGGGAGCACATTTGACGACCTGTGGACATTTTCACTGGACATGTGAACATTTTTGGCAGACCTGGACATGCTCACATGTTTTGCAAGCAAAAATTAAAATCGTATGCATCCCTAGTGGATAGCTAAGTTCTGATTCTCACTTTAGTCCATCACAACTTTCCTCAAATGGATGCCCTCCAAATATATAGTTTTTGGACTACAATTCCCAGAATTCATGACCATTGTTCATGCTGGTTGGGGCTGATGGGAGTTGAGTCCAAAACATCTGAAAGGCACTAAGCTGGGAAAGGCTGGTCCAGGTGGTGTGAGTTCAGGTCAGTTCATATCAGAATTAACTACGATTGAATGCTGTAAGCTCCCCTAGCAGAAGCAGGAGGTCATTTTTGAAGCAGCAATAAAGAGTTTCTCTCATTCCTCTCTATTTTTCACCCCCTTCCTTCCAAGGTGTGTGTCCTTCAACTGAAAGATGCTCGTTGCAATATAGAGAGGGCAGCTTTTAGAACAGTAGATAGAGTGGCCATGTATCCTACTTTACAGAGGATAGTCCTCCATTTGAAGGGGTCCTCTATTTGACCTTCTGTTTGAAGTTTCAGTCTGGTTTAACAATCAAGAAGGCCATAAGCAGGACTGGCGCCAAGGCTAGGCCTGGTTGGGCACCTGCTGAGGGCCCAAACTCCCACAGGGGCCAACTGATGAAAGCCCCCTTGAATTGCTCCTCCTTTTCACCATTGCAACCTGCTTGTTCACTTGCCTCTCACTCTGGCCTGGACAATGGTGGTGTTGAGAAGGAGGGACAAGAGATGCCACTGTCTATTTGCTCATTGCAGCCGGCACAGCTGGCTGGAGAATTATGGGGACTGCAGTGCAACACATCTGGAGGGGAACAGGTTGAGAAAGCCCCCCCCAGCTCTCTGCCTGTCAAGCAAGCAAGCAAGCAGTAGCAATGATGAGAAGGAGATGAGAAACAAGAGCAGTTGATGACAATGGTGGTGAGAAAGGAGACACAACCCATTATGGGTGTCTTGCCTATGGGCCTGCAAAACCTGAAGCCAGCACTGACCATAAGAAGGCAAAGCAGGGGGACTGAAGCTGTCTATCAACAGCTATGTAGCAACTAGGGATGTTGGAGAAATCTGCAATGGAATCAAAAGACTTCAGATTTTCATGAATCCAGCCCAGAAAATTGTGGAAAAATCGCCCTATCACTAAAATGTGCATCTGTGCATACGCACTTCCGCAAAATAGCTCTATATTGCTGAAACGCCTATTATCCCCATATATCACTAAAATGCCCATTATCCCCGTATATCACTAAAATGCACATTTGTGCATATACACATATGCACAAAATCGCTGTATTGATATAGCGATTTCGTGCATGTATGCATATATGCAAATATGCATTTTTGGGATATGGTGATTTCCCCACAATTTTACCCTGCTTTTATTTTTATTTTTTTACTTATTTCTGTAACATACTCAGAAAATAAGAAGAAAATGGCCACCATCAGCCATCGGCAGCCCTACTCCTTTAATGCCCATGTGAGCTACTGAGGCTGCTGGGATGCTTGAGGGAGCGGTTGGAGGACTGCAGGAGGGAGGGTGGTTGGAGAGTGCTTAGGCTAACCATGCTGTGGGCCATGGTTAACCGCATGTGTGGCAGGAGCTCTCACAGTGGTTAGCACTAACCTCTCTGCAGCATGGTTAGCCTAACCACCTTGCCCAATGGGCATCTGAAGAGGGTGTATAAGTCTACACATAAAAATCTACATACAAACAAGTTATTCAAAACAGTGTCCTCATTTTTTTGGTCAGGCATGTCCACTTTGGGGGGTGATGTGTAAGTGGCCACCCCACACGTGTCTCCTGTGAAAAAGGGTTACAAAACCCCTCCAAGCAGGAGAGGCTCTTCTTTGGAAACTGCTGCATGTGGTGGCAACCTGAGACAAGGCCTTTTCTTTGGCTGCTCCCAGCCTGTGGAAGTCCCTCCCAAAGGAGGCTAGGCTTGCTCCCTCTCTGCTGTTCTTCCGCCGGCAGTCAAGGACAATTTTAGTCAAGAAGGTCTTTGGCCTGTAAGTTGATGTGTTGAGTTGGATGCAGGGTTTTTTTTTTAAAAAAACCCTCTAGTTATTTTTTTATTGTATTCTAATGTATTTTATTGCTTTAATCAACTTCAATCATGCTTGTAAGCCATCTTGAGTACCGTTTGGGGGCAGAAAAGCAGGGTACAGATTTAATTAAATAAATAAACTGTGTGCATGTGTGTGGTGTTTTGCAGGGATAAAAAATGTTCATGAGAAACACATACACCCCTTTTTTGTTTTTGGCTCAGCACTAGTTTAATTATTCCTAGTAAGAAATTGTTTCTGCCACAAGACCATCAGTCCCATGACCTCACGATGGAGTTTGCTCTTTGGGGCTCGCTTCCTGCCCGTGGGTCTTTTCATGCCTGGGCTGCCTCCCTTCATTCTCCATCTCCTCTTTGCCTGAAGTGCACAGCTTGTTTATGGTTTCCTTCTCCCTCATGACAGCTTTTCCATGTCCTTCCTCTTTTACTTCCCTTCACGTCTTCCAGGCTCCTGCTCATTGGCTGCTGTGCTTAAATCCAGAGGCGGGACAGGCCGTTTCGGACCTCTATAAAAACTACTCACTCCTTTCAGAAACATTTCATCCTGCACCATCAGGTAGTGCATGACAGCACCACCTCCTTCATTGCCCCAGTGGCGGGAAGTGGCTGGATCTAAACTCTGGTCTTCAAAGCCGCCCAGCTCCCTTTGCAAAAAAACTACTATCCTGGGTAAATGTGAACTTTGCCGTGAATGAGAGCAGCACAGAGAACTTCCCCTTTCACAAGCACTGGGAAGGTAATGAAATATTTTAAAGGCATGGATCTTTCCCAGGGTTGCAGTCTATTCATGAGATTTGTTGTTCGCAAGTTTGTATTTTTGGTGCTCGTTCCTTCGCTATACCTATTCGTAGTTATTATGGATGTAGTTTCTCTCTCTCTCTCTATGTGCCTGAACAAAATAATTGGTCCTGCCTTTGAATGTAATGAAGATTTGGACTGGTGCTGTTTATTTCTTGTATTGCTGTGTTTTTAATTGTGTGTTTGTAATTTCTTTGTTTTTATGTCACATTTTAATTAAGATTTTGCTTTAAATCTCTATTTTCTTGATAGCCGCCTTGAGTGCCATTTTTTGGCAGAAAGGTGGGACATGAGTTAATTAAATAATGAACCATGTTTGGGATTTGGGCTTGGAGGAGAGGAGTTGGCTTGGTAGATGGAAGGTTAAAATAAGTCACAAGGGGGAGTTGGAGGGAGCACAGCTTGACCGTTGGGGTAGTGGTGGACATTTGGGTGGCTGACAGTTGGAACAGGGAGATGGGAAAGAGGAGCAAAGGGGAGATTAGATGGGTGGGAGAGGATTTAGGGTTGGCAATCACTCGTGACCAAGTAAGTTTGTCTTCCAGGGGTAGAGTCTTAGCAGTGGGTCTGTAGGTGGCTGTGAAGGCCAGTTCTGGATCCGCACAGCCTCCCACAGTGAGGACGTAGGTTTCCAGGTGGAAGGCGGGCACGGCGAGGGTTTGCTTGATGTGCCTTCCGCTGAGCTTGTTTCTCCCTTTCGCCCTGTATTCGTGCTTCTTCAAAGTCCATAGCGCCTTTAATATAGGGTGACCTCCAGTTGGAACGCTCATGGGTTAGAGCTTCCCAGTTCTCAATGCTTATGTTACATTTTTTAAGATTAGCTTTGAGAACATCTTTAAATCTCTTTTGCTGTCCACCAATATTCCATTTTCCATTCACAAGTTGGGAATAAAGTAGCTGCTTTGGAAGACGATGATCAGGCATTCGAACAACATAGCCGGTCCAGCGAGGTTGATGTTGGAGAATCATTGTTTCAACGCTGGTGGTCTTTGCTTCTTCCAATATGCTGACATTACTCCATCTGTCTTCCCAAGTAATTTGCAGAATTTTTCAGAGGCAGCGTTGATGAAATCTTTCGAGAAGTTAGAGGTGGCGTTTATTCATCCCAGACTTCAGTTTACTGTGGATTTGTTTGCATTGTTCCTCAAAACAAGACAAAAAAATAAACACCCCCTATTGTTAATAATTGGTAATTGTCAGTGAAAGTGACCCATCTTTAAAAGGTTTTGAACACCTACCCTAATACCTGTATCCACACAGGCAGCAAGACTGCGCTCCTCAGATTGGGGGTGGGGGGGAGCCACAGCTAATAAGCTCTAAAAACGAATAAAAGTAAAATGTTTTGTAGCAAAAGACCTTTTGCACAAAAATGGTTCTATGACTGTAATAGCTCAACCACTTCCTTGTATAGTTTCTTTACTTATGGATTTCAATCATTTTCCACCCCCCACCCCCATCCTTTAAAAAAAAAAAAAGCCCTTTCCGATAAAGGCCATGGGTGAAGTTTTGTTTTTATTTTTTGTTGCTAAATCTTATTAGCCATATTCATTCTGAAAGCTGAATACACCACTAAGTTCAATCAAAGGATATAATATGGCCATCCCTGGACTGAAGGGACATGATGAAGTCCGGCCCCGTAACTTTTCCCATTATTGCTGCTGCTGTTGCTGTTGTTATTATTATATGGATGAATCAGTCTATTTCCAGTCCATCGCAGTTTCACATGCATTTAATCATAAGTCCGTTCCATCCAGATTCTGCATTGGTTTGCAAATTTTCCCCAGAGAATGACAATTCAGATTTGTTTTTGTACATCATTTTCCCAACTGTACACATGTATGCAACGTTCACCAATATGGACATTTTTTTCTTTGCAACTTTCCCTAATATATGTGTTTTTGTATGCAACGTTTAGCTATATCATAAAATCTGTAGAATTGCATGATCCAAAGGATAACTGGGTTCTGACCCAGATATTGGTCTGGGAAGTGTGAATTAAGTCAGTTCACTTAAAAATGTGGAGCAAACAAAATTCTACCCCATCCTTACTTCTACTACAAGGCAAACGTACCTGCCCTATACATGACTGGCAGATTGATAGCTCAGAGCTCTTTCTCAATTTGGGTACAGTTCTGTTCTTAGAGGCAAGACTCTGCCACCAACTAGTAATGTGACCCTTAAGCAGTCAGCACACAACATCTCGGAAGAACCTCCTCAAAGCCAGGCAGTTTGCCACTCCTCCTGTTCCGCCACCTGAGGCCCTGTCTTGGACTGAAAAAGGTTCCTCGCCCTTGTTCTAAAGAAAAACTAACATACGATTCTCAAGTGGTTTCCCATCCAGGCAGGTCACAGGGCCACCTGCAGAAACTTTGTAATGACCTCTACTTCCCCTTGAGAAGGGTTGAGCTCACAATCCTTCCACACCAAAACCTATGCTGGGTTAACCCCCCCCCCCAGCATTCTTTATTTCATCAGTAGAATTGGGGGGGGGGGATGAAATAATTTTATTGCTGCTATTGCTAAACTATTCGGAGTTAGGAAACCTTGCCATCTACTGCCAATCACCCAGTAAATCCAGATCTATCTTCTGCCCACCCCTGCTCTAGATAGCCCAGTTGAACCACCTTCTTGGCAGTTCACCAAAGCTGTGGCTGACCCTGCTGAGGCCAACCCAAGGCCTCACTGAAACCACCCAGTCATTACTGTTGGGTAACACTCTTAACTGGGAGTTCCTCATTGATGGGGAGCAATTGCAATCCCAATCCCTATCTGAATGGAGTTCAGTGGGTTGTCCACACCTGTCCAGGTATGGCAAACGCTCACTGAGGCAGTGAGTGAAGCATGCAAAGGGCCAGCCCTACCATTACACAGGCTCACGCACCCGCATCAGGTGGCAGAGTGGGAAGAGCGGCACATTGCGGCAATCTCTCTGCACCCTGGCCAGGATGGCTTGTCATTTCCTCCCTGCCGCCTCCAGCTCTGAGGAGCCCCACCAGCCACTCCCCTGCTGTGGCATTTGCCGCAGCAAGAGAGCGGCTGGCAGGGCTCTCTAGGGTACCTTGCTGGGTGCGCCACTGCTTCGCTTTAGCATGGCCACAGACGTGGGGGTTGTAGCTGTGGAGAGGAGCCCTTGTGATAGTTCACCTGACCTCTTGCAGGAGCCCTGCTGCAGCTGGTAAGGGGGCACAAACTCGGAGCAGCTGGGCAGGCAGGAGCAAGCGAGTGGCTGCCGCCACCACCACATCTGCTTCCACAACTGTGGGAGGGGGGTTGTGGTGTGGCCAAGGGGTGTGTGCAGAGATGGAGGGGGACAGGGGCAGTTCGGCCCTGTTAATTCTCCTGGACCTCTCAGCATCTTTTGATACCGTCGACCATGGTATCCTTCTGGATAGGTTGTCTGGATTGGGAGTTGGAGACACTGCACTGCAGTGGTTCCGCTCCTACTTGGATGGCCGATTCCAGGAGGTAGTGCTGGGGGATTATTGCTCTGTGCCATGGCAATTATGCCATGGGGTTCCACAGGGCTCTATTTCATCCCCCATGCTGTTCAACATCTACATGAAACTGCTGGGAGAAGTTATCCGGAGGTGTGGACTGAGGTGCCATCAATATGCGGATGACACCCAGCTCTACCTCTCTTTCTCATCAAACCCAGGTGAGGCAGTGGCTGTTCTGAATCAGTGCCTGGGCACAGTAATGGACTGGATGAGGGCCAATAAACTGAAACTCAATCCAGACAAGACGGAGGTACTGTAAGTGGGTGGTTCGTCTGCCCGGCCAGGTGAAATTCAACCTGTTCTGGAGGAGGTTGCACTCCCCCTAAAGGATCACGTTCGTAGTTTGGGGGTGCTCTTGGACCCAGAACTGTCACTCAAGGCACAGGTGAACTCGGTGGCACGGAGCACTTTTTATCAGCTTAGGCTGGTATACCAATTACGCCCTTATCTGGACAGAGATAGCCTAGCTACAGTTATCCATACTCTGATAACAAATGGTCCGGAGACTTCAGCTAGTCCAAAACAGGGCAGCAAGATTGTTAACAGGGACTTGCCAATGAGAGCACATTATGCCAGTATTTTTCCAGCTGCACTGGCTGCCAGTCCATTTCTGGGCCTGATTCAAAGCGCTGATATTAACATGCAAAGCCATTAATGGCTTGGGGCCAGGTTATCTGAAGGATCACCTCCTCCCGTATGTGCCTGCCTGGACCTTAACATCATCCTCAGCAGTCCTTCTCTGTGAGCCCCTGCCAAAGGAAGTGAGGCGGGTGGCTACCAGGAGGCGGGCCTTTTCTGCTGTGGCACCCTGGCTGTGGAATGAGCTCCCTAGTGAGGTTCTCCTTGCACCTACTTTGTATTCCTTCCAGCGCCAGGTGAGGACCTTTTTATTCTCCCAGGCATTTTAGCATTTTAGCATTTAAGCTTCCTAGTCTTTTGGTTTTGGTGTTTTAAATCTGTATTTTAAAGCTCTGCGTTGCTGCTAGGTTTTATTCTGGTTGTACTGTTATATTGTGGTTTTAATGCTTTTATATTTTATATTGTTTTACCCTGCTTTTTTGGTTTTAATTTTTGTGAACTGCCCAGAGAGCTTCAGCTATTGGGTGGTATAGAAATGAGATGAAATGAATGAATGAATGAATGAATGAATGAATGAATGTTGGGCCATGCCTGAGCATGCATGCTGCCCAGACATCTAAGAGCAGGGGTGCTGAACCTCTTTCAGCCTGAGGGCCAAATTCCATTTCAGAAGAGCTCTTGGGGGCCACATTCTGGAGTGGGTGGGGCCAAAGGCAAAAGGGGCGGGGCCAAAGCACTAAATGTAACAGCAAATTTTAGCATAAACTCTTACTGCCAGTAACCGAGCCTTAGGAGAGGCATTTCAAGATTTTATGGGGAGAAAACTGCACAAAAGCCAGAAAACCACCAAATGATTGGTCGTTGGGGGGAAGGGGGTGGGATCAGGGGAAGGGGTGGGACCATCTGAGGCCCCCTAGGGGCCAGATTCGGACTGGAAGCAGGCTGGATTTGGCCCCCAAACCTGAGGTTCTGCAGCCCTAAAAGCATCACAGACCTGTTATTGCTCAGTCTCGGTTGGCTGAATGCTAATGACACATTCCTTCGTCCTCCCCCTTTGCAATCAACACACCCCAGGATACCAGGCTTCAGGCTACACTACTTTGTTAGTTAACACCTAGCTTCTTTCCAAATGCAGATTCTAGCAAACTCTCTGACTGCACAGAACCAGCTCATCCACATGTCTACAAATATCAATAGAGGAGACTAATTGGAAGTTAGAGAAGTTGCCAGCAATCTGGGCATGAACTTCTAGGCCAGACGTGCTCGGCAGGGAAGCCCCTCCCTTCGGGTGGCTCCCTCCTATGTTGGCTTCCATGAGTGGCCAACCTGGCAGAGCATCTGAGCCCTGCCCCTAACTTTTCCCTCTTTGCTCTGCGATGGACCCTAGTGTCCCTCAAGTCACGCCCATCGTTCTCCTCCTCCTCCGAAACCTGGTTCTCATGGTGGAGGAATGGGGTGTGCGTGTGTACAGCCTAGACCATCTGTGTGTCAAGGCCTTGGGAATAAAGTCTTGCCCTATCTGGGCTCACTAGGGAGGGTGCCTCCCTCTGTTCTTGCCGTTCCCATTCAGATTCTGAATCTGAGCTGCCAGACATCTCCGCAAACTCAGATTCATTCCTGACAGCTACTTGTCCTTCCAGCATTGCCTGGCTGGAGAGGTGTTGCAGGAAATCGTCTGTGCTGCAGGGGATCTCCCAGACAGCTCTCCTACAAAGCAACCACCCAGGCCTCTGTTGTTAAAATTGTGATCTTGAAAGTTTAAATTATAATTGCAGAGGTCAGCATAGCCAATGGCTATGATCAAAGATGATCAGATCTGCCGTCCCACAACACTGGGAGGGCCACACATTCCCCACCCCTGATCTTACTAGCAATCAATAATCATATGATGTTTTTTAAACTTCCAAGGCCACAATTTTAACTTTTGAGGTGTGTTTCTAGTCCTCATGGTAGCTACAGGGACAGACAGATTCTTCCCTCTTGCCAGCTTTCCCAGGTTTTCGTCAATCATGTGAAGAATCATCAGGTCTAAGGAAATCCATGCAGAGGTCAACTGTATTCAATATCGCTCTTCTCTCTTGTAACCCAGATTCCTATCCCTGTCCTTCTTCTGCAGGTGAGGTCAGGAGCTGTCTGGAGACACCTGTAGCACCGTGAGCCACCAACATATGCAAATCTCTGGCCAGGACAGGAACTTTGCTTCTCCATGGGCAGCCTTCCCCCTCCTCTTTGGTTGGCCTCTTGCCTGAGCTGTCTTATCCTGAACGCCTCCAGCCAGATGACCAATAACTTCAGGGACAGCACTATCCCCTTAGAGGTTCTGGACCAAGATCCAGCACACAGCCTCATCCGGCTGGGCATCCTCCCAGGCTCCAGAACCAACCAATCAGAAGGCCTTCTTGGAGATGCCATCACACAAGCCCCACAGCTGTCGGTCATGTGTGCGAAGCCGACGGAAATCCGGCATGCTTTTAAGTACATTAACACATTTGTCTCTTGCACGATCTTCATCGTGGGCATCATCGGCAACTCCACCCTGCTGAGGATCATCTACAAGAACAAATGCATGAGGAATGGGCCCAACGTCCTCATTGCCAGCTTGGCTCTGGGAGACCTTCTGTACATCCTCATTGCTTTGCCCATCAATGTGTACAAGGTAGGCGCTGGGTGGGAAAACTGAGCACTTCCTCTGAGTGCCAAGGTGAAGGGGACACCAAACTGAGCTCGGTGGTGGTGCGGTGGGTCTTTCTAGTGTACTGTCTGCAGTGAGCTAGGTTGGAAATGTAGTAAGTGCCTTTAACCTTCTTTAAAACTAAAAGAAGAAAACTCTACAGCAGAGGAGGGAAACACATGGCCCTCCGCTACAGCTAGGGATGCTGGAGCAATTTGAGATGAACTAAAATGAGCTTGGATTTCTAAGAATCCGATGTGCGGAATCCACTGCAGAGTGATCCCCTCAGGCCATGTAGAGTCCATGGACTTCCAGATGTTTGGTTTTTGCTTCCCGGAAATTTATGCATATTTATTCGTAGGAAAATAGAAGGTTTCTGTTGATGAAAAGTTGAATGGAATGGGGGACGGTACGCTAAATGTATGTACCAAGGTCAATTATGTGAACTGTTACCAAAACTCTTACATAATTATTTGCGCATTTTTCCACATGACAAAAAAAAAAAATCACATCCATCTGTGAGTGGATGATGGAGAAAAAGGTGCCTGACAATCTGCAAAATACAGACAGCAGATTTTACACAGTCCATACATCCCTAGCAGCAGCTCCCCCCAGAATTGTATTATTATTATTATTATTATTATTATTATTATTATTATTATTATTATTATTATTATTATTATAGATGGCATCCAGAGTGGCTATGGAGCACCAAACGGGTTAAAATTATGGATGTGTGGATTGTGTAAAACCCATTCCATCTGAGTGTCACAGATTGTGAAGCACCTTTCATTCTTCAGTCCACCCATCGATGGAATAAGATTTTTTAGTTCCTTAATTTGCACAAATGTGCATTTGTGCAATTGTAAACACGTGAAAATGCACTAATTCCTCCAAAACATGCAAAATCCCCCCCTAAATATGAATTATTGTGCCTTAGCCTATGCAGAAATGCACATTTTTGGCCTTTTTTTAAAAAAAAACCTGTATTTTTCCATGATGAAATTTGTGCAAAATCGGAAAAGTTAGGAAGACGGTCCGCAAGTCAGCAGAATCTCCCAACGGGGGAGATCCAGTCCACTGCAGAATCCACCAGTTGGATTCCTCAAAATCTGAACTTGTTTGGTTCCATTTCAGATTTCTCTGGCATCCCTAGTCAAAATTAAGTCATTTGACCCCTCTAGTGTGCTATAACCATTTAAAACTCATACCCTGCATCTATAAATTGAAGTAGTGCAATCTGTCATCTCCTGTGTGCATAGACCAGAGGTGGGCAACTTCAGGTGGTCTGGGGGCCAATTTTTAGTCCCCAGACCTACCCAAGGGCTGCATTTCTGCCCCCACGCCACCTGGAGTGGCAAAAGATTTGGTGGTGTGCTGCCAAAATGCAATGGCAAGCCACTACGGAGACTCAAAAGGGTCACATTTAGCTTGAGAACAAGCTAAAATTGGGCACTTTCCAGTCTCTGTAGTGGTTCACTGCCAAATTTCAGCAGCATACCACCAATAGTTTTGCTACCACGTTGCCAGATTACAGCAGGGTCGGGGTGGCAGCAGGCGGGGGCGTACTCAAGGCCACAGGTGGCCCACCTCTGATGTAGACCTAGGCTCAGTATGCAAAGGTATGGAGGCTCAGAAGCATTCAGGAAGGCTCCCATCTGAATGGGAACATCCCTTTTTGAATCCCATGTTCAAAATCTTTCTTTCTTATTTTGCACTGCAACTTCTTATGCATCTTTCTTTCCTATTTTGCACTGCAACAAAGAATACAATAGAGCTACTGTTGTGGAGCTCATGAGCCAGAAGTTGGTCAGATGTCAGAAAGGCAACGAAACCAGGCCTTCATAAGTGCTCGAGTCAGGAGGGGGGCCCTCCAGGGCAAAATATGTCTGTGGGAAGTATCTGTTTCATGCAGGCCCCCTCAGATGATCCCAGTTGCTTTGGATCTTAGCCAAAGCATCTCCTGATTAAAATGAGTCAGGAGGCACCTTGGCTAGGAGCCAAAACAGTCCAAATGCAAGGGACCAGAGCACAGATCTTCCATTTTGTGGGGAGGTCGGAGGGCAGAATCCAACGGGGCGCTTATGCCCCTGCTGATTCCTTTCTGCCTAGGGTTGCATGGAGTTACCCCCATCCATGCCATCCATCTGCCAAACCCCCACCGGACACCTGCCCCTGCTCGCCACGCCGTGTGAGCCAGCACGTGGTCCATGGGCACCTGGCGAGTGGCCAGCAGCTGCCCATACCCTCAGTGAGCTGCCAGTTTTTGCAAAATGGCGACTTGGGTTTTTCCATAAATCTAATGTTGTGTAAATGGCAGCTGTAAAGGGGCCATTTATGCAACATTACAGGCATAAATAGTCTAAATAGAACACCTATGCCTGTAATGTTGCATAAATGGGCCTCTTTATGGCTGCCATTTACGTAACATTACATTTATGGAAAAACTCGAGCCACCATTTTTTCACAAAATGGCAGCTTGCTGAGGGAATAGGTGGCCGCTAAGCACTCGCAGAACGTGCGTTGGCTCAGCCAGCAGGTCCAGTAAGTGTTGCAGCTTGGTGAGCAGGGGCTGGGAGATCAAGCAGGGGAGGGGAGTCCACTGGACTCCAGCCCCTCTCTCAGACTTCCACAAAATCCCCATTTCTGCCCCACCAATTCCCTTCCGTGAGTGGTGGGTCCTGCCAATTCCGTTGTGCAAGCAGGACCCACATTTATGCAAAGGAGATTTAGCACTTCCTAGGAGAAGCTCTGAAATGAGCAGAAACACTTGTTTCTGGAAGGAAGCAGGTTGGCGGAGCTCCCTACTGTGAGCATTTCCACTCATTTCGGGTTGCCTGGGATGCAATAAATCACTCTGACACAAGCAATTGGGGCCACTTGCGCAATGGAATTGACAGGGCATAAGAGCATTGGTGGGGACTAAACACCCTGTTGGAGTCTGCCCTGATACTCCTGCCATCTTCTGTAGCTCCCGTAGGGATGGGCAAATCTATCAGTTTTGCTTTCTCCTGCATTTGGATTTTTTAAACCTCAGGTTCTTTCCATCGCAGATAAGAAGAAATGTGCAACTTTGAGGTCCATTCTTCTCAAAAACAAACCAAAATTAAATCCTTACCCATCTTCCAACCAGCCAATTTTGACAAAGGTACACGGAGAGGACTGTGATGGACCTGCTTGCCATATTTAGGGATGGGTGAACCCCCCCAAAGTCCAGTTCGGGGGGGTCCGCTGTGGGAAATCTGGGCCACTTAGGGCCCTGCAAATGTCCCCAGAGCCCTGCCACACACACCCATAGTTCGCGGAGCAGCTCTCCAGCTGTCTAAAAGGCACGATAGGCAAATGGTGGCCACCACCAGCCAATCGTGGGAGAGTTATGGCCATAAATTGTATAGCTTATGATATTTGCAGCTGTAAAGCACTTTCTTCTATGTACATTGCAGCCTTTCACAATGCAATTTACATAGAAGGAAGTGCTTCATGGCCGCAAATACCGTGAGCTACACAATTTACTTACAGTTGTGCAGAGATGGCTTCTCAAAAGCGTTCACCTTATTTGTGAGTAGAGAAATTTGGGAGATGATTTCACCTAATTTCTCCAGGGGAAGGAGAAATCCTCCACAGTTTCTCCCAGGTAGGGCTCCCCATTGGCAGGGCTTGTGGCACAGTTTCTGTCTTTTTTGGTAAGGATTTGGGTTTTTTTCGTGCTGCAACAGCATCACCTGTGTTGGCAGGCTGGCCCCCATTTTGTATCCACCACAACGCAGGTGTGAGGTGGGGGGCAGTGTTGTGTCAAGCTCCAGGGATGAGGCAGAGTTAGTGCTTTGCCAAAATCTTTCCTCCAATTTCCTGAAAGTTTTCTTCCCCCATGAAAGGGGCTTCCATTGTTCTGCCGCATTCTCAGGACAGCCTATAATTTATGTTGAATTTCTTTGGGAGGTGTTTTTGAGCTTCCCGAGTCTAGGGGTGCACGAAAGCCACTTACCTGGTCTTGCAGCTTCTTCGCGGTGGGGGGGAGGCACTTCGCTGCTCCCCCCGAAGTTCAGGCCGGGGGGGGGAGGCTTCCCGCCTTGCCCGGCTGAAATTCAGGCCGGGGAGGAGGCGCCTTGCCTCGCCCGGCCGCGAAATAAAAAGTTTTTAAAAAAACGCCCTTGTGATAGGCTACGTGACGATTAACGTAGCCTATCATGGCTAGATCTGCAAAGTCAGCCGTGATAGGCTACGTAAATCGTCACATAGCCTATCACGGGTGACTTTAAAAAAAAAAGCGCGTATGCAAATGGCAGCCCCCATAGGGAGCTGCCATTCGCATTCCTTATTTGGTCGCTGTAGTCTACGTAAAGATTTACGTAGACTACGGTGAAAATAAGGGCAACGCAAATAGCGTTGCCCTTATTTTCGGCGTAGTCTACGTAATCTTTACGTAGACTACAGCGACCAAATAAGGAACATGAATGGCGGCTCCCTATGGGGGCCGCCATTAGCCGTACACGCTTTTTTTTTTTAAGTCACCCGTGATAGGCTACGTGACGATTTACGTAGCCTATCACGGCTGACTTTGCAAATCTAGCCGTGATAGGCTACGTTAATTGTCACGTAGCCTATCACGGGGGCGTTGTTTGTTTTTTTTACTTTTATTGGAATGGCGGCGGCGGCAGCCAGTCAAAAGACCGGCTGCCGTCTCTGCCCCTGTCGAAGACCTGACGAACTGCCGCCGGGACCCGCCGCCGGGAGGGACATTCAGGAAAGGTAAGTCCCGTCCCGGGGGGGGGTGCAAGGGGCGGGTGTGTGTGGAGAATTTCTCCCCGAAACTACTTTGGGGGACTGAACACGTTGGCACTCGGCCCCCCGAAGTTTCAGGGAGAAATTCTCCCCCATCCCTACCCGAATCACAGCCAGCCTCCCAGACTGCCTGCACGTCCTGATCTGAAAAAGCCCCATGGGAGGAATTAGCTGGTGATGCCTTCCACTGGGCTTCCCTTGAAGTGTAGGGAGCTGAGGAGGCTACAGGCTGCCAAAGAGATGATTGTACAATGAAAAACAGGACACTTGTGCTCACTCCTCAGCCCCCTCCTATCTATCTATCTATCTATCTATCTAATTTCTTAATTGCCCATCTGGCCGAAACATGCATATTGGAAAATATGCAAGTTTCTGCCGAGACTGGAAAATATACAAGGGGGAAAGTTGAATGGATTGGGAGACAATGAACTAAATGTTACATACTAACGTAAATTACATACATTGTTGCAAATTTTCTTATGGAATTATTTCTGCATAACAAAAAAAATAATATGAATCTGTCTGTGAATGGATGCCAGAACAAACAACACTGCACGATCCATGAAACATACACAGGATGAATTTCACAAAATCCAGACATCCCTATCACACACACACACACACACACACACACATACTCCATCCCCCCACACACATACACATTGCATTGACACACACACACACACACACACACACACCATTCACACCATTCATACACAGACACTCCATTCACCCCATTCACTCATACAGACAGACACACAACATAGAATGTTTAGCCCAAATAACCTGCCTGCCTCAGCTGTATTTCCACAATCTCAACTCGGGCTTTAGAAACATAGGAAACGGCCTTGCATCAGGGTCAGTCTTTGTCCGCCTAGTAGGGATGTTGGAGAAATCTGTTTTGGGGTGGCGTTCAACAGGTTTTCCTAGGTTCAGCACCCTGGACTTTGCTTTGGTTCCTGCTTTGTTGCCCAACTCAATTTGCTGCAAGTTGGGTCAGTTCACGGATTTTCTGGGCATTTTACACTTCTTCTTTTTTGCAGGTTCTGCAATTTGTGGGAATTTCTGAGGACTTTGTGCAAATTCGGCTGCAATTTGTGCAAAATGCCCAGAAATTTGCAGAAACTGTAGAACCGGGGGTGGGGGGATGCACAAAAAAGTTCCCAGAGTTCAGGAAAAAGCCTACAGCTCAGCTCGCAAACACAAATTGGGCAGTGCATGCCGCAGAACTCCATCAAACCGAAAAAGAACTGGATATCCAAGCGGCGGACACCCTTACCATCTAGCCGAGCACTGCTTAGGGACTCAGGCAATACTCATCCACATCACCTGCAACCCAGTCATGTTATCAGAACATGCCAAGGACTGAACCTGGGACCTTCTGCATGCAAAGTAAGTGTTCTACTGCTGAGCTCCAGCCTATCCCAGCAGCTCTCCGGGGTCCCAGGCAGAGGTCTCCCCCATTGCCTGCTTCCTGATCCTTTTAGCTAGAGATGTCAGGGACTGAACCCGTGACCTTCCACATGCAGAGCGGATGCACTTGCACTGAGCCATTGTCGCTATTTGCTATCATAGAGAAAAAGAGTGCAGTATGCACATACTGCACTTTTTTCTTTTTAAGTTTTGAAAGGGCATACATGAGCCCAATTAGAGCGGTGAAACCTAGGGGTTGTCAGGGTGGACACTGAGCCCATAGAACCTCAGAGCAGTTCTGATTCTGAGGAGGAACAGCCGTCCATGGGAGAGGAGCGTGCTCATCCCTCCCAGGCCCTGCAGATGGCAGAGATTCCTCCTGTCAGCATTCCTGGGATAGATAGTGACACTAGCAGTGAGAGAGTGCTGGAGGGGGGCTGGCTGGATGCTCGACGCAGATGCAAAGAGCGACCAGCTATGGAGGGTGTGGAAAGGAGGCATAGCGCCCATTTGGCGCGCAAGCAACAGTCGCATCCAGAGGACCCAAGGGAAAGGGGGAGGGACTCTCCCTAGCCCATAAGTTCGGGGTCTGCAAGTGATTCTTGTTCAAACGGGGACCAACTGTTTCCAACCCGGGGCATAGGTTACTCTGCTGTTCATAGCTTAGTCGCTGGTGATAGAGTTATTAAGTTGTAAGAGGAATAAAGCCTTGAAAAGAATCCTTTGTCTGTGTCTATAGCTGGCTACTGGAGTAGACTGAAAGAGGCCGGCTAGGGCCCCCTGACAGGGGTGTGCGGAATACTCACCCCATTCCGGTCTGGCAGTCCACGGTGGGGGGGTGGAGGTGATCCGTCCCTTCCCCCCAGAATCTTCCCTGGCTGGCTCCGCCCTGCGGCAAGGCCACAGAGCCGCCGACCAGGGCCGGCCACAGCTGGACTTCTGGCCACTGCCAGGCTGCGGCCGCAAATGGCGGCTGCTAAGCCGGCCACCATTTGCATCCCTGCCAGGCCGTGATAGGCTATGTAAGTATTTACGTAGCCTATCACAGCTAAAGCGGGGACGCAAATGGCTTAGGGGATGCCATTTGCATCCCTGCTCTTTGCCGTGATAGGCTACATAAATACTTACATAGCCTATCACGGCCTGGCAGGGACACAAATATGGCATCCCCTACGCCATTTGCGTCCCCACTTTAGCCGTGATAGGCTGCATAAATATTTATGTAGCCTATCACGTTTAAAGCAACGACAAAAATGGCGTCCTGCGTAGGGGACGCCATTTGCGGCCGCAGAGCAGCAGGCAGCAGCAGCTAGATCTGGACCAGCCGGAGGCAGGTAGGATCCGGTCCACAGGGACTTTGCGGGGTGGGGGGGGAGCAATCTGTTCCGCCACTGACTCCAGGGGAGAATTCCCTGGAGTCCATGGGAGAATTCTCCACCATCCCTAGTGAAACCCATGCTGCAGAACACAAAGTGGTAAAATACTGAGCGGGGAGAATAGACTGCCCTGCATTCAGACCACACTGCATGCTGATTTTCTGCCAGCAAGCACGTGGTAGCAATGATGAGAAAGATGATGAGGAACACTAGCAGCTGGTGACAACGGCAGTGAGAAGGCGGACTCGCCGAGGGAGCGGGCCCAATGAGGGTGTCTTGCCCATGGGCTCTCAAAATCCTGGAGCCGTCACTGACTGGGGGAAAGCGCATTGGACCAAAGGAAGGGGAACGGACATGGGTATCTGGAGAACCTGGGAG
Source organism: Heloderma suspectum (assembly GCF_057233095.1). Classification (NCBI taxonomy): domain Eukaryota; kingdom Metazoa; phylum Chordata; class Lepidosauria; order Squamata; family Helodermatidae; genus Heloderma; species Heloderma suspectum. The sequence goes on from NC_139466.1 coordinate 27,571,663, forward strand.
GACCGATTTGGCCTGCAGTTGGGGCAGATTTGGTCCTGGGGGTTGTCCAACCCTGTTGTAAGGATGGGCTGAACCTCCTCCTACACACACATAGAATCATGGAATCACAGAATAGATACATACACATGTTCTGTGAAGAAACCCAATTCTCCTCTGAAATGGCCTGCTAATGGTGCGCTTCCTCTCCCTCCAGCTGCTTGCAGAGGACTGGCCATTTGGCGTGCAGGTGTGCAAGCTGGTGCCATTCATTCAGAAGGCCTCCGTCGGCATCACAGTCCTGAGTCTCTGTGCTCTTAGCATAGACAGGTAACAGACCGCCTTTGCCGCCTCCCAGCCAGCCTGATCGGCGTGGTGTGCCTCACTCTTCCCTTGGCCAGCCTCCACATACAAGGCAGACTGCATGACTACGCTTAAACATGGGGGTTTTGAGAGAGTGTGGGGGCACATTTAATTCATGGGCTGCCTCTCAGTGTGCTCGGCAGGCATTCAGACTAAAAAGGGTTGCTCCCTGAAATGCTCTTCGAAATTCTCCCCTACAAATATGGATGTCAAACATACTCCAGACATTGGGATGTACAGATTGTGTAAATTCAGTTCTGTCTGTATTTTGTGGATTGTCAGGAGCCTTTCAAGACCCTTGGGGCAACAGCGTCCTTGGTAGGGGGTGGGCGTGGGGGTGGGCGTGGGCGTGGGCTCCCCCCACTCTTCCTCCAGTTCTGTTAAATTCAGAGCAATATCGCTCCATAGGCTTCAAAAGAGAGCCAGTGTGGTGTAGAGGTGAGAGTGTTGGACCGGGATTCCGGAGATCCGGCTTCTAGTCCCCACTCAGCCATGCAAGCTTACAGGGTGAATTTGGGCCAGTCACAGTCAAGACTCTCAGCCTTGGCTTACCTACCTCACAGGGTTGTTGTGAGGATAAAATGGAGAGGAGGAGGAGGATAATGTAAGCCACCTTGGGGGAAAAGACAGGATATAAATGTAATTAATACATTCATCATCATCATCATCATCAATAGTAATAATAGTAATAATAATAGGGGGAAAGTCCTGTGCAAAACAAAAAATAAAAAAAGGTGTGTGTGGGGGGAGTGAGAATACAGAAGCTGGGAGGGCAAGAAAGGTGCAAACCCAGAAGGGAGGGGTGCTGCCAACATTTCATTCCCCGCGGCAATTGGTGGTGACCCCTGGGCCACTTTTTCAAAATGTCACATGTTTGCCTAACCCACCACCCAACCTAAGGCAGATTGAGCATCCATGAGCTCCTGCACCAGCTGCCACCATCACCCCTGCAGCATTTTCCCTTCATCCATGTGTGGGAATTGAGAGGTTCCAGCTGCCTCATTGCTTGTGCCTTCTCCCCACCCCTGTGGTGGTTGTGCAGGTACCGAGCGGTTGCCTCTTGGAGCCGGATCCAAGGGATTGGCATCCCCATGTGGAAGGCGGTCGAGGCGATCCTCATCTGGGTGGTGGCCATTGCCCTAGCCGTTCCCGAAGCCATTGCCTTTGACCTGGTGAAGCTGAATTACCACGAACAGGTGCACTGGGTCTGCATGCTGGCCCCCGAGCAGACATCTGGCTTCATGAGGGTGCGTCCTCGCTTGGGGTGGGTGGGTGGGTGGGTGCAGTGGAGGCTGGTGGCTCCGATGTCAGTGGGTCAGAGAATCCACTCTGGGTTTCGGTCCGAACCAGCGAGAATGCTGAAGGAGCTATCCAAGGGGCGGATCACCTTGGACAGCTCCTTTAGAATTCTGACTGGCTCAGACTGAAATCCAGGGTGGATTTGCTGCCCTGACATCAGAGCCACCAGCCTTCACTGGGTGGGCAGGCAGAGATCTTGAAGAACCGGTGGTCCTCGTTGCCTTAAATGCTTGCCCCCTCTTGCTTCGGCTGCTAGGGAGCACCTCTCTAAAAGCTCATCTCGTGCCAGGCTCCATCCCAGAGTCACACCACACATTAGCTGCAGCGTAATGGACTCAGGGCTCACAGGAATGCAGCACCAGCACTTTTTGTATTAGCAGGGGCACTGATGTCTTCTGCCACCCCCTCAGAATTCCCTCTGGGCTTAGCTGCAATCTTCACAGTAGCTGGGGGAAGCATGCATATTCCCGCAACAATCAGTGTTATAACAACACAAAGCCTTAGAATCATAGAATAGTAGGGTTGGAAGGGGCCTACAAGGCCATCGAGTCCAACCCCCTGCTCAATGCAGGAATCCAAGTCAAAGCATCCCTGACAGATGGCTGTCCAGCCTCATCTTGATGGCCTCCAGTGTGGGAGAGCCCACCACCTCCCCAGGTAATTGGTTCCATTGTCGTATTGATCTAACAGTCAGGAAGTTTTTCCTGATGATCAGCCAAAATCTGGCTTCCTGTCACTTGAGCCCATTATTCTGTGTCCTGCATTCTGGGATGATCAAGAAGAGATCCTGGCCTTCCTCTCTGTGACAACCTTTCAAGTACTTGAAGAGCGCTATCATATCTCCCCTCAGTCTTCTCTTCTCAAGACTAAACATGCCCAGTTCTTTTAGTCTCTCTTCATAGGGCTTTGTTTCCAGTCCTCTGATCATCTTTGTTGCCCTCCTCTGAACCCTCTCCAGTTTGTCTGCATCCTTCTTAAAGTGTGGTGCCCAGAACTGGACACAGTACTCCAGATGAGGCCTAACCAGTGCTGAGTAGAGGGGAACTAGTACTTCCCGGGATTTGGAAGCTATGCTTCTATTAATGCTGCCCAAAACAGCATTGGCCTTTTTTGCAGCCACATCACATTGTTGGCTCATATTTAGCTTGTGATCGACAACAATTCCAAGATCCTTCTCGCTTGTAGTGTTGTTGAGCCACGTATCCCCCATCTTGTAACTGTGCATTTGGTTTCTTTTTCCTAGGTGCAGAACTTGGCATTGATCCCTATGAAATGTCATTCTGTTGTTTTCTGCCCAGTGCTCCAGTCTATCCAGATCACTTTGAATTTTGTTTCTGTCTTCCAAAATATTAGCTATCCTGCCCAATTTTGTGTCATCTGCAAATTTGATCAGCATTCCCTGCACCTCCTCCTCCAAGTCATTAATACAAATGTTGAAGAGCACTGGGCCCAAGACTGAGCCCTTTGGTACCCCATTCATTACTTCTCTCCAGTTTGAGAAGGTCCCATTGATAAGCACTCTTTGAGTCCGATTCTGTAGCCAACTGTGGATCCACCGGATCGTTGTTTCATCTAGCCCACTTCGAGCTAGTTTGCTCATCAGGAGATCATGGGGCACTTTGTCGAAAGCTTTGCTGAAGTCGAGGTATATGGTGTCTACAGCATTCCCACTGTCTACAAGGAAGGTTACTTGATCAAAAAATGAGATCAGATTTGTCTGGCAGGACTTGTTCTTGACAAATCCATGTTGGCTTCGAGTAATCATGGCATTGTTTTCAAGGTGCTTCCAGATGGATTGCTTTATGATCTGCTCCAGAATTTTCTCTGGGATTGATGTCAGACTGACTGGTCTGTAGTTCCCAGGTTCCTCCTTTTTACCCTTTTTGAAGATAGGGACAACATTAGCCCTCCTCCAGTCATCTGGCACTTTCCCCGTCCTCCACGATTTCTCAAAGAGAATAGACAGCGGTTCTGAGAGTTCTTCTGCCATTTCCTTTATTACTCTAGGATGCAGTTCATCTGGCCCTGGAGATTTGAACTCATTCAGAGTAATTAGGTGTTCCTTGACGATATGCCTATCGATCTCAAGCTGCAATCCTGCCCCTTCTGCCTGCACTTCGCCTTTGCCAGGGGGGTCATAGACCCTCTTTTGGGAGAAGACTGAGCCAAAGTAGGAATTGAGAACCTCTGCCTTTTCTTTGTCATCTGTTAACATTTTGCCATCCTTATTTAATAGCTGAACCACCATTTCTTTCCTCTGACTTTTACTAGGCAGGTAGCTGAAGAAAGCCTTTTTGTTGCTTTTAGTCTCCCTCGCTAACCTCAGCTCGTTCTCAGCTTTAGCCTTCCTGACGCCATCCCTGCAATTCTGTGCTACCTGCCTGTACTCTTCCTTTGTTACTTGGCCTTCTTTCCACTTCCTATATGTGTCCTTTTTTGTTTTCAGGTCATCCCTAAGCTTTTTGTGAAGCCACATTGGCTTCTTCTGTTGTCTTCCACCTTTTCTTCTTGTTGGAATTGTTTGTGATTGTGCCTTGAGAATTTCCTTTTTTAAGAGCTCCCACCCATCTTGGACTCCTTTTCTCGTTAGCGTCGCTTGCCATGTGACCTTACTGATCATTGTTCTGAGTTTATTAAAATCAGCTTTCCTAAAATCCAGGGTACGCGTTTGACTACACTCGGCTTTTGCTTCCCTTAGAACCAAGAACTCAAGTGCAACATGGTCGCTTTCCCCCAGAGTTCCTGTAACTGCTGCTTTATCCACTAAGTCATCTCTGTTGGTTAGGATCAAGTCAAGGATAGCTGATCCTCTAGTTCCTTCCTGTACTTTCTGTAGGAGGAAGTTATCCGCCACACAAGTCAGGAATTTCCTGGAGGGGCCATGTTTTGCAGAATTTGTCTCCCAACAAATATCGGGGAAATTGAAGTCCCCCATTACTACTACATCATGCTTCCTTAAAACATTGGCTATTCGCTAATGGGGTGGCTTGGTCCTTCTGGGGTGGCTTAGTCCTGAATGATTAATTCAGACTCTTTAAGTTTGTAAAATACATATATAATACACACACACACACACACACAGAGAGAGAGAGAGATGGGTCCAGTAGAGGCTGGAAGCTCTGATTTCGGTGGGGCTGCGAAGAATCCATTCTTGGTTTCAGCCAGAACCAGACAGAATTCTAAAGGAGCTCTCCAAGGTGCTAAACCCTATCCCCAAAATAAATTTGTCACCTTGTATAGCTCTTTTAGAGTTCTGGCTGATTCTGACTGAAGGCCAGAATGGATTCACAGCCCCACTGAAATCAGAGCCCCCAGCCCCCACTGGATGGATCAACACAGCTGTCTGGATTTTGGCCTCTCCTTGGGGGCATGGCTATGGGGACTGCCATGATGAGTGCCTGCACTTCAAAATTTACAGTGCCATCACAGATCCTGGCCAACCAAGGCTACAGTGATGAAGGCCATTGCCCTCTCGGCCAGATGATGGCTTGTCTTACCATGCTGGATCATACCAAAGTTCCATCTAATCCAGCATCCTGGCCAACCAGATGTTGATTTCACACCATACCAGATGGTGCCCTCTTGCCCCACCACCCAACATGTTCGGGCACTTTTCATGCCTCCCTCAGGTGGCCCAAGGGCAATGGCCGCCAAGGCAGCTGACATTCCCTTGCCCTGCTGGATGTTGTGTGCATGGCAAAGGCACCCTCTGGAGGGGAGAGGTCATTGTCCTCACTGCTTCCCTCCTCTCTGCAGTTCTACAAGGATGTGAAAGACTGGTGGCTTTTTGGATTCTACTTCTGCCTGCCTCTGGCCTGCACCGGCATCTTCTATTCCCTCATGTCATGTGAGATGCTGAGCAAGAGGAACGGCATGAGGATCGCGCTGAATGATCACATGAAGCGGGTGAGCCTTGTTCCTCAGCTGGCACACAAGGAACCCAACACAGGAAAGCTGACTTGCACTGGGTCTGACCAAGGGTCAGTCTGGCCCGGCATAGTCTACTGCAGGGATGCACAGCCTCTGTCTGTTGGCAGAACAGCGAGAACCTGACAATTGCTGAGCTGTGTGGAATCTTAGCTGAAGGAGCACGCTTTCCCATGGATAAATCACACTGGGTCAAAGGAATAAGAAGGCTTGTATTTACTGCAGGAAATACATGTTGCATAGGAGGGGCCCCAACTCAAGATGGAGGGAGACCCAAAGAGACGTCTCCTCTCTGAGAGGCAAGATCACAGAGAAGAAGGAAGTAGGAAGTGAGGTCAGCAACCCTAAGAGTGTCAGTCTAGCACTGGAAGGAAGGTCAGCACAGATCAGAAGACAGTTTAGGAAGCTTGGAGGTCCGCTATCTATTCCCTTTCCATGCAGACATATCAGCCGTTCTCCTTTCTTTTTGAAACTAGCTGCGTTGCATGCATAGTTCCAACACTGTCTGCCTGAGGGCTGAATTACATTTTGATGAAGCTCTTGGACATGCATTCCAGTGGGGTTGCAGGGCTAAAAGCAAATGGGACAGGGAGAAAATTACCAGAAACTCCCAGCTTGTTTCAGCTTAAAGCTCTCACTGCCAGTAACGTAGGCGCCTTAGGGGAGGTATTTCAGCGTTTTAGAATGGGAACAAAACTGCACAGAAGTCAGGACATTACCAAACCACTGGTGGACAATTGGTGGTTGGGGGAAAGGGAGTGGGTCTGGGGAAGGGCCTTCAGACCTGAGGTTTCCCACCCCATTAAAGGGTATGAGGGACAACGGAGAAAGGCAGACATGGAACAGCAACAGAGTGGGAGAAAGGGAAAGGCAGGGCCTTGGGAGATAGTGATGTGAAGAATGGGGTTGGTGGGATTTCTTAGCCTCTCTGACCCATGCTCACGCGGTCGTGTTCATCTTCCCCACCCCTTTATTCATATGGCTGGACTTGGGCGTTCCAGCGCCGGGAAGTGGCCAAGACGGTGTTCTGTCTGGTGCTGATCTTCGCCCTCTGCTGGCTACCTCTGCATCTCAGCAGGATCCTCAAGAAGACCATCTATAACCCACAAGACGTGGATAGATGTGAGCTGCTTAGGTAAGGGTTCAGTCTCAGAAGTGCCATCTTTTGTTCCTGGCAGAGAGCTCCAGAGTCCCTGAAGTTGTGTCCACCATTAGCCTCTTCACTTGACTTTTATTTATTTATTGACCAATTTATATTCCACCTTTCCATTCCACCTGGGGCTCTCAGGGCAGCAAAGGGCTATCATAGAATCACAACAAAACTGCAACAAGACAACAATTGACCATAAAACTGAACAGCCAGAGGTCAAATCAACAAATGGCTGCCAATTCCCAAATCAGCAGCCAAAGCCAAGTCAAACTGAGCCAAAAATGTGCATCTAAACAATAGTGTCCATGCTTAAACAAGCAACGGGAAGAGGTTACCTGGGTCTCATGAGGCAAGGAGTTCCATAGTTTGGGTGCCACTGTGGTCCATAGTTCAGCCCTGTCCTGCACCCTCCACACCTAAGATGATGGTGCAGCAACATCTGAGCAGGGCTTCCTCTGTTGAATGCAGTGTGCTGTTTGGTCCAGATGAGAGAAGGTGGTTCTTAAGATGTCTGGGTATAAATCCCTTAGGGCTCAAAGGATGGGTGGTACATATCTAAGGACATCTCAGTGCAGGGGTATGAGACATCTCCCCAACATACAAGCCATTCAGACTAATGCAGGAGTTATTGACTAGAGATGTGAAGGACTGTGGGGGGGTGGCAGGGGGGCAGAAACATTTGAGAGAGGAAGTACACCCCCATTTTTATTTTTTATTTTGGAAAAAATCCATGGGTGGGAGAGAAACAGAGGAAATAATGGATTTTTCCCCAATTTTTCTCCCCCCCCTCTTTACTATTGGCACTGTGAGGTTCAACATCCCTGTGACTATGGGGGCTGTCACAATGAGGTCCTGCACTTCAAAACTGACCACTACATCTGGCCCCTGCTGCCAATCATTTCACTACTCATTTTTCTGTTACACTGGCCATCTTCCTCCTGGGTAACCACCTACTTGATTTCCAAAGAGGAGGGTACCTAGAACAGGGTCTCCAAAAATATATCTTAATGCTTTCATGGGAGAAAGTATCCAAGATTCTTCAACTAGAGATGCTGGGACTTAAACCAGGGATCATCTCCACACAAAGCATGTGCCCTACATGAAGTTGGCATGCAGTTGGCTGAAAACCTTGATCGAGCCCAAAGAACTGGCAAAGAGTTGAAACAAGCAGACTTTTTGCCAGTATTTTGTGCTCAGCTCCATCCTGACATCACTGGTTTTCCTTTCTCTTCCCCACCCAGCTTCCTTCTGGTCATGGACTACTTTGGTATCAACATGGCCTCACTCAACTCCTGCATCAACCCTGTGGCTCTCTATTTTGTCAGCCGGAAATTTAAGAACTGCTTCCAGGTAGGAAAGCAGCTGGGCTCTTGGAGGAGCAAGGGGTTGCTTTCTGAAAGGAAGGGGCTGAGCGAGATAGCCAAGTTGTTAAAGGAAGAAGTAGGGAAAAGCTTTCTTTAGATTGCTTCTTCCTCTCTCAAGAAGTCCTTTTCCTGCTCTTTGTACATGCACAGTTTTGGTCAGGGATAAGCAAACCGGTGCCCTCTAGATGTGTTGGACTACATTTCCCATCATCCTCAGCCAGTATGGCCAATGAATTGGGGATTATGTGCATTGGAATTCCAACTATGGAGGGCACCAAATTACCTATCACTGGTTTAGATGCATAAAAAGCATCATAGGAAATAAGCAATCCCAGATGACATTTACTGTTGTTTTCATGAATTGTGGGGATAGGGGACCATAAAGGTGTTCAAGAACTGAAACAGGTACATAACTTTCTTGTCTTCAGTCCAAACTCATTGTTCCTTTAAGCGCACATAGTGGAGCTATGTATGCTACTTTTATTTACTCTCCTGCAAGTGTGCATAGCCCCAATTTTGATCAGGGCCATGGCACTTCTGGAGAGGAGGGTTTAAGGTTCCCCCTACCTGTTTTTGTCCTGAAATCCCACCTCTCCATGAAGTTATTTTTAAAATAACAAAACAAAGCACCCTTAAAGTCTATCGAGTTAAATGTCCAAAAGCAGCACGTGCAAATTTTCAACTTTCTAAAAGATTGCACTAATTTGGGGTGCATTTTAGTTTCGGTTCCATCCTAGCGTGCCTGAGAAATTATATCCCATCCTCTCCCTGGGAGAGGGCAGTGGGGTGGGGGTGGCTTGGCACAGACCTGTCATCACCCCAGGAATGCAGCATGTCAGCCCTTCCAACAGTGGAGGCTGGTGGCTCCGATGTCAGTGGGATGGCGAATCCACTCCAGGTTTCAGTCAGAACCAGTCAGAACTCTAAAGGAGCTATCCAAGCACCAGTTCTGACTCGATCCGAAGTGGATTCACCACCCCATTGACATTGGAGCCACCAGCCTCCACTGCCTTCCAAAAGCCTAAACACTTTTTCTTTCTGGCTTGTTTCTCGTAGTCGTGTCTTTGTTGCTGGTGCCAGAGACCAGCCCTTGGCCTTGTACCGACAGATGACAAGGGCTCCGTTGGGAAGTGGAAAGCCAATGGTCAGGAACTGTGCCTCGACCAGAGCAGCTCCCGCCTGAGCAACAAGTACAGTTCCTCTTAGACACATGGATAAACAAGCAGTGGAGGCTGCAGTGGGGCCTTGAAGATGGCCACCCATGGCGACCTGGTACTCCTCTTCAATTGCTCTGCTTTATTTGCCTTCCCTTGCATCTCCCAGGCCAACCTGCTCCAGAGGCAGCCATTTGAAGAATCTCTGCTCCTCTGATATTCCTTGGCCTCTTGTTGTTCTTTAACCCCAGCTCCCGAATAACTGTAACCCACCACCTCTCTAAATAGCAGAGCATCTCATAAGAACTGGCAGGCTGGAACAGACTGATGGTCCATCTAGGGACTAGATTCTAGTCCAACTTAGGGTTGCATGTCATTGGCTCTCAGTTTCCCCAGGCCTCAGATATGGGCATAATCCAGATTCCCTTCTTCCCCTGCATAGAGCAGGGAAGGCAAAGGGAATGAGGAGCCAGGAGTGAATGCAAAGGCAAAGGGAATGAGGAGCCAGGAGTGAAGGGGTAGGTTGTGGGTTGGGGGAGAGATTGCTGGAAAAGAAAGGAATTGGCCAATAGAGCAGATCCCTCCCACCTAAAGCCCGGTGTCATGGCCCAGGACTGGGAGCCCTCTGAGAGTTGGATAACTTAGAGGAGGAGTTCAAACCAGTTCCTGGTTCTTCGCAAGTGGGGCCCTCCACCTCTCTTCCTGCACCCTGTCCAGTCAATGCCTGGGAGGTCTCCCTGCCCTCTGATTCCAAGAAGCGGACCTCAGGCTCCTCCAATGAGCAAGGATGCTCTGAGGAGCATTCCCTACCCAGCTACTCACTCCTCCGCCACCCCAGAAGAAGCCAGCGGCTTTGGGAAAGGACACTGGTCCTTTAAAAACCAAATGTAGCACTTGAAGAGGTGGAACTCCCAGAAGGACATTTCTGCCCTGGTTATAAAAACCCGTCAGTTGCTCTAGGCCAGTGCTGGGGAGACTTGGCCTTACCTTAGCTGCAGGGCTGCTCTCCATGGTCCTGAAACTGAGCCCCCAGCTCTTGGGTCAGTCCCTGCAGTTCTGCCCGGGGTTCGCAACCTGCTGTGTCCCACACCTGCTTCAGCCAGCTGCTTTATGCCCTGCACCCTCCCTTTGGCTGCTGCCAGAAAGGATGATGGAGTCCGCTGGAACAGGACACCCGGTGTGTAGGACTGGAGCTGTACGAGCATGAGGCCTAGACTGTGGGGCTGTGGTCAGAGTGGTTACAGAGGGAGGGAAAACATTCCTTGTATTGGCCAGTCCTTTTTTCCTCCTGCTTTCTCCTTCCACACTCCCTGCTTTCCATCCTCCTTATATGTGGGCTCCAAGCCTTCCCCCTCTATGTGGGCAGGTGACATTTGATTTGTGTCCGCCACCCCACAATTTTTACTATCCACTCATTTTAAAAAAAAAAAAATGGACAAAATAAATAGGTGCCAAGTCAAACAACAATTTCAGATATTATATGCCTATATATATATATATATATATATATATATATATATATATATATAATAAAGATAGATAGATAGATAGATAGATAGATAGATAGATAGATAGATAGATAGATGTTAGATCACCTTTCCCCACCCTGTTGCCCTCCAGAGGTTTGGGACTTCAATTCCCATCAGCCCCAGCCAGCATGGACAATGGCCAGAAATACTGGGAGTTATAGTTCAAAACATCTGGAGATCACCAGGTGGGGGAAGCCTGGGGTAGGTGAATTCAAAGGTACACTGCCCCTGATTTGGAGGCTCAATTTAGTTATCCTGGCTAATGGCTGTTGATAAATCTATCTTCCATGGATGGTCTAATCCTATGCTGGCTAAGGCTGATGGGAGTTGTAGGCCACAACACCCGGAGAGCCACAGGTTGCTCACCCCTGCTTTAAACCCTCAGACTAGTCATCTTCTGGACAGCTCCCGTCCTGCTCGATGTTCGGCCCTCTGACTGCTGACACTGCTGGGCAGCTCTCCTACCTGGCTTGGAAAGCTGGAACAGGACAGGGTGCCGACAGATCTGTCCTCTCTGAATTTGTCTCCTCCTCTTAAAAGCCATCCAGGTTAGTAGTAATCATCACAATAAGTTCCACATGGCAATTAGGTGTGGAGTGAAGCGGTGTGATATCAGAGGCACAGCTCAGAGGGTCGAAGTGCCTGGACATTTGATTAGCAGGAATGAAGACATCCTCCACCATTGCCTGCCCCCTTGGGCTTTCCTGCTCCCTCTAAGCTTAGCTGCAATCCTCAAGTAGCGGGGGGGGGGGGGTTCCCAGTAACAATATATGGTTGCCAGCTATCCCGGTTGTAATGCAAAGTATTTTGGGGTGGCTTGGTCCAGAAGCTTTACAAAAGACATATATAATTCGGAAGGGCCCGGTTCGCAAGTAATGTGAAACACTGTGGTTGAATTTCCCTGCAGGATGTCTTATTGAGGTGGCCACCACTGTTTTGAACTTTCGGGACAATGTAATTTCTGGGTGGGTGCAAACCCGACGAGGGCGTGTTGTTGGAGGCGTTGACAAGCCACGCACAGCCCTAAAACAGCCCATGGGTTCTGGGTAGCTTGTCAACCACCCCAACAACACACCCTCACCGGGTTCACATATAACAAGAAGCCACAGCGGGAAGGGCTTGGATCGCTGGTAAACCATGGTGGGCTGTGGTGCTCATGTGAATCAGGGCAGGGAGAGTGTGAGAGATGGACTGACACAGCAGCCTGCAATTCTGGACTCTCCTTGGGGCTGTGGCTATGGGGACTGTCACGAGGAGCGCCTGCACTTCAACGTTTTCACTGCACCACCAGTGTGAAGGAACACATGTCCCCACCCAGGGCTGGCCCAAGACCTTTTGCTGCCTGAGGCAAAGAACAAGATGGCGCCCCTCCCATTTCACGTACAAAGCCCGGCTAGACTGGGAAATTAATTGGTCTTCAGCACTGAGAGAGGGACAGCATCCTGCACTGCATCTAAAAGCATCAGGCTAAGGCAGGGGGCACAGAACAGGCTGCATGGCACACAGGCCTCTCCTCCAACGCCTTGTTACCTCCTCCCAACATCTGCCACCTGAGGTGACTGCCTCACTCTGCCTAATGGTAGGGCCGGCCCTGTCCCCACCTGAAGGCCAAACAGCAACCAGAACCATCTGTGTTACAACTGGTGGAGGAGGAGGCAGGCCACAGCGGTGAAGTGGGGTGATTGCTGTCCCAGAAGGGATGGATCCACATCCCACAGTATTGGTATCAAGGTAAGGCAGAGCTTCTACATCCCTGTTACTTCCCCATATGCATGCATCTTGTCACATAGTTTTCAGTTCTGGCTTTGGGTTTGGGGTTTGCCGGGGAGGGAGCTGGTGGGCGAGCAAGTGAGTGATCAGAAGGTGGTAGCTGCTTCTTCTCTTTACCGCTGCTGCTTGCCCACTTGTGCCCCCTAAGCCAGAGGGGAAAGGCAAGAAGGTGTGTGATCAGATGGCAACTGCGAGGACAGCAGCAGGAGCCAGGGGTCTTCTGGTGGTGGGCCCCCTGCCACGGGTGTGTGCTTTGGCAGGTGCCAGACCATACTCATGGTTCTGCTTCATTTTCTCCAGACAGAATTTGTCCTATCATTCCCTCTATTTCCAATGTGGTGCGTGCCGTCACTTATGCAGTCGAACGGAACCACCCACACAAAAGCAGGAGGCATCAAAAGGCTTTGGGGGAACCCCAAGTTTTGCGAAAGTACAAAAAAATCTTAGGACTTTAGGAAAAAAAACTTAAGTGCGGGGGTGTCAGGGTGGACACTGAGCCCATAGAATCCCAGAGTAGTTCTGATTCTGAGGAAGAGGAGTTGCTCCTGGGAGAGGAGCGCGCTCCTCTTTCCCAGGGCCAACAGCTGACGGAGATTCCTCCTACCGGCATTCCTAGCTTAGATAGCAGTCCCGGGAGTGACAGAGCGCGGGAAGCAGACTTGATGGACGCGCGTCACCAACGCAGAGAGCGGCGCCAAATGGAGGGCGCGGAAAGGAGGCATAGTGCCTGGTTGGCACGCAAACAACGGTTGCGCCCAGAGGATCCAAGGGAAAAGGGGAGGGACTCTCCCTAGCCCTTAAATTCAGGGTCTGCCAGTGATTCCCTTTCAAACAGGGACCAACTGTTCCAACTTAGGGCATAGGTACTCTGCTGCTCATATCTAGTTGCTAATAGCAGAGTTGTTAAATTGTAAAGGGGGAATAAAGCTTTGAAAAGAATCCCTTTGTCTGTGTCTGGACTTGGCTACTGGATTAGACTGACAGAGACCTCCAAGGAGCCCTTAACAGCTGGGGTGACCCCAAACAGGCCAATGTGGAATGTGTGGACTTAGTGGGTATGGAATGCTGACTGACTGTTAGGGGGGAAATCAAGGAGAATGGAATGGTGTGTCCTCAAAAAGGGCATGGTAGCTGGTCGGCTAGCATCCCGAGCAGGAGCACTCCACACTGCAACATTTTGTTGCAGGTCCCACTCAACTCTAAAATCCAAACCAGATCATTGGGGACACGCAAGCCCCAGCAACGTTCCCCAGTATTCAGAGGGACATTTGTGATTCCAAACCTTGTTCGGGCCATTTGGAACTATGGGTGACTTTCACCTCATGTTTATACTATTAGCAATGCAACTGCTGTGTATATACCACAATTACTTGTGCACTTATTGTACTGGGGGCGAAGTCTGTGTTGCAGTTCCACCAGAGGGCAGGGGAAAAGCATGGAATGTGCAATGGAGCACCAAATTCTTTTTCTTTCTTTCTTTCTCTCTCTCTCTCTCTCTCTCTCTCTCTCTCTCTCAAAAAAGTAAGTTCCTAGTCCACCTGACAGCAAATCTCTGCTTGAAAGTGGGATGGGCAATACTGCCAAAATCTCAGAAGCCTGAGAGCAGTCTGAATCAAATTTACCCAGCAGGCAGGGTTTTAGTGCTCTGAATATCTCTGCCCTCTTGTCAAATCTTGCAACCCTAGCAATCTCTCTCCCAGTTCATTCTGTGCTATTTGCATGTAGCGGGCGATTGTTCATAGCACTGTGGCAGACTCCACGGCCATATTATTTCCAGCAAATGAACTAGAGTGGGAAAGGAGTCATCAGGCACCACTGGATATGTCGGCGTGGGACGATGAACTCCAAGCCCAGCCAAAAACAGTGCTTAGCACTCTTTTCGCCTGCCAAAACCTAAAGCTGAGCGCTGCATTTTCCGAATGGGACACAGTGGCATACGCTAGAAGAACCTCCATCACTTGAAGACTTAGTAGGATCTCCACTGACACGTTCATTTTTGTTATGCCTTTGATCAACTCATGCTGGCAAATAACAGAACACGTACTGGTCGGGGATTCTGGGCGCTGTAGTCCAATGCAACTGGAGGGCACCTGGTTGCTATAATGGAATCCTTTCCCTTCTCATACTCAACATGAGAATACCTAGTGAGTATTCACTCACACTAACAAAGCTCCATGCCCTCTGACATCACTTCCTGAGTGTGTGTGATGCATTGCAGACAGACAGACGCATGCATGCATGCAATGCACTTCCTATGGGCCACAGCCACCAAGAAATGCATTTGTTCTGCCACTGCCACTTAGAGAGATTTCTTTGTCAAAGGTACAGCACTGAGGACCTGAAAGAGCATGTCACCAGAATAGGAATTCTGATCTTCTCTACCCCAGCATACGCGCATTGTTCCTGCACTCCGCCATGGACAGTCTTCCTGAAGTCCTGCCAGTTCATTCCATCAGCCTGCCGTCCCATCTTCCCCTGGCCTGCTTGGCCCTAGAGACAGCTGTCTTTCGGTAGGAAGCAGCCAAGTCTCCTTTGATTATTTCGGATTTTGCCAACATGCTTATGTTTCAATGTGTATGTGTATTTGTATAGCATAGCTTCTTTCTCATGTTAAGTGTATATATTGTACAGAAAATCAGTTAAGCTAAGGCTCAAATTAGTTAATCATCTTGACGAGACAGTAAAACAAGTACATGATGTAAGCAAGACTAAGATTGCAATACTATACCCACTTACTTGGAAGTAGCCCCACTGAATTCAGTGGAATATGCTTCTGAGTATTGCAAAGAATTGCTCTATAACGGGGGTAGGGAACATCAGGCCTGGGGGGGCCAAATCTGGCTCATCTGGAGTCCCAATCAAGCCCTCCAGGTTCCCCTGATGGCTCTGCCCCTTCCCCCGCCCCCTTCCCCCCAATCTCCAATCATTTGGTATTTTCCTGGCTTTTGTCCACTTTTCCCCCGATTCCAAAAGCTTGAAATGCCTCTCCTAAGGCTTGGTTACTGGCAGTGAGAGCATTAAGCTACAATATGCTGGGGGTATTTTTCTGGCCCCACCCCTTTTGCATTTGGCTCCACCCACCACTAGAATGCGGCCCCCAAGAGCTTCTATGAAACTGATTTCAGCCATCAGATTTCCCGACCTGCTGCTCTATAAATGAACTCTAAGCTGCTGCTGGACAAGAGAGTGCTGTATCCAAGAATGACAAGTAACCATAATTTGCTACAATATGGCGGCCGGTCAGTCCCCTTTCATGTCAGGGCAGAGATCCAAGCGAACTGAGTTTTACACTCACACCTTCCATAAATGTGACCAAGATCCTCAGCTGGGCAGCACAACCACACCTGGGCCTCCTTTTTCAAGTCTGATTTCCCAGTGGTTTATAAAGGGTTTGTAACAGAATGAATTGATCATGGTTTAGGATTATGACTTTATTGTAGTGTATGTAGCCATCATATATGCTTAATTTGGATTAAAAGTTAATCAACTGTGTCACTAACTTGTACGTAGACAAAATGCTGGCTAGGGATTACGAGCATGAGTGGGAGTGGCATCCTGTCCGGTACTGTATGGCAACAACTTCCCAACTGCGTTATCGGCATCACTGTATGTACAAACAGTGATCTTGGTTCTCCGAGTAAGAACATAATAAGAGCCCTGCGGGATCAGACCAAGGGCCTATCTAGTCCAGCATTCTGTTCACACAGTGGCCAAGCAGCTGCCGACTGGGAACCCACAAGCAGGGCATGAGTGCAACAGCACCCTCCCACCCACGTTCCCCAGCAACTGGCTCATTGCCTCTAGTACTGGAGGTAGCACATAGCCATCAGGACTGGTAGCCACCGATAGGCTTTTCCTCCAGGAATTTGTCCAACCCTTTTAAAGCCATCCAAACTGGTGGCCATCACTACTTCCTGTGGTAGCGAGTTCCATAGTTTAACTATGCGCTGCGTGAACAAGTCCTTCCTTTTACCTGTCCTGAATCTCCCACCAATCAGTTTCATGGGATGACCCCCATTGGGTTCTAGTATTTTGAGTGCCTGTTCTTATGTAGCCAAAACAACGCATAAGGAGGCGGCACCAGTAGGCTTGGGGAAACCCCAAGGTTTGTAAAATTACAAACGAAAAAAGGAAAATAAACTCCGGGTGGGAGGGAGAACTCAGGTTTTTTGGGTAGGGGACAATTCTGAGTGGAGGAAGGGAAGATCGAGAGGAGACATGATAGCAGTCCTCAAGTATCTGTAGGACTGTTACACAGAAGATGGAGCAGGGGTGAAGCCCAGGCCCAGGGACCAATTCTGGTCCTCCTGGGCTCCTCAATCCAGCCCTCTGGGGTTCCTCAGAGGGCCCTGCCCTCTTCCCCTGGCACCACACTCTCCCCCCGCCCAATAGTTTGGTAGTTTCCTGGCTTTTGTGCACTGTTTTCCCCATTCAAAAAGGTAGAAATGCCTCTCCTAAAGCTTAGTTTAGTGAGCGGGTGGTGGCGGTGCAGTTGAAGGCACACTTGGAAGAAACTGATTATCTAGACCCATTTCAGTCGGGCTTCAGGCCTGGGCATGGGACAGAAATGGCCTTGGTCGCCTAGGCGGATGATATGAGGAGGGCTCTGGATAGGGGTGAATGCTCCTTCCTTGTTCTCAACCTCTCAGCGGCTTTCGATACCGTTGACCACGGTATCCTCCTGGACCGCCTGGAGGGGTTGGGCATTGGAGATACTGTATTGCGGTGGTTCCGGTCCTTCCTCTCCGGCAGGTACCAGAGGGTAGCACTGGGAGAGGAGGTTTCGGACCCGTGGCCACTTACTTGTGGGGTGCCACAGGGTTCCATCCTCTCCCCGATGCTATTTAACATCTATGTGAAGCCGCTGGGGGCTATCATCAGGAGGTTTGGGGTGCAGTGTAATCAATATGCGGATGACACGCAGCTCTACCTCTCATTCAAATCTTCACCAAGGTTGGCTGTAGAATCCCTGTCCAAATGTCTGGAGACAGTGAGTGGCTGGATGGGGAGGAATAAGCTGAAGCTGAACCCTGACAAGACCGAGGTACTTTTGGTGGGAGACAAGAGGAGGCTGGGGGATGTTGACCTGGTGTTGAATGGGGTACGGCTACCCTTGAAAGACCAGGTCCGCAGCCTGGGGGTCATTTTGGACTCCCAGCTGTCCATGGAGGCTCAGGTGTCAGCTGTGAGCCGGACAGCACTGTATCAACTCCATCTGATACGGCGGCTGCGCCCCTTCCTTCCCGACCATCTGCCCCCATTGGTAGTACATGCCCTGGTCTCCTCTCGTTTAGACTACTGTAATGCGCTCTACGTGGGGTTACCCTTGAAGACTGTTCGGAAGCTGCAGCTGGTACAGAACGCGGCAGCTCGCCTAATTAAAGGCAGCCGCCGGCAAGATCACATCACTCCAGTGCTGAAGGAGTTGCACTGGTTACCAGTTGTTTTCCGGGCCAAATTCAAGGTGTTGGTTTTGACCTTTAAAATCCTATATGGTTCCGGCCCAGCCTATCTTAAGGAGCGCCTCCAGCAACACCAGACAGGCCGCTTAACAAGATCAGCCTCGGATGGCCTTCTCTCTGTCCCATCAGCCAGGACAGCTAGACTGGTGGGGACGAGGGAGAGGGCCTTTTCTGTGGTGGCCCCCACTCTGTGGAACTCCCTCCCTAGGGAACTCCGTCATGCCCCCTCTTTAATGAGCTTCCGTCGTGCATTAAAAACGTGGTTGTTCAGGCAGGCATTTGGGGTGGGTTAGGGTATTTAAAAAAAAAAATTATGGTAGAATTTTATTGTTTTAAATTGTTTTATGGTATGTTGTACATCGCCCAGAGTGGCTGGGTGACCGGCCAGATGGGCGATTAATAAATTTAATAATAAATAAATAGTTACTGGCAATTAAGTTTTCCCCTCCCACCAGTCCTGTACTCAGCCTGAACCTGTACTCAACCTGCAGCTGTTTCACATCTTGGGATGGCACCAGGTGCGTGCTTGTGTGTGTGGAGCAGGAGTGATGTTGTTGTTCCACAGGTTATCGCCCTGCCCTAATCTTCCCAGAAGTCACCAAGGCTGTATTCTCAGCCTCAGTGACTGGGGAATATTAACTCACAGGAGAACCAGCAAGAAGGGGCCTTATTCAGAAGCCCTGGGGTTAGCTTCCTTCCTGACCAGCAGAAGCAAAAACACACTGTCAACCCATCCCCAGGACAGCGTCTGTCAATTTGTAGGGGAAGGAACTGCCAAACAGAAAAATGGTGACATTCGAAGCCCTGCTGTTCTCCCAGCTCCACGTGAATAAAATATTTCCTCCACATATGAAAGATTCAGAGCCTTTCTTCTTCATTGCAAAGGGGGCTCGGGAATCTGCTAAACACTTAATACTCCTACCTTGGTCGTTGGTCTCGCATGCACCCTTGGGTAATGCAAACATCGCACAGGAAACCCCACAAGTGCCAGAGGCTCACATACAAGGGACAGAGGATGTTGTAAGACCCACTGGGCAGGTACCACGTGTCTGCTGGGCTTGCCCTTGAACAGATGTGAAGGTGTCCTTCAGTGGGTCAGGCCATGTATCCATCCAGCCCCATAATGTCAACTTTGGTTGGCAGCAGCTGTTTGGGGTGGGGTGGGGGGTAAGTCTCAGGCAGAGAAGGGTTTGCCCATCACCTGTGACCAGATCCTTTTAAGTGGCGAGGTCAAGGATGGAACCTGGGACTTTCTGCATGCAAAGTAGATGCTGGACCACGGAGCTCCCATTTTGTGAGCCCTAATTGAACAATATTGTACTGCCCCCTTTTCCTCTACTGGTACTGCACATGCGGGGCAGGGTGGGGAGGTTAGGGGGTGCTGTTGAGGCCATGGCAGCGGGAGGCGGGGGGCTCCGATGCTGCAGCCCAGCTCTTTGACACAAAGATCCATAGCCCGGCCTGAAGGGGAAGTGAGTGAAAAGGAGGAGGGAGAAGGCACCTGCCTCCGGCACCTGCAGATCACTGCAGCGGAATGGAGCCCTGCTGTCAACAGGAGCAGGCAGGGCCTGGCAACAAACTCTGTCCTGGCAGCAAGGGCAGAGGCGGTGTGAGGAGGGTAAAGTCCCTATAGTAGCCTTCCCCAACCTGGTGCCCTCCAGATGTGTTAGGCTTCAACTCCCATTCACCCCAGCCAGCATGGCCAGTGGCCAGGAATACTGGGAGTTGTAGTCCAAAACATCCATGGGGGCACCAGACTAGGAAAACTGCCCTACAGACGACCAGCCTACCTCGCAGCCCCTTTACTTAGCCTGGACTGTCCGGGGACCCAAGAAGCCAGATCACCCCGCCAGCTTCCGCCCTTTAGGATGAAGTCGGGATGTAACATGCAGGAGAGAGCCCCAGCAGATGCCACTTCACTTCTTTAAGAGACAGACCCTAAACTGGTCAGTGATGAGGGAGGGTTTCCCCATTGGGGTTACCTCTTAAGGTGGGAATGCTCCAACCAGCTTGAAATTCTCCACCCCGCCTTCATCAAAGGACACTCCTTGCATGCATGAATTTGGTCATTTGGTAAAACTGACACTGCCAGTAATCCCAAAAAGCTACTTAAGGTACTGAAACCCTGCCCTTGAAAATCCTGCTCTACCACCTTGCCCCAGCTTCTGATTCCATAAGGCACTGCTGGCATACTTTGAAGCTATTCTGTGTGGCCCTAAGGGCTAGAAACTTGCTTTTTTTGAAAAGCAGGTTGCATTTCTCAGGATGCGACATTCTGTCTTCTCCTCCCCGGTAATACCTAGTTCCACTTTTGTGCAATGCAATTTTGGAATACACACGGCTTTGTTTATAAGCACTGAGACTTGATAAAACCTTTACATGCCTCAGGCGTGTAAAACATCAGGGGTAATACCTCGCTAAATCAATCTCACTTTAAAAACAACCCAAAACATTACAAGTTTGATTTAAAAACAGATTCGACAGTCAAATTAAAATATATTTTGTGACCAGCCAAAGTTGGAGATTGTGTACTATATTAACACAAACCAGAAAAACTACAATCACTACTGAATAATGACCATCACTAACGGAGGGACTGTCAGTATTTACTGGTGAATGTCAACAATCCCCTTTTTCCAATGCTTATATTAAGGCATACAAGTTTGCTCAACTGCTTTTCAAGTTGTTTACAAAATATGTAATTTTAAAACAAAATTTTCAACACACCCCAGAAAACAAATGTGTGGGTTTAAAAAAAAAAAACATGGACTGAGACTGAATGGAGAATGAGGATTTCATCATCCAGCATTTATTAGAAAAATCCTACTAAATCTGTAAAAAAAAAAAAAACTCTTTCCCACAAGTCACAATCCCAAACCGGTCATTATGTACAGAGATGCCCATCATGTTGGCGCCACTGATTACTCCATGTTCACATCCTTCTGGGCCTTGTACTCTGCTACACTTGCCTGCAAGGGAGAGTAAACAAAGACCCTGAGTGAGGGAAGTGTAATTATGAAGTCACAGAGCTGGAAGGCACCTCAAAGATCACCTAGTCCAACCCCTCACCAATGCAGGAAATCCGCCACTACAGAACCCCTGATTAGGGGTGACCCTGACTTCAGAGACAGTATCCTTCTGGTGTCTCCTCCTATGAATGTAATATACCCCAAGCCCTGTTCATGCACCAATGCAGAGAGAATGGCCACAGGAGGTGGAGGGCGTCGAGAGAGAAGGGAACAACGAAGTTTGCAGAAGTTCAAAAACCCTATAGGAATAAACCCTAATGCTGGTGGTGGTAGGTGACTCCCAAAACACTGCAATGAGGACTGAGCATGCTCAGTGCAACACAATACTGACTGACTGACTGACTGACTGTGGGTGGGTGGGAGGAAAACTGGGGGAGGACGTAACAGAGTATCCTGAAAAAGAGCTGTGTGACAGCCCCTAAGTATATGAAGATAGCCATCATCTCTTCCCCTTAAGCTTCTCTTTGCCAGCCTAAAAGATCCCTACTCTTCATCAGGGGTGGGCAGACAGAGGATCTCCAGATGTTTCAGACCATAAGCCCTTGCCAGGATGGTCAGCAATGGTGGAAGGTGAAGTCCAAAACATCTGGAGATATAACTTCTGTCCAGCCCTGCCTTAAATGATATCATCATCAACCTCAGTGGGGACATGATGAGCTGACCCACCTCAAATGTGCTAAGCACATGCTGGCAGACACCAACGAGTTCCTCCAGTCCCTTCTGAAACGTCTCGGCAGCAGGCAGGCCTCCTACATGAACAGAGAAACATTCTGTGTCGGCAGGACTAGAAGGACCCAGACCCTTCCTCTCCACAGGCACTTTCTCCATGCCCAGGGGAGCCATGATCTACGGGGAACCAGGAGAGAGAGCTGCCTGCAGGCAAGAATCCATAATAATGGCCTCCAACCTGCTGGCAATCCTGTATGACAAGCATCAACAGGCTAAGAAGAATACTTGACCCTTGTAAATTACTAGCCAGCAAAATTACAAGCCTGCAATATTTTTTTACTAGCCTGTTAAGAGGCTACTAGCCCTTGTTTCCATGCTGGCCACGAAGGAAAGGATTTTCCTTCCTCCACAGCTAGGAAAACCAAATGGGCTGGCAAAAAAGGGACAGAATGATCTGTCCCTCCTCTGTCCTTCTCCTCAGTTGCTCGAATGGAATTTCAGATATTCACTTGCATGAAATTCCTAGTTGCCTATGGTGACAAGGCAACCTGATATACAGGGTTCTAATGGTTAACATGTGTACGGCGTTCTCAAGTGTTCAGAGCACTTCATGGGCATTTTCTAGTTGCAATCCTTATAACAACCATGGAAGTTAAGCCAGTATTATTATCTTCCGTATTGCAGATGGAGGGAGAGCGACTGAGGCTGAGAATGAGTGGCTTGCCTAAGGCCACCTAGCAAGATAGCAGCAGAGGCAAGATTTGAGCTGGGAGCTTGCTAATTCATAGCTCAGTCTCTTTGCCACTACACTAAATACCTTTGCCCCCATGTCCAGTGACAGAATGGAAGAAGTTGCCTCCCTGCTCCACAACAACCTGAAGGTGGGATGTGGATAACAGTTAAATCGCAAACCTCCCCGAAGCCATGGGAACAATGCTTCTCATGAAGGGAAGAAGTGGGCAGGCCAGCTCTGTTGGCCCTCCAGCAAGCGGGGCCACAGGCTTCACCTTTGGTCTGAATGCGGAAGTTGATTTTGCTTTCAGAAGGATGGGTGATGCTATAACCACAGAAATCCACTTCAGGGCTATGGAGAAAGAGAGAGATTATACAGTGGGAAAAGGAAACTCGCAGCACCATCAGCAGTTCAACTGGGGCTAAGGAAGCAGAAGGGAGCCTTGAAATAAACCAGCCTTCCCCAATCTGGTGCTCTCCAGATGTGCTGGACTACAGCTGCCAGAGTGGGGGGGGTGTTGGCAGTGGAAGGGGGAGTAAAAACAGCCTCCCCTCTTCCACCTTTTGAAGGGCTGGGTGCGTGTGGGCCCATGGGGTGGGACCGTGACGGAGCTCTTCAAGGCCTCAGCAGGCAGGTGGCTGCCATTCTAGATTTCCCAGAATGAGGAAAACGGGGTTGGTGGGGAATTGCAGACTCCCTCCTCCCTCCCATCTTTCTGCAGCAACGGCCATTTTTCCTAGCTTCAAATCAAGATGCTCTGGCTGATCTAAAATCGCAGCCAGCAACCCAACAGAGCTTTGCAGAGTTTCAGGAGGTTCCTCCCCGCCCAAATCACTGGAACAACTCCTCCCCATTTCACAGCAAACAGGCACATGAAATTGGAGGGGTCAGGGGCATTTCTCCCCAGTCCTAATGTAAGAAAACATTAACAGTTCTATCACAGATCGCCTGCATCACGTCTACCTGAACCCAGAACTGGGCCAAATGATTCTGAACCAGCCAAAGCCCCTGGCTCAGAAGCACTGGTACAGTGGTAAATTTGGGAGTGCAGGCACTCCTCATGACAGTCTCCACAGCCACCCCCCAAGGAGACTCCAAAATTGCAGGCTGCTTGATCCATATCAACAAACCAGTTTGAGGACTTCTCATCTGCTAGGAGCAGGTCTTTTGTTAAGCGAAGGAATCCTCATTGCCCATTCAAGACCAAGCCATCCCCAGATTTTGCATTACAACAGGAAACAATATATTGTTACTGGGGAAATTAATTCCACCCGCCCACTGGCTACTGTGAGAACTGCACTTACACTCAGAGGAAACAGGGAATTCTGAAAAGGGTGGCAGATGAGGCCAGCATCCCTCCTAATAAAAAAAAGTGCTGATGCTGCCCAATAAAAAAGTGCTGCCGCTGTGTCCTTGCAAGCCCTGCCTCCACTACACCACTGTTCAGAAGAGATATGATCCAGCTGCCACTGATTTAGCAGATCCTTGCTATCCTAGTTACACATGAGTACACAGGCACAGGCTCCTTTTCTTGGTGAGCAATAGCTGGTTTAGGCAACCCGTGTGCGGGTTACACCATCACTGAGGCAACAGGAACTTTACTTACTCTTTCATGATCATGTACCGAAGGGAGTTGCCAAGGGTATGGTCCTCATTGTGGAGCACGAATGTGACACAGCTCTTATCTGACCCCTCAGCTCGTACCTGTGAGGGTGGGGGTGGAGATAAAAAAATAAATAGATCATCAGATCCTGAAAGTCTTAAGGCAGGATGGGGGTCTCTCTCTCTCTCTCTCTTTTTGCTAGACTGCAATTCCCATCATCCCTGATCTTCAGCCGTGCAGACTAGTGCTGATGGAGCTGGGAGTTCAACAACACATGTGGAGAGCCACAGGTTTCCTGTTCCTGTGTGAAAGGTAGGACTGGACCGTGCCACTTCAAGTTGCAGGTGAGAGATGTCACTTCTGAACAGTCCCTTGTGTAAAGCAAAAATTAAAAAAACCTCCTTACAGGGAGCATCAGTGGGGAGTAAGTTTCTCTCACCCAGCCTTCCACCTATTGGGATAATAGAGGGTTGCTATCTTTTCTTTTATGGCCCTACTCTGGACACTTGACCATCAGCTTGCCACAATGGATACAAGAACAGCAGGAAAAGATTCACCTCTTTGGTTTGTTGCACCACCACTAATAACATTAAGCGCAGGGCCAGCCACTGAATTTGAAAGGGAAAAAACAAAAACAAATGGCCTTTCAAGGATTGGTTTTTCATTGGAAAGCACATGACATCTGTGTTAATTAGGCCTGGGCAGTATAACTCCCTGCATAAAAACAGAGACAATCCTCCAGGTTAGGGAGGCCATTTTTTTTCATTATCAGAAGCTCCTTCCGGCAGGCTTCACATGTTGAATTTCAGCCTAGTAGAGGGAAGATTTCTTAATGTATCCAGGTCATGTCAGCTATGTCCATTCGGTTGCAAGACAATAGAGGAAGGACTTCACTTCCAGCTAGAGTGTGCTAAATATGACAACTTGAGATCCAAATATATTTTTCCGCTCCTAAAGAAAAAGAGGTTGGAAACATCAAGGGATAAGGTGCTTATGTTATTAAATGGATCGGAATATTATGTTGCTTTTAGAACGGCAAAATATATTAATTCTGCTTTGAAAGTGAGACAAGGGGCTTTGAATTCAAACCCCCAAATTGTGCTTAGTTCAAGGTAAGATAAGACGAAATGGTTTGGTCTTAGGTTTTAAATATTAGATTTCAAGGGTTGTTGAATTTCTGGAGGTAAGCAGTGGTGGTGGTGGTTTTTTAATTTAAATATGTTTTAGCTGTACGGCCTGGTTCATTGTTTTGCAGATGACCGGTTGCCAGTGCAATAAAATTCAATTGGAATTGGAATTTCAGCCATGCAAAATGTGAAGGGTCTTGGGGGGGAGGGTACCCCCCTTAATCCGTTTTTTGCCAGGGCACCCTTTCCCCTACCTCTACTAAAGTCTGTGGAACGTGATCACTGCATAGACTTTAATAGAGGCAGGGAAACGCTGTTTGCGGCCACTAGTATGCCCACGGGTGCGCCAGGAAGACAAAGGGTCAAAGCCCCGCTCAGCCGTGAACACCCCGGGATGCCCTTCGGCCAGTCAGTATTTATTTAAGGCACATTTACCCTGCTGTTTGGCCAAAAAAAGAGCCCTTAGATCAGCTTACATGAGATCTCTTGGTCCACCCTACCTCACAGGGTTGTTGAGAGGATAAAATGGCGGGGGGGGGGGGAGAGAAGAGAACCAAACAGGCGACCCTGAGCTTCGTAGA
Organism: Heloderma suspectum; assembly: GCF_057233095.1. Taxonomy (NCBI): domain Eukaryota; kingdom Metazoa; phylum Chordata; class Lepidosauria; order Squamata; family Helodermatidae; genus Heloderma; species Heloderma suspectum. Next base: position 27,597,399 of record NC_139466.1, read on the forward strand.
GGAATGGCATCATCAATTTCTTAAAATCTACCGGCGATAGCTTAATTGGTCCTCTGCTGTCCTTCTCGTGTAATGAAATCCACTTGGACGGCCACGGCCAGAGGGAAAGCTTCATCTGTTGGATTTCAGCCTGTCGTGCCAGCTCTTAAAGGCACAGGAGTGCTGCCCGGGAAAGAAAGCAAACCGGGCGGCCGCCGGGGCAGCGCCTGCTCCGCTCGGGCCTCACCATCTGCAGCACCCGCGGCTTCTTCTCCTCCTCCTCGCCCATCTTTCCAGCAGGCCCTCGGAGCGCGGAGGACGCCGGGAGCCGTAGTCACCGAGCCAGGCACTCAACCCCCGTCGGCCCCTGCGGCGGAAAGGCGGTGCGTAAATTATCCGCGCCGCGAAGGGTCGTGGGAATCGTAGGCCACGTTCTGCGCGGAGCTGGAAAGCCAAGCCAAGAAGAAGGAAGGAAGGAAGGGGAGAGGACGGAGTCAGAAGAACAACGGCTCCTTCCCGTCACGTCATTAAAAACTGAGAAAGTGATTGGAAAGAAAGAAAGAAAGAAAGAAAGAAAGAAAGAAAGAAAGAAAGAAAGAAAGAAAGATGGGGGGGGTGTTAAGTCTGGAGGCACTGAAAAGGTTAACGAGGCAGGAGGAAATGACCTCTGCTCTCTCTCGGTTATCCTATCCGGAGGTAACTCCGCCATCCTACTTCCGGCGTACGCCGCAGTGACGGACTACAGCTCCCGAGAGGACGCGCGGCGCTTTCCCTTTCTTTCTCCTCCTTCCTCGTTTTCGTCCGCTTGCCTCTGATCCCGAACTCCGTTCCCCACAAGCCTTTGCGGTCAGCCGTTCACGTGCTGTTCGCTTCGTCTTGCGAGCGACGCGACGGAGGAGAAGGGAAGCGGAGGTCCGGGCGGGCGCCCAGCCAGGTAGGGAACCCGTCGCCCGTCCGTCGGGCAGGCATTTGTGCTCTCGCCTGCGCCTGCTGCAGGCCGCGGGGTGGGCAGCGCGGGAAAGGCTGGCTTTCTCTCCGCCGCACCGCCACCCGTGCCGGACTTAAGGCCCGGCCGTCGCCGCTGAGCGAGGGGCGGTGTCAGTTTTCTGGAGGCAGGAGCAACCCCGGACTGGGCCCCGTAGCTATGGCAACGCCCCCGCGGGGGGAGGACCGATCTGGCCTTTCTCGTTCCCGTGGTGGGGGGCCGGGCGCTTGGGTCACCTGCCCTACCGCGGCCTCCCCGCCGCTTCCTCCTTGTGCTGACTGCACGGTGAGCAGACGGGCGTTCAGGAGGTCAAGGCTCCCGCCCCGCCCTCTGCGGGGGCGGCGGCGGCGGTTGCCGAGACTAGCCTCCCCCAACCTGATGCCCTCCGGATGTGTTGAGCTGCAGTTCCCGGAACCCCCTAGCCAGCCTTGCTGGGAGCTGTAGTCCGGCACGTCTGGATGGCACCAAGTTGGGGGAGGGTGGGTTAGGGGGCGCCTCCCTCAATCTGCATCCTGCCTACCGCGAGCACGAGCCAACAGCCTTCTCTCAACCTACTGCCATTTTAGACTACAATCCCCATTAGTCTCGGTCAGCCTGTTGTCCCAAATATGCGGAGAACCCACCGAGACATAAGACAGGTCCCTGCCCTGAGGAGCTGAGAGCCTTAAAATCCGACACAAGGCAAACCAGGGAGGAAAAGGGAGGCAACAGGAAACGAATTTTAAAGATTAACACATTTGGAGGAAGGTGGAGGGAAGGAGAAACAGGGAATAATTATGTAGTTATTTAGCAGCTAGGTGGCTAATCAGTGCATGGTATTGGGGCCTGGCTTGAAAGATCTGCAGTCGTTCCGAATTGTTTTCCAGGCTCAGGTCAAGGTGTTGGTTTTAACCTTTAAAGTCTTATAAATGGCTTAGGACCTGGCTGTCCTAAAGAACCACCTGTCTCATTATGAACCTGCCCAGGTCCTAAGCTCTGGGATCCAGATCCTAAGATGGGAGAGCCCTTTTGAGGGCACCATTAGCTTCCAAGGCCCATTCCTCCAGAACTGTGGAATGCGCTCCCTCAAGAACTATCCCCCCCCCCGCTTTTAGAAAGTGTGTGAAGATGCATCTCTTTAATCTACCCTGTTAAAATATGTAGCTTTAATGTCCTAATGTTTTATTGTTTTTAACGTTCTTATTTTTATTGGTGTATGGTTTTGTTTTAATTTGCTGTGAACCACCTGGATGGCTTTTTAGCAAATAAGACGGTATATAAATGCTAATAATTATTATATAAATTATATAAATAATATTTACTTAGAAGATTTACATCCTGCCATTTGATCAAATGACTCTCGGGGCAGCTTCTGGTAGATGTTGCCCCTCTCCCTGTTCCCCAAACTTGGTATAGTCGCTTAATCAACATCCTCTACTGAAGTTGAGCTTAAGTAGGTAGACTGAACACATTCTTCCCCTTTACCCCTCACCTTAATTTCTCTCCCCTCTTTCTGATTCTTCCCCCATATCAAATTTAGTTTGCAAACTCCTAGTGGCAAGGACCCCCTTGTAGTTTGTAAAATGCCATGATTACTGAGGCGGGGAGTGGGGGTGGCGAGATACTTTTTTGTTTGAAAGTTAAATGGTCAAATATGAAAATGTTACAATCTCAGAAGCACTTCCGTATGCAGATAACGTCTGGATCCTATGCAAGAAATGAGTACAGATTGCTTGTTCATGTTGAATAAGGAGCACATAGGCCTGCTTTCCCCAACCTGGTGCCCTCCAGATTTTTTGGACTTCAGCACCCATCAGCCCCAGCCAGCACGGGCAATGGTCAAAAAGGCTGGGAGTTGTAGACCAAAACATCTGGAGGGCTCCAGGCTGGGGAAGACAGATATAGGCATTCAGGGAAGGCATTTCAGGGGATTCTTGCCAGGGAAAGTTTCAGCTGCTGAATTTCTCCCTGTCACAACATTGTTAATAGTATTAAGGATCCTGCCTGCCAGACAGGGAAAAAGTTGGTAATGGTTCAGTATATGCCTGCTCTCTAAGGCCAATTTCAGTTAGACAGCAAGTCCAGCTAAAATTTCAAGGCACAATCTATATGAAAGAAGAAACCTGACATGATTTCTCCACACTTCTGCTTTAAGACAAGCCACTGTCCACTCTAGTGTGAACCCACACTCTCTGCAGACCTTGGCAGCCTGGATGTGGAATAGTTTTTTCTTGCTAACACAAGTGATGTCACGGATACTCTCCATATTTGTGCAACCATGAGCTGCATTTTCTCAACAATGATTTACTGTGATCTGCTTAGAGAATCATGCAGTCTCCCAGAAAGAGGGGACTATCTGTAAAGCACCTTGGGCTTCAATGCGGGCATACAACGAAAGCAAATGGAACAATCAATGTGGGCCAGGTAAAAAAAAATAAACTGTTGAGGGAAGCATGCAAGAATGAAGTCTTTCGGCTGGGTCATATTGGGCAACAGACTTTGCCTTAGGAAGTTGTAGGACTAGGATTACATTACCGTTCTGCTTTCTTGTGGGGTTTTGTGCAAGACACAGGGCTTAATAGGAGCCAGAATTTGCAAAGCCATTGCTGAAACTTTTTCAGTGCAAGGACTGCAGCTTGGAATATGTGTAGTAGGAAAAAAGAAGGTTCCATCGGGAGTTAGGGAAAGCCTTTGAGACCAGGCCTTCAGACAATGTGCTCAATGTGGCAGGGTTGTGAAAGCACTTCTTGTAAAAATTAAGGAGTTGGAAAGCTGACAGCAGGTAGCTCCATCAGCAGCAGCAGAAGAGAGCAAAGACAGATGTTACACTTGAAGTGTATTGGAGGCAGTTTGCTCCTTCACAACACTCAAAATGTCTACTTTTTTCTGTTGTAGGGGCAAGGTCTGAAGAGTCCATCCTGGCTTTAGTTTACATCACCAATCCATCTTTCCATCTGGAGCAGTCTATTATTATTTCTTTATTTTTGTAGGGTAAAGAATTAGCGCTCACAGTCAGATTGTCCACCAGGTTTATAAGGGCAAGCCTGCAAACTAACTTATTCACCAAGCCAGTATTTAATGTGTTGCTTTGTATGCATTTCTAATACTAGTTGCAAAGCCACATTCTCTTTGAGGGTGAAGAACCCCTGTAATGACTCAAATGAGTTCATCTTCACCGAAACTCTTCCTTGCAGAAGTTCTGAAGAGCAGAGTGGTAGTATGCATTTGGAAAAAAATATGCTTGAGTAAAGCAGTTGAGGTGGACCGTTTAGCTTTAACAGCTAGAAGATAAGTGGGAAGGAAATGTATGCTGATTACTCAATACAGTGCTGAACAGCAAGGGGCTGTGAGTGCAGGGGAGCACAAAGAAACTTCAAGGTTTCCAAAGGCAGTAGTATATGTGACATCTTCCAGAGCAGATAAAACTATCAATTTATGAGTAAACTAATTGCTAACTGGTTTGGGTTGGCCAAGGAGAAAGGCACTTTCAATAGCTCTCCTCCCCTTTCCACACTCTTTTCAGCCCTCAACTAAGGAACTTATTTTTCCTGGGGGCTGTTCTAAGAATCTCAGCAACACTGGAAAACCACCTTAGCTGTACTAGATTTCAGTGGCTGGGGTTCCCAAACCTTTGTATAGGGGAACAGTGTGACTGATCAAAGAATAAACATGGTATCCTGCTATATTGAAATGAGACCTTTTAGAACATGTAGTATCTGTAGGAGGTAGACTATAAGTTGTTCACTGTATGTACACTGTTCACATAAATCTGTGACTGGCTCTTTGTTTCAGCTTTGCTTGCTGTGCCAGATGTTTAGCTGTGTAAGCATCTTGAGTGGTCAGTTGACGAGTTGGATTAAATTGTATGTTCCTTTCCTGCCACAGTTATGTCCTGGTGTTTTGTTTGTGTCATGCAGAGACTGTGTGCTGTTAGTTAAGCTGTAATGGTGCTGCTTTGTTTTCATCTTTGCCATGGGAGGTAATATAGCCATTAGGGTATAACTCACATTGATTGCAAGCTGTTAATTCCTTTGTAGGCCTACTATAGCATCAGCCTTCACCAACCTGGTGCCCTCCAAGTGTTTTGGACTAGAACTCCAAGGTTTCCTGACCATTGATCATGCTGGCTGAGGATAATGGGAGTTGAAGTCCAAAACATCTGGAGGATACCAGGTTGGGGAAGGCTGCCATAGATACTTGCAGATAGTATACTTGTACTTGTTTAGAATTAGCACTTATAGACTGTAGCTGCAGTCACCAGCACTTGTATCTAGAATTTAGCCTTGTGAGGAATGATGGTTCTAGAATGGCAGAGCAATTTTTTTTAAAATGGGGGGGGGCATAAGAAAAATTCCTAAATCCACAGTAGTATAATGCCTTATTAGGCCAGCCAAAAGGTTACAAAAATTTGCAAACTTTCACGATCTCCAGATCTCATCATCAGGCAAGACATTACAAGAAGGGAGGGAGTGAAAAAGAAGCTGACTTGATGTTGAAGTCATGGTGTCTGCATGATCTTGAGATGGAATGAGGGAGGTCAAACAAAGTCTTCTTTGAATGTCTGCAGATCCTTCCTCCCCCATTCCATCTCAGGATTATGATCATGCAGGCACCATGACTTCAACATCAAGTCAGCTTCTTTTTCACTTCCACCATGCTTTTTATAATATATTGCCTTCATGAAGAGATCTCAAAAGCTTGCAAACGTTTTGTGACCTTTCCGTTGGCCTAATAAAGGTATTCCACTATTATGGATTTTAGAGCAAATTAAGGCATAGGCATGTAAATCAGAGCCCCTAATAAGTGTGTAGCTAAACGTGTCACTTGTATTTATACCTGTATTTTCCTGTAAATGCAGATAGTTCCAGGCATCTGTGCTATCAAGCTCCCAGAGAGAGATTCTTGGCAGGAGATGCCTTGAGGATGTGATCAAGGCAGGAAGAGAGCAGACCTCTTTGATGGTCATGCCAGGGGAATACTGTAGGTCTACCAGTTCACCTTCCCAGTTGCAATGTAATCATGGACATACCTTAGCCATTAATTGTCAGCTGAGTCCAGCTGGTACATGGCCACAGGATTTGTAAAATGCTTAAGTTAAAAGGAGTGGGGGGGGGGGGCACCTTTGTTGGAGAGTTGCTCTCAGAGTAGATAGGCAAATAACCCAGCTCTTCAATCTCCCTCATGTGGGAGCTCTTGGTGCATGGAGAGGCCTCAGTAATCCACAACTGTGCAGCACATGACTTCACATGGCAGCAGTCACATGTGAACAGACCTCTTAAAAGGGTAGGAGAGGATTTTGTGTAGATATGCAAAATGCAGAATAAGAATTGGCCAGTTACTATTGTCATTTAAAACAATATGCTAGTCATTCCTAAGTTGCCTGAAATAGCTAGCTGAACTCTTGTGGAGGTATTGGACTACAACCCCCATCATCCCCAGCAAGCATAGCCAGTGCCATGTTGGTTGGGGATGGTGGGATCCAGTTGAGGGGAAGACTGCCTTAGTCAGACTCCACTATGACTGCCACAGAGGCTAGCAATATCAAATCAGTTAAAGTTGATTTCCTTTTGCTTTAATGGTGCCTCTCTCTGAGTGGAGGCGGCCACAGCTCTGAGCCCCTTTTTTGCTTCCTCCATTCTGGCGCTGCTCTTCTCATTCTGTTTCCCCCAGTCCTCATATCCTGCAAGAAATGTTAATTCTGGAATATGCAACTCTTTGGAGTACATGTAATTGATTATATATTCAAGTTGAGGGGAAGAATGAACAAATGGGTTGCAAGTTGCTCTTGTGATGTTGCTTTTCTCAATAGTGAATTTCTGCTGATGACACTTAAACAGGCTTTGCAAGGTGCCTGGAAGGGGGAAACTGACATTCATAGAACTGCTGTGTGTTTTTTTCTCTTGGCTATACACCAAAGCGTATGGGACAGAGACTAAAGTCTGGTATCTGTGCTATGCTCAGATGGACAAACATTTTCATTCTGTGTCTCTTGCCCTTGCAGGCAGCCTTGCAACCATGACTATCCTGTTCGCAGTTGTAGCCAGGGGGTCCACGATCCTAGCCAAACATGCTTGGTGTGGAGGGAACTTCCTGGAGGTGACAGAACAGATCCTGGCCAAGATACCATCTGAGAACAACAAACTCACCTACTCGCATGGAAAGTGAGTACTGCTTTGAGGAGGAAGAAAGTGGCAGGGTGAGGGAAACAGGCCTGTTGCAGATGAGGGAATGAAATAAAAGTGGGTGGGGGAAGAAAAGAGTTGGTGTGATGGTCTCAGCCGATGTGCAAGTGACATGGGAATGCTTCTCATCCCCATTGTTAATGCTCTCCACCTGCAGCAGAGGTTAGGCCACCCCTGCTTTCATCAGAATAAGACTGCAAGTCTAGCTGGCAGTAATAATGATTAAGGACAAATATTAGGAAGAATGTCCTGACAGCAATTTAGCAGTGGAACAAGGTGCCTAGGGAGGCTGTGAAGATTCCTTTGGTGGACCACTATTCTCAGGCTTGCATCCTGGAGTTTTGAAACTACCTATTTGTACACTGTTTCCTGTAATCATAGGGACCAGAAACATTTAAACAAAGAGAACTGATGTTTTCATCTGGTACTGAATGAGAGTTTGCATTTGTGTGATTAAAGCCATGCACATGAGGGAATACATACTATCTACAACTTTTCCTCAAGACTGTAGGTGGCTGGAATTGGTTCTTATTCCATTGACATCCATTCCAGCCTCCTCATGGGCTCCTGCTTTGCAAACTACCAGTTTGCTAAATTTGTTGTTGTTTGTTCGGTCAGTCGCTTCTGACTCTTCGTGACTTCATGGACCAGCCCACACCAGAGCTTCCTGTCAGCCATCGCCACCCCCAACTCCCCCAAGGTCAAGTCCGTCACCTCCAGAATATCATCCATCCACCTTGCCCTTGGTCGGCCCCTCTTCCTTTTGCCTTCCACTTTCCCTAGCAAGTTTGCTAAATAGGGAGCAAGAAAAGCTGTAGTTGAACTGAAGTGGGTATGGACCTGATCAGTGCCTGGCTGGATGCTCTGAGCTGTTTAAAGTTTGGGAATAACAACAAATGTGCTAGTAATAGCCTTGCATGTTTGGATCCATTCTTGAAGTAGGATAACTTTGAAGTAGGATAACTGTCTGCTTTGTGGTACCCGGTCCTCTTAGCTACACCATGTAGACCTAGCTTTGTTTTTGGATGAAGATATTCAGCACATGAAGAAAACACACAAATGTCTTCATCGATTGGTTGTCCTCTCTTTAAGAGCTTGAAAATGAAACCTGGTTCTTAGCAGAAGAGTGGTTTCTTTATGCATGAACTGAGTGGAAACTTAGAAATGAGTGCTTGGACTCTCACATAATACATTACACAATATGGCTTAGATGCCATTGTGTCAAAATCTCTACTTAGATCCCCTTGAAAACATTGTACTGATGTCTTGTCTTTCCCCAGTTATCTATTCCACTACATCTGCCAGGACCGGATTATATACCTCTGCATCACTGATGATGTAAGTATATGCAACAAAGCTGTGATGTGTGCTTTAGTGAATACTTGTGCTCTCTGTAGGGGGTTGTTGAAAACACACAAATCGAAAGGGTATGCCATTGAGGAGATGCTGCTTATCTCCTGTGTGTAGAGCAGGATCTAGGCCCTTCATTTAAGATCAAAGAAGTGCCTGTACAGGTTGGCAGCCCTTTTGCTTGCTGGTGCCTGCAGCTTCTTTCCGTCTATTTCTCGTCTCTATAGGTCCCCTGCAGACTTAGCAGAATTAGCTTACTTGCCTAGTAAGATCTAGTGTGTAACTGTGGCTTCTGAGATCCACAGTTACACTGTGGCTTTTTTTTTTGCTTTGTTTCCCCATCTCTATTTTAAGTATATTTCTGACAATGTTGCAGTGACAGAACTCAGAGGTATTATCATGTCTTGACAATTTATTTGTATTCATATCTCTCATTGTGATCAAGAGCTGCCTGGTTATGTAGAACTTCAATTGTGTGGGTAATAGTGGAGCTTCCCGGAGTACGTCTGGGTTCTATTGCACTGTTGTGGGATTTTCCTTCCAAGGACAGTCTTCTGTATTTGGATATGTGGACAAGATTTGGGAGGGGGGGGGTGGTGGTGACAGTTGTCAGTCCTGTTGCTAAAGACATAACTGTTTGCTGGATTACACCCAAAGTCCACTGTCTCATTTCCAATAGTGGCCAGCCAGATACCTCTGGGGCACTCACAAACAGGACGAGAAGGTGATGGCCTTTCCCTGCTGTCTGTTCCTGGCACTTGCCACTTAAATATACTGCCTGTGTACATGGAAGTTCTATTTAGCTTTCACAGCTCATAGCTGTTAATACACACCTATCTTAAATTAATTTGTCACTCTGAAGATTTTGTTTTGCCTTTTTAGGACTTCGAGCGTTCCAGAGCCTTCACATTCCTGAACGAAATCAAGAAACGGTTTCAAACCACCTATGGTTCTCGTGCACAGACAGCCCTGCCATACGCCATGAACAGCGAGTTTTCCAGTGTTCTGGCCGCACAGCTGGTGAGGTCCTGTAATGTCAGCCTGATTGGGGCTGCATGTAGAGCCCCCTCATAGTGGGAAATGGGTCTTTTCATGGCTGATCCTCCTGTGGCTACATCAGGACATTTCCAGACTTCTGATACTGGCAGCGCAATTCTTTGAATTAAAATTGAGGGTTTCCATTTTCTCAAAATTCCAAAAGGATTACTTGTTAGCATTTTTAGGTTTAAAAACAAAACCTAGAATTCGTAAGAACCTACATGCTGTATTTCTGTACAAGATTCTTGTACCCTGCCTTTCCACCTACAAAACTGGGGTGCTCAAAGCAGCTTGCATACCAAACATATAAAAGCTCTTGTATTAATCAAGCAATACAAAAAATTCATAAAAAAGACAAAAGCAGCAATTAATTTAAAACTACCCCTGAAAAGAGCCCAGACGAGGAGACTCCTGTGCAGCAGATAAAAGATTGTAAGAGAAGAGATGAGTTGAGGTATTGGTTAAACACTGGTGAAGTGCTCTTGGAGAGCATGCAGGTTCATATGGGGGCGGGGGGGACAGTCCTTTAGGTATTGTGGCCTAAGCTGTTAAAGATATGACCAGCACTTTCAACTGTCCTGTGGAATGGGCTAGTAGCCAGTGTGTCTGGTACTAGCAGAGAATAACATGCTCCCCAAACCTGGCACCACTAGCAGCAGCATTTTGCAGTAGCTGAAGTTTCCAAACAGTCTTCAGAGACAGCCTCTCATAAAACATGTTAACACTAAACCAGTCTAGCTGTAACTAAGGTGCGGGTGACGTTGACCAGCTCTGCTCTCTTTTAGAACATATGCAGTTGGCACACTAGCTAAAATGAAGCAAGTGCCTCTGGCTTCACCCATCACCAGGAAAACTGCAGACCTGATCATTCAAGGGTAGTGCAATCCCAAACAGAATATGCTAACACCTTATTACTGGGTCATTTGGCTGCCTGACCAAAAGCGCTTTTGTCTTGCAGTTAGTCACGTAGCAGTACAACAGGGAGACTCCTATGTCTGAGTGTTCTGGGATCATGGTAGGGGCCTGTCCTAGCACACAGCTTGCAAATTACTGGTTTTAATACTGAAGAGATAAACTCCAGATGAGCTTGTAGACAGAAACAAATCCTTTAAGCAGTGGATGGTTTTACCACACAGTACTAGGGGAAGTAGAGAGAAGAATTGATCAGAGGGCTGGAGAAGCAACTGATGTTGGGTTGGAGGTAACCCATGCCCAACTTCCAGTGTTGGGAGTAGTTTCTTTTGTGGGGAGGTTCTTGTTCGACTTCTTAGACTGTCCTACAGACTAATGTCACCCTTGCCCTTCTCTTGCTTCACCAACTTAAACAAGAGCCATGCATTCATGTCTCCTCTCCTTTTCCCTCCACGCAGAAACACCATTCTGAAAACAAGGGTCCCGACCAGGTGGCAGAGACACAGGCCCAAGTGGATGAGCTCAAAGGGATCATGGTCCGCAATATAGGTATTATTGTGCTCATTGATACAGATGCATGGACACCTGCAAGCTCCAACATGTGTAGGAGTGGCTAGCTGAGGATGACATGACTTGAATGTGAGATGTATGTCTCTTTCCTGCACCAACACCGATGTGCTTCTGCCTGGAACTTGCTTTGTTGTGGGAAGGATCTGCATTGGCTTGGGAAGATGGCTTTCTGTGAAGGCAGTTTCACCTTTCTAGTGAGCTTGTGTGTTACATTTGACTTCTCTAGCAGGAAGGTTGGATGGGGCAAAATACAAACCACTTGTTCAACTTCCACTTACCCTCACCCTGAACTGGCCCTAGTCCGTGTATTGCTAGCTTGCCAAGCTAGTAGCCTCAGGCTTTCCTCAGTAAAGAATCTTGCACCTGGCAAATACCTGGCTCAGAGATTGAGAGTACAATGTCCAATCACTTCCTGTCATCTGGGAACGAGCTGTGAAATTCTCATTGTTGCTCTCCCTTCCACCCAGATCTGGTGGCCCAAAGAGGAGAGAAGCTGGAGTTGCTGATAGACAAAACTGAAAATCTTGTGGATTCGGTAAGTTCTGGAAGTGGAGCAGGGAGACAATAAGATGAATTCTCAGGGTATGTGTAACATGTATGCAGCAAAGGCAGGACTGAAAGGGAGTAAGTAGTCTTTAGAACACAGGGCAAGTCTTCTAGGTGTTCAGAAGGACAACATCAACTAGCTGTTTCTTTGCAAGGGTACTGTTAACTTAGCTGAATCTTTTCCTCTTCGGAACAATGAAAGGAGGAGGAGACTGACAGATGCTGTCTTTGGATAGTTAGATCTTGTTAAGACGATTCAGTGGGCTCTCTGTAGACAAAGCATAAGTCAGAAATGTGTGCTCTTGGGAGTGAAACTGCCTTGAAGTCAGGAATTGGATGCATCTTGCAGCCCAGTCAAGAGGCCCCCCAACAATGGACAATGAAGTGCCTCTGCTGGTCTCAGTTTTTGCTGTTCCCTATTGTTGCCAGCATCTCTCCTAGTGCTTGTTTGTTCTTGGTCCTATGTGAAAACGGTGGGAGAGGGGAGGCTATTGCATGGTGTACAGGGGAAGGAGATTCAGAATAATACATGTGTAGGACACAGGAATGAAAAGATTAAAGGAAGCAAGGAATTCTGGGCAAAGGTAGGATCACTTTTTGCAGTAATTTCAGGATGGAATATGAGCTTCAAGTTCCCCTTGGATACACCGCTCTGCGTAACTGCTTTTAAGCAGGCAAACCAGGGCCTATTCTTTAATGCTCCAAATCCTAAGACTAGAAGCTTCTAATGGGCATTAGCTTTTTTTCTCCTCTCTTCTGCAGAGCAGTTGGTGGGGGGGTTTCCCTCCTAAATATAAGCAGTTTGCTCAACATTTGATTTGCTAGTACACACCCACCCTACATTTTTTAAACAGTTCAAGCTGTCTTTGAGGTCTTTCTTGCAGTGCATTCAAAGTTTGCCAGCTGCATAAGCAGCAGATGTTGGCATGGGGAGGGGGAGGGAGAGAATGACAAGCCATATACATTTGTCTGATTTGGGGGGCGGGGTGGGGGAGGTACAATTACCAGATCTAGCGCTCATGCGTTTCTGATCCTGTAGCAAGTGATTTATGCTGTGCATACTTACTTGGGAGTAAGATCCACTGAACTTGTGAGAGTTCTGAGTTTACATGGATTGCAACTCTACAGATATGAGGGCTTGCTTACATCAGTAGTGCAATTGGCTATCCCTTATGTCCACAGATTCCCTAGTTAAAATAACTAAAAACTTTTGTAAACTATTAAGAAAAAAGCAATTATGGATAATGCTACTTGTAAAGATTCAAGTGTTGTGAATCTCTCAAATAGCTCTTGGTTAAGGTATGTTTATTTAGGAAGGTATTACATGATCCTTGCAAAATGGTTGCTCATTCTGATAAATTGGGGTCAACAGCTGGACCTCTTAAGTATTCACTTGCATGTATTGGAAAGATGCGAATTGAATTGCTTATTGCTGTATGTTGAGACTTTAAAACAAAATAGCATTGTATAGGGGGTAGATGCAGGAGAAATGACATGGACTTCAGCCAAAGGCTAACAGTGTAGGATGTCTGTAACCAGCTCTCCTTTACTCTTCCCATAGTCCGTCACTTTCAAAACAACCAGCAGGAACCTGGCTAGAGCAATGTGCATGAAGAATCTCAAGCTCACCATCATAATTGCCATTGTATCAATTGTAAGTTGCTGTGCACATCTAAAGGGGGAGGGAGGGCAGGAGAGCTTTACACCTGAATCCAAACTTGGGTATGAAAGGAAAAACAGCCCTTACAACTGTACTACTCTGCAAGGGCAAATTCTTGGGCTATCTAAGACCTTTTTCTGCCTAGGCGGCTGGGACCTCTATATTCCTGTGCTGGCTGTTCTTGTTCTTCCCTTCTACTACTTTTTCTTTCCCTTGCCCCAATTCCTTGTGGATCTTTCTGCAGGAACAGTACAACTGATATAAATGAATAGCCCTGTACAATTCTGTGTGCTTTTGATTACCTTACACTCTTGGGATCTAGTAACTTCTGTTCAGAATGATGCTGTTAATGTAGCTTCTGATCAACTTGAACAGCTACTCCAAAGCAAGAGGGAAACTCAAGGTAGCCTTTGTTGAAATGTAGGGTGTTTCTTTTAATCTGCTTTACTTAAATGGACAGTGCACTCCCCTGACAGCCACAGGTGAGGAGCCAGTGAAGTGACTAAATGCTTTATCCACACAGGTCATAATTTACATCATTGTGTCGGCTGCCTGCGGGGGGCTATCATGGCCAAGTTGTGTACAGAAGTAGCTGTCAGAACCAGTCAACCACATAAGAGCACATGTGTAGAGGAATGACCCTCATAAAACAAACTCGGACCTCTTTGCTCTTCGTCCTCCAGGACACTTGAGTCTTTTTGCCTTATCACCCCAAAAGGGCCTAGATGGGGCCACAGCCTCCAGGTGGCAAGAATCACTTTTTTACACCTAGTTGATGGGAATTGTATTCCTCCTTTAACTGCAGAGCTTCCCAAGGGGGAAAGGAAGGCATTGACAGTGGGAGGCTCTAAACATACTTCTGTATTATCATGCTTTGCACTTTACTGTCCCTGCTGGAGGGGTTGGGAAGAGCTGAAGGTCACTTATCCTGTTAATTATTTAGCCCTTGAGAGGATAATGTGGGTGAGGACGACTGAAGCCAATGGGTTCCTGTTCATGTACCCTAGCGCAGATGCATGTGATCAGCTCCTCCCAGAGTTGCTTTCCTAGCAGTGCCTTTCCTAAATTCATGTCAGGCTATGACTTCACCCTTGGAGGCTCCTCCTGTGGCCCCCTCTTGGGCATATTGGTGGGCTCTGCTTTGTTACATGGGTGAGTATAACTGTATAATGTTTTAATGTTGCTGTGATGTATCTGCTTTTCGTAGTTTGTGTTTTGGAGTCCTGTCCTCCTGCCTGGTTTGGAATATTCTATCAGCCTGTAAGAGGTGCTCAGCTCTGATTTCACCTGCAGGGGGAGCAAGGGGGCTTAAACAGCTGCTCCAGTGAGCAAAGCCCTGTACTGGCCAGAGCAATCACATAATGCACAAGATTGGAGATTGTCCACCTGATTCTGAATGTGGTAGGGTTTATGGTGCCTAACTCACCAGGAGAAGTCAGATGTCAGGCAGCTGAGACACCGGGAAGTCCTAATCTGATTTGTGAGGGGAAGGAAGAGAAGACTGAAGAAGAGATAAAACTTGCTTAAAACATAACATCCCAAGGGAAGCTGCCCATAAATTATGTGAAGTCACTTCTAGCATGCACTGCCTTAATTGGATTTTCATCTCTGTTATCAGTGTCAACTGCTAACACTGTGAGGTACAGATGTAATTGGAGGTGGTGACTTCAACAAAGTCATGCGCACTGTGGACTATTTTGGCACCTTCTGTCTGAAAGCTATAAAATTTGTTGGACCTTGGACTAGAAGTGCTACTGCTTAAAGTGGTGGTGGCAAAGAAAGGTGACAACCATTTTCCAGGGCACGCCTGCATTGGATTGTGAGCTGAACTGCGTTTTTAAATACTTCATACTTTTATTGTGGGAAAACTTTAAACTTCATTAGCAGTACAAGATAGTGAGCAAACTTTATAGGAAAAGGAAGTTCTGATGACTTGCTAGTCATGGTGCAGTTGCCTGGTAACAATGTGACACATCTCCCTCCTCCCAGCTTTATATAAAGTGCTACTGAAGTACTGGGGGGACCCCTCACAGTGGGAAGAGACTTAACCTCCCCCCTGTGCTACTCTTCTATCTTGTCCTAGTTTTTCTGTTGTTTCCTGCAGGCAATTTCTGACATCTAGACAAAGGTGAGCACTGCTACAGTTGCAGTGCTCTCCTTCACCATGCTTGAGGTTAAGGCCTCCTAGGGTTGTCCTTGCTTGCCATGGTTTGACACAGGTCCTGTCTGAGAAGGGCTCTTCTCCCTGCTCCCTGTCAGATACCTTTCCAGGCACAAGTAAATGTTCAATTCATTGTGCATGTTCTAGGAACTGTTAATAGTCATTGTTAATTTTCTATGATTTTGATTGCCTTTATGTAAACTTAAGAGAAATTACTTCTTCCTGTTTAAAAAAAATGCACTGATGCATTATTGTAAAATAAAGTTAATCTGTTTGAATAAACTTAATTGCACTGGAAATAGTTGATGTGAGCCTTCATGGGGTGGGGGCTACTTACTGAATTAATCCTGGTGGTGGTTCTATTGTCTGTAGTCAGACATTTAATTTCTGGAAATGTAACTTCTGTTCACTGAGATGGAATGAGGATCTATGGGGTGGACAAATTACTTGGTTGACACAGACTAAATGTTAAATTCCTTCCCAAGAAGTATCTCACTACTGAGCTTACTTTAAACTGGACTATGAAAAAAATCAAAATTTATAAATCCATCCCCCTTAACTGCTGCGAAGGGGAGAGGAAGAAATATATAAAATACATATATTACTAAAGCACACCAGAGCTAGCAGCCCAACAGCCTCCAAACCATTTCGGCTTTTTAAAAAAAGGTTAAGATTTTGTCTTGTTTTACTGAATGGTAAAAAATCTGAAAACACCTGCAGACCTGTTTATGAACACCTACTGATAATTGTCTAATCTACCTCCCAGCATAGCTCGAGTGCAATTCCATCCTCTGTGCACTCTTTGTTGTGCATGAACAGGTCCAGCTCTTTTGACCACAAGCATGATTGTCAATTCTTCTGATTATGTTGCATCCACTGTGTGATATTTTTGAGGTATTGTAAATTACAAGCACCT
Organism: Heloderma suspectum; assembly: GCF_057233095.1. Taxonomy (NCBI): domain Eukaryota; kingdom Metazoa; phylum Chordata; class Lepidosauria; order Squamata; family Helodermatidae; genus Heloderma; species Heloderma suspectum. Next base: position 27,613,677 of record NC_139466.1, read on the forward strand.
CCAAGCCCATTTCACTCAGCTCTTAAATTTCAGTGGAAACTTCAGCTACTGTCATTTCAGGAGGCACTGCATATTCATAATAACAAGCATTCTTAATTGCTTGAAGACAGCATCCTACTGCAACAGAACATCTATGAGCTCACAAATTTGCATCAAGTCCAATAATTTCTGCAAGAAGCAGCTAAACCTATTCATTAAGACAGTTTGTTTAGGATTAAGTATCATTAACATTCTTTGCTCAAAGGGCAACTACTTATCCCAACCTAAGGAAACTTAAATGTCAGACTGCACTGGCTATTCATTCCTTTGGTACTTTAAGCAAGCAAGTTTACTACTGGGCAAACTTTGATTTCGCTCAGTAGATCAGCCTTCCCCAACCTGCTGCCCTCCAGATGTTTTAGACTCAAGCTCCTAGCATTCCTGACCTTTGGCAATGGTGGCTGGGCCTGATGGGAGTTGAAGTCCAAAACATCTGAAGGGCAGCAGATTGGGGAAGGCTGCAGTAGATACTTCACAGCCTGTTTTCCCTGAGCCACAAGTTTGTCATTAGCTATATTCTCTACCAAATGTGCACTGTTTGCTTTTTCTGATACTTGGCTTTACCATTTGAAAAGAGAATTAGCTCCAAGAGTATGAATGTAACGTATGTCAAGGTGTTGTGTCCCCCGCCCCCCACAAAGCAGTTTTCATGTACTGAGTGCACCTAAGTATTATGTTTAAGTGTCAACTCATGGTTTTCCATCTTTTCATAGGAATCTACACTGCCTTAGCCAAAGAGGAAACCCTACTGAGAAGGAAATCACTTCTCTTTTGTTTAAACATGCAGCCCCACCATGTACACATACACTTTTGAAAAGAAAGCAGCAAGAAACAGCTTTGCTACTAAAGACAATGTAGTACTAGCCCCTTCACATTTATTAACTACAATATCAAGTCACATTGGTGGCAGGAAGTAGGGCTGGCAGGCCAGTTTCCATTCCCAGGTATGATTGTGTTCTTGCATTTAGCAAGCTCCAGCAGCCACTGATTTAGTTTAAAAACCAAGTTCCTTCATCAAAAAAGGACAGTAGAAAAGACTTGTACAAAAGCAGAAAGGAGAATTTTAGCATCTGCGATTAGGTAAAGATGATTGTGGAGAGAAACACTTCAACTGCATGTTCAGTTTGCAGAAGTGATACCACTACCCACACCAATGATGGGTCTTGCCCAGCTAAAAGATAAGGGAAAGAACAAATAGGGCACACAGCAGCCCAGACCACACAGGAATCTTGGAGGTGATGGTAGTGATGCTCCTGCTGAGCTTAAGACACTCTCTTGTGACAGGTGATACAAATCTCAGGTGTACTATCAATTAGTATAAAACCCTGTTTCAGCTTCTACAATAATAAAAGTGGTGAAGAGACAGGTACCTATTCAGGACTAATAAAAACAACCTCTGAGTTTCCTAACAAAATTAGGATGCTTCAGGTAATGTAAAGAGTCATTTCTAATTATGCCTACTTCTCTAGCCCCCTTTTACAAAACAAAAGCCACAGAATCAAAAGCTTCACTGCCACAGGAGCTCTATCCCATGCTCTTCTCCCTTCTTTGTGGGCATCATGAGCAAGTCTTCAAGTGTGGACATCAGGCATCCATATGTACCTCAAGTACAAAAGCTACTGTCATAAGGGCTCAACAGCAAGAACGCAACAGCAGGAACAAAAAGGCAGTCCATTTCCACCATCAAGACAAAGCAAAGGCAAGAGGTGGTCTAAATTCAGAAAAAAGATTATCCCAGTTGGTCAAGTGTGGCAATGGAGAGGTCTGGAGTTTTAAGAACCTCCTTCTGCCCAGCCAGCTGGGCTCTTGTCCCACTACCGACCCACCAACAGGCTACTGTTTATTAGTATCTTCAGACTGGCTCAGTAACACCCATCTTTCCAAGAATCATCAACAGAAACAGCATTGGCCTTCGGAAATCTGTTGGGATACAGATTGGGTACATTAGACAAGTAGTCAGATGATGCTCTAATAGAGTAGGAGTCAAAATACATGATGAGCAGACTCAAGTGATGTGTGTATTGCTAGACTGTAGCAAGAAATGGAATGCTCTGTCATATTAAAAAAAAAACCCTCTAAAGGCATACAAGACTAACCCTTCTCCCAGGCACACTCAGGAACTCTTCATAAATGACTTGTTTTCTATCCAGATGCAGGAAGAATACAAGCAATGATAACACAGGTGTATTACCATAAGTTCATGTGTTGGGAAGCTGTAACTTGCAATAGGTTTCTGTGATGCCCTGACTCGAGGAGTCCTCAGAAGAGGAGCTAGAGCCCCAGAAGCCCAGGGAAACCCAGACCTGGCACTGCCACAAGATCTACAGGAGCCTGAACCCTCAGGGGAAGTGGTTCCAGGGCCATCCTCGTCAGGAGAAAGGGACTCTGCCTCTGAGGCAGAGCCACCCCCTGTTCCCTGGGAGCATCGTTGCCTCAAGTGACAGGCTAGTAGGGCTCCTGTGCGAAGGAGTGCTCACACCTCCAGAAAAGGCCTCCTCAGGAGAAGGCTCTGGAAAGAGAGCCCTGATTGCTGCAGCTGAACTCTGGGTGGGGTCCAGCTGGCCTTGGGCTTAAAAGCCTTCACTAGAAACCCAGCCAGTGTTGGAACAACTTGGTCCATCCAGCCTCTGCTGTGTACCTTGCTCCCCAAATCATGCCCTGTGATTCTGTTTACTGACTGCGTAACAACCTTGCTTCTGGACTGCATAACGTACCTGACTGATTTACTGTGCTTGACCTCTTGCTTGTTACCTTGACTACTCCTGCTACTGTCTGATCCTCATTGTCTGACTGACTGTGTTCTGACCTCTGCCTGAATTTTGATCACTCTTGCCTTAGCTTAAACCTCTTTGGACTGAAACCTGTATGCTTGACCATTTGCTTGCCAGCTTGAGTATTCTATTGCATCACTCCCTATACTTGCTTACAAATGGCCAAGACTCGATATAGAGCAGGACAGTTCCCAACATAGATTTAAGCACAACTTTTCCATACAATTATATACAGTTCTTCCTTGAAATCCACAAGACAAACAGAACAGTATCAAGGAGTTTTCTGGACCAAATACAAATGCAATCTGGCAAGTAACTAGTGTGAGTGTGCATGCATGAATGCAAGATTTTTCATGAAGGTTGCTTTCAAACATGCAATGCCCCATGTGAAATCCAATGAGACAAATGTCATGTAAAGGGATTGCCATAGCAAAGAGCTATGACCTTAAAACTTTTATCAAGAAAGAAACACATTGGTTGTCATTCAAAACACTCACGTTTGTTTTTGAAAAGAGAAGTTCTCTCATCACAATATTACTGTAGCTAGCTGAAAACCAGGATTTTCACTGGGAATCTGCAATGATTCCTACCCAACCTCATAGAGGTCAGCTTTAAAATATATGGTTCAAGCACTGTATGTTTCATCTATCCAGAGCAATTTTCATTCACTGTAGCAATTTGCCTGTTGATAGCAAAACTATGGAAATTGCATTTCACCCAATAACTTTTTCAGCATCAGCAAAACTACAGTAGCTTATTCATGGCTGTGACATGCTATTAACTCCTAAATGCAAATGGGAAAAATAGGGCTTATTGGGTATCACCGGGCAGTAAATGGAAACAGAACTGGCAACTGAATTCCAGAGTCAAAAGACAGGATGTTGTGAAGCTTCTCCATCTCCACCCTTAGCCCTTTAAGTTTCAAGGCTGGAGTCACAATGTTCCTAAATTTGGCTGCTTGCACAGAAGTCCCAACAGAACTTTCAAGCTTCACTCTCATATCAAAGGCAGCATTCTGGGAAATGACTACAACTGAGGGTCCATACATTTTGATGGGTCTTGTCCTGGACTTCACACAGCATCTCCAAAACACGGACAAAATTGTTCTCTCCAGCTCTAATTTTGGAACTGGGGAAGGGGCTGATGTTTTTCATCCAATACAAAACACTCTGCCTCCAGCCCTGAGCTGGAGAGAAGGCTTACTTGGCTCTGCTTTGCACTTCTTGGGCACTTGAAATGCCAGAAAATCACAGAGACAAGCCCACAAACTTCCCTCCAGCTTTGACCTGGAAAGGGGAGGTGGAAGCTTATTGTGCGTCTGAGCTTGCTGGACTTTCAGAGCACCTGACAAAAGCAGAGCTAAAACGAATTGAAGTTTTCTTACCAATTCTGGGGAGGGGGAGATAAGGATCATTCTCCACTCTCCCCCTGCAACTCCAGATTTGGGAGGAAACCAAAGCACATCACAGTTACCAAAGGAGCACATCACACTTACCAAAGGGCTGCTGAGCCCTTCGCCATGGTGAGCAAAATTGAGGCGCCCTGACTACAATGGACATTATATTGGAAGCCAATGCTGCCATTACAACCAAGCATACATTATATTGCTCAATTCTCAGGGCACAAGCCAAGAGTATCATCTTTTAGCTTAATACTTCAAGCTTTTAGCTCTTACCTCCTGGCTGGTTGGGTCAGCTTGCTCTTCAGAGAAGATGTTCCCCCAACTGATGCTCTACCTTTAGGCAGGGAATTTTTTGCTCCTGTGGCCATACTATTGCTTCTGACCACAGAACTGCTACTACCTGCAGAACCTGGACTCAGCGTGGAAGACTGTAGCTTTCGGACTCTGCCAGCAGGACTGGCATAACCAGCAGCTCTAACCGGCTGCCGAGGTGTTAGGAGAGAGTTGGCACAGGAGCCTGCTTTTACTGGCTGTCGGACTGTTAAGGGAGACTGGCCAGCACTGGAGGAATAGCGGAGCTTACTTGGAGTCAGACCTTTAAATGAAATGGGAGAGAAGGCACAAGTGAAACAATAGCAAGATTTTATTTATAAAAATCTATATCCTGCCTTTCTGTGTGTACATGCAAGGCAGCATACACAATTAAGAGTAAAACACAAGGCTAAAATACAATAAAAAGCCAGTGAAAGAAAACAAATCCAGAGCAGAAACAAGCACAGCCATTAAAGGTCTTTCTGAAAAATGCTCACTGGGAAAAAAAGTTTCCACAACAGCCTTAAAATCAGACCGTGAAGTGGCTAAATGCACCTCTCTTGGGAGGCAATTCCAGTCTTAATGCCATGACTGAAAAGGCCTTATTTTTAATCCATACCTGCCATACATCTATCAGTGGGAGCAACACAGAGCAGCACTTAGAGAGAGAAGAATTCTCAAGCAGGTTCATATGGGAAGAGGAGATTCTTGAGATCCCCTGATCTCAGACCATTTAGGGCTTTAAAGGCAAAAGCCAGCACCCTGAATCGATTCCAGAAACAAAACAGTTAGACGATGGAACTCAAAGAACTGGCATAATATAATCCAGCCGCTGGAGTTTCCAGACTATCTTCAAGGGCAGTCCCATATAGCATACACTACAGTAATCCAACCCAGCAGAACTAGGACATGGAATGACCAAACCCATGTCTACCTTCTCCAGCAACAGGAACAGCTGGTTTACCAAATGGTTGGTGAAAGGCTTTCCTTGCTGTCGCTGATACCTGAATATTTAGGAGCTGAGATTGGAAACTGCAACTCCATTCAAAACAGGGTGTACACCTCTTGCAAGATCATCAGAACCCTCAACCAACATTAACTCCATCATCTGTATTTTAGGTGAAGCACCACCTGAAACATTGTAAGAACATTTACAGAAGAAGCCAGCTTACTGGATGATGGCTGTTGGATTCTGGACAGTCGACTACCAGGAACCTGCAGATCTGATTCCATGCTGCGGCTGTTCCTTACTGATTCCAAGGAGCGCAGACCTGTTCTGGCCAGGTTAGGCATACTGTGTCGCAGCTCCTCTGTGAAAGAAATACAGTGACAATGAGGAATCTAACCGCTTCCATACAGTCACTCAATTGTCTGCTGTAGCCACACATTCTAAAACTTGGTGAGGTTCAGCAAAATATCACACACCTTCATTCCCAGAATATTTCAGTCTATCTTGCATGGGACTTTGCATTGTTCTCCGTGGGGGTCTGATCCGGGTGCCTGTTGCCCTGCCGTAGTCTGCATTTGTGGATGGGGATTGGCACCGTGGTGAGCTGAGTGGGGATGGTGAGTATCTGTGACTGCTGTGATAGGAAAAGGAGCAGTCATCATCCTCATCCTCCAAACTGTACGTGTCAAAATCTTGGTCGCTGTAGGTACCTCTGCGCAAGGAATGCAGAGAGGCACTGGAACTGCGGCGTGAAACAGAGGCTGAGCTGGAGGCACAATCCTGACGAAGACCTACAGTATGGCCAACCACAGAAGACACAGTCATTGCTCAATCACACAGCCCAGATTTCTTGCCTAACACATCTCAGGTGAAGTTCTCATGCTATGACTCACCACTGGACTACCAAACCAGATAGAAAGGGAAAGACATATGTCTGCCTATCATAATCACGGTGAAGCAAACAGCACAATTACTGTTCCATATACTAGGGGTGGAGGGCAATCATTTAGCATTTAATATTCACAGCAGGTGTGCTGCAACCCAACTGAGTTCACAATTTTTATGATGCTGCTACTTAGGAACCTAGTTATACACTACTAAAACTACGCATAGGACATAGGGTGTTGGCAGTGGTGTGTGTGTGTGTGTGTACATATATAGCCCAAATTTTAAAGTTGGAGGTAGTGATGTGGTTTTGAGTTGGACATTTTCTGAGAAAGTTTTCCTATGCAAATTGTGGTAGTCTGCACTGGAAAAATTTCAGTTTACATTTAGAAAGTTTTCTGATGCCCTAAAGCAGCCTTCTCCAATCTGGTGCCCTCCAAATGGTTTGGGCTTTAACTCCCATCAGCCCCAGCCAGCATGACTAATGGTCAAGGATTCTGGGAGTTGTGCCCCCAAACATTTGGAGGGCATCAGGTTGGGAAAGGCTGCCTTGGAGCATTATCTAATTTAGCATGTTTATTTTACTTGCCCCATGTTATGTTTTTTTCCAATACACCAAAAGTATTTGACCTGAAATATTTGCAGGAGAAAAGTAAAGCACATTTAATGTTATTCCAATGTTATATTGTGTACACATTTTTATTGGAATACTTGTAAAAATGTAAAAACAATTGTATGTACTTCCCTTACAGTATTCAAGTTTAAGAGGGAAAAAGAGATACTGGCAGCTGTTGACACACTAATAAATGTTAGCAACCCAAAGAACTGTGCTTGATATGTTGACAACCACTCGTTCATAACCTGAAACTGCAACTTGCCTAATACTCTATTTGCAGTCAGCATCTGTCCATTGTTACTAACAAACGTATGGGACAGAAAATTTTCCATGGAAAAATGAAGCACTGGAAAAGTTTCTTCCCCACATAACTGGTTGCAGGGAAGGATACCTATTAAAAATAAAACTTTTACAAATCCTGCACTCATCCTACTTCTTTTTGGATCTTTGCTTCTCAACCCCTATTCTGGATTGTCCTCCAGTGGTTTAGTATAGTTAACAAGCAATCAGCCAATCTAAATGTCCACTTGCTTCCTTTGCTCCTGTTATTTCTTGTAAAATCTTTTCAGAGGAAAATTCAAACTCCTTTGGTATGGTTTTAAATCCCATGCAAGCAAGTGCTTCTTCAGACTTGATACAACAGCCCAACTGAGAACCTTAATGTCTGAGAAAGTGGACATATTTTACACTGAAAAAACACTCAGATTTCTCCCACAACATTTCAGGCCTCTAACCCTAAGCCTTCTCAGTAAAATCAGAGCTCCAAAATTAGACTTGCAATTATGCAAGTGAACTTATACACAAACAGTAGCTTCTATATTTACAGGCCATGACACCCATGTTCAGTATCTGTTTTAGATATATAGAAATGCATGGAGATTGTAAGTCACTAGCATTTTTAGCTTTCAAGCACACTTTCCACAGCACCTGCATCAGAAAGAAATCCAAGTAGCATTTTGTTTCTCATATAAAACCCCTGAGGCTTTGATGTATCACATCTATAGTCCTGCCTTTCTCCCATATTTCTTGGAGCAAGAAATCAGCTATTCAGTATGTACATCATATACGGAACTATTGCGACTAGTAAAAGAAACCCTTGGTTAACTTTGCACAAGTGTAGTAGAATCTTGCTGCACCCCTGTCACAAAGATGCTACTGCAACCTGTTCCAATACCAAATTAGCCTGTACAAGATTTAAGCTGTGCTAAAAGATGGTCTTGCTCCAGAGGTAGCTGCAATGAGTTCAAGCGCAGGTTATCCAAGCCTAAGATCACCAGAGCAATAGCAGCCCTTTGCTTATATCCTGTTCATGTCATCAGATATCAAAGTGATGTACAATTATATAAAATTCAAGATAGTGCAGTCCTAATGCAGAAGGAAGTAAATTACTTTTACATACTTTCTTCCTGTAGACGAGCCATAACCTGTACATCAGTTAAGTCTTGCAGTTTGTAGCCCATTGAGATGGAGTCATCTGAAGTACTGAGTTCACTGTCGACAGAAGACTGAGAGCTCAATGCTGAATGCATGCTCAAATAACCTTTAGGAAGTGTGGGGCGGGGTGGGGGGGAGAAAAGCCAAAGTTAGTGCTAGAGATATTTTAAACACCCACATATAAGCAGTATCCTAATAGCAAACTGCCTTGAGTCCATAATGAATATGGCAACACTTTTGTTATAAAACATCCAAATTCACCATTAGAATGAACCAGCAATAATTCCAAAATGAGGCCGCTAGTTTCTGTATCCATATTACAGAGGAGGTGGATTTTTATAGGAAAAATTATCCTTGGATATGTGGTAAGTACAGAGTTTGTGTCTAAAACTGCCACAAGGCCTCTACTACCCAAAGGACAATAAGAAAGGCCTACACATTTTTAGCAGCTCCAATATTACCGTGACACGCAATACCTAGGGGAGAGGAACCTTAGCCTTTGAAACAGTTTGGGTGGAGCTACAGTTAGGCCACCATAACACAGTGGAACTCTTAGCAACTACCATCATTCCCCACTTACCAAATACACTGCCCCGCCCAAACACAAACACACACACTTGCACATGCTGCATTGTAAATGGAAGAATGGAACAAAACATTAGGAAAGTTTTGTGAACAGAAATAAAAACAATAAGCCATTTTAAACCAGTTTTTTTTTTTTTTTTCAGAATTTGAGTGAAGTGTTTCCATAGGATAGTTGCCTGCAGACAGGCCTCATACCTTACAGAAGATGTTCTTTCTTTTGGCTAAAGAAAAGCATGCATACTGATATTTAACATGGACTGGCTTTATAAGATCACCAAATCTCATGTTTCAAAGCCTCCTGGATTGCACCACTCAAACGCTCTCTCATCCTCCTGCTGAAACTGGATTATAACTTCTCTGGATTATCCCTTCATTTTCAATTCAGACCCAACAAGGATTTAGGCTAAGGCCCAAGTCTCCTGCAACCCACTTTCTGGGGGCCAGTTTTGGCATTAACACGTTGTAGATATTTGACCATAAAAATGTCCAGAACACAACAACCGTGCAGGAGAAAAGGGCAGGATTTTCCTGAGTCCACCAAGCTCCACAGCAAATAAGTTACTAGCCTCCAGAAAGGTTTGTTTTTTCTACCCCATCTTCCCTGACCCTTTTTGGGGGGATAGTTTTGGCCTAAAAGGGGAAAAAATCCAAAGTTTGTCAAGTTTCTATGGTTGACTGCTCAAGGGCATTTCACAGTCAACCAGGTGAGTGGTTATTTACCAAGTCCTGGAACACTGTCAAGGAAGTACAGGCTTACTCACTGACCAGGAAGCTAAGCTAATTATATGGCAGGATTCGTGTGATCTAGGCAGGATGTCCACTCAGGGCATTCTTTCTCCCAGATTCTTAAAGCAAATTAAGCACGGCTGTCAAGCTTGTCAAGAAGCGAATTAAAATTACTAAGGCAATACAGGGCCAAACTAGATGAAATGCCATTCACTCTATTAGGAATTGTGTGAATGGCTTTTGAATGTAAACTGAAGACATTGCGTGGATCAGGACTCTGACATGGGTATAGGGGGGCTTTAACCCTTTGCCCCCACTGTCATCCTGATCTGGACCAGGGTCCCCATGTCTTTTATTTGCATTGGAAAAAAGAGGTCTCATTCACACTAATAGAGTAGAAATAGTATGTGGGGGGGGGGAGCATCTGAATTGCAACCATAGGTGGGGGGGCAAAGGGTTAAAGCCACAGTATCCTCCACACTTGATCTTGATCTGGATTGCCATCCACACATGCTTGCAGTTTACTTTTAAGAAGTCATTCACGCTTGCTAATGGCATGAATGGCATCGCATCTAGTTTGGCCCACAAATAGCAGCAACACCTTGTTTTGTACTCCAAACTTGCAAATTGACCAAGAAAACGAAGTCAAATCTAGATGAAAATCCTTATTGCAAGAAGCACTGATCAACTGGCAGGATGAATGTATACATGAATGTGTATGTGCCTGTCTCTCTCTTTAGTTCATAGTATTACATTATAATCTGAAAACATGTCCTGTTAAGATTTTGTCTCTTTCTCCAATTAGTTGATCTCACTAGTCCCTTCAAGTGGGAAGTTGAGGAGGACAGCTTCCTGTTTAGCAAGTGATTAACCTCCAAAGGATTCAGATCAGGATTAAAACCAAGCTGTGCAAGGGAAGGGAAGTGCCAAAGCTCTGAGTGTGGCAAGCAAGTGAAGAATCCAATTAAAAGCTGCAGAACAGTTTATCATGAGCTCTTAACTTTCATCCTGTACACAGACACTGCCTGCAGCTTTCCTTACCAAATGCTTGAGGGAGCTTTAGTAGCTTCAACAATATGTTAGAAAAGAAGAGGCTTTCCTTAAGAATGTGTCTCCAGCTTGTTCATCACCCTGGAAGCTTCTTTTTCAGAGATTTCCCAAGAAGCCAATCTGAGAAACAGCCTCTCTCTCTCTCTCTCCCCCTCCCCTCCCACCCCGTGTTACAAAACATGTAAGATTTCTATCATGCCTTTTGACTAAAGCCAACTTTTTTAAAAAAAAAAAAAAGAGTTCAATTAAGAACTAGAACAGGTGTTTGGTGTTTTTTCTGTTTTCCAAGGGAAGGAGAAAAGAAAAAGGTAACTGGGTATCCAAATCCCAGGAGGCAATCCTAAATACCCCAAAACACAACTGATTCAGTGTTGCACTTCCCACCCATCCATTCCTTCCAAGAAAAATGAAGGGTCAGTTCAATGCTGTTTTAATCGGTGAAGTCCAGTAACATCAATGGGATTACTTGTTTTAACTAGTTGGTAAATCCCTTGAAGCCTACCTCACCCCACCCCAAACGTCCAAGAAATTGGACACTACTCTAACAGCATCTCACTGGGGCCTGGGTTTTTAAAATCAAGCATGGAAGAATTCATTAACTATTTAAATTTAAACTAAAAAATAATTGCATAGCTACATCCAATGTCAGCATTCCAAGCATATGTTAAGAGGATTTATCTCAAGGCAAGTATTAACGAAGTATCCTGATTAAGCTGTTGCCCCCAGTGCATACTGGTAACACCAGTCTTAAGAAAACTTCAGTCAACATGTTTTCAAAGTCTAAGCAGATGAGAAAACTGACTAACAAATCTCTTTATGGTCCTGTGACTGCATATGACAATCTAATCCTCAAACACAAAAGTGTTTTCACACATGAAAGTTATAACAGCAAGTCTTCACATAAGCACAAAGCATATGGCGGCAAAGCAACAGAGGAAAGCCCTGCTGAACAGGAGGCTCCACCAGAACTTTGTCCTAAGGTCTAATCGAATACCCTGGGAATGAAACGCTAAGACGTGCCAAGAAGTGAAGCTTTCTCTCAAGAAATCACTTGGAGCATTTAGCATTCCATAGAATTGACACAAGCAGGCAAAGAGATCTAAACAAGAACCTTTCCTGATGCACTCAATAAAGAAAAGGCAAACCTAGGCAATCACATTCAGATTGAAGATATCAAACCAGTCTCCCCTCTTCCCATCCCACCTCCTCATGCATCTCCCACCTCCAGTCCTCTGAAAGTATCCCCAGTGCCATGCCATACCTGAGCTGCCACAAGTTAGTAGCGGTTTGTTAGTTGATTTGAAGTGCCCAGGAGAGTTTAGTGCATTGCTAGAGGACCCTGTGTCTGTATTCAAGTTATGCACACTTGGAGACGCCAGTGGACTGCAATACAAGGATTTCCACCTACTGGCTAGAGGAAAATACAAGAAAGCCATGAAACGTTACCAAGTTACACATATATGGAGGGGAGGAGAGACAGAGCATGTCAAACCACATTTCCATGCATTACTTGCCAGACGCACTCACCCCTGAATCACATACAAACCAATTATTTGATTTCCAACTATGGCTGACAGTTTAAAGTGTCCAGAATTAGAACAAATTAAGAGAGTTCTCAGTTCTCCACTTGCCGTTCTCTCCCTGGCTTAATACTGCAGTCCTGCAAATGTCAGACTAGCAATACGATTGCTGCTGCCTGATTTTACAATGCCCACTTCAGGTGCACTTGAGATAGCCTCATGAGTTACACTGAAGCACTGAAACATAAGTTGTGCTTCCACTTTCCATGGTTCCCAGGTAATGTACAGACAGGTGAGATGAGAGGGCATCCAATATAAGGACAGCTCCTGCCATGGAAGAGATACATGATTTTTCACCTCTCAAGTCATCCTGGAAGTGGGGGCTTGCATTACTCAGATGTTTCCTATTTGGACAATTCTGAATAAGGAGCCAAGTCAGCCCCACTTTAGTGCAGTTACAGTGCCCTTAACATCTACACTAGTAAAGCAGATAGCCTACCCGGAGCAGAAAAAAAGAGCTTTGCTCCCTCAAGCAAATATGGCACAGAATACATTACCGTAATATACAACTGACATGACCACAGCATGAAATATACCACACAAGAATATTCAGTGTGAATCAGCTATTCCAACATTCAATGGGGCCAGATGCAGGTAGAGTGGTCTCACGAGGGCGCCTTCTGTGGACTATTGGCGAGGGGTGCTTGGCTCTCCTCATAATGCTCCCTTAATGCACTTTAAATGGAAGTGCATTAAGTAGTTTTGGAAGACATGCTACAAATGTCAGAATTATAAAAACCCAGCATGAGTACCCCACAGGTGCTTGGTACTGATATTAAAATCAAAGGAAGATTTCCCATCATTAACTATGAACGAGATAACTATGAACGAGATCCAAGACAAGTTAGCACTAAGAGTTCAAGAGGGAGTGGCATTATTAGTGCAGAGAACAATCAAGCCTTATTCTGAACCATCTTGTCCTTCAAATCCCTCAACTTAGAAGTGTACCTCATGCACAATGGCAATTTAGATTCTTTGAAAGCTAACTACATGCCTTCTAGAGAGACGAACTCAGCCATAAAATGGAAAGCAGCAGAAGCATAAACAATATAAAAATATAAGTTATTTTGTTTTCACCCACTTTCCTACTAATTTATTTATTTATTTATTTATTGCATTTATACCCCGCCTTTCTCCCTCTCGCAAGGAACTCAAGGCGGCTTACATTATCCTCCTCCTCACCATTGTATCCTCACAACAACCCTGTGAGGTAGGTTGGGCTGAGAGTCTGTGACTGGCCCAAAGTCACCCAGTGAGCTTCCATCGCCAAGTGGGGACTAGAACCCGGATCTCCCGGCTCCCAGTCCGTCACTCTCACCACTACACTACACTGGCTCTCATAGAATTGCTAATTCTAGCAATTGAGCACAGGCTAGTTTAACAACTCAAGATGGAAGTTGTTGCAATTTCACCTAATGCCATTTTGAAAATAGTAAGATTAACATTTGGCTACCAAGCCAGGAATTATACTACATTTCTGCCTCTCTGAGCAGTTGGATATGATGCCAAGTGACAAACCTAGGCTTTGGAGAGGTGTGTGTATGTGTCCACTCAGAGCTTTGCCTATATTCTACAGCTGTCTGCATTTAGGCTAACCACAACCCCTATGCCTTGGTACAACAGCAGAGCTATGGAAAATAAGAGGGCTGAGGGGAAAAACCTCTTATGAAAAAGTTTCTTCCAGAATGAGAAAAACACTTTTAAAAAGTTTTTTAAAATATTGGTAACATAACCAATACGCAATTCAATGTTGCAGAATACAGGTCTTTTAAAAAGTATTTGGAGCTGAGTGCAATCTAAGAGTAAGAGTTTGCCAAGGACATTGCCCCGTGAAATGATAGCAAGGCCTCTTGTACAATACAGCCTTTGACTCTTCTTGCTTCCCACCTGCTTCAGATTCCTCCATTTTCTGCATCATGTGAAAGCTAGTGATGAATGTCTGAACTGACTCTCACATATAAATCAAGGAACTAAACATGTAAAAACAGTTGAGACACTTGTTTCAAAACAGGCAAATCTTCAATTTTCTTAGTACATGAAGTTCAGAAGCAACTATGGGGTCTTTCAGATATTGATTCTGAGTAAAAAAAAAAACTTTTGAATTATGCTATTATTTTTGAGGATATATTAGTTACTGAAAAGGGGCAGAATATAAATCAAATAATTTAAATGCAGCTTCTGTTTTATTTTTATAGGGTTATTATATATTTACTGTTTTTATTATTTTATTGCATGGCAGTCTAAGAGTTTAAATAAAGGGTAATTTGTCCATCCACGGGACTGCGACCCTTGCTATGAATGATGGGAAACTGGATTCTTCAATAGTATTATGAAGTGTAGCTGAATATACAAATGTATTTTTACACCTTAGTTACACTATAAGGGAAATTTATTTTCTGAACTCTCTCTAAAACTATTGGGTTGGATCCAGACATAGTCATACTTAAGAGTTCACCCAGTGAAATCAACGGAACATGTTAATCATGACTAACTTCAGTGCCGTGGATTTCAATGGGCCTTCTCCAAGTATAACTAGCCTGAGATCCAACTCATTATTCTGCTTTTGTATAAGAACACTGAGGTTTACAAAGCCTTTCTTCTTGTTTACTATAACGTCGATGGCTTCCATTTTCAATTTTATTTTTCTGTTTTCCCAACTAGCAAAAATAAGCCAAGATTGCAGAGGGTACAGCAGCTTACAGCTCCATTGGACAAATTTTCAATAACTGTAATTATAAAAAGGCATTTATACTTCTAAATAAGAACTATAACGAACAGTCAGTTTTGTGTGCATGTGTATCGCTTTAGGAGTATGAATTACTTTAATTTAAAAAAACTATTTGAAGTGAAGCAATACAATAGCAAAAAGGCTCTTTAAAAGAAAATGTTTATTTTAAGATTTGAAGAGAGCATTTCAAAAAGTTTCATGTTTAGCATGAGATTACTAAAGATGTGCAAAGACAGAAGTCATGCTCTGATTATGACACCACAGCCCCAAGGATCATGTAAACCATCTTGCTTACAGCAAGTTTAGGAAGATTATCTCCACAGCACCCTGCCCAGCCAGTAGTGCTAATGCAATCTGTCTTAAACTCCAGCAAGAAAATACTAAAGAGCAAAGCAAAAGATCAAGATATCAAGGCTCTTTGACTGATCACATTCTGCTGTAAAATGTCAAATATTCAACAGGGGTGGGCTTAATTGTCCAACCTAACTTTAACATCAAGCACTTCAAGTATCTCCATTTGTATCATATGCTTGCAAATTCCTGTGACAAGCTAAACAATTGAATTTTGGTCCTCTTCTCAGTAGCAACTTAAGGGGCACATATTATAATGCCCTTTCAAACACAACCAGGTCACTTACCTTGGTCAAGTCTGCTGATGAGGGTACGGCAAGCTGCCTCTGTCTCAGGACTGGGGTTGTCCAACACCTGCCTACACCACTTCAGGGGACATTCTTTTTCAACTGTTGATGACTTTCTTGGAGAGACATACAGCCTTAAGCAGAATAAAAGTTTATCATGCCAGTTTGGAAAATAAAATCCAACCCATCCATCTTTACATTCTGGGTAAGCTGATTAAGTACCAAACATGAACTAGATACCTACACATATCCCATATAAAGAACTACACTTATTACACTGCATATAAAGCAATTTCAGGTACTAAGCCATTTAAGAAATATAGTACCATACTTCTTCCACAAGGTTTTTATGAGCTAGGGAGGCCACGGGGAGCAGCGTGGGGTGGTGGTACAGCAAAGGAAGCAATCTAGCAGTAGGTTTTGTCACCTGAAAGTGCTTGCGCTTAAAGCAGATAAGCCATGCTGAATACATACTTCAGTAAAATACTCAAGTTCATTTTTTTAAAAAGTTTTAAAAGATTGTTCCAAATAGGCAAGATAAATTATACACTGAGGGGGAAAATTAATCTGCAATAAAACAAGGAGGATGCAAAAAAGAAAACTGCAGGAACCGTTCTCTGAAGACTGCTCTTGGAGAAAGAAAAACCATGATTTAGCTGAAGAGGGGTAGGGTGTTTTGTTTTGTTTTTTAAAGAACTGAGCATTTTTATTCCAAATAGGAAAATAACATTTATATTTTTCATTTAAGTCTTACATCATTTTACAGTGTTATATTTTAAAGATGAGTGCTAATCTATATATATACAATGTACTTTTAATTTTGTATTCCATTCTACTGGTATTTAAGTACTATCCTATCAAATATTTGGAGGTAGGTCTAAGGAGGTGGATTTACCACTGTACTTTGTCAGCTCTAAATTCTCGCTTCGAGTGAGGATTTGATAATAAAGTTAAATCTCAGCTTCAGTTTCTCATTAGTCTGTCTGTCTGTCTGTGTCTGTCTGTCTCTCTCTCTCTCTCTCTCACACACACACACACACACACACACGTACGTGAATAACATAAGGAACTATGAAGATAGAACATACAAGCATTTAAGTTCAAAAACAGACATTTGTCAGAAAGTAGTGGATGATGTGACATCTCTTCAATAGAAAATTAGCAGGACACACACCTATCTGAAAGATAAAATCCTATCACAAATTATTAGGCATACAATCAGTAACTTCAACCAGTGTGAACCACTTCCACAGAAGTAGCAGTCATACACAGCTTATCAGTTCTCACAAAACTGCCAAGTTTTTTTACAACAAACATTCAATCCACCAAATACTTCTCCCACAATAATTATGAATGTGCCTCTCTACAGCAAACATATTATGCTCAGAAAAAAAAAAAAAACATAACTTCACATAATCAGTTCCTTCTCTCTCTTACCATCCAATACCTGGATCCAATCATTTGTTCATGCAAAAACTCTAAAAACTGGATGCTGCAAGGACCAGTGGATTAAGGCCAGTTCACATGTTACATTTTATTCTGTGTGTATGTAAAATATTTATGCACCAAACACATATGTTATAAAAGGTACATACATTAAGAAACAAGAATGAGCAATAGCTTCCCATCACATTTGGCAGTATCTTATGTGTGAAATGGTCCTGGCTTCTCCTAACTTCTTCTAGCTCAGTTTGTGTCTGTCTCTTTAATAGTTCAGGGAAAAGTCCAGTGTATCGACTCTCTTCCTCTTTCAAAATAAATATGTGAACAATGACTTGCCTATGTCCCTGTCTCACTAATGTGTTAACTGATAGCTCTTTGGGCCAGTGGACTTCTTTACAAGTGCTTCTTTCAGGCCCATTTTGAGCAATCTGCCTCTAGAGCTAATGTAAATGAGAGCTGAAGTGTCTCTTTTTGCTTTGACTTCACACTTATGAAAAGCTGTTGACATTGAAGAATCCTGGTTTAATCTCTTTGGACAAGGATTAAGGCCTTGATTCTTTTATCTCCTCAAAAAGAAACTAAAACATAACAAAACAATTCCAGAAGTTAAGATTCTAGTCTAGTCTCCTCTTAACATGAATCATTTTGAGCTACAACCCAGAATCTCGTGGTACCTACCAGCTGTCCTCTTCATCACTGCCATTCTCAAGCTCTAATACTTCCACTTCATCCAGAGTTGTGTCATTCAAGGGGTCTTCTACATTAGCACTCCCTTCACTCGTTGTCAGTGCTGGCTCAACATCTGTGGTGAAGTCTTCTACAAGCACCGTGCTGCCACAATCCCAATTGGAGGAGTCGTTGGTGTTAGCATCGCTGTTCTGCATTTCGGTATTGCTCACAAACTTTGTGTTGGGAGGTTTTTCCCCAGAACCACTGGCACAGTTATGCTGCACTGTGGTCCTTACATCCTTTTTCAAGAACTCATCACTCTCATCTGCTTCTGACCTCATTTTACTCAGTGCAGAGTGCAGGTCTGCCACTATCTGCAATTCCTGCTTATCCATCAGTGCATTGATGCTATTATTCATTTCCAACCCATTGAGCCTGGAATTGCAATTATCCACTCCAGCGCCAGCTTGGCTCAGCATTTTTGCCTCCGGCACATTTCGGAGGCTTCTAGTTCTCAACTGCTGATTCTGGAGCTCAAGTCTCCTCACAAGTTCTTGCAGTTTCCGCACCTCTTCCAGTTCAGGGCCCACCTGATCAGCCATTGGTTCTGCATCTGGACTCATCACAGAGTTCTCTGTTGAGACACGGCCCAATTCATTTCCAAGACTGTGGTCTGCCTGAATTATAGGGGCACTCCCAGGAACAACCATCTTCATGGAACCCCTGAGAAGTCTTGCTAGGAAAAGGTATTATAGAAGATGCATATTAAAAAAATACAGTGGACACCCTGAAGCTGAATATACCAGCTCTCGTAACAATTATATGTCTCTAGGGAAACAGCATACATAGAGCCAAGCTTTAGTGAATCTGAACACATCTGCAAGGATCGGGTACTTTTACTTACACTGGAAATGTTGACATGAGCTACATTTTTCCAGTATAAGCAGCAGCCATAACCACTACTATGAGAAAGGCAACAAATCTGTGTCCAGCATGTAAGCAGACATTCATAATGAGTACGTACAAAATGAGTGGAGTACTCTGTAATCCTCCCAACTCCATATGTAGTTGCCTACACAGAAGTGGTTTCTCCGGGAGAGAGCGCAGGACAGGAAGGCCTGGCGTGCTATGGTCCATGGGGTCACGAAGAGTCGGACACGACTGAACGACTGAACAACAACAACAAGTGGTTTCAGGAAGGCAGCTTTTAGATCTGTGAGGTCAATTTGGAAAGGGTAAGACCATCTCTGACTTGCCAAATGTTTCTGGTCAAAAAACCCCCACAAGCAATATTTGCCTAATCCTGTGCCAAATGAAAGATTCAGAGACTACTACCACTGAAACGATCTTTCAAGTTTAAATTGTTTTTACTAGCCAGCATTAAATTTCTAGTGCTTAGGATTTTTGTAGTCCAGCTCTAGAGTTTAATGAACTCTGACATGAAAAGCCAACATTTGTTAAAGATCTGAAATACAGATATACTTGAACAGTTACTATTTGTTGTGCAGTAGCTGCAACATTACCATGTTGAATTGGAAACTGCCTTACATTTAACCAACTCCTTGGTTACACACTGACACACACACACACACACACACACACACGATGATCACTTATTAAAGCCAAGAAAACCAAGCATACAAGTCCCTTCCCCAATATTAGCACTAGAAGAGCAAACCATAAATGTATTTCTGCAGGTTTGGTAAGAAGTGGTCCTACAGAGATATGAAATGAAGGATCATCAGCAGTTTAATTATAAGAGGACACATGGACTTCACTAGTATCTTTACACCAAATCAAACCAAATTATACATGCACAGAATCTTTTTGGCTGGTCTGCAACTCAGTACTCATCTACAAACAGAGTGATTATGTGGACACAGGGAAGGGTGTGTATGGAACCACCTCTGTCAATTAACTTTAAACAAAGTACACAAGTATACAGACCCATATAAAAGCACAGTGATGCTAAGAACTATACACTCAGTCTTTCATTAGCAATATCCCCCCGTTATACATGCTCTGCACCAAAAATGAAGGCATGAGAAAATTCAGAGTGACAACTCCAACCTCTCTGGTTTCCATGATTATCATGGAAAATGGGCCTTACACAAATAACGCTGTTATAAAGTTAAGACTGACAGGTTTTCATGTTTCCCTGCTCAAATTTACAAGTTGAAGGAAATAAAATGGTATCTAAGCTCCTAAAGCAAGTCCATACAAAAATTCTCATTGCATCTGCAAGTCAAGTGTCTCGTGTGGAGAAAGAAAAATGTTATCCCCTTATTTTCAACCTAAAAACACTATCCCAGCATGGAATTTACTGCAAAATAGGCAGCACTGCAAGCAGCAAGGCTGAGGTAATTTTGTTTCAGAGAACAAAAACGGAGAAAGCAGCACTCTTGTGGATGAACATGAACAGTGACGCACACTTAGGAATATCTTCATTATTTTGCACAGACCTTCAAATCTTATGCCCTGTCACTAAGGGATTGTCATCACTAGAGATTTCTTCTGCCACCAATCTGACTAATGAGAGATGCATCCATCAACAGCAAACAGAAGAAAATATCAAAGGTTCCATAGAAGATGGGTTTTATTTTTATTTTTTTAGAAAACTGCTGAAAGTGTTATTTTGGCAATTCTCACCGGAGAGAGCAGGTTTTTTCTTCATATACTTTCTGTCTTTCTATTGAGGGAAACAAAGAAAGAAAACCTGTTGTCTCTAGAAAGGTTGCAAGATGAAAATATCCTTCAAAGGAAGAGCTGTAATACTCCAAATGTATCAAGCCGCTTACTAAAAACAAACCCAGATGTCTCCAATACCTGGGATCTTTCCCTCTTGTTTTTTATGTTCAAATGAAACCAGAAGGGAGTCTGTGTCACACAATACTAAAAACACACCCTCCATTTTAAAAGAACCCTAATGTCAATCTCCTTTTTGTCAAAGGTCTTTGACAAATACAAAGGCCTAACAAAATAAAGAGAGAGGTCAGTTGAAATATAATATTCAATTTTCTGTAGCCACCATTTGTGGTCCTATTTGAAGAAGACTGTTGCAATCAAGCAGAAATTAGTTAACAAGCTCTCTGCCCACCATCCATAAGATCAACTGAAGCTTCAGCATCTCTCTCTCTCTCTTCTTTAGAAGAATCAAATTCTTACCAGAGCATCTGTCAAAGAGGAGCACAGCAAAGCAGCAGCCTGGTCTGGATGGATGACCTCACAGGCCAACAAAGCAGGAGTTGCATGAAGCCCTGAGTAGAACACACAGATACAGCCACCCCACCAGGAAATGAAAAAAGCAAATTACTGCCAGAAGCAGGGTCTGGGGCAAACAATAAAAGTTAATGTCTAAGCAGGGCCCATCCTCTTAGGACAGAAAGGCAGGTGCCTTGCCCCCTGCCTTCAGAGCAATAAAGGGGGCAAGAGAATAAGAGGAAAAAAAGAGGGGCACATGGGGGCAGAGCCCACCCCCAGTAGGAAGGAGGAGGGTGCCTCCCCCTCAACATATAAATAAATTGAGGTGGGGCTCCCCTCAGGGGAGGGGGCGGAAAGAGCGGCTCCCCTCAGGGGAGGGGGCGGAAAGAGCGGCTCCCCTCAGGGCAGGGGGCGGAAAGAGCGGCTCCCCTCAGGGCAGGGGGCGGAAAGAGGGGCAGGGGGCGGAAAGCGGGGCTCCCCTCAGGAGAGGGGGAGGAAAGAGGGGCTCCCCTCAGGAGAGGGGGAGGAAAGAGGGGCAGGGGGCGGAAAGAGGGGCTCCCCTCAGGAGAGGGTGCGGAAAGAGGGGCAGGGGGCGGAAAGAGGGTCTCCCCTCAGGGCAGGGGGCGGAAAGAGGGGCAGGGGGCGGAAAGAGGGGCTCCCCTCAGGAGAGGGTGTGGAAAGAGGGGCAGGGGGCGGAAAGAGGGGCTCCCCTCAGGAGAGGGTGCGGAAAGAGGGGCAGGGGGCGGAAAGAGGGTCTCCCCTCAGGGCAGGGGGCGGAAAGAGGGGCAGGGGGCGGAAAGAGGGGCTCCCCTCAGGAGAGGGGGCGGAAAGAGGGGCAGGGGGCGGAAAGAGGGGCAGGGGGCGGAAAGCGGGGCTCCCCTCAGGAGAGGGGGCGGAAAGAGGGGCAGGGGGCGGAAAAAGGGGCTCCCCTCAGGAGAGGGGGGTAAGTGGCACAGAATCAAGCTGTGGGGCAGGGGAGGAGGGTTTCCGCCAGCACCCCCACCCCAACCAATATTCGCATCTTCTGCATAGGAAAGATTAGCCAAAATGAGGAGGAGCGGAGGGGGAAACTGCCGTGCGACTGGAACGCTCCCCTTTCTCCCCCACGTCAGTCCGTCCGTCGGCCTCTTCACCTGCTCCACCCCGGACAGAAGCCCCCTCAGGGAGGCGAAGAGGGGTAGGGGGCGGCCTCTCACGAAAGGGGAGGGAGATGCGGAGGCCTGGGGGCCCAACAGCGGGGGGCCGGGGCCACGGAGGGATGGAGGGGGACGGAGGGGGGGGCGGACAGACCCGCCTGGCTGCGCCGCTGGAGGGGGACAGGCGGCGGGGGGGGGGCCGCGCGGCCGTTGGGAGCCCTTATTCCCTCCTCATCCTGCGCGCGCGCCCTCCGTACCTGCCGCGCGCGCTCTCCAGCTGCGGTCGTTGCTGCTGCTGCTTGCTGCTGCTGCTGCTGCTGCTCGGCTTTTTTGTTTTTTTGGTGCCTCTGGCTGATTGGCAGCAAACGCTCCGGTTAGAACCTCATTTGCATATACGGGGAGGGCGGCCCAATGAAGGCGAGGCAACAGAGGAGGGGGGGGAAGGAGGGGGGAGAGAGGAAATGGAAGCCCCGCCCATCTCCGTCTTTTCGAGCGTCCTTGAGGCGCGCGCCCTCTCGCTCCTTTTTTTTGTTGGCGTTTGCGCGCTTGCGCTGTGGCTGCCAGGCGGCGTGGGCACAGAAACGCGTAGGGCGGGGGAAGCAAAGTCCTGAGCATGCACGCTTATGTATGCAGTTATGCAAACGACATGCACATGAAGGGAGCGTGGCTGGGATCTGTGTTTCTGTTGCTGATGCCGCCGCCTTCTCTCTGCGCCAGGCTAATCTGCAGTTGGGCCTACTTATGCACAGTGCCTCTGGCTTCCTTGATCAATGGAGGAAAATGATGTAATTTTTAATTTTGCTTCTGCGATGGCCGGCAGGGCCAGTCCGAGGTTTGGGGGGAACCTGAGCCCTGTGGTGGACTCCCTCCGTCGATGGGCCCAGGTAGACCTACCTAGCGCGGGTGGCAGGCTGCAGCAACACTGGCTGGTTGAGTCTAGCTGTAATTTACGTTTAACTTGGTGGTGGACCAAGGTAAACATCAGCAATGGCCCTTGCCAGGATTACTGGAGCTTGTGAGCTTTGCATTTTTTATGGGTTTTCATATTGTTGTTTATTCGGTCAGTCGCTTCCGACTCTGTGTGACTTCATGGGCCAGCCCTCGCCAGAGCTTCCCGTCGTCCATCACCACCCCCAGCTCCCCCAAGGTCGAGTCCGTCACCTCCAGAATATCATCCATCCATCTTGCCCTTGGTCGGCTCCTCTTCCTTTTGCCTTCCACTTTCCCTAGCATCCGCATCTTCTCCAGGGTATCCTGTCTTCTCATGATGTGGACAAAGTACTTCAGTTTTGCCTTTAATACCATTCCCTCCAAGTGAGCAGTCTGGCTTTATTTCCTGGAGTATGGACTGGTTTGATCTTCTTGCAGTCTAAGGCACTCTCAGAATTTTCCTCCAGCACCACAGTTCAAAAGCATCTATCTTCCTTCGCTCAGCCTTCCTGATGGTCCAGCTCTCGCAGCCATAGGTTACTATGGGGAATACCATTGCTTTCATTATGCGGACCTTTGTTGTCAGTGTGATATCTCTGCTCTTCACTATTTTATCAAGATCTGTCATTGCTGTCCTCCCAAGAAGTAAACGTCTTCTGATTTCCTGGCTGCAATCAGCATCTGCAGTAATCTTTGCGCCTAGAAAGACAAAGTCTGTCACTGCCTCCATGTTTTCTCCCTCTATTTGCTAGTTATCAATCAAGCTGGTTGCTGGTTTTTTTGAGGTTTAACTGCAACCCAGCTTTTGCACTTTCTTCTTTCACCTTCGTCATAAGGTTCCTTAGCTCCTCCTCACTTTCAGCCATCAAAGTGGTATCATCTGCATATCTGAGATTGTTAATGTTTCTTCCAGCAATGTTAGCTCCAGCCTTGGCTTCACCAAGCCCAGCACGTCGCATGATGTGTTCTGCGTACAGGTTGAATAGGTAGGGTGAGAGTATACAGCCCTGCCATACTCCTTTCCCAATCTTAAAACAAGTCCGTTGTTCCGTTGTCTGTTCTTACCGTTGCTACTTGGTCATTATACAGATTCCTCAGGAGGCAGACAAGATGACTTGGTATCCCCATACCACCAAGAACTTGCCACAATTTTGTGTGGCACAAATTCCCTGTTAATTATTCCAGTGGCACTGGAGCCAGGCTCTGTAGTATAATGACAACAACAAAAATGGTTCTCGTCTTGCAAAGATGTTTCCACAAATTTGGAAGAGTGTGTGTTTCTTGCTTGTTGCAGGCTCTGGAAGGGCATGCTTTTGCTATGGGGGTCTCACATTTTCCATGCATTCAAATCACAATATTCTGTACCTGAGAGAATTCGATACTGGGATTGTTTAGCTTAGAAAAAAGGTGAGTAAGGGGAGACATGATAGAGGTGTAGAGAATTAGAGACAGTAGATATGGAGACATTTTTCTTCCTCTCATCTTACCCCCAAGGGGGTCATTCCATGAAGCTGATTGGTGGGAGATTCAGGACAGATATCCTTCACACAGCTTTAGATGGCCTTTCAAAATTCTCCACCCCTTTTATGGGCAGAGAAACTGGGAGGACAATTTCACCGAATTTCTGTAAGGGGAGGAGAAACTCTCAACAGTTTCTCACAGGTCAGGCTCATCCTTGGCAGGGGTTGTAGCACAGCTTCTTTTTTCCATAGGGGTGTTTTGTGCTGCCACTGCAAATGGCAACAGTATCAGCTGTGTTTGCAGGCTGCTCCATTTTGCATCCAGCACAATACAGATGTGAGGGGGGCAGTGTTGTGTCTAGCACCAGGGAGAGGTGAAGCTAGAGCTGAGCCAAAATCTGTCCTCCAATTTTCTGACAATTTTCTTCCCCTATGAAAGAAGCCTCCATTGTTCTGCCTCATACTCAAGGTGTTTTATCATTTTTTTTGAGCTCACCTAATCACTGTGAGGCAGCCAAGGTGTCTGCGTGTCTGTGTGTGTGTATGTTTTCTTTCTCTTACACGTCTCTCCATTGCTCTGCAGCCTCCCAGGCTGCCTGCACTTCCTGATATTAAAAAGCCCTATGGGGGGATGTCTTCATGATGTCTTCTTTTGGGCTTTAGTTGAAGTTTGGGAGGCCAAAGGCTTCCTGAGAGATAATTGTACAATGAAAAACACAACACTTGGGGATACTGCTCAGCTACCTCCCATGTAAGGTAAGCACAAGAACCCCAAAGCCAAGTCAAGAAACTTTCTCTGACATTTTCTTCAACACTTAATTTATTTTTGAAAGCAATTTCCTTTATATCAAATTGAATGGTCGAAAAAAGCGTGGGGAAATTTTTCAGCATAGCACTAGTTAAATTATGGAATTTACTTCCACAAGATATAGTGATGGTAGGGATGTCAGAGAATTCCACCATGGATCTCAGGCCGAATGCGAATGCATTTGGCCCCCCCTGAAATCTGTGGTGGAACGAAGCCCCCCTGCACCCCCACCCCGCGAAAGGCGCGCGAAACGGGACACCTACCTGCTGCCGTTCACGCTGCTTTGCGAATGATGGCCGCGTCCGCAGCCGCCATTCGCTTCTTCATTATAGCCATGATAGGCTACGTAAATACGTAGCCTATCATGGCTAACGCAGGGACGCCATTTGTGTCCCTGCGGGAGCCGTGATAAGCTGCATAAGTATTTACGTAGCCTATCATGGCAAAAAAAAGGGGACGCAAATGGTGGCGGCTACGGCAGCTGCCATTTGCGTCCCTGTGCAGGCTGCCCAGCGGCCGGATGTCTGGCTGCGGGCGGCCCCGGCCGGTGGCTCCGCAGAATCGCTGCAGAATGGAGCCAGCCGGAGAGAATTTTGGGGGGAGGGACGGAGCGCCTCCCCCCCCCACCACGAATGTCACCTTTCGAAAAGGTAAGTGACTTTTGTACATCCCTAAGTGATAGCCACCATTTGATGGCTTTAAAAGGGGATTAGACAAATTCCTGGAGAAGAAAGCTATCAATGGCTACTACTCCTGAGTGCTATGAGCTACCTCCGGTATGAGGCAGGATGCCTACGTGTACCAGTTGATGGGGAACATGGGCGGGAGGGTGCTGTTGCGCTTGTGTCCTGCTTGTGATTTCCTGGTTGTCAGCTGTTTGGCCACTGTGTGAACAGAATGCTGCACTAGATGGACCCTTGGTCTGATCCAGCATGGCTCTTCTTATATTCTTATGATACACTTCACATGCTTGGAATAAATATGAGAGCCGGTGTGGTGTAGTGGCAAGAGTGTTGGACTGGGAGCTGGGAGATCCAGGTTCTAGTCCCCACTCAGCCATGGAAGCTCACTGGGTGACTTTCAGCCAGTCATAGACTCTCAGCAACCTACCTCACAGGGTGGTTGTTGTGAGGATAAAACAGAGAGGAGGAGGATCATGTAAGCCACCTTGGGGTCCTTGCAAGAGGAAAAAAGGGATATGAATACAATAAATAAAATAATAAATATTGCATCTCTTGCAAATCCTTTACTAATCTTTTACCCCTGCTTTGTAAAGTATGGTTTGCATGAGTGTCAAAAGAACCTACTGGATGTCCCCCTTTTAACTTGCGCTTAATTACATTTCTATTCCGCCCGAAAGCCAAAGCTCTCTTTAATGCAAATGTTGAGGCTGACACAACTCAGTTGCCTAACCCCTGTCAATTTTGTGGACTTCTATTTGCTTTTTAAGGATATAAAAGATTACTCAGGGACCGAGCTGGAACATTCATCCAGCTGTTGTTTTCAAGTGGCAAAGGCCAGCAAAGTTATCCCATCCCCTCCACTAGACCTGCTTGGCTCTAAAGCACCAGGAAATACATCACAACAGACCATTAAATCAAGAACTTGAGTCAGCTTTCTACACATAATGTTTATTGGAACTGGATGTGGAGGTTACACATTTGTTTCAAAGAAAATAGGCTGGCAAACATGGACGATGAAGCAAATAATAATAATGACCTAGAGCAGAACTCCCTTCCCAAAGCAGTTTGCAATGATACACGTCATGGAGGAAATAAAGCAATCAGTTAAACAGCTTCTGAAATTTCACTTGTTGCTCCGTAAAATGTGTGCACTTGTTGTAAAGCTGCATCTTTTGGAAACTGGAGAATCCAGAGCCTGCATAAAGGAATCAGCCTAGAAGATAAATATTGACAAAGGACTAACAAAAGACCTTGGCCAGGTTGCTAGACCAGCTGTTTGATCACATGTTGGTGTGCAAACATTCCACAGCAAGAACTGGGAAGGTGGTGGGTTTTTGTTTTTTTCCCCCCTAAGTTAGAGGCACTTTCAAGAGGTGATCAAAATGTGGTCCATTGTCTTGAAACAACACATTAAAAGGTTTATTTGTCATAATAGAGTGTTTTGCCTTGCAAAGTGTTTTAATCATGAGGATCTAATCCGTCTGTCCAACAACTCTGCAACAGTGAGGTCACCCTGGGCTGAGTCTGAAAATTGGAGATCAGAATTTTCCGAGGGTGTATCCAGAAGAGGCTTTTACTGTGCAATCACCCTGCCTCATTCATGGAATTTTATGTTTTGGGCGGGGGAGGGGGGGTCCAGACGATGTGTTTTCCCAGCACTGCTTCCCTCTTTTTCTTATCACAGAAAGTCTGTTCAGGAGAGAAAGACAGAATAGCTGCACAGTGTCTTTCGACTGGTAGCGCTAGGTGCCCTCCATCTAGAAGCACCCTCTAGAAGTATTGGGATTACAAATCCCATAATCTCCAGTGAGTATCTGGAATTATGGGAGTTGTAATCCCAAAACATCTGGAGGGTGCCAGGGTGGGGGTAGTTATCCTAACACATCCGTTTCAGAGGGTTGCAGTCAGCCATCCAGCCGAAAGTTACTGGGTCTATGCATCTCTAAGGAAGAAAAACAGCTTGGAAGGTCAATTCTGAGTGAGAAATCAGCCTGCAGGGAAAGGGTCAAGCATTCCCTGTCCCAAGCACCATTGCTCTGATCAATTTGGAGTCCCTTCCCCCTCCCTCCCCACCCTCTGCGGCAGCATGCAGATCAAAACAAAACCTATTGGGAGATGCTCCGCGTGTTCATCCCTTCCAATAGTTCACAAATGCAAATAGGGATGCTTGTGCAAATAGCCTTGTCCTCACACCATGGAGTGGTGGACCCATTTGGTACGTTTAGACTCTGGACTTAATGCTCTTACCCCACAGACCCTGTTGCCTTTAGCTGGTAATGGGTATTGCTTCACTGACTTCAAAATGTGGTAAGCCAGCCCCACTTTGTTTGGGGCCCGTCATGCTCCTGCTGAGTGGGGCCATGGGCGTCTGGCCCCGAAGTCCCACCCTAAATGCCAAGGCCAGCCCAAGACATTTTGCTGCCTGAGGCAGAGCAGCAAATGGCACCCCCACGGTTCATAATATCCAAAGCCAGCCAAGTTATTTTGGTACATGAGACAGAACATCCTATAAGTACTTCTCCCTATCCCTGGCAGTAGAAACACAAGAATAACAATGTAAATAACTAACAGTTTGCTGCCCTTTTATGACACCTAAAATCTGTTGCCTGAGGCGACTGCCTCACTCTGCCTCATGGTAGGGCCAGGCCTGCAAAATGCACCCTATTGCCAACGATGCCTATGTGCCCTCCCTCCACCATTATGCACTGCTGAAGATGCGTCTCTGCCTGCCGTCTTCTGTATTCATTTCCTCTGTGAATAAGCCGTCGAGCAGCACTTCTCTGAAACAGGTATGATAGCAAACTTTTCCGTAACTGTGCTTACTTGCTTGTTTAGAAGCTTAAGAATATTGAATGTCACAATAGAAGCAGTGGCATTCATAGAATAGCTGCAACTCCAAAAACGCATTGAGCAACATTGACTCTCTGGACAAACAGTTCTGGTGTGATAGAAAGGAAACTAGTAGACATATGAAGTTGCCGTATTCTGAATGAGTCCACCTAGCCCAGTATATCCTATTCTGAATGGCAGCTGCTCTCCAGGATCTCGGTGCAGAAGCCATCAATCACCTACTCATCACTTAACTTTCTCCAGCCCTCCGAAGGTGTTGGCCTACAACTCCCATTATCCTTAGCCAGCATGCTAGCACTGAACTATGGCCGCTCCCCATACATGCACATGCTCACACTTCTTTTTTTTTAAGCATCCCCCAAAGCAAGACAGGGACCAGGTCCCCCACCATCACAGGAGTGAACACCAGAAAACAGGGGGTGACCCTGGTAAATAGGAATGATGCATGTCCCCCATGTGCATCTCATCTAGTTTGGCCCTTGAGCAAGTTTCCCAGAATCGTTGAGCACCCATAAAGTCCCCCACCAAATGATCTAGCGACGCTCAGCATCTTCGAATTTTGGATATCCTTTTCTTGGCTATGGGACCTAGCTGTTCTTTCTTCCTTTTCTTTTTTTGTGGCTCCTGCTAAACCTTGCTTTTATGAGGTGGCTGGCCCAGTTAAATGAATAGTCTGTGGTGCCATTAAAGTAGGACTCTGGGGCAGACGTCCAGGGCCTCCACTCAACAGAAGGCACAGGAGAGGCCCACAAATGCAGCAGGGCTGGCTTACTGTATTTGGAAAAGTGAAATAATCCACACTACCATCTAAAGAGGGTGGATGGGGAGAGATAAGACCATTAAGTCCAGAATCTACAATTACCCAGCTACTGATGGATATGAACTGCTTTTCCCTAGGAAAAAGGTGGTGAAAGAGGAGTAACTTGAGAGCAGAGGAAACAGGATGTTTGCTGGGTCAGAAGGCACTCTGATCACCCCAGGCCACGTGGCTGCAGATGGGCTTTTTCCAAACCAGGATATCCTAGAAGAAAATTGGAGAGCAGGAATGGATGAGCTGGTTACAGAATGCACACCACAAGCAATGGCACGAGCCTAGAAAAGAGAGCAACAGATGGGGCCCAACAGCAGAGTGGTAATGCCCTCATGCCATGGTGCGTGCACGCATCTGCTGCGAAATGGTGGGCAGCCAAGGCAAGCGGGAAGGCCCCATGTCTGGATGAGCTGCTGCCACGGAACATCAGCCAGTGTAAAAGAGCCAGCGTGGTGTAGTGATGAGAGTGTTGGACTGGGACTCTGGAGATCCAGGTTCTAGTCCCCACTTGGCCATGAAGCCCACTGGGCGACTTTGGGCCAGCCACTGACTCTCAGCCTAATCTACCTCACAGGGTTGTTGTGAGGATAAAATGGAGAGGAGGGCCATGTACACCACCTTGGGTTCCTTGTAAGAGGTAAAAAGGTGGGAGATAAATCTAAATTAATAATAATAATATAAAATCACCCTAGGAGGGAGTAGGGGTATGGAGTCAAAGTGGTAAACTAAGACTGAGAGAACAGGATTCCAGTCCCTTATTCAGCCATTGAACTCAGTGGATGATCTTGAGCCAGTCGCTCTCTCTCAGCTTAACCTACCACACAGGGCTGTCGTGAGGATAAAATGAGTGAGGGAGAAAAGGGCCCAGATATACTGTCCTGAGCTCCTTGGAGCAAAGGCAGGGTATACAATGGAATGATAATAAATAGTCTGTGTATGTGGTGCAGGTATGACTATGTTGCACATCACAGCCACGCTGTGCCTGCATCATAAGCGTTGAGTATTTAATTATAGCAATTATAACAACAGCAGCATATTATTAGCATTTATTTATGTAACACTTTATGAGTGTTCAAAGCACTGTAGATTCATTATTGCAGTTGCCTTTTGTGAAAGTTTGAGGCCTACAGAGCCAAAGGGAAAAATGGTCAGGCTTAGAGGCCTGGGTTTTTCTGCTGGGAAAGGGTATCCCTGAGTTTCATTTCCCTGGTTAAGTTTCATTTTCATTTCCCCGGTTGTTTAATTTATTCACACTTGAAACAGTACTTTTGTTTTGAGGGAGGAGGGTATAAAAAGAGAGTGAGAGAGCCAGCAGGAGCAGAGTCAGAAGACAGCGCAGGAAGAAGCATTCTGGAGGCATCTTAAGTACAGCTAGGGTAAAGGAACTTGTGTTTTGCAACTTTTATTTTCTTTTAATGCTTTTTGTATCACTCATCTCTATTCCGTAAATACCTTTAGTTATAATTTGCTTGCTTTAATTTACCAGTAAACTATTGTGGTTAACAACACCCAAGTGTCTGAAGTGCCAATCACCCCACATCTACAGCCTAAACCCCACATTATTGGAAAGGAGAAGGTAAAAGAAAGAAGGTGGGACTCTTAAGGAGGCAAGAGATCCTTAAAGAGTTGCTCAGGGGGTCCAGGCCACAAGGGGAACCCTGACATCCTTACAACGACTCTGTAAAGTAGACCAGTATTATGCCTTTATTGCAGATGGGAGGGTTGCTGCTGAAAGAGCAGTGGCATGCCTACGCCTACTTACATTGCAATCTTATACGTCTCTACTCAGAGGTAAGTCCTCCTGAGGGTACACGACTGCAGCCTTAACGGCCTTATAGGGCACCCAATAAATACTGTACATTAAATAAATAAATGTAGGATGTGGCAGGAAAAAGCTAAAAATGTAATTTCTGGTTCACAGCTCAGAAGCAAACGTCACTGCCCATAAATGCATGCATTAAAACCCTGATGGCTGCTGCTTCTCAGGAAAAAGAAGTGTAAGAGTGTGTGTGTGTAGGGGGGGGGGAATTTGGAGTGGAGAAGTAGCCGGGGTGTGCTTAACCTTTCACCCACCACATTTATACTGCAACTACACACACATAGCTGATTATTTCCCCATGTAGTTTGAAATGAGTGTTTAACCTCGCAAACACATATTTGGAAACCTTCAAGGGGAAGAAGCAGCTGGGAGGCAAAGGCAGGGTAAAGGTTGTATGGGAAAGACGTGGACAGGGTAAGGTTGAAGCACCCTCTCCCGGCTCTCCTAAGCTGCTCTGTTCCATATTGCCCCCTCCTGAATCTATTTTTTGCCAGAAGGAGCAAAACATCAGCGGTTTAATATAGTGTGTGTGTATGTGTGTATTAAGGTGCCACTCGATCCTACTTTACAAAGGACAGTCCTCTATCTGAAGGGCTGCCCTGTCTAACTGCCTTTAAAAATAACCCTAAGAAAGGAGAGCAACAGGGGCCTTTGCCCAGCCACAGTTAGCACCTGGATGGCAGATTGCGCAGGCAGACAGGTCACTTAGAATCACAGAATAGTAGGGTTGGAAGGGGCCTGCAAGACCATCGAGTCCAACCCCTGCTCGATGCAGGAATCCAAGTCAGAGCATCCCTGACAGATGGCTGTCCAGCCCCGTCTTGAATGCCTCCAGTGTGGGGGAGCCGCCCACCGCCCCAGGTAATTGGTTCCATTCTTGTATTGCGCTAACAGTCAGGAAGTTTCTCCTGATGTTCAGCCAGAATCTGGCCTCCTATAACCTGAGCCCATTATTCCATGTCCTGCTTGCTCATAGTGTTTACCACCATGCTAAAATATATTGTATTTCAATTTAATGATGATCACTGCCTTGTTGTGGCGAAGGGGCTTGCGTAACTCAGTGAAGCCATAAGCTATGCCGTGCAGGGCCACCCAAGACGGACAGGTCATGGCAGAGAGTTCTGACAAAATGTGGTCCACTGGAGAAGGAAATGGCAACCCACTCCAGTATTCTTGCCAAGAAAACCCCATGGAACGTATCACAAGGCTAAAAGATATGACGCCGGAAGATGAGCCCCTCAGGTCGGAAGGTGTCCAATATGCTACTGGGGAAGAGCAGAGGGTATTTCCAAGTAGCGCCAGAAAGAGTGAAGCGGCTGGGCCAAACCCGAAAGGACACTCAGCTGTGTATGTGTCTGGCGGTGAAAAGAAAATCCGATGCTGTAAAGAACAATATTGTTTAGGAACCTGGAATGTCAGATCAATGAATCAAGGTAAGCTGGAGGTGGTCAAACATGAGATGGCAAGATTGAACATTGACATCTTGGGAATCAGCGAACTCAAATGGACAGGCATGGGCGAATTTAATTCAGGTGACCATCATATCTACTATTGTGGGCAAGAATCCCTTAGAAGAAATGGAGTAGCACTCATAGTCAACAAAAGGGTGGGAAAAGCAGTACTGGGGTACAATCTTAAAAATGATAGAATGATCTCAGTACAAATCCAAGGCAAACCATTCAACATCACAGTAATTCAAGTCTATGCCCCAACCACTGAGGCTGAAGAAGCTGAGGTTGATCGGTTCTATGAAGACCTACAACACCTTCTAGAACTAACACCAAAAAAAGATGTCCTCTTCATCATAGGGGATTGGAATGCTAAAGTAGGAAGTCAAGAAATCACCGGAATAACAGGCAGGCATGGCCTTGGTGTACAAAATGAAGCAGGACAAAAGCTAATAGAGTTTTGCCAAGAGAACATGCTGATCATAGCAAACACTCTTTTCCAACAGCACAAGAGGCAACTCTACACATGGACGTCACCAGATGGTCAATATCGAAATCAGATTGATTATGTCCTTTGCAGCCAAAGATGGAGAAGCTCCATACAGTCAGTAAAAACAAGACCTGGAGCTGACTGTGGCTCAGATCATGAGCTGCTTCTTGCAAAATTTCGGCTTAAATTGAAGAACGTCGGGAAAACCACTAAACCGTTCAGGTATGACCTAAATCATATCCCTGATGAATATACAGTGGAGGTGAGGAATAGATTTCAGGGATTAGACCTGATAGACAGAGTGCCTGAGGAACTATGGACGGAGGTCCGTAACATTGTTCAGGAGGCAGCAACGAAATCCGTCCCAAAGAAAAAGAAATGCAAGAAAGCCAAGTGGTTGTCTGATGAGGCTTTACAAGTAGCTCACGAAAGAAGGGAAGCGAAAAGCAAGGGAGAAAGGGGAAGATATACCCAACTGAATGCAGAGTTCCAGAGAATAGCAAGGAGAGACAAGAAGGCCTTCTTAAATGAACAATGCAAAGAAATCGAGGAAAACAACAGAATGGGAAAGACGAGAGATCTCTTCAAGAAAATTGGAGATCTCAAGGGAACGTTTTGTGCAAAGACGGGCATGATAAAGGACAAAGAAGGCAGGGACCTAACAGAAGCAGATGAGATTAAGAAGAGGTGGCAAGAATACACAGAAGAACTATACAGGAAAGATCTGAATGTCCCTGATAGCCATGATAGTGCGGTCACTGAACTTGAGCCGGACATCCTAGAGAGTGAAGTCAAGTGGGCCTTAGGAAGCATTAGTAACAACAAAGCTAGCGGAAATGACAGTATTCCAGCCGAGCTATTTAAAATCCTAAAAGATGATGCTGTTAAAGTGCTGCATTCAATATGCCAACAAATCTGGAACACTCAACAGTGGCCACAAGACTGGAAAAGGTCAGTTTACATTCCAATTCCAAAGAAGGGCAACGCCAAAGAGTGTTCAAACTACCGCACAATTGCGCTCATTTCACATGCCAGCAAGGTGATGCTCAAAATCCTACAAGCTAGGCTTCAGCAGTATGCGAACCGAGAACTACCGGAAGTACAAGCTGGGTTTCGAAGAGGCAGAGGAACTAGAGATCAAATCGCCAACATTCGCTGCATCATGGAGAAAGCAAGAGAATTCCAGAAAAACGTCTTTTTGTGCTTCATTGACTACGCTAAAGCATTTGATTGTGTGGATCACAACAAACTGTGGCAAATTCTTAAAGTGATGGGAGTACCAGACCACCTTACCTGTCTCCTGAGAAACCTGTACGAGGGTCAAGAAGCAACAGTAAGAACCAGACATGGAACAACCGAGTGGTTCAAAATTGGGAAAGGAGTACGACAAGGCTGCATATTGTCACCCTGCTTATTTAACTTATATGCAGAGTACATCATGAGAAATGCCGGGTTGGATGAATCAGAGGTCGGAATTAAGATTGCCGGGAGAATTATCAACAACCTCCGATATGCAGACGATACCACCCTAATGGCAGAAAGCGAAGAGGATCTCAAGAGCCTCTTGTTGAGGGTGAAAGAGGAGAGTGCAAAAGCTGGTTTGAAACTCAACATTAAAAAAACTAAGATCATGTCATCTGGCCCCATCACTTCCTGGCATATAGAAGGGGAAGAAATGGAAGCAGTGACAGATTTTACTTTCTTGGGCTCCAAGATCACCGCAGACGGTGACTGTAGCCATGAAATTAAAAGACGCTTGCTCCTTGGGAGGAAAGCTATGGCCAACCTAGACAGCATAGTAAGAAGCAGAGACATCACCTTGCCGACAAAGGTCCGTCTAATCAAAGCTATGGTTTTCCCAGTAGTAATGTATGGCTGTGACAGCTGGACTATAAGGAAGGCTGAGCGCCGAAGAATCGATGCTTTCGAACTGTGGTGCTGGAGAAGACTCTTACGAGTCCCCTGGACTGCAAGGAGGTCAAATCAGTCCATCCTAAAGGAAATCAACCCTGAGTGCTCATTGGAAGGACAGATAATGAAGCTGAAGCTCCAATATTTTGGCCACCTAATGCGAAGAGAAAACTCCCTGGAAAAGACCCTGATGCTGGGAAAGACGGAAGGCAAAAGGAGAAGGGGACGGCAGAGGATGAGATGGCTAGATAGCATCACGGATGCAATGAATATGAACTTGAGCACGCTCCGGGAGAGAGCGCAGGACAGGAAGGCCTGGCGTGCTATGGTCCATGGGGTCACGAAGAGTCGGACACGACTGAACGACTGAACAACAACAACAACAACAACATTACTTCTAAATCTGCATTTATACGTATACATGAGCATATGCAACCAGGGTGGGGCTAGATTTCAGTAGGCCCTGAACTAGTCAGATGCTGCCTTTGGGGCAAACTCAGCCAATGAGGGCGCAGGGTGGCCTTTACGTCGCTCCTGTGCTCTTACCGGCCAAGTTCCCGCTCCCAAGCCAGAGTTCCCAGAGCTCCCAAGGCAGCACTTGGTTCAAAGTGCTGCTACTCAAAATATAAGTATTTTTCCTCTCTTTTAAAATGAAGTGCCACGGGGCCTGCACACTTGGCCATCCTTTCACTAGTGGGGCCGACCAAGAGGAGGAGTGAGGACTCCCTTCTGACCCACTGCACCCTGAGCAGCTGCCTGCTCATGTCGACCACCGATGCTGGGCCTGGATGCAAATATTATTCAAATCTGTGTACTCTTTTGGCCTCTTTCCTGGTGATGCATGTCCTCTTTTCTTTCCTTTTTTTAAGATGCCATTGTGTGCATGCACATGCATGCAGTGGAGGCTGGTGGCTCCGATTTCGGTGTGGTGGCGAATCCATTCCAGGTTTCAGTCAGAACTCTAAAGGAGCTACCCAAGCTGCTGAACCTATTTTGGGGGAGGGTTTAGCACCTTGTATAGCTCCTTTAGAGTTCTGGCTGGTACTGACTGAAACCCAGAATGGAGTCACAGACCCACTGAAATCGGAACCGCCAGCCTCCACTGAGCGCATGTATATGTAGATAGATAGATTAGACAGACAGACAGATATTTTGGTCATGCAATCATGGCTATCCTGCAACATGTCTGATCCAGAACTTAGTCTGTACACTGAGCAGCGGGTTGGACTCGATGGTCTTATAGGCCCCTTCCAACCCTACTACTCTATGATTCTACCACCTCCATATTTCTCCTCCATGACCCCCAACCCAGTTTACTTCCTTGCAGAAAAGGTCTCACTCACCTAGAAGAGCTTCTCGTAGCACTTATCACAATGGACAATGTCCCGGTGAATGAAGATTTTATCCAGGAGATCTCCCATTGGCTTGTGGCAAATCCCACACTGTGGATAGAGAAAGAGGGGCAGGTGCAATTTATTGTGCCAGAACCATACGGTGCCAGAGTAATATACCACCGCAGTTTATTTAGCCAGAACACACACAGTCACTGGTAGGGTTGTAAAAGACAAAAGGAATCATTTCTCCACAGCATCTCTGTTGGACAGAGAGTATGTCTCCAGGGCCCAAGCGTAATGGGTGGTGGGGAAATACAAACTTGTAATGGAGCACATACTGGTAACACACATACCATGACCCCATCCCATACATATAATCTCAGGAATTGCAAAAGCCAAGTTTCTATTTTAATTCTGAAACTACATTTTCTACATTTCTACCATGCCCCCAAATACTCCCCCCCCACACACACACACACACTTTGGGGTCTGTTTTTGTTTAATGTATTATCCAGCCTGAAGAAGACTCTCACAAAGCTTGCTGACTCTTTTGTAACTTCTTGGTTGGTCCTAATAAGGGTATTGCCCTGTTTTGTTCTGATTTTTAAAAACATTCTAATTAACCAATGTGGCTGCAAACATTTTATAAACGGACCAATTCATTGTAAAGCTTTATTTTTCTGGCCATTTTCATTTGGAACATCATGAATTCACTCCCCAAAGGCAATTTCTCTTGCAAGTTCAGAATTGACTGTGTGTGTGTGTGTGTGTGTGTGTGTGTGAGAGAGAGAGAGAGAGAGAGACAGAGAGAGAGAGAGACAGAGAGAGAGAGATTTGGGGCCTATAAGTCCTACCAGCAGCAGTCGTTCCCACTGCCCCTGGGATCAATATCCCTGATGGTTATAATGCTTTGTCGCTCCTACCAGTTGTCCCTCCCACCTGCCTATGCACAAGGAACTATGGGACTGGTAGTTCTTGAGAGAGCAACTAAGTTCATACAATTACAGAGGAGAAAATATGCCTAAAACAGCCCATGGGCTGTTACACACGCCAACAAGCCTCCCTGGCCACTACTGAGGCTAATTGTGCAAATCCCTCCAGCATGTGACTGGCACACACAGGGTGGCTAATAAGCCACCGTGGCTTATTCACCACCCTGCGATCACGCGAACTTGCCCAGAATGTCACATAGGGAAGCACAAATCTCTCTGTCCCGCAAACTACAGGTCTGCGCTAGCACTTTCTCTCTCTCTTCTAGAGAAGGGCCCGTACCAGCAGCTCACTGATCAGAATGTTGCCTGTTCTTTTTTTTATTATTATTATTGCATTTATATCCCGACTTTTTTCCTCTTGCAAGGAACTCAAGGCAGCTTACATTATCCTCCTCCCCCTCTCCATTTTATCTTCACAACAACAACCCTGTGAGGTAGGTTGGGCTGAGAGTGTGTGACTGGCCCAAAATCACCCAGTGAGCTTCCATGGCCGAGTGGGGACTAGAACCCGGATCTCCCAGCTCCCAGTCCAACACGCATGCCACTACACCACACTGGCTGTTCTGCTCTAACACTGCTTCAGATTGGCTCCAGCAAATCTCACAAGATCTGGACCATCGGTACACAGATACTGGGAAATACGTTTTGGTGAATAACCTCAAGCATAATCAACATTTTTTTTCCCGCTGCATGGTCATTGGAATGCAGCCTGCACTGGCCTCGTGGATCTCTGGGCCCCAGTAAATGGTACCTATTCCCCGTACTCCCTGTACCTCACATGTCCTGCATGCTTTGGCCTTGTGTATTTCTGGGGGTACTTGAAATTATTTTCAAAAATTGATTTTGGAGAAAAAAATCCAATCAATGTAGGTTTACGCAGCCACACACAAAGAACATTTGTTCTGAAAGGTTTGGGGTGGGAGGAACCCCCCACCATTTAATATTAATTTTCACCGAATTATTACCCAGGTTGTGTATTTTCAGAACTTAACAAAGAACAAATGTGCTACCAAGAGAAGCAGAATTCTGAAAACTGAATAAACCATGGAAATGGTAAAGCATTGCATATTTGTTTTGCATATATTTTTTTCATCTGATGACCATGGGGGAAGGGCACAAAGCTATACTACATGTGAAGTCTCTCCTCCACCCCGTAATCACTGGATGTCCTGCTGGCAATTCTCTGATTCCTGAGATTTCACTGAACATTCAAGTTCTTCTCAACTTAAGGTCTAGAAACTTGCTTTATCATCATCACCACCACCATCACAGATTGTTTGGAGGCTGAATTTCTGTACTTGCCTTTTCAAGCTTAGCTTTGCAGCCCTAAGGTCTTGGAATGGCTTCTCCAGTTAAAAAATCAAGTAGCATGGGGAAAGACCTCTACAGAAGTCCCTGGAAAGCTGCCACCAATCACAGTAGTCAGTACTGGGCTAGATGGACGAATCATCTGGCTTGGTATAAGGCAGCTTCCTAGTTTTCTTATAAAGCAAAGATTGCCAGGATAGTGAATTCTGTAGTGTAATCAATACCAGCCTTTTTGTGCCAGATTTGGGGTGCCCACATAGAGATCAAAGTACTTGATACGATTGCCAGGGCTGACACAACAGATATTGCTGCCTGAGGCAACAGATAAGATGATGCCTCCCATGCCAGGTACAGAAGCTGATCAGACTGACAGATTAATATTATTTTGACTCCGGTGATGGCACAGTGCTCTCCCGAGGGCAGCAGACTAGCTTAAGGGGGCACAGGACTGGCCACGTGGCTCATAATGCTCTGTCCTCTAACACCTCACCAATGCCCCTCCCAGCATCTGCTGCCTGAGGCAGCTGCCTCACTGTGCCTCATGGTAGGGCCAGGTCTGACTATTACAACTAATTATTCAACCAGGAAATGGATAATATTACTGGAACTAATTTTCCCCTCCCAACTTTCCCTTGCTTTTGAGTTGTTTGCATGCAACATTTAGCAAAAGAGGGCATTTACCCGGAAGCAGTATTCATGGCAGCAGATTTTAAGGTTCTCAATGGTTATCTTTGCACAGTTACGGATTTCACGGCCACAATAAGTGCAGATGTCTTCGGAGGGCCTGAAGAGATAGAGAAGGAGGAAGCCATGAGTTAAGGTGCTGCAAGAAAATTTTACACCATGGTCCCAGCTTCTCCTCAATTCCAGCACTGCCCAAGCTTCTTCTTGTAGAAACATAAAGCAGCCACCAAGGGTGACAAATTGTCCTACCTTTTAGGGGGGGTGCTATTCAGATAACTGCCACTGTTGTAACTTGATTTCTCGAGTTCAGACAGATCAGCCAGGCTGCGACTGGGGGAAAAAAGAGAGAAGGCAAGATTGTTACTGCATACAGGGGAAATACTATAAAAACTCAAACATTACATTACCAAATCGGAAGGAGCATTGCTGAGAAATATAGGCAGATGTGACAGAGGTTGCTTCCACACTCAGGAGTCTTTTAATGCTTCTGAGGAATTGCCTTTCTATAATTAGCTGGAAGCTGAATTAAAATGGAGGTCCCACACAACATTTAATCCAATGCTATATTATCCAACAATGCCCTTCTATAAGCATTACTCACAAATATAGTCCTATTCAGCAAAGGTCCCCTCCAACATTAATTAAAAGTTTCCTGGCAGCACGTTCTGCCCATTTTACTACATCCTGTTGCGCACAGCAGTGGGATTACTAAATGCCCATGAACAGCCCCTCTAAATTGCTCCAGTGTCAGTTTTCCATTCCCGCTATTTCACTATACAGAAAAGGAA
Source organism: Heloderma suspectum (assembly GCF_057233095.1). Taxonomy (NCBI): domain Eukaryota; kingdom Metazoa; phylum Chordata; class Lepidosauria; order Squamata; family Helodermatidae; genus Heloderma; species Heloderma suspectum. The sequence continues at coordinate 27,654,157 of NC_139466.1, forward strand.
ATCAGTAATTACAGCTGCACCCCTCACTCTCCGTATGGGCAGAAAGTGCCATTAAGGCTGCAATCCTATCACGTACCTGGAATTAAGTCCCACTGGACTATATTGGACTTACGTCTGAGTAAACATGCATAGGATTGCAATATAAGGCAATTAAGAGAGGCTTAATTCATCACCGATCTCCCAGCCGTGATCAACAAGAAGCAAGAAAATGGGCAAGGACAGGCAAGCAGGAAACTTAATTAAAGGCAGAGGCACCCCGAAAAGCCTCAATAGCATTTTGCCTGTTAACACAGGATAGGCTGGAGCTGCACTTCCATTTTATTCCACACAAAGAAATAAAAACCAGGTCTGAGAGAACATGGGAGAGCAACACAGGAAACACTGGATTGTGATGGGCTGAAATTTTTATCCCACCCTTTTTCCTCCAAGGAACTCAAGGCATTGTACATGATCCTCCTCTTCTTCACAACAACCCTGTGAGGTAGGTTAGGCTGAGAGCCAGTGATTGGCCGAAAATCACCCGGTGAGCTTCATGGCCCAAGTGGGGACTAGAACCCAGATCTCCCGAGTCCGAGTCCAACACTCTATCCACTACTGTCCACACACTGATAGTGTATGAATCCTCTATAAAAAGTGAGGGAACAAAGGATGGCAACTGAAGGGAAAATGAAAATGTGAAAACAACCAGAGAAAGTCAGAGACCTTTACCGATTTCCCATGAGGATGTGTAGTCACTCATAGGATGTTAGATCTCATGAGCAATTCTTTACTTCACCCTCCCTGTATCCATGCCCTTTCTCATCCACTACATCGGTCTTTCCCAATCTGGTGCCCAACAGATGTTTTGGACTTCAACTCCCATCAGCCCTAGCCACATGGCCAATGGTGAGAAATGCTGGGAGTTGTCCAAAACGTCTGCAGGGATTGAGGTTTGGGAAGGCAGCACTACTTCAACAAGTTTAGAGAGCTGTTTTGAGGACCTTCTGCGTATATGGAGCCATAATTTTTCTGGTGCCAAAATGACCACATCAGCAGCAGAACAGAGCCCTGCAGAGATAAATCAAAATAAACACCATCTTGCACATGGATTCATATATAGATAACAATGGCATGAGTTTATGTACCGCAGAGATCCCTTCCACATCTTTGTTCCCTTACCTGTTGTAACGTGGCGAGGAGGAAAACTCAGTGCTGTTGATGGACTCCTTCACAAAGAGGAGGCCTTTGCTACAGAAGTATGGAAAAAGCAAGAGAGAAATTTGCTTCAGATTAAACAGTCCAGAAACTAAAGCCATGGTGGGGTAGTGCTTAGAGCAGGGATGGAGAACCTTCAGGCTTTCAGATGTTGCTGGACTACAGCTCCCATCATGGCCATTGGTCATGCTGGCTGAGGCTGATGGGAGTCGTAGTCCAGCAACATCTGGAGAGCACCAGGTTCCCCAGCTCTGGCTTAGGGTAAAATCCAACGTAAGCCTTACTTAGAATAGACCCAATGAAATGAATGGGACTTAAATTAGTCAAGACTAATTTAAGTCTCATTGATTTCAGTAGCTCTTCTCTAAGTAGGGCTTACATTGGATTTTACGCTTAACGCACAATTCTATGCATGCTTAGACAGAGAAATGGCCTACAGCTCCCAGCATGCCCCAGCCAGCCAAACGTGCATAGGATTGCACCCTGAGCGTGTCAGGCTAGGAGCCAGCGGACCCAGGTTCAGGTTCCTAACTCAGTCATGAAGCTCACTGGAGGGTGGGCGGGTTCACGGGTTCACCCCCCCATGGTTTGAAAGTATGTATGGGGACAGCAGGGGTAATGTGATGCATACACCCTCCGTGCAGGTGTTTGGCAGCAGAGGCAAGGGGCCGAATGCATGTGCATGTTTAGCAGGAGTGTTGAACTTCTTTTAGCCCATTTCAGAGAAGCTCTGGGAGGCCACATTCCAGTGGTGGGTGGGGTGGAAGGCAAAAGGGGTGGGGCAAAGATAGTAAAAAATATTTATTTAATTAATTAATTTCATTTCTATACCACCCAATAGCCCGATAAATCCACCGTGGACTCAAATGAGGCTGGATCCCAAAGAATCCGACCTGCGGAGTCCGCAACGGACTGGCACCACTCACCTCCAGGTCCTTAACTGTTCCCGCAGCTGTCCAGCTTTTGAAAAGGAGCGAGAGGCTAATAGCAGCCACCATTAGCCTATCGCGGGAAAATTACAGCTGTAAATGTATGTAAAGTAAGTGCTTTACAGCTGTAATATTTCTGCTATCACTCCTTTTTGAAAGCCGGAGAGCTGCCCCGCAAACTTCGGCGGCTGTGCCAGGGCTCCGGGGAAATCTATGGGCCCCCAAGTGGCCCAGATTTCCCTGCAATGGACACCCCCCCCCCCAGATATCAGGGGTTTCGCCCATCCCTACCACAAAGTACAACATAAAACAATATAAAATATCCACATATTTGAGTGTAGAGCTCTTACTGCCAGGAACTAAACCGCACAAAAGCTGGGAAACCAAATGATCAGTGGTTGGGGGAAAGGGGGTGGAGCCAGGGGAAGGGCGGGGCCATCTGGGAAGCCTGGAAGGTCAAACCAGGACCCCGGGTGGGCCAGATTTGGCCCATAGGCCTGAAGTTCAACACCCGTATTTTATAGGGTGGAGAGGCCCTGCACATGTAGGGCTCCTCCACACTGCTGCTAAATGTGTAGCTGGTGGAGGGTATAGCCAGCATGCGTGTCATTGGCCATGGGTGAGGTCAGTTGTGGGTGACTCTGCACTACCCCCCTGCCACCCTCTCTCAACCTTACCTACCACACAGGGGTGTTGTGAGGATAAAATGAGGAAGGAGACATGTGTAAGCTGTCTTGAGCTCCTTAGAACAAGAGTTAGAACAAGAATTCTGACAACCACACACTGCCTGTAATGGTCACTGCATTTATTCATGGACTGTGCGATGATTCATGCATCGAGAACCATGGCAATGAAAAAGAGCCTGTTTGCTTTGCCATTCTTTACCTTGATGTGGTGGGGTCTGAGTCATAGCCAGAGGCTGAGGTATTCTTAAGCTGAGAGGAAAGAGCTGCGGTCCTCTCATCCAAACCCCTCAAATTCCTGGCAAGAGAAACGTGGTGAAGAGGGATGCGCATTAAAGATCAGGCATTCAGACAGGTTTTCCTTCATGCTATCTGGGAGTGCCCTGCTGTAGTTGAGCATGACTTGTTTTTATTTATTTTATTTTGTTTTTTATTTTTTATGTATTTATACTCCTGTACTTCTTAATATAATAAAACCTCTAAGCAGTTCAAAGTAAAAGACATATATAATACAATGTAGAAGCAATATACAATTTTTAAAAATTAAAAACATCACAACCAAGCAACAATAAAATGGGCAGCGTCATAGTCCCTTACAGGTCAGGCAAAGTCTGTGTGAGCAAATACAATTTCGAGGTGCCACAGTTTTTGCCTCTCGAACCATATGTGGGAGAGTGTTCTGGAGGGTGGATACCACGACCAAGAAGGCCCACTTAGATGCTATTACCTCACCTGGTGAGATTACAATATTAATCTTAATTAAGCACATTACAATAGTATAATTGTGAGGTTACTAGAGTAGCTATCCAGTAGCTATGTTAGTCCTACACAGAATAGGCCTATTGAAATGAATGAGGCTTAAGTTAGTCAGGATTAACTTAAGTCCCATTCATTTCAATGGGTCTACTTTATGTAGGACTAACATTGGATACTAACCAAGGTCCCAGCTAGAGGCAATGGGTGTTGGTTTGGTTTTTTTCATAAGAGCTTACAAGAATTCACACATTTCTTCATAAACGGGATGGAAAGAACTTGAGTTTAAAAGCCTGGGTTGGGACCCCTGTACATTCAGTCTGTGGCACTGAATTAGGGTCACCACCTCTATTTTCTGACAGGTTCATGGATCATAGATCATAGAATCATAGGGTTGGCAGGGGCCTATAAGACCATCGAGTCCAACCCCGTGCTCAGTGCAGGAAGCCTGATTCCCAGGCAGTGCCCCATCCATGTCCTAACCAGGGCTGACTCTGCTTCTTCATCTTGAACAGCTAAGCTACATGGTAAGCAAGTAGAATATGGTCCTCTCCATGCTGGGATGTTGTGCAGATGGATGAGAATTTTTTGAGTTCACTTTCGATAAGAACTCACCAAAATTCACTAATGTTGTCATAAACAGGATGGAAAGAACTCGAGTTTGTTTTTTGAACTGAATGTGGGTGAAAGTGAAACTGACAGATTTCCCTCTCCCTAGTAGCAAAAGGCACAGGACTACATATACAAGCAAACCATTCCTGGACTCCTGGAATTGTACCATTTGTAACTGTAGGTTGAATGCTTTGTTGTGTAACCAACTCCCTGCGTGTAGAAAACTAGCGCATCACGGAAAAGCCTAGGCTAGGCTAAACCCCTCTCTCTGACCTGCTAGCTTTCCATGGTAGACCAAGATAGTTCTGTGTATGAGACATATTTTTATTTCTGTGGTAGGCTTTATTCTCACTCCTGTTCTGTATTAAGCTGTTGGACTAGGTCGTTATCATTTTATATTCTTATCTTGTATTTACTTAGTGAGACACTATGGTTATTGATCACGGTGATAGTTCATCATATGTTTTTGAATTTGTGTCCATATCTCTTAGTGAGTTTATCTTTTTGCACAAAAATTCGAGTGCATCTTAGTGCACATTTTTCCAAATGTGTGCCATCAGCTGTGAGCATTTTTGAAATGTACACATTTTTCTCCCAATGACTGAAGCATGTTCATGCTCATTTTTCAAAAGGATGCATTCTTCTATACACATTTTTCTCCCAATGACTGAAGCATGTTCATGCTCATTTTTCAAAAGGATGCATTCTTCTATACACATTTTTCTCCCAATGACTGAAGCATGTTCATGCTCATTTTTCAAAAGGATGCATTCTTCTATACACATTTTTCTCCCAATGACTGAAGCATGTTCATGCTCATTTTTCAAAAGGATGCATTCTTCTATACACATTCTTCAAATGCAGGCATTTTTTAAACAACCGTTGTTCCACAAATCACATCACAAGCTCAGAAACATATGGACTTCAACCGTAGATTACATTCGGGTCAGTGTTTGGTTCCATGAGGCGCATACTTGGGTTAATTTAATTCTGGTCAAAAATAAACTGCAAAGAATATATCATGCGTCCCTATTACAAATAAACAAATGAATGGATGATTCACTCTAGCGCCATCTGCAGGATGGTTTCTGATAGAATTCTAGAAGAGGCACCCAGAATATACCTTGGGCTAGACATCGTCTCTTTACTCTAACTTACCTCGCCAGGTAGTTGTGAGGATAACGGGGGGGGGGGGGGGGGGCTATGTAAACTGCCTTGAGCTCTTTGGAGGAAGCTCTATGACAACGATCTTAAGGCTTAGGCGGGTAACATAAAAACAAATAATCTCACTGGAGGCTGATGGAATCAATTTCAGTGGGGCTGCGAATCCATTCCGGGTTTCAGTCAGAACCAACCAGACCTCTAAAGGAGCTATTCAAAGTTGCTGAACCTATTGGGGGGTTAATGTTCAGCACCTCGAATAGCCCTTTAGAGTTCTGGCTGGTTCCAACTGAAACCCAGAATGGATTCACAGCCCCACCAAAATCGGAGCCACCAGCCTCCACTGCCCCTACCCGAGCCTATTAAGAACCCCATCTTTACCTTCTCATCTCTGTATCACAGTTGTCCTTATAGAAGGGTACCCTATGGCTTCTTGGGGAGCCAGTGACTGGTCCGTCTCGGAACGGGTAGTAGGCCCTACGAGGAAGAAACAGCTATTTTAGCAGATCAGAATGTTAACAAAAGGGCAAGAAACATAAGAACAATGGAGATGTTGTCTTTAAAATACAGGAATGGGATTTTTTGAATGCGACACCTGTACTTTGAAAGCTCACCTTGAATATTTCAATGACATTATGAGCCTTTCTATAGACCAGGGGTGCAGAACCTCTTTCAGCCCGAGAGCTGAATTCCACTTCAGAGAAGCTTTTGGAGGCTGCATTCCAGTGGTGGGCAGGCCCAAGGGCAAAGGGGGTGTGGCCAAAGGCAAAAGGGGTGGGCCAAAATACCCACACTTTGTAGCTTAAAGTTCTTGCTGTTGGTAACTAAGCCTTTGGAGAGGTATTTCAACCTTTTAGAATGACGGGAACACTGCTCAAAAGCTGGGAAACCCTTAAACAATTGGTGGCTAGGAGAAAGGGGATATTGTAGGGGAAGGGGATGGGGCCTTATGGGGAACTACAGAGGGCCGGCCTGGAACCCCAGGACTCAGTTTCTGCACCCCTAGACTCTCATTTTGTGCAATGCACAGACTGTTTTTCCCATTCGCGGCGAGTGACCTAGGCACTCCCTTTGCACGTTTATTGAAATTTCCCAGCTTTCAATGTTCTGCATTTAATCCAGAGGGGAGATGCGGTCCTTTCCCCAGCTAGCACCCTCCACTGTAGTTGCAATTGTGCTGTGTGAAAAATTAATTGTGCAAGCGTTACAGGCTCCTATTGTACAGTGCCTGTGACGCTGCCGGTCATGACCGATACACTTCCGCATTGGTCTCCATTATTTTTCAGCCTTTGAAAATCATCATATTTTAGTGTCCCTGGCTGTAGTGTCCCAGTGGAGGAGAGCATATCTATTCTTCCTTTCTTTTTTAATGGGGTGAATACGGCAAGGCTACTTCCTTCCGCTGTAGCAAGACTCCATCATTTCATGAAGTTAATAGAATAATCCTAGGGAAATGGGGGCAGGAGCATCCATAGTAGAGATGTCAGAGAAATCTGTTTGGGGAGTGGAGTTCGATTAGTTTTCCTAGCTTCATCCCCCTGGATTTTGTTTTGGTTCCCTCTCTGGTGTCCAACTCGATTTGCAATGAGTCAGGCCGGTTCGCAGATTTTCTGGCCATTTTGCACATTTCCCCTTGAAGGTTCTGCAATTTGCATCAATTTGTCCATAATTTGCACGAAGTGCACAGAAATCTGTGGAACCTGCACAAAAAATCCACAAAAAAAGTTCCCAGGGTTCAGGGAACAGCCTGCAGCTCAGCTCACAAATGCAAATCAAGCCATACACACCGCGGAACTCCATCAAGTCAAAAAAGAACTGGACATCCCTAATCCATAGCAAATTAACTGACACTTCCTAAACCATGATGGCTCAAACCAGCCAGGGTGGAAGTTGGGGGGCAGGCTTTTCCTCCCTCCCTTTGGTCCTTTTTAAATAATTTTCCTCCCAATTACACCAATGGGTGGGAAAATCAGTACACCAGACCCAGGGCTGGGATATTTTATCCCCCTTTATCAGGGTGTGTTGGTGGAATGAGGGGGCTTTGGATCCTGTAGATCCAACCCCCCCATCCCAAATCTACCTCAACAAGCCCTGGAATGACCCTACTCCACCCTACCACCAGTGAAACACCACCAGCAGGTAGGGATGTCAGAGAAATCTGCAACAGATCCAAATGAGTTTGGATTTCTATCAGTTGCACTTGCGGATTCCACACCACACCGCCTTTTCTGAATTACACAGATCCCAGACCAGTTTTTCATTCTGAGGAGGATTTGCGCAACTGCAGACCAGTTTTTCGTACTGAGGGGGATTTGCGCAACTGCGGACCATTTTTTCGTTCTGGGGGATTTGCGCAACTGCGGACCATTTTTTCGTTCTGGGGGATTTGCGCAACTGCGGACCAGTTTTTCGTTCTGAGGGGAATTTGCGCAACTGCAGACCAGTTTTTCATTCTGGGGGATTTGAGCAATTTCATTCATTTGCAAGTGTGCATTAGTGCAAGTGCACATCTGGAAATGAACGGAATTCTCATACACAACCCCTGTTTCCATCAATGAGTGGACTATCAAATGAAAAAGGCCTGACAATCTGAGAAACACAGACAGAATGGATTTAACAAAATCTGTACATCCCTACTGGCAGTATATCTACGCTGGCCTAACTTTCCATCAGCCGTCTACCTTCTCCTATATGTTCCTGCCTGATTGCTAAGATCATCTTCCAAGGCTCTTCTCTGGTGCCATTGAGAAAAATGGTTTGATGGGTTGCTGCCAGGGAAAGAACCTTCTCTGTAGTGGCCCCCTGTCTTTGGAACACCCTTCCTAAGGAGATCTATCTGGTGTCTTCACTGTATACATTTAGATGCCAGGTCAAAGCCTTCCTCTCCCAAGAGGCATTTAACTACAAACCTGTTGCTCTGGTTATTTACATTCCTGCTGGTTCTTTAATATTTTTAATATTTTCATTTTTGTATTTCTTATTGTGGTTGCTATTTTTTTGCAATGGGGTTAATGCTTGTAAACTGCACTGAGGGCATCTGCCAGTTGGGTGATATATAAATGCAATGGACTAATAAATTAATTAATATATGAATAACTGCCACACTATTGGTGGAGCTCCATGCTGGTGAAGCAGCACTTCTGCAATGCTCTCGTGGATCACGGCCGCCTTTCCCTCCTCTACCTCTTCCATTAAGAAGGATCTCCTGCTTTTCAGTTTTTAATTATCTTTTAATAATGTTGTTAGGGTGCCAAACATCCGAAGCCGACCCGCAAAAACCATTAAAGCATTCCAAACAAAATAAAAGAGAACCCAAACCAAAATGACGGCAAGCCAACCCACATTACAAACACTAGCAAGTCTAAAGCAAGAAAGGGCAGCAATAAATCCCAAGAAAAGCAGCAGTCAAAAATCACAATATAACAGCAGCAGGACAACAATAGAAGAGAAGCAGCCTCAGAAAATCAAAACAAAAATCAGAACCAGCACAAAAAAATCACGTGCTCGCATTTGTGAGTGAGAATAAGGTGAAATGAGCATTGGGGTGGGAAAAGGAGAGCCTTGACAAGCTCAAAAATAGCTCATTTGCCTATTCCTAGGCATGAGAGCAATTTCCATGCTGACCAATCTCACACTGCACCGGTAACCTTCATAAAGTTGGGCAACACGTGGGAACTGCAACAAAATGTTGCAGCAGGGATGTTCCTGTTCAGGATTTCAGCCAGCCATGCCCTCTTCCAGGGTACGCCATTCCCCCTTCCCCTCTCTGCCCCCAGTTTTTTTATTCCCCCACTCAACAGACACTTAGCCTTCTTTGTCCACTGAGCATCAGGGCTGTTTTGAGTCCCCCCGCTCCCCAATTAGGCTCCCTTCCCTGCTAAATATGTGTGTACTTCTGAAAATCTTCCCTAAGCATGACGATGTGTGTAAATGGTGCCATATCAGTGGCCAGACTGCTTGGAATCCTATTTACACTGATGGTTAGTGTGGCATGAGTCCAGACCTTTGAGAAGGCAGCTGCACCAGACCGCTCAGAAGCTATGCCACAGCAGCAATGAAAGAACAGAGTTGTGCAATCCAATCTTTTGCTTGTTTATTCATCGCTAATGTGGAATAGTGGTTATAGTGTTGGATTAGGGGTGGGAAGGTCTGAGTATGAATCCTCACTCAGCCACAAAGCTTACTGGGTGACCTTGTGCCAGGGACATCTCTCAGCTGAACCTACCTCACAAGGAGGTTGTGAGAATTAAAGGGAGAGAACCACACACACTGCCCTAAACTGTATGCATGTGTGTGTGTGTGTGTGTGTGTGTGTGTGTATATATATATATATATATATATATATATATAGAGAGAGAGAGAGAGAGAGAATCAGACAGATTAAGCCCCACCAAATCCAATGTAGTGTATCCTGAGATGCCACTGAAACCCATATTAGAGGCCTGTGCCTGTGTAAGGTGTTGAGGTTGTAACACTGCTGGCAGGCAACTTCAAGGCCTCTGTTGCTCTCCCTTCTTATGGTTCTTAATGTTTGAGCTAGATTTAGACTGGACAGCCCTCAAAGAGGGGACACCTTCCAACAGAGGACTGTAAAGTAGGACCCATGGGCCAAGGAACGACCCAAGACATTTTGCTGCCTGATGCAAAGGACAAGATGGCACCCCTCCCATTCCACGTCCAAAAAGCGCTTGGACTGTCCAATGAATCTGTGTTCAGTGCTGGCAATGGGACTGCATCCTCCACCACACCTTAGAACAGCAGGCTAATTTAGGGAGCACAGAGCAGGTTGCTTGGCACACAGTTCTTTCCTCCAACACCCTGCTGCTGCCTCTCAGCATCTGCTGCCTGAAGCAACTGCCTCGCTCTGCCTAATGGTAGGGCCGGCCCTGCATGGGCCCCTGTTCCCTAGAGATTTCTCGATATGTGTTTGAGTCACTGTTCACTGCCCCTTTACCTTCCACTGTTGAATGCTTGGTTGTTCAGATACGAAGTTATCCCATGACTCATCTCCAACCTGCGGTTGTTGTGTGGTTGGTTGCTCAGATATGATGAAATCCCATGACTAGTTGCTGATCGAATGGCATTGTTAGCATGGAGATCCAGATACCGCAATGTCCTGTGACCACTCTCCAACGCACGGTGGTTGTAAACTGGGTTGTCCAGATAACTTGGCATCCTACAACTGGTCTCAGACATGTCAAACCTACGTCTCTCTCTGAGGAGACTAAAAGAAATCCCAGGTGTCATCATACAGTAAGATCTCTCAGAGGATGACTGTGTTGGCTCTTTGTCATGATTAACTGTCGGAGTAGTTAATCCATAAGCATGGAGAGATTCTGTTCGCCATTGTGATGTGGGAAACAAAATTCTGAAGCACCATGTTTGCTTTGGAGAAAAAATTGTTGTTGCCATGGTCCAAAGCTGAAGTGATACTGAGATGGTCTGCAAGCCCTGGCATATAATAAGCAATGGTGGATAAGGAAGAGGTAAAATTTTCCAGATGTAAAGCAGCTGAGTGGAAAAGAAACCCAGAACAACTGACCGGGCTTTAAGAAACAATGCCAAATAGTTTGCAAAATTGTAAACTATTGTAATGCTAGAGGAACAAGAGTCCAAAGCCAGCCATGGGTGAAGTCCCAAGCATATTTACTTGGGAGCAAATTCAGTAGAAGTTAATGGGTCTCATATCCAAGTAAATGTGTTTGGGTTTGGAATAGATGGATGATAAAAAAAAATAAAGTGTTAAAGCATTTTTTAAAGGAAAAGTACCAGAAAGGAAGGATGCAACACTAAAAATGGCCCCAATCCAGCTATGTCTTATAGAACAAAAATGGGACAGGCGAATCACAACTAACTCAAGTCACATTGCTTTTAATGGTACGGTCAGAAGTAACTTTAGGTGGATTTAGAGCCATGTGTATAATGCATAGAGGGAAGGGAAACCATTGATAGGAATAAAAACAAATAGCCAGAATATCAAATGAGTTACATCTCAAGGAGCATGATCAGTTAAAACAAAAAAGGTGTTTCTTAAAGTCAGACTTCCACTCAGAAATATTTGGCTATTTGAAATGAATTCAGTTTAGCAGGGTGTGAGCTTATACCCAGGGATGCTGAAGGAACTAGTTGAAGAACATGTCAGAGCCCTTAGCATTTATCCTGGAGAATCTAGTGGAAGAGAGATGAAGCCACAAGAGACTGGAGAACGGAAAACAACACACAGTGGGCATGATATAGCCAATCCAAAAACAGGGCCTCGATTCAATCTGCCATTAAATAGCAAAATTAGCTACCAAAATATAGGTTAGATTTTCTGTAAAAAGGCAAGGAGGGCACTAACGAATTAACAAGACATACCTAAAGAGTAATGGCTAGCCATGGTATGCTTATTGTCAATCTACAAAGAAGTGGTGTTCATAAGCCATTTTTGCTGGAAAGGCAGGAGATAAATTTAATAAATAAAATAAGGGTGCAATCCTATGCATGTTTAGACAGAAAAAACATCCTACAACTCCCAGCATTCCCCAGCCAGCATAGCTGGGGAAAGTGATACATTTGGGAAAAGTGCACAGAAAAATATGTCTATAAGGAGAAGTGCGCATGAAAACACATACAACTTTTAATGTCGACTTTTAAAAATAGAATTGGTACAATGATGCAAAATCAAGGTTTGGAGAAATGAGAAACTGAATGGGTCTGAAACTGACAGATTTGCCTGTCCCTGGTCTTGAATGAGCACAGAAGAGGTTTGGAGCCTGAGAGTTTTCCTTGCAGCACCCAAGTCCAGCTCAAAGTACCTGACGAGTTTCCAGTCCTCATGACCTGTCTCCTTGCTGCCAGAAGTTCACTGTTCAGAACATAGGACAGATCTGGCAAGGGGGTGGGGAATACTGGTCACCCCCTTTGTTCTCTGGGGGTCTGAGCTAAGTGGCTAGGTTTGCAGTCATAGAATCATAGAACAGTAGGGTTGGAAGAGGCCTATAAGACCACTGAGTCCAACCCCCAGGTAGTCCTAAACACACTACTAGGGGGTCAGCCCCACTGAACACAGTGGGACTTAGTTTCAAGTAAAACATCCAGATGAGAGCACTGTCAGCTGGATAACTGAGCCTGCAATCCTATACACGCTAACCTGGGAGTAAGTCCTATTGAACTAAGGGGGTCTTACCCTGCCCCCCCCCCCACCAGCCCTGCTCCAATGCATTCCACAAACAGCCTGACACATGGAAAGAATTGGGTAAAGCATGGAAAAATAAAGTGATGGGGTTGGATCAAGATTTAGTCATACTTAGAGTAGACCTAATGAAATCACTGGACTTAAAGCTAGTTACTAACTTAAATCCCATTGATTTTCATAAGTCTACTGTAAGTATGACCCATAAATAATTATGGTCCATTCGCTCTTTGAATCTTTTGATATTGACCTCTACTAGGTGTATTATTATCATTATTATTATTTTAATATTTGCATACCCTCCTCTTAGGTTATGGTCCAATTAATGGATGCTTGGACAGAAATGGAACAATAGAGCTTTTCTGTGTCCATAAGGCCAAGTTTCTGGTAGCTGGTGATTTTAATGCCAGAATTGGACCCAATGACTACATGCTTGAAGCTCAATAACCTGCCCCTCACTGCTAGAGATCAAGGAGAAGAGATCTTTTCCCCAAAAGAATTCAAAAGATTCTCAAATGAACTGTGCCGGCTTTCATTTATTCCACCTGTTGTACAGACTGGACTTACTCATTTTCAATGGTGCAGCTGACCATGATAAACAGAGAGAGTACACTTTGACAAACTCTCCTGGTTCTAGTCTCACTGATGTTTTTGTAGTGGCTAGAATGTCATTTGGGCTTTCTACATAGGTTTTAAAATACACAGCAAACACCAGCCCACTTTTATTGCACTGATCAACCCCTGAGTCCAAGGTCCATCCAACACAGTATTTCCAAATTAAAGATCGAAAACAGCTGTTTCCAGTGATGGGGGAAAGGGTTTTTTCGCCGGCTTCATTTCTCCATGTCAGCGTGCTGATCAAAAACACAGGAGCAGGGATGGGGAGGGGGAAATGACAACCCTACAGGGCACTGTCGAAGGAAGGTGAATTTGTACAGCATCTTTTCAGGCCACCGCTTAGATTGTGAAACTATGAGAAGCAGCCTGCTATGGTTCCTTACCTTCCTGTGTCCGAGTCTGATCTGTGCTCTCCCCGTTGGCTCTCTGGAGTGGCAACACCGCTCTCTGTGGAGAGGGAGCTGGACCTGCCAAAGTAGGGAAGGGGATACAGGCCTTTAAAATACCTATGGGCCAATCCAGACATTACCTCACCCATGCCCCCAGTTCGAGTGATCCATTTGTTTTATGGATTGTTATTTTGCAATAGAAATGACAGACGTGGGAGCCCCGATCTGGATCGGGCCCATAGCAGAGGTGGCAGTGGAAGCATTAAAGTCCCCCATGCTTTAGATCCCCCATGCTTTAGATCCCACCACCATGCTAAGATCCTCATCTGAATTGGGGCTCTGCACCTACTCAGAGTGAAAATGAATGTAAGACATACCTAGCAAATATGTCTAAAGTAATGTCTGTTTGGGGCCTAAGTGGAAGCCAGTTTCCAGCTTTCTACCTGCCCTGGTAGGGCCTGGCCAGGACCTTTTGCTGCCTGAGGTAAAGGAGAAATTCCCCCTGCCCTGCAATCCACATAGAGAAGCCATCTAGATGGGCAATTCAATCTTACTTCAACACTTGTGATGGGACCATGTCATCCACCGTATCTGAGGACAGCAGGCTAGCTTATGAGGCTCAGGACAAGATGTGCATGGTACACACAGCTCTGTCCGCTGCCACCTCACTGACACTGTCCGTCCCACAGCATTTGCTGCCTGAGGCAGCTACCACACTCTGCCCAGTGGTTGAGCCGGCCCTGTTTCCTGGCTAGGGATTGCTCCTACATCCTTTGAGAGCAGAAACGAGATGAACAGGGCCCTCCTTGTGGCCTGCTAAGAGCAAGGAGAACAGGGCTCTGCTCACCCTAAAACTGAAAACACTGCCACTGCTTCCCCTTTCCTCTGCCCCCAAAGACCCAGTTGCTTACTTTGGGGCAGGAGAAGGAAATGGCCAGTGGCAGGCACTCCAAAGGTAATGGCAGACCTTGTTTCCCTGCTGGAAATGGGACTGGAACGACCAATCCCATAATCCCTGACAGGAAACTGACAGTATTTGCCTCATTTCCACCAGTGAGAAGGGTCCTCTAAGGGCTTTCTGTGTGAAAAGCCCACCGTGCTCTACTGGAGTGGTGTGCCCCATCCCAGAAAGAACTGTGGCTGAATCCAGTACTCACCTCACAGTGTCGAGCTCTGATTCATCCCTCTTGGAAGCTCTCAGGAGTTCACACTGGGTTCCAGTGGTACTAAGACTGCTTTCACTGGACCATGAGCCAGACCTGGTCAAGGAAAGACAGTCAACTTTGCAAATCCAGTCCATTTAGATGGTAAGGCTTCTAGACAGGATCTCACTGATATTTTAAGTTTTGTATGGTACATTCATAGGCACTATATCATGGGTGGGGAACTGCTCTGGCCCTGAGGGCCGGATTGCCTCCCAGAACACCCCCATGGGCTGGATGATGACAGAGGCAGGCCCCTCCCTCCCAAAGCTCCACTCCTTCCCTTAGGGATATTGGAGAAATCCGCAACAGATTCAAAGAAGTTCAGATTCCTATGAATCTGACCTGTGGATTCTGCAGCAGACCAGCTTTTTCCAAGCCACATAGATTCTGCAAACTTGCTAATCAGTTTTTCACTGTTGGGAGGGATTTGCGCTAATTCACATTAGCGCATCTGCGCAAGTGTGAAAGTGCACATTAGTACTAATGCACATGTGCGCTGATGCATATTAGCACAAGTAGAATGACATTCAGGTTTTTAAAGAATCCAGTTCTGTCACTGAATGCACAATAGAATGAAAGATGCCTGGCAATCTGCAAAACACAGATAGAACGGATTTAACAAAATCCGTACATCCCTACCTTCCTCTGAAGCCCTGCCTCCAACATCACTACAGTCCATTTGTCCTTGCAAAGAGAGGCACAGAGGCAATAACTTTGTGCCTCTCTGTACACAGAGAAAGGGAATACTTTTCCCTTGTCAATGCTAAAGAAAAGCAACCTTTCTCTAGTGCTGACCACGGGGCAAGGCTGGGGAGTGGGAGCAGGGATATGGCAGACCAGATGAGGAACGCCAAAGGCTGGATCCAGCATGTGGGTCAGAAGTTCCCCATCTCTGCAGTATATATAAAATAATCAGTTGTGGTGATGACAAAGGTTAAACAGAGATATTGAAAAGTGGAGGAGCAAGCTTACAATTAACTTAAGAGTGTGAGTGGTCCCCAGTTCAAATTTCACCACATCTCGCCATGTGGCTTTAGGCAAGCCATTGTTCTCCAAGCTTCAGCATCTTGCACCTGATTTGCAAGAGGGGAATGATATTGCCCTACAAGGTTTTTCTAAGGACAAGTGAGATCATGTCTGGTGTGCTCTGAACCTTCCAAAAGTTCTTTATCAGTGCTAAATATTATTATTAATTCACATATAAGTATTATGAAAGCAAGAATGACTTTTAAGCAATATGTGAAAAACACCCTTGGATTTCCAGTGGTGTCCTAGAGACAGTCTAGCCACATACAAAGAAGCACAAATAAAAGGCAAGATTCAGCAAGGCACCCTGATGTGTAAAATGTCTGGAGAAAGTGGCCCATCAGAGGACCTGCACAAACAACATATAAGCAGCAAAGATGGGACCACTTCTCTCTGCCTCCTTACTTTGCCAGACGAGCCTCCACCTTTTTGTATTCTGTGTCACTTGGACTCTCATATCCCATCTCTTGGGTGGTCTTCTTCTCAAAACTGGAGAAAAATCTGCTAGAAGAGAAAGGGCCAATTTCAATAATATTCGCAAAGAAGGTTGCACAACCTGTTTCCTAATACATGTAGGATGTTATGGGAACATGCTGAGCAGGTTATGGCAGCCAGTTCCTTCAAGATTATGCCTTTGTCTGTAACTTTGTCTGTAACAAAGTTACATGCCTTTATCATGTAACTTTGTCTACAAGTTACTGGATCCATCTTGCATTATGGTAACCTTGGCTTACTGTTCCTAGACAGCTAGGAGGCAGACACAATATATTCTGGTGCCGTTCATTTCTGAGGGAATCTTTTCATGAAATGAACAGATGATTGCAAACATGTTAGTTTCAGCTCAGATTCTAATACAGAAAATTGGAGGGAAAACAAGAAGTATGATCTCTAAGGGAGTGGAAAAATAATATTTGGCATAGAGTATTAATGCGTAATATCTCATATTATTTAAAAAGAGGGAGGGTCAAGTACAAAAAGGGATTCTTTAGTTCAATTGGACAAATGTATTCATTACTGGAAACAAAAGAATAATTATTGGAATGTAGGGCAAGTGGTCTGAAAAGTTATCAAACACCTATAATTGATTATTATACAACTTTGGAAAAAAGAAAGAAAAGTATTGAATGTAGAAAGTACAGTCATTAATTGATTTTATCAAGATTTCCCAATGTTTGGAATGGTATTTTGTGTTAAATGACATTGTCAATAAAATATTTGTATTGTATATAGATATCGTTGATATAGATATAGATATGAAATGGGGCTTTTTTTTCATAAGATAGGGTACTAAGACCAACTTTTCTCTTTTCCTCTGTACCTTTTTGAGTCAAGGTCTTCATCATTGTCAAAGTGGGTGGGCACATTATATCTTGCTCCAGAGAGAGCGTCGGTGTTGTCCCTGGCAAAAGTTCGAGGTCTAGCAGAGACAGTGATATATTTCAGTGTTAGATAAAGAATTACTGCCAGAATTTGCTTGTTTTCCTCTTCCCTCCTTGCCCCCTTTCCCTTCTGTATTGTGTCTATTAGAGTGTAAATTCACAGATCCTGACTGGTGTATTTTTAAAAATATATATATTTGTTGAGGTAGCTAGAAAACTTTATGTGTTTCCATGCAATCAGGAACATGATATTGATTGCATATGTGCACCACAGAATTTACACAGGTCTACCATCCACGTAACATTAATTGCCAGCTTTACTAAAATAAAAAGTGTCATTTTTCTCTTTATTTCTCATCTTTGTCTAACAAGTAACCAGAGTGTTTCACTTAAGGTTGGAGCTGGATCCAGGTAACTTCTGGATTTTATAGCGTAATTGGGGGCTTGTGTAAACTAGAGATGAGCAGAATTCTTGAACCCCAAGATCCATCAACCAGAGCCTGGTGGTAAAGACAAATGCTTAGAATTAAAGTATTTTGTTTTGAGTACCAGAACTGAACGGAGTTCCCAATCTGATCACACAAAAATCCACTCCTGCTTACTCCAACCTTTATTCATTTCTGCAGTACAATTTAGGGCTGGAGGGGAGTCATCGTGTTTCTGCAGTTGTTGAACAATTGGGAGTCAGATATCCTTGCCTAGACTGTAAATCACCCAGAGATCTACCAGTAGATCCAGATCTACCTTGTGCCCAGCGCAGGTGTAAATGACCCTTCCAGCATAGTGCGGGGGTGGACAGAAGTTCTCTTTCAGTAGATCAGGAAGGGTTTCTGATCCCCAACTGCCTAGCAACAGCGATGAGTAAAAAGCTTTTTGCACGCCCTAAATTAGGTTGCTGAAATAGAACCAGTAGTAGATTTTTGTGTGAAAGGGCTTGCCAGCATGGTCCTGGCGCTGACCACAATTTCCTGGGCGGAGCACATGCTCAGTGCTCCCTGTTCCTTGACTCTTAGTGTAAGTCTGCCTGCCTGCACTGCTGCTTTGCACCTGGCAGCAACTGGTGGATCTCAGGGCTCTAGTAAAAGAACAAAGTAGCTCCTGCAAGCCTGAAGTCAGGCCACCACTGGGAGTCCAAGAGCCCAAGGCTTAAGGCTGTGACTAATACAGACTTTATGGCAGCAGTGGAGAACCTGTAGCCCCTTCAGATGCTGTTGGGTTACACATCTCCCAACACATCACTGGGAGTTGCTCTCCAACAAGAGCTGGACAGCCGCAGGTTCCTCCCTGCTGCTCTATGGCTTTAACATCAAGCCAGCAATCTCTCCCTGCATCGAACTTTCCGTAACATCCACTCTGATGAAGAGCCAGAACTCTTCATTGGAGTTAGGGATATCAGAGGAGTCCATCCAAGCAATGCAGCTCACCGAGCTTTCATCATCTCGGTCCCCCCGGATTTCAGCTCGGTTTCCCGCAAGCTGGTGCAACTTGATCTGCATCGAGTCAGGCCAGTTCATGGATTTTTCAGGTTTTTTAATTTACACAAATAGAAATTTGCATAATTTATGCAAATTTTGACTGTAATTGGCATAATTTGCTCAAATTGCAGCCATGATTTTCTATTTATGCAAATAAAAAAATGGAAAAGTTCCTGGATTTTGGGAAAAGTCCCACGGCTCGGCCTGCAAATGTGAGCCAAGTCAGGTGCTTAGCGGGAATCCGTTGAGCCCCCAAAGGGCTGGATTTCACAGTGATGAGATTCTGAGGGATGTCCATCACCTGAGTTGGATAACTGGACAACTCAAAAGCTTGTTCTCTATTTTGTGACATTTTGGCTGGCCCTAATAAATGTATTGTCCAACTGTGGATTTTGAAGTTTTTCTTACAGACCAACGTGGCTGCCTTTGATTTTTGTACATTCACACACAATCCTTACTTTGCTGTGACAGGTTGAGGCTCACAGGATTCTGCAACTCTTGAACCTGGGCTCCTGTACTTGTCTTCTCCAGTGCAGCTTTCCTCTTTGTGATCTGGGGGAAATCTGTCAAAAAAAGACCAGTGAACTTTCTTGTGGTACATGAAGCATCATGCATCTCATTTCCCCAGTGTTAACTTTTCCCCAGAATAAAAAAAAACGGTGTCAGACTAGGACCAAGGGAGACCTGATTCAACTTCCTGATCAGTTTATAAATGTCATTGGGGTTAGAATTTATGTATGCCACCTTGGGAGGGTTTACCCTAGAAGGCAGCTTTTAAATCTTTTAAATGAACTAATTGTAAAACAAAGTAATCATCATCTTTAAAAGTGCACATTGGTCTCTTCCATTATCTCTAGAACCTCCATGTTTTTTCCTACACCCTTTTACCTTGGGAAGCCAACATCTACATCGTGCAGGTATTCTTCAACCTTGGGCCAATGGTACGTCTCAGCTGTGGGGTCAGCATCCCCAGTTCGATAGTGAGAACTGGACCTGCTGAGAAGAGACCAGCAAGACCTTATGAGGAAGCCTGGCCAGATGACCTGTCATCATGACTAGTAGTGGTAATGGTATTGGTCCACAGATCCAACTCCAAAATACAGTGTGGGTCTTCTCAAAACGAATCCAACCAAAACAACAACTGTGCACCATACAGAGTTTACTCAATATACTCAAGGAGTGTATCGAGAGTTTACTCAATATACTTGAGGAGGAAAGAGGAGTGAGTTTCGAGACAATCTGTTTGGGTTAAAAAGTGTTTGATGTTTTGTTGGGTGTGGACAACTGGAGGAATTTTTGGTTATCACTGAAAGCACAGGAGGATCTCGACATGACACCCTCTACTAGAGCCAAACAAAAAGGAAAAAATATTTTTTTTGCCCAAGGTCACTGAACTTCTTCATTCTGTGACTTAGGGCATCTCTACATTGCCTTAAATTCCTGCATTTAAAACAGGGCTTTCTGCTTCCATTTTAAATGCAGAATCATGACGACTCCCTTTTTCACCTGCTTCCTTTCCCCCCACCCCTTTCCCCCTCCTTCTTCTCATATCTGAATCTTCCATTATCTTTCATTGATCTCACTCTTCTTCTTGCCACTTTTACTCTTTTCACGGAGGAAACTCAAGTGGAACACAATGGGGTAATTTGATAGTTCATTATCTGCAATCTATTTAAAAATGGAACAAAGGGCATTTAGTGCAGGAGATGCCCTGGGGGGACACGATGTCATGTAAAGAGCCCACAAACTGCTGTGAAGGAACAATCTCAATCTCAGGATAAAAGCTCTGTGTGAAGAAAGCCTTAATAAATGCAACTCGGCATAGTTAGAAAGGAGTTCTACTGGTATTCTGTAGTTGTGACTGGAATCTGAGATATGAGTTCT
This sequence comes from Heloderma suspectum, assembly GCF_057233095.1. Classification (NCBI taxonomy): domain Eukaryota; kingdom Metazoa; phylum Chordata; class Lepidosauria; order Squamata; family Helodermatidae; genus Heloderma; species Heloderma suspectum. Next base: position 27,674,639 of record NC_139466.1, read on the forward strand.
GCACTCTTCCCTATGTATTGATGGAATTTTACACACACACACACACACACACACACATCTTTTGTATTCATAAATGTTTTATATACTGAGTAAAGTATATGTACTGTGTATGTACGTATAGTGGGTGTAACATATGCCTGTTATATTGATGTAGATGTCAATAGGGCTTTAGGGATTGAGGAAGCTACATCTAGTGAATAGCATTTAGAAGGGACAGAGTCAGCACGTAGGTTAGGACCATGCATAGATTGATTAATAATAATATGTAACTCTTCTTGTGTTGAATACATTTCTATTTCTTTTATTTTTAACTACAAAATCCCATGTGTTTGTTGGTTTGTCTTATTGCACTACCATTAGTAAAACATATTTCCTTGTTACTTCTCTTGTATTGGGTAGAGGGAACCAATTAGGCATATTGGGTGTCTCTTTAACCCAGAGAGTCAAAGGGACTGAAGCTGTGTGTGTCAGTGTGGACAACTGACCCAGCAGAGGCAGACATCTTGAGGGGGTTTTCTTATCAGTTTCATCAGGTGGAAGCTGGAGAAGGTAGAACCAGGGAAGGAGCATAGCATCACAGTGGGTCTTTGTTTGGGTTGCATTGGTAGTGGTATTACATACACACACACACACACACACACACACACACACGATCTGTTCTTACCTCTGTGGGCTTGCCTCTGGGGAGATGACTATGTGAGGAACTTGAGCTATTTCATTCACTGTTGCACCTTTAGGTTTCCTTGTTTCCCAGCTATGGATGGCAACAGAGCATCTGGTTATTTATTTGTCTGTTTGTTTATTGGAGAGACCTGCAACTTCCTTACTCTTCTCAATTTATTTATTTATTTTATTTATTTCATTTCTATACCACCCAATAGCCAAAGCTTCTCAACCAGTTTTCTGTTACCTCAGGGTGGAGGCATTTCTAAGTCTGGGCCCATGGGCCCCCAAATCTATTTCCCAGGGCCCTGAGTATCCATTGGTGCCAATGCAAGTGTTTTTTTCTTAGCTAAATTGTTATGCAGGGTGCGATTTCCAAAGGGGATTGCAGCTTGGAAGAGAAGGATTGACTCTCCTCTCGGATTCTCCAAATGTCGTCTTATGCTTGCTTCCTGTTAGCGTTTGTGATTGCTGCTCGTTCAGCGCGAATGGGAAAACTGCACAAATCCAGCAGTGATCGAATGTGAAATTTGTGCAAATTTCCCCAAATGTGCACAAATTTCCTAATTTCCACAGCTTTCCTCCATAGACTAAAGTGGGGCTTTCAGTCTGCTGGGGAAATCTGCACAAATTAGGACATGTGTGCAAAACTGAACTGGGGAAAGTTGCACTAATTGGACGCGAGCACATGTCCAGAAATTTGCAAACACTTTTGGCAGACATGGACTCACAAGTGAGTTCGAGGCTTCGAACAGGGCAAGCGTTCATGTTTTGTAAGCAAAACCAAAATTCTCATACTTCCCGAGCTACAACACCTCCCTCCCTCCACAATAAATCTCTACCTGCATGGCAATTAAACTTAGGGGGAAAAAACCCTTGGACAGGGTGTCCGTGATAGGAGGAAGTCAGTTTGACATCTGATGAAGTGGACCATAGACCATGAAAGCTTGTGCCATAATAAATGTTTCAGTCTTCAAGGTGCCACCAGACTCTTTGTTGTTTTTAATCACTGCAGTTATTGCAGAAATCCCTGGGGATGTTTACCTGTCCTCAGAAAAAATGGTACTTCGTGTTTCAGCACTCCATGTGGCCTGGGAATTTCTTTCACTCTTCTCACTGTGGAAATGGAAGCAAGAAAAGTTAAACAGTGTTCCTTTTCTGCTCCTTTCCCCCAGCTAAGCCAGCAGCGTGAACAGCACCACCTCCTTCGCTGCCTCGATATCCGGAGTAAACTAGGGTCACCAGGATTTTACCTTCTCTGTAAAGGAGAAGTTGGGACCTTCGGAGCAGAGTCATCCCAGGAAGCCAAGTTATGTTTCTCCTGATCTGGCTTGTTTCTGGAAGAGGAACAAACACAAAAATAGCCAAGAACGATATTTGGGATTATATTTGGGCACATTACAGTAGAGCAGAGGTGCAGTTTCTCAGGCCAAGAGGCCAAATTGGATCATCCCGGGGTAACAATCTGGCCCTTCAGGGTTTCCCAGATGGCCAAACCAAATCATTCAAAAACTTACCAATAGATCCCAATATACTTTCTGCCCACCCTTGGTATACAGAACCCTGAATATACACGGTACATAGAGTAAGAATGAAGCACAACTGGTTTGTTATAATGTATATAGTTGAAACTGAGGTGTGGGCCTAAAAACTGGAGGAAAGACATGTCACCTCCGCTGGCTGGCAGTATACTTCTGAGAAAATATTTCCTTTGATTTCTGCCCAGTCCATTTTAGTGGCTAGGGCTGAGGTTCATCTAAGAGTAGCATTCCCTGACCAGATGTGTTGGACTACAACTCCCCATCAGTTGAGGTCCATGCTGGCTGGGGATGATGGGAGTTGTAGTCCAACACATCTGGAGGGCAGCAGGTTGGGGAAGGCTGGTCAAGAGTTCATCATGTGCTCTCTACCTGCTCTCCAGGGAACTGAAGTGGTTGAATGTGGATGAGGATTCAGAAGAGGATTTGGAGGCTGGGTTCCTGCTGCTGCTGGTGTCGATGCTATAAAAGAGGCAAACGAATAAAGAAAAGAAAAAGAAGGAGAGGCATCTTAACAACATGGCACAGGTAGGGATGTCCAACACTGGGAACTCTGGTTCTTTTTTGGCTTGACAGAGTTCTGCAGCATGTACTACTTGATCTGTGTCTGCAAACGGTGTTGCGGACTTTTCCTCAAAATGTGGGAAATTCTTTTGCGCATTATTTTGTGGGGAAGGTTCTGTAATTCATGCAAATTACAGCCAAATTTGCACAAATTACACAAATTGGCCCACAATTTCCATAATTTGCATAATTTGACTGTAATTTGTGCAAATTTGGCCACAATTTGCATAATTTGCATGAGCCGCCCAGAAAGCTTCAGCTATTGGATGGTATAGAAATATAGTATATCAATAAAATAATACTGAAAAATTCTAGTTCAACATTGCACATTTTTTGTTTATTTATACATACCATCACGAGAGGTGCTCAAAATATAGCTACACTCAAGATTTCTAACAGTGACATTTCCTATAAGTACTTTAGTTTGAACCTGTCACTTTGCAACAGTCAAAACGTCATTATGTGCCCTCATTCAAATAATGCCCTGGCACCTTTGTAGTGTTGTACCCTATTATACGAGACTATCTTCATTGCCTGAACCTAGAGCAAGGTTGGCATCTAAATCCCTTTGCGAGTTGTAATTTCCTGGTCATTACAGTGGTTAGCAGGCTTGCAAGCTCAATTGGATTAGTCAATTGATTTGCAGGGGGAAATTTTAACCAGTGTTAGCTATGAGTTAAGTAAGGACACATTTAGGGTGCAATCCTATGGATTGCATCTTCACTGCTTGGAACCCCCCGATCTCGGAGGCTTCTGAGATTCCTATGTCTTGCTAGGCTGAAGCAAATCTCTGCCTCTCCATCCTCTGATCTCCTTTATTTTCACTAGATGGGCTTTTCAGCCCATCCAGCGAGGGCACTTCAGAGCGGGAGGGAAGGAGGCTGCAGAAGGCTCCAGATAAATTCTATTCTGGCTTCACCAGTCTCCTCTCCTCCCTGCCCACTACAACACCCCCTGTTCCCCCCTCTCCAAGATCGATTTTCCAACCTCAGAGAGGCAGCCAGCACAGTTCTCTCCACACCAGTTGTGCAGGGTCAGGGTTGGGAGTTGGATCTCCAACTCCCCCTTCTGAGGTTGGAGCACTGTCTCTGACCTCGGAAGGGGTTTCCGGAGGCATCCTATGGTCCCTGGGACACTCGCCCAAGGATCACAGGATTGCTCTCTTCCTTATTTCGGAGGCTGCTTTGGTTCTCATGGGCCCCCATAATATGGAATAGAAAAGAAAATACAGATTGGATTGGACTAACCTGGTGCTAGAAGCAGCACTTGCCATCCTTGACTCACTCCAGGGAGACCCTGATGTGCTCTTGTTTTCCCCACTGGTGCTGCTGGAAAACAAAAACATTTTGGTGATGAGTCCATGTGGTACTGTTATCCTCAGCAGAAGCCCATAATAGCCAGTCGGAATTTGCCTTTGGTACAGTTCCACCAGAGGTGAACAAATTGTGGCCCTCCAGATGTTGGACTGCAACTCCCATGATCCTTCACCACTGACTATGCTGGCTAGAGCTGATGAGAGTTGTAGTCCAACAACATCTGGAGGGCCGCAAGGCATAGAGGGGAAATTGAACCGTTTCCACCCCTGCTGCAGTCCTGAGGAAAACCCCTCTACTTCAGTTGGTGTTTGCTTTGCCTGGGGAACATCTGGCCCTCCAGATGTTGTTGGACTCCAATCCATATCCAGCCAGTATGACCAATGATCCAGGATTATGGGAATTGCAGTCCAACAGCATCTGGAAGGCCAGACACACACACCCCGCCATATTAGACCATGAGTCTGTCTTATCTTATAATCTTTGTATGGTGAATAGAACATGTTAGGTGATTTAAAAATTATAAACATATCATAACACTTTTAGATGATTTGTAAGTGAATAACAATAACAGCAATAATAATAAAAGGCTCTTACCTCTTCCCACGACTATTGAACCATGCTGAAGCAGGCATTGTTTGACTTCTGGAGCGCAGGCCCATGTCGTCCTCTACGTCAACCCTTTCAGGAACACAAAAAGCCCACATATAAATTACATTGTCCCTCCTGTTCTCAACCATGTTATTTTTAGGGTGGGAGGTATACCATGGCTCTTACAGAGACCTTCTGTTTTCTCCCCTACACACACACACACACACACACACACACACACACACTGGTGGTAATTTATGACAGGGATTCAATCTGAGGAGCAAGGCAAAGAGCACACAGGCAGAAGGGTACAATTCTTCCCATCCTTTCATTTACTTAGGGTGCAATCCTATACATGTTTAGACCAGAAAAGCTCCTACAGTTCCCAACATGCCCCAGCCAGCATGGCTGGCTGAGACACGCTGGTAGGCCTTTTTCTGTCTAAACTTCCATAGGATTGTGCCCTTAATTACTTACAAGATTTATATTTCACCTTTTGACCACAGGGACCCCAAGGCAGCTTAAAGAAAAAATGCACATAGAATAAAATCACAGTAATATCACAATAAAATGCAAAAAAACCAAAAGCCCTGAGAATTTAAAGATTAGCAAGAAACCAGTTAAAATGCAACAATAAAACTAGAATGAGAACTGGCTGGGTCGCACCACAGGGAAAGCCTACATCAAAGATGTAGGTCTTAAGGAGATGCCTAAAAGTCAGAGGTGTAGGCTCTGTACAGGACTTGCAGGACTGACCTTTAGGAAAGTGTTGTAAAAGCCCTAAGGAGTGCTTAACTCTCCACATATCATTAACTGTCATGGCTTCCAAGCAAGGAACCCTGGGAATCCTAGTTCTCCATGGTGCCAAGCAATGATGTAGTGGTAAATTTTCATGGAGGAGAAGGCTATCAATGGCTACCAGTCCTGATGCCTATGTGCTACCTCCAATACCAGAAGCGTACACCAGTTGCTGGGGAACATGGGTGGGTGGGTGCTGTTGCTCTCATGCCTTGCTTGTGGGTTTCCTGTGGGCAGCTGGTTGCCCACTGTGTGAACAGAACGCTGCACTAGATGGGCCCTTGGTCTGATCCAGCACGGCTCTTCTGATGTTCTTGTGAATGGAGCTTTCACACTCAGAGTCTCCCCATTCACAAGGAGTATTGCCACCTACTCTGTATTTAAAGCCTGACTTTAAAAGAACACACACAGCTCCAGTTGCTGGGAAACATGGGTAGGAGGATTTTCTCCCTCTCCCATAACACTAGAACCCAGGGTCATCCCATGAAGCTGATTGGTGGGATATTCAGAACAGATATAAGGAAGGACCTCTTCACAGAGCACAGAGTCAAACTATGGAATGTTTGCTACCAGAAGACGTCGTGATGGCCACCAGTTTGGATGGCTTTAAAAGAGGGTTAGACACGTTCCTGGAGGAGAAGACTACCAGTGGCTACTAGTCCTGATGGCTATATGCTGCCTCCAGTATCAAAGGCAGGATGCCTATGTACATCAGTTGCTGGGGAACATGGGCAGGAGAGTGCTGTTGCACTCATGTCCTATTTGTGGGTTTTGTTGGTAGCTAGTTCGCCACTGTGTGAACAGAATGCTGGACTATATGGAACCTTGGACTGATTCAACAGGGCTCTTCTTTAGTTCTTATGTTCTTATATGTATACACACACCAAAAAGCAGTGGTACATAGCACAATATCCAATTTATTAGTATCAGCATGATTGCAAACCTATGCATAAGTTACCTGGAAGTAAGCTCCATTGAACACAGAGGTGCTTACCTCTGACTGCATCAGTTCAACTTGTGAACCACATTGAGGTTTAACGAAATCTTCAGCCAGCTGAAATGCAACCTTTGGCTTTTAATTAGAAATGCAAGCTACCTTGCAAAGAGGTGTGCCCATTTAAGCTGCTAGTGTAAATAGGGGTATATAGGTTTTGTAAAATCCATTGCATATGCATTTTGTGGATTGTCAGATGCCCTTCTTTCCATCATCTGCTCATTGGTGCAATCAGATTTTTCCCAATTTCCTGAAATTATACAAATTTGCTTTTGCGCAAATTCGCAGTTATGAAAATAAGCAACCACCTATAATGTGCAAATCCTCCCAAAATGCACATTTTCATGCTTTAGCCTATGGGGGAAATGTGCATTTGGGGAGGTGTTTTTTTAAATTTTACATGTTTCTCTACAACTACATTTGCATAAAATTCTGGAAAGCAAAAAAACCAAACAAATGGTCTGCACATCTGTGGAATCGGTGTGACTCAGGAAAAACTGGTCCACTGCAGAATCCATGGGTCAGCATGATTGCAAACCTATGCATAAGTTACCTGGAAGTAAGCTCCATTGAACACAGAGGTGCTTACCTCTGACTGCATCAGTTCAACTTGTGAACCACATTGAGGTTTAACGAAATCTTCAGCCAGCTGAAATGCAACCTTTGGCTTTTAATTAGAAATGCAAGCTACCTTGCAAAGAGGTGTGCCCATTTAAGCTGCTAGTGTAAATAGGGGTGTATAGGTTTTGTAAAATCCATTGCATATGCATTTTGTGGATTGTCAGATGCCCTTCTTTCCATCATCTGCTCATTGGTGCAATCAGATTTTTCCCAATTTCCTGAAATTATACAAATTTGCTTTTGCGCAAATTCGCAGTTATGAAAATAAGCAACCACCTATAATGTGCAAATCCTCCCAAAATGCACATTTTCATGCTTTAGCCTATGGGGGAAATGTGCATTTGGGGAGGTGTTTTTTTAAATTTTACATGTTTCTCTACAACTACATTTGCATAAAATTCTGGAAAGCAAAAAAACCAAACAAATGGTCTGCACATCTGTGGAATCGGTGTGACTCAGGAAAAACTGGTCCACTGCAGAATCCATGGGTCGGATTCACAGAAATCTGAACTCACTTGATTCCTTGCGGATTTCTCCAACATCCCTAAGTGAAATGTAGGAGCCCCATCAAAGAAAAGGAGCAAAGTATCCAGTCTCTTTCCTTTCTCTGACTTCCTCTATGCTAATGTGTCACAAACAACAGTAAAACCTGAAAACCTCGTTATTCACTTGCCAGAGCAAGGAGAGTCCCTCACTTACCCTGATGTTCCAGGAAATGACATCACTGCCCTTGCTCTGAAAAAAATCCTGGAGCTGCACTCCTTTGTATTCTCCCTACATTACACCACTGATAGTAAGTGACTTCTAACCAAGCAGCCTCAACTTCCCCCAGATTGCCAGGTATCTTTAAAAAAAATCTTGGAAATATGTGTACCTTTTCACTACAAGTTTAAACTAGTTTTGAAACTGGTTTCATATTGGTTTAACCACTATGGATTTAGAACATAATATGAGCCAGGCTGGATCAGACCAAAGGGCCATCCAGTACAGCATTCAGTTCACCCAGTGGCCAGACAACTGCCTTTGGGAACCTACAGGTAGGTCATGAGTGCAATAGCACCATCCCGCTCATGTTCCCCAGCAACTGGTGTACATAGGCAAACCGCCTCCAGTCAACGTCCGGTGTTTCCCAGCCTCCAGCCTGTTTTAGCATATAAACATCCTTTTCTTATTTCCAGTTTGAAAACAACTGAGAATATCTCTCCATCCTTATCTTTGCCCATTCATCCCATGGAATGGACAGCCCTTTAGCGCTGGCTTGCAATCTTTCAGTGTAATTTCTGGAGCCGCTCCCTTACTCACCTCTTGGCCAGGAAGGGTGGTGCCTCTTGTGCTGGACTTCTACAAACACACAAATATTAAATTAGATTTACATGACAAGCTTAAGTCACTCCTAACTCAAAAGATTGACGTTTCCTGTGGGTTTCATTTGTTATTTTGTGAATAAAGGTTTGTAGATGGGAATACAACCACTGCCCCCTTTGCAAAACCATCCTTCTGCACGCTCCCTCCTTCAACCACCCTTTCCCCTTTCCCTACCCCTCAGTTTTGCTATAGTGCATGGTAGCTCAATTGAATCTTTGAATCATTATCTGCTGCTATCACCTAAAGGATGTTCATGCTACTGTAATATATAGCACAATGTATGTTGGGTGGCTTTGAAATTTCCTCAATTAATTCTAGACCTGGTTCGCACAACACAAAAAAAACCACGGCTGATGATCCGTGGTGGGTTGTCGTGTTGTGAGACCCCGGCATGGTTCCTTCAGAGTGGCCCATTTTTTACAAACAAACCTCCCTGAGAATCCATGGCTTGTTTTAGGGTTGTTGGCTTGTTGTGTTGTCCGAACCCAGCAAGGCAACTTTATCGTGGGTTGTTGGGAACAGATACAGAGCTGAACCTCCACAGAAATCTGAGAGCTTTCCCGCCTTTTGCGGAACAACGCAATTGTGTAGCCACAATTTGCACAAATCACGGCCATCATTTGTGGAACTGCATTGTTGTGCAAAAGGGGGGAGTTCTCCCACCGCTGCCGCTGCCATGTGCACCCCTCGCACTCTTCTTGCTGCTGTTAGCATTGGCAAGGCAAGCGTGAGGGGTATGCACATGACGGTGGTGGTCAGTGTTGGCAGGAAGAGAGGAATCCCTCCCTGCCGCTGCCTGCTGCTGCTCTGCGCACACCCCTCACGCTCTCCTTGCTGATGCCAATGCTGGCAAGGAGAGCGCGAGGGGTGCACGTGGTGCTGGAAGTCCATGAGTTAGCCCGATTTGCACAGGTTGAGTCAGGTCAGTTCATGGGCAGGCAAGCCAGACTCCAGGGGGCCAATCTGCCAAAAGCTCGTCAGGCTTGACCTCCCGGATGGATTCCTTGGACATCCCTAGCTACAGCCCAGATACACATGGCAATACAATTCAACATTTCACACATGCACTTTGCACTTGAGTATCAGGATTAGACAGGAGGAGAAAAAAAGGAAGGGTGGCCATTTGCACATCACCATAAAAGAAATCACCAAAATGAAGAGGATGACAATTTGCATTAAATCAATATATGCTACTTTATAATTTAGAAATAATGACTGTAATTCAACAAAAGTTGAAATGGACATACAGTACATCTCCCCATAGCAGCGAAGAGTGTTATCAGGTGACTTGTGTGGCTGTTCAGTCTGCTGTCCAGGTGCTAGCATTCGATGCGCGAGGCCCCCAAAGCTCTCCGTTCTTAGAGTTCTTTATCTTTAAACCAGACTCGTACTGGAGAGAGGGCAGCTTTGAATAGAGAACAGCCCTCTATAAAGTAAGACTCATGGCCACCCTAAGGAGGTGAGGACAGGGATGTACCGATTTTGTTAAATCTGTTCTGTCCATGTTTCACGGATTCTCAGGTGTCTTTTGCTCCAACGTCCACTCATTGATGGAAATGGATTGTTTTTACCAGCATTTCATTCTTCCTGAGCTAATGTGCATAAGCGCAAGTGTGCATTAGCACTAATGTGCACTTGCACAAATGCACATTAGTTAATGCAAATTAGTGCAAATCCACCCCAAGTGAAAAACTGGTCTGCAAGTTCACAGAATCTGTGTGACTCAGAAAATGCTGTTCCGCTGCAGAATTTGCAGGTCAGATTCATAGAAATCCAAACTCTTTTGAATCCATTGCAGATTTCTCTGGCATCCCTAGGACAGGAAAAGGAGACCTAATTCCATATCAAAACAGAAGTTTCCTGGTGTTTGAATAATACTTGACTGTGCTAGCTGGCTTTAGATTGGACCTCCAGCTGTTGCTAAGCACTTGTTCTTTATTTTCTTAGTTACTTCCCCTTTCCTCCCCTCAAACTCACCCGTTGCTTTTCTTAGCAGCTGAAAGGACGTAGGAGCGCTCTCTGCTGGCAGTCCTCCTGAGGACGCTGCTCGCAGCTTCAGTCCTGTGAAAGAAGGGAGAGGGTAAGTCATAGGATGCAACTGGAGCCTCTGACTTCTGACAATACCAGTTTCTAAATTCATGAGTTGCAGCGACAGAATTTATACCTGGCGTATATAGCCTATTCTCACCTGGCTGGTAAACCTATATCTGGGGGCAACCCGGATTACTTTAACTGCATAACTGGCAGCCATTTATGGATTAATTTTCTCAATTTAATTATAGGCACGAGCGGGCTATTTGCATCAGGAGCACAGCATGTGGTGTGGGGAGGTGTGTTCTTTTAATGCATTATTATTTATATAATTGGCACATAATAATCTAATTAGTACTAAATACGGTATAGTCTAAGGGTACAATAGCTGGCTGGGGAATATTGGGAGTTGTAGGTCTTTTTTCTGTCTAAACATGCACAGGATTGCACCCTAGGTTGTATGCTACCAGTAAGAAATAATGTTTTAACAATATATAAACAAGACACACACACACACAATAAGTGTATAAATATATCTATATCACCATCATAATTTTAAAATATTACAATATTTACAACAAGGAAAAACTCCTATACTTATCAATATCAAAACTGTACTTTAATTTAATAACTGAAATGAAAGGGGAACGGCTAATATTAAATTTTCCAATTATTTGCTGTCGTTCAGTCCTACAAACTCTGTTAAGTTTTGTCAATTGCCATTTTCCAAAGTTTCATTCAGCATTCTGTAAGCGAGGAGCTGGACATGCTACCCCACTTTGGAGCAATGACCAAAATTCTTGCAGCAGGAGGGGAGGGTTAACTCTTGCCTCCCCAGCCCACATGCTGCAATTAGCATTAGAAAAAAGCTCCTATTGGTGCCGATGAGAACACTTTTTTTCTAACGTTGATGGAGAGGTGATTTTTGTTAGGACTGCAGCTGGAGAGCGAGTGGTTAAATCTCCCCTCTCCTGGAGCTGCAGTGCCCAGGGAAAATCCCCCCTAACACACATAGATGTAGTATTGTTATGTTTTACATACATACATACATACATATATATGATGACGACTAGACACACAATTAAAGTAACTTCTGGTTTGGCCCTGGACTGTACAAAACACAGCAGGCACGGACTCACAGAACTGAAAGCTTCGTACAAATAAATAACTAAAATCCCTGAATATAGAAAGTTAGCATGTCGGGGAAAAGGCTTCTCCATGACATGTTTGTTTTCTATCTGGGATGAGTTTTTCATGTGAAGGGATGTTCTGTCATGGGAATCCCCAACTGGACTTGGAAGCAGTGGAGGCTGGTGACTCCGATGTCAGTGGGCCAATGGGTCCATTCTGGGTTTAAGTCAGAACCAGCCAGAACTCTAAAGAATCTATCTAAGGTGCTGAATTTATTTTGGCATATAGGGTTCAGCACCTTGGATAGCTCCTTTAGACTTCTGGCTGGTTCTAACTGCAACCCAGAATGCATGAACAGCCCCACTGAAGCTGGAGCCACCAGCCTCCTCTGGTTGGAAGTGATCCAGCCCTAGAAACAGCTTTTACACATGAGTGACAACTAGGCTCAGGTCTGAGTCCCCTGTGAACAGATGGAGTCTGTACGGGGTAGGGATGTCAGAGAATTCCGCCACAGATCTCGGTGAGGCCGAATGCCAGTGCATTCAGCCCCCCAAACTCCGTGGCGGAATGGCCTGCCACCCCCCCCCGCGGATCCCCCCCGGGATGAGACTTACCTGGGGCGGATGTTCTGGGCGGCGGCGGCTGTGGCAGCTGGTCTTCCGACCAGCCGCCGCTGCCACCATTTGCAGTCTTGTCATTTTTGGTTTTTTTTACAAGACGTGATAGGCTACGTAAAGATGTACATAGCCTATCATGGCTGGGTAAAAACAACAACAACAACAACAACCGCGTACGCAAATGGCGGAGGCTACGGCCGCCATTTGCGTTCCTTATTTTTGGCCGTCTTAGTCTACGTAAATATTTACGTGAAAATAACGTAAAATAACGGTGAAAATAACAGGGAATGCAAATAGCGTAGCGGGCGCTATTTGTGTCCCTTTTTGATTTGCTGTTTTAGCCTACGTAAATATTTATGGAGGCTAAAATGGTGAACCAAAAAGGGACGCAAATAGTGCCTGCTACGCTATTTGCGTTCCCCTTTATTTTCGCCGTCATATTTACGTAGACTAAGACGGCCAAAAATAAGGAATGCAAATGGCGGCGGCCGTAGCCGCTGCCATATGCATACGCAGTTGTTGGTTGTTTTTTTTTACCCAGAGCCCTCCGCGGCCGGAAATCCGGCTGAAGACAGCTCTGGCCTGGGCCTGGCCGGTTGCTCTGCGGAGCTGCTGCGGAGCACAGCCAGCTGTGGAGGATTCCGGGGGGGAGGAACGGATCGCCTCCCCCCCCGTCAAGGATTCCGGGGGGAGGGACGGAACGCCTCCCCCCCACACCATCAACATAATCCGCGGAAAGGTAAGTGACTTTCGTACATCCCTAGTACGGGGGCATTTTGTTCATGAGGCTCTCTCGGCCCTGGGATTAAACACTGCTTTTCTTAAACATAAAGTTTGTATGGTCAACAATTGGTGAAGGGAAAGCTGAGCAAGAGTATGTGCTGGGGTGCTCCCATATGCAGCAGGTCTGGTTTACCACATTTTTAAGTAAATGAAACAACAGACACTAACATATGAAGGGAGGGAAGGCCAGGATCTCTTCTCGATCATCCCAGAATGCAGGACACAGAATAATAGGCTCAAGTGACAGGAAGCCAGATTCCGGTGAACATCAGGAAAAACTTCCTGACTGTTAGAGCAATACGACAACGGAACCAATGACCTAGGGAGGTGGTGGGTTCTCCCATGCTGGGGGCATTCAAGATGAGGTTGGACAGCCATCTGTCAGGGATGTTCTGACTTGGATTCTTGCACTGAGCAGGGGATTGGACTCGATGGTCTTGTAGGCCCCTTCCAGCCCTACTATTCTATTATTCTATGGACAACACCAATAAGCAGCAGAGGCTGGTGGCTCCGATGTCCGTGGGGTGATTAATCCACTCCGGTTTCAGTCAGAACCAGTCAGAACTCTAAAGGAGCTATCCATGGTGCAGGCAGACACACAAATACACAGCAGGGTTTCTCTTTCTAGTGCTAGCAAGGAAAACCCTTCCTTATCTCCAGTCTCAGCATAGATCAGTGATAAGGGATAAGTGCCGGCAAGGGAATCCCCAGTGCTGCCGTGATCTTTTTTGGCAACAGTAGGAAGCTCTGGCAGGCCACCAGAAATGGCTTGGCAGGTCCCATGTGGGCAGTGGAGGCTGGTGGCTCTGATGTCAGTGAGGCGGTGAATCCGCTCCGGTTTCCAGTCAGAACTCTAAAGGAGCTGTCCAAGGTGCTTCCACACCTCGGAAAGCTCCATTAGAGTTCCACCTGGTTCTGACTGAGACCTGGAGCAGATTCACCACCCCACTGACATCGGAGCCACCAGCCTCCACTGCCAATAAGACCAGTAGACCCAGAGTCTAAAATGAAGGAACGGCGCCACTGCCCTCTCTCAAACATGTGTTAAGCTGCAATAGCCATGGAGGGTTACCTCTTTTTTTGTTCATCTGGAGAAACTGAGGGCTCCACATCAACTGGGTCTGATAATTCTCGCTTGATGTTGTAGGGAGCTCTAGATCACAGATATGAACAGAGAGGTGGTTTGGGGGTTAACAACCACAGGAACAAACACAGCTGGCCAGCCACATCTCTCTGCAGCAACCCCAATCCCAGTGAAAGGCAGCAAAATGCAGGCATGTGCTGGGAACATAGAGCATGATGTGAGTGAGGGGTTCAAGAAATATTGCTAGAACTCTCTAAATGTACCCATTGTGCATTCCTTATCATGAATGACTGCTGCATGCATTCCTGAATCTCATTCTGGTAGGAGAACCTCAGGCCCAGGGGACAAATCTGGCCCTCTGCAGTTTCCTAGAGGACCCCCCCCTACTTCTCCTTTTTCCCCCATCTGCTGATTGTTTGGTGGTTTCCTGACTTCTGTACAGCTTTTCCCCAGTTCTAAAAGGTTGAAATGCCTCTCCCAAGCCTTAGAGAGCAATCCTATGAGACCTAGGCAAAGTCTGAGGGGAGCATAGGACAGTTTGGATTCCTGGATCCGAGGTCGGGGACAGGATGCTGACCTCGGAGCCAGGAATCCGTGCTCCCTGCCCCCTCCCCCTCCCCCTCCAACCTGGCACAGAGAGAACTGCGCTGACAACCTCGGAGAGGAGGGAAAAGGGAGGTGTGGGTGGGTGGGTGGGGGAGGGGAGGGGAGGCCAGCTTATGCTGCATACTTATGCCTTCCAAGCCCCCTTCCCTCCCACTCTGACGCACCCCAGCTAGACTGGCAAAAAAGCCCATCTAGCTGAAATGCAGAGTGGGAAGAGCAAGGACGTGAAGATGCCTCCTACTCTGCATTGGAGGGCTGTAAGCCGACTGGAACTCAGAGGCTTACTGTCCTATCAGTACTGATAGGATTGCACCCTTAATTACTGGCGGTAAGCGCTTTACGTTAAAACGGGCTGCGCGGGGTTGGCCCCACCCCTTTTGCCTTTGGCCCCGCCCACCACTGGAGCGTGTCCCCCGAGAGTTTCTCCAAAATAGAATTTGCCTCCCAGGCTGGAAGAGCTTCAACAGCCCTGCTTTACTGGAATTCTCTAAGATGTCCCCCCAAACCCTAAGCAGAACATTACCATTAAAACAGTTTAAATCTGTAGCGTAGGCTAGGATTTCCTCTGGCTAGAGGGCCACAAATACAGACGAATGCTTGAAAAGCCCTCCAAGGAGAGACAGTTGAAATGCACAGCAGAAACAATTAGCGGACCACATTCTTTGAGCGTGTGTAATGCCTCTGGGTGATGAGGCCGAACGAACGGGACAAGTGGGGGCTGCAACAAAATGTTGCAGCGTGGAGTGCTTCTGTTCACTATTCCAGTCAGCCAGCTATGCCCACTTCCACAATACTCCATGACTTTCTTCCTCCCACCTGGTTTTCCATCTCCCCACCCCGAACAGTCAGTCAATGTTCTGCAGCCACTGAGCACCCTCAGATCTCATCGGGCTCTTTCTGGTTACCCTGCCCCCCTTTCAGTCACTTTTTTTCTACAGATGTTGTGTCCTTGGGCAAATCCCGGGGTGTCCCTGAGCCCGCTGATGCCTCCTCTGTAGCATGTGGGTGCTGCTGCTTTGGCTACATAAGGAATGGCACCCACAGCAGGCATGCTATCCTAAAATATGCACATTGCATACAATTTATCCTCAAATATGCATTTTTACAGGATTTTGTCCTAATTATACATTTTCATATGCATTCTGGTATGTTTTTTTACAGCCAATAACTGTATCACAAAATTTGGGGAACTGTGAAAACCGAAGGAGAGCTGCATTCCAATCTGTTTATTAGTCCAGGAAGTGCAAATCAGGTCGGTTTGCTTAAAAATACAGACCGAATGAAATCCTCAAGCAGCAGTACGATATACTCACAGTCTCTTGTAATCCTCAGTTGTCATCTTGTACCCTGGAGCGAAGTGGGGCAGGCTGGCATTTTTGGCACTGAAAACATAACACCCCCACTGATCACTAGAAGACTGAACACACCTGAGTGCTCTTTCTGTAGGATTATGTTCATAACATAATGGGGAATGCAGAGAGGATACAATGTCAAAGAATGGAGGTTCGTATCCAGTTTTCATTAAAAACAACAACAACCAAGTTTCTAGTCCTGTTACTTGTTATAAGGAAAAGTGTGATGCAAAAGAAGGTGCGTGGCAGATTCTGCCCAATTACTCAAGGAGCAATAATACAATTAAAGGTGCAATCGTATGCATGTTTAGATGGAAAAAAGTCCGACAACTCCCAACATTCCCCAGCTAGCCATGCTGGCTGGGGAATGCTGGGAGTTGTGGGACTCCTGTCTAATATGCATACAATTGTGCCCTAAATCATTTTAGATAGCCTTCTATTTAAGAACTACCCGAGTCGCCATGGGAGATGAGGAATTGCATCCAGGCGAGTACGTGTAGTGAGTGAGCAGGGTGGCAGAGGAGGGAATGGAGCACTCTCCCTCCTTTGTGCCAACATAGAAGCTGAGCAGGCTGCCAGAGGAGGGAAGCCCCTTCTTCCATGACCATCACAGACACCTAGCAGGCTGCTGCACGAGAGGTGGAACTCTCTGTCCCTTCTCTGCCAGCCCCCAGCAAGCAAGTAAAAAAATTTTTTTTGCAGGGTCTTAGCTTTGGTAGTGTTGTCTACAAGTCTGATTTTAGATGTAACAGGCAACCTAAATTTATGTTCTGGTTCTTCCGCAGTGATTCCCCATCACTAGCCCACCTCCCCATATTTCTGGCTAGGAACCTATTTGGATCATAGAGATTCAACACAAAGCCATGCATCAGTGCCAGGAACCACCAGACAAACCTTTTTGGTGAGCCATTGAATGCTGTGTTCGAAGGAGCACTCTTATCGATGGTCTTGGTGAAAACTCCCCTATCAGGAAAGAGACAAGGTAAGTAACCTCCAGGGTCACATTTAGCACGAGTACAATGCTACAAGTGGGACCTGCAATGAAATGTTGCAGCATGGAGTGTTCCTGTTCAGTGTCCTCCTACAGGATACTCCATTCTATTCCCCCTCATACTCAGTTTTCCATTCCTGACCCCTCAACGGTCTGTCAGCTTTCCATGGCCACTGAGAACATTCAGTCTTCCTTGGGGTGTTTTTAGGGTCCTTCCCTCCAATAGCTTCTTTTCTAAAGGTTTTTTTTTTGTTTTGTATTTCTGCAAACTTTGGGATTGCCCCAAAACCTGCTGATACTTCTTTCTTGTGTGCAGATGGTGCTGTTTTGGCTTCATAAGCAACGACACTCAGCCTGAACATCAGAAATAGGGGGAATGTTCTATCCTTTTCTTTCTTGTTCAATCTCTCTCTACTCACCTGATGAGATATCCAGAAGGTGATGTGGCAACGGGAGACCTAGGTGGAAAACAAAAATACATGATTTCCAAAATGGAATAATAACAACAACAACAACAACAACAACAATAATAATAATAATGCGGAAGAAGAGGAAGAAGCGGAAGCAGCAGAAGAGATATAACTCTTTGGGCTTTATCCAGACAATCAGTTTTGGAGAGATGAACACACAGTGGGTTTCTCGATTGTTGAAGAGAATCCAGATGTTCTCCCCTGAGGAAAAACTGCTGTTGTGGAGAAATTGCAGTTTTTTCTATTGTTCAAAATTCAAGGGAACGGTTGTTGGGGAAATGTGCCTTTTGCTCTAACAAGCCATTGCAAGAGTTCTGGAGAGAAGTACATCTCCCATAGTCCCCTGGGCCATGACACACTACTAGCCAGGGTGATGGAAAAGAAGAGGGAGAAAGTGGATAGGGAGATCTTTCTCTCCCATAATACTAGAACCCAGAGTCATCCCATGAAGCTGATTGGTGGGAGAGTCAGGACACAAAAACAAAGGGCTTCTTCACCAAGCGCATAGCCAAACTATGGAATTCGCTACCACAAGATGGAGTGATGGCCACCATCTTGGACAGCTTTAAAAGGAGGTTAGACAAATACATAAAGGATAATGCTATAAATGGGTATGTATCACCTCCAGAACTGGAGGCAGTATGCCTCTGACTACCACTTGTTGGGGAACGTGAGTGCTATTGCGCTCATGTACCGGTTGTAGGCTTCTCCCAGTGGGGCATCTGGTTGGCCCCTGCGTGAACAGAATGCTGGACTAGATAGATCTTTGGTCTGATCCAGCATGGCTCTTCTTATGTTAGAGAGAACCATCCCCGCTTCTCCTCTCAACTTTGCTATTGATTCCATGCTGCTGATTTAAGGGAAGGGGAGTATGTGTTTAGCAGGGATGTATGGATTGTGTGAAATCTGTTCCATCTGTGTTTTGAGGACTGTCAGGAGCCTTTTGTTCCATGTACACCCATTCATGAAATCGGGCTCCCCCCAAAAAAATTTGTGTACACTCACATTTGCACAAATGTGCATTTGCGCAAATGCACACATGCAGAAATGCACAAATTCCCACAAAATGTGCATTTTCGCACTTTAGCCCATGGGGAAAATGCGTATTTCTGGCCGTTTTTTTTAAATTTTGCATGTTTTTCTACGACAATATTTGCACAAAATTCAGGAAAGTTAGAAAAATGGTCCACAAGTCCATGGAATCCACCCAACGGGGGGAAAAGCCAGCCCACTGCAGAATCCGTGGGTCATATTTATGAAAACCCATACTCATTTGGTTGCGTTGTAGATTTCTCCAACATCCCTAGTTTGTGGGTGGGGGTAAGAACATAAGAAGAGCCATGCCGGATCAGACACTGGAGACAGGCAGGGAAGTCAGGAATTCTTCTTCAGCTCAGTTTTTTTTTAATCTGAGTCAGAGAAGCATGCTGGTGCTTGTAAAGTTCCCCTTTCATTTTGAGATTCATTTCTGAGCCTAGCTCGGGAGAACTTCGTAAAAAGACTAGGGATGCTGTCAAAGAACTACTATAACCACATACACAAAAAGAAAATCACAGATTTTCACATGTAAAGCCAAACAATACATGAGATCTAGGGAAGTGTTGGTTGTCATTGTTGTTTCTAAATTAAGTGTTGTATTTCTTGCATACACTCACTTTTTGGAAGGACTTTTTTGTGTTGTAGGAGACTTTGCTTCCACTTGGGAAGATGGTTCCACAAACATTGTTCTGGGAGAACAGGAGAGAAATATTTTCAGCATAAGAACATGGACATCATAGCAGGATAAAGCACCACAGGTTCAAGATGGAATTGGGCCACTATTGCATTGGGCTAAAGCGGGGGTGCAGAAACTCAGGCCTGTGGGCCAAAGTTGGCCCTACTGGAGTTCCCAGAGGACCACCCCGCTTCCCCTGTCTCCTCCCCTTTACCACAACCACCAACTGCTTGGTGGTTTCCTCCCTTTTGTGCCGTTTTCCCCCGTTATAAAAGGCTGAAATGCCTCTCCTAAGGCTTAGTGACTGGCAGTAACAACGTTAAGCTATACTATGATGGTATTTATGGTATTTTGGCCCAGCCCCCTTTTCAGCCCCGCCCACCACTGGAATGTGGCCCCCAAGAGCTTCTCTGGAATGGAATTCAGCCCTCAGGCTGAAAGAAGTTCTGCACTCCTGGGCTAAGGAAAGAGATTACTGTCTTTAAACCCAGGGTGGGAATGTGAAGCCCTATAGATGTTGTGGACTCCAACTCCTATCAACCCTAGCCAGCATATCCAATACTGTGAGATGATGGGAACTCCATTCCAACAACATCTGGAGGGCCACACCTTCACCATCCCTGCCCTAGATTTGTATTCAGATCAAGGGTTGCCTAATAGCCTCTGAAGGCAGCTGAGATGTTGAATCATCAGCCACAATGTGAAGAATATTGAGAGAGAAAGCTGCCTTACGTTGAATCAGCCTGTTAGTCCATCTGGCCTGGTATTGTCTACTCTGACTGCCTCTCCAAAGCCTCATGCAGAGATCTTTCCCATGGCCTGCTACCTGATCATTTTAACTGGAGATGTCAGGGACTGAACCTGGGACCTCCTACATGCATACATTGTCCTCCACCAACGAGCTACAGTTCCTCCCCAGAAGCTGCCTTGCACTGAGTCAGGACATTCGTCCATTTAGCCCAGTAATATCTCTTCTGATTGGCAACAGCTGCTGTCTCAGGTCTCTGACGGAGGTCTGTCTCATCAGCTGCTACATGATTCTCTTAACTGAAGATGACGCAATTGAACTTGGGGCTTTCTGCATGCAAAACACATGCTCTACCATGGAGCGACGGTCTATCCTCATAAACAGGATGCCCAGAGGGTCCTCTCCCAACCATGCAAGGCAAGATCCTTTTATTGCTGGCCATTCAACCTGGGACCATATGTATGCAAAACATGTGCTTTGCCACTAAGCAATGGCCAACCAATGAGGCTAGCAAAGCTCTGCTGTAAGGTGGAGGGCCATGTGTGTGTGTGTGTGTGTGTGAGAGAGAGAGGGGGGGGGGATGTTTCCTTTATAAAATAAAAATAAAGATAAAAGACCACTATTAAGCAACAAGCTAGACAAAACATAGGGCAGGGTAAGCAACCTGGTGTCCTCCAGATGTTTTGGACTACAACTCTCATAATCCCCATTGCCCATGTTGACTGGGGTTTATGAGAGTTGTATTCCAAAACATCTGGAGGGTGCTGGGTTGCCTACCCATAGCCTAGAGCAACCAACATCTCTAGCATTCCCATATAATTGGGGAACAATCCAATCTGAAGAGGTGGTATGTGTGTGTGTGTGTGTGTGTGTGTGTGAGAGAGAGAGAGAGAGAGAGAGAGAGAGAACTGGAAATAGCCTGGTCAAGAAAGCAAAGGGGTTTAACAGCAGGCCACTCAATTCTTTCTTGACTCTAGAAAATCCAGAACATACTCTGGATTTTGCTACTGACTTCTGTCTGATACCATTCTTCTTCACCTCAAAAAAGAATTAAACAGCTGGAAAGCAACTGCCACCCCACCACACATCCAGATTTTCCAATGGATGAGCTTCCCAGAGAGGCTTCCCTGGGACCTATGTTGTGCTCTTTCTGGCACCAAGCGAAGACTTCTTATTTTCCCAGGTGTTTTAGTTTTTCACTTCCTGTTGTTTTAAATCTGGTACTGTACTTTAAACCTTTGCACTGCTGCTAGTCCTGATGACTATGTGCCATCTCCAGTAAGCTTATAAACACCAGTTTCTGGCGAACACAGGTGGTGCTGTTCTGCACATGCCCTGCTTGTGGATTTCCCGGAGGCAGCTGGTTGGCCATTGCGTGAACAGAATGTTGGACTAGATGGACCCTTGGTCTGATCCAGCAGGGCTCTTCTTACATTCTTATGTTTACTCAGAAGTAAGTCCCACTAAGTCCAAAGGGGCTTACTCCCAAGTAAGTGTGAATAGTCTTGCAACATTAGTCTTCATTTCAGTTGAGAAGGACTAAAGGCGAAACTACATGGGACATTATTCATGAGGTTTGCCCTTCAGTGCAAGATTTTTCTTTCACAAATAGCCAGTGCTGTGTGTGCATGTGTGTGTGACAGAGAGAGAGAGAGAGAGAAAGCTGGATTGGGACCATAGTGTGGGGGGAGTTAGACCTTCCCTCTACCCTCTGCTCCTACTATTGGCATGGTGGGGGAAAGCTCCCATTGGAGTGAATGGGAACTCCCCCTGCGCCCCAAGCAAAAAGCAGGTATGGAATCCTTAATCCAGATCAGGAACACAGAGGCAGGAAAATACACTGCAACTGCTGCTGGTCATCCTACGAAACTGATTGGTGAGAGATTCAGGACAGATAAAAGGAAGTACTTCTTCACAGAGCACATAATTAAACTATGGAATTTGCTCCCACAGGAAGTAGTGATGGCCACCAGTTTGTATGGCTTTAAAAGGGGGTTAGACAAATTCCTGGAGGAAGAGGCTACTAGGCTATGTGCTGCCTCCAGTACCAGAGCCAGTATGCCTATGGACACCAGTTGCTGGGAAACATGGGTGGGAGGGTGCTGTTGCTCTCATGCCCTGCTTGTGGGTTTGCTGTGGGCAGCTGGTTGGCCACTGTGGGAACAGAATGCTGGACTAGATGGACCCTTGGTCTGATCCAGCACGGCTCTTCCGATGTACTTATGCTAGGTTTTATTTTGGCTTTTACTTTTATTTTACATTGTAGTTTTAAACTTTAAACGTTTATATTACATCTTATGTTGTATTTTATGGTTTTAATTGTCATGAACCATCCAGAGAGCTTCGAATATTGCGCAGTATAGAAATGTAATAAACAAAATAAATAAATTAAATACAATGGATCAGCCCTATCAGATCCCATTGGAAGTCAGATGTGTGTGAGACAGGCACCTGCGATTCGGGGACAAGGTTCTTGGTGACACAGGAGATCTCCCAGTGTTGCCCCGGGTCCTCAACGGTGAATGTCTAACAGGAAGGAAGAGGAGAAAGAAGAGACAAAAAGAGAAATTACCATGGTGGATACAGCATTGAACAAATATGCTTTCATCAGGCTGAAAGCATTTTCTGCCAGCTTTTCTGGCAGAGGGGCATGCAAGGGGCCTCTGACAGGGCTGGCCCAAGTAATTTTGCTGCCTGAGGCAAAGCACAAGATGGCGGCCCCCTTTCCATGTACCAAAGCTGATTGGACTGGCAGTAGAATTTTATGTTGACACTGGTGATAGAGGGCGGCAGGCTAGTCTAGGGGGCACAGAGCAAGCCATGTGGCCCAGGTATCTCCATCCTCCAACACTCAACATCACCCGCCCTCCAGCATCTGCCACCTGAGGCAACTGCCTCACTCTGCCTCATGGTAGGGCCAGCCCAGCCCTCTGAGACCCACAGGATTATAGCCCCTCTGCTGCAGTTGGTTCAAGGGTTCTATCCCTGTAGAGGATAGAGTAGAGGCCCAGAACTCTCCAGAGTCCCAATCTGGCTCACCGGGGTTCCCCAAAAGACCACACCTCCTTCCCCTTTCCCCAAGTCATCAATTGTTGGATGATTTCCTGGCTTTTGTGCAGTTTTTTCCCCTGTTTCAAAAGCTTGAAATACCTCTCCTATGGCTTAATTGCTGGCAGTGAGAGCTTTAAGATAAAATATGCTGGCATTTGCGGTATTTTGGTCTCCCCACTTTTGCTTTCGGCCCCTCCCACCACTGGAACGTGGCCCCCGAGAGATTCTCTGAAATGGAATTTGGACTTTGGGCTGAAAGAGGTTCTGCATCCCTGCACTAGAGCAAGGATACATCCTCAAGCAGTGGCAGCTGGGGACTCCCGTTCCAGAGGGCATGTGATTCCATTCAGGGCTTTAGTTACCACCAGCCAAAACTCTGATGGACCTATCCAAGGTGCTGAATCCTATCACCCAAATGGGTGCAGCACCTTAGATAGCAGCATTAGAGTTTTGGCTGGTGGTAACTAAAACCCTGCATGGAATCACAGCTCTTCTGGAACTGGAGTCTCCAGCCACCACTGCCCTCAAGCATGGGGAACTTGCTCAAACATGAGTGAGTTGGCAGGAAATCAGTCTGTAATCCTAGCTGAGCTTTTACAAGCCGCACCCTCAGAGAAAAATGAATCTTTGGTGTTATGGATCCTCGGTGGCATGCCAATGTGCCCCGTTCCCCCTAGTCCTCTGGCAGACATTGGCTGGCCAACAGCTGCCTTTCTTTGAGCCAGAGTTTTGCTTGTTCAGTGGCTTTGCACACAGTGGGGCTGTTCACACAACACGCCAACCCACACTCAGTGGTTGAGGGTGGGTTGTTGCTGTTAGTGCGTTGTCTGAACCCAGGACATTTTCCGCAGGGTGGCTTGTTAACCATGCAGTGTGGCTTGTTAACCACCCTGAACAGCCCAACAACAAACCATGGGCTCTCAAGGCGGCTTGTTCAAGAAAAAATAGCCACGCTGCATGGTAACAAGCCACCCTGCGGAAACTGTCCTGGGTTCAGACAACACGCTAACCCGTGGTTTAACAAATAGCCCACGGTTCAACGACAACCCACACTCAACCATTGAGTGTGGGCTAGTGTGTTGTGCGGACCCAGTCAGTGTAAAATCTGGTGTTTGGTCCCTTAGGAGCTTTACTCTGGGAGGCGGAGTGGTGATGGAGCTATCATCTTCTGGCAGCTTTGGGAGGTGGGCTGGGCTTATGGGAGTGACTTCCACAGAAGGGGCAGCTGCCTGTCCCAACTCACATCGGCCTGTCATTCTACTGTCCCTACTCACATCGGGCTGTGATTCTGCTCCTCTTCAGAGTCAGATTTCTGCTGGATCCAGCTCTTATCCCCTTTCAGCGTTGTCCGCACTTTCATCTGGGTAAGGATCCTCTTCCGGTCTTCTTCGCTGGGTAGGATGACGCCATCTAATGAATGGACAAATAAGAAGTTTGGGCAGAGTGTCTGCAGAGCATTAGCCGGACTTGGAAAGCCTGGGTTGAAGCCAGGGATGTCAGAGAAATCTGCAGCAGATTCGAAGAAGTTTGGATTTCTATGAATCCGGCCTGTGGATTTCGCAGCGGACCGGCTTTTCCGAGTCACGCGGATTCTGCTGTCTTGGGAAAGTTTCTTTCACTGAGAGGACGGGAGATTTACACTAATGCACATTAGCCCTCCCCTTGCCCCTCGATTAGGGATGTCAGAGAATTCTGCCACGGATCCCAGGGAGGCCGAATTCTGCCGCCGCCGGCCATGGCTGCAGCTGCGGCAGCGGTGGCTCTGGCCACTGCCAGGCTGCGGCCGCAAATGGCGGCCGCTACACCGGCCGCCATTTGTGTCCCCGCTCTTTGCCGTGATAGGCTACATAAATATTTACATAGCCTATCAAGGCTCAGCGAAGGGACGCAAATGGCGGCCGGTGTAGCAGCCACCATTTGCATCTGCAGACCTGCCACAGGCAGATGTCCAGCTGCAGATGCACCCGGCCGGCGGCTCCACAGAGTCGCCGCAGAGCAGAGCTGGCCAGGGAGGATTCCCAGGGGAGGGACAGAGCACCTCCCCCCCCACCGCGGATGCCACTTACAAAACAGGTAAGTTTCGTAACTTACCCTTGATTTGGCTCAGAGAAGCAGGAGGAGGGAGTATTGAGTACACCTGCCTGTTTTGTTTTTGAAATTGAAATCACCATCATGAAATTATTCCCACTAGGGATGTACAGATTGTGTAAAATCTGTTCCGTCTGTGTTTCGTGGATTGTTGGGCACCTTTCTTTCCATTGTCTGCTCATCAATGGAATCAGATTTTTTTGTTCCCAAATTTTCACAAATGTGCATGTGTGAAAATGCCCCAGTTCCCCCCAAATGCACATTTTCATGCTTTAACCTATGGGGAAAATGCACATTTTTGGTTGGGATTTTATTTTGCATATTGTTCTACAACGAAATCTGTGCAAAATTCAGGAGAGTTAGAAAAACGGTCTGTAGGTCTGCGGAATCCGCCTGGCAGGGGAAAAGCCGGTCCACTGCAGAATCCACCGGTCGGATTCATGAAAATCCAAACTCATTTGGTTCTGTTGCAGATTTCTCCAACATCCCTAGTTCCCACCTGCCACCTAATACTAGTATCTCCCCCTGACCTGGTCCAGTGATGCTAATAATAGCAGCTATGGGGAGGTGACTTTGATCAGGGAAAGGGCACAGGGCAAAGGGTTCAATTCTCCCTTCCCCTGGTACCACCACTCTGAGCCCATGCTCACCCTCTGCAACACCATTTAAGCAGCTGGTTCACAGTCTGGGGATGCTCCTGGATCCATCTCTGTTCCTAAATATTCAGGTAGCGGTGTGAGCCAACAGTGCCTTTCACCAATGATCAGGTAAACCCGCTGTGCCTTTTCCTGGAGAGGATGGACCTGGCCTTGGTCATTCATGTCCTTGTAATTTTCCAGAATAGATTACTGTAACACACTCTATATGGGGCTCCCCTTGGAGACAGTCTGGAAATGTCAACTGGTCCAGAATGCGGCAGCCGAAGTCTTGTCTGGGGCCAGCAGATGGATCATATTACGCCAATTATTTACAAGCTCCATTGTACTGGAGGTCATGGGCTGGGGGAAGGGAGAGAAATCCCCCTGCTACCTCTAATTTGTGTGTGATCCCATCCAAGGGAGGCTGGTGGATCCAATTTCGGTGGAGTGGAGGTTCCATTCTGGCTGGTTGTGACTAAAACCCAGAATGGAATCTCCACCCCGCCGAAATCGGATCTACCAGCCTCCCCTGATCCCATCACAGGCCATACCTATCACACGCAGTTTGGCCCTCAGATAAAGAGAAAAATAGCTGAGGGTTGAGTTGGGTCAGAAGCAGCCTGGGCGGGGGGGGGGCTTTGAGAGGGAGGGGCTACCTTGCCGCTTTGCAGATGGAATGCATGATTGGCAGTTTTACTGTCCACTTCATTAGCATATGCTCTGCTCAGTTTCCCTGCCGGTCAATAACACAGCCAGTACCGGCTCCAGGATTTTGAGGGCCCTTGGGCAAGACAGCCTCAAGGGGCCTCATCCTTCAGTGAGTCTCCCTTCTCACTGCAGTTGTCTCCAGCGGCTCTTGCTCCTCCTCTTCTCTCCCATGATTGCTACCGCTTGCTTGACAGGCAGAGAGCCAGGGAGCAAGCAGGCCGTGGCGTCTCCTGCTGCTCCTTCTCACTTGCTCCATTGTCTGGCCCAGAGCGAGAGGCAGGTGAACAAGCGGATTGCAATGAAGAAGAGGAGGAGCAAGTCCAGGGGCTCACATGAGTGGGCCCCTGCTGGCGTGGGGGCCCTCAGCAGGTGCCCAACCATGCCTACCCTTGACGTTGGCCCCAAACACAGATATTACAAAGGCAGCCTAAGGCTCCGGGCTTCTCTCATCCAAAGGGAAATATACACTTTAGTATGACTCCAGGACTTCTCACAGCTTCCCAGGTTGGGTGGGGAGCATTAAAGGTAAATAGTCATTTACCTTTCACGACGCCGAGGGACAGCATGGCTTGCGCTGGTTGGCTTGTGTCTCAATTTCTGGATTTTTGCACAAATAGATATAACTGGGAAGGAGAGAACAAAATGCAGGTTAGTAATGTAGCTGGGAGAGCAGACATGCCACAGGCATTCCCTGAACAAAGAGGAGTTTGTTAAGGATCCTTCCAGCAACCCCATTCTATACCAGGTGGCCAGCTCCCCAAATTGGCACACCCTCTCCCTTCCCTTGCTTTTGAAGGGGAATAAAGATGTTTTTATTTCATTATGTTTTTTTCTGTTTGATATTATCTGACTGTTTCGCTGATTCTTTCACACAGTGCCGTTGTTTTATATGCCGTTCCCCCATCCCACCCACCGTTCCATTGATGCTGATAGTAGCTGTAATTTTTGTATTTAATTATATTCTTTTTTAATGTGTGTTTTATAATTATTGTGAACTTTTTTGAAAACCACTATGGCTGAAAAGCAATATACAAATACGATATAGATAGATTAGACAGAAGTGCTTTTGCCCAACTGGACTGGATTGTTCAACCATGTGACAAGCCATCCGCAAAAGTAATCTCTTTGCAAAGTATAAGACAGGGATGGGAAACTTGTGACCCTCCAGATGTTTTGACCTACCAATCCCAGCAGCTTGAAGCAAGCATAGCTAATGGTGGAGGATGACAGGAACTGCAGGCCAAAAGTTGCCCACTCATAGTATAAGAGGATGGGTCCCGGCCCCATGGAGATTACAATCTAAGATATAGATTCGGAAGCAGCACCTGGGAAAATCTGAAGTTTACAGGTTTTTTAAACCCCAATATTGATTACCTGACACAACATGGTTTGTATTGACAATCGGGCCAGGAAAATACTGGCTGTTTGGTGACCCAACTGCTAAGTTAGTTCATGGCTGAGCGCACCTATGAACCAGCAACATCTCTGCTCATCGCTCTTTCTAGACTCCCAAAGTGCCTGTTCAGTTATACTGGGGCAGGGAATCTATGGCTCTCCAGATGTTGTTGGAACTCAACTCTGATCAGCACCAGCCAGCATGACCAATGGTCACAGATGATGGGAGTTGTAGTCCAGCAGGAGGATCACAGTTTCCCTGCCCCTGCAGTTAGATCATCCTTGGAGGCTGATTCAGGTGTCCCTCCTTCCAGAGGTCTGGCAGGCAGTGATCCATGATCAGGCCTTTTCTGTAGTAGCCCCTTATCTTTGGAACACTCTTGCCAGAGGGCTGGCAGACTGAGGTGACTGCCTTGGGCATCATGAAAGAGCAGCCAAATGTTCATTATTTAATTTATTGTTCTTGTATTTTCACTTCCCAGGTGAGGGAGAGGAACTTGTGGGATTTTCTGCCAAAATGGGGTACTACACACCCAGGAAATTATGGACTTTGTTTAATCCATTCCATGTGTGTTTCATGGATTGGCAGGCATCTTTCATTACATCGTCCGTTTTTTCCCCTTCAGTAAAGTCCACAAAAAAAGTCCACCACAATTTACAGCACTTTCGCTGGCACATAACATTTTGCATATTGTTCTTAGCTCAGTGTACAATCTATGAGCAGAATGCACAAAAAAAGAGTGCTGCACAGTAGAGGCTGAAGACAAATCAGAGATTTGTCATTGTGTGCAAAAACATTGTGCAGCTGTCGTTGTTGTTTTTAAAAGCATATGAATCAGTATATTTTCCAGCACCTTTCATACAACTAAATTTGCATACAATTCTGGAAAAGAAAAAACAGTTTGCAAGCCCATGGAATTCGTGTGACTCGGAAAATGCCAGTCTACTGCAGAATCTGTGTGTTGGTTTCATAGAAATCCGAAATAATTTGCATCCATTTTAGATTTTTCCAGCATCCCTATATGAACCTTGACTTGTGGGAAGCAAGTACCATTTGCTGCTCTGCCTCAGGTAGCAAAACCTTTGGGACCAGACCTGCAGAGAGGTTCACTTGGCACCCACCTTGCTGATGAGAACTCTTTTATCCTCTTGGGGCTTGTCTACATTAAGCAAAAATCCCGCATCCTCACTGGGGCTTTCTTCTTCCGGAGTATTTTTGGATTTACGATCAGCTCCTTTAGATGGCAAGCATGTGATTCGGAATTGGAAACTTCCCTTCTCAGCCATGCTCTATATGTTCAATGAAACAGCACCATCTAGTGGCTAAATTATAGTGCTACACAGGTTTTACACACTGCTAATATCACGCCATTTCCTTTTGTTACAGCTTATCTCCGATCTTTTTGAAAGCAGGATGAAGGGGGGATAAAGTGGGAAAGTGTGGGAGACACTTCCTGGAAGTTGATGACGTCATGTAAAGGACCTGCAAACTTCCGTGAGTGAACAATCATGAGCGTGAAATAAATTGCTCATGTAGAGAAGCTCTAGGTCTCTTGTCTAATTTTGTTTATTGCTGCTTCTGCTTCTTCCTCTCTCTCTGTCTCTCTCTTTTGTTTTGTATCTGCTGCACTGTAGCATCTCTCATTAAGTTGCTTTAGTGTCTGTGTGATTTTCTCCATGTGATCTTTTAAAAATATTGTAAGCCACTCTGAGCAGTATTATGGGGAAAGTGAGATATAAATATTTTACACTGGGACTGGATTGGATTGGATGTCAAGCTCAGCCTATTTAGGGCTTTACAGGCCAAGGGAAAGGAACACAGGGCGCTGCCTTCTATTGAGTCAGCCCAGTGGTCCATCTAGCCCAGTACTGCCAACATCGACTGGCAGACCTGAGGGAAACCCAAAAAATCTTTAGGAGGGGAAAACATTAAGGGGCAAAACCAGCCCAATACGCATGTTCAGCGGTCACAGAATATTGGGTAACTGCTGGTGATAAGGGCATTGGAAAACCTGGGGATGGGAAGAGGATTGGAATGGAATGGAGTGTCTGGAACAGTCTTTCCCCAGCCTTGCAAGATCGTGGCCTTGCTGGCTGGGAATGCTTGGAGTTGTAGTCCAACACATCTGCAGGACACCAGGTTGGGGAAAGCTGATCTGGAATCTTGAGCAGGAACATTCAGCACTGCCACATTTTGTTACAGGTCTCACTTGCAAGAATTATAGCCGCAGTTCACCAGGGGTGTCTTCTGCTCAAGATTACTCACTGCCACCAAGACATGGACTGCCATGTTCTGCAGGGGCGTTTAACCAGTCACAAGTTGCAGAGGTGAGACAGTTTGGCCATTTCCTCCTGTCCCATCTCTCATACAGACCGACCATAGGGAAGCAAACTGGTTCTGAGACTCGGATGCACATGTTAACCAGGCCAAGACTGTCATCAACAGGTCTGAACTGTCACCACCAGCTTCTGTTCGCCTTTAAACTTGGAATCGCTCACCCCAGACGCTCAGGCTGCACTGGAATTTCTGGCTTTGCAAATCCATGCAAACCTGGGCATGTCGGAGGC
The DNA here is from genome assembly GCF_057233095.1 of Heloderma suspectum. Lineage (NCBI taxonomy): Eukaryota > Metazoa > Chordata > Lepidosauria > Squamata > Helodermatidae > Heloderma > Heloderma suspectum. The sequence continues at coordinate 27,705,061 of NC_139466.1, forward strand.
ACTCATCAGGTATGGCTTTGGGGAAACAACAAAGAGTCTTTCCTAATGCTTCCCCACCCCCCCAGCCATGAGTCATGAAGCAGTTGCAACCCAATTCCTGTCCTTTCTTGATGGTTTCTTCCCAGCACGTTACAGGTACAAACACCTTTTTCAGAAAAAAGAGTGGAATCATGAGGTGTGCTGCTTAGAGCAGCCTTTCCCCCAACCTGATACCTTCCAGGTGTGTTGGACTACAACTCCCATCAACCCCAGCACTGTACTGTGGGTGGTGAGACTTGCAGCCCAACACATCTGGAGGGCATTGGACTGGGGAAGGCTCTTCTAAGGCGTATGAATGAACAAGTAGGCAGCTGGATCAATGGCAACAGGAGTAGGGAAACTCTGGGGGCCCCATGGGCACATTTGGCAGTCTGAGAAACTGCCTTGGACACCGCCACAAAATGGCTGCCATGACAGGCAGGGCTCGTCACAAATGACAAATAGCCTGCCCAAAAGACTGAGTGCATGGCAGAGGTGAGGTCTAAGCTACAACACACTCAACACTTCCTTTGAACCCACAGTTTTCAGCACCAACAGAAACCTATTTCATAGACAGCAAACTCTTTCACTCTCCTCCTCCCACCAGCCCGCTGCCACTCAACTCACTCCCCTGCATCTCTTTTTCTCACACCCTGGCTCGCTACTCATAGAGAGCCAGGGCCTGCAGGAGAAGTTGCCACCACCGGGGAAGAGGCGTGCCTGCTGCTGCTGGGCCTGCTGCTGCCGCCGCCACCAACACCAGGCCTTCCCTGCGGACTTCTGCCTGCAGACCGCCAGTCCCTGCAGGATCAGGCCCCCAGGTACCGAGCCAGCTGTGCTGCTTCCACCTGCCCCTTCCTGGAGGGGCTACTTAAGCTGGTTGGCTGAGGTGGCCTGGGAGAGCCAGGGCCTGCAGGAGAAGCTGGCTGGGGAAGAGGCGGGCCTCCTCCTCCTCCTCCTCCTCCTCCTCCTCCTCCTCCTCCTCCTCCTCCTCCTCCTCCTCCTCCTCCTGCTGCTGCTGCTGCTGCTGCTGCTGCTGCACCACCACCACCACCACCACCACCACCACCGCTACTACTACTTCTACCATCATCATCACCATCATCACTACTGTGGACTCCTGCCTGGCAGTATTTTAAAGGGGATTTTTTAGTTGTTGTTGTTGTTGTTTTTAATTTCTGGGGGATTCTGTTGTGTTTTTAGGGGTGGGTAGCCTGCCTGATAGGCGGGAGCGAGGGGGCATGTGTCCACCTGATGGAGGCAGTGGGGGGAGTGTTGGGGGCCAGAACATACTGACGCTGGGCAGCAGGCACTGGCGGAGCGCTAGGGGCAGGCCATGCCAGGTAAGGGGAACAAAGGAGAGATGTGTAGTATCTGTCCCCTGCTCCGGGCCTGTCCAGAGCCAAAGGATGGCTGGGGGAGGTGTGACCCCATCTTCTGGCCTTCGTTTGCTGCTCTGCAATGCCAGGTCTGTTACCCAGAAAACCTCCCTCATCCATGACATGATCCTGGATGAGGGTGCAGACCTGGCATGTATTACGGAGACCTGGCTGGCCGAGGCCGCTGCTCCAACCCTTGCAGCCATGTGTCCAGCTGGATTTTCGTATGCACAGCAGCCGAGGGCTGGGGATCGGGGAGGGGGAGTGGCTGTTATCTACCGAGAGTCCTTGGTCTTCACCAGACCCCCTCTCTGGGAGACCAAGGTTGCTGAGTGCATGTACTGGAGGTTGGGCCCGAAGGGCAGTCTGGGGATTCTGCTCGTGTACCGTCCACCCCGCTGCACGACTGACTCCCTGGCCAAGGTGCTTGAGGTGGTCTCTGATGTGCGTGTACAGTCCCCTAACTTACTGGTGTTGGGGGACTTCAACGTACATTCAGAGGCCATCCTCACAGGAGCACCTCGGGACTTCATGGAGACCATGGCTTCCTGGGAGCTGCACCATACTCTAACTGGGCCCATCCATGTAGCCGGTCATGCACTAGACCTTGTGTTTGTTTCTGGAGAGGCGGGGAGTGATCTGGAAGTCGGGGGTATATCCACCACTCCCTTGTCATGGTCAGATCACTATCTGGTGACGTTGGACTTCTCGGTTCCACAACCCCTCCGCAGGGGTGGAGGACCCATTAAAATGGTCCGCCCCAGGTGTCTTATGGATCCGAATGGATTCCTGAACGCGCTTGGGGATTCTCTGGAGCATGCCAACGGCCACTTGGTCAAGACCCTGGTGGGTGGCAGGAATGCCGCAATCACTGGGGCATTAGATCAGGTGGCTCCGAAACGCCCTCTGCCCCTGAACAGGGCTCAGACTGCACCATGGTTCAATCCGCAGTTACGAGCTCTGAAACAGGAGGTGAGACGGCTAGAGCGCCAGTGGCAGAAGTCTCGCTCTAAAGACGATCAGACACAGGCTAGAGCTTTATCTTCAGCCTACCACGTGGCAGCGAAGGCAGCAAAAAAGGAATATTATGCTGCCTCTATCGCGTCTGCAGAGTGCTGTCCCAGGAGGCTGTTCCAAGTGGTCCGGAGCCTGGTCGGTCCTGTGACTCCGGAACCACTGGAGCATTCTAAGGCCTCCTGTGAGGCCTTGGCAAGGCGCTTTGCAGATAAAATTGATCGGATTACGAGTGTTACTCCGCATGCTGTGTATACAGTTAGTGAGCAAGAGGAGTGGCAAACCAGTTTTGTGGGATCGGTTCCGGCTTCTTCCTTCTGATGAAGTGGACAAGGTGCTTTCATCTGTACGGCCGACCACCTGCTTACTTGATCCTTGCCCATCTTGGCTCATTATGGGCTGCAGAGAGAGACTGGGTGAGGGGATCAGGGCAGTGATGAACGCTTCTCTTGGGGAGGGAGTGATGCCATCAGCCCTCAGGAGGCAGTGATAAGACCGCTCTTAAAGAAGCCCTCCTTGGATCCCCAAGTTCTGAACAACTTTCGCCCAGTCTCAAATCTGCCATCTTGGGGCAAGGTGATTGAGCGGGAGGTGGCGATGCAATTGAAGGCACACTTGGAAGAAACTGATTATCCAGACCCATTTCAGTCCGGCTTCAGGCTTGGGCATGGGACAGAAATGGCCTTGGTCGCCTTGGTGGATGATATGAGGAGGGCTCTGGATAGGGGTGAATGCTCCTTCCATGTTCTCCTCGACCTCTCAGCGGCTTTTGATACCGTTGACCATGGTATCCTCCTGGACCGCCCACCATATTGCGGTGGTTCCGGTCCTTCCTCTCCAGCAGGTACCAGAGGGTAGCACTGGGAGAGGAGGTTTCGGACCCGTGGCCACTTACTTGTGGGGTGCCACAGGGTTCCATCCTCTCCCCGATGCTATTTAACATCTATGTGAAGCCGCTGGGGGCTATCATCAGGAGGTTTGGGGTGCGGTGTCATCAATATGCGGATGACATGCAGCTCTACCTCTCGTTCAAATCTTCACCAAGGTTGGCCATAGAATCCCTGTCCAAATGTCTGGAGAAGGTGAGTGGCTGGATGGGGAGGAATAAGCTGAAGCTGAACCTTGACAAGACCAAGGTACTTTTGGTGGGAGACAAGAGGAGGCTGGGGGATGTTGACCTTGTGTTGAATGGGGTATGGCTACCCTTGAAAGACCAGGTCCGCAGCCTAGGGGTCATTTTGGACTCCCAGCTGTCCATGGAGGCTCAGGTGTCAGCTGTGAGCCAGACAGCGCTGTACCAACTCCATCTGATATGGCAGCTGCACCCCTTCCTTCCCGACTATTTGCTCCCATCAGTAGTACATGCCCTGGTCTCCTCTCGTTTAGACTACTGTAATGCGCTCTACGTGGGGTTACCCTTGAAGACGGTTCGGAAGCTGCAGCTGGTAGAGAATGCGGCGGCTCGCCTGATTAAAGGCAGTCACCAGCAACATCACATCCCTCCAGTGCTGAAGGAGTTGCACTGGTTGCCAGTTGTTTTCCGGGCCAAATTTAAGGTGTTGGTTTTGACCTTTAAAATCCTATATGGTTCCGGCCCAGCCTATCTTAAGGAGCGCCTCCAGCAACACCAGACAGGCCACTTAACAAGATCAGCCTCAGATGGCCTTCTCTCTGTCCCATCAGCCAGGACAGCTAGACTGGTGGGGACGAGGGAGAAGGCCTTTTCTGTGGTGGCCCCCACTCTGTGGAACTCCCTCCCTAGGGAACTCCGCCATGCCCTCTCTTTAATGAGCTCCCGCCATGCATTAAAAACGTGGTTGTTCAGGCAGGCATTTGGGGTGGGTTAGGGTATTTTAGAAAATGTTTTTATTGTAGAATTTTATTGTTTTAAACTGTTTTATTATATGCTGTACATTGCCCAGAGTGGCTGGGTGACCAGCCAGATGGGCGATTAATAAATTTAATAAATAATAATATTAGATGCGCTCTCTCTCTGTACACTTCAGAACTGTCTCCATCAGACAGTGTCATGGAAGGCTTAGAGGACACACCAGCCGGGAAGCTAGCCAACAAACTTTATTATCTCTCCAACAAGAACAGAAGAGCAACAGGTAACTCCTGACTCCACCCAGATACAGCCAAATCCAGTGCTAAACCACCTATTGACACTATCCATATAGACAGCATATGGCCGAGGGCCAGAGTATCTGAAGGACAACCTGCTCCCATATTTTATTTATTTTTATCCCACCTTTTTTCCTCCTTAAGGAACCCAAGGTGATGTACAAAGTCCTCCTCCATTATATCCTTGCAACAACAACCCTCTGAGGTAGGTTGGGCTGAGAGCCTGTGACTGGCCCAAAGTCACCCAGTGAGCTTCCATGGCCAAGCGGGGACTGGAACCCAGATCGCCTGACTCCCAGACGAACACTCTAGCCACTGCACCACAGTGGCTCTCATTCATTCATTAATTACAGTTCTATATCACCCAATAGCCAAAGCTCTCTGGGCGGTTCACAACACGATAAAAGAATGTATAAAACTTTAAATGTACAATAATTTAAAACAGTTTGAAACAGTTAAAAACTATCAACAATAAAACTACCAGGACCTGAAAAAAGCCCTAACATTAAGAAGCTCCATATGAACCTGCTTCCTACTTAAGATCAGCATCAGAGGCCCTACTGACTGCTGCCGCCTTCAATGGCATCCAGAGAGACAGGGCTTTTTTGGTGGTGGCACCCCAGTTGATGAATATTATTCTCACTAGAGACACTCAGCTGATGTGTACTTTACTACTTTTTTGGCACCAAGTGATGACAGTTTTATTCTCCCATGCTTAGAATGGAAGACTGGATTTTATTCTTGCAGTTCCTCCGCTTTTGTTGCTGCTTTTACTGCTCTTTTTGGTCTCGTTTTAAATATTTCACAGGACAGTCCTAAGAGAGGGTTCGTGTCAAAGGAATTGCCACTTCCTAAAACCTACCAGCCTGTAATACCCTCTTCCAGGACACTCTATTCTATTTGCCCTTCCTCCCCTCCAGTTTCCCACCCTACCCCCAACAGAACACTCAGTACACTTAACATGCTCAGTTCTCATGAAGCTTGGGGGGGGGGGTATTGCACCTTAGGCTTTATCCCCCTAAATATTTGTTGCACTTCTGTAAATCTTGGGCTTCCCCCAAGCATGGCAATACCCCTGTTTTGTTTTGTTTTCCTTAGTGGCTCCATTTTGGCTGTAGTCCTGTTGGCACTCACCAGCTAAGTTTGCTATTGGAAGGAGTGATACTAGGCTGGATTCAAATTTGGGCCTGAAATTCTTCATTTGCTGGTGGTGAAATTAGGAGCGGGGGGTGGATTTCACTGAACATTCTCCAACCCCCGCCCAGAAACTCTCCAACATTTGGGAGGGGGAAACTCTCAGATACTTTCTCAAGAATTTCTTTTCTGAGAAAAGCTGGTTCATCTCTTTATGCAAACCAAGCTAACGCATAGGTGGAGTTGAGGCTCCAACAATCCTTGGTATGAATATTGGGGTGTTACAGACATGACTCTGTTTTCATTCATGACATATTGGAGGGTGTGCCTATAAGCTTGATTTCTGGTATGGGAACTGGCATATTTGGGAGAGCTGAGTGGGGATGCAACCATGTACACGTGGTGCCCTTGCTAAAACAAACACCTCGGGATCAAGGCAAGTTCTTGGACCTGAAATAGAAACCTCCCTTTCCTGCTTATACATCTGTTGACACCAGTTCTTGGCAGTTAGGCTGACAAATTCAGTGCAAAAGATGGTATTATGATAAGGAAACAAGCCTGCACAGAAATATACAGGGCAGGACTGAGGTGCCGGGGGTTGTCTAGGCAGAAGCCGGAAATTATATTGTTCAGTTCATGCTAGAGCAGAAGGAGTCGCTTGATGTTCCTTGATCCTATACTAATAGCAAACTCATTCTCTGAACATGGATGCTGACATAGTTAAAGGGACTGTTCACACAACATGCTAAGCCACACTCAGTGGTTGAGTGTGGGTTGTTTTGAACCATGGGTTGTTTGTTGAACTGTGGGTTAGTGTGTTGTCTAAACGCAGCATATTTTCCACAGGGTGGGTTATCATGTTGTCCGAATGCAGCCAGGGTAGCCACACTGCATGCTACCCTGCAGTGCGGCTTGTTAACCACCCTGAACAACCCAACAACAAACCATGGGTTCTCAAGGTGGCTTGTTTGAGACAAATAAGCCACACTGCATGGTTAACATGCTACCTTGACTGCTTTCAGGCACCGCGATAACCCACAGTTCAAAACAACCCACACTCAACCGTTGAATGTGGGTTAGTGTGTTGTATGAAGACCCCCCCCCCCAAATGGCACCATCCATATGCAAGAGGGAGACATCGGCGGGCTAGCAGGAACCCCATGGTGAGCTGAAGTACAAAAAATATCAAAGGAAAAAAAGGTAGGGTGGCCAGCTATCCTCTATTTGAAGGGCTGAAAGAGGGCTGTCCTCTGTTTGATGGGCTGCCCAAACCAAGCCTGGTTTAAAGCCCTTAAGAACCCTAAAAAGGGTTTGCTGGGCCTTGAAGTTGCCCATCAATAGCACCTGGAGAGCAGATGGAGGAAGGCACACAGGTCAACAGGTCACAACCTCCCACACTATGGTGAGATGTACTGTATTTCTATTTAAATTATAATAATTATTTCTAACTTTTGTTGTTGTTCAGTCATTCAGTCGTGTCCGACTCTTCGTGACCCCATGGACCATAGCACGCCAGGCCTTCCTGTCCTGCGCTCTCTCCCGGAGCGTGCTCAAGTTCATATTCATTGCATCCGTGATGCTATCTAGCCATCTCATCCTCCGCCGTCCCCTTCTCCTTTTGCCTTCAGTCTTTCCTAGCATCAGGGTCTTTTCCAGGGAGTTTTCTCTTCGCATTAGGTGGCCAAAATATTGGAGCTTCAGCTTCAGTATCTGTCCTTCCAATGAGCACTCAGGGTTGATTTCCTTTAGGATGGACTGATGTGACCTCCTTGCAGTCCAGGGGACTCGTAAGAGTCTTCTCCAGCACCACAGTTCGAAAGCATCAATTCTTCGGCGCTCAGCCTTCTTTATAGTCCAGCTCTCACAGCCATATATTACTACTGGGAAAACCATAGCTTTGATTAGACGGACCTTTGTCGGCAAGGTGATGTCTCTGCTTCTTACTATGCTGTCTAGGTTTGCCATAGCTTTCCTCCCCAGGAGCAAGCGTCTTTTAATTTCATGGCTACAGTCACCGTCTGCAGTGATCTTGGAGCCCAAGAAAGTAAAATCTGTCACTGCTTCCATTTCTTCCCCTTCTATATGCCAGGAAGTGATGGGGCCAGATGCCATGATCTTCGTTTTTTTAATGTTGATTTTCAAACCAGCTTTTGCACTCTCCTCTTTCACCCTCAACAAGAGGCTCTTTAGATCCTCTTCACTTTCTGCCATTAGGGTGGTATCGTCTGCATATCGGAGGTTGTTGATAATTCTCCCAGCAATCTTAATTCCAACCTGTGATTCATCCAACCCTGCGTTTCTCATGATGTACTCTGCATATAAGTTAAATAAGCAGGGTGACATCTATACATATAAATCCGCATGTGTGCATCTTATGCAAATTGGTGTCCTCTTTTTTTGGTGATTCACAAGTGGCTGCCCTAAAAGAAGCCCAGTGAGGACTGAGCATACTCAGTAGGCACGGAACGCAGACTGACTATCCTGGGGGGCGGCGGGGAGGACAAAAATGGGAGGGGAAACAGAACGGAGTATCTTGGAAAAGGGCATGGCTGGCCGGCCAGCTTGCTAGCTAGCATCCTGAACAGAAGCACTGCACACTGCAACGTTTTGTTCAGGTCCCACTTGTCAATCCCATAACTGATCAATCAGGAGAAACACTGTGGTCAACAACCCGCCCTTCCTCCTCTCCTCTTCCCTTCCGTTTCCTACAGCTTTGTCCAGGATTTCATTGAAGCTACGTCTCCTTCAAAGAGCAGTGCCAGTGCCATGTTTCTTGGGGGGGGGGGGCTTGGACAAGATGCCCTCTTGGCCACAGTCAGCAATGTCTATTTGCTTGCCCTCTTCCCCTATGGCCAATCCACTTAGCCACCCAGAGGGAGAGGAAGGGGCACACAAGGGCTCCCTTGTTGCTCCTTTCACTGCTCACACATTCGGAGAGGGGAGGTGAACAAGAAGCAACAGCAAGGAGAAAGACAGGCCAGAGGGTCCCAGGGTGGCAGTTGGGCCCCTTCTGAAGCACGGGCCTTGCCAAAATGCCCAGTGAGGCTGAACCCTGATGCCAGCCCTGGCTAAGGGAACCATTTTTATGTGCTCAAGTATGTAGGTCTGGCTCCAGGTAAACCCTGGACATCACTACCACCAGAAATCATCCAGCAGCCTCAACAGCCAGCCTGGCTCTGGACATCTGTCATCCTGCCTGTGGCCAGAAGGAAGCTGAGGACTTCCAAAGGAACAGCTCCCCCAGCCACGTTCTCCTTCCTGGCAAACCTTTCTCTGTTTCTGTTTGCAAAGTGGGCAAGCAGTAAAGCTAGACCACACACACTGCTTGCTCCTTATGAGACGGTGCCTTTTCTCTTTGCTTCTGCCAAAGTCTCTGAGTTGGGAAAAGTTGACAGAATACTTTCTGTTGCCAAATCCATTCTCTTAACCTGCTGAATCAGGAGCCTAGGGTACCCCACACCCCACCCCACCCCCTGTCTGCACGTTGGGACTCTGGTAGCTCCAGGCGGTACACAATGCTGATCTCAGTGCCCCACCTAGAGCTGGTCTCTCCTTCGTGACATCCTTGTAGGCAGCTGTAAGAATTTCACATCAGGAGACCTGCACAGCCGGCAGTCAAACCCCAAACTGCAGAATCTCATTACGCAGCTCATTAACCGTAGGGGGGTGTGTGTGTGTGTGTGTGTGTGCGTGTTATATGTTACGGGGGAGAAACTATACATACAAGGCTTTTTATATTCTCCAAATAAGTGCAGTCTATGAAGACCATCCAAATATAGATGATTCTATCGATCAGTGATGAGGAAGACGTGGCTCTCCAGATGTCTTTGGACTGCAATTCCCATCATCCTTCACCATAAGCTATGCTGGCTGGGGCTGATGGGAGCTGTAGGCCCATTAGCCCTAGCCAGCATGCCCCATAGCCAGGGATGATAGGAGTTGGAATCCAACATGTGGGAGGTCTCCTGCCCTGCTTTCAAGAAAATGATAACTTAAGAAGCTGCCCTAGATCATGTCAGACTGTGTGTCCATTTAGCCTAGTATTGCCTTTTCTTGACTGGGAGCAGCTCTTCAACCGTCTCAGGAAGACAGAGGCCCTTCCCGTTGGCCTGCTACCTGTTCCTTTTAACTGGAGAGACCGAGAGGGGGGGAGAGAGAGAGAGAGTGGTTGAGAAAGACACAGATGGAGAAAGAGGCAGAAAGTGAGCTTTGAGCTTGGACAAGCTGAAAGCATCTGGGGTTGCTGGATATCCAATGTGGGAGGATTAGATCTGCTTATTGTAGGAGTACGAAACGTCTGCCTTCGCCTCTACTCAACTTGTATATTTCTAAATAAACTGAAACGTAACAGGAGTGCTATACGTCGCCAGTGATCTCCACCAAAGCCAGGGAAGCGCGATCCCTGGAACGGCTCATGGCTTGGAAAGCGGAGAGTGCATCACAACAAAAAATGCCAGTGCAGGCTCCAGGTTTTGGAGGGCCCTTGAGCAAGACACCCTCTGTGGGCCCTTGCCCACCCTGAGTCCACCTTCTCACCACCATTGTCAGCAGCTGGTCTTGCTCCTCCTCTTTGCCACCACTTGCCCGCTTGGCCGGCAGAGACCCAAGGAGCAAGTAGGCAGTAGCATTGCTCCTCCTCCTCCCCACCACGACCACCACCACTGTTGTCTGGGCTAGAAGGAGAGGCAGGTGAACAAGCAGGTTTCAATAGTGAAGAAAAGGAGCAAGTCAGGGGGGCCCTGCTGGCGTTTGGGCTCTCGGCAGGGGCCCGACCATGCCTACCCTTGACACTGGCCCTGAAAAAAAAAATTACTGTCTGACAATATGATGCCACTCTCTGGCAATGCCTACTTGCCAGACAGCAAGTAAGCAGTGGCATCTACTGCTCTTGCTGCTCCCCACCACTGTTGCCTGGGCCAGAGCGAGAGGCAGGTGAACAAGCAGGTTGCACTGGGGAAGAGGAGGAGCAAGTCCAGGGGGCTCTTGCCAGGGGGCTCCTGCTGGGGTGTGGGCCCTCAGCAGGTGCCCCACCATGCCTACCCTTGACACTGGCCCTTAAAAACAACATAAACTGACTGACAGCATGGGGTCCCAGTTCAAAATAGGCCTCAGCATCTGCAGTGTGCAAAAGGGCAGATTACGCCTTGGCGTTCACGCACATGCTTTTATCGGCATGTGCGCTAGAAATGAAATGCAGCCAACCCCTTCTCGGAAACATAACTTCCAAAAACACTAGGGAAGGAGCGAAGGCCTAACCGTGACACATCTAGCCACTCACACTAATAGAACAAGGCAACGGGCATCCACGAAAGGCAAGAACAGGGACAAAGCAAAGACCATGATTTACCAGGGACAGAATACCGAAAATAGGGACTGTGCATTCACAGTCAATGGGGACAGTTGCAGTATGTGTCCAACAGTCATTCCATACCATAGCTCAGTGGTAGAGAACCTGCTTTGCATGCAAAAGGTCTCAGGTTATCCCCAGCAACTCCAAATAGGGCTGGAAAAACTCCTGCCTGAAAGCCTGGAGAGCTGCTGCCAGTCAGTGTTGACAATACTGGGCTAGATGGACCAAGGGTCTGGCTCAGTATACGGCAGCTCCCTGTGTTCCATCAAGCTGTAGCAGAAGGAGAGAAGGAAAGCAAGGCCGCCATCAGCCCTCCTGGGAAGCCAGCAAGGCCTCCATCAGCCACCTCTCCCTCAAATGTTGTGTACACCTTGCCTAAATCAACGACGTTTTTGCTGCAGCTGCAACCCATTGAGTTTTGCCGTCCCATAATGCTGATGTCAACAGCTGTTACAGAACCACTCCACATGGCACTGGAAATCTCACTGCCAGGGGTAACCCTGAGGTCCAAATGTCAGTAGCATCATGCTATCAGGAAAATGTCGACATCTGGGTATATACTGCCTTCCTGATACATTTTTCTGTGTGTGTGAAAAGCCTCCAAAGCCCCAAGTGATGGAGATGTCATCTCCACTTAATTAAAAGATGGTAATCTCATGGTGTGCCATTCCAGTCTAGGGAGCCGGGACAAACCTTCGTGGATGCGGCTCTCAATTAGGGTGGCCACAAAAGAGGAAACGCCGCAGTCCTCCCCGCCCCCCAAAGAGGGCAGCAATCTGCAGAAAACGTGCACGCGCTTCTTTACATGTATAGATGCAAATGTAGAAATAATGACTATAATTTAAATGGAAATGCAGTCCGTCTCAGCATAGTGGGGAAGACAGTGACAGGTGACTTGTTTGACTGCTCCATCTGCAGTCCAGGTGCTTCATGGGCAACTTCAAGGGCCCTGCTGTTCTCCCTTCTGAAGGTTCTTTATCTTTAAACCAGACTTGGACTAGGCAGCCCTTCAAAGAGAGGACACCTTCAAATAAAGGATGGTCCTCTGACAGCCCTTCAAACAGAGGATTATCCTCTGTAGAGTAGGACACATGGCCACCCTCCTCTCGATTTTGTGTGTGTGAAAATATTGTTGATTTAATTTGCTGACAATGTGATCCTGCTGACAGAGCCAGTTCCAGGTTTTTGCAGGGAGCTCAGGCAGGAGGCCTGCAGACTTTCCTTTCTTGGGATGTCCTTTCCCCCCACATGCAGCCACTTTCACCACCACTCCTTCCCTTCCCTGGCTGGGCAAATATGAGTGGTGGCTGGGCATCCCTCCCAATGAGGGATAATGCCAGTGGTCCCTGCCTCATGACAGGCAGTGCTGAGACAATTTGACAATGGGTGAGGTGCCAGGTAGCTCCAAAGGAAGCAACAGCAGGCCCAGTCTCATCATCTCTCCAATATCTCCAGCTGACAGTGGGACACTTGCAGGTTCGTGGGCCTCAGCAGATGCTTAACCATGCTGACCAGTGACACCAGCCCTACCCGGCCCTTTGTCATAAGAACATAAGAAGAGCCATGCAGGATCAGACCAAAGGTCCATTGAGACCAGCATTCTCTTCATACAGTGGCCAACCAGCCGCCCACAGGAAACCCACAAGCAGGACAGGAGTGCAACAGCACCCTCCCACCCATGTTCCCCAGCAAATGGTGTACATAGGTATATGCCTCTAATACTGGAGGTAGCATGTAGCCATCAAGACTAGTAGCCATTGATAGCCTTCTCTTCCAGGAATTTGTCTAACCATTTTTTAAAGCCATCCAAATTGGTGGCCATCACTGAGTCTTGTGGTAGCGAATTTCATAGTTTGACTGTGTGTTGTGTGAAGAAGTCCTTCCTTTTATCTGTCCTGAATCTCCCACCAATCAATTTCATGGGAGGACCCTGGGTTCTAGTATTATGAGAGAAGGAGAAAAATGTCTCCCTATCCACATTCTCCACACCATGCATAATTTTGTAGACCTCTGTCATGTCTCCCCTGACCCTCCTTTTTTCCAAGCTAAACAATCCCAGCTGTTGTAACCTTCCCTCATGGGGGAGTTGCTCCAGCCCCTTGATCATTTTAGTTTCCCTTTTCTGCACTTTTTCCAGCAATACAATGTCCTTTTTAGGTGCGATGGCCAGAACTGTACACAGTATTCTAAGAGTGGTCACACCACAGCTTTGTATAAGGGCAGTATGATATTGGCAGTTTTATTCTCAATTTCTCAGTTCTCATTGCATTTCTTTACTTTTTAAATTATCACCGGTGGTGGAAGCCTCACTTTCTCTGGTGTGTGAGAGAGGAGTTGGGATAAAACTGTGAACAGGCTGTGTGCATTTCTAGAGATTCCACTTGGTGCATGGTGCATGGAATACTGCATATCACAGAATTGGCATCCTGAGGCAGAAGCTGCCTTCTAAAGAAACTCAGCTCCACCACATGTAATTCCTAGGCCATTGCTTGCTGGTACTAGTAGCATGCATCCAGAATCTGGTAGGCAAAAGAAACCGGGAACCTAAAGGTTCCATCAAACACATCTTAGAAAAGTAGCACAGAGTGATGTTTGAAAGGTATCACTCTAATACCGAATTCATGTGGTGAGTGACACCAGGGCTGTAGGCAAAATGCGTCCTCTGAGAAACAAGAGGGAAGTATCAGCATGCTTTAGGGAACCCTCAGATTTGCAGAAGAACAAAAGTTAAACAACCCATGAACAGAAGTTAAACAACCCATGAACCTCTGTTACAGCAGTGGGGAACCTGTGACTCTCCAGAGGTTGTTGGACTCCAGCTTCCATCAGCCCCAGCCTGCATAGCCAATTGTCAGGGATGATAGGAGCAGTAGTCCCACAACACCTGGAGGACCAGAGGTTCCTCCGTCCTGATCCAGCAGCTTTATGACAAGCAGAAATTCCTGTTGTTACTGTTCCTGTTGTTACTGACACTTCTGAAGTGCCTTGCCCCGCTCTAGCTAAGGGTAATTGCTGCTGTTACCTACAATTAATTCCCAATGATTATTCAACGGCTTCCTCTGCCTAAAAAGGAAGGAGGCCCCGTGGCTGCCACAGCCCATACAACAAGTTAAGGAAGCTTTTCCCACCATCGGGTCATCAGCAAGACTCAGAGAGGGTGCAAACGTTGTTGTTGATTTTTAAATATCCAGACGTGAGATGTGGTTTTTGAACGACATGCACTTCCATTTTCCCTTTTTACCAGGGTCAGTCCCTACTTTCAGGAACCAGTCACTGGTAAGTCATTGGCCCTGTTTGGAAGAGGTTTTGAGGATGCTGCAGGGGTCAAAGAGCCTGGGACACTTCGGGCACAATCGTATCGATTGCACCCTCAGTGATCATAAGTCCCTGAACTTGGAGGCTTACGATCATCCTATGCAGGGCAGAAGGAGCTGCAGAGACGATCTTCCCCCTCCACATCCTCCCACCCTGCATTTTCACTAGATGGGCTTTTCAGCCCATCTAGCTGGGGTGTTTTGGGGGGCAGGGAGAGAGAAGGAGGCTGGGGAGCCTTGGGAATAGCTCGTATCCTGGCCTCTCCTGTCTTCTCCCCTCTCCGCCCACTGAAACACCTCCCCCCCTCCAAGGTCAAGTTCCCAACCTTTCCACGCTGGCTGCAAGGGGGGGGGAACGGATCTCCAGTTCCCCCTCTCCGAGGTCAGCGTGCTATCTCCGACATCAGAGCTGGGAATCCAAAGTATCTTACGGCCCCTCAGACGCTGTCTATGGGCCATAGGATTGCTCCCCCTTGTCTAAATCTGTGATGTAATTCTTTGAATTACATACACTTCTATCTTCCCTATTTACCAGGGACAACCCCTACTTTCAGGTACCAGTCACTGTAAGTCATTGGCCCTGTTTGGAAGAGATTTAGGGGATGCTGCAATGGTTGAAGAGCCTGGGACCCTTAGTGAAAAAAATCTGGATGCAGAATAAGCTTAATAGCTGCAAAGTTTAACGCTCAGGTTCCTTCCCTGCATACATCCAGGGGCACGATCCTGTTCTTCCTTCTAGAACTCCCAGAGGTAGCATCAGGGAAGGACTCTGGGGCAAAGGCCCAGGCCCCACACGCAATACAACGAGGAGAGCCTCCAAATACAGCAGGGCTGCCCTACAACAACGTGAAGAAAGTGAAGTAATACACACTTTCATGTAAAGAGTGGCAGGGGGTCGGGGGATATAAGGTCATTCAGTCGAAAGTTTAAAATCACCGAACTGCACCACTGAGAACCCCCCAACCCTCATCCTTTCAGTCTAGTATAAGTCATGGGGCAGACTGGACTCTGATTACAGGACATTATGAAATGCTGATTTAGATCAAGGGATGGATCACAGATCAGATGTATCTTCAGCTGAGTCTTATTCAGCAAAAACATTTGTTTCATGTGTATTGGACACCGCAATGTCTCTTTAATAAAAGATTATCTAATTCGGCTAATTGCTGGCGGTGCAATGCATAAGAATATCAGAAGAGCCCTGCCGGATCAGACCAAGGGTCCATCTAGTCCAGCTTTCTCTTCATATAGTGGCCAACTAGCTGCCCACAGAAACCCACAAGCAGGACATGAGTGCAACAGCACCCTCCCGCCCATGTTCCCCAGCAACTAGTGTACATAGGCATACCGCCTCTGGTATTGGAGGTAGCACATAGCCATCAGGACTAGTAGCTAAAGCAACTAATGCTTCCTTTAAATATATGTTTTGGCAATGTCCAGTAGTTGCTGCTTTGGGGAAAGAGGTTATTATGTGAATAAATTTTGTACTGGGGCAGTCTTTAATATTCCCTGATGTATATTCACTCTTTTAATCTATTTACCTGCTTCATGGAAATTGATGAATGATCAGTGTAAATGAATTCTCCACGCCCTCTTAACAGCTAAAAGAGTGATATTACAACCTTGGAAGGATAAACACTCACCTCCTATAATGTAATGGATTGAGGTCCTTATAATGCTTTCAACATTTGAATGGGTGGCATATAGATGCCACCTTTAAATGGATACTTACTTAGATATCTGGTCTGCTTTTGTTGAAGTCTATGTATAATTGCTAGTAAGTTGTATTCATATATATATATGAGAAACTATACGTTTCAAATTCCAAACTGCCGCTCCTGATTCCCAGTTAACAGCACAGCCACTGATGAGGGTGGAAGCCGAAACATTTAGCTTAAAATATATTTTAATGCTCTGTTGTTAGTCTCTTTCTCTCTCTCCCTCTCTCTCTCTCTCTCTCTCTCTCACACACACACACCCCCCCCAGTGGGGATGGTATATGCATTTCATATGTATTCATTGCTATGGATACATACACATTTATGTGTGTATGTTTTTAAAAAACCCAAAAAACTAGATGGTTTTAAAAAAAATGTTACTGTGAGTTGGTAGCATTGCCAGTCTTGAAGTTTCACAGATGCACTCCTTGGATTTCTCAAAAATAAATCTCTGTGTCGGCGAACGGAATGTAGGAGATGCAGCTTGACAGTAATATGACATAAGAACATAAGGAGAGCCCTGCTGGATCAGACCAAAGACCTCTGTAGTCCAGCATTCGGTTCCCACACTCAGCTGACGGGCGTCAAGATCAGGCACCTACCGTGGGTCCCCACCCATTGACAGGAGCCCCCTGGAGTTGCTCCCCTTCTTCACCCTTGCAACCTGCTTGTTCACCTGCCTCTTGCTCTGGCCCAGACAATAGTGAGAAGGAGGAGCAGTAGATTCTACTGCCTACTTGCTCTTTGCTTGCCAAGTAATGATGAGAAAAGAAGATGAGGAGCAGTAGCAGGAAGTACCAATGGTGACAAGAAGGTAGATGCACTGAGGGAGGGCACCTATTGAGGGTGTCTTGCCCCAGGGCCCTCCCAGACCTGGAGCCGGCGCTGCACACAGTGGCCAACCACATGCCCACGGGAAGCCCACAAGCAGGACATGGGTGCAAGAGTACCTCCCATCTGTGCTCCCCAGCAAGTGGCACAGGTACAGAGAGGCCCGCTGCCTCTGATACTGGGGTAATACCTAGGTAGGGGAACAACTTACACAGCAGCAAAAGAGAGGAAATGCATCACCAGAGGACAAAAGAGGACCCAGAGGTGCATAAAATTTGCATGTGTTCATTTATCTATATAGAGAGATGCAAATTTAGAAATAATGGCTATTATTTAAACAGAAATAATCTCTCTCTCTCTCCGGAGAGGGGAAGATGGCGACTTGCCTGCCTGCCTGCCTGCCTGCCTGCTCAGTCGGCTGTCTAGGTGCTAAATGTTGATGAGCCAGTGTGGTGTAGTGGCTAGAGTGTTGGAGTGGGAGCCAGGAGATCCGGGTTCTAGTCCCCACTCGGCCATGGAAGCTCACTGGGTGACTTTGGGCCAGTCACAGACTCTCAGCCCAACCCACCTCACAGGGTTCTTGTTGTGAGGATAAAATGGAGAGGAGGAGGATTATGTACGCCACCTTGGGTTCCTCAAAGAGGAAAAAAGGTGGGATATAAATGTAATAATAAAATTAATTAATTAATTAATTAAAAACCTCTGGGCCCCTGCTGCACTCCCTTCTTATAGTTCTGCATCTTTAAACCAGGCCTGGACTGGTGGACAGCTCTTCAAAGAGAAGATACCTTCGAATGGAGGACTGTTCTCTAAGAGCTCTTCAAGTGGAGGACTGTCCCCTGTAAATCAGGGCGCACAGCCACTGAATATACATAGCCATCATGACTAGTAGCCATGGACAGCCTTCTCCTCCATGAATTTGTCTAATCCCCTTTTAAAGCCAACCTGGTGGCCATCACTACACCTTGCGGTAGAGAATTCCATAGTTGGACTATGTGCTGTGTGAAGAAGTCCTTCCTTTTATCTGTCCCGAATCTCCCACCAATCAGCTTCAGTGTATGTAAAAAACAACAACACATTTATTACTTTTAAGGCACAATCCTATGCATGTTTAAACAGAAAAAAAGGCCTACAACCCCCAGCATTCTCTAGCCAGCTATGCTGGCTGGGGAATGCTGGGAGTTGTAGGGCTTTTTTTCTGTCTGAACACACATAGGACTGCACTCTTGGTTTTACCATTTTCTGTCTAAACATGCATAGGATTGCACTTTTGGTGTTAAACATGCATAGGATTGCACCCTTGATGTTACCATTTTCAGGGCATCTTACCATAATATAAACAATAAAAAAATAAGTAACAACAACCAACATATGGCAATAAAATCCTAACAGGAGCATGGTTACAGCCAGTTCAAAGAATCCTGCAAGAGGCCTAGAAAATGCTGGATGCCTGGGGAATGTTGGGAGTTGTAGGACTTTTTTCTGTCTAAACGTGCATAGGATTCCACCTGACAAAATTAAAAATTTCACCAGTGCATCACTCTGTAAAATGAGTACTACTTTTTTTAAGAAGATAGGCAGTGGGTGGGCAGTGGGAATGACCCATTGTACAAATGCCTAATTCCGTGATAAGATGTGGCATATCGAAGTGACTTCATGTGTAATCTGAGGATGAGATTCTGAGCTTGAGTTATAAGTTCTGCAGATATTTCTAGTTCTTAGTTTGTGCTGGTAGCACATTGTGCTACTTTGTTCCGTGGCAGATTGATAGTGGTGACCTCATACCATTTGTGTCAGGCCTAGCTTCTTCTTGAGTCAGAATTCCACCCCTGGGCGGAGAGAAAGACCCTCTCTACAGCTGGGCCAAATGTTCTTGGCAAATGTATGAGTAAATGCAATATTTGCAAGGCAGATTACTATACCAATCCTCCCGCCACCCTGCCCCCGTTGTTTAAACTACTTGAACACATCCTAGAAAAGTAGGATGCAAATCCTTCAAATTGAAGCAAACACATCTGTCTAATTTTTTTAAATTTTTTTTAAGACATCCAAGTTGGCGGAGGTGACTCTGTATATTACACTATTGCAAACTTACATCAAGCCCATGGGATTAGGGTGGTGATGAAAGTGAAACAAATAATCAGATCCGACCGATAAATAAATATATCAAGTGCTCCAGTCCAGACCAACATGACTGATGCATATCCCACAATTTACGCCCATATCTGATCAAATCATTTAGATATAAACAAAGTTAGTTTGGGATGAGCAGAAGCAGTAATTAAGAGCCCTGCTGCCCACCCTGGAGTCGGCACGCTGCCCTAATTCCAGAAATAGAAGGAGAGACTGCAGTGGGGAGAGGTCTGCATATCCCTGGACTAGATGGACCAATGTCTGGATAAGTATAAGGCAGCATCAGATGTCCAAATATTTTGTTTGCCAGAGGCGCATCAGCTGTAGCAAAGAATGCATTTATTTTTAGCTCATGTAACCCAACAGCCTTGACCTGTGTACATTGTACGAATTAAGTATATTTGCATATTTCTGCTTCTTCTGCATAAGTTATTCTCCATCAACATGTAAACAGGGATGAATGACACAGGACACTTGAGCCCTATTTGTAAATAATTACAAATAATATACTCTGCTCCTCCCTGCCTTTGCCTTTGATATTTCACCAGGGATTTTCCCACACACAGACACAGAAACATCCAAGCTTATCTTGGGTACGAGCACAAGACACAGTGTTCTTGTAGAAGCTAAGCAGGTCTGGGTCTGCTCAGGTCCTGGAAGGAAAACTGCCTGGGCATCCCTATGTATAGTACCTCTAGTTCTATGCTAGAAGAAAGGTGGGGATCAGTGGCGGCTGGTGGCTCCAATGTCAGTAGGGTAGTCAATCTGCTCTGGGTTTCAGTCAGAACACTAAAGGACCTTGAATAGCTCCTTTAGAATTTTGACTGGCTCTAACTGAAACCTGAAGTAATTCCACCGCCCCACTGACATCAGAACCACCAGCCTTCACTGGTGGGGATATTGTTTGTTTGTTCATCCCAGAGTGCAGGACACGGAATAACGGGCTCAAGTGACAGGAAGCCAGATTCCAGCTGAACATCAGGAAAAACTTCCTGACTGTTAGAGCAAGACGACAATGGAACCAATTACCTAGGGAGGTGGTGGGCTCTCCCACACTGGAGGCCTTCAAGATGAGGCTGGACAGACATCTGTCAGGGATGCTCTGACTTGGATTCCTGCACTGAGCAGGGGGTTGGACTCGATGGCCTTGTAGGCCCCTTCCAACCCTACTATTCTATGATTCTATCTATGATTCTATGTTTATTTGTTTTATTTATGCATTTATTTCATCTCTATACCGCCCAATAGTCAAAGCTCTCCAGGCGGTTCACTATATGTGTGTGTGTGTGTTTCACAAAATCACATATATGTGAAATAAATAAATTGTTGCCACCATAAGGACTAGAAACTTGCCATTAAGAAATTCTCATTATACACCGAATTGATTGGATATTCAGTCCCAAATGCAGCATTCATGCAGAACACATACAGCCCTGGCTTCAGCACAGTGTCTTTACCTACCCTAACCACATCCGAATGACATGGTTTGTTATTTAAAAAGGTGGGGAGAAATGGGGATTCTCTAGAACAGGGGTGTTGAACCTCTTTCTCCCCAAGGGCCAAACTCAATTTCTGAGAAGCTCTCAGGGGGCACATTCCAGTGGTGGGTGGGGCCAACATACCCAAAATACCAGCATATTTTAACGTAAAGCCCTTAATGACAGTAACTAAGCCTCAAGAGAGGTGTTTCGACTAGTGCTGTTCCGAAAATTTCTCCCACCTTTTTTTTTTTACCCTTCTAATTCAATTTGATAGAAAATAAATGGCTTTCAAAAAGAAATTCAAAAGAGGAGAAACTTTGGAGAAATTCTCATGGGTTGGGTTTGGCGTCCTTGTGCTTACCTTACATATGAGGTGGCTACAAAGTGTGCTTGAGTGTCCTGTCACTGTACAGTAATCTTTGTGGCAGACTGTAACCTCCTCGGCTTCCTGCACTCCGTCTCCAGTTAAAGCCATCATGAGGAAGGCATCCTGAGGCAATTCCTCCCATGGGGCTTTTTCAGTCAGAAAGTGCAGGTGGCCTGGGAGGCTGCAGAGCACTGGAAAGATGTGTAACAGAGGGAGAAAACACACACAGCACCCTTGGCCACCTCACAGTAAGCTCCAAAATACCACCAAAATAAATTCAAAATTCTGCCTCAAAAAAGTGGAAGCCTTGATGCTGTGGCCACCTACAGAAGCAGTGCAGTAAACCCAAAACCCCTCGGTGAAAAAAATAGACAGAAGCTGTGCTACAGCCCCTGCCAATAGTGAGCCCTATCTGTCAGAAACTGTGGGAGAATTTCTTCTCCCCTAGGAGAAATTTGGTGAAATCCCCCCCCCCCCATTTCTCTGCCCACAAATAGGCTGGAGAATTTTGAGAGGCCCTTTGCGCACAACTCTAGTTTCAACCTTTAAGAATGAGGAAGAAGTTGACCAAAAGCCAGGAAACTAACAAATGATAGATGGGGGAAACAGGAAGCACCTGGTGACACGGGGAAGGGGGAACCTTCTGGAGACCCTTCTGGGGAAAACTGTATTGGGGCCCCAGGCAAGCCGGATTTGGCCCCTGGGCCTGAAGTTCAACACCCCTGCCCGAAAGCTGGTGGGATGGAGAAGGTGCTGTAAAGGAAGGCAGCTTCCTTGCTCCTTGGCACCCCACTGCATGGTGATGCCATCTGACTAAAATCTGTGCTGTTTGCTATAAGGGCAGTTAGAGGGTTGGGTGTGGACAGTGGGAAATAACTGGATTTGTGGTCAGGTGGGAAACTGGGAGGGAGCAGGGAAGGACTCCAGAGCACTGCCACCTCCTCCCTCCTACAAACATTCACTTCATTCTAATGGGGACTGAATCTCAGCAAAATATTTGGTGGGGGAAGTACTAGTCGGCACAGCACATGTTGTAAACATCAACCCCACCCAGGCAACAACCTGCAATGAACTGGCACTTGTTCTACTGACTTCCACAACACTGGGCTGTTTAAAAGTACATAAATTAAGCAGGTCGATGCTCTGAAATGGCTTGTCACCATTCACACCTGGGAAAGCTTTTCTAGCTGCACAACAGGCAGAAACCCAATGCACCTGGCTTTCCCAATCACCACACGCACAGACTGAGAGACAGTGCAGTGAAGTGGTTATTAGACCAGCACCAGGGGGATCCATGCACAAATCTCTGGCCCACCATGAAGTTCTCTGGGTGACCTTGGGCCAGTCACACACACCCTCTCTCTTTCTCTCTCAGCCTAGCCTGCTTCACAGGGTTGCTGTGAACATAAAATGGGCATGAGGGAGAACCACATATGCCACACCACTCTGAGCTCCTTGGAGACGGGGAAGGATAAAAATGTAATCAATACATCTTGGGGGAAACTTTGCCAGTTGGATTTTAGTCTGTTGCACAGCTTTTAAAGTCACAGGAGCCCTGTCAGGAAATTATAAGTGAATTTCTGGGGTTAAGAAATGAAGGGATGTCTCTTAAAAGCAGCAAACATCTGGCACATATCTACGTTAAAACTTTCATGGTGCATGTTTAGACAGAAAAAAGCCCTACAATTCCTAGCATTCCCCAACCAGCAAGGCTGGCTGGGGAATGCTGGGAGCTGTAGGACCTTTTTCTGTCATGCATAGGATTGTGCCCTAAATCTGTACTGGATCACATGTGAAGCAGTTCAGAGGCAGAAGAGCCAACAGCTTAGAACAGTTTCAGAAGTAAGCCTTAATGTGCCTTTGCGGACGTCTCACGTATTTTATGTGAACATCGGAGCCTTCCTAAATTGAAAGAGAGGCATATGGAATGGGTATTACGCCCAGTGGAGGTCCTGCATTCTCATAACAGACCTGATTGAGATGAGAACCGCTTTATGCTTCCTGCTTGCAAAGGCCCATGCTGGCTGGGGAATGCTGGGAGTTGCAGCACTTTTTCCTGTCTAAATGCGCATAGCATTGTCCCCTAAAACGTTCTTCATGCAGCTTCTTAAAGTCTCCTGTGTGTCCTTGAAGACTCTTTGGGAGGCATCCAGAGTATAGCAGAGCATCTAGGGGTCAGCATACAGCAAGCTGGAGGGAAGGACACCACTGGGCATAAAATGCCAGTTCCAAGCCATCGGCCCCCAGCAAGCATAGGGCTGGCAACATTTTGGGCTGATAATCCTCCTAGGTCTTTCACCAAGGGCTGCATGACAGGCAGACATTTAAGAGGGCAAAGCACAGACTAGAAAGAGTGTAGCGTTTAAGACAGGTGTGGGGGAACTTGCAGCCTTCCAGATGTTGTTAGACTAAAACTCCCATCACCCCTGACCATTGACCATGCTGGCTGGGGCTGATGGGAGTTGGTCCAACAACCTCTGGAGGGCATTCCCTACCCCTGGTTTAAGCGAATGAGCTGTGGCATCCCTGGTAGAAATACCACTTTTTTCCCAGTCCTTGCCTATTTTGCAAGGCTGTTGTACATTTTACTGAGATAATAGAAAAGATATACAGAACATTTTAAGCACCTAGGGAAAGTGTTGCATTAAAACAACAACAACAACAACATATCCCATTATTGCATCTATATACTGAAAAATGATGATGACATAGTTGCCACTTTCCTAATGGCATTAGACAGGATCCGTGCCACATTTAATAAGGCAAATGTAAAAGTTTGCACCAGAGAAACTTGATAGTTTTTTGTTTTTTTTTAATTTTAGGGTCATCTATTTTATTTCTGATTTGGTTAACAGACACTTTTATAAAAGTTGGAAATTTTTTATATTATATTACTTTACATTATAGAACTTTATCATTAACTTAAATTTGTTAGCTCTGAATTATTAGTCATTTTCTTTGATCTATGTTTCATTTGTCCATTTTTACTTTTGTAATATGCTGGATATTTTCTCTCATATACTGAGATGACCTAGACTCTAGGTCCTGGAGTTAGAAACAATAAAAGTGAACTGTATGAATTATTATTATTGGTATTAATTTCCTGTCAGAAAAAGTGGCAGTCTTATCAAAGAGCAAGGGGCCATGCTAGCCAAACCCAAACCTATAGTTCGAAGCCAGGCCGTGCCTTTCAGATCCAAGTCCTGAAATATTCAGGGATGTGGGATTCATCTGGAAAGTAGCTTTCCTCAAGCCCTTGGCTTGGGTGCAGCAAAGGCAGGCTGTTCTCTCTGGTCCCAGAGGAAGGCCTTTTCCCTCACAGACTATAAAGGAGGAAAGAGCAGGAAAAAAAGGATCTTCTTTCAAACCCAGACTGTGGTACTTACTCGTCTCAGCTCGAACTTCCTTCTCCAAAGATGTCCCCCAGCATTTAACAGGACTCACAGCTGTGTGGCTGGAGCGGGCGCTCTCTCCCTCCCCACTAGTCCTATGCGTTCAGCGGCGGCATGTGGGCAAGGCAGAACCTGTGTCCCAGCCCAAGTTTCCCTTTGCCAACAAGGCCCAGCCTTGTTAT
The DNA here is from genome assembly GCF_057233095.1 of Heloderma suspectum. Lineage (NCBI taxonomy): Eukaryota > Metazoa > Chordata > Lepidosauria > Squamata > Helodermatidae > Heloderma > Heloderma suspectum. The sequence continues at coordinate 27,729,498 of NC_139466.1, forward strand.
GGGAGGGTGATGACAATGTGGGTGTGTGTTTTTGCCCTTCAGGGGATCAAACAGGTTTCTCCATCCACGCCAGGCAGAGAGAGAGAGAGAGAGAGAGAGTCTCCCCCTCCTCCCCCACCCCATGTACTTCAGCAAGAAGGTGCCTCTCCCTTGGCACATTCTTTGCATTCCCTGCCCTGTGTCGCTCAAGACATCCTGGGCTGACAGGGAGGATTGGAAACCAAGTCACGGGGTTTTTGCTTTTGCCAGATTCCAGGTGGCTTAGTGCCCAAGGATGCAAAATAAAGAAATAACAACAACCAGCTCATGAAATCACACACACACACTGCAGCATGACCACTCATCAGTGAAATAACCAAGGCCTACAACGGGATGTTCACACCTGTGTGTGTAGGAGTGTATCTTCCCACACCGAAAAGTTGCTTAACAGCACAACTCTAGCCATGTCTACTGAGCACTGACATCCCATTGAGTTCAGTGGAATTTACTCTAGGGGGGCCACTTGTCAAAAAAAGAAGAAATGCATTATCAAAACAGGGCAAAAGAGGACAGGGATTTGCATAGGACGCCACCTTATATTCAGTCAGACCACTGCTTCATCTAGCTCAATATTGTCGACACTGAGTGGCAGCAGCGTCTCTCCAAGGTTTCAATTGAAGTGAAGAGGGGAAGAAGAGGGGGAGGCAGGTTCCAGTGCTTGAAAAAGGAAAATTTATTGTGCTCTACGTGTTTCGGAGAGGTCCCCTTCTTCAGGAGCTATTTAAAGCTGTTCAGTCTCTTGCTCTAAAATGAACAGCGATTCTTTTCTCTAAGTGCTTGCACGCGCTATTCCTAAAGTGATATGTGAGAGCGATATGTGACCAGGTGACCTGTGTGCCTGCCTGTTCAGTCTGCTGCCCAGATGCTGGTGATGGGCTAAAATTCTTAGGGTTCTGTATCTTTAAATTGAAATAGGACAGGACAGCCCTTCAGATAAGAGGACACCTTCAAATAAGAGGACACCTTCAAATAGGGGACAGTCTTCGGGCAGCCTTTCAAACAGAGGACTGTCCTCTGTAAAAGAGGGCGCATGGCCACCCTAATTTACTCACAGGTAAGCATGTATAGGATTGCAGCTTAAGATTCCCAGGGAGTAGGCCTACAAATAAAGACCAGGGAGCACAAGGGACCTGGACCATTTGTAAACTTCTCCCCACTTGACCTGCCCCCCATCTCACCTCTCTCTCCTTCTGTTATGGTAGGGGCCCTGTGGCCCTCTAGATGTTGCCCAACTACAACTTCCATCATCCCCAACCATGCTCCTTTTGCATGTGGCTGATGGGAGCTGGAGTCCAACAACCTCTGGAAGGCACCAGGTTCCCCAGCCCTGTGTTATGTAGAACCATTTTCAGTGGGAAAGTGCAAATGCCCAGGGCATGTTTCCACAACACAACTAGGTACCGGTCTCCACGTTTGCCGCAGGCAACACGAACACCCCTCTTATGGACCTGTGTGCAATGTTTGCCTGTGTCCACCACTGCAAGGGTAAAGAGGTCAAGAAAATAGTACAATCCACAGCCACCTAAGTTAGAAATTACACAAGTGGGACCTGCAACAAAATATTGCAGTGTGGAGTGCTCACTGTTTAGGGTTCCAGACATTTCATTCCATCCCCACCCACACTCCACCTGCAACAGTACGTCATTCTATGGCCACTGAGCGTACTTAGTCCTCATTGGGCTGCCCCCTGCCCCTGCCCCAATTAGGTTTTTTTTTAAAAAAAAATATGACTTATGTATATTGCCAACCTCAGATCTCCCCCAACCCTGCTGATACCTGGCTCCTGTGTGTGGATAAAACCATTTTGGCTAGAAAAGGAATGGCACTCACAGTCTGAACATCAGAAATAGAAGGAGTTATGATGATTCCAGCTTCCCAACTCAAAAAATAAGCCATTTCTCCATCTATCAGGTGTCACAACAGGTGATAGCTGAACAGAGCCCTCCAGGGAGCTGAGCAGATCATGGGTGGCAACACTGAGGGAGGCCTATTGCTTTGACACCAGGCTTGTGCGGGCCTTGGAATCTTCTGGCAGGGCACTGTGTGGATGAGAATGCTGGACTAGATGGACATTTGTCTGATCCAACAAGGCAAATCTTCTGGTCATTTTCACTCCACTCCTCTCCCACATCTTTTCTTTCACAAGGAAGATCCAAAACGTTTGTTTCAGTGCACACTACAACAAAGTGAAACCAGAAGCAGCAACAGCAGCTATTATTATTACTGTTACTTGTTATTATTTACTTAGATGCCTCTCTGAAAAGGGACTGAAGGCAATTTATAACAAAATTTAAACATACTAAATTTAAAAAATACCTTTATCCCCTAAAATACAACCACCCCATAAAACAACTAAAACATCAGTGACAGCCATAAACAATGCAACTGATGAATTAAACAGCCCACCATATGCCATCCAATGCCTGGGAACAGAGGAAACTCTTAACCTGGTGCAGAAACAATGACAATGTTGGTGCCAAGCGGACATTGCTGGGGAGAGCATGCCATAATATGAGGGCCCATCTGTTTGTCAGTTCCCCAGCCTGAGACTCTCGCGATGGTTTGTGTGAGCGGCGGGACAGACGGCTTGCAACTGTGGCAAATGAAAAACATTTGCCCCCAGCAAATGAAAAACATCACAGCAAAATGCCTTCCAGGAGAAAACCACAGATGGCTGCAAAGTGGCGACTGCATCTTCTATCCCAAGGGACCTCGACTCGCAGCCGCCCCAGAGTAAAAGGCTCGTGTAGATGGGGCCTGAGTCTAAATCTTGCTTACATCTTTAACTAATGGAAAATGTATCCTCAGTGGATTTTCTTGTGTTTTTTAGTTTTTTTCCTCCCCTCCCCCCTCCCCTTGTAGGGAAGCAAATATTTGTTTTGGGAATTTGATGGTCTGTGGATGAGTAATAATAAACTGGAGATTGATAGTGATCTTCAAGCTCCTTTAGTGCTACAAGGACTACAGTTATTTGATGTCCCTCAGTGTACCTCTACGGCAGCAAATTTTACAGGTGAAGCATACATCAGGGAAAAAAAGAGTAATCTCTTTTTGACAGCTCTATATTTAAGAGCTTCAAGATTTAATTGGGTGTTCCGCTGTGTTCTGTTACAGTCAAATCTCCCACCAAGCAGAAGCCAGAGGGCTTTATTCCCTCTCTTTCCACCAAACACCGCAAACACTGCTGAAAGTCAAGAAGTCGGGTGTGGTAGTCAAACCACCCATTTGATGAAAGGAAATCAAACTGGTTTTTCATGAGTTTCTCTCCCTTGAGCTTCTGTCCTCCTTAGCTGCAAGTGGCAAGGAGAATGCAGCCCTCTTGCCAAAGGCGTCGTCAAATCCACAATGCTTCTGAGAAGCGATGCCAGTTTCCCCCTCCGGCTTGTGCATCACCTTGCACATTTTAACATGGGATCCCATTTGCCATTCCATTGCATGGGCACCTAGTCTGGAAATATCTTTCCGGATCTTTTAATGGCCCCATGGAATATCCAGAAAGGGGACACACCAAGGCAGGTTGCTGGTTCTTTTTGACACATGCAGTCATTCTTTTCTTTTAAATTATTTCTATGGAGTTTTAATCACGTTTTCAATGTAATCACTGAGCACATAAAAAAAATCTAACAAAATACAAACATTACATAGGAAATCCAGTCAAAAGGGGTCACAGGAGTTTCAGTGTATTCATAACCTTACATTTATCCTCAGAAATTCTTCAGGGGTTTAAGATTCAGCTGCAATTATCCAAGGCTGCAATCTTATGCATGTTTAGACAGAGAAAACTCCTACAACTCCCAGCATTCCCCAGCCAGCATAGCTGGGAGTTGGAGGAGTTTTCTCTGTCTAAACATGCATAGGATTGCAGCCTAAATGTGCCTTTCCATATTTGTCCATGACATGGTGGTGGTTTTCTCTGGGAACCTTGTTTATTCATGAAGTCAATGAATTTATACCAGATTGTATGGAAGCTGTCATATTCTTTTTGTTGTCTTTGTGCCTTATCTGTTTAGGTAGTTTTTCAGCCAACACAATATTCCAATGGTAGTTATGCCACACAGTTATTGCTAGATCTGTAGATTCTTTCCAATTTTTTGCTATTAATTGATGAGACGCTACCATAATAAAAGTCAGCATTTCTTTGGTAAATGTTCATTAGGGCCTCTACAGATAGTAGTGCCAATTTAGAATCCAGGTGAACTGCCACTCCTGTTATATTACTGTATTCTTGGAGGACCTCCCTCCAAAAGCGATGTAAGCTTCTCAACTCCAGCAGTCACAAAGGCTGGCTCAACACTAGCAAAATTGCAACGCTTCTAAAACAGGCTTGTACAACCTTAGGCCTAGGGGATAAATCCATTCTTCCGGGATTCCCTTTCCACAGCTTTTGTGCAATCCCAGCCCTCCTCCCCCAATTCTAAAAAAAGGCTGAACTGCCTGTCCGAAGGCTTAGCTACTGACAGTAAGGGTGCAATCCTATACATGTTTAGCCTGAAAAACATCCTACAACTCCCAGCACTCCCCAGCCAGCCTGGGACATGTTGGGAGTTGTAGGACTTTTTTCCATTCTAAACATGCATAGGATTGTGCCTTAAGAGCTTTAAGCTACAGTATGCTTGGGATTTTTTTTGTCCCACCGCTGCTTGCCTTCAGCCCCACCAACCACTGGAATGACAAGGTTTGTCCTACAAATACATTCCGAAACAGCTGGTGTAACACAACAGCAAAGGAATTGAGCTATGAATCATGAACCCCCCACCCCCACCCAGACACTTGAATCTTGACTCTGCCATGAACTCATGAGGTGGCCTTAGGTAAGTCACTTTGGCACAGTCCCTAATAAGCGTATAACACATTATTGCAGGGCTCTTTAAGGATTACAAGAGAATGCGCGAGAATGCTTAAAAGTATTTATATGGTGACCAGTGGAGGCTGGTGACTCTGATGTCAGTGGGGCTGATCTATTTTGGGGATTGGTTTCAGCATCTTGGACTGCTCCTTTAGTTTTCTGACTGAAACCCAGAGCAGATTCCCCCACTGACCTCGGAGCCCCTAGCCTCCACTGATAGTCACTGGGAAACACAGGAGGGAGGCTGCCGGTGCATCACATCCTGCTTGTGGGCTTCCCAAAGGCATCTGGTTGGCCACCTGGACTACAGAGGCCCTTGGTCTGATCCAGTAGTGTTCCTCTCATGCTGATACATTGACATATGCTCCAATCGCTCCTGCTGCACCTCTCCTTTCTGGTTTTTCTCCCTTGCACCTATGCAGACACCTACCAGTTGGAACTGGCCATTGTTGCCATACGTATATACACCAAAGATAGTGTCTCCTGGATGCACAGAGATGACATCCTGTTGTGGGACCTTCACATTGGTCCCCACACCTCGCAGGGTTTTTTTTTTCTTCTTCCAAGAAGCGGAGAAGGCAGCAATGATGCAGTTTTGTGCCACTTCTGACTGGTACAGAGATACTGAGCATTCTTCTGCAACAGAAGCCAAGCCTCAGCTCTGCCCTTTCGACACCTGGGTGTGCCCAGAGTGGAGCTTTTGGCTGTGGCTCTGACTCATGGCAAGAGACTGAATGGAATCTCTTACCATATAAAGTCCCCAAATCCTCCCCGTCACTCATGCCCCAGTTGTCACCCCTGCATGGAACCTCAAGGTGTACCGCAGGGTGAAGAACCAGCGGCCTCCTAGATGTAGTTTGACTCCAACTCCCATCAGCCCTAGCCAGCATACCCAATGTTCCAGGATGATGGGAATAGTGCTCTAACTTCTTCCTCACCCCTGGTCAACCGCCAGATGTTTTGGACTACAACTCTCACCAGCCCTAGCCAACATAGCCAATGGTGAGGGATAATGGGAGTTGTAGTCCAAAACATCTGGAGGGCCACAACCTCACCAAGCCTATCCAGCATAGCCAATGGTGAGGGATGATGGGAGTTGTGGCCCTCCAGATGTTTTGGCCTACACATTGCCCACCGCTGCCTTTGCAATTAATTGGGGGCCAGCAAGCATAGGATCAGGGAAGTCTATATTACCTTTTGCCACAGGTATCAATGCCATTCATTCACACATTTGTTCTTCAGCATTTGAAGAACAAATTTGTTTCTCGAATTATTGCAATTCCCATTTTGCCCAGGTGTGCTTCCCTTTTTAAAAGGCGCTGCCTTGTAGCATTCCACCCCCCCCCCCCAGTTCCCATCCCCAGGGGCACCACACTGGATTGCCCAGCACCATTGCCTCTTCTCCGTCTCCAGTTGGCGAAACGTAGACAAGAACACAGGGGCCATGGAACAGGCACACCTGCCGATCACCGAGCATGTGCAGTTTCACATTTTAAACGCATGTAAATCATAGCACCATCATGCCTACAGGAATAAAGTGATTGTGCTTCTGCTGCCCTTATACAAAACACATTGACCTGGGAAAAAGCACCACTGCATTGTGGAAAAGGATATATATTTTGAGAAATTCTGGAATTTGTAAAATTCAGAATTTCAGTGTGGTGTAGTGGTGAGAGTGTTGGATTGAGAGATCCAGGTTCTAGTCCCCACTCAGCCATGGAAGCTCAATAGGTGACTTTGGGTCTGTCACAGACTCTCAGCCCTCACAGGGTTGTTGTTGTGAGGATAAAATGGAGAGGAGAATGTAAGCTGCCTTGGGTTCCTTGCAAGAGGAAAAAAGGCAGGATATAAATTCAACAAATAAATAAAATCTATACATGTATGAACTCGACACACTACAGGTGGTCATTTGTTTTGTTTTGAAAAGGATAATATATCAACATTAAAAAGGAAAAAAGAGCATCTGTATCCATGAACATGCCCAGTTGGTTGCCCTGACTATAAAAAAAACATAAGGATGCTCTGCCAAATGGTACCACTGCAGTGGGTCTAGGTATGTTCATCCCAGCCCAGGTGCTGTTCACAGGCTTGGCTGCAGTGCCTCCAACACTTGCCACTCATCGGATGGTCCTTTGGAGTCCCCCTGGACTGAAGGGCCATTGACCTCTATCCCAAAGTGCAGCCCTACCTGCACCACTGGCTGTGCCGCTGCTTTGGAAGACTCACTTGTAGCTGGTGTGCCCCATCTAAAGGCAGAACTAGTTATTGCACCCCAATATTGCCTCTCAATTTAGGACGAATCTGATGTTTCGCATACACAAGACGGCCACAAAGGCAAATCGAGGCTCACTTCTGCAACTGTTCTAAGTCGTCGGATCTTCTGCCTCTGGACTCCTTTACAAACCATCTAATGCAGATTTAGGGTGCAATCCTATGCATGTTTAGACAGAAATAAGTCCTACAACTGCCAGCATTCCCCAACCAGCATGGCTGTGGATGGAGAATGCTGGGAGCTATAAAACTTCAAAGAACCACCAAGACTCAGAGATGATGTAAATGTTGTTGCCTTTTAAAACTATCTAAAGGCACAATCCTGTGCATGTCTAAGCAGGGAAATATCCTACAATTCCCAGCATCCCCCAGCCAGCACTGCTGGCTGGGGGATGCTGGGAATTGTAGGACTTTTCCATCTAAACATGCATAGGACTTTTGTAGGACTTTTCCATCTAAACATGCATAGGGTTGCACCCTCAAGCTCAGTAAAATTAATGGCCTTAAGTAGTTGTAACACTGTGTTGTTTGTAGCTTTACAGACTAATCCGCTAGGAGGACAGGTCTTTGGGGGTGGGGGAGAAGAGAACAACGGTGACTTCTGCTTGCCCAAGGTCTCCCATATGAAATGCTGATGTTCAAAATAGTACAGGGTAGGATGGGGACATCCTCAAAATGCCAGGACCACAGATAGTTGCTCTGGGCTTCACCCACTTTCCACAAATGCAGTGCAAGCACCTGGCTTGCAGAATAGGCTCTTAGTGACAAAAAGAAAATTTGGGGAAAAGTGCATCATGTGCTTGACTGTAAATAGATGAGAAGATGCTATAGTTAATCGCTGGTCTTTGCAACTAAGGGCACACTCCTCTGTATGTTTAGACAGAAAGAAGTCCTTCAACTCCTAGCATTCCCCAACCAGCCGTGCTGCCTGGGGGATACTGGGAGCTGTAGGACTTTTTTCTGTCTAAACATGCATAGGATTGCATCCTTAATTAGCAGAACAATCAAATTAGGAAATGCTATGGCAGCCACCAGTTTGGAAGGAGCACAGCAAACATTGGGAAAAGTCCACACTGCCAGTCAAGCCTGCTATATCCAGAGCTCAGACTAACACCCCTGAATGACGTACAACGAGGTGCTATTGTGTAAAAGGACTACAGCCCTAGGTAGCAGGGGTCAAACAAATCCACGTTAAACCTCAACTTACGTTTATTCCTTTCAAGGAATTTCAAAGCCAGTTTACAGGTGGACACTTGCAGAAGAGGGGAGCTCAAATGTCATTAGTTTAGCCATGCTAAAAAAAGCATTTTTTCTACTACTAAGGTAACGTCTTCCCCCCCAATGAGAAGCCTTATTTACTATGTTTTACTCTCCATAGGTCTTGCTTGTAGAAACCTATCATGATGTTGTTCTGATTTCTGCTTGCACCAGAATTGCATGGCTTGTGTTTATGCTGTACTAGGGATCTACTTGAAATAAATAAAAAAACCCAAAAGACAAATGCTTGGTGTCCGAGAGTTGTTCTGGAAATTCTGTGCGTTTAATACCAGAAGTCAATAAAAACCTGCACTGCTGGTGATGCTTTTGCACTGGGGAAAATTGAGTGGGACTGGTTAGCTGATGGTCTAGGGGCAACTAAATGCCGGAAATCTATCTTGTAGAATCCCTGGACAAATTTGTCACAGAAGACACACAAGAGCCACCAATTGCTACTCAAGCAAGAATACCAGCACAGGAAGATCAACCTGGCTCGAAGAGCATTTAAATGCCCACTTATAGCTCACCACCTTGTTACAGACTTTAAAAACTGTTTTCCCCTCCTCTTCCTTTCCTCTCCATGCCCCTTCCCTTGTGTGTCTTGTCATTTTAGTTTGTAAGCCTGATGGAAAGGCCGGTTTCTCTCCGGTTTTTACTGATGTGAGCTGCTTTGGGAGACAAAAGAACTGTCTGAAAAACAGGAAAAAATACAGTAAGGAAATAAATAACAAATGAAACAAGACGGGAACAAAGCTTCCTCTTCAGCCCCAAAACGTCACCTTGCGCCAGGAAGGAAAACAGTCAGGCCCCAGACCACCCCCCACTCACCCCCCAAAGAAGAAAGCAACCAGGAAAACACACCTTGCACACTTCACTGTTCTCTGAACAGGCACAGCTAGTAAACAGTCTGACTGGCGCAAGATAGCTCAGGCTGATCAAGCCCAAGGGTTTAAAAGAAACACACAAGGCTTAGTCCAACCAGGGCAACCGCCATTTCAGAGATGCTGGCTACATCAGGTCAGCTGCAAACAGCCGGGATGGCGAAGTTGTTCCAGACTACGGCCTCCAGGGAGCTCTGGCAGTGGCCAGAGTGAAAGGCGGGAGAGACCGGGTAAAGTCAAGTCCGTGCCAGGGATCCTGGAGATGCTGTCTGGGGCCTCCAGACAGCTACGCAGCACGGTGGAGGTGCGGGTAGCTCTCGACGGTCTTCGCCACGGCTTTGTCCAGGCTGACCAGCGGCTTGTAGCCCATGTCCCTCTTGGCACGTTCACAGCTGTAGTAGTGGAACGTCCCAGCCAGCGCCACCCGCATGGGAGTGAAGGTGGGACTGAGTGTGACAAAGGGGCTGAGCAGCAGCAGGACCAGCGACAAGAGGAGGGCCAAGTAATAGGCCAGCCAATAGGGGATGTGGTATTTGGGAGCCTCGTAGTCCAATCCTGTCAGGATGCGGGACATGAAATCCCAAAAAGGGACCGGCTCGTCGTTTGTGATGTGAAACGCCTGCAAGTCAAGAGAACAAAACAAAAACAGGCCAGAGGGGAAAGAGGTGAGGGATAAGAATTAACTGAGCCATGAGCTGCTGCCATCAAAGCCTCTGGAAGTTATTATTGATTTAAAGCGTTCTTAATCCTGCTTCTCAGCCAAAAAGGATCCCGGAGCAGCTTACCCACAATCAATAAAAGATAGTCCCTGCCCACAGGCTTGCGGTCGACAAAGACACGACACAAAAGGAAGAAGGGACAGGGAGGGAAGAGGAAAAAAGAAGGGGGAAAGCAAGCGGTCTTTCAGCAGGGATGGTGGAATGGCCCTGCAACCCATCTCACCTCCCCCAGCTTCCACAAGTGCAAAGGCATTCTGGGCCTGGACATCGGGGGAGTTTTGAATGAGGAGGTGCAAAAGACACAGCAGGCAAGATGGGAGGAATGCTCTCCCGTAAGCGCCTCTCACCATGTGTGGCAAAGAAAAGGCCTCACCTTCCCACACAGGGGAGAGTCTCTCTGAAGTTGCTCTGCAGCCAGGATGTGTCCATGGACGACATTCTCCACAAAGGTAAAATCCACCAAGTTCTTCCCATCGCTGCACAGAGAAGAGGGAAAGGGTTCAGGCTGAGATTTACACACAAGAACCGAGCCCTTGAACACAGACAGCTCAACTAGTTGCGACGCTGATTGTGTGAACACCATTCACACACACGTCTCAGTTTTGTTCGCTATTAATATTTCAAAATATCAATAGCACTTGCAGGGAATCCCAAGCAGCACCAAGATCATGAAGGGTGGAGAGAAAAGGTGACCGTTCCCCCCTCCGCCCCAGTCGAAAATCATTCCCCTGAAGGTATTTGCATCCGGGGGCAAGTCTCCACTGGTGTTCTTGCATGTTTGGCCAGCCAGGCAGAAAAAGGAGATGCAGAACTAAACAGGAATGGCTAAAAGAGGTTTATCTCGGAAAAGTGAACAAGAGTTACTCTGGGACAGGAAAGAGAACAAGGGTGGGCCGACAACATGGGTTCCCAATGGTTCGGCAACATAAACAAAAAGACTTCCCACCCTGTCTAAATTAGGCTATTGAAATCCCTGGTGATCTGTAGCAATTCCAACGTAGATTTGTACCGACGTATGGGCCGTGGGGTATAATCAGCAATTTCCTCTGTCCACTGAGCCACCATTTTGCATCTAGGTACACGTGTGTGTACGTACACACACACACACACACACACACCCATCTCCAGTAGACACTGAGGGGCACTTGCCAAGGGCCCACACCCCAACAGGGGCCCACAGACAAGAGCATCCCCGGAGTTGCTCCTCTTCTTCACCACTGCAACCTGCCTTTGGCCCGGGCAATGGTGGGCAGTGAGAAAGAGGAGAAGGAGACGCCACGGCCTCCTTGCTCCCTGGCTCTCTGCCCGTCAAGCAAGCAAGTGGGAGCAACGATGGGAAAGGGGAGGAGGAGGAGTGAGGAGCAGCTGGTGACAATAGCTGCAAGAAGGTAGGTTTATTGAGGGAGGGGGCCCATTGAGGATGTCTCGCCCAGGAGCCTTCAAAAAACCTAGAGCCGGCACAGTGCGCATGCATGGAGACGTGTGCACACTTGCACCAAGATCCACTTAGCCATGCGCAAAGTAGCTTCTGTGTCTGCTTGCTGAGAAAGACCAATTTTAGAGCCATGCTAATTTAACCAGTTACCCCTGCAGAAAAGGAGTCACATTCTCGCTGGAGCCCACTTCGTTTTATTTCTTTTTTAGTACCAAAGGAAGGCCTTTTTATTCTCCCAGGCTTTTTTTTTTTTTTTAATAGACAGATGCAAGTTTTTCAGATGCGTTTTCCCAGCCTTTTTGATTTCTTTGATTCTCTGTCGCAAAGGTTGCTGTTTTAATGGCATATTGCTATTTTCATAGGGTTTTCTCACATTGTTCGTTTGGATTATAACAAGTTCAAGTTGTGCCGTAAGGACTGTTCAGCGCCACAGATCAGCTCCTTTCCACGGGATTTGTTTTAATTTATGATTACTTTTCTGTCCCGCCTTTTTTCCCCTTGCAAAGGAACCCAACGCGGTTTACGTGGTCCATCTCCACATTATTCAAGGGTGTCATGCACAAAGCTGATGCTCTCATGCCGCATAGCGCTCGGGAGAATGCAGGAGAACAGCCTGTGCTACTTGGGCAGTAAAGTTTTCTGTGAATTGCAAGGGGAACTTACCCAATGATGAACTTCATCTTGCCACTCTTGGCTGCCTGGACAAGGATGGGAACCAACTGAGGGTCCCGTGGGCCAAATATGCCATGTGGTCGAATGGCAACGGTGAAGAAATTCCCCTCTGGATCATTTGCACTCAGCACCTCCTAGAAGAGAGGGAGAGGTGAGAGTCCATGGAATGCCTTAGAAAAGCAATCCAGCAACCCACCTGCCCCTTCAGACAGATTTCTTGGAAAATATCCAACGTTAGTCCAACTTAGTTTTATTCCTTTTATCTTTCATTGTTCACAGCTCAGGTATCTGTTTAGATGTGGAGTGGTATATAAATGTTGTAAATAAATATGCATGTCATCCCAATGTATGGTGGAGTAGGCAAGGAGACCTCAGGCATACAGGAACCCCTTTGTAACGACGTCCAGAGGAGTAGTCATGTTAGGATAGTATCACTGTTAGGCCTACTTAGAGCAGACCCATTAAACGAATGAGACACAACTAACTTAAGCTCTATTCATTTCAATGGGTCTACTTTAAGTGGGATTAAGATTGGACACTACCCAATACTAACAAAATTAACGATTTTAAAAACAGAACATCAATACAAACCCTGGTTGGCCGACTGAGGAATGCCTGTTGAAAGAAAAAGATCTTCAGCAGGTGCCAAAAACAAAACAGTGTCCATGCCTGTTTGACCTCCAGAGAAAGGGAATTCACACAGAGGGAGCCACCACACTGAAGGATCTACTCTGGGTGGATTCCAACTGGGCCACAGGTCCATGAGGAACCACCAGGAGCACATCACCCAATTACCTCAGTGACGGGGCAGGTTGGTAAGGGAGAAGGCCCTCTCTCAAGTGTGCATGTGTGTGTTAGTTAAACAGGGCAGGGATTCCAGGGGCAGTATCCAACTGCGCCATTCCATTAGCGCAAATGATGCTGAAACTAGTGGAAACTAGGTTCTGAACTACGTGCAAGAGAAGTGTCCAACTAAAGGTACACATGCACAGCATGGTTGCACAGGCAGTTTTGCATTATGTTTGTGCAATGCATTGCACGTGACACTTGTGTAACATGTTGTGCAACTGGCTGATCAACTGCTTGCACAGCCAGTTGCGCAAGCGTAATGGGCAACTGCTTGCACAAAGATTCAGCGGAGCTCAGCTAGCGCTATTTGAGTTCGCGGAACGACCTAGCAACCAAATCCGGGATATGGGCAGGGGGTGGTGGTGGAGCCTTGGGATTTTAGTATGGTTAAACAACTGGGAGTCAGAAAACCTCGCTGATCTACTGCAAATTGGCCAGCAGACCCTGATCTACCATCTGCCCAACCCTGCCTTAGCACAGTACCAGCAGCTCTCAAGGAGCGCCTCCAGCAACATCAGATAGGCCGCTCAACAAGATCAGCCTCGGATGGCCTTCTCTCTGTCCCATCAGCCAGGACAGCTAGGCTGGTGAGGACGAGGGAGAGGGCCTTCTCTGTGGTAGCCCCCACTCTGTGGAACTCCCTCCCTAGGGAACTCCACCATGCCCCCTCTTTAACAAGCTTCCACCACGCATTAAAAACATGGATGTTCAGGCAGGCGTTTGGGGTGGGCTAGGGCAATTTTAGAAATGTGATGTTTTAAATGTTGAATTTTATTGTATGAACTGTTTTTATTGTTGTACATCACCCAAAGTGGCTGGGTGACCAGCCAGATGGGCAATCGATTGATTGAATGAATGAATGAATGAGGGGGGAAACACACATCCAGACCTTCTCCTGCAGGATCTTCGTTTCTGTATAGTAATCAATGGGTTTCGTTGCATATGGGAGATCTTCAGTTCCATTTTTTATGTCTGTGCCCTCGAAAACAACACTGGCACTGCTGGTCAATACCAATTTCTGCTGGGTTAGGAAAAAGGAAAGGTAGAGGGGGAGGGAAGAAAAAAAAAGAAGAGATTTACGTAAAGTCCCAGAACATTTGGTAAGAACGGGGAAAATGCAAGACTCCTACTGGATGAAGGCCCAGTTCATGTAGCCCAGCTTTCTGTTTCCGCAAGGTAGCAGAAAAAATATTTACTTAATTATAAGTTATTTGTGTATAATTAAATAGGTTTCTTCATTCACTTATTGATTGATTCAAAGTATATTTTATCCAACCCTTCAGCCAAGGCTCTCCAAACAGCTTACCCAGATCAGAAATAAGGTTTGCCATCAAAGAGACACAACACAAAAGGAAGAGAGAGGAGGAGGAAAAAGAAGCAGCAGCAAATTCAGCCGCTAGATGCATTGTTGCAAAGTTCAGCAGGTCATGAAACCTCCATCTCCTTCTGATAGCCTCAGCAGTGGCAGTTGGAGGCAGGGGACCTCTCAGCTGGAAGTGAATCCAGGCACAACAGAGGGGTGTCCGACTGCTGTTTCCACTCCCTCCAGCAGTTTCTGAGAAACCCACCAGCAGGGCATGAAGGGAGCAGTCCTCCTGAGCTATTGCCCCCAGTAACTAGTATTCTGGCTTTTAAAAAATAATTATACCTCTTAGATGTGCCTTACACATGCCTTTTATTGCATCCTGTTTGGACTACTGTAACGCACTCTACATGGGGCTGCCTTCCAAAACTGTTCAGAAACTTCAGCTGATCCAGAATGCTGCTGCCAACGTGTTGACAGGGCTGGTTACAGGGAGCACACGACTCCCTTGTTACAGCAGCTTCGCTGGCTACTGTGAGAATCGTTGGTCTCACCCCAACAAACCTGCAAGATAGGACAGGCCCAATTCGGCCACATGTTCTCCCAAGATTACCCAGTAGCTTCCCGCCCAGGCCAGTAGGCGCTGTATTTAGCACTGAAGTTATACAGGACACACCACACCAACTGGAAGTTGGATAAAAGTTGATTAGGGGAAAGGAACAAAGAGGAGGGGAAAGGGGAGAGGTGGTAGGTTGTACAGGACACTACAAGCAAGATTACAATACCCAAACGCCAATCACCTGGACACACATGCTCAGGAGCAAAACAATAAAGCTGTCTAGTCTGTCCTATACATACCAAAATATGGGCCTCTCAGGATAGCCATCGAGTTGCAACACCCCTAGTACCGTCAGGGCAAAATAACAGATGCCCACCCCTTCTTTGCCCCCTTATTTATTGCCCAGCCCTAGCAACTCAAGGCAGATTTGAAACACCCAATCATAGCCCAGTCTCCAGACACCCCACTCCACCCTCCAAGGAGGCTGGGCCTTCCCACCAGACATGGCTGTTATCACTTTCCCAATTAACAGGAATAGAGGGTGGCCTTGAGCTGCCAGGCTGTGAAACGGCCAAATAATAATCAGCTTCCAGGTGGCTACTTCAAACATGACAACCCAATCGGCCATCCTGCCTTCTCCTACCCTCATTCTTGACAGCTACCGATCTGTTTCCAGCCAGAATTCAAAGTGCTGGTTATGACCTATAAAGCCCTACACAGCTTGGGACCAGGCTAGACTGCTTTCTCCCATACAAGCCTGCCCGGTCCTTAAGATCTTCTGGAGGGGCCCTTCTTTCGTAAGATGAGATGAAACAAGCCATGATGTTTATTAATGAGGCTTGATTAGCTGTTGAATACAGGGGCTGATGGTTAGCTTCTGTTTCCCTCACTGAGGTTTGGCCTGTTACTGATTGGTCCTGGCTCAGTTTATAGGTGGTATCATAGAATACCTCTTATTTGTAACTGAAGCTGGTGTTTTATGCCAAAACATTTCACATCTTAAAATGTGTAACAGGAGAAAAATACGGAATAGCCCTCCACCATGCAAAATTTTCCAGAAGATTCTCATTGTCAGGATTCCCTTACCCCCACTTCACTTCAAGGCCCAAACATACACAGACGAGAAGCTTCAGTCTATAGCTTTGAATCTATTACTTCATAGGGTCATACAGACGCAAATTCTCAGAGACTCTCCATCTACAAGGAATGCCTTCAGGGGATTCAAATGGGATTTATGACAGTTGCCTGCTGTTTGAAGAGGGAGGCCATCTGGCTAGCCTAACTTAAGGGCGGGAGGTCCCTCTCTTCTCGTGAGGCTTCTAAGCACAGCTTTTCATGCAAGGCCAATGGGGTAGACCCTCTAAGTTCCACCCCTGCCTTCTCTCTTTGCTCTGAGCCTGCATCTGGCATCTATTAGGTCATCTTCCCCAAACCCCACCGCCTCCTATTCGCTGCCTCTCATGGCAGGGGTGAGGAGGGACCCTCATGCTCAGCAATCTGGATGTTTAGGCCTGCTTCCCAGGTTACACTCATATTTGGACTAGCGTGGGAAAACACCTCCCCCATGTCTGATCGTTCTCCTTCAGAATCTGAACTGCTATCCAACTGCTATCCTTGCGCTCAGAAACACTCATCACCGATTAAAGCCAACAGGACATGATCCCAGGCAAACTTGTTTACTGTCAGCCTGCCATGTTTTAGGCCAGGAGGGTTGAAACTATTTAAGCCAAAGGGCCAAATTCAGTTTCAGAGGCGCCCTTGGGGGCCACGTTACAGCAGTGGGCTGGGCCGAAGGCAAAATGGGGCAAGGCCAAAATGCCAGCATGACTTGGGTACTAAAGTAAGAACTTTAAGCTAAGCTTTGGGAAAGGCATTTGAATCTTTTAGAAAGGAGGGGGGTGGAGAGAGAAGCACAAAAGCCAAGAATACACCAAATGATCAGCGGGGGGGGGGGGGTGAGCCATCAGGGGAACTCCAGAGGGCTGAATTGGGACCCCAGGCAGGCCAGATTTGGCCCATGAGCTCTGCACCCCTCTTTTAGGTAATGGCGCACACACAAAGGTCGAAAAGATTCACTGTCACTCTTTGCCTCTGACATTTGCTTTAGATTCCCAGCGCTGCCCTTACCTGAACACCAGCTTCTTTACAAGCCTCAATGACTGCTTTGGTCCCCAAATAATTGACTTTGTAGAAAAGCTCTCTGTTGTTGCTGGAAGGTGCTGGTGAGGCACAGTGAAACACCACTGTCACCCCCTGTAAAGCCGGGAGCAGATCCTGGGGGACATAGAAGAGATGGTTACAAGCAAGATCCTCGGGGGATCGCGACAGGCGCAACCACTCCTAAGGGCAGGTTCTGGCCGCCTGTGGCAGTTCAGGCCCAGTGCCCCCAGAGGCAAGCTAGAAAAGGTAGTGGTATTGCCAAGATAGAAATATTTTGATGTAATGGAGATTAGGGATAGGAACATCTTTGGGATCATTCAGCACTCTGAAGGGAATTGTGGGAAATCTGCACACCTTCCTCTGAACGAGTTCACACTTTAATCTGTTTCTGAAGGCCACAGAAGCCATCGCCCACATCAGCGAGGCTGCCTTTGCACGGAACAAGATGCGCCCATTCCCATTTGTTTGGCTCCTCCTGTTAGTGCAACGAAACAGTAATGATTTGCTTAGCGCATTGTCTGAACCCAGGACTCTGGCTTGTCGCTCCCAAAAAAGCCAGGCTTTGCAATCCAGGATCTTGGTTTACAAATCCAGGTTTGTAAAGGGACACAAGCCAGGATCTTGGGTTAGAACGATACACTAAACCATCATTGGAGAACCTCTTTCAGCCCAAGGGCCAGATTCCATTTCAGAGAAGTTCTCGAGGGGCCACATTCCGGTGGCGGGCGGGGTCAAAGGCAAAGGTCTGGAATTACAACGAATACCAGCATCTTTTAGTTTAAAGCTCTAACTCCCAGTAACTAAACCTTCGGAGAGGCATTTTAGAATGGGGATAAAAGGGCCTAAAACCTGGGAAACCACCAATCGATCAGTGGCTGGGGGAAAGAGGATGGGGGTGGGGAGAAGGCCAGATCGGGACTGAAGGGGGTGGATTTGCCCCCTGGACCCAAGGTTCCTCACCACCATGCTAAACAAACCATGTCTGGGCTGTTTCGCTGGTCACACTAGTGGGAGGAGTCAAAATGGGAGCAAGCCAGCACACAGCTTGTTCACGGTAAACTGGGATTGTCCAGAATCTTGGCAAAGCTTTCACGAATGCAGCCGAGAAGTAGCTTAACATTCAGCTATGGACTCAAAGCTACTCGGCAAATGAGCAGCACAAAAGCAGTAAGGACATCAGTCGCAGACTGAACAGGGTTGAATCACACAGATTCCACCTCCCTGGGCCCAAGAGCAACTCTGATTCCACAGAAAAAATACTGCTTCCATAGAAAGCATCAGTTCTCTGCATCAGTGCTAAGCAGGCCCCTGAGCTTCAACCCAAGCCTGCACAAACTCTGTTGACTGGCTGGCTGTGATATCACACACATGTGCATTTGATTGATCATATATATATATAATCAATGATCAATCAATGGTTATAGATGTGCATTAATGTTATGACTCTGTGATTTCTATAAGTAGATCTAGAGTGAGTGGTATGAGTGATAGGAAGTACAATGTATTTGCTAATGTAAGGTGATTGGCTGAGTAAGTGGGTGGGATGAAATGGCATGCGATATATAAACAGGGAGCTGTGCTTGTGTAGTTTAGATAGGGAATAGTTTAGATCAAGATAGGGTCTGTGAAGACATAGACATGTGACCAGGATTTGTGGTATAAGATGACAGTGGTAATTGAGCATGTGTGCATGGGAGAAGACAGAGATACAGACTGAAGCTTTTAGAGTGATATTGCTGTAATTCAATTATTTATGCACAGGAGGAGCATAAAGTGGTTATTTACTGTTTAACACCTTAATGGTGTAAATAATAAATAATTCTATGTTTCATAAAATGCTACGCCTATGGCTCATGGCTACAAAAGGGTAAACATAATAAAGAGAACTACATAGGTCAGAAAAAAAGGCCGGTATGTCTTCGCATCTCAAGGATTCAGGGTTGCTGAACCTGAGGGAACAGTCCTGGAGGCAGCGTTACTGCACCTGTGTGGTGGAAGATGTTGCCTGCTGTGGGAAAGGCCTTACAGAAAAGGTATTCTTGCCCGTAAGTTACACTACACTGGCATCTCGGCCTCAGCACCCACCAGTCTAGGTTGGCCCATACCTCTCTGCTGCAGAGATCGCCCAGGAAGAACTGCACCCTGTCGTCCTCAAAGCTCTTACGGATATCGAACACGTTGACTGAGTAGCCTTTCTCCACCAGGCGCTCCACCATGTGCTGACCCAGGAACCCTGAGCCACCTATCACAGTACATTTTTTACTGGCCTGTAAAAAAAACAACAAGGTAATAGCGGCAGAGCTGTGCACAGCAGAGACCAGAAGTGCGCCATGGAATACATGAATGTTTGCAAAAAAAGTCTCCTCATCCTCCCTCAGCTGTTACCACCCGCAGCCATTCCACCAAGCTGTACAGAGAGAGCCAAGAGCAGGGCCATTCAACCAGCCCTGCTGAAAGATGACTTATTTTTTCCTCTTCCTTTCCCAGCACTTTTTCCTTGTGTGTCATGTCTTTTTAGATTGTAAGCCTGAGAGCAGGGACTGTCTTGTTTAATTGATCACTTTGGGAGCTTTTGGCTGAAAAGCAGAATAAAAATACTTCAAATAAATAAGCACACACAGCCCTTGGGAAAGAGGAAAGGAATCAGAAGAAATTCATTCTGGTAAGAGCCACAGCTGAAAAGCAAACCTAAAACTGGTGTTACCATTCCCCTAAAAAACCTACCCAAGGAGTTGGGCATAGCTTGAATACATGTGAAGAACAGCTCAAAGTGCTTGGGGAAAAATGTAGGCATTACAAGGGGCTTCTCATAGCAAAGCCAGCCCTTCACAGATTTATCACCTAGCCAGCTCAAAACACATTATTTCTAACTCGGCCATACAAGATCATAGAAATCAGTCAGTTCAGACCAGGGCGGATGGAAGGCAGATTGGGATCTCCTGGAATATCACTGGATGATCCAGCAATCAGCAAGGTTTTTCCGACTCGCAATTATTTACTAGCATAAACAAACAAAAAGCTCCACCACCCAAAAAGGCAGGCTACTGTGGAATGTGGATTTCACGTTCTAGAATGTGGAAGCAGATTTGCATTTGTAGATAAAGGTTGTTCTTATTATTTATTATGATTTTAGGTATTTTTATCTCATTCCTCAGCCAAAACAGGCTTGTGGAGCAGTTTATGATCTATCAGTAAAGTAAGACTTCACTGTCTTATAGTAAACCCTGCGGGTTTACAGTCTAAAAAAAAAAAAAAAAAAGACACAACACACAAGGAAAAGGGGATGAGGAGGAAAGAGGAAAAAGTAATTTTTCAGCAGGGTTGGAACGGCCCTGGAGGGATGTAATTGGTTTTCCCCTCTGAGACACCATTTTTCATCCAGCTCCACCCTCCTGAGCTACTATTTTAAACCTGGTTGTGGGATCTCAAGGTCTTAGCAGAAAACAAAAGTAGGCCCCACAACCCTGACATGTAACATGACAGAATATAGCCCTATTCAGGCATGATGCCTGAATAGGGTACAAGCAAGATGTGCAAGTATGACTGGCTGCACATGTCAGCCTGCCCCCAACATCACATGTACACCAGCCTGTCCTCAGAGTCCCTGCTCCTCCACCCATGTTGAACGGGGAGATATGGAGCAGGCTTGTACTCACGCTCACTTGAACTTGAATAGAACCCTTTGAATGATCAGGAATTTTGATAAAGCAGGGTTCCTGGCTGCATGGAGGTTTCTACTTGCATTCAACATGGGGACATTGGGGGCAGGGTCAGTATGCACAGCCCCACCGCTCTTATGCGTGTTGCTCTTATGCGTGTTGCTCGAATTGGGCATAATAAGCCTAAATACCATTCCAGTGGCATTTCATTCAAGAGAGAACAACTAACCTCCTCTATAAGGGAGACCGCCAAAATACTGAAAAACTAGTTCATTTTTTTCCTGTTCCCTCATCCTGTTTTCCTTGTGTGTTGTATCTTTTTAGATTGTAAGCCTGCAGGGAGGGGCTATCTTTTTCCCCGATTTCATGCAACCCACTCCTGAAGACTTTTTGGTCGAGGAGCAGGATACAGCTACTTTAAATAAGCAATAATGAAATAAATGCCGTAATTAAGCAAGAGCAGTAAAACAGGGGCAGTCCCCAGCATGAGACATCCTTCAAAGGAATAAACCAGCTTACCGGCCGCAGTCGCGTAGCCATACCAGGGCAACAGCTCTGAACGTGTGGCAAACACTTCTTAGGGGAGCACTAGAAGAATGCAGCAACTCTCCAACTCTTCCCTGGGTTCCAACACATACCCAAAGCAAGAAAGCAAGTGAGGAATGCATCTAGGTTAGCACCCACCATAACATCTTGTGGTAGCAAGTTCCAGAAGGTAACGATGCATTAGCTTAACTGGTGTTTACAAGCCATCTCAGATTTATTTTATGAAAAAAAATATTTCATAAGGAAAAGCTTGACACCCAATGAAATTGATGGCCAAGGCAGGTTCCGGACAAAGACAACGGTTTGCATCCGAGATTAGTCCAGTTTAAACCCTGTTCATGTCAACGGGTCTACTCTAAGTAGGACAAACAACTGGATGCAACCCAAAGAAAGTACTTCTTTTCAGCACCACGGTTAGCTTGCGGAACTCATTGCCACAAGGCTTTATTTGTTAGTAATACTTTTATACCTCTTAGCGTAATAAAATCTCTGAGCGGTTCACACACACACGTGTTAAAAAATCACATTTAAAAACACTATTGCAAACCATTCCAACTGCTACAACAACACAAAACAATACAAGGGACAGTAAAAAGGAGCAGCATATAATTAATAAGATGGGTTAGGCCACAACAACCCTATGCACACTTACCTACGAGTAAGCTCCCTTTAACACAACGGGACTTACTTCTGAGTAGGAGGGCGCAGGATTGGGGCCAAAACGGGGCTGGTCAGCATTGGAGATACTCAGCGCGCCCCTGCAATTTCCCCCGCCCGCCTCCACCGAGGCGACGACGCGCTCCTACCGCCGACGCTGCTCCGGAGCCCAGGAAACGCGACCCCACTCGCGCCTCTAATGATGCTGCTCGGCCACGCCCACCTCCGCGCCCCTCCAATCACTGCCCAGCTTCCCTCCTCGCTCCTCCCTCCCCCTCCGCTCCTATGCCGAGAATCAGCCGAGCGCCGGGCCGCTCGCCCATTGGCTCTTCCGCCTTGACCCTTGGCTCCAACCGGCCTCTCCCGATTGAGGTCCCGCCTCCGGGGCTCGTTTTGTTTCTAAACCAATCGCCGTTGAATGCGGCTCTCGCGCGCGTCTGTCTGCGGGGCCAATAGCAAGAGCGGTTGCTTTTCGGGCCGACGCGTGGGAAGCGGAGCCAATCGGGAGGCGCAATATTGAGCGGCGGCGCTGCTGTGGCGATCGTGGAGCTGGCCGTTCCCCCCCCTTCCCCCAATCGCCTCAGGAGCGGATCGGGATGGTCAGTGCGGTTACGGCCGGGGACCTGCGGGGGGAGAAGACCGGGTCTCGGTGGGGCTTCGCCTCCTGGCGGGGAAGGAGACAGTATATGCTAATTTACGCTGGTTGACTTTGCATATGCTAATTTATGCAAATGTGCCCGCGTGGCTTTGAGGCTCTCAAGAGGATCCTTGTGCTGGGGGCGGGGAGGGGGGGGGTTCTTGTTTTTAGGCGGGGGGAGCAGCATCGTCCCTGCCTTTCCTGCATCTCAAGGGGCTGCTATTTACTGACTCTTCCCTCTTCTTTTGTGCCACTGCGCATGAGGGATGAGGCCGCATCTCCTTTGCATATGTCAGTTAGTCTGAAGCCGCTTCGTCGCCCCCGCCGAGGGGGTATATTGTTTCCAGGCTGTACCGCTTGGGATTGCACGCTTGTTTTTGAATGCGTCTCTGTACCAAGAAAAAAAAATAAACAAATCCTTGCATGTAGAAAAGTAGCATGTCAGGGAGATGGCTGAGCTGGAGCCCTTCCTGTTCACATGCTACCTTTCTAAGTGCAGGGAGTTGGTTTTGTTTTGTGTTGGTATGGACCAGCGTTCAGTTCTGTGCTCTAACACTTGTTGTTGTTGTTCAGTCGTTCAGTCGTGTCCGACTCTTCGTGACCCCACCGACCATAGCACGCCAGGCCTTCCTGCCCTCCGCTCTCTCCCGGAGTGTGCTCAGGTTCATGCTCTAACACGTGTACTCACACTCAACTTAAGTGATGTGTCCGATCTTGTCTGATCTCGTAAGCCAAGCAGGGTCAGCCCTGGTTAGTACTTGGATGGGAGACTGCCTGGGAATCAGGCTTCCTGCATTGAGCAGGGGGTTGGACTCGATGGGCTTGTAGGCCCCTTCCAACCTTACAATTCTATGATACTATGATACTCTGAAGTAGTACAGCCCAGAAAGTGGTTGACCAATTCAGTGCAAACTGGGACTGAATCTGACTTGTGCTGGGAGCTGGAAAAAATCCCCCAGCCTGTGGATGGCAGTAATACCCAGAGTTAACTTAAGGGTACATCAGCATTACCTATTGTAGACTGCTATCCTAAATGCACTTTCCTGGGAGTAAGCACTATTGGACTTATTTTGAGTAAACATGCATAGATTGCATGGTTAAACCAGTTCAGCTCTTATGCCTTTTCCCAAGCCACCTGGCATTATGAAAGTACTGACACTACTTTAGATTGTTCAGTAAGCATCAGGCATATTCTCTTGGTGATCCTTACAACAACCTTGTAAAGTAGGTCAGTATTATTATTATCATCATATTGTTGGGGGATGGGGTTTGAGGTTTAGTGACTTGCCTATAGCCACCTAGTGTATTTATGGCAGAGGCAAGATTCAAGTAAGGGACTTCCTAGTTCATTAAATGGCCCATTAGTCATTAACGTACACTTGGAAATTAGAGTTTTGTGATTCTAGTGTGCTGTAGCGGCTAGGCTTTAAAATATTGGTCTTGGATACGTGAAATCCAACTTCAGTTCCTCACTTTGTGGTTTCTGGCAAGTCACTTTCTCTCAGCCTCACCTTAGCTCACATGAGATAAAATGAAAGAACTCCATAATTCCACTCTGAGCTCCCTGCAGGAAAGCCAGGAGAATAGAAATGTGATAATTAAATTATTTGTAAACAGATCCCTCACTCATTGTTCCTTAATTGGGAGCCAGGATAGTTAAATAGGTGTGGAAGTGGTTGCATTTTTAATATAAATATGTCTTAAAATAGCTTCAGCTATTGGGTGGTATAGAAATGTAATGAATAAATAATAATAAATATGTGGGAGTTATAGCAGGTTCCCATGTATGACTCCCAAACATAATGTTTTCCCAAGGAAGCCCTTGTTAGAACCTGCATGCTGGAATAGCTGCAAAGCCCTTGAGAGAGACACTGATCTTATGGGTGAGAGATCACTTGAAGGATTGCCCTATACTCTGGTATGAATGTCATAACATAGGAGGGATGTTACAGCTTTGTAGACTCCAAAGGGCATACCCCACAACTCTATGCGGCTTGTTCCTCTTGAAGCATTGTTCCTGAAATGCTACCTGATCCCCATTTCAGTCATTTCCCACAACATGCAAGAAACCTGTAATAAAACAATACAGATCCCCTTTGCTGATCTAGCAAATGATGGTGGGTGGAAAATTTCTGTAATTGAAAATCGTCTGCTACTGTGTTTTTCTGTAGGAATGTTTGCATTTCTACAAATGCATGGTTTCAGAAAATTAATAACCCAGTGAATGGACAACATTCAAACTAGATTGTTTTAAAGTTGTAATTTCCTTTTTTATGTCACTATTCCTAGTCCTAGGAAGTGACTATTCCTAGTCCTAGGAAGTATTATATTAAATACTTATACCATAAATAGTTCCGCTTATTTATTAACGGTAAATTAAAACCAAATGCATATAATCCAGATGTGATAAATCAGAATTTGTTTGATTTAGGACCAAAAAAATCTAGAAAAAAATTCAATTCAACAATATCTGGAAACAGTGCATCACTGGTCCTAGCCACAGGTCACAGTGCTTATTCTGCATTGGAATAGGCCTAGTAGGTTGAACGGGAGACGTTTGGGTCTTTGGTTGAAGGAAATTCATTGTCCTAGCTGTAGCATTCTTCTCTACAAGCCAGGTTTCTTAGAAGTAGGGCTGTGATTGCTTTCTGTATGCCCATGCAGAAGATCTGCAGTACAGTATATTTATTGTATTTATTTACAATATCTATATACCGCTCCACATCAGAAGATTTCAGAGCGGTGAACAACAAAGGTAAAACAATAAAAACCAGGTTGAAACAGTTAAAACTTTTTTTTTTTTTTAAGGCAAATTCCAATAAGGTTGAATTTAATAATGTGCGGCTAGTTACACAAGGAAGGCCTCTTTCAATAACAATGTCTTCAGCAGGTGCCAGAAGGAATACAACATTGGCGCCTGCCTGACCTCTAAAGGCAGGGAATTCCACAGGAAGGGGGCTATTACTCTATACCTCTAATATATAGAGGTTGGCATTCTGAGAGTTTTAGCTTTTTTTAAGGCAGGGTTCTGGAGAAGCATTTCATACATGAGGCTACTGTCTTTGGAGTGCTCAGAAAGAAAAAGGCTTGAGGAGATTAAAACTAGGTTGCTGCTTATCAATGTTCTCATTTTCTGTCTTTGATTCATGTTTGAAGGCCTCCAGCTACAAGAAGCCATCTCTGGGGGCTCCAGCTCAGAGGAAGAAGGCAGCCCCCAAAACTGAACTTACTGAAGAGCAGAAGCAGGAGATCCAAGAGGCCTTTGATCTGTTTGATACTGATGGGACTGGGAACATCGATGTGAAAGAGTTGAAGGCAAGCGGCAGAACATGACTGCAACTTGTTTAAGGCCATAGTCCTTTCCACACCTATATGGGAGTAAGCCCCATTGAATTCAGTGGTGCTTACTTCTGAGTATACATATATAGGGTTTCACTGTAAGCTGTTGAACAGACGAGTTGTAAGGGCTAAAGTGCTAGGGTCTCAGTATGGCCACTCTGTTTTCTTTGTCAGTTTTGTCATGTATTCTTTTTTGTGCATGTTCTTTGGCCTTATGTGTATTGGGAAAATATGAGTATTATTGACATGTGATCAAGGCTACCTTGCACACATTGCTATTAAATGAGGAGAGGAGGAGGTGACAAAGGCAAGAAGCCGCTATCTTAGGATGGGTAGAGATGAACCTGGAAACAGGAGCAGATGCAAGCTTTTCTGCTCCCCGCTTGCTTCTCAAATGAATTTATAGGCCTCCAGACCAAATTATGGGTTCGTCTTCTTCCCTTTCCCTCATGCTTCAGGTGGCCTGTCTGCTTTGGTTTCATTTTCTCAAGTGCTTTGTACATTTATATGCTCAAATGTTTATTTGACACTTAATATATTTTTAAAACTGCTCTGAGAAGGCTAGCCAATCAGCTGTGCAAATCTGGTATCTCCCACCATTTTAGTCACCCCAGTAATGCAGAGAAAAGGTGTTTTCCTTACTTCAGTTTCATTGGTTGCTACCTGAGAAGACTGGATTATGCAGGAGACACAGAGTGGAAGGTAAACCATTTTCCCGAATAGCTCAAATTCATCAACTGAAATAAATGCAGACCAAAAGATTCAAGGGCAACAAGGCTTGTCTTGGGAACAGTTTTTGATGATCACAGTTCATTAGTCCAGTCAACTTTCCTTGTCTTTACAAAGTTTTCATTTGGAAAAGCAAATCCCTTCTTCCTGTCACCAAAGAACTCCCTAAATCATAGATACTGGAGACAGAAGGGACTGCTTCATATTAGGAACTAGACTTCTTAAGAGGAGGATGTTCCATCTCCAGCCATTTAAACGGTGCAAAATGGGAAACCTGAAGCAGTGTAATCCCCATGATCTCTGATGGCAAAAGATGCTGCCAGTGTCACTATGTTGGGTGTGTCTTTACCTACTTGCAATCTAAGGAGGCGGAGAGAGGCCTAGGAGGCCTTTCCTGTAATTGAGGGAATCCTCCACTGTTTGCAGCCCCATCCCTTTACTCCAAGATTAATTTTTCTCCCCACCCTTGGTAAACCAGAATGAAGTAGCAGGAAGCAAAGGGAATCAGGCCCTTGGGGGTAAAAATAAGGCTTTTCACCCATTACTACCATCAGCCATCTAGTTTCTGATAGGAAGATGTCACTTTATATCAGACCAAAGTTGTGGGTGAAGAGCCAGTGTTTCCTGCACAGAACTGAGTCTATGCTTGGTGGTCGCTTTTGGAATATGAAGGCTTGGTGTATGTGGCTATGGATGTCCCGGTCTGGAATCTGCCTAACTCATTAGTGTTGTGTCTCATTAGTGTTGTGTCTTTTAGGAAAGATTTCTCTTGGCGTTTCAGGGGAATGTGTTTGTCTTGTGTGGGGCTAAAGACAGGAAAATTGGCTTTATTCTAAACCTTGAGTGGCCATCTGTATCTTGGTAGGGCCATTTGCTTGCCTGATGAAGAGTTGCACCAGCAGATCCTCCTCTTCTCCAGGCTTTTAGAGGAGTAGATTGTTGTTAGCAGTGTAGTGTCAGTTCAGAAGAAATGTTGGCCCCAGTGTGCTCATTCCCTGGTCCCCATTCCACCTTATCTTGCCATGGATATTGGCCACCAGGCAAGTTACAGTAGGGGGTACTCTATTTCCGGGAGCTCTCTTACGAGTACACGAATAAGACCCCCTTGGTTTCTTCTCCTCCTACTCATCATCCTGACAGTAGAATATCTCAGCGTCTGCTGATGGAAATGCTGAGTCTCCGGTGCATTTGTTCTGCTTCTGTCACTGTATTGAGGTTTACAGTTTATAGATGTTAGCTGCTCCTCTTCCTGTTGAGTTGTCAGCCTGTTTTCATTGTTTGCAGGTCGCTATGAGAGCACTTGGGTTTGAACCAAAGAAAGATGAGATCAAGAAAATGATCTTAGACATTGATAAGGAAGGAACTGGAAAGATTACCTACAATGACTTCTTAGGAGTGATGACCCAGAAAATGGTAGGTTGGTTGACCAACTATCAGGTGGATCCACAGTTGGCTACAGGATCAGACTCAAAGAGTGCTTATCAATGGGATCTTCTCAAACTGGGGAGAGGTAACGAGTGGGGTACCGCAGGACTCAGTCCTGGGCCAAGTGTTCTTCAACATTTTTATTAATGACCTGGAAGAGGAGGTGCAGGGAATGCTGATCAGATTTGCAGATGACACAGAATTGGGTGGGATAGCTAATACCTTGGGAAACAGAAACAAAATTCAAAGTGATCTTGATAGGCTGGAGTGCTGGGCAGAAAACAACAGAATGACATTTAATAGGGATAAATGCCAAGTTCTACACCTAGGAAAAAGAAACCAAATGCACAGTTGCAAGTTGGGGAATACTTGGCTCAAAAATACCACAAGCGAGAAGGATCTTGGAATTGTTGTAGATCACGAGCTGAATATGAGCCAACAATGTGATGTGGCTGCAAAAAAGGCAAATGCTATTTTGGGCTGCATTAATAGAAGTATAGCTTCCAAATCCTGTGAAGTACTAGTTCCCCTCTACTCAACACTGGTTAGGCCTCATCTTGAGTACTATGTCCAGTTCTGGGCACCGCACTTTAAGAAGGATGCAGACAAACTGGATCGGGTTCAGAGGAGGGCAACAAAGATGATCAGGGGACTGGAAACAGCCCTATGAAGAGAGACAGAAGGAACTGGGCACGTTTAGCCTTGAGAAGAGAAGACTGAGGGGAGATATGATAGCACTCTTCAAGTACTTGAAAGGCTGTCACAGAGAGGAAGGCCAGGATCTCTTCTTGATCATCCCAGAGTGCAGGACATGGAATAATGGGCTCAAGTTCCAGGAAGCCAGATTCCGGCTGAACATCAGGAAAACCTGACTGTTAGAGCAATCCAACAATGGAACCAATTACCTAGGGAGGTGGTAGGCTCTCCTGCCTGGAGGCATTCAAGATGAAGCTGGACAGCCATCTGTCAGAGATGCTTTGGCTTAGATTTCTGCATTGAGCAGGGGGTTGGACTCGACGATCTTCTATGCCCCTTCCAACCCTATGATTCTATGACCAGGGCAGCTTAAATAGAATCTGGCCTTCTTTATATCTTTGGGGGAGGTTTTATTTAAAGGGACCTAGAATTCCTCACTGTAGACATTAAATCTGAGTGTGCAGAGGGCGTGATTTGAAACAAGGCCTGTCTTGCTGTAAGTTCAGAGGTCAGGCTGAAACTCTGGGGCCTGTGGCAGAGCCATAATTATTTTCTTCAGTTATTTGCAAGATGGATAGGAAGGCCAGACTCTTCCTTCAGCCTCTGCATGGACAGATGGCCCAGCTATTCTGTCCTGGTTGGATAGGGAGTGTTGATTGTACATTGTGAGTGCACAACCAACAGTCATTCTGTCCACCAAGCAGGACAGAATCTGCCCTAAAAGACTGTGGCTCTTTTTTGCTTATGAAAGTCTGCAGAGTGCTATGTACTCCAATGGAGTGGTATTATTAGTAATCAGCTAAAACCTTGGTGGCAGGCCTCTACTTTACTCTTACATGGCTAGGTAATAGCTAATATTTTAATGTTTCAATGGCTAGTTGTTTTTGTTCTCGATTACACGTTTTATGAAATGGTTGTGAAGATCTTTCTTTTTTTAAATTAGGCTGAAAAAGATTCAAAAGAAGAGATTCTGAAAGCCTTCAAACTGTTTGACGATGACGAAACTGGCAAAATCTCTTTCAAAAACCTCAAACGTGTGGCCAAAGAACTGGGGGAGAATCTTACAGATGAGGAGCTTCAGGTTTGCATGCCATGTTTGAACCACTGTTTGAACTGTTCTGTTCAGGGCAGGGGTAGGCAACCTGGTACCTTCCCAAAGGTTTGGACTACAACTCCCATAATCCACAACCATTGGCCATGCTGTTTCGGGTTTATGGGAGTTTTGGTCTGAAAAATCTAGAGTACAGCAGGTTGCCTATCCCTGGTTTAGAGATTTATCAAGCTAACAGTTGTTAAAAATGCACTGCAACTCTGGTATCCAAGTTCCATAGCCTATCGAGCACCAGCTTTATGAATCTGTTCTCATGCTACAGCTAAATGGAACCTCCATGTTCAGAGGTAGCGAATACTGGTTGCTGTCAGACAACAATGGGGGCTTACTGTCACCTTCATGCCCTCCTTGCGTGCTTTCAAGAAGCATCTTGTTGGCCACTGTGGAAAAGCAGGTGCTGGTCTAGAAAGGCCTTGGGTCTGTTTCACCAGGGCTTTTGTATGTTCTTAATATTTGAAAGGGTTGGGGGGCTGTCTTACCATCAGCTCTTTTGATATTTTGGGGACTGTCTTTTGGGGCCAATGTATTTCAGAAAGATTGTTAAAGCTACCTTCAGCAAGCTGCCAGAAGATTTTTTTGGCATGACTGAACCCGCTCACCAGAGTAGCCCGCACAGTTTCTACTCGTAGTGTGAGGCAGACCAGGTCCTTTTCTGGAGAGCCAATTTGGTGTAGTGGCTGGAGTGTTGGAATTTGACTGGGGAGACTCGGGTTGAAATCCTTGCCCAGCCACAAAGCCACAGGCCAGTCACTGTCCCTCAGTCTAATGTAGCTTACAGGATTGTTGTGAGAATAAATGGAGTGGGCAGGGGATGTACACTGACCTGTGCTTTTTGGAGGAAGCGTGGGATAAAAATCTGATAAGGATTCTGCTTTTTATACTGGCTGTCCTCCTGTGCCATTAACAACAACCAACACACACATTAAGCTATTGAATATTTTCTCATTGCTTTCCTCATGTCAGGAAAAACTTCACCTGTTTAACTTCCATGTGTTGGGTTGCTGTTAAAAGGATAGGAGCAAGGCCTTTACAAAAGGTAGAAGCCCTGCTTATGGACTGGTTAACCAAACAGGAAGCATAGGGGAGGAGAGCCAGTGTGGTGTAGTGGCTAGAGTGTTGGACTGGGAGTTGAGAGATCCGGCTCACTGGGTGACTTTGGGCCAGTCACAGACTCTCAGCCCAACCCACCTCACAGGGTTGTTGTTGTGAGGATAAAATGGAGGAGGAGGAGGATTATGTACGCCACCTTGGGTTCCTTAAGGAGGAAAAAAGGTGGGATATAAATGGAATGAATGAATGAGTAAACAGATGGTTTTGGCAGTGGAGACAAGGAAACCATACAGTTCTGCAAAGATCAGTGTTGGTGCAATTCAGCTTATTTGCAAATGAACTATAATAAGTTGTATTAATGTAGTGAAGCTTGTCAATAGCAAATTATTCAGGACCCCAGGCTGATTGTGAAGAGCTCCAGAAGGATCTCCCAAACCAGGTATCAGTCAAGTGGGCCCTAAATGCTCACCAGTTTGGGCCCTATAATTGAATTACGTTTCTACTGTGGCTGTTGTGTATATGGCACTGTCTGGTTTTAATTGCTAATTTTGATTTTATCTTTTTTTTTTTCTTACTGCTTTGAGGTTTTTAAATTTTGCTGTATGTCACTTTGGGAGGGTTTAGCCTACAAGGCGACTTATTAATCTTTTAAATAATTAATAATAATAATATGGTGGATGAAACTCGGCCAGTGCACAAACTGATGCACATCGGGGCAAAATGGGTCTCAAAGATAGATGGGCACATTCAGTTCTTTTCGGAAACCCTCTTGCAAGAAAAACATCCCTCTTCCTTTGCTTCCATAGCCACTCCTTTGACTCACTGGGTTTTGCCTTTGATTCCTTGTCATGCTGCAGGAAATGATTGACGAAGCTGATCGGGATGGCGATGGGGAGGTCAACGAGCAGGAGTTCTTGCGGATCATGAAGAAGACCAGTCTCTACTGAAATGCTTGGTGCGCCGTGTGTGTGTGTGTGTGTGTGTGTTGTTGAGTCTCCTTGTCTGTTGGCTGAGTTTGGCCTCTGTGGTGCCTGTTTGGAAGAGATGAGCAGCAGGCCGGATCTCACTAGCTTTTTGAGATGACCCTCACAGCCAGATTTTTTTTTTACACCATGATATCTGTTGACTCTCTCCTCCACCCCCTTCCTCCGGCCCAATTCCCATTGTTGTAAATATAAAATAAGGATTTGAAACACACAGTAATGTGAAGCCTACTCGGTTAAGCTGCCTTTTGAAGGAGGTTGTGTACTAGTGCACAGGACTTATGCAAGGAAGTAGTTTTTTTGGCCAGGGAGAATTTAGATATTCTAAGAAACAAGGATGTTTCTTTTTTTAAACCGTTGTTTTAAAGTATCTGAAGCTTGCATCGTAATGGCACTTAGTACTTGCCAAAGTGAAGAGACACCAAAGTGGATGGCTCCAGTTCAGTTTCTGCACCTGATCCACATTGATCGTTTTCTGTCTCCACCATCTAGGAAGTGACCTGATTTTGGATGATGAGGCTGAATTGCAGTGCCATCAGTATCTAAGCCTTGGTTTAGAAGAAAAGAGTGCACTTATTAGCCTTTACACTTTTTTCAAAAAGCATTGAATATAAAGTTGGTTTGTCTTTAATGCCTGAACTGCCTGGAAGGAGCCTGTAACAGTTTTTTTCAAATGCTCATGGCTTGTGCTTTTAACTATGACATGTAAATATGACATCATTCAGTTCATGGCAGCAATGTTGTCTGTGTCCTTCATTACACTGGCGGATTTGGGGGAAGAGTGGATGTTCCTGTTACTGAGGCTGTATTTGCCCTGACCAGCAGTACACGGCAGTAGTTTGATCCCACACTAATATCGCAAAAAAATACTTTATTGTGGTACTTTCAGAACTGTAGGAACAAACTACTGCTATAAAGGGCGAGGGCAGTATGGGGAGGAAGGATGAGCTCTGCTATGATTCCATGCTCTCTGTAGTAGAGGTGAACAACTTGTTTAGTTTTAAAATGTTTTAATTGTTTTAACGTGTTTTATTCTATCTTTGCTGTTCACCGTTCCGAAATCTTTTGATGTGGAGCGGTATATAAATATTGTAAATAAATAAACTGGAAGCCCTTGGGCAAAATTTGGCACCTGAAGGATGCTTCCTTCAACATCCCAGTTGCCACCCTCAAGTCAAAAGAGCTTTGGAGAATGTGATAGTAGTAAAACATTACAGGTAGGGCAGTTTAAGGGCCAGGTGTTATGGCCCTGGCCAGCCACCTCTCCTCCAGGAAAACTAGTTGCTCATAGAATAGTAGGGTTGGAAGGGACCTACAAGGCCATCGAGTCCAACCCCCTGCTCAATGCAGGAATCCAAGTCAGAGCATCCCTGACAGATGGCTGTCCAGCCTCATCTTGAATGCCTACAGTGTGGGAGAGCCCACCAGATCTGATCAAGTGTCGATAGCCATTCCATTATTGCAATTGTAAGAGAGGTTACATTACAGTCAACATATACCACTGATTCTCTAAAGCAAGGAGGCTTTATGGCAAATGAGCCAGATCTGATCATCTCCAGGTAGCACAGAATGTGAAGTAAGTATCCCTTGCACTGGAATCAGGCCCCATGTCCTGACCCCCATGTCATGCTAGTGTCAGCATTTTTTGTCTTTACCATGGCACAGGTATGTCACCTCCGAGAATGTCCTGCCAAACAGTAAGAGGAAAGCCTGCACAATCTTTAGTGTGGTTTCTCAAAAATAGATGGACAGATAATCCTGGGTTATCCTGGAGGGATCAAAGCTAGCTGCCTTAAGAGTGACCATACTTAAAGCTGCTGAACTCTACTATAGAGTAGGGATTCATCCGCCTTCCCAAAGAGACGTTTACTGTGCTCACAGCTTAAATATAAGGTTTGTATTGCTGTATTGTTTTGAAGAGTTAATCTATAAGATCAGGTTGTGTAATGCTAGTCAGGAATGCTCACAAGGTGTCTCACTTTAGGAAAGTGGCCTTTTTGAGACCATCGGGGATTAATCCAGGCTCTAACAAATGGATGATTAGTTCAAACAGTTTTTACCTTCCATATTCTTTATACCATCTTTGTTATACAAGCTACAGTATGTAGGTTCCTGAACATCCCCCCCCCCCCCCCCGGTTCATTTAGATCTTAACTTTCTTGCATCTGGATAGCCTGTGGAGTACATAATGTGTTTTAATGAGATTTCTTTCTGGACAGAAACAAAAAATGGGATGGAAGTAGTTGCTGTGTGTAATTATCAGTTTGGCTTTGACCTTTCTTGGACAAGAAAGGGAGTGTCTCTTCAGTGCAGCAGGGATCAGGTGTGTGAGAGCGAGGAGTGACAACAGTAGTGGACATTTGATTTAAACTCATACAAGCGAGAGTATAAAATCTCAGCATTAGAGATTAATATCCTGGATGTGGCTTCAGTTGGCTGGTATCTGTTGCCAGGAATGTCAAGGTTCAAGTTTTTGTTTCTACTGGAAACTAAATTATGCATATGTACTCAGACCTTTTCTGGGCACTTGATCTTCAATTTGACTTGAAATGTAGATTTGAGTTTCTGGTGTCTCAGTCCTGTGAGCTGATCATAGCACCTGGGAGTCCGGGTCCTGCTGTCAGTACAGGTTAAGCTAAAGCTTAGGCACTGGCAGGGTCTCTGAAAATTGGGCAGGCAGGCACAAAGTAAACAGGCACCCTTGTGTTTTTGGCTGGGTTCAGATTACACACTAACCCACCATGGGTCATATTCAGGAGCGACCCACAGGGGTTAGCTTGTCCGGTGTGTGTGTTGCTAGCCCACAGTAGGTACACTACCCACCGTTGAAACCAACGCTCTGCAGAGTGGGTTAAGGGCTCCAGGGTGGCTCAACATATCATCTGTCGGGCTCCCCATGGATAAATTCCCATGATCATGGAGATGGCTACCTAGAGTGGCTGGAAGTGCCTGCTCTAGCCTGTGCAGCCGATCTCTATGGTCATGATCACCTAGCAATGCAGGCGTAGCCAGAGCAACCCTGTTCCTGCTGCGGTGGCTGCTGGGATGTGCCACCGCTATGGTGGGAGGACAACAGGACCATGGGTAGGGAAGAGGTAAGGGAACCACGCTGCCTGGTGTTTCATGATCATGGGGGCAGTGTGTGTGTGATGGTTCCCTTACCCCTCCACGCAGTATGGTTACCCCCACCCCCGGTGATGGTGTGAAAAGGCCCATTGTGTCACTTTTGTTTTTTGGCTATTTGGTGCCTCCCTGTTTATGGCAATACCTGTTCCAGCCAATAGGGATTTCAAACCATGAACCCAGCTGGTGGGACACGTCAGAACTTCCTTTCCTGCTTGAATAGAGCCTTGGGTTCCAAAGGATGTGATTCCCGTAGGAGAGCAAGCTATACTCCCATATTTACGAGGATTCGAGGTCAATAGGAGGCAGCCCCCTTTCTCAGATTAAGTGTAGTCTGAACCAGTGGCGAAATATACGCCGTCTCTGAGGTAAGTGGTCAATGTCACCAATCAGAAATTACTTCCTAATTGGTTTGAACTTTCATGACCATAGAACTAGCCATTTCAGATTAGTTGGCTACTGTGAACAGGATTAAACTAGAAAAAATAATTGGCGTTCAACTAGGGATATTTGAATGGTCTCTTTGAACTTAGTGAGGCTTTGTTGTTGTTGTTCAGTCATTCAGTCGTGTCCGACTCTTTGTGACCCCATGGACCATAGCACGCCAGGCCTTCCTGTCCTGCGCTCTCTCCTGGAGCGTGCTCAAGTTCATATTCATTGCATTGGTGATGCTATCTAGCCATCTCATCCTCTGCCGTCCCCTTCTCCTTTTGCCTTCAGTCTTTCCCAGCATCAGGGTCTTTTCCAGAGAGTTTTCTCTTCGCATTAGGTGGCCAGAATATTTGAGCTTCAGCTTCAGTATCTGTCCTTCCAATGAGCACTCAGGGTTGATTTCCTTTAGGATGGACTGATTTGACCTCCTTGCAGTCCAGGGGACTTGTAAGAGTCTTCTCCAGCACCACAGTTCGAAAGCATCAATTCTTTGGCGCTCAGCCTTCCTTATAGTCCAGCTCTCACAGCCATACATTACTACTGGGAAAAGCATAGCTGTGATTAGACAGACCTTTGTCGGCAAGGTGATGTCTCTGCTTCTTACTATGCTGTCTAGGTTTGCCATAGCTTTCCTCCCAAGGAGCAAGCGTCTTACTCCTCAGTAAATATGCATTGGATTGCACTGTAAGAAAAGATAGCACAACATCTAAATATGTTTAAATCAAGATAATACTTCTGTTCAGGGGGATCTCAGTAGGTGTCCTGAGTCCCCGATTCTCAAGATGGCGCTGTTGGTCTATGTCAGAATATAGAGGGTTGTTAGTTACATGAATTGTAACAGCTAAGCATTCTACAATAGGGTTTGGAAAACAGAAATATTTAAATGAATGGAATGCATGCAGATATAGAGTGGAAGATAATGCCAACATGCTGCGCTGTTATGAACAGAAGTATTAATCTTGATTTAAGCAAATTTAGCCTTTTTGTTGTCATTTGATTTACGGCGCAATCCTAAGCATGTTTACTGAGACCTAAGTCCCATTAGGTTCAAGGAGACTTACTTCCAGGTAAGTTTGTACAGGACTGCAGCATTACAATGCAATCCTACATATGCCAAGTCAAAGGTTAGGCCCACTGGGTTCAATAAGGCTTGCTCCCAAGAACGTGGGTATAGGATTGCAACTTTCCAATACAACCCTATTCATCTCTACTTAGAAATAAACCCTATTGACTTCAATGGAACTTACTTCCAGGTAAGAGAAGAGTTGTGGTCTTAGAGTGCAATCCTCTACATGTCTACT
This sequence comes from Heloderma suspectum, assembly GCF_057233095.1. Classification (NCBI taxonomy): domain Eukaryota; kingdom Metazoa; phylum Chordata; class Lepidosauria; order Squamata; family Helodermatidae; genus Heloderma; species Heloderma suspectum. Next base: position 27,766,177 of record NC_139466.1, read on the forward strand.
CAGAAGTAATCCCCATTGAGTTCAATTGGGCTTACTCCCTGGTAAGTGGGTATAGGATTGCAGCCTTAGTCTTTTTTTTCCCTTTTGTATCTGCATAATCTTCCTCCACATACTATGTTTCTATCTTCACTGCCTTCAGTGATTTGAACTGCACACATTTCATTTTTATTTCATAAAAGGATCAAATGAAATGATCAATTTCAAGCAGGGAAGCCTCCTGAAAGAACGTAATCCTCCCAGTCCAAAGGGAGAGAAATGTCAAAAAGCAACCCCCCAAGGACTAATTATTTCCAAGGGCAAGGATTCCAGTGACACCACTTCCTCCATGTATGTGCCTTTTTCAAACCAATCATATTTGTTAAATTAATAGAAAAGGGGGGAATTCCTATAAATCTTCTATCGGTGAATAAAACATTTGTTTATTCTTATACTTCTTTTTTTGGTTTCAAGCTTTGCCACTAGAGGGTATCAAAATATTTTTCATAGACAAGAGAACCTCTAAAGTTGTAGTCTTTTAGTTGCTTGGGAGTAAATCCCACTGAACTCAATGGGGCTTACTTTGAGTAGACACATGTCTACCCTGCAAACCACACTATATGTGTTAATGTTGTTAGTCCTTCACACAAATGTCAATAATTTTGAAGGAACGTGTTCTTGATGGTACTACATTTACAGTGTAGGTGCAGGATTTGATTTGTTCACTCAGATTTTTGTGATTAAAAAAGAGTCTCAAAGACCCTGACCAGGAAGTCTGTCCCACCCGCCCCGCTCCCTGCCATGTTATTCTTGTATGTCCATTCAAATGCTCATTTTCAGTTTAATCATAAAGTGTTAAGCACTTTAACATCACATCAGTTTTCATAAAAGTGATTTAGAAACACAGCAACTTTCCCATTGAAACCAGAGGGATTTAAAACAATTGTCTGCATCATATATACTTTGTGGGTAAACTTAAAAATGATAAGGATTATCCTGCTGTTGCAAAATTAAGCTGTATGACAGTGAAAGAAACAGACGTGAGAATGGAAACTTGTTAAAAACTGGACCCTCTTCCTTGAATTTCATAGGAACAATCAACTGCATTTTAATACAAAGCATCCACACTCAAAAAGAGTTTGCCATTAGTATATAACAGCTATTTACCCTCCTGATCTGTTGGACTGTAATTTATATCATCCCCAGTCAGATTAGAGGATGATGGGAATTGTCATCCAGCTCATACACACCAGGTTGGGGAAGGCTATATAGGAATATAAACCTGCAAGTCAGCAAAAGAACAGAGTAAAAGAGAAATCTAAAAGGCCTGAGCCAATTAAAAGAAGTGTTTCACCTGGATCCAGATTGGGACCCCCTGGTCAGGCTGGATTTGGCCCAGGGGCCTGAGGTTCTGCGTATTTATGAAAACATAGGACAAATGGGATCTACAACAAAATATTGTTGTGTAGGCTGCTCCTGTTCAGGGTGCCAGCCAGCTATGCCCTTTCCCAGGATACTGCATTCCATTTCCATCCCCACCCCAGTTTTCTGCTCCCTCTCCAGTCAGCATTCCGTATCCAGAGCAAACTCAGATCTTTTCTACTCGAGACATTTATTGCATGCTTGTCATTCCCTACTCACAGTTGTTTATGGGGTTTTTAGATGAAAACGTGACCCTCCAGTTTCACTTCTGTCTTTAAACAGCACTTTTGGCGAATTTTTTAGAGCAGGGAAAAAGTGGCATTATTTGTGAAAGTGAAAGACAATATTTTTTCCATTTGTGTAATTGTGCTATTCCACTATACCACAGTGCCACCTAGAAGTTATATAGCGGAAAAATAGGAAAGGAAACGCTCTTCGCGTAGTGCTTGGATTTCAATTCTGCAACAAGCCCCAAAGTAGATACAGCCTTGTATAGTAGAAAAGCTCATAGTCCTCACTGACATGTTTGTGGGTTCTCCCCCACCCGTACGCCATTTTTTCTGTTTTAAAAATCTTGTATTTCTGCTGGTACCATTCCTGGCTGAGGATGATGGGAATTGCACTTCAACGCATCTAGAGGGCACCACATTGAGGGAGGCTGGTATGGTGTCATTTTGGATTCGTTCTGTTATTCTATTTAGGGATGTCAGATGAATCTGTTTGGGTGGTAGAGCCTGGTGGGTTTTTGACAGCTCAGCCCCCTGGACTCCACCTTGTGCATCCCTGAACTTGCCCAACTTGTTGCACCAGCTCCCCGTTTCCCACTTTTAACAGATATGCTCGTCCGATTTGTGCAAAAACACGGGCATAACTATTTACAGAAATCGCGATAAGACCATTTACGCCTGCAGTTTTGTGCAAATCACGGTTTCTGTAAATAGTTGTACCTGCAATTTTGTGCAAATCTGGACTCTCGCATATAAAAAAAGAGGATTTCCCGAGTTTTGGGAATGACCCGCTGCTCGGCTCGCAAACGCATGCCAAGTCAGGGGCTCTGCGGAGATCCTTCGAATCAAAAGTAAACAGGATTTCCCCGCAATGGCCATCTCTAATTCTATGGGGTTAAATCTAGTTAGATAAAGCGTGCAGAGTTGTTCCTGTGCTATTAGGCAGGATTTCTTCAGTATAAAGTTATCTATTAATTTTTCAATCTGTTTCAGACAAATGTGTCTGCTTTCATAAGTATATGAGTTAATGCAAGCTTGCCACCTCTTCAGACATGTGCCATGGCTGCTGTTATCTGCCTTTTTTTTTGGTGCAAATTATGTTTGTATTTAATCAATCTTACCTGTAAGATCACTTAGAATTTAGCTTGATAAGACAGGATATTTTCTTCCCAAAGTAACAACAACTGATGCACCTTTTGCAGTCATTAGTCAGGCATATTTCTCTATTATTGATCATTATATTGAAATTGAGAATAAAGCTGCAATCATTATCCACACTTTCCTGGGAGTAATCCCTGTTGAACTGCATGGAGCTAACTTCTGAGTAGACATGCATAGGATTGAGCTGTAAGTCTTTGAGTAGTTTGGAAGTATAATGCAAACCTCTTTACCCTTTTTAACCTTTGCATATTTTACTACACTTAGCAGCATTGTGTGTTGTTTGACTGAAGTGTATGTGTGTGTTCTGATCTTTGAAGTATTTAGATCTTTTGAATTATTTTGGGAAGCTTTCTTGACTGCTTTATCTTCCATTTCATTTTCTTTAATACCCCCACAAGCTGAGATCTATACAAAAATGTCATTGTTGCCGTGACATATTACCATATTAGGGACATCAATAATTTCCAAAGCCAGGCCCTCTCTGGTGATTGAAATTTCCAGGATGTTATCAATGGCACTTAAAAGATCTGGAAAAGTGACAGATTGTAAAGGTTGCACTTTAGCAATCTAATTCAGTGCCATCAGAACGTCAAATAACTCAGCACTGTAACCTGATAAGTAATCTAGCAGCCTGGCTGCCTTAGTGGAAATTTACACATATGGGTAGCTGAATCTTTCCAAATCCATGAAATACACACGCACAGACACACACAATTGGGCTGGTTTATACATAGGGATGGAAGGATCCGACCATCTTGTTCTCACAGAATTTGTCGGATTTTCAGAATTAAGTTTCTTGTTCCATCCTGTTTCTGCATAAGTGTGTGTGTGTGTGTGTGTGTGTTAAAGTATGCACAGAAATTCATGCTTATTTATACACATGCCCCATATTTACACATTTTGGGGTGCATTTTTCAAATGCGCACATTTTTCCAAATATGTTCCATTGATGTACTATGGTTTTGTGTGCACTTTCCCCAAATATATGCATTTTGTGCACACTTTTCACTAATACATACATCTTGGTGCATGTTTCTTTTCAGTGCTGTCTTGGCTCGCATGTTGGTTTGGGAGGTGCAAATTTTTAAAATTTGCATTAAAAACTCAGCAAAATAAATTTCTCACTAACCCCATTCACACATGTATGTTCAGGACGTCATGATTGCAGCAATGAATGTTGACTCGCACATGTGAATGGTGCGCGCAAGCAGCAGGGTGGGGTGGAGGGTTAACACCGTCCTTCTGTCAGTGGAGGCAGGTGGCTCTGATTTTGGTGGGGCTGTAAATCCATTCTAGGTTTCAGTCAGAACCATCCAGAACTCTAAAGGAGCTATCCAAGGGGATGAACCCTGGCCCCCCAACTGGTTCAGCCCCTTGGATAGCTCCATTAGAGTTCTGGCTGGTTCTGACTGAAGACCGGAATGGATTTACCCCCCACCAAATTCAAAGCCAACAGCCTCCACTGCCTTCTGTGCTGCAGTCCTGACCAAAATTTCCCCCACGGCTGAAGCTTGCACTGGGAGGGAAGCTCCCATTAGCGCCAACGGCTTTGCTCTGACAGCAAGATTTCTGCTGGCCGTCTATGCGAGGAGAGAATCCTGATCGACCATTGTGACTGGTATTTAAGAAACCTGTTAAATGCAGTACTTATTTAATGTAGCATGTAGTTTGGCTCTTACTGGTAGCAGCTCCCAAAGTATTTGCGCCGTTGCCCTGGTGCAGCTGTCTAAGTCCTCTTTTTATAATGGAGACGCCAGGAATTTAACTTTAGGCCTTGGGACTGGAGCTCAGCCATTTGCACAAGCATGCCCATTCATTTCAGTGGGGGGTTTATTTTATTGTATTTACTGTAACCAGTCAGTACTCAGACCTGCTTCGAGCAGCACAGTGGGGAAGACAGCTTTGGGGTGGGGATAGATGAAGGCAGAAACTGGTGTCTGAATGGTACAGCAATACTTTTTTAAGGTGTTGGCTCAAGCAGCAGGGAAGGTGCTATTTGGGGTCTGCTTCAGGCAGCAAAATGTCTTGAGCCATCATTGAAAACCTCTTCCATAATACATTAATTTCCTTCCTTGGTTAACCAGCCTTGGTCTTATTGGCATTCTGTGTTTTTTTAAAGAATAATTTTGATGTCGTGTTTCATTCTTTTTCTTTTGTTCATTTTATCTCTTGTTGTTTACCGCTCCGGAATCTGTTTAGATGTGGCGCGGTATACAAATGTTGCAGATAAATACAATACATTTATTATTTATTCACTACAAATCAAACCACTTTAATATGCATAATTGTTCAAAGTTTTCACAATATGAAAAAAACACAATTATTTACAACAAAGATAAAAATATGAAAAGTTGAATATCTCATCCTGAAAGTTATTCCAATATGCTACATAGAGAATCCAGTTTCTGTAGGTATCTTGGTCCCCTTTTTATAATGCAGATGCCAGGAATTTTATCCTTGGGACTGGAGCTTTCCCATTTGTACAAGCATGCACATTCATTTCAGTGGAGATTTTATTTAGTTAGTTATTCATGTATTCTTTTAATTTACTGTACTTTTAAGCTCCCCAATAACCAACGTTTTTGGGGCGGTGTACAATACATTAGGAACATACAATACAAATGCTAAAACAAAAATAAAAACAGCACAGGATAAAACTAAGATAAAACCAGCAGCAAAAAGAATAAAACCATTAATAACTTAAAACCAGCAGCAGAATGGAGTACTAAAAGCAGTTCTTAATATGCCTGGGAGAATAAAAACGTTGTTACCTGGCGCCGAAAAGACTGTAACGTAAGCACCTGGTGAGCCTCTCTCAGCCTATCCATATTTATTGGCCAGGTGCCCTGCATTACAGAGGATAGTCCTTTATTTTGAAGAGCTAGTAGAGGACAGTGCTTTATTTAAGGGTGTTCTCTGTTTGAAGGGCCATCCAGTCCAAGTCTGGTTTAAAGTCAAAGGGAAGAGCTTTGGGGGCCTTGAAGTTGCCCATCAATAGTTGGCACCCGGGCGGCAGACGGAGCAGGCACACAGGTCACCTGGTCAGTCTTCCCCACTATGGGGAGATGTCTTGTATTTCAATTTAAATAACTCTCATTGACCAGGTTCACATGATCACAGAGGGGGAAATAAGCCATGCTAGCTTATTTCCGCCACTCCCCGCCTTGCACACGAGCGTGCCCGGGGGGATTTGCATAATCACTCCTGGCAGTGAGGCTCGTCATGTCGTGCAAACCCTGCCAGAGTTGCTTGTTGCCGTGGATAACAAGCCAACCAGATTCCATGGGCTGTTGTAGGGTTCTGGGTGGCTTGTTACCCATGGAAACAAGCCACCGGGGCTAGCATGCTGATGTAGTAATGGCCACCAATTTGGATGGCTTTAAAAGGGGGTTAGACACATTCCTGGAGGCAATCAATGGCTACTAGTCATGATGCCTCTATGCTACCTCCCATATCAGAGGCAGCATGCTTATGTACACCAGTTGCTGGGGAACATAGGCAGGAGGGTGCTGTTGCACTCACGTTCTGCTTGTGGGTTTCTCATGGGCAGCTGGTTGGCCACTGTGTGAACAGAATGCTGGACTAGATGGACCACTGGCCGATCCAGCAAGACTCTTATGTGTGTGTGTGGGGGGGATGGAAATAAGCTGTTGTGGCTTATTTCCCCACAGTGATCATGCTGACTGGGTATTCTTTTTAAATCTGACACCTATACATATCAATTTGCATATGCAAATGCCATTCAAATAGGTGTTCTCATCCTTTTTTTTGGTTATGCATTTCTTTTCTGGCAATACACAAGTGTCATTGGACAGGGGAGGGGTCCCCTCCATTGCAATTCACAGACACCAGGATATGAAAAATATCCAAATCAGGGCATTGCCTTCTTGATTTCCATCTGTACTGAGCATTCAGTATCATATTAGCATTTGCGAACCTCACTACAACTTCTGAATTTTGGTCTGCGTGCTCATGCCTAACAAAAAATATCTTATGCACTCAATGCTGTAAAAATTCCAAGTCACAGTGACCTAACTACTTCGAGCTTTATTTTCAGTGGCTATCAGTTAAAACTAAAGTATGTTAGAGTTTTTCACTGTCTATAAATACAACACATAAAAAGTCCTTATTGCACAATGCTTTATTAACATCAGCAGACAGTCTTACGGCATGATCTATGGTTGATCGATTTGCCTGAAAGCCACTTTAATATGGAGGAAGAAGATTGTTCTTCTCTAGAAAGAATGACAGCCAACAATAAATCATCTCCTCCATCATCTTACATAGCAATGAAGTTGGGGGCCAACAGATCATAAGAACCTAAATCAGAATATGATCCTATTTTCTTTTTGAAATTGAAAAATGAAAAAAGATCTTTCAACCATTCTTGAGGCGACCAGAAACTACAAATATAATTATTATGAGAGCTGAGCCGAAACGTCACACAGTTTTTTGCAAACATTGTACGCAACATCAAAACATGCCTTGCTTTTTGATGATTTTTGGCATTCCTTGTGAAAATAGTCACCTATTTTCTTTCCTTGCCCTCATTTGTTCTCACTCAGTTGCAGTCATTTGCCCTCTGCTTTTGGCACTAGTTGTGATCATGGTCATCTATTCATTTACATTGCCCTCACTTACTCTCACTCGATGACCTTCAGTTGCCCTCAGTGACATTAGGACATAGCCAAACTTGATTGGCTTCACAGCAGTTTGGTGTCACCCCATTCACTGCCTATTCCCTGCTTGTGTGAGATCACCCATCTGACTAACCCAGGAAGGAAGTGGATGCAACACTGGGTGAGGTGAGAGGTGAAGGAGGGATATCACGAAAAATGTATCCAGTAAAATAATGAGAATGCACAACATTTTGATGGCATTCATAAAATCTAAGTGTGTTTTGAGAAAAATTTCTACCCCACCAAGATTACTAGTTTCTATCTGAAAATCAGATCATTTGCCGCTACTCTAATTATTACTAATAGGCTGAGCTAAAGACAAATTTCCTAAAGAAGGCCAAGTTCCCATATGACCCCTGGATGCTAAGATCAGTTTAGATAAGAGTTTCTTTTCAGCCGCTTTCCAAACCAGTGGTGGAACACATGCTTTGCATGGAGAAGGTTCCAGATTCAGTCCCTGGAAACAAAGTCAGGTAGCAGGTGATGAGCAAGATCTCTGCCTGAGATCCTGGGGAACTACTGCCTGTCAGAATATTGGACTATATAGACAATAGTCTACCCTGGTCAAAGGCAACTGCTGAAGGGATGGGCCTTAGCTCAGTGGTAGAGCAGCTGTGTTGCATGCAAAAGGTCCCAAGTTCAGTTCCCTGCCATCTCCAGGAAGGCCTGGGAAAGACTCCTAACTGAAACCCCAGAAAGCTGCAGCCCAAGGTATTTTGTGGTCTGAAATTAAGGCCAAATGGCACCCTCTCTCCATTCCATGTACTGAAGCCACCTAGACTGGTCGCTGAATCTTACTTCCACAACAGCAATCTGCTAGCATCCATCAACACACCTGAGACAGCAGATTAGTTTAGGCGGCCCAGGACAGGTTGTATGGAATACAGAGTGTGGTCCTCCAACACAGAGGAGCAGCTGGGGGGTTCAGGAGGATCAGCAGGGAGGCTGCTCCTTCGCATCTGCCGCCGGAGGCAATCACTTCACTCTGCCTAATGGTAGGGCTGGCCCTGCTGCTGCCAGGCACTGGAGACCAGGGATGGGAAAAGTATGGCCTTTCAGATGTTGTTGGGCTGTAACTCCCATCACTCCCCACTATTGGCTATACTGGCTAGGGCTGATGGGAACTGTAGTCCAACCACATATAGTCCAACAACCAGTTCACCAGTGCTAGTGTAGATAATACTGAGCTAGATGGATTCATGGTCTGATTTGGTAGAAGGCAGTTTCCTCTGTTCCTAGAACATACTGGGAACAGAGGAGTCAATCTTCTCTTTTTCACACCTCCAGGGTGGAATACACGACATGGTTGCAACGAAAGAACAGGCCAGTCACTCTCTGATCTTTTGTTGAAGTTCTAGAATCAGCTACAGAGTTAGGCTGTGTCTGAAGGCTTAAAAAACAACAGCAACAAATCTTTACTAGATTTATCACACTAAAAAGCTTTATTGAGGTTTTGATTTGCTCTTATCTTAATGCAATAAAGCCACTTAGCACTGCCTTATCAAGTGCAACTAATTAACAACAAAACAGATATTGTTAGCCATAATCATTCTATGATCAGCTATATGAATGCTGAATTGGCTCTTCCAAGCCTCATTCAATACGCTCACTTTAAGTACCATATGGATTTTCTCCCTTCAATAGCATCGTGCAGTTATACAAGTTAATACTGCATACGCGTTTGACTGGAAAATTACCTCTTCCTGAAGAACCATCAAACCTGTCTATTGACATTTTATAGAAATTAAAAGTAGCAAATACTTCTCGACTAAATGACAAGTTTGTCCAACCCATTCCTTTACAGTCTGTGGGATGATGGCAAGGCCGGCCCAATACATTTTGCTGCCTGAGGCAAGAGACAAGATGGCACCCTCTCCCATTTCATGTACAAAAGCTGACTGGGCTGGCATTTGAATCTTTCTTTTGACAGTGGAGATGAAACTGCACCCTCCACCACACCTGCAGGCAGAAGGCTAGCTTGGGGGAAACGGGGCAGGCTGCATGATCCATTGATCTCTCCTCCAACACTTTGGGGCCACTTCGCAGCATTTGTTGCCTGAGGTGACTGGCTTACTCTGCCTAATGGTAGGGCCAGCCCCGGATCATGGAATGGGTATTTATTTAAAAAAACCGATTCTGGTACCATTTGTATGTATGTATTTGAACAACAACAATTTTTGTTTTTGACATGCATACACCACCTTTCTATGATAATCCATATTCAAGGTGGCTTACAAAATAAAAATAAATAAATGGAAAAATCCTAAATACACAAACAAAACACCCCAAAACAACTAAACAACAGCATGAGGCATAGAAAACTGGTTTGTTGGTTTTCTTTTCCAAAATGAAAGCTGAGATACATAGCTTTTGAAGCATGCCACACTATGTTTGATGCTATGACAACGAAGACTGCAATCCTATGGTTGGGAATTATTTGATATTGCTGCCCCTTGTTAGAAAGGCAGTTAGCAGAGAAAAACAAAAAGGCAAAACAGAATGAGTGCTTACCGGTCCCACATGCACTCAAAAGCTAAATAGAGTCCACACCTTTCTTTGGTGAAGAAAGAACACAGCTTTATCACAAGTATTCTTGCACATACAAATGCAGGCACAGAGTAGAGTTTCAAGCAAAGTTTGTTCAGTCCATTTCTTTGTGTTCTGTAACACAGGCAAGAGTGAGAGAGCAAGCCATGTGCTCCCAGCAATGGAAGAAAGGGAGGAGCAGGAAACTGCAGGCTATAGAGATTCTAAGGCTAGCTATGCCCAAAATTCCCATGCATTAACCAGCAACACTGCCCCCTTCCTGTAACTTGCAGATGAGGTTGCAATATTCCCAACACCTATTTACCTGGGAGTAAACCCTGTTGAACTCAGTGAGGCTTATTTTTAAGTAGACGTATATAGGATTGCTGTAGAAAATTTCTCTAGAGCCCTCGCTACTCTGAAAACCTAATGTCACAGTCCTATGGCAGTGTCACCTTGTGAGACAATGGGATTCTTGGCACTGATTCTATAGAATGATTATGGTGGCATAAACCAGCACCATCTACACTTAAAGCTGAAGTACAATGATTTCTGCCTTTAAAAATAGACCATCCAGTGTATGTCATCAGTGTCAGTTTTGAAAGCATGGTAAAATAGAGCTATAGTAAAAAAGAAAAAAGAAAAAAAAAAGCCCGCTGTCAATTAAGCAGAGAATGGCTTTGTCACCAATGTTCAAGTGCATTGCTTCTTGAAGCACATCAGGAAACTGGAATTTTTTTTTAACCATTTTGCTACATCAGCCATCCACTCCCAATACTTTTGTTTCCTAGTGTTCTGGACAGTGCTACCTACTGTAGGCAGTATGTGGCCTCTTTTACAGAGGAGCGTCTTCCATTTCAAGGGATGTCTTTTATTTGAAGGTGTCCTCTATTAGAAAGGACTGTCCAGTCCAAGTCCGGTTTAAAGATAAAGGAGCAGAAGTGCCCATCAACAAATAGCAACCGGACTGCAGACTGAACAGGCAGTCACACAGGTCACCTGGTCTGGTCACAGATTTCCTCATGATGGTGTGACTTGTTCTATTTCTATTTAAGGGTACAATCCTATGCACATTGAGACAGAAAAGAAGTCCTACATGCTGGGTGGGGAATGCTGGGAGTTATAGGACTTTTTTTTTTTGGTAGGATTGTGCCCTAAATTATAATAATTATTTCCAAATGTACATCTATACATATAGATTAGCATATGCAAATGTTATGCACATTGGTGTCCTCTTTTGTCCTTTTATTTTAATGATGCATTTCCTCTTTTGGGGGCCAGTGCATATGTTGTCACCCTGGGCAGAATCCACTGGGGTGCTTCCACCCCCACTGATTATCTTTTGCCCTGCCAATTCCCTTCCACCAGCTGTGGGTCCCGTTAATCCTTTTGTGCAAGTGAAACCCATCGCTTACATAAAGGAGATTTTGCGCTTCCTAGAGGAAGCTCCCAAACAAGCAGAAACACTCCTGGAAGGTAGCAGGTCAGCAGAGCTCCTGTAAGTGAGCTCCAGTGACCCGCCTCCTTCCAGAAACAAGCGTTTCCACCCATTTCGGGTTGCCCCGGAAGCTCTAAATTGCCATTGTGCAAGTTGTGAGGGCCGCTTGTGGAACAGAATTGGCGGGGAAGTAAGAGAATGGGTGGGGGCATAAGCGGCCCTTTGGATTCTGTGCCCTATCTCTGGGCTTACAAACTAGATTACACACAGGAAAACCACAGAGGAAGGGGGGACAGAGGGATGAGTAAGCAAGAGAAGAATATGCAATCATTTCAATGGCATGTACTTTGCCTTAGTTACAATACGGAATCCGGGCTAGAGGAAGAAATGGGGGTGACTTTTCTGGAAGTGATACATCCTCTGGGTCACTTTTGTGAGGCCATTACGGTTTTATGGCTCCTTTGGAGCTCCTTGAGAAAGGCACGAACCTAAGGCCAGAACATCTGACAAGTTTTAATGTTTTGCATCAATTCTCAGCCATTACACATTTTGGGAAAATAAAAAGTTCCATCTCGACGCAACACAAAAAGGTCAGGATGTAAAGAAGTGACATTTCCCCAAAGAGGAAGAAAGGTCAGCATGATGGTTTGGTGTGTGTGGTGTTTTTTTTAATTAAACGGCATCAAGACTTGTGTGTATATGTGGAAAGATGCCTATTCAACATACAGCTAGGATTGCCCTGCAAGAATGATTAAAATAAAATAAAATGGTGCTAAATACAGAGACAGAATAGTCATTTCCATTTCTTGCACGGTAAAACAAAACAATAATTGCACTGTGTGTACCAGGGATTGTGAATTGTGGATGGGTGGGACAGAAAGTGTGTGCACTATAAAACAAATGAAAACTCCAGGGCCAGCCCTGCCATGCTGCAAGGTGATGGGACCTGCTTCAGGCAGCACCGGGTGGGGATAGGTGAAGGCAGAATGGTTGTCTGAATGGTACAGAAAGACTTTTTAAGGTGTTGGCTCAAGCAACAGGGAGGGTACTATTTGAGGTCTGCTTTAGGCAGCAAAATGTCTTTTGCCATCGTTGAAAAACTGTTTGATAATACATTAATTTTATATATGTATGTATGTATTATTTATTACAAATCAAACAGCTTTAGTATACATAATTTCTAAAAGTCTTCACAGTATGAAAAAATCAGTTATTCACACAAAACAGAAAGGTTGAATATAGAATCCTGAAAGTTATTATTCCAATATACTACAAACAGAATCTCATAAATCCCTCAGTATGACTTCCCCTTTGATTTCTCAAATGATCAGTACTCTTAGACATGACAGCAATATGCCATTTCTTTAAATACCATTCTGAAATAAGAGGAGCATTACCCCCCACACCCACCACTCAGTTACTGGCTATACATATCGTATATTATTCCAAGTCAGATTCTGAATGATTGAATAAAACATTAATTTTACCACAAAACTTTGCCACAACTGAGAATTCACTCCTGACCTGTAATCCACCTGTTCTATGAGCCTACCTGTAACTTCTGAGCTTCAGCAGAGACCTTTCTGCATGCCCCCCCACCAAGACAGGCTAGCTTGATGGAGACCTGAGGCTGTTCAAACAACACACTAACCCACGCTTAGTGGTTGAGTGTGGGTTCTTGGATTGTGGGTTGTTTGTTGAACTGTGGGTTAGCGTGTTGTCTGAAACCAGGACATTTTCCTCAGGGTGGTTTTTTGACCATGTTAATCAGGCTGAACAACCCAACAACAAACCATGAGTTCTCAAGGTGGCTTGTTCAAGAAAAATAAGCCACACTGCATGGTTCACAAGCCACCCTGTGGAAACTGTCTTGGGTTCAGACAACATGCTAACCCATGGTTAAAGAAACAACCCATGGTTCACCAACAACCCACACTCAACCACTGAGTGTGGGTTAGCATGTTGTGCAAACCCAGTCAGGGCCTCTTCTGTAGCAGCACCATGACTGTGGAACTCCCTAGTGAGATCAGGTAGACTCCATCTTTATGGAGTTTTAGATGGGCAGTAAAAACTGCATGGTTGCACTGGGCCTTTGATGGATTTTAGCATTGCTCTCTGGCTTCTTTTAAAGAAGATTCCATCTCTGCTTTTGTTGTGCTGTTCTGGTTTGGTTGATTTTACTATATGGTTGTGTTGCTGTTTTAAATTGTTCATGGCTTTGTGGGCCCTTGGTGAGCAGAAAAGTAATCCATAAGGACTTTTAATTAGTGAAAAATGAAACATTATGGTGGAAGTGACCCAAAACGTCCAGGAGAGAGGCAAGCAGGCAAAGATGACTAGAGGGGCCTGCTCCAGCAGGACTCCCCACTCCCTATAGCTCCATCTATCACAAGCTGCCAAAGAATCCTGATGATTTTTTATTAGTGCTATGCTGAAAAGTGTCCTGCCTTTCATTGTCCACTCATTTCTTCAGTAGCGTGTAGCGTCCTCAGTTTCCCACACTTCATGTAAAGCCAGGGGAAGTCGTCATGAGGTAATTCCTCCCATAGGGCTTTTTTGAGGTCAGGAAGTGCAGGCAGCTTGGGAGGCTGCAGAGCAAAGGACAGATGTGTAATAAAAAGAAAACACACACGCACACACAGCACCCTTGGCCTTCTGGCAGTGATAAGGTAAGCGCAAAACTCCACAAAACTACGCTATGAAACACCCTGAGAATGAGGCAGAACAATGGAAGCCTCTTTCATGGGAGAATACATTTTTCAGGAAATTGGAGGACAGATTTTGGTTTAGCACTAGCTCCACTTCTTCCCTCAAGCTAGAAACAGCACTGCCTCCCTCACCACCTGCGTCGTGGCAGAAGCAATATGGGGACCAGCCTGCCAGCACAGTTTACGAAGAAACAAAGAAGCTGTGCTACAACCCCAGCTAATGGGGAGCCCTGCCTGTGAGAAACGGTTGAGAATTTCTCCTCCCCCTGGAAAAATATGGCGGAATTGTCCCCTCGGTTTCTCTGCCCGCAAATAGGGTGGAGAATTTCGAGAGGCCATTTGCACACTGCTTGACTTTTTATATGTTTATATTGTTTATTGTGTATTCAATCTTGCTTACTAAATATTTACTGTTGTTTATTTTTCATGTTAAAACTGTTACTGTGATTTCATGAATACATTTTGATGTTACCTATAAGCCACCTTTGAATGATTTGTATGCTGAAAGACAGGATATAAATAATTGCAATTGATCAATACAATAGGTTAGATCTAGATTTTGTCCTATTTAGAATAAACCTATTGAAATCAGTGGGTCTTAAATTAGTCATCTTATGTGCCACTGATTTCAGTAGGTCTACTCTGACTAAATCTGGATCCAACCCATTAAATATTCTATAATCAGTTTAAAAAACAAAATAAAAAACCTGACTGGTCTCTCCATCCCTCCCAAGCCTTCGTTTGGACAGCTACGATTTGTAGGACTGATTTGTTAGACATTTAATTTTGTGGGTTTTTTACTACCAAATATGGGTTTCCTATTAGGTTATTCATTGTGAATTCAATATAGTTCCCCCCACCTGCCAGAGGGAGGTGGAACCGTGGAAGGTGACTATCCCATTGCCTGTTCGCAGCAACTGAAAAATAGAAGTTGATGCCTTTAATAGTAAAACCATCATGGTATTTAAAGATGAACTTGAGCTCAACTAATTCTATTAAATTGCCAGATGCCAATGAGTAATACAGTACAATTAATCATTTTGTCAGCTCAGGTTTCTGAAACAACCGAGCATACATTTGAATATATACAAAGCTGTTGACCATGGGACCTGCAAACAAATCATATAAATGCTAAGTGTATTTATCCCAGTAATGCTTGCTACATCTCTTATTTTAATTTGTTTATTTCAGTTTATGTTGTAAATTCATGAGCCTTTTTTCAACTAAAAAAACCTTCCCGATGAGACACACAGAAAATGTCATTTTCCAGTGTACACAAAAATGACCAAACTGTTCATTAGGAAGCACTCACGTTTTACCACCATGTTTATGTAGTGAACCTGCATTTTCAGTCTAAAATAAAGAAGCTTATTCCATGAAGCCTGATCAAAATGTTGTTAAACAGAAATATGTAGCTGGAAAAATTAAGAGGAACATGTATTTCGAATGAAGTTAAAAACTATAATATATTGGTTTCATTTTTGTTTTATTACTTTAATGTATGTGATTGTTTTAAATGATTTTGTAATACTCGATTAGAAAGAAAAGCTCAAAAATAATCATTTTACAAAATAACCAGTATACAAAATACCCACCACTGAAACATACAGCAACTAAGATTGAGGTCAAAATAGTATGTAAAAATACAGCAGTTAAGATAGAGGTCAAACAAAAACTAGGAAGAACAAGAAATTTATGGTCCTGATCTAAGAGGAAGAGACACACCCTAATGGGTGCTGATGGAATGTTTCCCAGGGATGAAAAGTCTGACCCAGGTCATTTTCTTGAATAATAGTGATAATTTGTTTTGGGAGAGGGAAGGGAGATCAGAGATGGATTCAGTCTTTCTCCTCCCACAAAAGAGATTGCAAGGACAAGTGGGAGCAGCAACAGAAAGTTGCAGTATGGGGTGTTCCGGTGGAGGCTGGTGGCTCCGATGTCAGTGGGGCAGTACATCTGCTCCAGGTTTCAGTCAGAATTCTGAAGGATCTATCCAAGGTGCTCAACCCTATCCCTAAAACAGGTTCAGCACCTTGGATAGCTCCTTTAGAGTTCTGACTGGTTCTGACTGAAATCTGGAATGGATTTACTGCCCCACTGAGCTTGGAGCCACCAGCCTCCACTGGAGTGTTCCTGTTCAGGATTCCAGCCACTCCATTCCATCTCTTCTCCCCAGTATTACATCCCCCATTTATTTTGCTGAATGTGGCCACTGAGCATGCTCAGTCCTCATTGGATTATTTTTGCCCCCCCCCCTAGTTTTTTTTTTCTTTTCTTTCCTAAATACGTTTGGTACTTATGCAAACTTTGGGTTGCCCCAAGCCTGGCAATACCTCTCTTTTGTCTGTGGGTGTGGCTGCTTTAGCTACATAAACAATGGCAGTCACTGCCTGATCATTGGAAATTGAGGGAATTACTTGCTATGGTCCAGGCCTTGGCTGAATGGGTCTCCCTCGTTACAGTTGAGAAAGCCCCCGCAAACCCCAGGAGGAGGAGTATTTGGAACTCTGGGACAGTTGCTGCGAGGGATACCCCACCCCCCGGTCCCACCAAATCCAGCGACACAGATTTATACCTTTTGCCCCATACCTAGGCTCCCCCATTCCACAGGATGCACACATACAACCCATTAGAAGATATTCAATCAATCAATCAATCAATTTACAATATTTATACACCACTCCATATCTAGAACAGATTTCGGAGCAGTGAACACACACACACACACACACACACCAGTAAAAGAATAAAAATATTAATTTTTCTAAATTACATTTAAATTACATTTACATTCTGCCTTTTTTTTCCTCTTGCAAGGAACCCAGGTCCTCCTCCTCTATTTTATCCTCACAACAACAACCCTGTGAGGTGGGTTGGGCTGAGAGTCAGTGACTGGCCCACAGTCACCCAGTGAGCTTCATGGCCGAGTGGGGGCTAGAACCTGGATTTCTCGAATCTAGTCCAACACTCTAACCACTATGCCACACTGGCTGGCTGTTCACTTTCTAGTGACTACTCACAAAAAATGGCACACTTTTTTGTGTGGTGGTGGTATGGGCCCAGCCATGAAAATAGGGGTGTAGTGGAGCCAGGGCTCACAGGGATGCAGTGGCAGTGCTTTTTTTATTAGCAGGGACACTGATGTCATCTGCCACCCCCACTGACCACTTCCCTGTTCCTCTGAGCTTAACTCCAATCTTCACAGTAGCTGAAACGAAATGGATTTTCCAGGCACCTACATATTGTTGTGAGCTATCTCTGTTGTATTTTCTAATTTTTATTTCTTAAAAGGAACCCAAGGCTGCTCACGTGATCCTCCTCCTCTCCATTTTATCCTCACAATAACCCTGTGAGGTAGATTAGGCTGAGAGTTAGACTGGCCCAAAGTCACCCAGTAGGTCAAAGTAACCACGACACCATGCTGGCTCTCACATTGAAGCACTTGCCTCCTTTTACCAAACTGCTCCTGAGGAGGAGACCCTGCCATAAGTGCTTTTAGGATGAGGGCCTCCACAGATACACCAGAAAGAGTGGGCCTGCAAGTCATATTGTCAAAACAAATCTTGGTTTCTGCCTGGCTGATTTGGTGCAACATCTGCCCTGTCCATCTCCTTGTTCCCTGCCTCAGTTACCTTCTAACGGACTTGCAGATTGTTCCCTGGCTATTTCCATCATCGTGTTCTACAGTAGCAGCCTCCCCTCCTTGCTGGGCAGCTCCCTGCTCTACTTGCAAACTCTAGAATCTAGTCTAGATCCAGCAGCACCTTGCTGGCCACTGTGGGACAGAGGACAGTGATCTAAGTCAAGCTCTTCTTATGTTCTTGTGCCACCCTTTCCAGGCCTCAGAAATGGGCATCTAGGACGAGATGAATTCTTGTTTTCCTTTGCTAGATCAGAGCGTTTGGATTTATAGCCCAACAGCTCACAACAAGCGGGTGAGGGTGGGGTTAAAAACAAGTAAAACCAAAGCACTTAAACCTTTCTAGTTGCCCAGATGCTTTTGATCTTCATCAAGCAATTTGCACAACGAGTCGTTTTCACAGAATCATAGAATAGTAGGGTTGGACGGGGCCTACAAGACCATCGAGTCCAAGCCCCTGCTCAATGCAGGAATCTAAGTCAGAGTATCCCTGACAGATGGCTGTCCAGCCTCATCTTGAATGTCTCCAGTGTGGGAGAGCCCCCCACCTCCCTAGGTAATTGGTTCCATTGTCGTCTTGCTCTAACAGGAAGTTTTTCCTGATGTTCAGCCAGAATCTGGCTTCCTGTAACTTGAGCCCATTATTCCATGTCCTGCATTGTCGGATGATCGAGAAGAGATCCTGGCCTTCCTCTCTGTGACAACCTTTCAAGTACTTGAAGAGCACTATCATATCTCCCCTCAGTCTTCTCATCTTAAGGCTAAACATGCCCAGTTCTTTCAGTCTCTCTTCATAGGGCTTTGTTTCCAGTCCCCTGATCATCTTTGTTGCCCTCCTCTGAACCCGATCCAGTTTGTCTGCATCCTTCTTAAAGTGCGGTGCCCAGAACTGGACACAGTACTCCAGATGAGGCCTAACCAGTGCTGAGTAGAGGGGAACTAGTACTTCCCAGGATTTGGAAGCTATGCTTCTATTAATGAAGCCCAAAAGAGCATTTGCCTTTTTTGCAGCCATGTCACATTGTTGGCTAATACTCAGCTTGTGATCTACAACAATTGCAAGATCCTTCTTGCTTGTAGTGTTGTTGAGCCACGTATCCCACATCTTGTAACTGTGCATTTGGTTTCTTTTTCCTAGGTGCAGAACTTGGCATTTATTCCTATTAAATGTCATTCTGTTGTTTTCTGCCCAGTGCTCCAGCCTATCAAGATCACTTTGAATTTTGTTTCTGTCTTCCAAAGTATTAGCTATCCCACCCAATTTTGTGTCATCTGCAAATCTGATCAGCATTCCCTGCACCTCCTCCTCCAAGTCATTAATGCAAATGTTGAAGAGCACTGGGCCCAGGACTGAGCCCTGCGGTACCCCGCTCATTACCTCTCCCCAGTTTGAGAAGGTCCCATTGATAAGCACTCTTTGAGTCCGATTCTGTAGCCAACTATGGATCCACCGGATCGCTGTTTCATCTAGCCCACTTGAGCTAGTTTGCTCATCAGGATATCATGGGGCACTTTGTCGAAAGCTTTGCTGAAGTCGAGGTATATGATGTCTACAGTATTCCCACGGTCTACAAGGGAGGTGACTTGATCAAAAAATGAGATCAGATTTGTCTGGCAGGATTTGTTCTTGACAAATCCATGTTGGATTCGAGTAATCACTGCATTGTTTTCAAGGTGCTTGCAGATGGATTGCTTTATCATCTGCTCCAGAATTTTCCCAGGAATTGATGTTAGACTGACTGGTCTGTAGTTCCCAGGTTCCTCCTTTTTACCCTTTTTGAAGATAGGGACAACATTAGCCCTCCTCCAGTCATCTGGCACTTCACCCGTCCTCCATGATTTCTCAGAGATAATAGACAGTGGTTCTGAGAGTTCTTCTGCCAGTTCCTTTATTACTCTAGGGTGCAGTTCATCTGGCCCTGGAGATTTGAACTCATTCAAAGTAATTAGGTGTTCCTTGACCATATGCCTATCGATCTCAAGCTGCAATCTTGCCCCTTCAGCCTGTACTTCGCCTTTGCCAGGGGGGTCATAGACCCTCTCTTGAGAGAAGACTGAGCCAAAGTAGGAATTGAGCACTTCAGTTATCATTTTGCCATCCTTATTTAATAGCTGAACCACCATTTCTTTCCTCTGTCTTTTACTATGCACGTAGCTGAAGAAAGCTTTTTTGTTGCTTTTAGCATCTCTCGCTAACCTCAGCTCGTTCTCAGCTTTAGCCTCCCTGACGCCATCCCTGCAATTCTGTGTTACCTAGGAGTGCACGAAAGCCACTTACCTGGTCTCACAGCTTTTCGCGGTGGGGGGGAGGCACTTCGCTGCTCTCCCTGCGAAGTTCAGGCCGGGGGGGGAGGCTTCCCGCCTTGCCTGGCCGAAATTCAGGCCGGGGGGGGAGGCTTCCCGCCTTGCCTGGCCGAAATTCAGGCCGGGGGGGGAGGCTTCCCGCCTCGCCCGGCCAAAATTCAGGCCGGGGAGGAGGCGTCTCGCCTCGCCCGGCCGCGAAATAAAAAGTTAAAAAAAAAAATGTCCCCGTGATAGGCTACGTGATGATTAACGTAGCCTATCACGGCTAGATCTGCAAAGTCAGCCGTGATAGGCTACGTTAATCGTCACGTAGCCTATCACGGATGACTTAAAAAAAAAAAGTGCGTTCGCAAATGGCGGCCCCCATAGGGAGCCGCCATTCGCGTTCCTTATTTGGTCGCTGTAGTCTACATAAATCTTTACGTAGACTACGGCGAAAATAAGGGCAACGCAAATAGTGTTGCCCTTATTTTCGCTGTAGTCTACGTAATCTTTACGTAGACTACAGCGACCAAATAAGGAACGTGAATGGCGGCTCCCTATGGGGGCCGCCATTAGCCGTACGCGCTTTTTTTTTTGTTTTAAGTCACCCGTGATAGGCTACGTGACGATTTACGTAGCCTATCACGGGGGCGTTTTTTTTTTTTTTACTTTTATTGGAATGGTGGCGGCAGCCGGTCGAAAGACCAGCTGCCGCTCCCGCCCCTGACGAAGACCCGACGAACTGCCGCTGGGACCCGCCGCCAGGAGGGACATTCGGGAAAGGTAAGTCCCGTCCCGGGGGTGTGTGCGGGGGGCAGGGGTGTGTGGAGAATTTCTCCCCGAAACTTCTTCGGGGGGCCGAACACATTGGCACTCGGCCCCCCGAAGTTTCGGGGAGAAATTCTCCGCCATCCCTAGTGTTACCTGCCTTTGTTGCTTGGCCTTCTCTCCACTTCCTATATGTGTCCTTTTTTGTTTTCAGGTCATCTCTAAGCTTTTTGTGAAGCCACATTGGCTTCTTCTGTTGTCTTCCACCTTTTTTTCTTGTTGGAATGGTTTGTGCCTTTAGAATTTCCTTTTTGAAAAACTCCCACCCATCTTGGACACCCTTTCTTGTTAGAGTCGCTTGCCATGGGACCTTACTTATCATTGTTCTGAGTTTATTAAAATCAGCTTTCCTAAAATCCAGGGTACGTGTTTGGCTACACTCGGAACGTTTGGCTACAGGGTACGCGTTTGGCTACACTTTTGCTTTCCTCCTTCATAGAGAGAGTTTAAAAATAAAATCTGGAGACATGTTTGTCTTACAGGTTTGTGTGTTTCAAACATATAACATCTATAGGCAAGGCTGGCCTTACTGTTAAGCAGAGTGAGGTGGTTGCCTCAGGCAGCGGATGCTGGGAGGCGGCAGCAAGGGGTTTGAAGACAGAGCTGTGCTTCAGGTGTGGTGTCCCAGCACCAGCTCTGAAGAGAGATTCAACTGCCAGTCCAGTCAGTTCCTATATGTGTACTGGGGAGGGGCACTAATTTATTCTTCAGCCCAGGCAGCAAAATGTCTTGGGCCGGCCAGCCCTGTCCATATGGCAACATGGATATGCGACTGACTCCCATAAGGGCTACGATACACTGCCACTTGGCTTTAGTCGATTTGGTTAAAAATGTGAGTAGTGTGGCCCTTTTAGTTTCTTAGGGACACACTAGCCCTGACAGAGAGGTGGCCATTTAATTTTCCCACAATGCCCTAAGACGATGCTAGGTGTCATGACTGGGCCCAAGCTCTCTGATTTGTTTTCGGACTCTGATTCAGATTTGGAGGCAGAGCTAGAAGAAGCCTAGCGAAGACAGGGACTGGGGGAAGGTAATTCCCCAAGATTATCCAGGAGTCACGGATGAATCTTCCCAGGGGTTTATCGAACAGGAGGCCCAGGTTCAGAGTCCACCATCCGTCCTCCCTGTGGAACTCACCCTTTGTCATAGAGGGAGGGAGCACCAGAACTGACAGATGCCAGAGCTCAGTGCAGAGTTAAGCGGGCAGATTGAGAGAATGTGGGAGGTGGTCTGCCAAACTGGCTGCCCATCAGAAGTTGGGTCAAGAGGACGCTCCCTGAAGGAGGAGCCCAGTACAAGCTGGGGCATGGTGGGGAACTGTTCATTTGAGTTGACAGGCAACTGCCTTGCGTTGTTTAGCTAATTAGGTATAATGCTACAGGGGTGACAAGGAGTTATTAACTGAATAAAAGTTTTGTAGATTGCACAGCAAGTCTCTGTTGCCTCATACTCAGTGGGAGGGCTTAGCAATCCCTGACGCTATGCCTGGGGATTGTGGGAAATAAAAATGGCCAGCTGCCATTGCCCTCACCAGGTAAATTGACATCCAGGGTCGCATTGACATAAGAGAAGCCACCCCAGAGGGCCCTTTGCCAAGGGCTCCGTTAAACCTGTAGCTGGCTCAGAACCAGGGGGCAAAACTCCACTCCCTCTTCCTACATGCAATGGAAGGGCATATGGAGTAGTTGACCTTTGGGGACTGGCTTTGACATATCTGGAGAGATGCGGTCGACCTGTGGTGAAATGTTAAACCTTCTTTCCTCAAGACCGGCAAAAATGTAATCACAGTTTCTGGAGAAAGTCAACCTTTTTAGTCAAAGTTTGTAGCTGACGCTGCATGGGTGGCTGTCAAGTCAGGTTGCATCAAAGCACCAGGTGATGAAAAAGTAATGGAATGTGACTGATGGAACTTGGGGAAAAGGTTATATATTGGAAGGGAATGTGTCAGCATTTTTTTGCTGAAGTCTGTCAAGAATGCTTGCTTTGGGGGGAAGATACCTTAAAAATCAAAGCCCCTGCCAACAGCTACCTAATATACTCCTGTTTAACATTAAGTGGGGGTTGAGGGATTGGTTTCTTTTTAAGCATTGTCCATTGGTAGTGATGGATATTGTGATAAGGCACTTTAGCTGATGGTCTGGAACACGGGTGTAGAATGCGGACGAAATCTGGCCCACCTGAGGTTCCCATTTGCCCCTCTGACGCCCCCCCTCCCCTGACGACTGTTGGTCTGGCGGTTTCCTGGCTTTTGTGCAGTTTTTCCCCCCTCCCTCCAAAAGGTTGAAATGCCCTCCTAAGGCTTAGTGACTGCTGGTAAGAGCTTGAAGCTACAATAGGCTGGTATTTTGGCCCTCCCCTTTTGCCTTTAACTCCGTCCACCACTGGAAGACTTTGCACATCTTATGGAATAAACTTTCAGACTTTGTGCAAAAACTTCTGTTTGGAACAGAATATTTGGATTAAGTGCCTGAAAATTTTGGATTCACTAGAAAGTGGGATCTATCTATCATCTATCTTCATCATCACCTATAGCTATATTTAAGCACTAGTGTTCTGTTGCTCTATAACAACACACCTAAATGTGGAACCTACAGTCTAGTAAAAGGGCGAATTTATCTGTTATATATCCCGGGGGGACGACGACGACAGGGGGACTGTGGCTTAGTTATTGTTTTGAGCCTTGGCAGCTCCTGCAGAGCTGGGAGTAGCAACAGTGAGTGGAGCTTCTGCTAAGTTGTCACTTCTGTGTGTGCTGAATTAAAGAACAGTTTGTTTGAGGCCTGCCGATTCTGCAGTCGTTCCGTCTACCTATGCAACATTATCCCAGCAGAAGAATGCTTGATTCTCAGTTGCTGACATCTCCAGGAATAGGAAGCTGATAAAGATCCCATTCCAAGGATGCACCCACAGACTTCCTGCCTCCTGGACAGAGATAGCCCGGCCACAGCAATCCATGCTCTCCTGGCTGGATTACTGCAATTGTTGTACATGGGGCTGCCCTTGAATGCGCCTTGTAAACTTGCAAATGCAAGTTTACAGCCCGTGCAAATACAGTGGGATCAGGCAAAGTGAGCTTAATGTTATAGGATTACTTATCTGATTTCTGTGAAGGAATGGGGGAGGGTTTAGTTAAAAACGGGGGGGGGGCATGGCTAGTTGGGCCAGAATGACTGCTTGAAGTTCCTTAATAGTAGCACTGTTTCCAGATCTATCTCTCCATCGTCTATATAACCCGACTGTGCCCCTGTGCCCTACTTTACAGAGAACAGTCCTCTGTTTGAAGGGCTTATCTGAGGACAGTCCTCTATTTCAAGGGTTGTCAACCAGTCCAAGTCTGGTTTAAAAATAATGAACCCGAAGAAGGGAGAGAAATTGGGGCCTTGAAGTTGCCATCCACACTTATCACTCGGATAGCAGATTGAGCAGACACACAGGTCACTCGGACACAATCTTGTGGACGCTTGGACACAATGCTGTATTTCCATTTAAATTATAGGAATTATGACTAATTCTGCATCTATACATACAAATTAGCATATGCAAATTTTATGCAAAGTGGTGTCCTCTTTTGTACTCCTTTTAGGTGGTGTATTTCTTCTTTTGTTTGATGATGCGCAGGTGGCCAGGCTAATTTTTAGTGAAATGAGAAGTAAGTGGCCCAGAATGGCTAGGAAATTTCTGTAGCTATCTCTGAAAAACAAGAGCCATTTTGGCCAAGACATAACTTCCCTCACCCTCCTCCTCCCTGGCCTAGCAAAGGACAATGTAAGCCAGGTGTGTGTGCAAGCTTTTCTACATGAGGCTGTTAACCCGCTGTATCTGTGTTCAGTTTCATTGCAGAACTGAGATCTGAGCTTGACATGAGGAGCTTTTCCTTTCCTGCTTTTCTGCTACATAACCTCTAGGTGGTGCTGTGCTATAGCAGAATAACACAATTACCAAGTAGGAAAAAAAACTTCTTTCACTTTCACGAACAATACTGCATTTTCCCCATTCTAAAAAGAACTGTGAAAGTGCTCATTAAAAACAAAAGCAAAACTGGAGGGTCACAACATTGTCTAAAGATCCCATAAACCACTGTGAGTAGGGAATATCAAGTGCACAATAAATGCCTTGTGTAGAAAAAAAACTCTCTTTTTGTGTATCATTATTATTATTAGTAGTAGTAGTAGTATACCCCACCTTTTTCCCAGTCCTGGGACACAAGGCAGCTTACAAAAATTAAAACATATACAATGAAAACATATGAAAATATACAAAAGTTAAAATATAAATTAAACAACAATATAACATTAAACATTAAAATGGCATTTTAAAACTACTTTTTAGCAGCTTACCCCCAGGTGCCAACTATGTCCCAAAGGCCTGCTGGAACAAGAATGTTTTAGTCTGCCTCCAGAAACACATCAAGGAGGAAGCCATCCTAGCCTCCCTGGGAAGGGTGTTCCACAGCTGTGGGGCAGCCACCGAGAAGGCCTTCTCCCGGGTTCCGACCAAATGTGCCAGTGACAGTGGTGGGCCTGAGAGAAGGGCCTCCCCAGAAGATCTCAGGACATGGGCAGGTTCATAAGGGAGGATACGTTCTTTCAGGTAACCTGGACCGGAGCTGTATAGGGTTTTATAGGTCATAGCCAGCACTTTGAATTGTGCCCAGAAACAGACTGGAAGCCAGTGAAGCTGTTTTAACAAGGGAGTTGTATGCTGCCTGTAGCCAGCCCCAGTCAACAGTCTGGCAGCAGCTCTTTGAACCAACTGCAGTTTCCGAACACTCTTCATAGGCAGCCCCACGTAGAGTGCATTGCAGTAATCCAAACAGGATGTAACTAAGGCATGTGTCACCGTGGCCAGATCAGACATCTCCAGGAACAGGTGCAGTTGGCACACTAGTTTGAACAGTGCAAAAGCACTCCTGGCCACCACTGAAACCAGAGCATCCAGGCTTAGGGCTGAATCCAGGAGCACCCCCAAACTGTGAACCTGAGTCTTCAGGGGGAGTGCAACCCCATCCAACACAGGCTGAATCCCTATTCCCTGATCTGCCTTTTGACTGACCAGGAGCACCTCTGCCTTGTCTGGATTAAGTTTCAATTTGTTCTCCCTCATCCAGTCCATTACTGATGCCAAACACTGGTTAAGGACGGAAACAGCTTCCTTGGAATCTGGTGGAAAGGAGTAGTAGAGCTGGGCGTCATCAGCATATTGGTGGCACCGAACTCCAAAACTCTGGACAACCTCTCCCAGCGGTTTCATGTAGATATTAAATAGCATGGGGTACAGAAGAGAACCCTGAGGGTCCCTGCAAGCTAACGGCCACGGAGTCGAACAGGCATCCCCCAACACCACCTTCTGAGTTTGCCCCACTAGGAATGAATGTAGCCACTGCAAAACAGTGCCCCCAAGTCCCATCCCAGCAAGGCGTCCCAGAAGAATACCATGGTCGATGGTATCGAGTGCCGCTGAGAGGCCCAGCAGAACTAACAGGGACACCCTCCCCCTGTCCAGTCCCTAGCGCTGGTCATCCACCAAGGCGACCAAAGCTGTCTCCAAAACTGTGTAAAGAAGAACAAAAGAAAAATGACAGTTTCCTTTTGGGATGCCTGTGTGCTTTCCTATTGGGAGGGGGTCTGATGTGAGGCAAAGTCTTTGCTTTTTGTAGGAGTGCTTTGGCTGTGACTACATCTATTTTCTGTGTTTATATTTGGAAATACACCCAATAATACAAAATGGCGTAAATCTCCAGTATATTGCTCCCTCCAAAGCAAATCCCCAAATCCAGTGATACGCTGCCCCAAGAACCTCTTACTGCTTGGGGGAAGTGGGGATCCCATAACAATATATCGCCTGTCTTAAAGCAATGGCAGTTGCTCACAATTCATTGCCAAGCATAATTCAAAGTGCTGGATTTAAACTTGAGTGTCCTAAATAGCTTGGGGACCTCAGGACTTCTTCCGCACAAGCCTGCCTGGACACTAAGATCAGCCCTAGAAGCCCTCTCCTTTGGTTTCCCTCCCCTCAGGGGTTTGGTGGCTTGCTTGCTTGACAGGCAGCCAGCCAGCCAGCCAGCCAGCCAGCAGGCCGTGGCATCTACTGCTTCTCTTTCTCACCAGCACCATTTTCTGGGCCAGAGCGAGAGGCAGGTGAACAAGCAGGTTGCCATGGTGAAGAGGAGCAACTCCAGGAGGCTCTTGTCAGTGGGCCCCTGCTGGCGTGTGGGCCCTTGGCAGGTGCCCAGCCATGCTGGCCCTTGACGCTAACCCTGCTGGTCCAGATGGCCACGTGAAGAGGCCCTCCTTGTTTGGAACGTGAGCAGAGCAGAGCTATGTGAAGCATGAGACATATTAAATCCCACTGCCACCCATGTCCTTCCTCAGCAGATGAAAGACAGTCAGCTGTTGGTCTTGGGCAGATTAACAAGATGGTTGTTTGTGTTTATCTGCTTGGTCAAGGACAATTTACAGTTCAGTTATTCTGAAGGAAGGACTTGTTGATTCGAGCACGCTCCTGTTATACCTCCAGGTAGAGGGTGATAGATCTAGCCGTCATTGTGACAAAGTGCAGCCTATAGGCTGGCAGTGCACAATATAAATAAAACACTCGTAGATCCGTTGAGTTCAGCTGTTTAACAACTAGCAGTGGTATGTAGGTGCAGGCATCTGTGGAGAAAGCGTGGGGGCTTGGAAGTCCACAGACCCACAGGGTTTTTTGTTCACTGATAAAGAGAAGTCTTTTAGGGTTACAAGCCTTTGTCCCAATGAAAGGACAAATGCGAACAAGCAATGTTCATCCAGATTCTCCATACATTGGCTTGCTTCTCATCTCTTCTCAATTTGAGTTCAAACAGCCTTGCTGTTTCCCGCTCCATTCGTGTCACTTATTTATCTGCCCACCTCTTTACCTTGCTGTTTCTCTCCCTTTCTAGCCTGTAGCCTTGCTCTTTCTCTCCCCTCTCCCCATTTGCCTTGCTGTTTCCCGCTCCCTTCTAGCGTCACTTATTTATCTCCCCACCTCTTTACCTTGCTGTTTCTCTCCCTTTCTGACCTCTAGCCTTGCTCTTTCTCTCCCCTCTACCCCTTTGCCTTGCTGTTCCCCCCTCCCAAAGGGTCTAAAAAGGGGCCAAAAAGTTTGGGGGCCCCTGGTCTCCCTTCTCACCAGCATTGTCACTAGCTGCTCCTCCCCCTCTCTCCCATCATTGCTACCACTGGCTTGCTTGGCAGGCAGAGAGCCCAGGAGCAAGCAGGCTGTGGCATCTCCTGCTCCTCCTTCTCACCACCACCGTTGTCTGGGCCAGGGCAAGAGGCAGGTGAACAAGCAGGTCCAGAGCAACTTCAGGAGCCTCTTGTCAACAAGCACCTGCCCTGTCTTCCTGTATGGACCATTCATTGTAACTAGTTGCTTGAGACTATGGATCAAGGCTGTTGTGTCCACAGCTGTTCTATATGTTACTATTGTGCGCTGAAGGAGCAGCAAGCCCTGCCTCCCTTCCTTCAGGGAGATTATGAAAGCTATGGTGGCAGTCTCCACCAGGGTGGGGAAGCTGACATGCTAACTGGTAGTAGCTTTAAAACTTTGGGTCCAGACAGGGGTCTTTCCCAGACCTACCTGGAGGTGCCAGGGACAGAACCCGGGACCTTTTGCATGCACAGATGGTGCCCTGTCACTGAGCTACAGCATATTCCATTATGTACACGTAGACTTTCACATTGGCAAAACACCGGATGAAAGGAATTCTGATGCAGTCATGTGTATGATCACACAGAGGTTGCTGGTTTTTTGTTTGTTTTTATCAATGCCCACATGCACACTGATTAGGTAGACTACCTACCTACCTTAACGGGCAGCTAAAATGGTCAAGCGGTTGGAGAAACTCCCCTATGAGGGAAGGTTACAACAGCTGTCTTTAGCTTGGAGAAAAGGCGAGTAAGGGGAGACAGGAGAGAGGTGTACAAAATTATGCATGGTGTGTTGAATGGGGATAGGGAGAGATTTTTCTCCCTCTTTCATAATACTAGATCCCATGAAGCTGATTGGTGGGAGATTTATCAGTATGGTGTAGTGGTTAGACTGTTAGACTGGGACTTGGGAGATCTGGGTTCTAGTCCCCACTCAGCCATGAAGCTCACTGGGTGACTTTGGGCCAGTCACTGACCCTCAGCCTGATCTACATCACAAGTTGTTGTGAGGATAAAATGGAGAGGAGGAGGGCTATGTAAGCCACCTTGGGTTTCTTGCAAGAGGAAAAAGGGTGGAATATAAATGTTGTTGTTGTTGTTGTTTATCAGTGTGAGATTCAAGACAGATAAAAGGAAGGACTTCTTCACACAGCACATAGTCAAGCTATGGAATTTTCCTTAGTGATGGCCTCCAATTTGGATGGCTTTAAAAGGAGGTTAGACAAATTCCTGGACAAGAAGGCTATCAATAGCTACTAGTCCTGATGGCTCTGTGCTACCTCCAGTACCAGAGGCAGTAAGACTATGTACACCAGTTGCTGGGGAACATGGGCAGAGCTGTTTCACTCATGTCCTGCTTGTGGGTTCCTGGTCGACAGCTGGTTGGCCACTGTGTGAACAGAATACTGGACTAGATGGACCCTTGGTCTGATCCAGCAAGACTTTTCTAATGTTCTTAGGCTGTGGAAAGGTACACATGAAGGTACTGAAAGCTGTGGCAAACTGCACAGTGCTCTCTTTAAAAAAAGAAAAAAGTCAGAAGTAAAAATGGCACAACAGACTATCTCTGATGCACCAGTTCCACTTTAGAAGCAGGACCAGTTCATTCAGAACTCCACAATCTGTGGAGAAAAGAGAATTTTGGAGGCATCCCTAAACCCAGGTTGTTGTTTCAGGCTGCAATCCTCTACCCCAGGGGTAGGCAACCCTGGTGCCCTTCAGATGTTTTTGACTACAACTCCCATCAGCTATCATAGCCAATTAGAAGGGATTATGGGAGTTGCAGTCCAAAACATTTGGAGTGCTACAGGTTGCCTATCCCTGATCTACCCACATATCTGGGAGTAAATCCCACTGAACTCAGTGGGATTTACTTCTGAGTAGACATGCCTGGGATTGCCCTGTCAGGAGAGGTATATTTCTGAAAGGGGCTCACAACATTTCAGCCATACACCAAGAAGAAAGTTCTAACCCAGGATGAATAATTTGACTGCAAAAAACTGAGTGAGCTGAAAACTATGATTTCTTTTTAAAACACACACATACACACACTCCTCAACAGATGAATTAAGTAAAAATGCAAATATTGTACTAGTTGGCTGTACAAACAGCACAGGGCCCTGCTTGATGTATGGCTTTTCCATATGACTGCGGGGTGGGAGCGGGAAAGCAAGCACAAACAAGTCCACATTCAGACTCAAGAAAATGAGCAAATCAATTTTACTAAAAGAAGAACAAACAAATGGAAGATCCGAACAGGCAGATATTCATACAAAGTTATGCAGACGTAGCGGACAAACAAACAAAAAATCTTCTGTTGTAGTGGAATCTTTTTATGCATCACTTTTAAAGTCATTGGCTTGGATTCAGTCTTAGTCACACTTAGAGTAGACCCATTGAAATCAATGGGGCTTAAGCCAGACATGGCTAATTTATATCCCATTGCTTTTAATGAGTCTACTCTTTGTGACTGAATCCAATACATTGTCTGAATCTCACAGTCTGCATTGATTAACTCTGCCACTAGTCCCACCAAACTACAGTCCTATTCGTAAGAACTCGTAGGGGAATTTATTATTCTACAACATTTTTACCCACCCCCCTTTCTCCAAATAGCTCAAGGCAACATAGATAGTTATCTCTCTCCCTGCCCATTTTATACTCACAATAACCCTGTGAGGTAGGTTAGGCTGGGAGATGGAGACTGGCTCTAAAGTCACCTGGTGATCTTTATGGCTAAGTGGGGATTTGAGCCTGGGTCTCAGTGCCAGCTCCAGGTTTTGGAGAGCCCTTGGGCATGACACCCTCAGTGGGTCCTCTCCCTCGCGGAGTCCCCCTTCTCACTGCCATTATCACCAGCTGCTATTGCTCCTCACCCCCCTTCTCATGCTTGCTATTGCTTGCTTGCTTGACAGGCAGAGAGCCCGGGAGCAAGGAGGCATCTGCTCCTCCTTCTCACCACCACCATTGTCACCAGAGTGAGAGGGAGGTGAACAAACAGGTTGCAATGGTGAAGAGGAGGAGAAAGTCCTGGGGGCTCTTATCAGTGGGTCTCTGGTGGGGTGTGGGTCCTCGGCAGGTGCCCAACTATGCTGGCCCTTGACGCCGGGTCTGCTGGGTCTCCTTAGTCCTAGCCCAGCACCACTACATCATCCAAGCTTCCATGGTGTCATGCCCCCCTCGGACTCCTCCAAGGATGAAGGGGAATGGCAGGCTCCAGACCCAGGGGAAGGGACCAGCACAGAAGAAGCCCTCACTCCCTCACCCGCTGTGGAGGTTCCAGGCCCAGCTGTTGTCTCCCCAGAGGATTTGGCAGGCGAGATGCCACTGACCCCCACAGAGCGAAGGCAGCCGCATGTCCGGGAGCAGTGTAGGCGAGCCTCTGTCCGTCTAAGACAGAGAGGCTCTCAGAGGCAGGACTGATGGGATGCAGCTGCCTCAAGTCGTGGCTGTTAAAAGGGGTTGGCAGGCTGGGGCTAGACTGCTGAAGAAGCAGTGTCGTGTCACACGCTGGGTCTCAGCCTCAGCCTCGGACCTTGTGCACCGCCGTGCTCGTGTTCCCTTGTGTGTTTTGGACCTCGGACCGGACAATGGACTTCTCTTTGCCTCGACGCTTTGGACTCGCTGCCCAAGTAAAATATTCCTTGCTACAAGCTGCTTTTTCGCTCCCCCAGCCTTGGACAGGTTTACGACCCTTGTTATCAGCCTGTTATTTATTGTCTCCAGCAGCGGTCAGCTGGCAGGAGCTGACACATGGGAGCAGCTTCCCCGCTGATTGAAAAGCCCATGCGCTCAGTGTGCAGGGCCAATCAGGTGGGTCTTTCCCACCCAATCACTGCCCTTCCTCCTGGCTCTGTCGCTGCTGTGGGTGGTTGTGAATGCAACTGTTCTTCACCACAAAGCCCTACTGCGGCATGGGCACCGTTGAGTTTCCACGACAGAAATGACTTGCCCACCATCTGGAAGCTATGGATAATTACGCAACGCATGTAAGAAGAACCCTGCTGGACCAGACTGAACATCCACCTAATCTAGCCTCCTGGTTTTCCAAAGGGGCCAACCTCATACCTCTGAGATGCCCACAAGTAGGACATGAAGTCCATTGCTTCTTTCTGTCATTTCTTTCCAGCAGCTGGTACTCAAGAGTAGGGATGTTGAAGAAATCCGCAACAGAAACAAGCGAGTTTGATTTTTTTTTTTATGAACCTGACCCACAGATTCTGCAGTGAATTGGCTTTCCCCCTGTTAGACAGATTCTGCGGACTCGCCAACCATTTTTCTAACCTTCATGAGTTTTGCACAAATTGCATTGTAGAAAAATGTGCATTTTTTTTTTTTAATGGCCAAAAATGCACATTTCCCCCATAGGCTAAAGTGTGAAAACAGACATTTGGGGAGCTTCGCACATTTTGTGGGAATTTGTGCATGTTTCATGTGCAGATTTGTGCAAAATTTGCATTTGCGCAAAAGAATCCAATTCTATCAATGGGCAGATGACAGAATGAAAGACACCTGACAACCCACGAAACACAGATGGAATGGATTTTACACAATCCATCCATCCCTCCTCAAGAGGCTCACTCCCTCTGAACCTGCAAATAGCCACCACGCTGAGTGGTGCAATTAGATCATTTTACACTCTGGACTTAATGGTCTTATGCCATCTTTAGGTGGTAATGTGTATTCCCTCACTTACTTCCAAATGTGGTAAACCAACCATGCTGCATTTCAGGGACCTCTTGCTCATCATGCTGAGCGGAGCTCTCGACCTCTGCCCTAAAGTCCTGCCCTAATGGCACCACTGATTATGAATAGTAGTCAGACATTCCTTCCGGAATTTATTCGATCCCTTTTTAAAGCTATCTAAACTAGTGGCCATCGCCGAGAGTAGTTGCTGATGGGATTATTTGGTATTGCTGCCTCTTGTTAAAAAGGCAGTTAGGAGGGAAAAACAACAGGCAGAACAGAATGAGCATTTACCAGTCCCACATGCACACAAAGGCTAAAGAAAGAAAAAAGGAGCCCACACCCTTCTTTAGTGAAGAAAAGGTAAAATGCTTTACTTACAGTTTCTTGCATAAAAATGCAGGTACAGCGTATAATTTCAGATAAAGTGTTTTCAGTCCATTTCTTTCTGTTCTATAACACTGGCAGGAGGGAGAGCAAACACAATATGCTCCCAGCACTGGAGGAGGTCAGAGAGACGGGCGGGGGGGGGGAGGGAAGAAAGGAAGGAGCAGGAAACCACACTGTAGGCTATAGAGAAGCCAAGGCTAGCTATGCCCCCAGTTCCCATAAATTTGCTAACTGCAACACTGCCCCCTTCCTGTAACTTGCAGAAGAGGTTGCAATATTCCCAGCAGTTGCTACTAACTCCAGCTTTCTCCACTTATCAGGCTCTTCTGCATCTCCCCCCCCCCCCCGCAAGTCCAACAGTCACCATCCCTGTTAAATGTTCCAAAGGGATCATTTGTGGGGGTGGTTTAATGAGTGAATGTGCGGCAACGTTTCTCTCTGTACGGGCTTCATAGAGAGAAAGAAAATGTAGTCTTCATTAGAATTCTAAGGCAGAAGTGGGGAATGCGTGGCCCTCCAGATGTCGTTGGACCACAACTCTTGTCATCCTTGACCATTGGCCATGCTGGCTGGGGCTAATGGGAGTTGTAGTCCAACATCATCTGGAGGGCCACAGCTTCCCCATCCCTGTTCTAAAGAGCACTAACAGAAAAGTTGAGTGGAAGACGGATCGTTCAGATGTCCTAAGATTTCCAGCCGGCTGTTATTGTGTGCTGTTTCCATATTTTCTTGGATGGATGGGTGGGTGGGGAACAGAGTGGTACTGTTTCTAAGGGAATCCAGAAGTGGTTGCAGTTGCCACGTGGCCAGAAGTGTACTGAGATGACAAGAATTTCATTTTCCAGGCCAGTTGCCAGAACAGGAGGATGGAGAGCCAGAAAACATTTTCTGCTAATTGTTTTCATTTTATTTCCACACTTTATAGAAAGTCTGTTGCTGGGTTTTTTTTTTTAAGGAATAGGATGCCCTTTGAAAAGGACAGCACCTTGTTTATAGCTGCTTTCTGTTAGAAGGAGAAAATATTGTACACATATTTGGGAGCGTTTTGTCTTTAAGGGCGCAATCCTATGCGGACAGAAAAAAGTCAGAAACCTTGCTAGTGCATGCTGGGAGCTGTAGGACTGTTTTCTGTCTAAACTGGGTGCAGTCCTATACATCCCCCCCCCCTTTAAAGAAATGCTTTTCTGCTCAGGGAAAAGGCACTTGTCTCATGCTCAGGCGCTCCACCTGAGGCCCCAACATTTTTTTTAAAACCCTTTTTTATTAAAGCAATTTTCAGATTTCACAAATGGATAAAAGCAAAGCAGTTACACACAAAACAAGGAAGAAGTACAGCAAGAGTCTAGCATTAGGTACATCAGTGGCATTTGTCTGGATAAACAGAGGCAGAATATGAATATGTAGGGGTCGGACCCTTCCAGAATGATTTATGTCGCATTGAGTAACGTCACACTGAGGGATCGCTGTTAACGTGAGAAATGAAATCACTGGTCAACTGAATGATCCTGAGGATAATATTTACTGGCGGTGTATATCTGTGGTGTCCCTTTTTCCATTCAAGTAAAACTCCCTGAACTCTCCAAGGGACCGATATTTTGGGGAATGAGAGAACCAGCAACGAGAACTATAACTGCGAACTGGTGGCAGACAGTGTCAATGGCCCATCATTCGATGCCCTTCATAATGAGGCCTGTCTGTCCTTGGAAATGTTTCGAAGCAACCCGACTGGAAAAGTATCGCTTTCGCCCACCTGTGTCCAGCAGGGGGCAGCAAATGACATCAAAAGACGTCACACGACTACACACTACACAAAGGCATGACTCCTCTAACCCGTTAGAAATTAACCACACAGGTTGGATGCAGAAAACAAAGTTGAATGAAGGTTATTTTAATTAAAGAAACTGGCAAAGCTAGCACAATTCCATCCACTTCCCTACAACCCCTATCCCTCAATTTCATAGCGCTTTTAAAAATTCACAGCAGCTTATCTTCTGCAAAATCGACTCGCCCTGCATAGGGTGCTTATCTGTTTTTGGATGTGTATGTGTGTGTGTGTGTGTGTGTGTGTGTTTTGTTTTTCATTTTAAACTTGGCATTTTCTTGTTAGTAGTTCAAGGAGATGATTTATGGGTTAATGGCAAGAAAAGGGGTTAGTTAATATGACCCCCAAGTCAAGGAAACTTTTAAAATAACCTGAACATTTTGAAATTTAGTCATACGGGGATAGGTTGGCATTCAGAAAAAGAGGAAATCCAGGGAAATTGGCAGAAATTCACTGGTCTAACAGGACTGAAGGGCAGGGAGAGAATTATATCCTGGCAGGTGTTGTCAAGAAGTTGGGGGCGGGGAGAAGGAGGGGGAAAACAGCCCTGCCTATTCTTCTCCCCCCCCCCCCAACTTTGACCAATCCATTCTTTATTTCAGCGTTTATAGGGTTGAATCCAGACTGCTGAGTCACAATTAGGGATCAAAAATAAAACGGCCAATATCATACTGGCCATGTACAAATCTGTGGTGCAACACACTTGAGCTAGATTTACAGTAGTGCTTTTTATCAGCATTGAAAAGCACTAATAATTGTTGGGGCACATTTCGCATTCCGTTCACCACTTTTCTAGCATTATTTATTTATTTATTTATTTAATTTCTATACCGCCCAATAGCCGAAGCTCTCTGGGCGGTTCACAAAAATGGGTTAATGGCAAGAAACCCATTATTTCCCGCTTTTTATTCTGTATGATCCAAAATACCTCAACAGATGTCATTGTGCTTGCTACGAGGTATAAATGCACATAGCATCACCACGATGGAATCATATCGGTATGACACGAGGTGTGGATTTGGAATACTGTTTACAGTTCTAATCACCACACCTCCAAAAAGGATCTTGTACAGTTGGAAAAAGTACAGAAAAGGGCAACCAAAATGATCAAGGGGCTGGAGCACCTCCCCTGTGAACATTTCATGGAATCATAGAATCATAGAATAGTAGGGTTGGAAGGGGCCTACAAGGCCATCGAGTCCAACCCCCAAAGTCCAATGTGGTGCTCTTTAGCTTAAGAAAAAAGGCAAGTAAAGGGAGACACAATAGAGGTGTACAAAATCGAGCATGGTGTAGGAGACAGTGGTTAGGGAGACATTTTTCCTCCTCTCATAATACTGGAACCCAATGGGGTCATCCCATGAAGCTGATTGGTGGAAGATTCAGGACAGATAATAGGAAGGACTTCACAGAGTGCATAGTTAAGCTATGGAATCTGCTACCACAAGAGATAGTGGTGGCCAGGAATTTGGATGGCTTTAAAAGGGGGTTAGAGAAATACCTGGAAGAGAAGGCTATCATCAGCTACTAGTCCTGATGGCTCTATGCTACCTCCAGTACCAGAGGCAGTACACCTGTGTACAACAGTTGCTGGGGAACATGGGCGGGAGGGTGCTGTTGCACTCATGCCCTGCTTGTGGGTTTTTTATGAGCAGCTGGTTGGCCACCGTGTGAACAGAATGCTGGACTAGATGGCCCTTGGTCTGCTCCAGCAGGGCTCTTCTTACATTCATAATTAAGCTCCAACAAATTCACAGAATCATAAGAATCGTGGAGTTGGAAGGGAACTCCAAGGTCATATAGTCCAACCCCTTGCTGATGCGGACAATCCACTGTTATAGCACTCCTGATAGGTGGCTATCCAGTTTCTGCTTAAAAATATCTAATGATGGAAAGTGAAGTCTGTTCTGGTGTTGAACAGCTCATCATGTCAGGAAGGTCCTCCATGCAGTGGAGGCTGGTGGCTCCGTTGTCAGTGGGGCAGTGAATCCACTCCAGGTTTCAATTAGAACCAGTCAAAACTCCAAAGGAGCTATCCAAGGTGCAGAACACCTTGGATAGCTCCTTTGGAGTTCTGACTGGTTATGACTGAAACCTGGAGTGGATTCACTGCCCACTGACAACGGAGCCACCAGCCTCCACTGCTTCCATGAGTTAACTAACTTGTCCCATTGAGTGCATGAGTTACTACAACTAACCCAAGCTGCAGTCCTATGCACCAGTGGCCCCTAACCTTTTTGGACCCATGGACACATTTGGGAATTTGAGAAGCTGCTCTGTGCACCATCACAAAATGGGTTCCATGGAGGATGTGGCTAGTCACATAATGGCTGCTATGGGGGCCTGGTTAGCCAAAAGACATGTAATTCACCCAAGAAACTAAGTACAAACAGAGGAAGGGTCTGAACTCCAAAGCCAATCCACATATTTGACCCACAGAAACTCAACAAGATACCCATTTAAGGTTGCAATCCTATGCATGCTTACATAGAACTCAACGGAATTACTTCTGATTGGATGTACATAGGATTGCTCTGCTCATCCTGTCCACACACACATCTTTCCCCAGCCCCAAAGGAAAAGAAAATGCTCCCAGGTTCAAAAGGAAATAAATGTTTTCCCCTGCGAAGCTGAGCCACTCCATTCCTCACCTGAATTTTTCCTCTACCCCAAGCTGAGCCACTCCATTCCTCACCTGATGCTCCTACCTCCTCCTCTGCCATCAGAGCTGTCGCCTGGAAAGGTGCTGAATGTATGTGCGTGTCTGAAGAATGAGAGAAGGAGCTGGGGAGGTAGAGACAAGGAGCAAGGCAAGGAAATGGAGAGCTTTGAGGGCACCATAACCTGCCCCCATGGGCACACTGGTGCTCACAGGTGTCACACTGGGGATCCCTGCTACGCACATTTACCTGGAAGTCTGTCTGGATCGAACCAATAGGTGTTCACCAGTTCCAGAACGGTTTTTTTTTAAAGGTTAACAGCACAATAAACACAACAGCTATTTAGTGTTTTGCATTATATTGTATTTTATTCTTCAAAAGATTTGTATTGCATTTTATATTTTTTTAAACCATGCTTTAAAATGGCATTTTTGTTTTTGTTTTTTAACTGGATGTACTCCACCCAGAGAACATTAATTATTGGGGGGGATTAGAAATGTACTAAATAAATAAATTAAAGAAATCCTATGCATATTGACTTTAAAGTACAAATACATTGTTTCCACTGGGGCTTATTCCCGAACGTGTGAGTTTAGCCTAAATAAGTTTAGCCTACAATTTAGCATTTAGGGTAAATTGTAGCCTAAATGCTGGATCAGTGGTGTAAGATGTTCCCAAAGATCCATCCCCATCTGATCCGAATAAGGCTGTGGAGGCTGGTGGCTCTGATTTCAGTTGGGCTGTGAATCCATTCTGGGTTTCACTCAGAACCAGCCCAGAGCTCTAAAGGATTCCCAACCCCACTGAAATTGGAGCCACCAGCCTCCACTGGAATAAGCACTGACCTGGTCAACTCATGTAGACAGAACAATGGGGGTGCAGTGCCCACCCTACAAATAGCTTGCCCAGTCATTGTTTCAGGTCTCCAGGAAGACAGTAATAAGAACCCTTGCAAGCTTTGAAGTCCTAGTGTATTAAAAGACCATCAGACAGAGCAATTCCAGGAAGGCTGTACTTATGGGAAAGCTGAGATTTAAGAGATTATCACAATGATTACCAATAAGCAGGTGGTATTTGGACAACAATAAAGGCATGAGGTAATTCCCAAATGGTGGGTTTGTACATATTAGCGTGCTGTGAAAGAACTAGAGATAATTTGTTGTAATATTGAATTTATCCTCTGTTTTATTAATTGAGTTTGTCTTATTTGAATGTATTGATATGTTCTGTAAATTTCCCCCTCTCCCAATGTGATTTATTTTGATGCACTGATGCTTATTGTGCGGTGCTTTGGGTCGGGATGTCAGAGAAATCTGCAATGGAACCAAACGAGTTTGGATTTGGTGAATCTGACTGATGGATTCTGCAGCAGACCAGCTTTCCCCCGTCGGGCGGATTCCACAGACTTGTGGACCGTTTTTCTAACTTTCCTGATTTTGCAGAAATTTCTATTGTAGAAAAACATGCAAAAAATAAATTGCCAAAAATGCGCATTTCACCATAGCCTAAAGTGTGAAAATGCACATTTGGGGGGATTTTGTGCATTTTGGAGGAATGTGTGAATTTTCGCACGTGCACATTTGTGCAAATTCCTAAACTTAAAAAATCTGATTCCGTGGATGGGCAAACAATGGAACGAAAGGTGCCTGACAATCCACAAAACACAGACAGAACAGATCTTACACCATCTGCACATCCCTAGCTTCGGGAACAGTCTAGCCTGGAAAAGGGACATATAAGTAAACTAATCTAAACTTACCCCTCCATTGCTGGATCCCTGTGATTACTTGAAGGAAAGGCACTTTCCACATACAAATTCTGAGTCCCAAAAGATGTGGATCCCGACAAGATCCTTAAGGATGCGTCCAAAATTAATCTCTTCTGAATTTCTTGCCAGGGGATTCTGAATTACCTAGCCATAGTTTCTGAAGTGGAACCAAGACAGTAGGACAGTCCTCTTCATTATCTTTGTGTTGTTGTTTAAAAAAAAATATATATGAATTTTCAGTATGCACAGAGTACTATGCATATGGACTTTATCATACCTTGCAGTTCCTTCAGTTCTTTCATGTTCTTTATGTTCTTATGTTCTTATGTCTTCCCCTTTTGCACGTGCAAAAAAGAAAATAAAAACAAACAAACTAGTAAAACACTCCACAAAAAGAGTCTTGATACGTTGGTTGCTTTTTTTGTGGGTGGGGTAGTGTTTTAGGGACGGCGGAAACTGTCAGTTTCACTTTTCCCACATTCGATTTTTTTGTACACATCTTTCCCTAGTATAGGCATTTCTGTACATAGGTTTCCCTAATACACATTGGTCACAATTTATTCAGGGCTTTATATGCCAACAACAAAACCTTGAACTTATTTCGGCAGCTAATAGGTAGCTGGTGCATTTGCTTTAACATCAGTGTAGTATGTGCTTAGTCCGGTCCCCCACTCAACATCCTGGCTCCTACATTCTACACCAACTTTCCCTAATATAGGCATTTCTGTAGGCAATTTTTGAGCCGAGAACTGCACTGCAAAATTTGAAGAAGTGAGGAATTTGCAGAATAGCAAAAGCATACTAGTCAAGGAATTATGAATGAAGTCAGTTTGCTTAATGAACCAGTGTGGTGTAGTGGTTAGAGTGTTGGACTGGGACTCAGGAGATCCGGGTTCTAATTTCCACTCTGCCATAAAGCCTTCTGGGTGACTTTGGGCCAATCACTGACTCTCAGCCTAACTTTTCTCAAAAGGTTGCTGTGAGGATAAAATGGAGAGGAAGAGGAGGACCAAAGGGCTGGATGCGCCTGATCTCATCTGATCTCGGAAGCTAAGCAGGGTCAGCCCCGGTTAGTACTTGGATGGGAGGCTGCCTGGGAATCGGGCTTCCTGCACTGAGCAGGGGGTTGGACCCGATGGTCTTCTAGGCCCCTGCCAACCCTATGATTCTATGACCATATAAGCTGCCTTGAGTTCCTTGCAAGAAGAAAAAAAAAGTGGGATATAGATGTAATTATAAATAATATAATAAATAAAAATGTGGACCAAATGGATTTCTCCAGCACCCCTATGCAGCACTAGCTGAACATGCCTTCCTAAAAACTGTTCAGCCACCAGTTGAACGGATCCATTTCTACTTGGGCAGATGCTCCAAATGCACCTGGAATAACTACTTCAGAGCACTGACCACAGAGATCAAAATGTGTCCTGGTGTTCAAAAGTACTCCCTTTTGTGTACCTGTGCTCACTCGCATGTGTGTTTCTGTTTGTTTCAGGGGTTCTTTAAATGGAGGAGGCAGTGCCTTCGGCAGAAAAAATTGCTGATGCTTACAGCCGGCCTTGAGAGTTTGGAAGGATTTATGTTCATCATTCTTAAGTAGTAATCAGTTTTCTTACAACTGTTCCCTCCGATTTCCAAGATTATTTAGCGTCAGCAGCCTTCCATTCTCATGATTTGCTTTCCTTAGTAAAACTTCGGCTCGAAATAAATTACTCAATAACCAATGCAGCTTGAATATTTTAGCATTGCTCCTTCAGCTGTTTGTTGGCTTGGAACTGTAATTTTTCCTCGTTAGCAGCTCACACAGCATGGCCAGTTAACAATCTGTTTATTGAGAAGTCTTTCCACCCATCATACGGACACCACAGACAAGGGCTCTCTTTCTCTCTCTCTTGTATAAAGTAAGGACACGGGACATTGCTTGTTATGAAATGGACATATTGAAACGATCAAATACCATTTGGTGATGCCAAAAGGAGATCCTTAAGGGCAGCAACCACTTGCAGCAGCTATGTTGGGGAACAGTGGTTTGGAATAGAGAGGGGAATGGGGTAGAATTTATTTAATTGATTCCAAAAAACTGGGAAAGAGATAGCTTATAAGCTTATAAGATGCTGAAGAGCTGTCTAGGGGTTGAACAGGGAAACTTTGGCCGTGGAGGCTGGTGGCTCTGACGTCAGTATGGCAGTGAATCCACTCTGGGTTTCAGCCAGAACCAGTTTAGAACTCTAAAGGAGCTATCCAAGGTGCTTCAGCATATTGCCTCCACTGCCTTTGGGTCTCTGTGCTGTACCTTTTCCAAGGTAGGTTAGTATCCTCAAGCCTGGCTGGACTCACTCTGCCTAACCAGTCCCATTCCATGCTCCCTTGAGCCTCAAGGGGGAAGCTGATAGCAAGATTGAGGCAGGCAGGCAGGCAGATCAGGTCAGGAAGAAAGTAGGACCTTGGACAGTTCCAAGTGGATCTTGTTGGCTAGAACTCTCTCCTACTAGGACAGTGGGAGGATGTTGTCTCAGCAGGAAGCCAGCTGAAGCCTTATGTAGGCTGACAAGACTTGTAGTGTGGCTAGCTCTGCTTTTCCTGGAGGAATTGACTGGATTGTTAAAGGGCTTTTGCCTGATTTTGTAGCCTGAGACTTCTATGAGGCTGGGGAGATGGAGGTTCTGCCAGGGACTCTTCCTCTGAGTCAGAGGATGATGGCAAGACCATTTCTGTCAGGATTGGGCCCAGGCTCCCTGTTGAGTCTGAAGATTCCTATTCAAAGTCAGAGCAGGGGCTAGAAGACGTTCAGCTAGGAGAGAGGATGAGGGAGGAAATTCCCCAAGATTCTCCAGGTCCCAGCAAAGAACCTTCCCAGGGGCATATCACTCAGGAGGGTCAGGGACAGATGCCACCTTCCTCCCTCCCCAAGTGGGAAACCAGCTCCTGTTGGAGGGGGAGGAAGGGCAGGAATTGGCAGATGCAAGAATCTGCGATCAATCCAAGCCAGCGGCCCTTATGGGAAGTGGGAGGCACTCCTGCTGCCTGCTGGAGGCAAGGCAGGGAGGTCCCACCCTGAAGGAGGGGATCAGAAAACCATTTGGGCCTGGTGTACTAGCCTATAGTTAGTTCAAGAGGCAACTGTCTTTCTTACTAGAAGTCCCTTCATCAAAAGACTCTACTTATCTAATTAGGCCCCAAGGGCAGCTTCTAGCCTGTGCTGACTCTAATGGTTTGAGGACCTGCTGTTAACCCGATAAAGGAGTGTGTGGATTGCGAGTCCAGTCTCTGACAATATTATGCTCAGTGGGAGGGCCTGGAATTCTGACAATGTCCTCTGGCCAGGAGGGCCCTGAATAAAGCACTAACTGTCCTGGGATGTAGTCAGGGCCTCATCAGAATCTTCTGCTGCAGACTGGAAGGCCTGTGAGGTAAGGTTCATGACACTTCTGGACAGGAAGGGCTCTAAGAGAGCTTCCTGTTCCAGTTAACGCTTGCTTGAGCAACAAGGTCTTCCTGAGCTCTGGTTTGTTGCGGTATTGTTGCTTGTCCTTTGGTCTTGGCTTCTGGCTTGCTCCTCAGCCCAACCTCCTGATTTATTTATTTATTTACTTATTCATTCATTCATTCATTTATTAATCGCCCATCTGGCTGGTCACCCAGCCACTCTGGGCAATGTACAGAGTATATAATAGAACAGTTTAAAATAATAAAATTCCACAGTAAAAACATCATATTTCTAAAAGTACCCTAACCCACCCCAAATGCCTGCCTGAACATCCACATTTTTAATGCGTGGCAGAAGCTCATCAAAGAGGGGCATGGCGGAATTCCCTAGGGAAGGAGTTCCACAGAGTGGGGGCCACCACAGAGAAGGCCCTTTCCCTCATCCCCTCCAGTCTAGCTGTCCTGGCTGATGGGACAGACAGAAGGCCATGCAAGGCTGATCTTGTTAAGTGGCCTGTCTGGTGTTGCTGGAGGTGCTCCTTAAGATAGGCTGGGCCAGACCCATATAGGGTTTTAAAGGTCAAAACCAACACCTTGAATTTGGCCTGGAAAACAACTGGTCCAGACTGATTCATCCTTTGGTCCTGACTTAGGCTTCTATCCTGACTCTTGGCTTCATCCCTCCATTCCTGGCTCCTGCCTTAGACTGCTGCCCATGGCTCAGCTCTGATAGGAGGGATAAGCTTAAGCCAAACCATACCCCA
Source organism: Heloderma suspectum (assembly GCF_057233095.1). Lineage (NCBI taxonomy): Eukaryota > Metazoa > Chordata > Lepidosauria > Squamata > Helodermatidae > Heloderma > Heloderma suspectum. The sequence continues at coordinate 27,809,753 of NC_139466.1, forward strand.
CAGTGAGAAATAAGGTAATGGAAATTGGGGTGAGAGAGAGAGGCATCATACTTTAAAATGTTGTGAACTGTTTTGGGGTGGCTGGAAGGCATGATATAAATCTAAGAAATGCATAAATAAATCTTTCTTTGTAACTGTAAGTATCCCATATTTGGGAGGAGGGCACCAGTGGACTGGGGTGAGAGTCACTGACTGAAGAACCAGTGTGGTGTAATGTTTAGACTGTTGGATTAGAACTCAGCAGATCTGGGTTCTAATTCCCACTCTGTCATGAAGCCCTCTGGGTGACTTCTCTTGCATACCCTACAATGCGTCTATTAATTCATACCATATCTTGCATACTGTACAATGCATCTGTTAATTCATTAGACACTGGAGGTGTCAGAGCCAGCCCTGCCATTAGGCAAAATGAGGCAGTCACCTCAGGCAGCAGATGGTGGGAGGCAACAGCAAGGTGTTGGAGGGGAGAGCTGTGAGCCATGCGGCCTACTTTGCAACCCGTAAGTTAGCCTGCTGCCTTCAGGTGCAATGGAGGATACTCTCCCATCATCAGTGTTGAAGGTAGATTAATTGGCCAGTCCAGTTGGCTTTTTCTACATGGAATGGGAGGGGTGCCATCTTTGCCTCAGGCATCAAAATGTCTTGGGCTGGCTCTGGTAGGGGCCTTGTGTAGGTTCAAGGCTTCTCGTGGAAATGCTCCAGAGGATGGATCTTCTCAGGGATGGGCCTTCTTCCAGGAAGGTGGCCAACAGATATTCCTGAAAGGCAAGAAAAAGGAACAGGACTAAGGAGGCAAGCATAGGTCAACTGTACAAATGCTGTCCAGGGAGAACAGAAAAGTAGTCCCAGACCAAAGGAAGGAAAGGCTTGCAGGCCAAAGCCAGAACAGACTGAGACAAAGGAAGGAGTCTACTCAATGAACTGCACCAAGAAGGTGCTTTCTTATAAGGACAAAGACTGCTCCAGAGCCAGCCCTACCATGAGGAAGAGTGAGGTGTCTGCCTCAGCTGGCAGATGCTGGGGGGAGGCGAGTGGCGGTGGGATGGAAGACAGAGCTGTTTGTGCTCTGCAGCCTGCCCTGCACCCCCTATGCTAGCCTGTCCCATCGACAGCATTGAAGTAAGATTTCGGAGCCAGTGTGGTGTAATGGTTAGAGGAGAGCCAGTGTGGTATTGGACTGGGACTTGGGAGATCTGGGTTCTAGTCCCCATTCGGTCATGAAGCTCACTGGTGACTTTGGGCCAGTCACTGACTCTCAGCCTAACCTACCTCACAGGGCTGTTTTGAGGATAAAAGGGAGAGAAGGAGGACTACATAAGCCACCTTGGGTTCCTTGTAAGAGGAAAAAATATGAGATATACATGTAATAAAATCTGATCAGCTTGTGCATGTGGAGTGGGGTGGGGGATCTTGCCCTTTGCCTCAGGCAGCAAAACATCTTGTGCCAGCCCTGCTAACTGAAGCAAGACAAGAAAAGTTCAGTGTCCAATCACAACGGATAAGGGTGGAGCACTAGGAAGGAGCAGCTGTTCCCAGCACGGAGAGGACCGTGTGGCACTCGCTTGCCAGGTGGCTGTTAAAGACGAAGAGCTTATCAGGAAAAAAGAGATGGCAAACCCAGCTGAGTGCCAGAAGTGTCGCTGAACATACAGTGATTCAAACTCAGGCTTTTAAGAGCTAAGCACGCAAAGCCCTCTCCCTGGATGGATGAACAGGTCAGTTTCGTTTTCTCCGGCATTTTTTTTTTTTTTAAATCTCAAGTTCTTTCCATCCAGTTCATGGAGAAACTGGCACATCTTGGTAAGTTCTTTCTTTTCTTTTCTTTTTTAAAATGAGCCGAAATTACAAAAAGCTGCAAATTTCTTCACGTTTGGGATGGAAAGAAATTGAGATTAAAAACTCAAAAATCAAAGGTGGGAGAAACTGAAGCTGACAGATTCGCCCGTCCTTGCCGACAGACTACCTTGAGGAGAGAGCCAAAAGAATGCTGCCCTTTTTTGCAACAGCATCACCTTATGTTCAGTTTTGTAATTCACAAGGGCTCCCCAGACCTGCACCTCTGATGAGAGGAAGGACCAGACGCTCCGTGGCAGAACACACACTTCGCAAGCAGAACTTCCCAGGTTCATGTCTTTATTTTATTGTATTGTATTTATTGCATTTATATCTTGCCTTTTTTCCTCCTTAAGGATCCCAAGGCAGCGTACATAATCCTCCTCCTCACAACAACAACCCTGTGAGGTAGGCTGGGCTGAGAGTCTGTGACTGGCTCAAGTGATCTTCCATGGTCAAGTGGGGACTAGAACCAGGATCTGCCGACTCCCAGTCCAACACCCTCACCGCTACACCACACTGGCCCTTGGCATCTCCAGTAAAAGGGGTAGGGCAGCAGGTGCTGCCAGACAATACTGGCTACGACAGACAAAGACTGGTATAAGACAGCTTCCTATGATGCCTTTTCAGTACTGCTACTGTTTGTCCAGTTCTTTCCAATCTTCTATTTCTGCCTTTGGCCCTTCCTTCTAACACAGAGAATTTGGTAATAACTATTATATACATGGTCATGGAATTTCCCCTACAGTAAAGCACAATCATGCTGTGAACAAATCACTGCATGAAAACATATAAGTATATATGCACACACATACACACACCGATAATGAACATCTGGTGACAAAATGCCTTTTAGTACCAACTGGAAAAAAAACCCTAGAAATGTAATTATGGGGGTTTGGAGTGGAAGAAGCAATAAAATCTTTTTTGGCTGCTTGTTACTTTTGTAACTTCAAAATAGTTTCCTTCCCAATCAATACATTCAGGGGAAAGTTTTCAAATGGTAACAATCATTTTTTTTAACAAGGAGAAACAAACACACACACACACGAGTCTAAACTACTCCTAAATACTGGATGTATTAATTGTGAGGCTTAATGGAACATTTTATGTGTCTGAGCAACTAGTTTACATAATTAAAAATCTCCTTTGATCTGTGAGTGAATGATTTAATCATAATGCTCATTAGGCTAAACGGGTCTTCCGTTTGATTGTATCAAGATGGCACGCAAAATTCTCAGACCTTTTAGAGATTATTTGTGTCGCTATTAAGTAAGCATGGAAGCTCTCTTTGAAAGGAGATAGCTTCTCTTTTATTCTTGTGAATGTAATTGATTCCGAAAATCGTTCAGATTAAAGCATTGTTTTTTCTTTATCTGATTTTGTTTTCGTTTTGTTTTCTCGCAAAAAGCATTCCGGCGGAGTAAGTAGTTTCTCGGTCGATTTATGTTCCTTAAACTGTTTGCTACAGAAATGACACATTGATAAAGCAATCTGATCTCTCTCCCGATGAGAGCGCAGCTTTATTTCCCCATTAAGAAAAATATGATTATTTACCTCTGAAGCAGAAAAGTGATGCATTAAATAGATGACCTGGATTGTTAAATATCCAACTATCTATACATTGGGAGTGGTGTGTGCGTGCGTGTGTGTGCGCGTGTATGTGTGTGAGCACTTTCTTTCTTCTCCTTTTTTTCATAACGAGCTTACAATTGCACCCTGATCATGAGATCCCTCAGCACAATAGTAACTAAACTAGACAGTCAGTGTGGTGTAGTGATTAGAGTGCTGGACTGCGACTTAGGATATCTGGGTTCTAGTCCCCGCTTGGTCATGAAGCTCACTGAGTGACTTTGGGTCAGTCACTGACTCTCAGCCTAACCTACCTTACAGTGTTGTGAGGATGAAAAGGAGAGGAGGAGGATCATGTAAGACACCTTGGGTTCCTTGCAAGAGGAAAAAAGTGGGATATAAATGTAATAATAATAATAACTATAACCACCACCACAACAACAACACAACTATGGGCAGGGAACGTTTTTTCTTTTTCTTTGAGGGATGCATTTGCTTGGAGATAATTTGTCAGGGGCTGCATGGTGGACTCACTCAAGGGGCCTCTCCTCGGGTGGTTTGGTGTCCTATTTTACAAAGGATACTCCTCTATTTAGGGTGCAATCCTATGCGTGTTTAGACAGAGAAAAGGCCTCCAACTCCCAGCATGCCCCAGCCAGCAAGGCTGGCTAGGGAATGCTGGGAGTTGCAGGCCTTTTCTCTGTCTAAACATGCACAGGATTGCGCCCTTAAAGGCATCCTCTATTTGAAGGGCTAGCCAGTCCAAGACCAGTTTGAAGATAAAGAACCAGAAGAAGGGAGAGCTTTGGGGCCTTGAAATTGCCCATCCACAGTTAGCACCTGGGCGCAGGGATGGCGGAGAATTCTGCCACGGACTCCAGTGAGGCTGGATTCTTTAGGATTCTGCCGGAGTCTGTGGCAGAACGGAAGACTTACCTCCGCCTCCCTGCGGAATCCTCTTCAGCCAGATCCTCCAGCTCTGGATTGCCAGTGATACGGCCGCCATGCTGTATCGCTGGCTGAAGGGGACTGACTGTGGACGCAAATGGCATCCAGGATGCCGTTTGTGGCCGTAAAGGCCTTAGTTTAAGGTAAACGCAGCTGTAAATGGCTGCATTTACCTTAAACTAAGGCCTTTATGGCCGCAAATGGTGTCCTGGATGCCATTTGCATCCACAGTCAGTCAAGTCCCCTTCAGCCAGCGATACAGCATGGCGGCCGTATCACTGGTGCTTTGGAGCTGGCCAGTGAGGATTCCAGGGGGAGGAACGGATCACTTCCCCCCCACTGCGGGACCCCCCCACCCGGAAAGGCAGGTAGGGGATTCGTACATCCCTACCTGGGCAGTGGACTGAACAGCCACACAGGTCACCTGGTCAGTTTTCTCCACTATGGTGAGATTATAGTTCTTATTTCTGAATTTGCACATAGACATATAAATGTTAATATAAATACATATAAATGTATGCAAACAAATACATATAAATGCATGCATAAATACATATATACGTATGTAAAAGTTATGCAAACTGGTGTCCTCGTTTGTTCTCTTTTTTGGTGACGTGATTCCTCTTTTTTGGCGATGTGTGAGTGGCCACCCTACCCTGCGCCCTCTATGTGTCTACCTGCCATTGTCCCCAGCTGCTCTTGCTCCTCGTCCTCTTTCTCATCATGGCTCCCACTTGCTTGCTTGACGGGCAGAGAGCCAGGGAGCAAGCCGGCCGTGGCATCTGCTGCTCTCCTTTGCACCACCACCACTGTCTGGGCCAGAGCCAGAGGCAGGTGAGCAAACAGGCTTCAGAGTCTCTTACCAGTGGCCCCCGTGCTAGGATTGGGCCCTCAGCAGGTGCCTGAGTATGCTGAACCTCAACACCAGCCCTGGTGCCCACCCCTGAACTAGACAGTGGCCTGGTTCAGATGTGACACTTGACTATGGCTTAGCTTTACATGCGCACGCCTTATGGGCTTGTGTGCTCCCTGGTCCACCTTTGTCGTGGTGGGATCCGCTTCTGCTTTCAAACTGACCCGAGTTCTCATTGAGTCCAAACTGGGAGGGTAGGGATGGGAGAATAAATACATAGGCATGCCCACTGTCTGCCCTGGCTTTTTATATGTCCCCAGGATTACTGAAATGACTGATTTTAACTTTTAAAAATGTAAAATACTTTTGGTTGTACATATTTCTGAGAATGGTTTCAGATTTTACTGCTTTGAAACTCTTAAGACGACCAGGAGTTAAAATCCGAGTCAGCCCAGAAAATAATTTTAGCACACAAAATAAACTTTGGAGGGGTTTTTATGTATTAGTTCTCTGTTATGTGTGCTCTCTCTCGCTCCTGCTCTCCCACCCACCCTCTTTTACTGTAGCTTTGATAAGCATTCTTTCCAGTTCATTTCACCTGCTAATGAGGAAGTGACAGTGACACACATAGAAAAGAGAAAACAATGACTAACATTGCTGAAAGACTCTCTCCTCTCACTCGGGACTCAGAGTGGTGGCATCTTACATTTTAGCGTTAGATTTTTGCAAAAAGCTGGGACCAGGGCACTTGTTCCTTTAGATCAAGCACTGGTGTTGGAATGAATGTTGGCCAGTCTGACAGACACATTGTATAAGTTGCCTGAGGTGGCAGATTCTGGGTCTCTCGAAAGATAATGGTAAATAATTTAACTGACACTGTTGTTTAATCCTGCTCTGTAGCTACATACAGTGTAGATCCCTTGTTGTCCCCAACCCCAGCTGTCAGATATCTTCCCTGAAAATATGATCTTGGGAAAGCTGTGATTGGTTCTCCTGCTTTTTTTTTAAATGGCAAATGCAGCTTTTGCCTCCCATCTCAATTTGGAGTGGGGCCATGGAAATTGGGGGCGGGGTAACCCTGTGACATTAATTCTGACATTCCTGTGTCATTTTTTTCCTGTGCCATTTTTTGCTGTGCCATTTTTTTCATGTGCCACTTTTTCCTGTGCCTTTTTTTTCATGTGCCATTTTTTGGTGCTGTTTTCCTATGCCAGTTAACCCTGTGCCATTTTCCTGTTGCAAATCCCCCACCCCACTGAGATGCTGTTTGTGATGGGGGAGTTTACAAGTACCATATCGGATCCATCACATTAGGTTTGGCCCACAGAGGCCTTCTTAGCAGAAAGAGATCACACACTCAGAGCGGGGAAAGCAGAACCCTAAGTTGCTGGTATACATGTAGCGCCCACTGGCTGGGCAGAACCTAAAGTAGAACAATAGGGAAGGAGGTATAGAATCCCAACCATCCATTTCTTCCACATACCCTACAACAGCCATATTGGTGCCCTCCAGATATGTTGGACTACAACTACCATCACAGCCAGCCAGCACAGTAATGGAACTTGTAGTCAAACACACCTAGGGAAGGGGGGGCAGGTTGGGGAAGGTTGCCTTACAATATTTCACAGATGAAAACAGATGTTACAAGTGAGACCTGCAACAAAATGTTGCAGAGTGATGTGCTCCTGTTAAGAGTTCCAACTAGACATGCCCTTCTCTAAGATGCTCCATTCCATTTCCTCTTTCCCCATAGTTTTCTGCTCCCCACCCTCAACAGTCAGCTTGGATTCTGTGGCCACTGAGTCTTCTTAGTGTTCATTGGGCTGTCTGGGGAGATTTCCTCTCCCTGAAGATTTTTTGTACTTCCTCAAACCTCGGGGCTCCCCACAGCCTGCTGATACCTCCCTCTTGGGCGTGGATGTTGCCATTTTGCCTACATAAAGATCAACACATGGAGAACGGAGTTCACAATTAGTATGTAAGATTGTACTAACATCCTGAGGATCACAGTTTGACCTGCCTCCCCTTCCACCACACTACACATGGCTGAAATCTCTCCTCTACCTGCTGAACGCTAAACTGACACACAAACATTGTACTTTAAACAACAGCATCAATAAAACTCTTAATATTTTAATATATGTTGAATCTCACAATGTGTCTGGTTATACAACAGCTGAAACTCCCCCAAACTTTCAATTATGTTTACTGTTAGGAGAAAAGGAATAGAAGGGACATCGTACGCTAGCATTTTCCATCTATGTGTCTGTGCATTTATATCAGGGCTGGAGAACCTCAGGCCTGAGGGCTAAATCTGTTGGGCTTGGGGTCCCAATCCAGCCCTTGGGGTTCCCCAGATGGCCACCACCCCCTTCCCCTGACCTTTCCCCAACCACCAACCATTTGTGCAATTTCTTGTGCAGTTTTCCCCCATTCTGAAAGGCTGAAATGCCTCTCCTAAGGATTAATTACTGGCAGCGAGAGGTTTCAGCTACAATATCTTGGTATTTGGGGGAATGTGTTTAGTTCCCTGCTAATACACAACATACGTGCACATGATACATTTTGTGACTTTATATTGTTGACTGTGGATGAGATCTATGTGCTTGAGTTATTAGCGTGGCATATATTTCTTGTTCTTTGTATTTGTGTGTGCTCATGGCACATTGAACCAGTCTGGATTATAGCAGAATGATGGCTTCATCCCATCTGGGGGGGGGGGTGTCCAGCAGGGCCAGCCCAAGACATCTTGCTGCCTGAGTTGAAGAACAAGATGGCACCCCCTCCCATTCAATGCACAAAGGCTGCCTGGACCATCAGTTGAATCTTTCTTCAGCACTGAGGGTGGACAGTTACCTTCACTGCAACTCCAAGCAGCAGGCTAGCTTAGGGGGCTCTGGGCAGGCCATGTGGCCCATACTTCTCTACTCCAAGACCTTGCTGCTGCCTCCCAGCATCTGCCACCTGAAGCAACTGCTTCACTTTGCCTAATGGTAGGTCCAGCCCTGAGGCCCAGCTTCTTCTTGAGCTAGAATTTCACTCCTGAATGCTGACGGTTGTGCTTCATTGTGGTTGAGGATGAAGACTGAGAGTGGAGAGCAAGCTTAGGCAAGAACTTGGACCTTGGGAGGTATGAGAATTTCATTTTTGCTCGTAAAACAGGTTAGCATGCCCCGTTTGAAACCCTGAAGGCGAGCATGAGCGTGAGCACGGTCCACTGAAAATATTCGTAAATTTTTGAATGTGTGCTTGCGTTTGTCTTGTTCCTGATTCCAAGTTCAATTTGCGCAAATGTCCTCAGCAGACAGAATCAGCCTGCTTTACTCTAAGGAGGAAATTTGTACAAATTAGATCTGCACAAATTTCAAGAGATTTGCGCAAATTTTGGGAGATTTGCGCAGATCTCCTGTTTGATCGCTGCTCGCTTTGCACAGGTTTCCCATTTGGGCAAAGTGAGCAGTGATTGCAAAGGCAAATGGGAATCACGCATGAGACAAGGGGCAAGATGATGTTCAAAGAATTCTAGTGATATCGAATACTGCTCGTTCGCCCATCCCTACTTGGACTAAAGAGAAAAATGGGTTACAAAAGAGGTGTGAAAGAAAAGAGAGAGGTGACTTCTGCCTTGAGCTCTACTTCTCCTAAAAAAAACAGTCGAAATGATTGCTGATACTTTTTTCCCACACTCTTTCTCCCTAATGCCTTTTTAGAAGTCTTTTTTTTTTTAAATATGCCCTACCATTTTTGCCCTTTTCCCCATTTGATTCAAATTGATTTGTTATCCTGTTCCTAATGGAGCTTGAAATTAACATAACTCTCTTTATTTACTCCCTTGTTTGTGCACCCAACATCATTGGTTAAAAAAACAAAAACAAAAGCCCATCACATCACAGTACAAAAAGTGCATTACCTCTACCATCCTCAGGCAATGGTTTCCTGCTACTTCATAAGCTGTGAGAATTAGTCTATTAGTACTCTAGTGCTAAAAGATGGAGAAACTAAACCAGTTCAGAGGGCTAGGAATAGCCTATAGTCCTGCTGGATTAAAACACCCACACCCACACACTCACACTCATACCAAAAATATAACCTAGAAAGACACAGAAGCGTAGGTGTTATTATTAGGGAAAGCAGAGGAATATCATTGCTTTGCCTTGCTTTAGGTAGGGAACAGTGCCGATGTGACATCCGCAGTCATTCCACCAATCCCCACCCTCATCTCATACCTATTTGCATGTCTAGCAAGCAACACACTTCCACTAAGGAAAGGGGCAAGGACTGCCATGTTTAATAGGAACTGGGGGGTGGGGAGAGAGGCAAGATCATGGCAACAGGCCACATCCCTGATGTATGTGCTTTAGGTGTGTCACCTGCACAGACCCAATGTACAAACACACTGTGTGTGTATTGGCTTTGCAAACATGAGCAGGAACCTTGCAAAAATGTTAAGTGCATGTATTACATTTATATTATGGCTGTGCACTGCCTCGTTACAAAGCCTGAATAACAAGGCGAAGCAGGCTTATTTGGAGCAAAATCCTCGTGATATGAAGCAGGTGTCACATTCCTTCATCCTCTCCCTTCGCAATCAACACACTCCAAGATACCAGGCTTCAGGCTCACTACTTTATTAGTTAATGACCAGGTTCCTTACAAATGCAAATTCTAGGAAACTCTCAGGCTACAAAGGAAACAGCTACTCCACACAATTATGAATACCAATAGAGGAGATAAGTGGAAGTTAGAGAAGTTGCCAGAAGTTTGAACAAGAACTTCCCAGCCAGACTAGCTTAGGGGGGATGCATAGCCAACCTGGAGGAGTGTTTGAGCTCCACCTTTAACTTTTCCCTCTTCTCTCTGTGACAGACCCTGCATCCCTTAAGTCACGCCCCTCACTCTCCTCCTCCCCGAGACCTGGGTTCTCATGGGATATGAGAGGGGGCAGCCTTCAGGTCGAGCCATCTGTGTGCCAAGGTCTTTAGAAGAATGCCTGGCCATATCTGAGCTCACTAGGGAAGGAGCCTCCCCCAGTTCTGGCTGTTCTCATTCTGAGTCTGAGCTGCTGACTATCTCCACATGCTCAGATTCATTCCTGACAGCGTGTCAGAGCAGTACCAAGGTACCCTGGGGCGAAGCGCCCCCCCCATGAAGCGCCTCCTCCACCTCATATATTAGGACCTCTACTTAATGCCTGAGCAGTCCAGACAGGCTGCCTCCAAAATGTACCAACTTCTGAATGCTTATGTGGAGGTGTATGATGATGAGGAGGAGGAGGAGGAGGAGGGAAGGAGGTGGAAGGCAAGCAGACACAGAAAGACGGGGGGAGGCGGGAAGGCGAGCCAGGAGGACAAGGGAGTGTGCTTTGGTGAATAGGAACTCTCAGCCAAAACCGACGCCAGCAGTCTCCAATCAGAAAGAATGGTGGAGGAAGGGGGTATATATACTTCGGCGAAAGGCTGCATTCGGTTATTGCAGTAGCTGTGTCTTTGGGAGAGGGCTGGTGTGGGTAGATGATCATGTGGGTGTGTGTGCGCACGTGCGTTGCTAGGAGTTGTTCCTTCAATTTATTCAATTTTGATCACCGTTAGGCTTTCCCCAAAGTTCAAATTAAAAGGAAACAGCTTGGTTGTAGTGGGATCGTTCCCTCGCTCCGTGATCGTCCGTCCCCTTTGGGATGGTGTCTTTTGCAGCACTTCTTCCAGCCTCCTTCTTCTCATATTTCTTTCTACCTCTGACTTATTTGTTATTTGTGTTTGATTAGATTCATCTCTCCTTTCCATATTCCATTTTCAAACTAACATAGCTTTTCCTTGCTTGTTGCTGCTACGCTTCCCCTTCTCCTGCCATTCCTGTGGTTGTTTGTTTATCTCGCTTTCGGACTCCGGAGAAGGCTGCGTTTGTTGTTAAGGTCGACCCTCACTTCTGCTTTCTCCATTCTATTTCCTTGTGTTTTTGTCAGTCAGCTCTGTCTCTTTTAGATTTTTAAAATCCAGTCTTATTTTGATTTTTGAAAGCAAACATTGACTTCCCCCCCTTTTAAAGTCATATTCAAGCATTTAGTTTTTCTTTCTAAATTCTTAAAGAAAGGCATGTTATAGCAGCCTACGTGTGTAGTGTTTTGTCCCCCCCCACCCCCGTGCGGAAGTGAACCGTCTGTGTCTTCTCTCTGTGTTGATCCTCCCCAAACAGAAATTAAAGTTTTTTTAAAAAAATTATTGTTTTATTTCTCTTGGCTCTTATCTTATCACCTGCCCTGTCCTGTATTTCTTGAAGTTACCCTGCCTTCCATCAAAGAACATGAAATATAAAACAATAAATTAAAGACACCCGGTGTTTGCTTAGGTAGTTCTGCTTTTCTTTTGCTCTTGTGTGCCTGTGTCCGTGTGTGTGTGCATGCTAGATTGTTCCATCAACACTATATGTCCAAATTTCAAGACAGTGTTGAAAAAACACAAGACACGAGGGTCCAGGTGTCATGCATGTCTGTGGAAACAGGGAGAAGTTATAGCTCTTTGCTTTGGGAGTTTTGGTGGAAAACATCAAATTTCACCTGTGCCTAGTACACAAGCCAGTGGGCCAAAGTGCCTGGAATTTGGCAAGTGGGATCCCCTCGAGGGGGACTGAGAGAGGCCCAGGTGATACACACATCTGTGGAAACAGGGAGAAGTTACGGCTCTTTGCTTTCTGAGTTTTTGTGGAAAAAATCAAATTTCACCAGCCCGTATCATAAAAACTAAAAAGGTTATGACCTTTTGTGTTTTCCCATGCAAGTCAATGGGAAAATGCCAAAAACGGGTGATCCGGATATCCGAATCTCTCTTTGGATTCAGATCCAAGTTGAAGTGGAGGGGGTCCGCATCGATCCGAGGAGGAAAGGGGTCACCTCAGAGGATCCGAACCGGCATCCGAAGCTAATCGGGGGGTCCATGCGCAGCCCTAATTTATATCCCACCTTTTCTAAAAGGAGCTCTAGAGAGCATATACGTTTCAGCCTATTTTATTGTCATAACAACCCTGCAAGGTAGTTTAGGCTGAGAGAGAGTGACTGGCCCAAGGTCACCAAGTAATCTTCAGGGCTGAGCGAAGATTTGAGAGATTCCTACGCACTAACCACTACACCACAGTGACTCTTGATCACACACATCATCCTGTCCACAGCTCTGCTCTCCTTACCTTGTGTGTTCTGCGTACACACAGTGAACATCTGCATAGGGCTCATGCATCAAGAAAGGATGTGGGAGTGTACGGAGCACCACTATTGTCTTGAAATACAACCATGTGATGGTGCAGGACTTGGAGCAGTGGAGACATAACCTCTAAGATGCCTGTAGCATTCCTGCCTTCTCCCCATGAGAATTCCCCCTCTGGAAGGCCTTTTTCACCCAAGCAGGAAACACCTCCCCCCCACACAGTCACGTTGCCACCAGTACCACCAGTACCTTTAAGGCTCAGGTCCAACCCTTGACTCTGTCTTCTATCTGCAAGGACAGACAGATTTTTATTATCACCTGTACTGTTCCCTTTATTACCTTCCCCTTATGCAGCCAAAAGCAGAAGGCGTAGGATTTGGTTAAACAAATAGCTCTTATTACTTAGAGCAAATAAGTTGTTGAACAGTAAATACACAACTCTTAATGGTTCTGTTGATGTATGTTCTCTCATAAACTATACACCAGATCACACTCTCAAATTAAACACTTCACAATCACCACAGACTTTCACTCTCTCTCAGTCCTGAAATCTTAACACATCAGTTCCCTATCTCTGGTCCCTATTCTGTCTTATCTCATCTCTGTTCTAAACCCTGTCACCTCACACAAACACAGCGCCCAGCTTTTGTAGCACGCACATTTCACACATCCCTTCACTCACTCAGCCGGTCCACACATATGCAAATCCACTATTCTTGTCGCCCATCCCATTCTCACCCTAGAGATACTCAGCATAAACATAGACTTCTAATCAGGAATACATTATTATACTTAGAAACTCCATATATAAATATATAGACATTTCCTGACCTGGTGCCTTCCAACTGTTTTTTTCTGCTGTGGCATCCCGGCTCTGGAATGAGCTCCCTCCCTGGTGAGGTTCGCCTGGCACCTACATTGTATTCCTTTCGGTGCCAGGTGAAGACCTTTTTATTTTCCCAGGCATTTTAGCATTTTAGCTTTCTAAACTTTTAGCTTTGCTGTTTTAAATTTGTATTTTTTAAACTCCTGCACTGCAGCTAGGTTTTATTGTGGTTGTATTGTTATATTGTGGTTTTAATGTTCTGTATATTTTAAATTGTTTTACTGTGTGCTGTTTGGTTTTAATTTTTGTGAACCGCCCAGAGAGCTTCGGCTATTGGGCAGTATAGAAATTAAATAAGTAAGTAAATAAATAAATAAATAAATAAATAAGTGTTTTAGGCTTCAACTCACATCAGCCCCAGCCATGAGGCCAATGGACAGGAATGCTGGGAGTTGTAGTCCAAAACATCTGGAGGGCACCATGTTGAGAAAGGCTGCTATAAGACTCAGGGCAATCAACAGCAACCCCAAAGCAAACATTGCTCATTATTCAAGGAAGCCCTCATCTCTTACACTAGGAGTGTTGAACCTCATTCATCCTGAAGGCCAAATTCCATTTCAGAGGAGCTCCTGGGGCCCACATTGCAGTGGTGGGCAGAACCAAAGGCAAAAGGTGCAGGGCCAATAACACACAAAATACCAGCACGATTTAGCTTAAAGCTCTTACTGTCAGTGGCCAGGGCCAGCCCTTCCATTAGGCAGAGTGAAGTGACTGCCTGAGGTGGCAGATGCTGTGGGGAAGCGGTGGCATCCTCCAGGTTCTTCCTCACAGTCTCTCTAGCTGTTCCTCTCTGCTGGAGGATGGAACTGTCTGTACCTCACAATCTTCCTCTGCTCTATAAACTAGCCTGCCTACTCAGGTGAGGGGGAGGACACTATGCCATTGCCAGTGTTGAAGTAAGATTCAGCAGCCAGTCCATTCAGCTTCTGTATGCGGACTGGGGAGAGGGCGCCATCCTGTCCTTCACCTAAGGCAGAAAAATGTCTTGAGCGATGGAGGCTGGTGGCTCTGGGTTCAGTGGGGCTGAGAATCCATTCTGGACTTCAGTCAGCACCAGCCAGAACTCTAAAGGAGCTATCCAAAGTGTGGAATCTATTTTTGGGACAGGGTTCAGCACCTTGGATATCTCCTTTAGAGTTCTGGCTGGTTCTGACCGAAACCCAGACTGGATTTATAGCCCCACTGAAATCGGAGCCACCAGCCTCCACTGGTCTTGGGCTGGCTCTGCCAGTGGATAAGCCTTAGCAGAGGCATTTCGAACTTTTAGAATGGGGCAAGGATGTGCAGATGTTTTTCCCCCTGGGTCTGAGGTTCTGCAGCCCTGTCTTATACATTTATTTGGGTGTAGTGCTGGCCCCAGGGGGTGAGTCTTGGGCAAGATGTCCTCTCTGAGTACATATGCCCTGGCTGGGGGGGAGGACAAAATACATGAGAGGTGCTGCTTCATTTCCTCATTCTTGTTACTGTTTGCTTGCTCAGAGAGGAAGGGCGGCGGGACGGCAACTAGGAGGTGCATCAGCAGGACCAGGTGGCGGCAGTGCCCCCCCTGTAGGGTCGTGGGCCTCAGCAGGTGCCCAACAATGCCCATTCTCAGTGCCAACCCTGCTTGAGAGTAAATCTCACTGAACTCAGTGGGACTTGATTCTGAGTAAACCTGCTTGAGGTTGTATTTCCATGCAGCCATGTTCCCTTCATTTGTTAAGCATTTCTCTTGGTTTATTTCACACGGTGTACCTGGAGGGTGTTGCGGCGTATGAGATGTATTGATTTCTTTTGGGGGGGAGTGGGGGAGTGGGGAAGAACCTCTTTTCTTAATTTTGTGCAGATTGCTCCATCTCTTCAAACCCGAAATGACATTTCAACATTGTTGAGAATGTATCTGCCAACTGAAATCAGGCTGAGTGGCCTGTCCTTTCCAAGCACACGCATCAGTTATTTCAAGTCCACTTTTGTTTCTTTTGCTCCTGTGGCTAACTCTTTGGATGAGAAAGATACTTTTCCGGTATTGCCTTGAAGCTTTGCCTCCACCCAAATGGGAGCTGTGATTCAGTTGAAGGGGTTTAATTTCGCAATTAGGGCTACATTTTATGTGAGCCCATCTTCTAGCTCACAGAAGAAACATGGGAGCACATGCCTCCGTCCCTCCTATGACCTGCACATCTGTGCTTTATTTATTCTCATGAAATAATTTATCATCCAAAATGTAAGCACACTGTGAAAAACTAATTCAATTTAGTATTAATTTTGAGATTGAGCCGTGTCGGTTTACAAAAGGAATCGAAACGAGTTTGAGTTCCTTGAGTGTGTTTATTTTAAGACAGCGAAAGCAGCAGCTGCTAACACTGGCGCTGGCGTGGGCGATGGAATACTCCACCTCTCCATTCAATTAACAAAACAGGTTGCCTCTGTTAAATGCAACATTTACGGCTCTTAATGGGTGCAATAACAGTGCCACGATGAATGCTGTTGAGTTCAGCAACGTGGAGGAGAGATGTCTTTCTCTCTAAGGTTGCAAAACACACACACGAAAAAAGGTACCTGTGTCGACTGTAAGAAAAATGCCAAAATCCATATTAGTGTAATACCTTTATTAGGCCAACCAAAAGGTCACCCCCCCAAAACCCAGCTTTCTAGATGTATGTATGTATGTATTTAAAATATTTCTTGGCCGCCCTTCAGGGCAGAAGTCCCCCCCCCCCAAGATGGCTTAGGGCACAATCCTATGGCCGCTAGTCAGTGGTTAGACAGCCATAGGATAGGTCGGTTCCCTGAGAAACGACCTCCACCCCCTCCCGCGCTGCCTCGTAGGCAGCGCAGATAGGGCCCATGCTCTGCACTCATAAGAGGAGCATGGAGCAGTGAAAATGGGGCGTTCCGGGGAGTGGAGCGGGGAGGCGGATGTGCCTTTCCGACGCTTCCTCTGTGTCGTCCAGCGTCCGCCCCCCCGCTACAACTTCCCATGGCTGAGCCAAAATTGGCTGACTAGCCGCGAATGCAGGGTGGCTGAAGTGCAGAGGGGATGATCTCTGTGCTGCTCCTGCCCTGCATTGGATAGGCGGTTGCCTCTGAGTTCGGGGGTGGCCACCTATCCTGATACGATTGCGCTCTCGCAGTGATGAAATACATAAACACAGTTAAAATATTAAAAATGATGAAATATAAAGACAGTAAAGTAGCAATAAATATAAGAATAAAAGCCAACAATAAAACCAGCAACAATAACAATGTCAGCAACAGCAACGACAGCAGTCATATCCAGAAAAGGCTGTGGTAAAATAATATGTTTTCAAGGCCTTCTTAAAAGCCTGTAATGGTGGAGCATAGCGGAACTCCAATGGCAACTTGTTCCAAAGGTGTGGGGCCACTGCACAGAAGGCCCTCTTACATGTGGTCACCCACCTAACTGCTCTCACGGGTGGGCGAATGAGAAGGGCCTCTCTTTCTGATCTTAAAGTGCAGGCAGGCTGATATGAAGAGATGAAGAGATCTGTAGATCTTGAAAGCATGCACGTTGTTTTGTGAACTGCTAAGTTAGTTGGTGGAGTCGGTTGAAGAAATGTTGAATAAAATTTACGCTGTGGTGATTTTGCCTGATCAAAAATGAATGCTAGGGTGGGGCTTTGTGAGGGCAAATGTTGGGACTTGTTGGGTCTCCATGCCCATTCTGGTTTCTAGAAGGCTCTTGGGCAAGATCCTCTCAATGCACCCCCTTCCTCCTCGCCAAGGTTGCTGCTGCCCATTTGCTTGCCCCTTCCTCTGCGTCAAATCTGTACCACCTCCCAGAGAAAGAGAGAGAGAGAGTGTGAGAGAGGACAAAAGGAGGAAGAGGAGAACCAGATGTTTCCAGGGAGTGACAATGGGGCCCTTACTGGAGTGTGAGCATCAACAGTTGCCTGATTATGTTAACCCCTGTTGACAACCCCGGTGGGCCAAATTATGTATCCCCTCCCCCGGCCTGAGAGTTTGATTCTCTTATTTTGGCTTCTTATTTTACCCTGTGAACCAGATTCTGAAAAAAGCTTTCGGGGAACAAAAATATATTACAAATATACAGTCAATTCCTTGAATTCTCAACCATAGAGTAAGTTATGAGAAGTACATTTCTGTCCTGTGAATAGACCACTGAGGGATATGATAGCAAAGTGCTGTATATTTGGCTAAAAGGGTATTACGATGAGAACTACAATGGATTGCAATGTTTCATTATTAGCCGATGGAAAGAACAGTGCAGACTTGTTCAGGCCTTCTCATGAAAACCAGTGCGATGACGATGACTTCTATTTATTTATTTTTTCTTGGTATGTCCTTGTAATTCAAGAGATGATTTTAATCTCAGGATTGCTTGGGCATAATAAACTATTTTAAACCAGGGGGATTTGGCAGAAATCCTCATCCTTCATGACTTTTCCAAGTGCTTATGCCATTTAGCACATATTAAAATAAAGTCTAGTTCTTCAAACAGTCATTTTGAGACTTTAGTCAAGACGCTGGGAAATATTTTGAAACCTAAAAGGCAGCAACATGCACAATACCACTTCTTTCTTTTGTCTTTTTTTTTTCATCAAGGAGGCTCACAAATGCTAATATTCACTCTGAATTGATTACATACAGTTTGTGCATGTTTGATCCCTGTCACACTTGTTCAGCCTTTCCTAACCTGGTGTCCTCCAGATGTGTTGGACTATAACTCCCATGTTGCCCTGCCAAAATGCCCATGCAAGTTGAGGATTGTGGCAGTCATAGTCCAATATGGAGGGCACAAGATTGAGGGAGACTGCTCCTGATTAGCTCTTTTCTGACCCTCTTTGTGTTGTCTCCTCCTCTGTAAAAATTGTAGGTTCATTGGGGCAAGGACCTGTTTGACCTCTTTGATTTTTTTTTAAAAAAAAGTTACTTGGTAAAATTCTGTGAACACGGATGGTGCTAAATTGATGTAATGAAAAGAAAATAATTATACATGAGAGAGCGCCTTCTCCCTTATCAACCTGCCTGGTCACTGAGGTCATCAGATCCTACTGATCTGACCTGTGGCCCAACTGGAGTCAAACTGACGTAGAGCCTTCAGTGTGGTGGCTCCCTTTCTGTGGAATTCCCTGACTCTGAAGGTCAGCCAGGCATCAACATTGTGCTGTTTTCGGCGCCTCCTGAAAATATCTTTATTTAAAGAAGCCTTCCTTGATTGACCAGTCATGTTTTTTTAATTGGTATCCTGTTTTTTCAAATCTTTTAATATGGTGCTTTATTCTTTTTATCATTTCATCTTTTATTGCTCACTGCCCAGAATCTGTTTAGATGTGGGGTGGTATACAAATCTTGTAAATAAATAAACAAACTAAATAAATCATTATTATTTTCTGTTAACCAGTATAGTGCTCAAAGAAACAAATGGATTAAAGGCTAACTGCAAGAATGTGGGATAAAGGGGGAAGGAGCAAAAGGACGTTTTCCAAAGTAGATGGGAGAGAAAGGACAGAGCAAAGCGTCATCCAGTCCAGCATCCTGTTTCCCACAGTGGAGAGCCAGATGCTTGGTCCTCCCTGGCACTGGCAGGCTGCAGGGGAAGGCAAAGTGCGTGGTTGCCAAGAGATCTAGTGCATCAAACAACCCTCAGGCAGGTGATGACAAAAGTAGCTGGACAAGGCTTGGCACGCAGTAAAGGAATGCAGGGCATTAGTCAGCTGGACCAATCAGGTCCCTAACTTGGGTGGGGCCAGAGGAAAGGGTGTGGGACCGGAGAAAAGGGCGTGGGGCCAGGGGAAAGGGCATGGGGCCAGGGAAAAGGGGGTGGGACCAGGGAAAGGGTGTGGGGCCATTTGGGGAACCCTAGAGGGCCCTGACCTCTGGACATGACTTACCAAAATGATGCAGCAAAGAAATATATAGGCTCACTCTCTTCTGTGAACTGTATTTAAATTGTATGCAATTCCAGGTACTAAATGGCATATAAGACCTGAGCAGTCTGCAGAAAAGTCCCTGATTTTTTTTAAAAAAAAAACAACAACAGAGTATCTGTGACATTAAGATAAAGAATGTCTACTTGCCTCTATTTGAAAAAGAAACCCAGCAATCAATTAAACCTCACCTTCCTATTTGAAACAGATTATCATTTTGACATTTCATAATGCTGTGCTGCAGCAACTGCACTTTTTATTATTATTATTTGTATTTCATGTGTGGAATCACCATTTCTCCTTCCTCCCTACCTGTAAATGGAATAATTGTACTTTTATGCTTGATCAGCAAAAATGTAAACCCCAAAGCCTAGATTAATTTTACACCAAGTCCTGAAAGTTCATTCTCTTTCGACAACAGTCATCATTTTTCTTTTTATTACAAAATTATAGTAAAAATTACCTCATTTCAGAATAGCGATATATAAAACATGGTCTGGCAATTTCATGTAATTGTTGCAGGTTTACAAAGTAAATAAATATTGCTTGGGAAATTCTTTTGGTTCACTGATGCACTGGCTTATAAAAAGGAGAGAAGCTAGTCGTGTGAAGTAGGGATGTATGAACCCCCCACTGCCGGGTCTGGCTGGGTCCACTGCAGGGCAATTTGGGCTGCTTGGGGTCCTGCAGAGTCCTCCAGTTCCCTGCTGCATCCACCAGAGTTGGTGGAGCGGCCCTCTGGCTTTCTAAAAAACGTGATAGGCTAATACCATAAGCCTATCACAGGGAAATCACAGCCGTAAATGGTGTATTTTATGCCATTTGCAGCCATAAAGCACTTAGTTTTACCTAAATTGCAGGTGTTTATAGCTGTATTTAGGTAAAAGTAAGTGCTTTACAGCTGCAAATGGCATACAGTATGCCATTTATGGCTGCAAATTTCCTGCGATAAACTAATGGCAGCCGCTATTAGCATATCACGCTTTTTAGGAAGTTGGAGAGCCACCCCGCAGGAACTCTTCTGGACCTGGAGGTAAGCGCAACCGGTCCACTGCATACTCTGGAGGTCAGATTATTTGGAATCTGGCCTCATTTGAGTCCACGGTGGATTTCTCAAGCATCCCTAGCATGAATTCAGAGCTACTGAGTGGTTCCCACCAAGTGGACTCTTCATAGTTGGTCATGGCTGGCATCAAGGGTGGGCATAGTTGGGCAGCTGCTGAGGCACCACATCCATGTGGGGGCCCATGGACAAGAATGCCTTGGAGTTGCTCTTTCTCTTCAGCACTGCAACCTGCCTGTTCACCTGCTTCTCACTCCAGCCCAGGCAATGGCGGTGGTGAGAAGGAGGAGCAGCAGATGCCATGTCCTGCTTGCTCACTAGCTCTCTGCCTGTCAAGCAAGCAAGTGGGAGCAATGATGGGGAAGAGGAGGAGAAGCAATAACTTTTGGTGATAATGGCAGTGAAAATGTAGACTCAGCCAAAGTTGGGGCTCCTCAAGGGTCTCTTGCCCAAGGGCCATCAAAAGCCTGAAGCCAGCACTGTCTGGCCTAATCCTGAAAGGTGCTTCTTATGTCTTTATGCATGTAGAAAGAAGAATGAATTTGCACCCTTGCTGTCACTTCTTCCACACAGTTAGCATAACTAGGTTGGACGTTAGGAGAATCGTCTTGATAGTAAGGGTAGTTTGATCATCAAACCATTACCTAGAGGGGTGGTGGGATCTCGTTGGGGTCTTCAAGCAGCGGATGAACAGCCTTCTCTTGGGGATGCTCTAGCTATGGACTTGCTGAATGAAGCAGGAGTTGCAGGGCCAGAAGGCCGCATCCAACTCTGTTTCTATGATTCTACCAACCATACAGACCCAGCACATGTACAGCTTGCATGCACACAGTCTCTTTCAGAAATTATGATGAATGTACATTTGTTGTTGTCGCTGCTACTGCTACTGTTGTTACGATGATGACAATGATGATGATTGCTGTTGCTGTAGTTATTGAAGATCTAAACCATGTGGCCCTCCAAAACATGGGAAACATGTGGCCCTCCAAAGGCTGATGGACTCCAAGTCCCAACAGCCCCAGCCAGCATGGCCAGCAGTCAGGAATAATGGGTGGGTGCAGTCCAGTAATATCTGGAGGGCCACTGGTTCCCCAGCCTTGATCTAGACACTAAGAACATAGGAAGAGCTCTACTGGATCAGATTTGAGGTCTGCCTAGTTCAGCATACTGACCCAAGCAGATCCTTTGGGGAGGCCCACAAGTTGGACATAAAGGCAAGATCCTTGCTCTCACATCCCAGCAACTGGTATATTTGGTGGCATATATTGCCTCTGAACATGGAGGCACCATTTAGCTATTGTCCTCTATGAATCGGTCTAATTCCTTTTTAAGGGCATTTGAGCCAGCGGCCATGGCTGCATGGACATAACTGCCAATGAATTCCATAAGGTATCCTTCCCCAAGCTAGTGCCCTCCAGATGTGTTGGACTACAACTCCCAGGGTTGCACTCTAACACATC
The DNA here is from genome assembly GCF_057233095.1 of Heloderma suspectum. Lineage (NCBI taxonomy): Eukaryota > Metazoa > Chordata > Lepidosauria > Squamata > Helodermatidae > Heloderma > Heloderma suspectum. The sequence goes on from NC_139466.1 coordinate 27,831,449, forward strand.
TGGAGAGCACCAGGTTGGGGAAGGCTGCCAAAAGATAATGGTGTGGAGTGTGAAGACGTACTTCCTTTGCCCTGAAGCTGCTGCCAATCAATGTCATTGAGTGACACTGAGGTCTCCTACTAAGGGAAAGGAAGAAAATAGTTGTCTCTATCCATGCACAATGCATGATAGAAATGTAAGTCAGGCCATGCCCAAAGGCTCATGATCTCATAACCCAGTATTATTATTATTTTTATCACATGTAATACTCAAAACTTGGATTTTAGTTCTGATGATGAATGCATGGTGGCTGTGAGACAAAATGCATTAGGTATGTATGGATTTTGTAAAATCTGTTCTGTCTGTATTTCATCAATTGTCAGGAGCCTTTTGTTCAATCAGCCACTCATTGGTGGAATCAGATTCTTTCTGATTTCCCAAATTTGCACACATTTGCATGTGTGCAAATTTGTGCTTGTGAAAATACGCAAATCCCCTGTCAAAATGTGCAACTCCTCCCCAAAATGTGCATTTTTATGCTTTAGCCTATGGGGAAATGCACATTTTTGGCGGTGTTTTTGAATGTTACATATTTTTCTATTACTAAATTTGCGTAAAATTCCGGGAAGTAAAAAAAAAAATAGTCCACAAGTCCACGGAATCCGTGAGACTTGAGAAAAGCCAGTCCACTTCAGAGTCAGTGGGATAGATTCATAGAAATCAGAACTCATTTGATTCCATTGCGGATTTCTCCAACATCCCTAAAATGCATATCAAACCTCTCCCCAAACCCAGCTTTGTGTGAATCACATCATTGATTGACCAGAATTCTGAGCACCCTTATAAAAATGAAAGGTTTCTTTGCTTGCTGACACACGTCCACCTTCTCCAGTATTGCATCTCCACTTGTGGCTGGCTCTGGATTAAATTTGTTGAAAAGGGACTAATTCCCAGCCTGCATGATCATGAACCACAGAGCCTTTATATAAAACTATGTCAAAAGCTGTAGACTGCTGGTAGACGGTGTACAGGTTGGGCTCTGTTAGTGTCATCTTATGAAGTTAATTGCCAGATATGTGCACAATCCTTTGAAAACAAAGAGGGCTTCTCACTCAGATTCAAAAAGATGAACTGATAGATCCCCCGCTTTATTCTACAACATGCAGGGTAGTCCTAGATTTGAGCAGATCACACTGGCTGGCGTCTACATACTTGGAATTTAAAGCACCTGGATTTCCCCCAAATGAGTTCTTTGAGTTTATCATTTTCTTGGTTCCATGCCACTTCTAGTTTCCTATGCTCCTTGGAGAAATCAGGAGCATTGGTAACCAAACTAGTGGAGGCATGGACTCCTGTCTCAGTTTTAGAGAGAGACTTTATTGGGGTGGGAATTCCCATAAACACAGGGAACTGTTTTAATTTACACTGAGCACAATGTCTTCTAAGTTCAGGAATTGGCCTATCTTCAATGACACCCAAATTCAAAGCCACAGATCTTCTTCAGCAAACTAGATCGCAAACAGATCTGTCTTGTCCCACCTCCCATCTCTCGCTGCAGGAGAATTTAGGAGCAAAAGAAATACTAGATCTCCATCAGGATGGGAGGTCTGTGCTTCTTCCCTCTTCCCCGTAGGGTAGTTGCTTACGCACTGCAAAAAAAGAGAGGAAATGCAGCACCCCAAAAGAGGACAAAAGAGGTGTGAAGGTTTGAGCCGTACAGAGGCAAAGGGCAAAAGGGTCAGGCTTAGAGGCCTGGGTATAAAAAGAGAGTGAGAGGCAGTCAGAGAGAATTGGGGAGACCAGAGCCTGAAGAGGAAGCAAGAGGCAGCAGCCTGGAGAAGTCTAAGTACAGCTAGGGTAAAGGAACTTGCATTTTGCAACTTTTATTTTCTCTTAATGCCTTTTTTTTAATCATTCATCTCTATTGTGTAAACACCTTTAGTTGTGATTTGCTTGCTTTAAATCTACCAGTAAACTGTTGTGGTTAAACCCTGTGTCTAGAGTGTCGGTCACCCCATGTCTACAGCCTAAACCCCACGTTACCGGGAAGGGGAAGTTTAAAAGAAGGAAGGGGGGACTCTTAAGGAGGCAAGAGATCCTTAAGGGGTTGCTCAGGGGGTCCAGGGAGTCCATGGTGAGATATACTGTACTTCTATTTAAATTATAATAACTATTTATAAGTTGGCATCTATACAAATAAGTTAGCATATGCAATTTTTATGCAAATCAGTGCCCTCTTTTGGCCTCTTTTGTGGTGATGCATTCCCTCTTTTGAAGGAATAGGCCTTCAAGGAGACTTTTCCAAGGGATCTCTTAAACCCAGAGTCAGTCCTGCCCAAATCTCTCACTTGTGTGCTCGAAGTCCATATAAGGAGGGTGCAAACAGCAAGTGAATATTGGAAGTGGGGGTCATATTAGACTGAGCTCACTTACATTTCCCATGAATTCAACCTTTGTACCATTGACATGCTTTAAGGATACATCTGTTTTGTGCTATCTATATATTTTTCCTCTTTCGGTCTTTTGTTGTAATATGCAAAACCAGCTTTTACTCTTTTGATTTATATCTATATATATGACTACATCATGCTCTTTGAACAGGTTGCTGCAGGAATAAGTTGACCTGGAGTTAATTTTGTTGTCATTGAAATGAAACACTATTTCTTATTTTGATCAGTTCTCTTTTGTTCTATTCCCTGATGCCCTGGGAAAGTTGAAATCTCATACCCTTTATTATTTCATCTAACAATGAAAGAAACAACACAGGTAATTTTGCATTTTTCTGCTTATTTTGCTTTTGCTAGAATTGTATATAATTCTGTTTATCTGTTTAAAGAAAAACCACATATGCTTGAGAGTGAAAATATTTTCACATTACAACTCAGGTTCTTCTACTCAGATAGCTGAAGTGTGTTTATTAACACAGCATAGGACTTTTGTTTTAGGACAGGTTGTAGGACTCTTTTTTTTGGTCTAAACATGCATAGGATTGCACCCTATGTCTTCCAGGCAAACAATAGCTATCTTGGTTCCTATCAGTCTGGCCCAAAAGGGACCAGTCAAATGTCCTTGTTTTAGGTTGGTACCTGTTAAACTTTAATTTCTATTCACTTCAGAATTATACTGTACAACAAAAAGTGTTGCAATGTGGACTTAGGGTTCCAGCCAGCCAGTCAGCTGTGCCCTTTTCCAACATACTCCATTACACTCTACCTTACATTTCTCTCTGCCCTTCTTTCCAATAGTCATGGCCCCTGACAATGTTTAACATTTTTGGAAGGCTTTTGCTCTCTTAGGGTTATTTTTTTTCTAACAAATTTGTTCTCCGACTGTTGCTTCCCTCTTGTGTGTGGTTGGTGCTCTTTTGGTTACATAAGGATCCACATTCACCCCTGAACTTTGGGAATGGAGGGAATTAATGATTTGCTGCTTCTTAATTCCTTTAGAACTAAGCTTCATTTGTGATGTCTCCCTGTAGCCAGTGCCACACTGATACCCATTCTATTACATTTTCTTTTGAAAATCGCTTTCAAATTTAAGTCTGAAATGGGCAGTAATGTGAATGCTTGAGTTCCTCAGTAAAAGTTTATTAAATTGTGATTGGTCTGGCTAATGTGCAAGCACATCTAACATAAAACAGCCTGGGGAGACAGGCTTTTACGTCCTGTCCCAGTGGGATGATTAGCCACCCACACAAGTAGCAAGATGACTTTAGAATGTGAGCCTAACCACCCACCCACCAAATGTTCACTCCTTTACCCTGTTGTTTGCTAATTTGGCATATCATGATATATGCCATGGTAGCCCCCATGTTCGGCTGATTTGGGGCTGGATTTGTGAAGTTTGAAAGTAATCCTTATATGAACTTCAGAAGATTGGATTCCCAAGTAGCCTAAGCAGGTGTACTAATATTGTTCCTGGGATTATATTTCTCCTTCCTCTTTGCGGTATGTATGTGTGCAAGTAAGTAATTCGTTCGTACCCCACTCTTCTGCCCACAAGGCACCCGAAGTAGCTTCCCAATGAAAGAAATAAAAAACAGAATATATATTTAGGTTGCTAGGTAGGAGGTTGAAATCCAGGACCACCAAGGTGGCTTTCTCAGACATCCTGCCTGTTCCACATGCAGGGGCAGCTAGACAGGCAAAGCTGAGGAGTCTCAATGCGTGGATGAGATGGTGGTGCAAGGAGGAGGGGTTCAGATTTGTTAGGTACTAGGGAACGTTTTGGGACAAGCCGGGCCTGTACAAGAAGGACGGCCTCCACTTGAACGAGACTGGAACCAGATTGCTGGCGCTAAACATAAAAAAGGTGGCAGCGCAGCTTAAACTAAACCTTGGGGGAAAGCTGACAGGAGCTGGGAAGCATCCAGTTCGGGTTAAATCATCCCAAGGGGATGAAGATGAAAATGTTTTCAATTTCCCAAATGCAGAAGGGGAGAAAATAGGCCATGAGTATATGGTAGAACTTGGTAGCCAATCAAGGAAGCCTAAGTGCCGTAGCAAAAGATTCACACGCCAGAGACATTTGGGGAGGGAAACCCTGTATTAGTATTTCTTTGCAAATGCTAGAAGCCTCTGAGCCAAAATGGGAGAGTTGGAGTGCTTTGTTTTAAAGGAGAATCTGGATACAGTGGGCATTACTGAAACCTGGTGGAATGGAGAGAACCAGTGGGATAAGGTCATCTCTGGATATAAACTCTACAGGAAGGACAGGAGAGAGGGCATAGTGTCGAGCAGACTAGAACACCTAAAAGACTCTTCCACAGAAGTGTTATGGGTGACAATACTGGGCTCCAAAACTAATTTAGCGCTAGGAACATTCTATTGTCCTGCAGACCAGAATGCTCAGGGTGACCTTGAGATGGAAAACAAAATCAGGGAGGCTTCCAAATGAGGAAGTGTTGTAATAATGGGTGACTTCAATTACCCCCACATTGACTGGATAAAAGCATGTTCCGGTCATGACAAAGAGGTTACATTTCTCAATGCCCTAGACTATTGCCCTAGACAAATGTCTGTGCCCTAGAACAGTTGGACATGGAACCAACCAGAGGGGAGGCAATGCTGGATTTAATCCTAAGTGGTGTTTCCCAGGACCTAGTATGAGATGTAAATGTTGAACCGATTAGAAACAGCAACGACAGTGCTATCAGATTTAAAATATATTTAAGTGGAAAATTGCCCAGGAAGTCCAACACAATCACAGTTGACTTCAAATGAGGAAACTTCTCTGACATGAGGGAACTGGCAAAAAGGAATTGGAAAGGGGGAGTCAAGAGGGTTAAATCCCTTCAAAATGCTTGGAGATTACTCAAAATCACAATAATAGAAGCTCAGCTAAAATGTATACCACAGGTCAGGAAAGGTAGCACCAAGTCCTAGAGGTCACCAGCGTGGTTAACAAGCAGTGTCATTGAAGCTATCAGAGAAAAGAAGGCTTCCTTCAGAAGATGGAAGGCTTGCCCAAGTGAGAAAAACAAAAGGAAGCACCAGCTTGCACAAAGGCGATGCAAGCAGACAATAAGAGATGCACAAAAAAAGAAGAAAATTTTCTTTTGAAGAGCATATCATAATATCAAGACCAACAATAAAGAAATCTTTAAATATATCAGAAGCAGGAAAACAGCTAGGGAGGCATTTGGACCATTGGATGACAATGGAATTAAAGGAGTACTAAAGGAGATTGCAAAGAAGCTGAATGAATTATTCACATTAGTCTTCACTGCAGCAGATATAGGACAAAAACTTGTGCCTGAACTGATGTTTTTAGGAAGGGAGTCTGAGGAACTGAGGCAAATAGAGGTGACAAAGATGAAATTCTCAACCTTACTGACAAATTCAAAGTAAATAAATCACCAGGCCCAGATGGTATCCATCCTAGAGTTCTTTAAGAACTCAGATATGAAATTGCTGATCTTCTAATCAAAATATGCAAAATGTCCTTAAGATCAGCCTCAGTACCAGAGGACTGGAAGATGGCCAATGTAACACCCATTTTTAAAAAGGGATCCAGCAGGGATCTGGGAAATTGTTGTTCAGTCGTTAAGTCGTGTCCGACTCTTCGTGACCCCATGGACCATAGCACGCCAGGACTTCCTGTCCTCCGCTCTCTCCCCAAGTGTGCTCAAATTCATATTCATTGCATCGGTGATGCTATCTAGCCATCTCATCCTCTGCTGTCCCCTTCTCCTTTTGCCTTCAATCCTTCCCAGCATCAGGGTCTTTTCCAGTGACTTTTCTTTTCGCATTTGGTGGCCAAAATGTTTGAGCTTCAGCTTCAGTATCTGTCCTTCCAATGAGCAGTCAGGGTTGATTTCCTTTAGGATGGACTGATTTGACCTCCTTGCAGTCCAGGGGACTCGTAAGAGTCTTCTCCAGCACCACAGTTCGAAAGCATCAGTTCTTCGGTGCTCAGCCTTCCTTATAGTCCAGCTCTCACAGCCATATGCTACTACTGGGTCTGCGAAATTACAGGTCAGTTAATGTCTGTTCTGGGTAAATTAGTTGAAAAATTATTAAAAATAAAATTAGTAAGCATATAGAAGGAAAAGCCCTGCTGAAAAAGAATTAACATGGCTTTCACAAAGGTAAGTCCTGTCTCACTGACCTTTTAAAGTTATTTGAGAGTGTCAATACACATGTAGACAGGGTTCAGTAGACATTGTTTACTTGGACTTCCAAAAGGCTTTTGAGAAAGTCCTTCACCAAAGACTCCTGAGCAAATTTAGCAGTCATGAATAAGAGAAGAGGTCCACTTATAGATCAGTGACTGGTTGAAGCACAGAGAGCAGAGAGTAGGAATAAATGGTAAATTCTCCCAATGGAGGGAAGTAAATAGTGGGGTCCCACAGGGATCTGTATTAGGACCAATAGTTTTCAACCTGTTCATGAATGATCTGGAATTGGGAGTGAGCAGTGAAGTGGCCAAGTTTGTTGATGACACCAAACTATTTAGGGTGGCTAAAACAAAAAGAGATTGTGAGGAGCTCCAAAAGGATCTCTCAAAACTGGGAGAATGGGCATTCAAATGGCAAATGTGGTTCACTGTAGGCAAGTGTAAACTGATGCATGTTGGGACAAAAAACTCAACTTCAAGTATAACCTGAAGGAATCTGAGCTAGCAGAAACTCACCAACAAAGAGATCCTGGGGTTGTGGTGGACAGCTCAATGAAAATGTCATCCCAGTGTGAAGCAACTATAAAAAGGCAAACATCATGTTAGGCATAATTAGAAAAGGAATTGAGAATAAAACTGCCAGTATCATACTGCCTTTATACAAATCTATGGTGCAACCACATATAGAATACTATGGACAGTTCTGGTCACCACACATAAAAAAGATATTGTAGAGCTGGAAAAAGTGCAGAAAAGGACAACTAAAATGATCAAGGGGCTGGAGCAACTCCCTTATGAGGGAAGGTTACAACAGCTGGGATTGTTTAGCTTGGGAAAAAGGAGGATAAGGGGAGACATGATAGAGGTGTACAAAATTATGCAGGTGTGGAGATTGTGGATAGGAAGACATTTTTCTCCCTCTCTCATAATAATAGAACCTGGAGTTATCCCATGAAGCTGACTGGTGGGAGATTCAGGACAGATCAAAGGAAGGACTTCTTCACACAGCTCGTAGTTAAACTATGGAATTTGCTACCACAGGATGTGGTGATGGCCACCAATTTGGATGGCTTTAAAAGGGATTTAGACATATTCCTGGAGGAGAAGGCTATCAATGGCTACTACTCCTGATGACTATGCTACCTCCAGTATCAGAGGCAATACACCTATGTGCTCCAGTTGCTGGGGAACATGGGTGGGAGGGTTCTGATGCACTTGTGTCCTGCCTGTGGGTTCCCAGCCAACAGCTGGTTGGCCACTGTGTGGACAGAATGCTGGACTAGACGGACCCTTGGTCTGATCCAGCATGGCTCTTATGCTCTTATGTTCTAATTTATTATCATAAATTTGTAGCCATCTCAAATAGAGTAGAAAAACTAACAGCAGTAAAACAATAATAATTACAAGCCAGTTGAAAGAGAAAAGTTTTCATCATCTAGCAAAACAGTTTTCAGCTTGTAGCAAAAACAAAACAAAACAAAAAAACACAAAAAATGGCCAGGGAAGGAATTTGATAGATCTCCTGAGGGAAGGAATTCCAGAACCATGACACCACCACTTATTAGGCCCTTTCTCTCTCTCTCTCTCTCCCTCCCTCCCTCTCTCGCTCGCTCGCTCGCCCAACAGCATAGGATAATGGCAGAAAAAGCAAGTTCTCTGGAGGTGATCTTAAGGCTCAGACATTTCTTGGTGGGAAGAGATGGCCCTTAAGGCAAGAGTGGAGAACCTGTGCCCCTCCAGATATATTTGGACTCCAAAATAACTTCCATTATCCCTGACCTCTGGTTATGCTGGCCAGGGCTGATGGGAGTTCAAGTCCAACAACACCTGGACAACAGCTGACTGAGCAGGGACAATGGTCACCGGAAGGATCATCTCCCTCCATATGTACCTGGCTGGACCCTAAGATCATCTTTAGTGGTCCTTCTCTGGGAGCCCCTGCCAAAGGAAGTGAGGCAGGTGGCTATCAAGAAGAAGGCCTTTTCTGCTGTGGCACCCTGGTTATGGAATGAGCTTCCCAGTGAGGCTCACCTGGCACCTACGTTGTATTCTTTTCAGTACCAGGTGAAGATCTTATTTTTCCAGGCATTTTAGTCCTTTAGTTCTGTTGTTTTAAATATCATTGTATGCTAAATCTCTGCACTGCTGCTAGGTTTTATTTTAGTTTTACTTTTATACTGTAGTTTTAAATGTTTACATTTTATATCATGTTTTATGTTGTATTTTCTGCTTTTAATTGTTGTGAACCACCCAGAGAGCTCCAGCTTTTGGGTGGCATAAAATGTAATAAAATAGATAAATAAACCTGGTCACACTCTTCCCCGCTATGATCAGATGTATTGTTTTTCTATTTAAGTTATAAGCTTTTTTTTTTTCTAAATGTGCATAAATTAGCATATGCAAAAATAAGGCAAATCTGCATCCTGTTTTGTCCTCTCTTTTGGTGATGCCTATGTGGCCACCCTAATAGACCTTTGTATGTGCGGTGGCTCTAAGGCCTAATTTCAACAGCCTGCTGCAAGCAATGAGTTCAGTTCTCTGGCAAGAACAGTTGGTGTTTTCCCTGCAGTCCACTGGGTACGGAGGAAAAGGGAGACAGAGGGAGGAGAGGGACAGACAGAGAGGAGAGAAAGGGGCAGCAGAAAGAAAGAGAGAGAGAGAGAGAGAGAGAGCGAGCGCGAGCACATGTGCCTCTGACAGTTTACCCTTGGGAGAACGTGGCCCTCGAGAGAATGAAAAGTACTGCACCTGCCTGAGTGACTAAAAGGAGAAATGTACCTCTTCTGTGAAAGTAGAAGCATATTCCAAAGCACTTGCCATATTTATTGATGCCCACATTTTTCCAGAAATTAGCTGCATTAGCTGGAACTGTTCTTACCGCTGCAGTAGGTTTTCTCATGTGATGTTTAGCCTCACTATATTAGCCTTTTTGTGTATGCATGGGACTGTCTGTTTATGCAGAGCAGCTGAAGACTACAAAAGCCATAATGCAGTACAACTGTGAGTGAAATGTACATGCTTAAAAAACACCCCTGGCCTTTTCTTGAAGTTAATCACACATATAAGAGAAGGAATGGCAGCACCAAGAGAACCAGTATGGATCAGAATAGGCTGCTGGATTTGCTGCTGTTCAGGTCCAGAACAACCTTTTCAAAATAATGCACAAGTTTATATGGGGCATTTACCCCTGGTGTTGCAAACAATGGAATAACATTGCTGATATACTCGGGGTTGTAACACTGGATTATCGCCAATAGCTATTGAGAAATTTTCCACATTGTCGTCCCCCCCCCCCCCACACACACTGTCTTGGGGGTTCTTGGATAAGAAATCACTCTCAAAATGTGTTGTCAGAAAACCGCCCTTAATGCAACAAAAACGTTTCTGTTCTGTGCCCAGTGTCATTCAAGACGTGTTGATCGGTGTTGGCGTATCCGTTGCAATCTGTTTACAAAAGAAAGGGACAGGAACAGAGCAGAATGGGTTGTTTTGAAAGGTGCTCTTTGGAATGCTTAATTGCTTGTGCAGAAGAATTATAGGAAGAAACATTGTGTTGCATTTTGATTCAAAGGTGCATGCAGAGGAGAGAGTAAAAAAGGAAAGAATTCACACCGTCAGTGCGTGGTTATTTTTCTGCATCTTTGGGAATGGACTTCTCTAAGGTTTTTTTATTTTTATTCTTATTTAAGTGCAACCTCTCTCAACGGGGTATTACAGGATAGATTTAAGCTGAACAATAGGAGAAACATCTTTGTGGTAAGTTCGACAATAGAAGCAATTACTCAGAGGGGTGGGATCTCCTGTGCTGGACGTCTCCAAGTAGAGATTGGACAGCCATCTGTTGGCAATGCTCTTGCTCTGGAGAGTTAAACTATGGAATTCTCTTCTGCAAGATGTAGTGATGGCCACCAACTTGGATGGCTTTAAAAGGGGATTGGACAGATCTGTGGAGGATAAAGCTATCAGTGGCTACTAGTCACGATGGTTGTATATCACTTCCAGTATCAGAGGCAGTGTGCCTCTGTATACTAGTTGCTGGGGAACATGGGCAGGAGGGTGCTATTGCACTCATGTCCTACTTGTGGGCTTCCCACAGGTAGGGATGGGCAAACTCTCATCACACCTTGCGTGCCACTTGCCAGACCCCACTGGCTTGCCTAACCCGGCAAGCCACCAGGTGGTCCGCAGGTGCCCAGCGAGCGGCCTCTCACTCCCTCGCCAAGCTGCCACTTTGCATAAAACGTCAGCTCGGACTTTTACGTAATGGCCAATCTTGCACAAATGGCGGCTGCAAAGAGGACCGTTCACACAAAATGACAGGCGTAAATGGTCTAAATAGACCATTTATACCTGTAATTTTGCATAACTGGGCTCTTTACAGCTGCCATTCATGCAAAATCGGCCTTTCCATAAAAGGCCAAAGTCACCATTTTTATGCAAAATGGTGGCTTGGCAAGGAATCTGTGGACTGGTGTCTGGGAGGCTGAGCCGGCAAGAAATCACTGACCGCTGAGCCCCAGCTGGATGCCCGCAACATCCCAACACACAGGCAGCTGGTCAGCCATTCTCGGAAACAGAGTGTAGGACTAGATGTACCTTGGTCTGATGCTGCACGGCTCTTCTTATGTTCTCATGATGCTATTGCTAACATAAATTACATCGTGCCACTATAAGCAGCCTCTAGCTCAATGCTAATAATGCTTGTTGGCATGACAGCAGGTTTCCCCGGAAAACCCAGCCCTATTCAGGCATTCTTTTTCAGTGTATAATCTAGGGATGTACGAAAGTTCCGCCATGGATCTCGGGGAGGCCGAATGCCAGTGCATTCAGCCCCCCGAAATCGGTGGCGGAACGGCCCACCCCCCCCGCCACCTCCCCGGGATGGGACTTACCTGGGGCAGATCTTCCTGGTGGCAGCGGCTCCGGCGGCGGCTCCGGCGGTGGTGTGGCGGCGGCGGCTGCGGCAGCCGGTCTTCCGACTGGCTGCCGCCGCCGCCATTTCCAAGTTAAAAAAACAAAAACAAAACATGATAGGCTACGTAAAGATTACGTAGCCTATCACGGCTAAATTAAAAAAAACACACCGTGATAGGCTACATAAATGTTTACGTAGCCTATCACGGCTGATTAAAAAAACAACAAAAAAACCCGCGCGTATGCGAATGGCGGCGCCCATGGGTACCGCCATTTACGTTCCTCATTTTCGCCGTCTTAGTCTACATAAATGTTTACGTAGACTAAGACGTGCCAAAATAAGGAACGCAAATGGCGGCGCCCATGGGCGCCACCATTTGCGTACACGCGTTGTTGTTTTTTTAATCAGCCGTGATAGGCTATGTAAACATTTATGTAGCCTATCACGGCTGACTGCAAGGACGCAAACGGTGGCGGCTATGGCCGCCACCATTTGCGTCCCTGCTAGCCAGCGGCCGGATGTCCAGCTGCTGGCAGAGCCGGCCGGCGGCTCTGCAGAATTGCTGCGGAGCACAGCCGGCCGTCCAGGATTCCGGGGGGGGGGAGGAATGGAGCACCTCCCCCCTGGCGAGGATTCCGGGGGGAGGGACGGAACGCCTCCCCCCGCACCATCAGCATAATCCCCGAAAGGTAAGTGATTTTCGTACATCCCTAATATAATCAAGGCAAGAGGCAAAGGAGTGCTCTAGCCCAGCTCCCTCCTCACACGTTCTTGTCGTCCCGTACTTGTGAATACAGGAAGTTCTCCTGTCGCACCAGCAAGAGCTATTGGCATTGCACTAGAGGTCGTTTACACTAGCGCAATGTAATTTACATGAGCTGTAGTGTCATATTGGATACTGTCCTTTAGGCTTACGTAAAATCTACCTTGTTTTTCCCTAGAACCCCAACATTCACCAACCAGAGCAAATGCAAACTGGCGGCTCAAGAAGGTCATCATAGAATTGTAGAATAAGATGGGCCTCTGAGCACATGCTCATCAGTCAGCCCAGGAATTTTTTTCCGAACCAGAACTGGAGCTTGTGTACACATCCTTGCATACACAAATTGATTCTTATTTCCGATCCTCCAACCTTTCTTTATTTCAATAGCTTAATTTCAGAGTGAAAAGAACAGGCTTTTTGTTGTCACTACTGTTAAACCACTGGGAGTCAGGAACCCTTGCTGATCTACTGCAAATCACCTGGAGATCTCCCCAAAGATCCTAATCTGCCATCTACAAGGACCCTTCCAAATCTAGGATTTAATAATTCTATGTGACTAGGGGCTGAAAATACATTACTTTAAATACATTTCTAGGAGCTACATCCCCACCCCAGTTTTACTCAAGAGTGGGTGAAGGGGCCTCAATCCAGAATGGGAACCTAGCATGATGGTGGTGGCGACAGGAGGGGAGTTAGAGGGCTTTTAAGTTCTGTATTGGGGCCCTGCATCTACTCTAGAGTAAAAATAGGAAACGTAGGTGCTAGAAACAGATGCAAAGTAATGTTGGATTTGGCCATGGGTTGTGTATGTAGGTAGGAGGATAAAGGTTCAATATGAATTCAGCATTGGCCCTTGAGGGCCAAAGAAGCAAATGGAAACACCTTGTGACAAATCCCAGCATTAAACCTTCTAAGACAAGGAAGAAAAACTACCAGCAGTGGGACCTTGTGGCAGAACACAGTATTAACCTTTCTAAGACAAGGAAGTTACAAAATGTTCCCCAACAGCTGCCCCTTTAAAACAAAACAAAAACATTTCTGACCTGATAAGAATGTCATGATGACAAGATCACATCAATAACTAATGCGTGGATCATTCTGAAATCCACATGTCATGTGGATTGATACTTCCATCTACATCATCATACATACTATTAGCAATCTCAATACTTGGATTGCCTGTCCTTATGTAACCAAAGAGAGAAATATTAGCAGACTTGGGGAAAACCTATGGTTAGCAGAAGTACAAAATCCCACCCAAAATAGCCCAGTGAATCCTGCGCATACTCAATGGACATGGAATTATGACTGAATGTTGGGGGGGGGAACCAGAGGAGGGGGAAGAGGGGAAATGGAATAGGGTGACTGGAATCCTGAGCAGAAGCACTTCATGTTGCAACATTTTGTTACAGCTACCATTGTTGTTTGTTGTTGTTGTTCTCCTCCTCCTCCTTGAAACTTGTTTTGGCTCATATTGATTAGATCTTGGAAAACTACATAAGCACCCATCTTGGCTCTGCAACGGTCCCCTTAACAGTAATGGGTCACAGGAAGAATGGAGTCACTGTGGGCAGTAAAGCCACGCAAGGTACCCACACCATGTGGTACACGCATTCTTGTTCCTTGCTAAGGCCCTGAACCAGTAGTACAGGAAGATCCCACATCCACAGAGCATGCGCTGTTCTTACAGTATTTAATCTAAAAGCTACGTGCCATTTTGTAAAATATGTTCTTCTTCCCTCACTCACTCCCTGAGAAATGACAGACAGAAGTCTGAATTCCAGTGCTAGGTCATATGGAGATCAGAAGCAGAAGCAAATATACATGCTAAATCTCAGTCTTGACTGAATGCCACAGAAGTCATGAGAACCAAAATATTCAGGATAAGTATTTTGTACTGAGCAGTAACCAAAATATACTCCTTCATGCATATTAATATTTTTATTATAAATGCTTCACTGAAATTGATACCCAATGGAAAGTGAGAATTCCTCTCCCTATATCCCAAATTTAAGAGACCACTCAGCCTTCTGAGAGCAGGTGTATTTGTGCATAGAATCACAGAATTACAGAGTTGGAAGGTATCTTGGAGGTAATCAAATCCAGCCCCCTGCTCAGCACATGGATCTAGTAACTGCAGCATCCCCAACAGATGGCTATCTAGCCTCTGCTTGAAATACCTCTTCTGTATTTCACAAGGAGAGCCCATTACCTTCCCAGGCAGTCTATGATTGGACCTTTTGCATGAAAAATGCATTAGGGAAGAGCTGCATTCCCTTCACACAACCACTAGGGATGTCGGAGAAATCTGCAACAGATTCAAATGAGTCTGCATATTTATGAATCCAATTCTGCTTTGGGCCAGCTTTCTCCAAGTCACGTAGATTCCACAGACTTGTGGACTGGTTTTTCATGTCTGTGTGTGTGTGTGATTTGCACTAATACACATTAACGCTAATGCACATTAACAACTGCACATAAGTGCTAATGTGCATTAGCGCAAGTAGCATCAAATTCTGGTTTGAAATATCCAATTCTGTCAATGGCCAGATGATGGAACAAAAGATACTTCACAATCTGTGAAACACAGACAGAACAGATTTAACAAAACCTGTACAGCTCAAACAGCCACTGAGGTTTTCTGGCAGCTCATTTTGCCTGTGTAGTGAATAAACGTGCAGTACATGGATGGAGAAATGAGCAGCTCTGGAACTTGGAGTGGGGTGGGAGAATGTATTTCCCACTGGGTGGGGGAGGGTAGGAAAACTTGGCTGCTACAGGCAGGTGAGTCCTTTGGGTATATTAATAGTGATGGCACCAGAAGGCAGTGAACCACAGACTGTGCACTTTGCTGCAGCCCAAGGACTGTGCAAGGCAGGCCAGAACTCCAGATTGTTAACAGCCATAACAGTGAGCATGGAAGATAATTGAAGGCATCTGTGGACTTGTTTATTTCATGGGGAGCTTCTGAAATTATCTTCAGAATGGTCGGCATTTACATGATCAGAAAAAGACCATTTCTCCTACAGAGACTTAATCCTGAGAAAGAAAACTGATTTTGCAAGGGTGAACAGCTTAGGTTGTAGCTGTGTCAGTGCTAGTAATTGTCCAGTAAGGCATGGAAGCACTTGATTAGACTAGTTTTTAGAAAGGGCTCCTTGCTCATTCATTGTCCAAAACCAGGGAATTTGATGAATGATTTTGCCTCTCCTCCTCCTCCTCTTTACCTAGAATTGTGTTTTAAAATATTAAAATGTGATCGCTACAGGCCATTGGCCACATGGTGCATAGGAGCATTTTTGTGAGGTGAATTAGATGGTGATGTGATGTGAACTTCTGTACATTACCATTTTTATGATGTTTAAAAACATAATTGGGGAATAATTTTATTTTGTATATAATTATTCCTGTATTTGTTCAGACAGCACAGACAAAAGGCCTTTTTATTTCTTTTTGTCCTTGACTATCCTGGCCAGATTCCATTCTGAAAATTATATTTATATCCAGAGCTCAAATGGCTGATTCAGTAAGAACTGGCTTCTTCTGTGCTTGCTGCATCATGGTTCCTAGCTCTCTATATGCATATTAGAACTTTTTAAATATATACTTACTCATCAGGTTAATATTTTGTGGAAAGGTTCCAAACTACCACCTGATCTGAGCTATTGACTCTTAGATATTAATGGAAGTCACACTTACAGAAATAGTACTGTAATGGTTGGCATTCAGTATGGCTGTCCCCTTTTTTATTGGCTAAACTGCAGTGATGGCACAGAAGACCCACACCCTAAAATGGCTCAGTCAAATCATGGCTCAGCTGCTGTAAGGGAAGAGAAAGGTCAGTTTGTCTGAGCAATAACTTCACATGTGGACAGGAGCATTGCTAGTCACTTAAATGATCCATGGCTCAGTCTTTCCATTGGCATCAAGTGGTGGAGTCTGGTGGCTCCAATTTCAGTGGGGCTGTGAATCCATTCCAGGTTTCAGTCAGAACCAGCCAGAGCTCTAAAGGAGCTATCCAAAATGCTGAACCTATTTTGGGGATAGGGCTCAGAGCCTTGGATAGCTCTGTTAGTGGTCTGGCTGGTTCTGACTGAAACCTGGAATGGATTTACAGCCCCATCGAAATCAGAGCCACCAGCCTCCACTGGCATCAATGGGAGGCGTGTGTTTTTCCCCCCTCTCCTAAGCTTAATGCCATGTGGAGGAGGGGGGGGGCTGTTCTGGGAAAGCACAGTGCCCAGGGAGGGGAAGGTTTCCTCCCCAACTGTGATCCTTCTGGAAATTCCCCCCTGCTTGGCAGCTGAGCTTATAAAAATCCTATCATTGCCACCAACAAAAATATATTTTCTCAGCTTAATTACCATGTGTGTGTGTGTGTGTGTGGGGATTGGGGGCTATTGCCGCATGTGCGGATGGGCTTTAGCCCTTCCCAGCTGCAACACCTCTTGAAAATTGCCCTGTACAGGGCAATTCATCTGAGAACAAAAAAACACCCTTCCATTGGCACCAATGGACACTTAAGGCTCTGGGAAGTAGTCCTGAGACCATGGGAAATACATTCTGGCCAGGGACCCAGGGGCTCAGGTCTAGCAATGCCCCTGTATGTGGGCTTGGCAGCAGGGAGGAGAGCCAAAGAACTCTTGCAAGTGCTGGATGAATGTGCAGCTGCCTCTCTCCCAGGGAAATCCCCCAGGAACTCCTGCAGCCGCCACTCCTGAATGAGAATCCCCTTGTTATCTCCAATCACAGATAAGAGATAACAAGGACATTCCTCTCCTGATCTTTTCCCAAAGCCACTTCCCAAAGTGACATCTAGGCCAGGGGGCAGGTCTTGAGAAGGAGAGTGGGTGGGGCCTGAAGAGGATGCCCAAGCCTCTGCAGGCCAGATGGGCAGCCTCCATGTGCCAGATTAGGTCCGCGGGCTGAAGGTTGCCCACCCACAGTGTAAATACTAGGCTAGATAACCCAATCTGACACAGCAAAAGGCAGCTACCTGTATTTCAGACTGTGCCCTGGAGTACCATCAGCATAATAGCCAAAGGATGGTTCTCAGCTACAGATGATGTGATGGAAAGGCAGTGTGACAAGGAACCAGCCCTGAAAGCTACAGAAGAAGGAAACTTGCTTACATTTCACTACCAAGCCCTAGAATAGCCTTTCCCAGCCTTGTGCCTTCCAGATGTGTTTGGACTACAACTCCCAGCATCCCCATCCCCAGCATTCCCCAGCTAGCTGGGCAATGCTGGGAGTTGTAGTCCAACACATCTGGAGGCCACCATGCTGGGGAACGCTGTCCTAGAACTTTCCCATCATCTTCCAAAGTGCAATATTTCTAAAGAGGAAGGTCTTAGAGACCTTTATTTTCACATTCTTTCAACAGAAATCTTGGGATATTTTCTTCATGTTTCTGTCCAGCCAAAAGCTTTCCTTTGTTTCAATTTGTCCTTTAAGCTTTTAAAACACCTGCCTGCTGGGATATATTTGTTTTTGTTTTTTTAAAAATAATAATAAAAATTAAGCACAAAGATTTTGTTGTTTTGGGGAAACTCTAACAGAAAGTGGAAATGCTGGCACCGAATTTGCACACAAAAGCATCCTTTCTTTGGCTACTGAATTATCTTCAAAGGCTTGATTAACAGCAGATTTCTTATCACTGAAGTCATGTTTTAAATTGGAAGCTGGACAAATTTTTCTTTTTACCAGTACAGAATAGATTTCTCTTTTATTCTCTCTCTCTCTCCCCCCACCCCTTACATTCTTTTGGGAAGTTGAAGCCCGCTGAGTGGCACTCACACTGAGTTTTTGGAAGTTGGACAGGCTGGTAGGCTCACCAGTGGTGGTCTCTCCTGGGTAATGTCTCCCACCCCCAGTGTCATGCATGCCCCTGGCCCCACTTCCTCAATATCCACATATCTAGTGCGACGTCTGCAAGGGAACACCTGTGCATAGACAGATGCACTCGGGACTCTCAATTGCCTGTGAGTCCTGATGGCTGGGAGGATGCATAGCTTAGAGGTAGATTGCATGTTTGCATGAGAAAAGTCCCCAGTTCAATTCCTTGTGTTAAAAGGATAAGTTAAAAATATAAGGTAGCAGGTGATAGAAAAGCGCCCAAGTCCCCCAAGAGTCTCTACTGAGCACAGTGCGCAATATTGGGATAGATGCATTAGTAGTCTGACCAGCTAGTATAAGGCAGCTTCCTAAGAGCCAAAACAGATATTACTTTAAACTTGCATGTAGCAGCCATGTCTTTTTTGCATTTCTGCTCTAGAGTAGGTACAGGGCCCCCGGTCCAGATATTAAAAGCTCTTCTACCCTCCACACTAAGGTCCTAATCTGGCAGTACTTTTAGATTATGTTCTTTATCTGTATCTATATATGTACGTACGCATGTATGTATGTATATATGTATGTATGTATGGTTGTGTTATGTTGGTTATGGCTTATATTGATTTTGTCTCTGTGTTATATTGATTTTGGATGCTTTTGGTATCCTTTCCTGTGCAAGTCGAGACTGCTTTTGTGGTGGGATGTGACACATAAATATAATAAAAGACCATATGATGATAATGATGATGATGGATGATTTTTAGAGAATGTCTGAAAAGGCCTACACTGAGATACATTTTGGAAGGGCGGATTATTATTCACTGGGGCGAGCTCAGGCTCCCCTACCTCGTATTCAGTTTGTGGTCTTGGCTACGGATGGACAGATCTGCCAAATTCGTTTTCCCTCAGTTTCTCATTTTTTTTCCAGTCTTAAGTTTGGTTCATCCTGAACTTCAAGAATTTGTCTTTTAAGTTTGCATGAACTTTCATAAGCATTTTTGTGCACATTTCTCCTAATATGTGCATTTTTGTATGCATTTTTGCCTAATATGCACTTTGTTACAAGTAGTTTTCTTAATATAATGGATTTTAATCCCCCCCCATATATCTCATTTTGTATGCATTTGTTCCATTGGAAAATTCAGAGAAGTGTGTATTTCGAAGAATAACTGAGTTTCAGTTTGCAGAGTGGTTGGAAAGTATGAAACTAGGTAAACTGCATTAAAGTCTGAACTGAACAAATTTCTCCCACATCCCTAGTCTTGGCTGTTGTCATTTATCTCCATCTAATCCCGTACTCTGCTTGCAACAGTGATTGGCCAAATTCCTGTGGGAAACCTATAAATGAGGCACAAACACAACAGAACTCCCACATTGTTGTCCTCTGCTTCTGATATTCAGAGGTACGCTGCCCCTGAACATGGAGGTTACATTTACATTAGTGCTTTGCCAAACGTTTCTTCCACATTTTGTGACCATTCTCATTCAATTTGATAGAAAAGAAATTGCTTTCAAGAGAAATTCAAAGGAGAAGAAAATTTCAGAGACATTCTCATGGGTTGGGTTCAGTGTTCTTGCGCTTACCTTCCTTATGAGGTGGCTGGGAAGTGTGTGTATAAGTGTCCTGTCTTCCATTGTACACTCATCTCTCTGGCAGCCTGTAGCCTCTTTGGCTTCCCAAACTTCAATTAAAGACGAGGGGGAGACATCATGAGGTAATTCCTCCTAGAATGGACAAGCCCATCTCCGCCTGGGGTGGGGGGAACGTGACAAGCTGCCCCCCCCTGCAGCTCGCACATCCCGGGCCTGCTTGGCGAGCCTCCTTGCTCACCCCGCCTGCCTGCGCGCTATGTGACCTGCCCCTCTTCCTTGCACCAGCTGACAAGGGCTGGTGCGGGGAAGGAGGACCCTCGGCGGCCAGCCCCCACCCTCTCTCCCTGGCCTTCTCTAGAGGAGGCCAGGGCGAGAGCGCTGCGGTGCTGCTGTCGCCCTTCTTTCTCATGCTGGCTGTCAAGGGCCGTTGCAGGAAAAAGGGCCTGGGCGGCCAGCCCCCAGCCTTTCGCCCTGGCCTCCAGCAGGTGGGGGGGGGAGGATAGGTACCTCCTTCTTCCCTCTGTCCCCACCTGCTACAGCAGTGGCAGCAAGGGACAAGCTGGTCATTTTCCTTAAGGCCAGAAAAACTTATGGAAAATGACCAGCCTTTCCCACGCCACTGTAGCAAGGATGGGGGAAGGAGGAGAGGTGCTGCCTTCTTCCCCTCTCCTCGTGGAGGGAACGGCTGACCGAGCTCTTGCCTGACTTAGCACACCGTGAGTTGGGCAAGAGCTCAGGTCTGTGAGCTGGTGTCTGGAGGGGCCGAACCGGCAACTTCTTGCCGGGCTTTGAGCCCCAACCGAATGCTTGCACCATCCCAATTCCTCCCATAGGGCTTTTCGGATCAGGAAAAGCAAGCAGCCTGGGAGGCTGCACCGCAACGCAAAGGTGTATAATGGAAAGAAAACACAAACACTTCACTCTTGGCCACTGCCACATTCTTGCCACCATTTTTGTGGTGGCCCCTCCCCTCTCCACACATTTGTTATGGGGCATGGTGAATGTCAGCCAGGCTCCCAACGCATTTGCTGCTGTTGCCCCTTGTAGTGACAGCGAGGAAAAACCGTGAGGAAAAACAAGAAGAAGCTGTTGTGCAACCCCTGCCAATGGTGAGCCCTACCAGTGAGAAACGGTTGAGAATTTCTCCTTCCCCTGGAGAAATGTGGTGAAATTGTCCCCCCAATTTCTCTGCCCATAAATAGGGTGGGAAATTTTGAGAGGCCATTTGAGCACAGCTCCAGCTTGTGCATGAACCCCTGTGCATGAACCCATGATTATTAAATTGCAATGTACAGTGCAACCTTCTATTTCACACATGAGTGCTGTGAAGCCTGGAGTTGACGACCAATTGCAGGATGAACATCTTCTCAGCACTGCAAAGTAAATGAATGCAGAAGACAATGTAGAGCCTTTAGCAATGTGTATGCCTGGGGTGGCCAGCTGGGAACCTTGCTATGGCAGTAGGCATATGGCAGTAGGGAGCTTATGAACACATCTTCACTTTCATCTGTGCAATGATGGAGGATATGGGCATTTAGTCCAAAAGCGGAGCACATTTAAGAATCCTTAAAATATAATTTCAGTGTAAGATGTGGTCAGAATTCTGGCTGTCTTGTATAGAAAATTTCTCCTTCCCCTGGAGAAATTTGGTGAAATCCCCTCCTCCTTTCTCCAACCACAATTAGGAGGGAGCATTTTGAGAGGCCATTTGGGCACAGCTCTAGCTATCATGGCTGACAGGAAGGGCTTGCATGGGCAGAGCTGAGTTAAAACAGCTAAGAGGAGCTTCGCATGGGTGGAGCAGTCTACCTTCCCCCATGGGAAGATAGGGTGGGAATGGGAGTGGGTGGGACTTGTAGAAATCTCACTTTCCAGAGGCACCATCCACCTCTTGAGGTCACATTCTGACTTGAACTTGCTCCTCAGGGCTGGCACCAAGAGTCAGCATAGCTGGGCACCTGCCAAGGGCCCACACCCTAGCAGAGGGCCCACAGACAAGAGCTCCTGCAACCTGCCTCTTGCTCTGGCCCAGGCAATGGTGATGGTGAGAGGGAGGAGAAGGTGATGCCACGCCCTGCTTGCTCACTGTCTCTCTGCCTGCCTAGCAAGCAATAGCAAGGATGAGAAAGAAGATTTACAGCCCCATCGAAATCAGAGCTACCAGCCCCCACTGGCATCAGTGGGAGGTGTCTGTTTTTCTTCCTCCTAAGCTTAATTTCCATGTGTGTGTGTGTAGGTGTTCTGGGAGGGCAACGTGCACAGGGAGGGGAAGTTATTTTGCATATTTTTCTGGGCAGGAAAAAGATAACCCGGGTCCGTGTGTTTATGAATGGTGGACCAGAAAACTTAACCCGATCTGTGGACCTGTCGCAGACCAGATTAAAGACAATCCTAACATCCTTAGCTGCAAGTATGAAGCCTGGCACACTTATACATTGAGCCATACTGAACATTTTTGATATGAATCCCATAATCCATGTCCCCCTTCCTGGGGGGACAGGAGGCTGACAAATGTTCTGTTCTGCCTTTGAGTCCACGAGCCAGGACACGCATTCTTAGCATATGTGATGAACAGGGGCGGCGTCAAGGACAGGCATCATTGGGCGCTTGGTCAGGGCCCACACCTGGCAAGGGCCACTGACAAGAGCCCCCTGGAGTTGCTCCTCCTCTTCACCACTGGAACGTTCTTGTTGACCTGTTCTGGCCCAGACAGTGGCGGTGGTGAGAAGGAGGAGCAGGAGATGCCATGGCCTGCTTGCTCCCTGGCTCTTTGCCTGTCAAGCCAGCAAGTGGGAGCCACGATGAGACAGAGGACGAGGAGCCAGAACAGCTGGGGACAATGGTGGCGAGAAGGTGGACTCACTGAGGGAGGGGAGGTGGATGGTGCCTCTGGAAAGTGAAATTTCGACAAGTCCCACTCTTCCAGGGGAAGGAGAAGTTCTCCATAAGAGACAGCCAGAATTCTGGCCACATCTTACACCAATGTTAGGTAAGGATTCTTAAAAGTGTCCCGCTCTTGGACTAAATGCCTGTACCCTCCATCATTTCACAGATGAAATGAGGGCTAATGGCCCCTCACAAACCTGGAGCTGCACTGTTGCTCTTGCTCCAAAGAGCCTGCCTTGTGTGACTTTGGCGAGTATTGGGTCTGATGGATCGGTATCCCCATCATAGGGCTGGCCACTGATGTAGCAGTTCTGATGGAAGGCTGAGCTGGAAGATCCACAGCCTGATACTGTTGCTGTACAAAGCCTCCATTCAATTCTCCTCCAAATGTCCCTCGCTGTGATAATGCTTTCAAGCCCCTTGTTTATGACAAGAATCGGAAATGGATTTTTTTTTCAATTAATAAATTCCAGTCCCTGATTTATTGCATGAGAAATGGGAGGAAGTTTTGATCTTTGTAAATTGACTTTTATGCTAACGTTTTGAACCGTTGGCTATGGCACTGTATTTGATGTCGCAACTTAAAAGGCCAGTTGCCATGTAAACCAGGTGTTCCGAGTTAATATTTACACATGGTACAGTGTAAAAAAAAAATATACAAGGCTAATAAATAGTTGAATCCCTTAATTAAAAAATGAAAAGGAAGGCACTGTGAATCAAAGCCTTTACTCTTACCTTAACTCTAGCATTATGTCCAGCCGGTCATCTCTGAAAGGCCTGATGGTGTCTTTCATCACTCTTGGACTTCTGGGAATTATTACCGGTAAGCGGAATGGTGATTTTACTTAATAAATGGCCTCATATCTGAAGTAAGTAATAGAGGTAAAATGAAGTTCTCCCTGTTGGGACCATTGCTTTATAAGGAGTAACTTGAAAAGTCAACTGATAGATAGTTTGAGGTTGCTATTTCCTGTTTAAATGGCCAAGAGGGAGACAGTTGGCGTCTTTCGGTGAACAAAGCTCTCTCTCTCTGCTAACATCTTTAGTGCTGCTGACGAGAAATATGCTTGCTCCGGAATGGGACATGAAGCAAAAATTGACTCCAAACAGCAAAATTGCCCTCTCCCACCTGTCTCCCCACTGCAGAGAGGATGGGATTGGTCATGAGCAAACTGCTCCAGGTGCCATTTGGACTGTGACCAGCAATTACAGGTGACTTTAGAGGACATTACAAAAATTCATTGAAGATACGGCTACCAATGACAATGGTTCTATGCTACCTCCAGGATCAGTGGCACACACCTCTGAGTACCAGTTGCCGGGGATCAAAAGAGGGAGAGGGCTATTGCTTGTGGGCTTCCCATGGGTGTCTGGTTGACCACTGTATGAAACAAAATGCTGGCCTTGAGAAGCCTTTGATCTGACCCAGCATGGTTCTTCTTATATCCTTAGGTTGGGGAGTGGAATAACTATCCCCCCACTGAGATCTCGGTTTGATCACAGTTCTTCCCCTGCAAGATCTCCCCTGCGTATCTCCTCACCTGGTGGCTATGATGGCTGCTGCAGCAGGAGGAAAGGGAAAGTTGTCAGTCTATCTCTGTCTGTTTCCCTCACCCCTTCCTTCTCCTCCTCGGTGGTGGACAGCTGCTATGGTAGTGATAGCAGGGAGAATCTCCCTCTTCTTGCCCAGCCCTGGTGACTGGAATCCTGTTTCCCAGGATTCGTGATGCCTGCAATAATGTCGGGCACCTTGGGAAAATGACATGTCCCATGGCTCTGACGGAAAGCCTCTCTCCGTGGTCTCAGGCTGAAGTCTTCTGCATCACTTGCTCCCATGTCTTTTTAACTGGAGGTGCCAGAGGTTGAACCTGGGACCTTCTGTGTACCAAGTTTACATGCTACCATTGGCCTGTGGCCTCTCCCCATACATTACCCAGACATTTGATTCCAAAGGTTTCTTATGCAGGGGTGGGCAACCTGTAGCCCTCTATTGTTGGACTTTAATTCCCATCAGCCCCAGCCAGCATGGCCAATGGTCAGGGATGGTGGGAGCTGTAGTACAACAAGATCCGGAACGTCACCCACTCTCCACTCCTGCCATCTAGGAAGCATGAGGTTCTTGCCACAAATTTCACTCGACCTTCTGAAGCTTTTTTGTTGGTTTGTTTGCTTTCCTCCACATACTTCAGTTGTTTTGCCTAACACCATAATCATTTCGAATTCTGCCTTTGGTGAAATGTTGATGGCCATTCTAATGCCATTAGGTTGTAAAGATCCTGTACGTTAACTGCATCACTCCTATGAGCTGTCAAACTCATGCAGGATTGAGGTATTGTATGCACCTTCTTCCTCCCTAATGAGATGATATTTTCCTGCAAGTTCTACAGGAGAGACAAGCGATGACTAAAAATACCCTTGCAAGTGGTCAGGGGAGGGGCAAGGATTTCTGTGCTCAGTTTCTTAATTCATTTTTGGAACAATTTGTTAGCCTACGCTTTTCACCTTAATAGCAAATCCCAAATGGGATTACTGCGCCCTGCCAAAAATGCATTTTCTCATCAGCAAAATTCATCTTCTGCAAACTATTTTCCCTGGGTTTGAATTCTGACTGAAAAGGCTCCAAAAAAGATGCATAGATTCAAAGATAACTTCTCCAAAAACACAGGGGCTTAATGTTCTGTATTTTTGTGTGCTGATCCATGTTGTTGTTTTTTCTGTAAGCAAACAAAAATAGGTTAAATATTGGGTGTGACACACGGGAGGAAGTGATTCATTTTGATGGAACAGATTCGAAGTATTGGTATTCATTAATTACTTTAGCAGAAGTGCTCTGTTCCTTTTGTTCCTCTGGAGAATTGCAGTGTATAACATATGCTGGATATTTTTTGGCAGCTTTGTGTTTACAGTTTCAAAAAAGTTTCAGAAAATATTTTGAGCAGTTGCACATGAAATTATTTAATTTCCCTCCAGAGAGGAAACGTTCACGATGTTCAACCCAAATATGACTGCTTTCAGTGAACACTTTTGTCATCTCTGATGACAATCTAGCAAATGTGCTCTGGATTTTCCACCCCAGTGCTATTTTGGGGGAGAAAACAAGTGGCAGTGACACCTGGCGTATATGTGATATGAACAATAGTGCTGTGCCAAGATTTTGGGGAGGTTTCATTTTCACCATGGAGGAAGTTGCAATTTAGGGATAGGGAATCTTCATGAAAACCTTCATGAAAAACACCCTCTCACACATCTGCATGTATGTGCTTTGGATGCCTCTTTGCAGTAAGGGATACATGAGCATCCCTGTGTTCACCTCAAAAGGGGCATGATCATTTATGCTCATAGGGATGGGCAAATCAGTAAAACCTGCACTCCGGTTCTCCAAATTTCCATCTCAAAGCTTGTTCTGACTATCGTCCGTATCAGATAACAAGCTCTGGTTTCGTTTTGTTTTTCTTTTTGCATGAAAATTCATGCACATTTCCCCATTTTTGAAACTTGTATGTACATTTTCTCCCGTTGTTAAAGCATTTGTGCACATTTTTCAAAAGTATGCATTTTTTCATGTGCATTTTTCAGATGTGCACAGTTTTTGAACACATTCATTTTGTAAGCTGGGAGGGCCCTTGGGAGGAGAAGAAGTGGCAAATAGCAGGTGCAGAGGCAATGACGGGTACTCAAGTGCCCATGAATGTTTTGTGTGACCTTGCTTAGAGTGCGTACAAAACACCGATCATTTGCACATGCTCACTTCGAATGCCTGCATTCATAGGGATATATGAGAAATTAGTTTCAGTTTGTTTTTGACCAGAATTTAATCAGTTCGCACCTCCCAGACCTGAATGCAGATCCAAACACAATGCGGGATAGAAATCCGTGCATTTCTGACTTTGCAATGTCAATTTCTCCCCCAGATTTTGGAGGTCTGATTACCTGGTCATGTGTCCTAAGTGGAACTGACCAATGCAGTAGGAACCTGTCCTGTTCCTGCCACCCTCGTCATGTGACTATAAATCCTGTCTTCCTAGGAGCTGTCCAGTGATTCCAAGTTCAGCGGATACAGAATAGCAGAGAAGCTGTCCAACAGGGAGCTGTTGGACAGAATAGCAGAGGAGCTGTCCAACACGCTGGTGGATGTTGCTTCAGCAGTGGTTAGGCTTCAGTTGAGCAGCTGTGTCATTGGTGTTGCTGCCCCACCCCATCCTGGCCTACAGGAAGGGCCTGGATCCAAACCCCTTGAGAAATCAGGCACCATCCTCATGAGTAAGGCCCAGGGAGAGTTGTCCTCATGCCTGCAGGTATGCATGGTGGCCCTGGCTTTGGTTTTCCATATGGACTCACAACCATCTCCGCTCCTGGGGCCCAGGGGTGAACTTGGTGGATATGGAGCAAGGGGGTGAAACCAGTCAGGATGTATTGGTTCCTACTGTAATGCTTCCTCCACAACTGCTGCCACTTCAAGCAGGGCCTCTCCTCGGGGTTCTCGGTCTCTGCTGACTCACCAGGACCTTGTCAGTGCTGGCTTAAGCAACAGCATCCTTTTCTTCCTCTGAGGTTTCCTATGCTGAGTGGGTGTTGGAAAATCAGGGTGAAGGGCGAATGGAATGGAGTATCCTTGAAGAAGGCATGGGGGTATGCTGGAGCCCCGAACGACACTCTGTAGTGAAACAGTTTCTTGCAGGTCTCGCTTGTTTTTACTGATAGTGTTCAGAGTCTTGGTTCCATTCCCTGCTTTTTTAGTTTTGTAAGGTTACAAAGAATCTATCTCTTGATGATAAAAATCTTGAAACAGGTGCTATTTTCTTTGGAACAGCAACCATTCTCTTTTCACATTATACCTCTCCTCTTCTTTATACATGATTCCCCTTTTCCTTGGTTTGCTTGCCTCTTTCTTCTCAACTGCAAGAGGTATATTACTGGTATTTCCTGGGCTTTATGCCTGGTTTAAATTTTTGTCCATAGCTTTCTCTGAACCAGTCAAGAGAGGCTTGTGCATTTGGGGGCAGGGGAAGTCAGCCCCCACTTCTGACTTGTATTCAGTTTGTGCAGTAGGCAATTCACTCCTCTCTCAACCTCCAGTAAAGTGGATGCTCCAGGAGCCAATATGGGGACAAAAGGAGCACTTCATAGACATCTTGAAGCTCAGCTTGTGGTTTGGGGCAAGCCACTTGTCTACACTGAGCCCAGTACTCTGTTTCCGCCAATGCCCAAACAACTGCCTTGGAAAAGCTTACAAGCAGGTAAGAAGGGCAATGGTGTGTAGTGGTAAATATTTAATTACAGGCCTCATCATTTTTTTGAAATTATTTTTATTGTATATTTCAACAAAACAAAACCATGAAAAGAAAAGAGGGGGAAATTATAACTACATGAGTTGAATATATCAATTTCCGTTAATGCTTATGAAATTTATATAGACAGATATGAAAATACAGCTTTCATCTATCCATCCATCCATCCATCCATCTATCTACAGACACACACACGCACGCACGCACACACTTCAACAAAGGCAGACCAAATATCCATATATGCATCCTTAAGTGAGCGGTGCCTATATACCACCTGTTCAAATGCAGAAAGTTTTACTAGGTCCTCAGTCCATTGCATTATAGGAGCTGAGAGTTTATCCTTCAAATGTTGTAATATCAATCCTTCAGCTGTCAAAAGGATGTGGAGAATCCATTTGCGCTGACCAGGCATTAACTTCCAGGAAGCAGGTAGATAATTTAAAAGGACATGTACATCACTAGATATTAAAGAGTGTTCCAATACAAAGTTTATCTATATAATAACCTCCTCCCGCAAAGAGGAAACTATTGGGCATTGCCAAGACATATGGTTAAAAGACCCATTAGCTGTATTACACCTCCAGCAATTAGCCGACATAGACAAACCCTTATTAAAGAGATGTGGTGGTGTCCAATAGACATGAAACAACAGTTTCTGTGAATAAGATGTTACCTGAGATCCATAGACACTTCAGATACAGACGTGAAGGCATTGATTAGGCTGGCTTGATCACTGTCAAGTGGGTGATCAACAAAAAATGGGGGGTTGGGGCCACAACAAAAAATGGCAATTCAGTTGTTTGGTATCTGTTGGGTACCAGTGGTATAATGGTAAATGTTGAAGTCCAGGCCTTATCATGACAGTCCCCATAAACACACCCACAAGGAGAGTAAAAAACAAATTGCAGGCAGCTGTGATGATCTATATCAACAGACCAGATCTAGCAATTCTTAAGTCTTTGGTAAAACTAATGGGTCTTAATTGCCCATTCAAGACCAAGTCACCCCAAAACTCTTTGCATTACAACAGGGTTAGCTCACAGCCATATATTGTTGCTGGGAAAATTCATCCCCCCCATTACTGTGAGGGTTGCAGTTCAGAGAGAAGTTTTTTTGGGGGGGCAGTGACAGATGACTGTCACTAATAAAAAAAAAGTCCTGGCAATTTGACCCTGCAAACCCTGGTTCTGCTACACCATTGTAGGAGGGGTTCAACACCACTCCTCTGAACACGGAGCTTCCATTTAGCCAAGCCTTCTATTGTAAGTGGGCCCTGGTGAGTTTGCTCAGCTGTGGTGGCAGCGCTCCAAGCTCCAGAGTATTTCCCACAATGGCCTGAAGTGACACTTGGTTGATGGTATTGTGAGGAGTTAAAAAGTTGGCTTGGATTGCTAGGGAAGGAAGAAAAAGGGGCGGGGCAGCCTTCAGCAGTGGGCCTTGCCAGGGAATTGGCCATGCAGTACCCCCATGATGGGTTGGCTGGTCACCCGCACTTTAGTCAGTTGTAGTACTACTGATATCAACAAGACCACTGAAATGGTAGTGACCTGAGGGCTACAGCCTTACTAGCTTTCTCATTTCTTTTATTTATTGAGCCCTCCTAGGGCCACAATAACAGCTCGAGCGTATTTACTGTGTATGTCACTGTCACATGCTTTGAGAAGTGGGGGTAGGAGAGTAAGGGAAGGGAGCTCCACAGCTGAAGTGCCACAACCAAGAAGGCCTTGTTCGTTGTAGACATCTATCTCACCTCAAAAGATAGGGGCACCAAATGCCTGCACCTGACAAGGATTTTAACACCTGGGCACTCTCCCTCCCTCCCCCTGTGTGTGTGTACAAATGAAGGAACGATGAGCTACAATGCTGCTGGTTTTCTGTCATCACTTGAAAACTTATTTTCCAGAAACCTTTTGATTTTTCTGGCTGTTTAGTCCCTTTATTTTAGTCTGGTTCTCCTGCTGGTTACTACATTTTCCGGTATTATTGATGCCCTGCATTTTGATTATTTATTTATTTTTACTCACTATGTTTCTTATATTTTATTGTTGAATTGTTTTTATGTTGTTTTAGGGTTGTTAAATGCTTCTCGCATCTCTATTTGGAGGTGAAAGGTAAGGTCTAAATGTCATCTATAATAATAAAAGAGGATGTGTGTCTGTCTGTCTGCTCAGCCATACATGCCATAGCTCCAAGGCTGTGAAACATAAGACACCTGGAACTTGGCATGCATATTCAGAGGATGCTAGAGGTGTGTACCTCCAGGTTATTTTCTTTTTACACTGCATTAATTGATTTTAGTTAATTTAAATGTGCCCACGTGATTGAAACCTGCAGTAACATCTTCAGCAACTAGAGGCCGGTTTTCTTAATCAGCACATAGCTTTGCGCTTCATACAGTTTGAAGATTCGGAAGGATTAGTAAGCCAAGGGACAGAGTTATACACTGGCTGCCTCCCTCCTGCTGTGGGCAGACCCCCCTCAGGGAAACAGAGTGGGCAGACCCCTCCCTCAGGGGGATATAGGGGTGCACCATGCCGAGGCCTGTGCCTAGGGGTGCCAGCAGGCCTGGCTTCACTCAGATGGGGCAGACAAAAAGTATCCCACAGTGACAGCTGTGTATATTTGCTTGAGGGGTTCGCAGTATCAAACTAAGGGCTATTCTAACCAGTGCAATGCTGGATCCATTCACTAGTCTTAAATAAATAACTGTTGAGTTCATTGGGGATATTGGATACTGTAGAAAACAAGTGAATCCATAAATAAGAATGGTTATATACCATTTGTTGCCAAACTGATTTATCATAAATATTTTAAAGGTTGTTTGAAAGACGGCTAGCCATTATAGTGTGCACAAAGTCGAGTTTAAACACCTGCAAGATACACTTAAAGTTCTCCTTCACTAAAGGACTCTTGAGTTCTTGCTAGCAGGCTGTCAACTCAAAATGTTGTGTTTGTCATTTCTTTTTCCAGTGTCTGAAAAGCGGAGATGCTGATCCCTTGAACATTTCTGTTGATCTCTGCAGCCAGAGGAAGGTCAAGGCTGAAGATGCCAAAATGAAAGATATATAAAGTTTGGTTTCTTGCCAGCCATTGTGTCTGTTTTTATTTGACAACAATAATTGGCTTGCAGAAGGAACTCCTTTCAAAAGCGAGGTTTGATTTAATGTTGAAAACAGGCGAGAAGGTTTCTAGGATGGAGCTGGAGGGAGTGAAAGTTCACCAGATTTTAAGTTTGGACTTTTAGGTGGTTGATTGGAACAGATTTTCAAATAATAAGTCCTGAATTTTCAACGTAACTCCTCACGTAAGATTTGTGCAGGGTCGGCATTCCAGGTAGGCATATTTGGGCACCTGCCAAGGTCCCACACCCCAGCAGGGGCCCACTGACAAGAGCCCCCTGGACTGGCTCCTCCTCCTCGTTCACTTGCCTCCCACTCTGGCCCAGACAACGGTGGTGGTGTCTAGCATCGTCATTGGCTAGGGGTGAGGAGAGTTGTAGTCCAGCACATCTGGAAGTCACCAGATGGGCAAGGCTGCTCTAGACAAAGTTAGTTAAACTTTGCTCCCAGTGGGGCCTCCCTTAGTCATGACTAAACTTTTCACACTGATTTCAGTGGGGCCTAAGTGCAGCTTACACTGGATTTGACCTGAATAAAGTGTGCATTTCCTTAGAAATGTTGTGCATTTCCCTTAGAAATTTTACAAGTGTTTTGTTTTGTTTTTAAACTCATATGCAAACTTGTGGACATTCCATCAATTCAGTCTAAACACATGGGGTATCTTGAACTGGGCAACAATCCAGATAGATAGATAGATGATTGATAGATAGATAGATAGATAGATAGATAGATAGATAGATAGATAGATGATAGGTAGATGATAGGTAGATATAGATAGATAGATAGATAGATAGATAGATGGATGATAGGTAGATGATAGATGATGATGATGATAGATAGATGATGACAGATGATAGATAGATAGATGATAGATTACATGATCTACAAATTCACTTTTTGACTGTTAAATGCTTTCAGAGTTTCCATATGACTTCCCACCTGCCCACCCATAGAAGGCATTCATTTTCCTATGAAGGAAAAAATGCCTTTATTAAAAGTTTCACATTTGTTCTGCAAAGGTATGCCCAAAATATATGGAAAACGCTGAGGAAGAAGAAGAAAAAAAAAAGTGCACATATTGGTGTGTTATGATTTGTTTTGGTTTCGTGCTGCCTTACAATGAGCAGTTTATTCTTCCAGCCATCTGATGCCTTAATAATACTTTAGAAAACATTTAAATTGTTGTTTTAGATGCTGGATCTAAAAAAATAAGACTGCCTCTTTCCCTCCCTTCATTTCCCTGCCTCTCTCTTTCTCTCTGTTATCATATCCCTGGTTTCCCAGCAGGTTCAAACGCAGATGGCTGCCGTATTGCGACAGAAGCAAAAATACTACATTAATGTTTAAAGGGATTAAAAAATCCTCTTGGCGGCAGTGGCATATGTTACCAGTTAATTGTAGCATTGGAAGCTTCCCTGCTGTTTTAAAACATGGACTCATTTTACATGCTTTTCTGCAGAGCAGTATGAAATGTCAAATGTGTTGGTATAAGTCTGGAATCTAGTCTGACAAAGAGAGAGAGAAGTGGCAGGGGGTGGGGGGGGGAGAAGAAGTCATAAAGACAATGCTGTTTTTGCTACCCAACAGCTTTTGTATCCAAATAATGTTTTAGAAGGGTGCCAGCATCCGTGGTGCAGTGATCAAACAGTGCAGACTGCATTTGTGTGCAGAGCCTGGTGTCTGGAATGATTCCTCGAGCTTTTCAGTGGTGTCGTTTCATGTCGTTGTCATTAGGTTTGGCACTTAAAAAAATGCTTGCAGGTTGAATCGCCCAAGTTTAGATTAGCTTCTCAGCTCGGGATGGACAAATCAGTCAGTTTTGCTTCCTCCCACATTCAGATTTTTAAAAATATCAAATTCTTTCCATCTTGTCTCAAATTTGTGGATTTGGCTACATTCTGATTTTAAAAAATGAACAACGTTCTCACCCATCTGCACTGGCCAAGTCCAAAAGGTACAGCTATTCCCGATATGGAGAGGGCCATGTTGTACCTGCCTAGCTGTCAATGTAGCCTGTCAGAAAAAAGAGGTGGCAAAACCAGTCCCTCACCACTAACATGGTTGAACACATGGTGATTCAAAGTCAGACTGTTAAGACCTAGACACCCAAAGCCTGGATGGACACATCTGTCAGTTTCATTTAGAATAAAAAAAAACACCCTCAAATTCTTTCTGTCCTGTTTATGAATACATTTTGTGAATGTTGTGAATTTATAGGAAAAAGACCTAAACAGAACAGAATTCTCAGCCGCCCCTACACTCAGCTTGGTAGATAGATTGGAGGAGGGCACAAGTTCCCCCCCCCCCAAATTGAAAAAATTTAACAGCTTTGGATTATGAAATATTTTCCTTTAGAATTCAAGACAAGGTGCTTATATATTGTTATCAAGCCTTTACTCCCCCGCACCCAAACGATTTCTAACAACTATGTAATAAGAAGACTTTTATAGAAAAACTAGAGAAGTAAAATGTCTGGAAACAATGAAGCTATGGGGGAAAATGTTTTTTAATCCTCTGTAAAATTCTCAGCATAATTATTGCTTCCATTTCTTATTAAAATTATTGATCCAGCTTATCTTTTATGGATAGATATTTTGGGATGCTCAGTTTCCCAACATGTGAATAAAGTCATCATATCATAATATGAAAGAAAATGTACATTCTTGACCATTTGGGTTTTGTTCTACAGAGTCCTGTGTTTCTGGACTTATCTTCCTCTGCCTCCTGTTCTTCCTGCTTCTTTTGGCTTCTAGAATGATTCAGATGTTTCAAGGACTACTTTCTAAGGTTCCCTCTGGTCAGACATAAACTAGGGATCTAAAATATGTTATGTATAACTTGGTTTGCTCATAAAATTAATCAGGGTTGGTATATTAAATGTGAAAAGTATAGTTTATTCAGACAGTAATTACAAATGTACTAATTGAGTTCACTTTTTAAAGTTTTCAAATAAAATGATAATTGCATGAGCAAACCAAGTTATACATAATATAACTTTAGCAAGATAAAGGCTGCTTTATGTTCCTAAAGCAGCCTTCCTCAGCCTGGTGCCCTACAGATGTTTTGGACTACAATGGCCAGCATTCCTGACCATTGGCCATCCTGCCTGAGCTGAGGCTGATAGGAGCTGAAGTCCAAAATGTCTGGACTGGAAGGCACCAGCCAGGTTGGGAAAGGCTGTCCTAAAGCAACAAAACGACTTTAGATTTGTAAAGAGTGCTAAAAAGAGAGAAAAAAGTATTGCTCATTTTTCATTCCCTCCCCCAAGTTTCCGTTCCTTCCCCCAAAATGAACAGGAAAAAAGCCAGGTTTTTTTCCATGGCTTCAAAATTTCTGGAAATTTTACAGCTTTTTGTCAGGTGGGTGGGAAGACCAGAAGCAGCTGGCAGGTGGGAGAGAGCTGCAAAAGCGATGGAGCAGGTGGGCAGGAGTGAGTACAGTGGTGGGGGAGAAGGAAACTGCAAAAAAAGAAAGAAAGAAAAGTGTGGGGGGGAGAGAAAAGTTCCCCCAGGTCTGGGAATAAATGACAAACATGGCCACAGGCCCAAAGAGATTCCCTACCTTTGATTTAGAGCTTGGTCCCAGCACTTCTAATCCTCAGAGTGGTGTATGTGAAGGGGTTTGTGCCCCTTCTAAGGACATCTGCTCCAGCTTGGGGAACATCTCCTCAGGAAGGCGTTTTCCTTCTTGCCCCGCCTGGAGCTCTCCTGCCAAGATGCGGCCAAGAATTATCATGAGGGTGCCCTTTCCTTGCACAGGACATGAGACCCTGGTGAGAGGAGGGTCTCTTTCTGCTGCTTGAGGGTGGACTGCTTGAACTGCCGAGTGTGTGTGTGTGTGTGTGTGTGTGTGTGTTCTTCCCCTTGTTTATGTGATGAGTTGGATGTGGATGATGGATCTGATGGTTAGGTCCCCTAACACAAACGGTTCAGTGAATTGTTTAATGTGAGTATATGTCATGAGTGGTACTGGACGTTGTTGACGGACCTGCTGGTTATTTCTTGCACCACCAACTTAAATCTGGGGATGTTTGAAATGAACTGTAATGCATTGATGCTTTGGAACGTATGCTTTGTTGCTTTGGAATGTATTGTAATTGCAGTGATTATATTTGTTTGTTTTGTGAACTCCTTTGAGCACAAAGTATGGTGGAAAATGTGGTATCCAAATAAATCAACTATTACTACGGTTAGGACATTCCAGCACCCTGATCCAAAGCCTTGCCTGTGTTCCAGTGTGTATCCAGAGACTGTCTGCAAGCTGTCCCCTTCAGTTCAGTCCTGTGTGCACAAAGCCGTGCGTATGCAACTGCTTCCCCCATTGAAATACACGGAGAAGCCTTTGCTGGGGTGGTCTGCACACATCGGAACTTGCATGTGAATTCATGTTTATTTTATTTTATTTATTTTATTTAAAACATTTCTATCCCGCCTTATATCATGAAGATCTCAGGGCGGCGTACAGATAAAATAAATTTAAACAGTATAAAACAATAAATAATTTAAACACCTAAAAACATATTAAACTATTAAACAAGCTAATAACAGTTAAGATCTAAAACAATAAAACAGTTAAAACAATGTGCTAGGAAATGCATTTAGCCCTCAAAGGCTTTGGTAAAAAGCCATGTTTTTATTTCGTGCTGAAATGAGACCAATGCCTGTGCCAATCAGGCCTCCAAGGGGAGGGCATTCCACAACCGGGGTGCCACAGTAGAGAAGGCCTTCTCATGTTTCATGAGAGCTTCCTTGTTTATACAAATATCATAGGATAAGGACGCTTCATCATTGTACAATTCTTCACTCATCCACCTTGCTGAGAAAGACAAAGGATTGTTTTAGGGAGGGACCATCGCTCAGTGGGAAAGCACATGTTTTGCATGGATAACAGTGGAGGCTGGTGCCTGCAATTTCAGAAGGGCTGGGAATCCATTATGGGTTTCAGTCAGAACCAGCCAGAACTCCAAAGGAGCTATTCAAGGTGCTGAACCCTCCCTCCCCCCAAATAGGTTTTTAAAGTTTTGATGGAATATAGCTTAAATTAGGTATACTGCATTGTTGTTGTCGTTATTATTAAAACTTAGAATTTATTAATGATTTTCAATTTCTGAAAAGAATTAGATGGCATATTGTCAAAAACTAACATCGTTGTCATTGTTGTTGTTGTTGTAAAACATTTATTTTTTATTTTGCTTTGTTCATTTATGCAATAAAAAGGTTTGTTGTTGTTTAAAAAAACAGTATTATTCTCTCTCTCTCTCTCTCTCTCTCTCTCGCTCTTTCTCTCTGTCTCCCCCCCCCCCCCCCGCCACACACACATATTGCAGACGGGAAGACTGAGGCTGAGAGAGAGTGGTTTGTCTAAGACCACCTAATTAGGGATGGACGAAAGGGACTTACCTGGTCCAGCAGCTTGCTTCGCGGTGGGGGGGAGGCGTTTCGGTTCTCCCCCTGAAGTTCATGCGAGGGGGGGGGAGGCGCCCTGCCTCGCCAGGCCGAAATTCAGGCCGGGGGGGAGGCACCCCATCCCTTGCTGGCGAAATTCAGGCTAGGTAGAAGCGCCCCGTCTACCCGGCCGCGAAAAAAAAAACAAAACCCACCCCTGTGATAGGCTACGTAATGATTTACGTAGCTTATGACAGCTAAATTTCCAAAGTCAGCCGTGATAGGCTACGTAAATCGTCACATAGCCTATCACGGGTGACTTTGAGAAAAAAAAAAGCGCATACACAAATGGCGGCCCCCTTATTTGGTCCCTGTAGTCTATGTAAAGATTTACATAGACTATGGCGAAAATAAGGGCAACGCTGTTTGCGTCCCTGCAGTCAGTCGTGATAGGCTACGTAAATGTTTACATAGCCTATCATGGCTGAGTAAAAAAAAAAAAGCCCATATGCCAATGGCGGCGCCCATGGGCACCGCCTTTTGCGTTCCTTATTTTGGCACGTCTTAGTCTACGTAAACATTTACGTAGACTACGGCGAAAATAAGGGGAACGCAAATAGCGTAGCGTCTACGCTATTTGCGTTCCCCTTATTCTCGCCGTCTTAGTCTACGTAAATGGTTACATAGACTAAGACGTGCCAAAATAAGGAACGCAAATGGCAGCGCCCATGGGCGCCGCCATTTGCATACGCACTTTTTTTTTTTTTACTTAGCCGTCATAGGCTATGTAAACATTTACGTAGCCTATCATGGTGTTTTTTAAAATTTAGCCCTGATAGGCTACGTAAATCTTTATGTAGCCTATCAGTTTTTTTTTTTTTTTTTAAACTTGGAAATGGTGGCGGCGGCAGCTGGTCAGAAGACCAGCCGAAGCGCTGCTGGAGCTGCTGCCAGAGCCGCCACCACCAGGAAGATTCGCCGAAGGTAAGTCCCGTCCCGGGGGGGGCAGACCGTTTCGCCACCGATTTCGGGGGGCCGATTGCGCTGGCATTCGGCCTCCCTGAGATTCATGGCAAAATTCTCTGACATCCCTACAAAGCGGTTCTTCTCCTCCATGCCTTACTTACCTTGCGCAGAGGACATTTTAAACTGCCATGGTCAGGCAATTAGCAGACTGCTGAGTAACATCATTCCTCCAGTGTCCCTATTCACAGATTGACATTTCTCAGTAATGAGATTCACAGATTATGCAGCTATTATGCAGATATTGTCTAGATCCCTCCCCGCATCCCCTGGTCTTTTTCTAGTTTTGTATTTCAAAGCAAAGAAAATGAGAGACCTTCCAACTGCCAAAATGTACAGTGCATTACTTTCAAGTCACACTGGACTCTTCAGCAAAAATCCAACTGTGTCCACAGGTTTCCTTCTCTGCCTTCGTCTCATTAGATGTGCATTATCCTAAACAAAGAGATCTCACCATCAAACATCAGACTCCAAAATCAAAAAGGATGCAGGAAAAGCCAGAAGGGACAGCACAACTAAGTGGGTGTCAGTTCAAAATAGAATAACACCCACGTCTACCTCCTTTACAGAGCTGGACACTAGCAGAGTTGAAGTGGTGTCTTCTTCAAAGGTACAGCCCCGTAGCCAAAGGCTTGGGTTCAATACCTGCTGATTAAAATAAAATATGGAATATCCTGGCCTTCCCCAACCTAGTGGCCTCCAGATGTGCTGGACTACAACTCCCAAAACCCCCCAGCCAGCATAGTCCAACACATATGGAGGGCATCATGTTGGGGAAGGCAGGCATATCTCATTAATATCAAATTTGACAAGTCAAAGAATAATATGCAAAGCTTATTAGCTCTCTACTGGCCTAGGTCTACCATTCAGGTCCAGCTCCAGGTTTAAGAACATAAGAAGAGCCATGCTGGATCAGACCAAGGGTCCATCTATTCCAACCTTCTGTTCACATAGTGGCCAAGCAGGTGCCCATGGGAAACCTGCGAGAAGGACAGGAGTGCAACAGCACCCTACTGCCCATGTTCCCCAGCAACTGGTGTACATAGGCACACTTCCTCTGATACTGGAGGTAGCATAGTGGCATCAGGACTAGTAGCAACTGATAGGCTTCTCCTCCATGAATTTGTCCAATCCCATTTTAAAATGGGTGGCCATCACTACATCTCGTGGTAGCCAATTCCATAGTTTAACTCTGTGCTGTGTGAGGAAGTCCTTCCTTTCAGCTGCCCTGAATCTCCCACCAATCAGCTTTATGAGATGACCCCATTAGGTTCTAGTATTATGAGAGAGGGAGAAAAATCTCTCCCTATCCACATTCTCCACACGATGCATCATTTTGTAGACCTCTATGATGTCTCCCCTATCCAGGCTAAACAACCCCAGCTGTTGTAACCTTCTCTCATAGGTAGGGATGTCAGAGAATTCCGCCACGGATCTCGGTGAGGCTGAATGCCAGTGCATTCGGCCCCCCGAACTCCGTGGCGGAACGGCCTGCCCCCCCGCCCCCCCCCCCCACGGATCCCCCCTGGGACGAGACTTACCTGGGGCGGATGTTCTGGGCGGCGGCGGCTGCGGTGGTGGTTCCGGCAGCGGCGGCAGCTGGTCTTCCAACCAGCTGCCGCCGCCACCATTTGCAGTCTTGTCATTTTTTTTTTACAAGACGTGATAGGCTACGTAAATCTTTACGTTATCATGGCTGGGTAAAAACAACAACAACAACCATGTACGTAAATGGTGGCGGCTATGGCCGCCGCCATTTGCATTCCTTATTTTTGGCCGTCTTAGTCTATGTAAATATTTATGTAGACTATGATGGAGAAAATAAAGGGGAACGCAAATAGTGTATCGGGCGCTATTTGCGTCCCTTTTTGATTTGCCGTTTTAGCCTGCGTAAAGATTTACGTAGGCTAAAACGGTGAATCAAAAAGGGATGCAAATAGCACCCGCTACGCTATTTGCATTCCCCTTTATTTTCACTGTCATAGTCTATGTAAATACGTAGACTAAGATGGCCAAAAATAAGGAACGCAAATGGCGGCGGCCATAGCTGCCACCATTTGTGTACACGTTTGGGTTTTTTTACCCAGAGTCCTCTGCGGCCGGAAATCCGGCTGCAGACGGCTCTGGCCTGGGCCTGGCCGGCTGCTCCGC
Organism: Heloderma suspectum; assembly: GCF_057233095.1. Lineage (NCBI taxonomy): Eukaryota > Metazoa > Chordata > Lepidosauria > Squamata > Helodermatidae > Heloderma > Heloderma suspectum. The sequence goes on from NC_139466.1 coordinate 27,871,000, forward strand.
ACAGCTGCCGCGGAACACAGCCGGCCATGGAGGATTCCGGGGGGGAGGAACGGATCACCTCCCCCCGTCGAGGATTCTGGGGGGAGGGATGGAATGCCTCCCCCCCACCATCAACATTATCTGCGGAAAGGTAAGTGACTTTCGTACATCCCTACTCATAGGGGAGATGCTCCAGCTGCTTGATCATTTTAGTTGCCCTTGACAAAGTGTCTTCACTCAGGTGGGTCCCCTCTGGCACCAGTTGCAATAGGGGTGCCCTGGTGGATTTACCTGTTCACAGAGGCACTGCCAGGTTTTTTTGGGGGGGCAGCAAGATGGATAGGGAGAGATTTTTCACCTTGCCTCTGACTCCACCCACCATTGGCTGTGGCCCCAATTGACCTTTCCCATGGATCAATGGCAGGGCTGGCCCAAGGCATTTTGCTGCCAGAGGCAAAAGACAAGATGTCCCCCTGCCCCATTCCACATGCAGAAGCTGATCTGACTGGCAGCTGAATCTTGTTTTGACACTGGTGATGGCACAGGGTCCTCCTGAGGGCAACAGGCTAGCTTCGGGGCAATGGGGCAGGCCACGTGGTCCATAGGGCTCTTTCCTCCAACACCTCAATATCTGCTGGCTGAGGCGGCTGCCTTACTCTGCCTCATGGTACGGCTGGCTGTCTTCAACGTTTCTTCACAGGAGAAAGAGTAGCCTCTAGTCTGCTGCGTCAGGCATCATGGCAAACCGTGATGAACATGGAACTGAAAGTGAAGCTATGAAAGAGGTGGGCTCCCACGAGTCAGCAACTGATCTCCAGCCGTCCAAACCACCTTGTTTCTTTTGTCCCGCTTCTGTCTCTGCTCAAAAAAGTTTTGCAGGTGTTTGAAGGAGTATTTTAAAACCCTACAAAAGAACCCCTCTTGTTGCAGAGGCAATAACGGGCTGAGCGCACACCACAGTAGCAATGATGACTGCTACCACACCACAACACTTCCAGTTTTCTGGAGGAAAGACACTATTTCCCACCTCCAGTCCCATTCCCCACAGGGAATTTGTGATTTGTGATATGTAGGTTCTGTTGGCCTGTCACACTCTTCCATCCCATAGATGGCAGCATGATTCCTGAATATGCCAGTTCATAAAGTCGGATGGAACTAGCTATAGGGGGGAAATGCAACCAAGTCCAAGGAAGGTACTTGATAGATAAGAATCGAAAGGCATGGTTTTGTTTTCTTTTGGAGATCAGCATGCATACTCCCTAAAGGCTTCTATACGCGCGCACACACACACACACACACACACACACAGAGCACAACCACATGTGACTTCCCACCTTCATGATGTGTACACAGGCTGGCCCTAGGACAAATAGTGCCCAGGGCAAAGACTGCCTTTGGTGCCCCCCCATCAGTATTGCAAAGCTACCCACAGGATTTATGGGGCCGAGTGCAGGTGTGATGTCCATTGAGGATGACATTGCTCCAGAACCTGATCTCAGCCACTGCGCTTCAGTTTGCACAAGCCAAAGTTCGAAAAGCCACGTTCTGAGCAGTGGCAGTGCACCAGTCAACACAGCAGAACCATAGAATCATAGAATCATAGAATCATAGAATCATAGAATCATAGAATCATAGAATCATAGAATCATAGAATCATAGGGTTGGAAGGGGCCTACAAGGCCATCGAGTCCAACCCCCTGCTCAATGCAGGAATCCAAGTCAGAGCATCCCTGACAGATGGCTGTCCAGCCTCATCTTGAATGCCTTCAGTGTGAGAGAGCCCCCCACCTCCCTAGGTCATTGGTTCCACTGTCGTATTGCTCTAACAGTCAGGAAGTTTTTCCTGAAGTTCAGCTGGAATCTGGCTTCCTGTAACTTGAGCCCATTATTCCGTGTCCTGCACTCTGGGATGATCAAGAAGAGATCCTGGCCTTCTTCTCTGTGACAACCTTTCAAGTACTTGAAGAGTGCTATCATATCTCCCCTCAGTCTCCTCTTCTCAAAGCTAAACATGCCCAGTTCTTTCCATCACAGGCTTTACTTAAAATTTTTGTTTTGTTCTGTAGCGGTTCCTATCTTTTGGTGAGCATTCTTTATTTTAAAATATTCATTATTTATATCTTTAAAAATAATAAAGAAAAGTTATAAATAAAAACGATATCCAGGTGACCTCTTGCAGCTCACGGCTGTTACTTTATTATTATTTATATAGCGCTTATGGTGTTTACGGTAGTCGATGTGCAAAGCGCTCGGTAATGTTGCCTCAAAGTAAAGCTGTGTTCCATTGATGTTTGCCCAGTGCAAATGACATCAAAGTGGAAATGCAACTAGAAAAATACTTCCGTTAGATTGAAGGAAGATCATTCCTGTACTTAGTACACAAACAACTTGTAGACCCTTGAAAGGAAAGTTACAGACACTTGCTTTTTGCCATCCTAGCTCACTGCAGACAGTACATTAAAAAACACACACAGCCACTGAGCTCACCCTGGCGCCCCCCTCAGCTCACCCTGGTGCCCCCCTCAGCTCAGCACCCTGGGCAATCACGCAGCTCACCCACCCCTATGGATGGCCCTGTGTGTACATTCATCATATGTAATGATGTGCATGCTATGTGCATGCTTTTTTAAAATCTTAGATGGAAGCCATATCCAGGTAGGGCAAGCATCATGCAAGAAGAAGCCTTATGCCATTCATTTTTGTGGCTTTTTCTGGAGAGCCTAAGAGCCAAGCTACATGATCAGCATGAGCACAGGACACCACTCCTACTCACCTGTGTCACCTCAGACTGCAAGGGGGCAATCACATGTTTGAATGATCACCAATATAAAGAGAGCTCCTGGAACATAGCAAACACACACATCTGGAAGCACATCCCTGATCTGCTATACTTTCTAGGTGCAGGGAGGGTATATAAAAGAAAGTATATATGGGGAAGCATGCTACCTCTGGACCTGCAGGCTGAAGTGGTACTGTCCAGCAATATCTGCATTACCTGGCTTTGCTGATCTTTTAGCATGGCTATTTTTCATACTGTAGAAGTTGAGATGTATGAGAAATTTGTTTCAGTTCATTTTTGATCAGGATTTACCCCCTTTGCACCTTCCAGACCAAACGCAGACTCAGACACAATCTGCAGTTGCAGTCTGTACATTTCCGACCTTGCCGTGTGATTCATGGACTCCCCAAAATGCATTCAACAGCATGCATACATTTGGAAAATGCACATGAAAAGTGTGCGCTTTTAAAAAAATGTGCACAAATATCCTTTAATCAATGGGAGGAGAATGTGTGCATTTCAAAGATGCACACAATTGATGAGTGCATTTGGAAAAAGATGCACGGATGTTCATGCGGAAAGGAAAACAACAACAAAGGTTGCAATCTGACGTGCACTTGAGCGTCAAAATGGAATTCGGAAAACTTCAGTGAAGCCGAGTTTTGCTGATTTGCACAGCCCTATGCAGAAGTAATGGAGTTCTTACAGGGATAGCATATGTATCGTGATGGCACGAAATAACTGTTTTTCACTAGAACCCCAAAGTCCACCAGCTTAGAGCCAGGCATAAAACAGTGGCTCAAGAAGTCAGAAGTAAGACTGCAGAACAAGGTGTCTCTGAGCACATGCTCGGGCCAGGAATTTGTTTTCAGTGCCAGAACTTGAGCTCGTCCTACACAAATATTTTCACAGACAAATCTACTCCTCTTCTCTCCCTCCCCCCACAAGCTTTCCTGATTTAGAAACCTAATGTTGCGAGGAGGGGAGGGGTTTTTGTTTTTTGCTTTTCCTATTGTTAAACCAACTTGGAAATCCTTGCTGTTGTACTGCTAATTAATTCACTGGAATTTGGAAATCCCAACTGATTGGGACTTGGGAATCCCATATCCTTGGAACTTGGGAACTTGGAAATCAAGAACCTGGAAATCCCAACTAATATCCCAAATCCTTGGAAACTGGGCACTTGGAAATCCCAAATAACTTATTGGCCATTGGCCATGCTGGTGGGGGATGATGGGAGTTGCAGTCTAACACACCTGGAGAGCAACAGCTTGGGGAAGACTTACTAACATCTGCACAGCTTGGGGAAGACTATACTAACATCTGCACAGTCCAAATGTGTCAAAAAAGCGAGAGAAGGGAGAGAGCAGAAGGGAGAGAGTGAGAGAAAAGGAGAAGGAATTAGCATTTTAGAATTGACACCAAAGAGAAGTCTTTGCTCATTGTCCAAAATCACCTAATGCTGACTAAATATTAATTTCAGTGCATGTGTTTGTTCCAAGTTGGTCAAGGAATAGCAGGCTTACTTATGATACCAGTGCAATACTCAGCCATTCAACAAACCAGGACCTACAGTAGGGTTTCCCACTGCAATGTCAGGATCTTTCTTACAGGGCCTTGGTTGCAAAGTCTTTTTATTTTATTGTTATTAACTACATTTTTTTATCCTGCCCCTCCCTCCAGGGAGTTCATGGCAGCACATATTTTATTTTCAAACAACCCTGTGAGGTAGGTTAGGCTGAGGGACAAAGTGGATTGATTGTTGTATGAATGTAAGGATCAGTGAAGAGTTTGGAAGCTGTCGGGAGGCTGAGCATTGACCTTTAACCATTGAACTAGCAAACTTGAAGAGGGCTCAAACTTCTTATAGGAGGGAGGCATGGCCACCTTTTTGATCCTGGATTGGGTAGAACATCATGAGGTTTAGTTAGCTTTAGGTCAGGGTTGTAGAACCTCAGGCCAACTGGGGTCCCAAGATGGTTCCCCCAATGGCCACACCCCTTCCCCTGTCCCCACCTCCTTTCCCCTTGACCACTGATCACTGGGTGGTTTCCCAGCATCTGTGCAGTTTCCCCCCATCCCAGAGGTTGAAATGCCTCTCCTAAGGCCTTCTTACTGGCAGCAAGAGCTTCATGCTAAATATGCTGGGGTGTTGTTGTTCTTTTCTATTTGATCCCACCCCTTTTCCTTTGGCCCCGCCCACCCCTGAAATGCAGCCCCCAAGAGCTTCTCCAGAATGGAACTGGGTCCTCAGGTAGGGATGTATGGACTGTGTAAAATCCGCTCTGTCTGTGTTTCACAGATTGTCAGGCGCCTTTTGTTCTGTCATCCACTCACAGACGGATGCAATCTTTTTTCGGCAAGCAGAAAAACACACAAATAATCACATAAGAGGTTCTTAAGAATTTACATAATTTACCTTAGTATGTAACATTTAGAGTATCATCCCCCATTCCATTCAATTTTTCCTCAGCAGAAACATCTGTATTTTCATATGAATCGATATGCATAAATTTCGGGAAAGTTAAAAAAGAACCACCCGAAAGTCCACAGACTCCGTGCGGCCTGAGGGGGTCGCTCCTCAGCAGATTCTGTGGGTCAGATTCTTAGAAATCTGAGCTCATTTTAGTCTGTCTTGAATTTCTCCAGCATCCCTACCCTCAGGCTGAAAAAGGTTCAACACCCCTCCTCTAGGTCATGGATGGCTAATGTTGTCCCTATCTTCAAAAAGGGTAAAAAGGAGGAACCTGGGAACTACAAACCAGTCAGTCTGACATCAATCCCTGGGAAAATTCTGGAGCAGATCATAAAGCAATCCATCTGTAAGCACCTTGAAAACAATGCAGTGATTACTCAAAGCCAACATGGATTTGTCAAGAACAAATCCTGCCAGACAAATCTGATCTCATTTTTTGATCAAGTAACCTCCCTTGTGGACTGTGAGAATGCTGTGGACATAATGTACCTTGACTTCAGCAAAGCTTTCGACAAAGTGCCCCATGATATCCTGATGAGCAAACTAGCTCAAAGTGGGCTAGATGAAACAACGATCCGGTGGATCCACAGTTGGCTACAGAATCGGACTCAAAGAGTGCTTATCAGTGGGATCTTCTCAAACTGGGGAGAGGTAATGAGTGGGGTACAGCAGGGCTCAGTGCTCTTCAACATTTGTATTAATGACTTGGAGGAGGAGGTGCAGGGAATGCTGATCAAATATGCAGATGACACAAAATTGGGTGGGATAGCTAATACTTTGGAAGACAGAAACAAAATTCAGAGTGATCTGGATAGACTGAAGCACTGGGCAGAAAATAACAGAATGACATTTAATAGGGATAAATGCCAAATTCTGCACCTAGGAAAAAGAAACCAAATGCACAGTTACAAGATGGGGGATACATGGCTCAACAACACTACAAGCGAGAAGGATCTTGGAATTGTTGCAGATCACAAGCTGAATATGAGCCAACAACGTGATATGGCTGCAAAAACGGCAAATGCTCTTTTGGGCTACATTAATAGAAGTACAGCTTCCAACTCCCAGGAAGTACTCAGCACTGGTTAGGCCTCATCTGGAGTACTGTGTCCAGCTTTGGGCACCGCACTTTAAGAAGGATGCAGACAAGCTGGAGAGGGTTCAGAGGAGGGCAACAAAGATGATCAGGGGGCTGGAAACAAAGTCCTATGAAGAGAGACTGAAAGAACTGGGCATGTCTAGCCTTGAGAAGACTTAGGGGAGATATGATAGTGCTCTTCAAGGACTTGAAAGGTTGTCACAGCGAGGAAGGCCAGAAACGCTTCTCGATCACCCCAGAATGCAGGACATGGAATAATGGGCTCAAGTTGAAGGAAGCCAGATTCCGGCTGAACATCAGGAGAAACTTCCTGGCTGTTCGAGCAATACAGCAATGGAACCCATTACCTAGAGAGGTAGTGGGCTCTCCCACACTGTAGGTATTCAAGATGAGGCTGGACAGCCATCTGTCGGAGATGCTCTGACTTGGATTCCTGCAGTGAGCAGGGGGTTGGACTCGATGGTCTTGTAGGCCCCTTCCAACCCTACTGTTCTATGATTCAATGTAAGGGAGAGAAAAGAGGGCTGCAATCCTATTCCCATTTACCTAGGAGTAAGCCCCACTGAGCTCAACAAAAGAAGAGCTAGTCTGGATCAGACTACAGGCCTATCTAGCCTAGTATTCTGTTCCCACAATAGCCAGCCAGATGCCCAATTGGAAGCTCACAAAAAGGCAAGAGTTTGAATAGTACCCCCCTGCTTGCATTCCCCAGCAACTGGTATTGAGAGGCATATTTCTAATTCGACATGTACAGTTGGGCCACAACTGTATTCCTAGAGCCTGATACTTAGGATCCAGAGGGGTTCAAGTATTCCGATTTCAGAGAGTGCCAAGACCAGAGGCAAGCAGCATGGCCAAGGTTAGTCCAAGGTCAGGAATTAGCAACCATAGGACATTAGGGTGAGAAGCAAGTGGAGTAACACGGGGTGGGCAGGCAGCTGTGTTCCAAGAGGGAAGGGCCACAGCTCAGTGTGATAAAGCACCTGCTTTGCATGCAGAAGGTCGCAGGTTTGATCCCCAGCATACCCAGGTAGGGCTGGAAAAACTCCTGCCAAAATCTCAGAGAGTTGCTGCCAGTCAGTGTTGACAGTACTGGGCTAGATGGACCAGAGGTCTGACTCAGTATAAGGAAGCTTCCTATGTTCCTAAAGGGAGGACAGCATTCACATAAAATAAATTGTAAGCAGTGAGCCAAGCTGGGTCCTTTCCAATGGAACAAGCTGCTCAGACTGAAGTCTAAGCTCTGAGGCTGGGATTTTATAAGTCTGGGTAGACAGGGATTGGTCACTGGAGTCAGCTGACTGAGTGCTCAGTCAGGTGGAGAGGCTGGTGCTGAGGCTGAGGTGGTGCCCTTGAAGAATAGCTCCCAAGTTTGCGGTAGGAATGTGGCTCTGATTGCGGAGGAGGTAAGGCTACTGCAAGCTCACTGCTAGGAACCCTCTGGATCAAAACACACACCTTACAATGCTATACAACTTACTACAGGACTTCTATGACCTTTTTAACAGTTTCCATTATTTAATGTCTTTATTGTCAGCTGTAAAAACAAACCAACCAACAAACCAGGAGGGCTAGCTGATGATGCTCACTTTTCTCAAAAGGGAACGGTTCGTTTGTTCCTCGAGGCGATGGCATTAACATACCACCATGTGGCTTTTGAACTCTGCTTTGCTTTTTAGAGCTCCACTTAAAAAGTAGAGCAAAACCATCCGTGTTGGGAAAGGCAGATGTGTTTTGCTAGGGCCATTGCAGCTCTTTAGCAGAAGGACCTGCTGGGTAATTTAGCTCCTTTGATCAAGGAAGCATCTGCTTGAAGATTACAGAAATCCTCTTCCTTTGAGCTAAACATCTGCTCTGCTGCAGCTGACCGTCTTCCACAACTGCCTCTGAACCCTTAATAAAACCTTTGTAGCCGAATGGACAGAGATAGAAAGGGGGAGTAGGCAGTACATAACCGTGGGACCCATTTATATTCACCTTACCCTCCCCCACACACATTCTTCCTTTCATTTTTGAGGTTTTTCACCTATCCTTTGGCCCATCATTCAGTCCCTTACATCACCAGACTTTTGTCCTTCTCCACTTCTGAAATTTCATTTCCGTTTCCAAATCATCCAAACTTGCGCCGTTCGTAATCCTGAACACAAATGTGAATGGCAGCACATTTTTTAAAAAATGTTTGCACTCTTGAATATGTGATTGCATTTAAAAATGTATATTTGGGGCAGGGAAAATGCAGACTTTGAAATGCACTTAGGGAAAAAAAAGCATTTTCATGCTTTAATCGGTGGGGAAAATTCACAGTTGTGAAAAATGCACACTTTTCCCCTTTGAGCCAACCGCAAAGCAGATCACAAATGAAAACAGGAGCTGAGCTGGACTGTGCTTCACAGGAAAGTTCAGAAATTTTGGTGAGCTCTAACATCCCTGGTTCTCCCATCACTACTCCTAAGTAGCAGAAATGGATGAGCCAATTCATAGCTGGGAGGGAAGTCTCCTCCCATCTGCTGGTGCTTAGAAGCATGACCCTCTGTAAAGTGTTGGCTTAGGCCAGAGGTAGACACCATGGTATCCTCCAGATGTTTTGGACCACAACTCCCAAGACCTCTGGCTATTGTCCATGCTAGCTAGGGCTTATGGGAGTTGTAGACCAAAACATCCGGAGGCAGAAGCCCTAGGTGAAGGTACATAAGAACATAAGAAGAGCCATGCTGGATCAGACCAAGGGTCCATCTAGTCCAGCATTCTGTTCATACAGTGGCCAACCAGCTGTTGACCAGGAACCTGCAAGCAGGATACAAGCACAACGGCACCCTCCCACCCATGTTCCCCAGCAATTGGTATTCATGGACATACTGCCTCTGATACTGGAGGCAGCATATAGCCATTGATAGTCTAGCCCATTTTAAAAGCCATCCAAATTGGTGGCCATCACTACATTCTGTGGGAGCGAATTCCATAGTTTAACAACATGCTGTGTGAAGAAGTCCTTCCTTTGATTTGTCCTGAATCTCCCACCAATCAGCTTCATGGGATGACCCCAGGTTCTAATATTTTGAGAGAGGGAGAAAAACGTCTCCCTGTCCACGGTCTCCACAGCTAGATCATGCAGGATGATTTACAGTAGTTTGGCAAGAGTTTCTGACTCTCAATTGTTTTACAACAACAACAAAAAGGCTTCTCTCCCCTGCTCCCCACTAAGTCTCAGACGAAACTATGTTATAAAGATGGATAAAATCGCCATGGACATTGCCTTGAGCTCCTTGGAGGAAAGGTGAGATATAAATGTAATAAATAATAAAATAATAATAAATAATGTTTCCTATTTCAGGCCACAGCTTTTTTTTTTTTTTTTTTAAAAGTAGATTTTGGGCTACCCTGTTGTAAAGTTTGAATTCCTTTAAAAAGGTAAAGGTGTCTCCAACCAGTCGTGTCTGACTCTAGGATGTGGTGCTCATCTCCATTTCTAAGCCGAAGAGCCAGTGCTGTCCGAAGACGCTTCCGTGGTCATGTGGCCAGCATGACTGAACACCGAGGTGCACGGGACACTGTTGAATTCCTTTAGCACAGGGTAAACACAGCCCAGCTCATAATCTTCAGTGGGAGGTCACTGTGCTGGAGTAACCTCCTTCTTCTAACCATTGATCTGAAGGGACATGATGCAGCGAGCTAGCTGTAGCTCAACAGGTCTAGGTTTCATCAGATGGGAGACTGCTTGAAAACGTTTGAGTTCTGTTGAGGAAAGGCATGTGTATTAAACTGCAGCAAGTCTTTTCACTGGATTAGATCCAATCTAACAGGTCATTTTTGTCCATGTCTCCTGAAAAATAAGTCCCATTAAGTTGAAGGAGGTTTACTCCTGGGAAAGTGGGTGTAGGACTGCAGCTTACATTAGTTGCACATAGTTCACATTGAAATGAATGGGAGTGAAATGATGGCAAATTTGTCCCATTGATTTCAGCTGGACCTAAGCTCTACTCACCTATAGTGCAATTCCACACTTGCCAGCTCAACAGTAAGTCCAATCGAGTTCAGTGGGGCTTACTCTGAGGTAAGTGAGTGTTGGATTGCAACCGAAGTTAGTTAGTTCCCACTGAAATCAGTGGGACTTAGATCTAGTTGAAATCAATGGGACAAGTGAGTTTCACTTTAAGTGCAACTAATGTAGTCTGCAACCCTATAGCCACTTACCTGGAAGTATACCCTATTGAACTCAGTGGGGCTTACTTTTCACTAGATATGTATAGAATTGTGTCATACGTTAGCTGAACAAGTTACCAATGAGGGTCCACCAGGCCCCATCATTTCAGGCTTTTAGGAAGGCCCTGAGAACTTCTTACTATTTTACTCCAGCATTTCATTGATGATGCACTGTGTTATAGCTGGAGTTGTTTGCAGTGAGTTTTATTTTATGCTGGTGTTCACCATGTGTGCGCGTGTGTGTTTTTAAAGAATGCTTGCTGCTGTTGCAGTTATTATTGCCATTTTTTATTTTGTTTTTACTGCCTTTATTGCCTCATCAGTCTTTATTCTGTGTTTGATGGTTGAGCCACCTTGGGAGGGCTCCTGCCCTGAAAGGCAGCCAAGAGATATTTTAAATAAATAAGAGAGTGATCCTGTGGCCCCTAGACAGAGTCAGAGAGGCCATAGGATAGTTCAGGTTCCTGGATCTGATGTCAGAGATCCAACCTCAGACTCAGGACTCTGAGTTACCCGCCCCCTTGCAGCCGGCATGGAGAGAACCACACTGGTGACCTTGGAGGGAAGGGAAAGGGGGGGTGCCAGTGGGCAGGGAGGGAAGGGGACGGCTTATGCTGCATTCCCAGGCATCCCCAAGCATCCCCAGCCTCCTTCCCTCTCCCTCCCTGACGCCTCAGCTAGATGGGCGGAAACATCCGTCTAGCGAAAACACAGAGTGGGAGGAGCATGGAGGCAGAGATTCCCTCCACCGTGCCTCCTGGTCTGCTTTGGATGGCCATAAGCATCTGAGTTGAGAGGCTTATGGCCATCCCCATAAAATGGTGTCCTAAATAAATAAACTTAGATCCAGTTGAAATCAATGGGGCAAGTGAGTCATAATTTAACTTCAACAAACTTACAGCACAATCTACAGTATGTCTACTGCAAAGTAAGTCCTATTGAGTTCAAGGGACATACTTCTAAGCAAGTGGGTATAGGATCCACACTAGTGACTGGGGATTTAGTCCACCCTCCCTGCTGAAACAGGCATGAGGAGCTCTAGGGAAGAAACCGAGCATTTGAACAGACTAAGATGTGGAAACCAAGATGCCTCTGATTGTGAAGAGGCGGTAAAGTATGTGGTGCCTGAATCCTTCCCAGCAACTCTCTCCCTCATTTTGTCACCGAAATAGTCATCACTTAATCATCTCCCGCTGCCTTTTTGTTCAACATCTACTCCTGCCCATCTGCCTATTGATTGGTAGGAAACTCCAGTTGGGGATTTCATCTCATTAATCATGTCTCATCACGGGGACTGCAACACACACACAGAAAAAAAATCCTTTATGCTTCGTAGCAGTCAGCTAATGCCCAGTAAGACAAGTGAATGAATATGATAGGGCTACAATGTATTTGCACTAATTAAATGTCACTTGCTTTTAAAAAAGCATATCATGCTTATTTAGGCTATCCAACCAGCTAAATCTCTACCTACAGTTATCATGGGAAATTAACCTGTCATTTGTATTTTTTAAAAAGATCAATACAGTAACATTACTGAGATTAGTGCGTGTGGGGGGCAAGGTATGTGAACCTTCTGCCCACCTGGACCTGCTCCCTTGAGAGAATGGCATGTGAGCAGAATTGGGTGAGAAATTCGCTCCATCAAGGGTTTTTTATGGATCTACCCAATTCACACCTCCCGGGCCTCTAAGCAAGCTGAGTTGTGCACTCAAATCCATATTTTTGCAAGCTTTGCAATGCAGCCCATCTTATGAAAAATGCGCACAAAAATGTGCACACAGAAAGTGTATATTTGAGAAAAGCTTGCATAAAACTGCAATGCAGCAATGCAAAGTACTTAGGAAATATGTGTATTAAATGCCCACCCAAAATCATACATTAGGAAAAAAAGAATGCATACAAAAAGGTACACATTTCCATAGGGATTTCTTTCTAAATAAATCACAAGCTGAAGTGGAAATGGGATGGAATGAGCTTGACCTTAAATCCAATAACCTTGGTGAAACCAAGACTGACACGTCTATGTGAGAAGCCGCGACAGTTCAGTGTCTTAGTCTTCCACTTGGATGTTGGATCTGGGTAAATCCTGGCAGTCCAAGCAGCAGGGACTTCTGGGTGATTTCCATCTCCAAGTGGGGTCACTGCACTCTGGGACTAGTGGTGGTCAAACTCCCCTCAAGTCTCTTCAAAATTGGCTTGAGCATCAGCCAGAGAGTGCTTGACGTGGAAATTGCCTCTTTAAAAACTAAAACCAAAAACAGTTCCTTTAGCACAGGGGTGTTGAACCTCAGGCATATGGGCCAAATCTTGAGGCCCCAATCCAGCCCCCTAGGGTTCCCCAGAGGGCCACACCCCTTCTCCGTGGAATACAAAACATTGTGAGGGCATCAGGTTGGTAAGGCTCTCATAACTCAGGGAATGGTGTGGTTCCAACTGAGTCTGTGCTTCTGTTGAAGCTAAGAAAAATGTTGACTTGCAATGCCTAGATGAGAGTCTTCTGTAAACTCTTCTGAGCCTCCTGGAAGAACAGTGAGATATAAATTACATTAAATATTCACAGACCTGTGTGCACGTGTGTGCGTATGTGTGTGTGTGTTAGGGATGTATGGATTTTGTAAAACCCATCCCATCTGCATTTCATGTATTGTCAGGTGCCTTTCATTCCACCGTCCGCTCATTGATGGAACTGGACTTTTCCCAGTTTCCTGAATTTGCACAAATTCACATTCCTGCACATTCTCATTTGCAAACATTCAAACTTGCGAAATTGTGCAACCCCCCCCCCCTACACAATTCACTCCCAAATGCACATTTTCATGCTTTAACCTATGGAGAAAATGCATATTTTTGGCCAGTGTTTTTGTTTTTGTTTTAATTTTATCGGTTTTTCTATGACTACATTTGTGTAAACCTCTGGAAAGTAAAAAAAAAGAACAAAACAAAAACACAGTCTGCAAGTCTGCAGAATCTGTACAACTCAGGAAAAGCCACTCTGCTGCAGAATGCACCGGTCAGATTCATAGAAATCCGAACTCATTTGATGCCATTGTGGATTTCTCCGACATCCCTAGTGTGTGTAACTCCTCACATCCACATCATCTTCACTGCAAGCGGCTCCGGCTTTTTCTTTCATTCAAGACCCATTTGGCCCCATAATAAACAAAAAGGAAAGCAATTAAAATGTTGAGAGATGACAGAGCAGGTGAAGTTTCCTTACCTTCTGGACGCTGTGGCAGACGAGCGATACACGCACAAAGCACTGGAAAGCAGCCAGCTTATTAATGGGATTTGACCATGCAAAACTTGTTAAAATCCCTCTAGAACCTGGAATGTTACATTATGATATCATTACCTAATTCTCTGGAAAGATATAATGTCATTTTTGGAGCATAATGTGATGCTCCCCACAGCAGAATTAGGGAAGATGCATCACGGGTTTCATAGCATTTTTGTTCTCTTCTGATGAAAAATAGGAAATCTTTTCATCATGTTAAAAGGATCAACAAAGTGATGCTTGCATCCACCAAAGTGATTGCACAGAGTGAAAAAGATCCACAAACCTGTGAGACTTTAAAGGAGCGATCCTATGACCGCTAGTCAGTGGCTAGACAGCCATGGGATATGTGGGTTTCCGGGAATCTACCTCAGAGCCTGAGCTCCAAAGAGGCCAAAATGGGGTGTTCTGGCGGTGTTCTGGGGCGGGGAAGGTAGAAATGCTGATACGACACATCCTGTGTGTTGTCTGGCAGCCTCCTCCCCTGCTCTGCCTTCCTGCAGCTAGATGGCTGAAATCGACTGTCTAGCTGCAAATGCAGGGCAGGAGAAGTGTGGAGGGAATGATCCCCTCCATGCTTCTCTTGCCCTGCATTGGATAGGTGGTCTCCTCCAAGTTTGGAGGCAGCTGCCTGTCCCCATAGGATTGCACCCTTAAGCAGCCTTCCCCAGCCTGCTTCCCCCCAAATGGTTTGGACTTCAACAACCTATCAACCCCAGCCCACATGGTCAATGATCAGGAATATTAGGAGTTGTAGTCTGAAACATCTGGAGGGCACCAGATTGGAGAAGGCTGCTTTAAGGAGTCACAAAACTCTCTCTTATACTTGTTGTAGTTACTGTAATTTAGATATATTGTTATTTAACTAAGCAGAGCATAAAAAACAAAGAGGCAAATCCACAGTAAGATTTGAATGAAAATCAGTGAGATGAGAGGCAACTGTTAGGGAGGACAGAAAAAAGGAGAATAAGCTCTGTGCCCAAGGCAAGCAAACATTTTGAGTCCATGGCCACATTGAACATTTTGAAAAATTGTCCTGGCTGGGTAGTGAATAGCGATGGGCGAATGAGCAATGTTCGAGATTGCCAGGATGCTCCAAATTTTGTCTTACCACTTGTCTCATGCTTGCTTTGCACAAATGTCCTCCATAGACTGAAGTGGGGTTGATTCAGTCTATGGAGGAAATATGCGCGAACTAGGAAATGTCTGTAAATCGAACTGGGAATGACATGAATGTACATGAGCATGTGTTTAACAATTTGCAAACATTTCTGGCAAACATGTGCTCGTATCCAGAGCTTTGAACGGGACATGCTTTGCAAGCCAAAATGTAAATTCTCATAATCCCTAGTTCTGGGTACCACCACAAATTACTGTGGGGGTATGTCCAATCACAAAATGTTGGGAGCATCACTTCTAGACTCTGACTCTTCTTCCCTCATCTCTGTCTACTGTTCTCAACTCCTCTCTCTTCCCCCCAGGTCCTCCAGTAACTTGAATAGAGGTGAGGGGTCCCCTGCCAAAAATGGCTGGAAGGGAGAAGCTCACCCACCACAAAGGACCCTTTTGCCCCAAGAGTCCTTGGTGGGGGGTGGGGCTCCCCTCGCCCCCGAGCCATTTTTTTGGCAGGGGATTTCCTCCCACTCCTGTTCAAGTCAATGGAGCAATATCACTTTCATTAAAAAATACTTCTCAAAGTTTGGGATGAACAAGGTTTAAGGCTGAACAAATGAGAAACTGGGAGAAAATGAAATTGACAGATTCATCCATCCATCCATCCCTGCCCTCCACATGTTCAAGCTTGCAGAAGCTCCTTTATATGCCATCTAGTACCCTGTAGGATGAATGGAGCTGTTGTTGGGAACATTGCAACCTCACCTGCAAGTTACCAGAAGGGGGCAGTGTTGCAGTTAGTTAATTCATGGGAATTTTGACCACAGCTAGCCTCAGGATCTCTATAGCATACGATGTGGTTTCCTGTGATTTCTTCCTTTTGCTTCTCCCCCCACCCGCCCCCATTCCCTCTGACCTCTACCATTGCTGGGAGCACATGTGTGTTTATTGCTCCTGCCGGTGTAATAGAATTGACACAAAGGATCCAGTATCAAAAACAGAAAGGATGGGAAACAAGAAAAGCGCAACCTGGGGTTCAACCTAACAGGAATAATTGGGAGGCATTTTAGTGCGGGTACTGCTTTCTGTTGTCTGCCCATCAATATTTTAAGCGCATGCACAAAGACTTTTCCATGTGTTTGCAACTGTATTATTTTAAAGGGTACAGTGGAGATGGACACATCTGTCTGTCTCTGGTCCATGTCAGTTTCTCACATGTTCAGTCATAAGTCCATTCCACCCCGTTTCTTCATCAGTCAATCTATGAATTCTTTTTCTTTTAACCTCCCCACAAATTATATTTAAATACATATTTTTGAATGTATTTCTCCCCAAATATGCATTTTATGTGTTCTAAAACAAGCATTTCTGTATGTATTTTATCCTAAAGTGATGTTTCTGCATGGACCTATGGCCTGATTGGAGTCCACCCAGAGTAGAGCTTTCTGTGTGGTGGCCCCCTTAAGGTGGAACTCCCTGCCTCTGGAGGTCAGGCAGGTGCCATTGTTGTGCTGTTTCTGGTGCCTGCTGAAGACATCTTTAAGACAAAATAATCCCAACAAGAAGCCATCCTGAACTGACCAGCCACAGTTTTAATAGATATTTTGTTTTTTAACACTTTTAATATGGTATTTTATTATTTTTATCTTTTATTTTCACCACACCAGAATCTGTTTTAATGTGTATAAATGTTGTAGATAGATAGATAGATGATAGATAGATAGATGATAGATAGATAGATAGATAGATAGATAGATAGGAACATTTTTATATGCGTTTAGTTTGAGCTGACAACTGAATTGCAAAATTTGGAGGAGTACGAAATCCAAAGGGTAACTGCATTGCAACCCATGTATTAGTCCAAGAAGTGTGAATTAGGTGGCAGAACACTGGGGCAGGGCAACTAAGCACATGCTGAAGTTAGTGAAGTAATAAACATTAACATTTAAAGGGGGGGTGTAACACCATTAAGTCAAGAGTCTACAATTACCTAACTACATTACAGCTTCTGAGTTCTATTTATTTTCATTGAAATATTTTTCTCCCATTTGTCCCATATGTGCTCAAAAGCAGCTGATGATATAAAATGATAAAATGGGTCATTATATTAACAGTAAAAAATCCCAACAGCAAACAAAAATGATCGAGGTGGCATGAAAACAAACAAATAAAAGCAATGAAAACAATGAGAAAAATCAGCACCATTCAAGAGAAGGACTAGGGAAGATAGACAGACAGACAGACAGACAGACAGACAGATCATATAATCATAGAATAGTAGGGTTGGAAGGGGCCTATAAGACCATCAAGTCCAACCCCCAAGATGATATAGATATAGATAGATACAGTTATAGATTAGATATAGGTGTAGATATAGATATAGATAGATATAACCCATCATCTAAAAGGAGCAGAGCATCAATGCCAAAGTGGACATCTCTAGGGCGGGTGTTCCACAATAGGGACACCACCCCAGAAAAGGCTCTAATTGCCACCTGCCTAACCTACACAGGTGCCTGGAGGACCTGGCCACAGAAGGTGGCCCCTTGGATACCTTGGTTGCAGAGGACAGTCCTCCATTTGAAGGCATCCTCTATTTGAAGGTCTGTTTGAATGTTCAGTTCCAGGCTAAAGATAAAGAACTATAAGAAAGGAGAAGAGGAACCTTGAAATACCTCACCAACAGTTGGAACCTAGACAGCAGGCTGAGCAGGCACACGGGTCACCTGGTCACAGTCTTCTCTGCTACGGGAGATGGATTCTATCTCTATTTAAAAGATAGTCATAATTTCTAAATCTGCATCCAGATATATAAATTACTATATGCACATTTTATGCTAATTGGTATTCATTTTTGTCCTCTTTTTCTGGTGATATGTGTCCTTTTTTTCCAGCAATACTTAACTGGCCACCCTAGTCTTAAACAACAAACAAAAACCTTACCGGTAGAAAACTAGCAAGGTAGTGTGAAGGCTGGGCTAGACATGCTGTCCTTGATGTGCTACTTTTCTACTTGTGGGAAGATTTTCATGCAGGGAAGCATTATGATCGTCTCAAAGATGAAGGAAACTAGAGTTTCTGTACAAAGCAGGAGAGAGTATGCTGTCTGGGGCTTGTTCCACATAGCATGCTAACTTGTTCTCCTTCCATCTGCACTGGCTTCCAGTTCATTTCCAGCCCCACTTCAAGATGCTGGTTATTACTCATGAACCTGGAAACAGACTGTGGCCAGAATGAAGCACCATCTCTTTCACAGAAGCAAAGAGTTAGAGGACATTTAATTCAGGAGCAGGCAACCTGGTGCTTTCCAGAGTACAACTCCCATAAGCTCCAGCCAGCAGGTTTGTGGGGATTGTAGTCCAAAACATCTGAAGGGCACCAAGTTGCCTATCTATCTTTATCTATCTATCTATCTATCTATCTATCTATCTATCTATCTATCGTGCAATCCTATGCATGTTTAGACAGAAAAAAGTTCTACCAGTCCCCCAGGAAACCATAGCTGGCTGGGGAATGCTGGGAGCTGAAGGACTTTTTTCTGTCTAAACATGTACAGGATTGCTCCTTTACAGTCCTTTCACCCTGCTCTTCATCCAAAAAAGGCTCTCAGAACAGCTTAAAAGGATTAATCATGGAATGGTCCTTGGCCTCAGGCTTAGAATCCAAAAGACATGATGGAAAAGGGATTGGGAGGGAGGAGGGGGAAAAAAAGAAGCAAAACTCAGGCACCAGTTCTTAGTTTCAAAGTTGTACCCCTGATCATCTAGTCCAACCCCCTGCTCAACTTTGAATTTTGAAACTAAGAACTGGTGCCTGGAGTTTTGCTCTTTTTTTCCTCCTCCCTCCCTCTGTCCCAATCCCTTTTCCTTTTATATTGTGTCTTTTAGATTGTAAACCTGAGGCCGGAGACTATCTCATGAATGCAGGAAATCCAGAGCTAGAGTATCTCTGATGGATAGCTGTCCAGTTTCTGCTTGAGGGCTTCCAGTGATGGGGAGCCCCACCCCCCAGTAGTTGGTTCCATTGTCAAATTGATCTTACCATTAAGACATTTCTCCTAATGGTCAACCAAAATCTACTGTCCTGTAACTTAAGCACTTTGGATGTAGTCCTGCCCCCTGTGGCAGCAGAGAACAAGTCTATGGCCTCTTCTGAGTGTAAGTTCTCTGAAGAATGCTGTTGTATCCCTCCCCATCTTCTTTTCTCTAGGTTAAACATGACCAGTTCTTTCATCCCTTCCTCACAGGACTTGTTTTCTATGTGCCTGCCCATCTTTGTTGCCCACCTCTAACCCTGTTCCAATTTGTTTATTGTTGTTGTTCAGCTGTTAAGTCGTGTCCGACTCTTCATGACCCCATGGACCATAGCACGCCAGGCCTTCCTGTCCTCCGCTATTTCCCGGAGTGTGCTCAAATTCATCTTCATTGCATCGGTGATGCTATCTAGCCATCTCATCCTCTGCCGGCCCCTTCTCCTTTTGCCTTCAATCGTCCCCAGCATCAGGGTCTTTTCCAGGGAGTTTTCTCTTCGCATTAGGTGGCCAAAATATTTGAGCTTCAGCTTCAGTATCTGTCCTTCCAATGAGCAGTCAGGGTTGATTTCCTTTAGGATTGACTGATTTGACCTCCTTGCAGTCCAGGGGACTCGTAAGAGTCTTCTCCAGCACCACAGTTCAAAGGCATCAATTCTTTGGTGCTCAGCCTTCCTTATAGTCCAGCTCTCACAGCCATATGTTGCTACGGGGAAAACCATAGCTTTGATTATATGAACCTTTGTCGGCAAGGTGATGTCTCTGACTCTCTGCTTCTTACTATGCTGTCTAGGTTGGCCATAGCTTTCCTCCCAAGGAGCAAGCATCTTTTAATTTCATGGCTACAGTCACCGTCTGCGGTGATCTTGGAGCCCAAGAAAATAAAATCTGTCACTGCTTCTTGTCTCTCCTTGCTATTCTCTGGAACTCTGCATTCAGTTGGATATATCTTCCCCTTTCTCCCTTGCTTTTCACTTCCCTTCTTTCCTCAGCTACTTGTAAAGCCTCATCAGACAGCCACTTGGCTTTCTTGCATTTCTTTTTCTTTGGGATGGATTTAGTTGCTACCTCCCGAACAATGTTACGGACCTCCGTCCATAGTTCCTCAGGCAGTCTGTCTATCAGGTCTAATCCCTTAAATCTATTCCTCACCTCCACTGTATATTCATAAGGGATATGATTTAGGTCATACCTGAATGGTTTAGTGGTTTTCCCTACGTTCTTCAATTTAAGCCGAAATTTTGCAAGAAGCAGCTCATGATCTGAGCCACAGTCAGCTCCAGGTCTTGTTTTTTACTGACTATACTTTTCTTAAAATGCAATGCCCAGAACTAGACACAATATTCCAAGTAAGGTCTGACAGGGGCAAAACAAAGTGGATTGATTACTTCTCATGGCTTGGAAACTATGGTTCTATGAATGCAGCCTAAAATTGCCTTTGCCTTTTTTGCAGCTGCATTACACTGAAGGCTCATGTTGAGTTTGTGATTATATACAATCCAGAGATTTCTTTTCCCATATGAGTCTGCCCACCCACTGCAGCCATAATCTGAGGCCCTGCTTTGCCACCATTTGAAATCCAGCTAGGGACACAGGACAAGTTCTTCTCAGTTGTGGCTCACAAATTATGCAATTGCCTCTCTAGAGAGGCCGGGTAGCTTCTGTTATGGCTCTTATCTGTCTGTTGAAGACATATTTTAACCAAGTGTTCGGTTTGTTATTATTTCTGCCCTGCTGCTTGTGTTTCATTTGGTTCTATCAATTCTCTTGGGGGTGGGGGGCTGCTTTACTGAATGTATTGTTCTATTTTAATTGTGTGCATATTTATTTTATGGGTTGTGAACTTTTGGGTGCATGTAAATAAATAAACCTTCTCTTTCCTGCAGTCTGAAGCCCAGTCTACCACCTTAGGGCTCCACCACTTTATTCTTCCTGATGCATTGATGCAGCCTAATTGTGTTAATCATGGCTGAAGCGAGTTTTTGAACTGGGGACTTTGTACTGCATAGCTTATGCTAGCAGCTGGTACAGTGCACCATCAGAGCCAGTTTTTATTGAGAAGTGAGATTGCCTTCCAACCCCAGTAAAAGGAGGTAAGAACACCCAAATGGAATGCACTCGCTCAAATAAGCAAATAAATAGATCCCAGAGTTGAAAAGTTTACCTGTTTGCAGGTATGTGTGGTGGGTAGCTGTGCTGAGTGGTGCAATGAGCACTCCCACATTTTTCAAAATGTGAATTTTTCAGACACGTTGCAGCTTCGGGTTCTGGGTGGTGTTTTTCCCCCCCGAATACATTCCAACTCATAATCTTCTCCTCACGGTTTTATTTTTTTATATATCTGGCATGGTTCCTGAACCACACACACAGAGAGAGAGTTCTGGGTGAGACTATATCCAGAGCACGCTTATAAGTGTGAACCTGTGTCAGGCCATTAAAAAAAAAAAAAATCAGTGGGAAATATCTAGAAGAAACAGGACAGAAATGAAATGAGGCTTATCGCTCAGGCATATAAAGCTTTCTCAGTCTACACTGTTATCTAGTTTCCATTTGGGGTTTTTCCTTTGTTAGTTTTTTTGTGGTGGGCAGAAGTTTGTCAACCATAATTTTTATGAAGATGACAATTGAACAGGCCATCTGGTAAGAATTAATTTATGCCTTTCTACATTTTAAACAACCTGGCTATTTTTACTCTCTTCACCCTCTCCAAGGGAGCACTACGTAATGAAGCGTGAGCTGGAAGAGGGCCACACCTCAGCTGGAAAATGTCAAATTCTATCATGCAGCCTTCCAAAACATAAATCATGGCTGGGTCTTTTTCTTTTTTCAAAAAGGTACAGAAGTATCAAAAAGACAAGAGGAATGGTTACAAGAATGTGGCACTCTTTGTGACAAGCTACGGAATGCTTTAAGAGAAGCAGCTGGATACAACAAATGGTTCTGAGACATTTTTTATAGACAGAAAGGTTTGGAAGGTTAGCTGGTTTAAGGCACAATCCTATGCATGATTAGACAGAAAAAAGTCCTACGAGAAAAAGCCATATAAGCTAACAGCAATTATTACAAATTGGCAGCATTCTTCCCCAAACTGGCATTTCCCAGATATGTCAGACTACAACTCCCATCATCCCAGCCAGGGTGGGATTATGGGAGATGTAGTCTGACACATCTGGAAAGCACCAGTTTAGGGAAGGCTGCCTTGCAGAGCTGATTGCCCAGAAATTAATTCCATATGTGGGATTCAGTGACCAGCAAGGATGTTTAGGATGACAGTTTAGGATTGCTTAAGGTAAAGGGCAAACTGTCTTGTGAACCGACAATATTCTCCTCCTCTATAAACATGCAATATTGAATACATCAGAGCTGACATCGAATCTAAGTTGATCACACAGTCAAGGAGAATTACTCTGAGATCTGAGCACACCAGGGGGGGTCATTGTACATTGAATTTCTCCGTGTAATATGGTATAAATCTTCATGAGAGGCTCAACTTTTATTGGACGCGCAAAAGGTGTTTTTTTTCTTATTAAATGCAAGAGAAGGTCCCAAGGGATGCCTAGCCTTCTAAAACATCTCTATCAATTTTTCCCTCCCTGCCCATGAGCTCCAGAAGGCTGCTGGGTAGAGCTTGGTAAATCACTCCCTCTTGTTTTTCAAATGTAAAATAAATTACCGGTCTCCTGATCTGAAATTCACATGGCTCCCCCTCTCTAGAAATGAATATGTTTTCATTTGCACAGTTACGGCAGCATTAGCTTGCAAGATTATTCCAATGCAAAGTAAACTTTCCCAGAGATATTAGAAGGATGTTTGCTCTGCTCACTTGGGTTGTTTCACAGTAATTGTGAATATGAAGGGTTTTTTTTTTAGTATCATGATTAGGGATTAACATCCTGGGATATAGCCAAGAGGGTGTGTAGTTCATGATTCCATTCAAATGGAGAAAAGAAAAGCTGTGGAAGCTGGTAGTGGCTGAAGAATTCACCCTCCTGAGAATCTCAGCTTTCACTTATAAGCAACAACAAAGCCAACATCTATTCTTCATTTATTTCTTACATTTCTATACTGCCCAGTTGCCAAAGTAATCTGGGCAGTTCACAAACGTTAAAACCATAAAATACGACTCGATAAAATGGAATATAGGATGTTTAAAAGTTTTCAAACTACAATATAAAACCAAAGTAAAAACCAGAAACAGTTTAAAAACAACAAAAACTGAAGGACTAGAATGCCTGGCACTGAAAAAAAACAGTGTTGGCACAAGGCAAGCCTCTCTGGGAAGGACATTCCACCACTAGGGCGCCACCACTGAAAAGGCCCTCTCCTTACTAGCCACCCACCTCAACTCATTCGACCCCTTTGAAGGGTCCGGGCAGGTATATATGAAAGGAAATGATCCTTCAGGTAATCTGGCTCCAAGCCATTCAGGGCTTTGAAAGTTCATATCAGCACTTTGAACTGGTCCTGGAAATGGAAAGCCAGTGAAAATTGTAAAGTAACATTTTGTAACCAATGGAAAACTGAACAGAATGAGGGTAATTTGGTTCGATTTTCATTTGTTACTAAAATAACAATGCCAAAGTAATGAATGGGTACAAACGGAATTGGTTTTCATTACCCCATTCTTCTCTTATTTGGTCTCCGTTGCTAGTGAAGTTCCTCCTGGGAGCTGCCATTTTAATTTCCCTAGAATTACTCAGAATGATGCAACGTACAAGGGCATTTTGTAAAAACAAAATGGCAGTCACCAGGAAGTTGCCACCAAAATCAGTTCCTGCAGCTATGGAAAAATAAGATTTAAAATAGTGCTGTGCCAAAACATTCTACCACATTTTTTCAACCATTCCCATTCAATTTAATAGACAAGAAATTGCTTTTGAAAAGAAATTCAATTGTGAATAAAATTTCTGAGAAATTCTCATGGGTTAGGTTTGGGTTTCTTGTGCTTACCTTGCTTAGGAGGTGGCCAAGGAGTGTGTGCAAGTGTCCTGGTTTTCATTGTACAGTCATCTCTTTGGCAGCCTGTAGCCTCCTCAGCTTCCCAGACTTCAGTTAAAACCCACAGGAAGACATCATGAGGTAATTTCTCCCTTAGGGTGTTTTCAAATCAGGAAGCACAGGCAACCAGAGAGGCTGCAGAGCAATGGAGAGATGTGTAATAGGAAGAAAACAAACACACACACAGCACCCTCAGCTGCCTTGCAGTGATTAGGTAAGCTCAAAGAATCACAAAAATAAATTACAAATCACCCTGAGAATGAGGCAGAACAATGGAAGACACTTCCATAGAGCAAGAAAACTTTCAGGAAACTGGAGGACAGATTTAGACACAGCACTAGCTCCACCTTTTCCCCAGAGCTGGACACCACATTTCCTCATTTCCTCCCTCACACCAGCATTGTGGTGGATGCGAAATGGGGACCAGCCTGCCAACCAGCCTGCAGTTGATGCTGTTGCCACATGCAGTGGCAGCACATAAAAACTCAAAAGCCTGTAGGAAAAAAGAAAGAATCTGTGCTAGAACCCTTGACAATGGGGAGCCCTACCTGTGAGAAACTGTTGAGAATTTCTCCTCTCCCTGGAGGTTAGCGAGGGATGCTAAAAGCAACAAAAAGGCTTTCTTCAGATATGTGCATAGTAAAAGACAGCGGAAAGAAATGGTGGTTCAACTACGCAATGAGGATGGCAAAATAATAACAGACGACAAAGAAAAGGCAGAAGTGCTCAGTTCCTACTTTGGCTCAGTCTTCTCCCGAAAGAGGGCCTATGCCCCCCTCTCCCAGCAAAGGTGAAGTACAGGCTGAAGGGGCAGGATTGCAGCTTGAGATAGATAGGCATATGGTCAAGGAACACCTAATTACTTTGAATGAGTTCAAATCTCCAGGGCCAGATGAACTGCATCCTAGAGTAATAAAGGAACTGGCAGAAGAACTCTCAGAACCACAGTCCATTATATTTCAGAAATCATGGAGGATGGGTGAAGTGCCAGATGACCGGAGAAGGGCTAATGCTGTCCCTATCTCCAAAAAGGGCAAAAAGGAGGAAATGGTGAACTACAGACCAGTCATGCAGACATCAATTCCTGGGAAAATTCTGGAGCAGTTGATAAAGCAATCAGTCTGTAAGCACTTTGAAAACAATGCATTACTCGAAGCCAACATGGATTTATCAAGAACAAATCCTGTCAGACTACTCTGATCTCATTTTTTGATCAGGTAATATTCCTTGTGGACTGTGGGAATGCTGCGGACATAATATACCTCGACTTCAGCAAAGCCTTTGACAAAGTGCCCAATGATGTCCTGATTAGCAAACTCGCTCAAAGTGGGCTAGATGAAACAACTCTCCAGTGGATCCACAGTTGGCTACAGAATCGGACTCAAAGAGTGCGTATCAATGGGATCTTCTCAAACTGGAAAGAGGTAATGAATGGGGTACCACAGGGCTCAGTCCTGGGCCCAATATTCTTCAACATTTTTTATTAATGACTTGGAGGAGGAGGTGCAGGGAATGCTTATCAAATTTGCAGATGACACAAAATTGGCTGGGATAGCTAATACCCTGGAAGAATGAAAAGAACAAGATCTTTAATCATGAAAATGAAGGGAACTATGGAACAAAAAAAATATTCTTGCATATTCCTGTAATATACCAGCCTTCTGTTCTAGCAAGTCTGAGCTAGTCCTAGCTACAGAGAGGTGGGCCCCAATTCTTATCTTCTAAACAACAACAAGTAAAGCTTGGGTTTATTCCAACAACTTTTGCTATATATATATATATATATATATGGCCAATGTACTGCCCAAATCCCCCCTCTCCCTTACTTGATTTTGTAACTTAGAACTGCAGCATGGAGGAAGGTGACAGGTAAAATCTATAACCACTTTTGCTTCTCTAATAAATTATCCTACATATGCCACGGTGAGTAAACAACTTGGGATGAAACCAGAAGTTCCACCTGGTTTGAAGTCACCTATTTTTTATAAGTCCAGACACCGCTGGAATAACAAAACTGGGCAATGTATAATGAACACACACAAATCTGTCTTCTTCTAGCAACACCTTGTCTTTGCTATTTCTCACCACAGTGGTATGCCTCTTTCATGCCAATCTGCCAAAGTGGGCCACACTGTTGTGAATACCAACTGGTGGGTGCAATTCCATGCACTCTCTTTTGGCCTCTTTCAGAACGTTCAAACCACGCTCGGGTAGGTCTGTTGTCCAATGACCAACACTCTCTTACACGCATACACTTAAACAGCTCAAATGAACCACTTTAATAACGGAACAATAATGGAGCTAGAACTGTGCCCAAAGGGCCTCTCAAAATTCTCCAGCTTATTTTTGAGCAGAGAAATTGGGGAGGGGAGACAATTTCATTAAATTTTTCCCAAGGGAGGAGAAATTCTCCAACAGTTTCTCACACAGAAGGCTCACTATTGGCAGGGGTAGCACAGGTTCTGTCTTTTTTCCTGAGGGTTTTTGGTTTTCCGCACTGCTTCTGTAGGTGGCAACAGCATCAACTGTGGTGAGGCTTCCACTTTTTTAAGGCAGAACTTTAAAAACGTGGTTGTTCAGGCAGGCATTTGGGGTGGGTTAGGGTATTTTAGAAAATGTTTTTATTGTAGAATTTTATTGTTTTAAACTGTTTTATTGTATGTTGTACATCGCCCAGAGTGGCTGGGTGACCAGCCAGATGGGCGGTTAATAAATTTAATAATAAATAATAAAATAAATTGACATTTTGGGGGGTGGTATTTTTGAGCTTACCTAACCGCTGTGAGGTGGCCAAGGGAGCTGTGTGTGTATTCTCTCTCAATTACACAGCTTTCCATGGCTCTGCAGCCTCCCAGGCCACCTGCGGTTCCTGAACTGAAAACGCCCCATGGGAGGAATTGCCTCATGATGTCTTCCTCATGAGGGGTTTAACTGAAGTATGGGAAGCCAAGGAGGCTACGGGCTGCCAGAGAGATGACTGTACGATGACAGACAGGACAGTCATGCACGCTCCTCAGCCACCTCATATGTAAGATAAGCACAAGAACCCCCAAGCCCAACCCATGAGTATTTCTCGGGAATTTCTTTTAAAAAGCAATTTCTTTTCCATGAAATTGAATGAGAATGGTAAAAAAAAATATCAGAAATTTTCAGCACAGCACTAAATGGAACAATGCACTTGGCATGGAAAATGACTATACTACTAAGGCTGTGCAACACCTCGTTACAAAGCTCGAATAATGAGGTGAAGTGGGCTTATTCGGAGCAAAATCCTTGTGACACGAAGCGGGTCAGAGCAGTACCGAGGTGCCCCGGGGTGAAGCAGCCCCCCCCCCACACACACACGAAGCACCACCTCCATCTTGTATATTCAGAGCTCTACTTAATGCCTGAGCAATCCAGACAGACTGTCTCCAAAATATATCAACTTCTGAATGCTCCCATGAAGGGTCATGAGGAGGAGGAGGAGGAGGCAGGGGGAGGTGGGGAGGCAAGCGCAGGAGGAGGAGGGAGTGTGCTTTGGCAATTAGGAACTCAGCCAGAACCGACGCCAGCGGTCTCCAATCAGAGAGAGCGGTGGAGGAAGGGGGTATATATACTTCGGCGAAAGGCTGCATTCGGTTATTGCAGTAGCTGTGTCTTTGGGAGAGGGCTGTTGTGGGTAGATGATCATGTGGGTGTGGGTGCGCGCGCGTGCGTGCATGCGTGCATTGCTAGGAGTTGTTCCTTCAGTTTATTCAATTTTGATCACCGCTAGGCTTTCCTCAAAGTTCAAATTAAAAGGAAACAGCTTGGTTGTAGTGTGATCGTTCCCTCGCTCCGTGATCGTCCATCCCCTTTGGGATGGTGTCTTTTACAGCACCTCTTCCAGCCGCCTTCTTCTCATATTTCTTTCTACCTCTGACTTATTTGTTATTTGTGTTTGATTAGATTCATCTCTCCTTTCCATATTCCATTTTCCAACTAACACAGCTTTTCCTTGCTTGTTGATGCTACGCTTCCCCTTCTCCTGCCATTCCTGTGTTTGTTTATCTCGCTTTCGGACTCTGGAGAAGGCTGCATTTGTTGTTAAGGTCGACCCTCACTTCTGAGTTCTCCATTCTATTTCCTTATTGTTTTTGTCAGTCAACTCTGTCTCTTTTAGATTTTTAAAAACCCAGTCTTATTTCGATTTTTGAAAGCAAGCATTGACTTCTGGGCATGCCCCCCCCCCCCGCTTTTAAAGTCTCATTCAAACATTCAGTTTTTTCTTTCTTTCTAAATTCTTAAAGAAAGGCACATTATAGCAGCCTATGTGTGTAGTGTTTGGTCCTCCCACCCCCATGCTGAAGTGAATCATCTGTGTCTTCTCTCTGTGTTGATCCTCCCCAAACAGAAATTAAAGAAGTTTTTTTTTAAAAAAATTATAGTTTTATTTCTCTTGGCTCTTATCTTACTGCCTGCACTGTCTTGTATTTCTTGAAGTTACCCTGCCTTCCATCAAAGAACATGAAATATAAAACAATAAATTAAAGACACCCATCATTTGCTTAGGTATTTCTGCTTTTCTGTAGCTATTGTGTGTCTATGTCCTTGTATGTGTGTGTGCTAGGTTGTATTTCCACCAACACTATACATCCAAATTTCACGGCAGTGCTGGAAAAGCATGAGACACATACTATTTATATTATTTACCTTCTTATTCCAATAACACTCCACTGTGTGGCAAAGCAACGCAGTGCAATATGAGGCATCTTCGGGGTGTTGGCCGGGGCAGAGGTGGGCGAGGTGCTGCTGTCCCTAGCAGCACCGTTAGGCGAGCTGTCTGTACCCCAGTCCAGATAGTGCCTCCCGGTGCAGTAGGGCAGCAGAGCGCGGCGGCCAGCTGCAGTGCCCGGAGGTCACTCTTCGAGGAGGCTGGCGTGGGCAGGTGCAGCAGTCGCACTCTTGCCCAAGGCGGAGCAGCATCTCCTTCTGCCGTGGGAGAGGGGAGCCCGGTGATGGACGTTGGGTCAGAGGCGTCTGACGTCCCCAGCGTGGTGGAGGGCGAAGAGGAGGAGGTCCTCCGGGGTGTGTTGGAGGAGGAGCAGCAGGCAGAGGCTCCAGCACCCGACCCCGCTTCCATTCTTCCCCCCACTCGTGTGGTGCCCACCCCGACTCAAGGCAAGAGTCTGGGTCTCCGCCTCCCCCGAAACGTCAGGGCAGCATCGTGTGGGACCACTTTGAGTTGGGAGCGGATCCCAGCACTGCCGTGTGCCGCCACTGAAAGGCGTCTCTGAACAAGGGGAAACAGCCAGGGCGCTACAGCACCAGCAGCCTGCTCCTGGAGATGTCACAGAAATCCTCCACGGACCCCAATGAGGCAGGATTCTATTGAATCCGGCCCCCCAAAATCCCTGGAGGATTGGATCTCCTACCTCTGCCTCCCCGCGAAGTCCTCACCGGCCAGATCCTGCCTGCCACTGGCTCCAAAGCCCCAGTGATACGGCCGCCATTGCCATATCACTGGCTGGACTGACAGATTGCAGGCTCAAATGGTGTCCACTACGCCACTTGCGTCCCTGCTCTTTGACGTGATAGGCTACATAAATCTTTACATAGCCTATTGCATGAAAAAACAGGGACGCAAATGGCATATTTGCATCCCTGTGCCTTCACACGATAGGCTACGTAAAGATTTACATAGCCTATCACGTCAAACAGCAGGGACGCAAATGGCATCCGCTACGCTGCAAGCCATTTGTGTCCGCAGTACATCAGTCCAGCCAGCGATATGGCAATGGCGGCCGTATTGCTGGAGCTTCGGAGCCGGCCGGCGGTTCCACAGAATCGCCACAGAGCGGAGCTGGCCAGCCAGGATTCTGGGGGGGCGAGGGACGGATCGCCTCCCCGCCCAGTGTACACCACAAATGGAATGGGGTGAGTATTTCATGCCCCCCTACCTGCTCCCGCACATAAGGAGGCAGCACCAATCGGCCTTGCTCGGGGAAGAGGCCCCCACGTCCCAGCAGGCCGGCAGCAGGGGCAAGCATATGTCTGGTAGAACCTGCAGAACTCCTGCAAGTTCTCTGTCTCTCACCCCCAAGAGGTTTAGGCAGGCCACCATGGAGGAGATGGGGTGGGTAAAGTATGGGTCCACCAGGTGGAGGTTTCCAGCAGGGAAACAGGGAGAAGTTACGGCTCTTTGCTTTGGGAGTTTTGGTGGGAAAAGGCCATTTTCACCTGCGCTTAGCACACAAGCCAGCGGGCCAAACTGCCTGGGCTTTGTGGGCTGCAATGCCTTCAAGGGTGCTGGGAGAGGCTGAAGGGTCATGTGTGTGTGTGGAAACAGGAAGACATTACAGCTCTTTGCTTTGAGAGTTCCTGCGGAAAACATCAGATTTTAACTCCGCCTAGCACCACTGGTGCCAAAGTGTCTGAAAGTTTGCAGGTGGCCTCCTCTCCAGGGGCGTGGAGAGGTCCCCAAATTTCATGCCTGTATCACAAAAACTAAAAAAGGCATGACCGTTTGTGTTTTCCCAAGCAAGTCAATGGGAAAACACCCCAAACGGGCGATCCGGATATCCGAATCTCGCTTCGGATTCAGATGTGAGTTGAAGTGGAGGGGGTCTGAATTGATCTGAGACAGATAGGGTTCACTTCAGAGGATCCAAAGTGGAATCTGAAGCAGATCAGGAGGGGGGCATGCTCAGCCCTATATAATACAAAGATGTGAACATGTAGTTGCTGATCCTTTCCCTGGTAGACATGTTCATCTGAAGATGTAAACCAGCCTCCCCCAAT
The DNA here is from genome assembly GCF_057233095.1 of Heloderma suspectum. NCBI lineage: Eukaryota > Metazoa > Chordata > Lepidosauria > Squamata > Helodermatidae > Heloderma > Heloderma suspectum. Next base: position 27,901,713 of record NC_139466.1, read on the forward strand.
GTGGTGCCCTCCAGATGTTTTGGTCTGCAACCCCCATAATCCCTGCCCATTGGCTATTCTGGCTGGGGCTGATGGGAGTTGTAATCCAAAATGTCTGGAAGACACCATGTTAGGGAAAGCTGCTATAACCAGCATACAAGTTCTAAGAATTGAATCTCAGCAGGCACAGTCAACGCCCATACAAAGTGCAGGGTCTGCAGCTATAGGGAGAAATCCAGCATCAATATCTTTATGTATTTATTATGCTCATATCCCACCCTTCCTCAGTGGCTTTCTCCCTGCCCATTTATCCTCAGAACAACCCCTGTGAAGTAGGTAAAGCTGAGAACCCAAGTAGGTTAAAGCCAAGGTCACCCTGTGAGCTTCTTGGCTGAGTGGGGAGTTGAACCTGGCATTTCCCAATCCTAGTCCATTACTCTAAGCCAAGGGTGGGTTAGAGTACCCACCCTTGGCCCTCCAGCTTTGTTTTTTTTTTGGGGGGGTCATTTATTTATTAATTAATTTATTTATTTACAGCATTTATATCCCACTCCACATCTGAACAGATTCTGGAGCAATGAACAATAAAAGATAAAAAGGTAAAAGAAATAGAATTCCATATTCCAGGTCATAGTCCAAAGGCACATGAGGCAGCCATCATGCTGAAGCTAAGTAGGTCTGGGTCTGGTCAGTGCTTGGAGGGGTGACCACCTGGGAACCCCATGTAGCCACCTTGAGTTCCACAGTGGAAGAAGAGGTGGGATATAAATGTAATAAATAAATACTTTAAAAACTGCTATTTTAAAAAAAAACAGAGTACTGATAAAAACTGTGGCTGATCAGTCAAGGAAGGCTTCTTAGAATAAAAATGTTTTCAGGAGGCACCGGAAGCAACACCGTTGGTGCCTGCCTGACCAGTAGAGGCAGAGAGGTCCACAGAAAGGGGGCCATCAAGGCTCTTCTCCTGGTGGTCTCCAGTCAGGCCATAGATCCATGCAGAACACCTGGCGCATGCCCCCGATGACCTCAGTGACTAGGCAGGTTGATAGGCGAGAAGGCATTCTCTCAGGTATCCTGGCCCCAAGTTGTTTCGGGCTTTATACACTAGTACCAAAACCTTAAACCTGGCCTGATAGTGAATAGGCAGCCAGATTACTACTCCCGCCATTCCTGACCCTTTGCCATGCTGGCTGGGGCTGATTGGAGCTGAAGTCCAACAACATTTGGAGGGCTATAGGTTTCCTTCATGTGCTCTAACCACTACAACACTAGCAGTTCTTCAGTGTATTTGTCCCTGCATGGCTTCTGATCCTAGCTTTGGATGAATGCACAGCCTTTTAGGCACCTAAAGGCGGGAGAAAGGTACTGTAGGAGAGGTGCAGACCGGGGAACCTGGACACCAGTAGGCTGCAGGAAAGACCCCCGAAGGTAGGCTACAGGTTGCCCACCCCTCACTAGGATATTATCACCTGCACAATAGCAATGTATGCCCCCAAGTTTTGGCCACTTACCATCGACAGTTTCCTTTCTGTAAACAAAAGTGCTTGGGACATAAACTATCCTAAGAAATTGTTTGATTTTTGTTTTGCTATTGGGGCACTTTTTTGTCCCAGTCAGTGGAAAGTATTCGGGTAAAAAATATCCCATGGGTTTTTTCTAAAATAATAAAGGAGGATGTGTGTCTCTCTGTCAGCATCAAGGCCGTCAAATCTAGATACCTGAAACTAGACAATGCTACCAAAAATTACTGTTTTTTAATGAAATATCAAGTGCAGGTGGGGTAATAGGGCATCAGCACCATAGCATGTGGGGAGGGGTACTATAAGCCTCAGCCATGTTCCCGGTAAATCCTCCCTCCCCCCTCGCCAAGTATTTCATTTAAAACAACAACATCTAGTAGAAATCACGTTGTGAGGGTCAACTACAGTTAGACCCTGAAAAACACTGGGATTTGGCTTGGGCTAGGAAAATGTCCAAAAAGCATTTGTGTAAAGTTTCACATGACTGTTGTCAGTTAATTATGCATTCATATTAATAGCTTGAGGTGTTGACAACCCTTGGATTAAGTGAAAGTATGTTGAACCCAAAACTGAAGTGGGTGCAAATTATGCTAGATCTACTGTGCCAATGGATCTGCAGAACTTTAGAACAGTGGCTGACAGACCTGGGTGGCACTTTCTTAGTTCTACTCAGCACTGGTTAGGCCTCATCTGGAGTACTGTGTCCAGTCCTGGGCACTGCACTTTAAGAAGGATACAGACAAGCTGGAGGGGGTTCAGAGGAGGGCAACAAAGATGATCAGGGGACTGGAAACAAAGCCCTATGAAGAGAGACTGAAACAACTGGGCACATTTAGCCTTGAGAACAGAAGACTGGGGGGAGATAGGATAGCGCTCTTCAAGTCCTTGAAAGGTTGTCACAGAGAGGAATGCCAGGATCTCTTCTCGATCATCCCAGAGTGCAGGACACGCAAGAATGGGCTCAAGTGACAGGAAGCCAGATTCCGGCTGAACATCAGGAAAAACTTCCTGACTGTTAGACCAATACGACAATGGAACCCATTCCCTGGGGAGGTGGTGGGCTCTCCCACACTGGAGGCGTTCAAGACGAGGCTGAGCAGCCATCTGTCGGGGATGCTCTGACTTGGATTCCTGCACTGAGCAGGGGATTGGACTTGATGGTCTTGTAGGCCCCTTCCAACCCTACTATTCTATGATTCTGTGAAATCTGGCATTAATTTATAGAACTCTCTCCCTCCCTGCCTCTCTCTCCAGATCCAAAGGCCCTTCCCTTATAATATAGTGAATAAAACAACATTGCAAACCTTCCCCGCCCTTCTTAGAACATGAAGCAATGACATATACAGTAAATACTCTTCAGTTTTTGCAATGTTATTTAAAAGCTGTCATCTTGGCCATAGGAGGGCTAAATAAATAAAAGAAATGAAGAATGAAGCTAGTAACCTCATCACTCTCCTATCACTACCACTTCAGTGGGCTGATACCAATAGGATTATAACAGACTAAGGGGTGGGTGGCCAACTAACTTAGCACATGGGTCTCATGTGGCCAGGAATCCTTGGGCAGCTGCCAAGGCTGTTGCTTGTCCTGACCATCCCCCACCTTATTTTTTTTTTTGGGGGGGCAGCATACTGAGCACAGCTAGACAGCTTTAACTAGCTACCCTCAGAATTTCCCACAATGCCCCCTAGCAGGGCCAGCGTCAAAGGTAGGCATGGTCAGGCACCTGCTGAGGGCCCACACGTCAGCAGGGGGCCCCTGGCAAGAGCCCCCTGGACTTGCTCCTCCTCTTCACCACTGCAACCTGCTTGTTCTCCTGCCTCTCGCTCTGGCCCAAACAATGGTGGTATAAGAAGGAGCAGTAGATGCCGCTGCCTACTTGCTCACTGGCTCTTTGCCTATCAAGGAAGCAAGTGGTAGCAATGATGAGCAAGAGGAGGAGGAAGAGCTATAGCAGGTGGTGACAATGGAGGTGAGAAGGTAGATTCATGGAGAGAGAAGCCCATTGAATGAACAGGCAGCAACAGCAAAGAGGAGGAGCAAGGAGGAGGACTGGCAAGGCCAGTCACCAGGGTAGGGTAGGGTAGGGTGGGGTAGGGTGGGGTGGGGTGACACTGAGGAAGGGCTATAGTCTGCATGCCCTGCTTCTAGGCTTTCTAGAGGCACCTGCTTGGCCGCTGTAGCCCTATTCAGGCATCCTCTTCAGGCATTCTCATTCTAGATCAAACACATGAAGAGGGAGAGTTCTCCAGCCCCTCCCCTCACCCTTGTTGCATCTGTCACCCTCTACTCATGTGGCAAATATCCTGGAAAATCAGCGTCCTGGCTCACATGAACAGCCCCCACAGATACAGGAGGCTCCCCTCTTCAGACGTCGCCCTCCACGAGTAGAGGGTGACAGGAACAAACAAGGTGCGCGTGTAGAGCTGGAGCGCCCTCCCTCCTTGCGTGCTCGATCTACCCTGGTAAGAGAATGCCTGAATAGGGCTTGTGAGAAACAGGATTCTAGAATACATGGGCGTTTGAACTGATCCAGCAGGTCTCTTATATAGTTTTGTTAGGAACTTAGGAAGTCAGACCAAGAGTCCATATAGCTCAGTATTCTCAGCATGAGGGATGGGCAGACTTCAGGCTTCCAGGATCTCCTTTAGGTTGTTGCTGTGTTTTTTAAACTAAAACTTCAATTGGAGTCACATGCAAAATAGTGGGTCAGGGGAGACCTAAATCTTGTAGAATTAAGGAACAGGGTGCCTCTGAGCACATGGCTTCAATTACTGGGCAGTATAGAAATGAAATGAATGAATGAATGAATGAATGAATAAGGCTCAGACCAAGGATTTGCTTTCAGTATCAGAACTGAGCTTCCAGTCCTTTCGTGCAAAATTCCACTTCTGGTTTTCCCCCTAAGCTTTCTTCATTTCAACAGCCTAAGTTAGAGGGGGTAACCTTTGCTGTTGTTAGACAGTTCTGGCTGTTGTTAAACAGTTGTGTGTCAGAAATCTTTGCAGAACTGCTGCAGATCATCCAGAGATCTATCAATAGATCCTGATCTACCTTCTGCTGCTATTGATTCTATTGATGGAAATGAGGTAGCTTGTCATACACAGGAGCTCAATGCACACATATGTGGCTTTAGATATGGGAATGTATCTCTCTCTCTCCCCAACCCCATTTTCCAACAACACACATGTATGGAGGAAATGAAACTATTTCATAAGCTGGATAAGAGACTGACTGACAGTGACTTTCCAGGGTTTCAGAGATCTTTCCAAGCTCTACCTGGAGATGGCAGGGATTGAACCTGGGACCTTCTGCATGCAAAGCAGGTGCTCTACCACTGAGCTACAGCCCTTTGGTAAGCCTTCATCTACAATACAATACAATACAAACCAAGGATCCATCTTGTCCAGCATCCCATTCACACAGTGGCCAACCAGCTATTGACCAGGAATGCACAAGCATGACACAAGCGCAAAAGCACTCTCCTGCCCATGTTCCCCAGCAACTGCTGTACATAAGCTTACTGCCTCCGGTACTGGAGGTAGCACATAGCCATCAGGACTAATAGCCATTGATAGCCATCTCCTCCAGGTATTTATCTAGCTCCCTTTTAAAGCCATCCAAATTGGTGTCCATCACTGCATCTTAAGGTAGTGACTTCCATAGTTTCACTATGGGCTGTGTGAAGAAATACTTTCCTTTATCTGTCCTGAATCTCCCACCAGTCAGATGGGAGTACTCTTTGCCGAATGATGCCTGATTTCAGGAACGTGATGCTGTTGCAAGTAAAATGCATGATAAAATACAGCAAATTAGAAGAGGTTAGTATGGCTTTTCTGCTTTAGTATGCGACTCATTTTTCTGTATCTTCCTCTGGCACTTTTTTTATGATGTTATTGAAATAGGCATATACATTTCTGGCCATTATTCAAGAAAACATAATGGAAATTCACCGCACAGCAAAAGCACCAAAATATTGGATAGCTGGTTTTTCCTTCAAATATTGTCAACAGCAATAGGAATAATTGTAAACAGTGCAACGTTATGTATGTGTACTCAGAAGTAAGCCCCATTGAGTTCAATGGGACTTGTTTCCCATTAAGTGTGTATCGGATTGCAGCCAAAATGTATCTCTATATGCCCACAAAGTCAGTTTAGCCTCCACCTCCATCCTGCTACAAAATAGAAACAGAATTTCCTTATCAGGCATTCAACCTCTCATAAAAATCACATAATTTCACTAAACTAAGTGAAATTGCTACATGGGATCCTTGGACTAATTTCCAAAGCCCACTGTCAGTGATCATTTCAGACCTCTGGCAAGAGTGATCTTTCCCTTCCCCTGCAGCCTCCTGGATGGGAAGGAAGAGAAAGAAAGAAAGAAAGAAAGAAAGGCATTCAAAAAAGAGAGAGCAAGAAAAGCGATGGCAGAAAGAGAGAGAAAAAGGGTGCCCAGGCCACTTTTGACTATGGCCCCATCCCCTGCTGGCTCCAGCCCTGCCTACTGCTGGCATGTGACCCAAGTGACAGATTATCCCTGAGAAAATGGGGTCCTTCCTTGACAGAAAAAAGGTTAGCCATCTCTAAGGATGTGTGGATCAGCAAAAGTCGAGCTCACTGAAATTCTCTGAATTCCATCTCAAAGCCCGTTCTGACTCAAGTCTGTATCAGATTGTGAGCTTTTTTTATTATTTTCCCATGAAAATCCATGTGTATTTCCCTGTATATTCCCTGCATATCAATTCTGCACATTTTTGAACTGTATGCATTTATGAAAAGCACTCATTTCAAAATGTATGCATTTTTGAAATGCATGCATTCTTCTCCCATGATTAAAGTGAAACGTACTCATGAAATGTACTCATTTTTAAATGTACACATTTTTTAAATGTACGCATGCTGTCGGGAGTCTGCAAATCACATTGCAAGCTTGGAAATGTATGGACTTTGACTGCAGATTGCATCTGAGTCCATGTTCAGTCTGGAAGGTGTGAACTGAGTAAAATCCTGATTAAAAGTGAACTGAAATTAATTTTGCATACATTTCTACCCATCCCCTGCAGTTCGAAAGTCATGGTACTGTTTATGAAATGACTGGAGACTCTGAGTGGTCAACATCCATAGGAAGAGAACTCGAGAGAGGTGGATGGGACATTTTTGGAGGGAGAAAAAAATTGTGTTGTGCATCATTCTCCTGTATTGGAAGTTGGGGGTCCTTCATACTGTTATACCTTCCCAACCAGTGAGAAGTTCCAGAAATGTTACATAGAGAACAATGGAGCCATTTGCTGGAGCCATTGACTGGGTTCACATAACATGCTAACCCACACTCAGTGGTTGAGTGTGGGTTGTTGTGGAACTGTAGGTGGTTTGTTGAACCATGGGCTAGCATGTTGTCTGAACTCAGGACATTTTTGACAGTGTGGCTTATTAACTATGCAGTGTGGCTTATTTTTCTCCAACAAGCCACCTTGAGAACCAATGGTTTGTTGTTGGGTTGCTCAGGGTGGTTAACAAGCCACCCTACAGAAGATGTCCTGGGTTCAGACAAGATGCTAGCCCATGGTTCAACAACAACCCACACTCAACCATTGGGTGTGGGTTAGCATGTTGTGTGAACAGCCCCATTGTTGCATACTGGTGAGAGTGCTGGATGAGCAACATAAGGCAGCTTCCCACACTTATTGGGAATGTTTGGAAGCCCAGAGCCATCCGGGCAGGACTAACAGACCCTTCCCTACCCTACCTCCTGGCTGGGTGATGATCAGGTGGGGAGGAGCTGTATGATTAGCCTCGCCCATGCTATGCCAGTCTTTCAGCATGGGTCATAGAAGTAGAGCAGTCTTATCCAACCTGGTGCCCTCCAAATATTTTGAACTTCAACTCCCATCAGCCCTAGCCAGCATGACCAATGGTCAGAAATACTGGGAGCTGTACTACAAAACATCTGGAGGGCATGAGGATGGGAAAGGCTGAGGTAGAGGTACTGCCTCCACTATTGATGGGAACGGGGGAGCCTCACATACGCAGGAACTCATTGCACATTTACAGGACTCTAGATACAGGAATGTTCTCCCCCCTCCCCCATTTTCTAATAACACATGTATAAAGGAAATGCAACTATTTTATGAGCTGGATTCCTTAACAGATATACCCAGTCTCCTGTCCTGGTTGAGTGTGGTTTGTTGTTGAACCATGGGTTAACGCCTTGTCTGAACCCAACATTTTGAGAGAGAGAGAGAGAGAGAGAGAGAGAGATTTTCATGGGTCTTTTAAAAAAGAAAACAAAACTAAAAATCAGCAGATTTTGGTGGGGCTCCAAACCATCATAAAAACATCACAAGTCTCTTTCTAAACATTTTGCATTTTAATAGAGCCAAAGTTACAGCAGGAAGTAATTTCAGAGGGTTCTCTCCCTCCCCCACCCCCTAAACTGTGTGGTTCTTTTCATATGTAATTATGCTCAGAGTACATTAGATAATGCTGCTGTTCCCACAGCTGTATACACATCTATAAATCATTAATGAGGCAGTTAACTGAAACAAAACTATAAAAGATTTGCATTACCCAGCAGAATCCAGCCTTAATTGACTTCCAGTTATTTACAATTAATTTTTCCATTTGGAATAATAACAAGTAACTTTCGTGTTATATGTGTGGATGTGTATATATATATATATATATGTGTGTGTGTGTGTGTGTGCGCACGCACGCGCGCACGCGCGCGCGCACGCGTGCATGTGTGTGTGTGTTAAGGAATAAGATGCTGACTGTTCACTCCAAGTTTATACAATGAGGTCCTGTCAAGAGACAGGAACCACTTTTATGTTTGCGCATAAAATGGCACATACAAGGCATCGTTTGCACATAACTATGCATACCTTTGTTTCTGTTTATACAAATTGCTGTGAGCTGCTGCATGACAGGGCAGTTTCCCATCCATCACACAGATGAAGCGACACAGAAGCTGGGGCATAGAGGACCTGGCTCATAGTTTTCATAATCTGCCTGAAGGAGGGGACGCAGGGCATGCTGCTCCTCCATCCACATGAGAGTAACATATGGAATAGCTGTGAACACAATATCCCTGATCCATAGTCTCAAGTAACTAGTTACAATGAGTGGCCCATGCAGGAAGCCAGGGCAGGCGCCAAGAGTAGGCATGGTTGGGCACTTGCCTAGGGCCCACACCTCAACGGGGCCCACTGACAAGAGCCCCTGGGGTCGTTCCTCCTCTTCACCATTGCAACCTGCTTCTTCACCTGCCTCTCCCTCTGGCCCAGACAATGGTGGAGGTGAGGAGGAGGAAGACAGGTAGATGCTGTTGCCTGCTTGCTCTCTGGCTCTCTGCCTGCCAAACAAGCCAGTGGTAGCAATGATGAGGAAGAGGAGGAGGAGAGATGGCAGCTGGTGACAATGGCAGTGAGAGGGAGGGGGCCCATTGAGGGTGTCTTCCACCAGGGTCCTCCAAAAACCTAGAGCTGGCATTGCATGAAGTTTCTGCCGCTGCCTCCTCTTCCTCCTCTATGCCACATCTCTCCTAGGAGGAAAGGCCAAAGTGCTTGGGGATTTTTATTTCTTTTTTAGCTTAAAAGAAAAGAAAAGAAAAGAAAAGAAAGAATGCTGAGAAGGAGGATGTAATAGAGGTTTATGAACTTGTCATGCTATGGAGAATGTGGATAGAATCCTTTCCTCCCTGTCTCATAACACTCAGCTCAGGGTCACCCAGTGAAATTGCTTGGCAGTACAGTATTCAGGATGGCTAGAAGGAAGCTGTTATGGTCCCTGCCTTCAGTGGCTTTAAAAGGATATGAGACAAAGTCATGGAGGAGGAAGAGGGGGAGGAAGAGGAAGCATCTGTTGATGGCTGCAAGGCATGATATCTACGTGGAAGCTCCATACTGAGGTAAAATATCAGCTGATGGAGGGAAAATAATGGGAGAGGGTCCTTGTCTTCCTACCCTGTTCGTGGGTTTACCAGAGGCATCTGGTTGGCTGCTGTGGGAAGCAGGACACTGTACTAAATGGACCTTTAATGGCAATGGTGCCATCAGGACCAGACTCTGGGGCAGTGGTCCAGGGACCTAGAATAAGCAGGAGGACCCCCAACTCAGCAGGCTGGCTTATCACATTTTGAAGCAAGTGAAATAATGCACGTTACCATCTAAAGGAGAGGGAGTGCTGTAAGACTATGAAGTCCAGAGTCTAAATTACTTAACTTCACTACTGCCAATAGAGATCTTCTTATGTTCATCCATTCCTACTGTGACGCAGATGGGGACCGGAAATGTGCGTGAAGTCACATCACAATTCCCTGGTCCAGACAGAGGCACAATGCATGCACTGAACTAAAACGGAAGGACGAAGAGTGAAAGAAAGAAAATGGAAGGGAGAAGGGAGGAATAAGCGGGCGGGGGGGGGGATAAATTGAAAAAGCAGCAAGGGAAATGGAGGGAATGGACAACCAAAGGAAAGTAATTGAAACAGAAAGCAAGAAGCCAACACTCTCACAGTGCAATCCTATGCATGTTTACTCACAAGTAAATCCCACCGAGTTCAGTGTGTGGGGGTTACTCCTTGGTAAGTGGAGATAGGATTGCAGCCTTAAAATGCAGACATGTGGGTTCTTCTACCCAAGATAATGGGCTAGATGCAGATTTAGTCATACTTAGTGTAGACCCATCAATGGAATTTAACGAGTCCCACTGATTTTAGTGGGTCTCTTCTAAGTTTTGCTTAGTCTGGATCCAACACCCTGATTCATTTCATTAATTCATTATATGCTGCTGCATCCTGTCACTCCTTTGAGGAGCTCAGAGCTGTATACTTATTTCATCCTCAGAGGTTTTGCATTTCAAGTTCATGTCTGCCAGCATGGTAGGTTTGCTGGGAAAGTGTGTGTAGCCCGAGGTTACTGGAAGAATTTCATGGCTGAAACCGGCTTCGAACCCTAACTTCCCCAGTTCAGGCTTGACTGTCTGTCCATTACACCACAGTTGCTATGCCAGCCAATTCAGATGAAGTTGAGGGTGTGCTGAAAAGTGACTGGGTTGCGAACAAGATAGAAAAAAAAGCCATAGACGTCACAACCACTGTTGCACTGTGATTGGAACTCATATATCTACCATCATGGAGGGCAAACAATTCAAATATCGAAATGTAGACATGGGGAAGCTGTGGCTCTCCAGATGTTGGACTACAGCTCCCATCATCCCTGGCCACTGGTCATGTTGGTAGGGGCTGATGGGAGTTGGGAGTTCCAAGAACATTAGGAGGTCCACAGGTTCTCAGCCCCTGTTGTAATTCTTCTTTCTAGGTAAATTAGAAGCTAACAGTTATAATGTTATTGGTGCTAACTAGCTTATTATAAGGACTACCTTCACCCATATCAATGTGCCCAAGTCTTAAGAATGATATTACAGGCCCTCCTCTCTGGCCTGTCTTTAGCAAATATTTGATTGCCGGGTATCAAGGACAGAGCCTTCTTGGTGATGGGACCACAGTTTTGGAACTCACTTCTAGGGATTTTGGAGAAATCGGCAATGGAATCAAATGAGTTTAGTTTTCTATGAATCCAACCTGCGGATTCTGCAGCACACCAGCTTTTCTCAAATTGCACTGATTCTGTGGACTTGTGGACCAAGTCCAGGGGGCTCTTGTCAGGGGGGCCCTACTGGGATGTGGCCTAGGCTCAGCAAAAATCAGGTGCCCCACCTTATGCAAGTGAAAAGAGGGAAGTACATATTTCAAATAAATAAATACATGCATATATAAATAAAATAGTTAACCAAAAGCTGGTATAATTGATTTGCCCAAGAATTGAAGGCCAATCAGCTGTATGTAGCCTTGATGTTCTTTCTCTTTTTCTTTTGTAATCTCCTAGTGAACCATCCCCCTTCCTCCTGAGTAGTATCAGGTTCTATTCCACTGCATCATGTTACAATCTCTAACGTAAAGCAATACCAGTAGACTACACATGGGTCATTCAGCCTGCCAGTAATTTGGATAGTTGATCTTTCACCAGTCCCTGAACTTTACAGATCCTTACCTCATTCATGCTAGCCTACTATGTTAATTTGGCTGGGGAAGAGATGAACTTTGTTGAAGTTTAAAGAGGTTGCAACAGGGATGTGAGCAGATGGCAAGCATTTTTTATTATAGTTAACTGCTGTCCGTATCAGATGATCCCAAATTACATTATAAATCAGTACAAATAAGAACATAAGAACGTAAGAAGAGCCCTGCTGGATCAGACCAAGGGTCCACCTAGTCCAGCATTCGGTTCACACAGTGGCCAACCAGCTGTCGACCAGGAACCCACAAGCAGGACATGAGTGCAACAGCACGCTCCCACCCATGTCCCCTGCAACTGGTGTACATAGGCTCACTTCCTTTGGTACCAGAGGCAGCACATAGCCATCGATAGCCTTTTCCTCCAGGAATTTGTCCAACCCCCTTTTAAAGCCATCCAAATTGGTGGCCATCACCACATCCTGTGGTAGCAAGTTCTGTAGTTTAATTCTGCACTGTGTGAAGTCCTTTTATCTGTCCTCAATCTCCCACCAATTAGCTTCATAGGATGACCCCATTGGGTTCTAGTATTTTGAGAGAGGGAGAAAAATGTCTCCCTATCCACATTCTCCACACCTGCATAATTTTGTACACCTCTATCATGTCTCCCTTTACCCTCATTTTTACAAGCTAAATAATCCCAGTTGTTGTAACCTTCTCTCATAGGGGAGATGCTCCGGCCCCTTGATAATTTGAGTTGTCTTTTTCTGCACTTTTTCCAGCTCTACAATATCGTTCTTTTTAGGTGTGGTGACCAGAACTGTACACAGTATTCCAAGTGTGGTTGCACCATAGATTTGTATAGGGGCAATATGATATTGGCAGTTTTATTCTCAATTCCGTTTCTAATTATGCCTAATATGGAATTTGACTTTTTTTACAGCAGCTGAACACTGGGTTGACATCTTCATTGAGCTGTCCACCACAACCCCAAGATCTCTTTCCTGGTTGGTCACTGCTAGCTCAGATCCCATCAGGTTATCCTTGAAGTTGGGATTTTTTGCCTTTACTTTACATCACTTTACACTTGCTTACATTGAACTGCATTTGCCATTTAGATGCCCATTCTCTCAGTTTGGAGAGATCCTTTTGGAACTCTTCACAATCCCTTTTTGTTTTAACCACCCTAAATAATTTGGTGTCATCGGCAAACTTGGCCACTTCACTGCTCACTCCCAATTCCAGTTCATTCATGAACAGGTTGAAAAGCATTGGTCCTAATACAGATCCCTATGGGACCCCACTATTTACTTCCCTCAATTGGGAGAATTTACCATTTATTCCCACTCTCTGCTTTCTGTTCTTGAAACAGTTACTGATCCGTAAGAGGACTTGTCCTCTTATTCCATGAGTCTTTGGTGAGGGACTTTGTCAAACTCTTTTGGAAGTCCAAGTAAACAACACCTACTGGATCACCCCTGTCTACATGTTCATTGACACTCTCAAGGAATGCTAAAAGGTTAGTGAGACAGGACTTACTTTTGATTATTCTTTTTCAGCAGAGTTGGTCTTTCTATATGCTTACTAATTTTATCTTTAATAATGCCTTCAACCAATTTACCCGGAACAGACATTAAGCTAACCAGCCTGTCATGTCCTGGATCCCTTTTGGATCCCTTTTTGAAAATTGGTGCTACATTGGCCATCTTCCAGTCCTCTGGTATAAAAGCTGATCTTAGGGACATGTTGCATATTTTGGTGAGAAGATCAGAAATTTAATATTTGAGTTCTTTGAGAACTCTAGGATGGATACCATCTGGGCCTGGTGATTTATTTGCTTTTAATTTATCAATAAAGTTGAAAACTTCATCTTTTGTCACCACTATTTGCCACATACAATCTACCCTTCCTGAAAACATCCATTCAGGGACAGCTACCTGTCCTATATCTTCCACAGTGAAGCAGATGAAAAGAATTAATTCAGCTTCTCTGCCATCTCCTTGTCCTTCTTCAGTACTTCTTTAACTCCATTGTCATCTGATGGTCCAACTGCCTCCCTAGCTGGTTTTCTGCTTCTGATATATTTAATTTTTTTTTATTGTTGGCCTTGATGTTATTAGCGATATGCTCTTCAAAGTGCTTTTTTGCATCTCTTATTGTCTGCTTGCATTGCCTTTATGCAAGCTTGTGCTTCCTTTTGTTTTCCTCACTTGGGTGAGACTTCCATTTTCTGAAGGAAGCCTTTTTTTCTCTGATAGCTCTCTTAAGACTGCTCCTTAACCATGCCGACAACTTGGTACTATCTTTTCTAACCTGAAGCTAGTGAGAATACAATTGCAAGATATTAGACGATGCTCAAAATTGGCAGCTTCTATAGTATTTGGGAGCCATTCTTTCTCTACCAATGCTTTACAGTCTTTTTTTTTTAAAGGAGAACCTTCCAATGCAGTTTCTGTAAAAAATAATTAAATAAAATAATTAATAATTAATAATTAAAATAATGATCAATCATAAAAAGATACAATCAATTTAGAAAAATTAGTTTGGGGGAGCAAAGACCGTTCTTAGGACATAAGGAGTTCATCTATGCCATAGGTGATCTTAAATACACTGAGACTGAAAGATGCGGGAGCAAATAGCGGTAGTGGGAAATATTTGGGGGAATGACTGCTCCCTCTCCCAGTCATTCCTGGATCAATTGCTTGTAAGACATGGACCTGCTGCTGGGACCTCGGAAGAAGAGCCACCTCAGAGGCTGGGAAGTGTGGAGGGTAGAGAATTCCCATGTGGATATCCTCTGAAGGTCATAGCTGTGTCTACAGCCTTGCATGGTTAGGAAATCCATAATGTCCTGCAGCCCCTGGGATGCCCTCCCAAGGACCATAGGACTGCTCTGCTACTCAATCAAATAAATTTGGTACTATATTTTTAGCCGGTGCATCTCACTCACCTATTGCAGATGGCCAGGGGTTCTTAAATAAGGCTCCCTTCCAGCATATGAACTTTTTTTTCCAAACGGAAGCATTACTTAAGTCTGCTCATTACCTTGGGCTGCGGATGTAATAGTCCTGTGCTTTTGGATAGTCAATATTTATCAGGCACTAGCTCATAACAACAGATTCTTTCTCTGAAGCTTCTCCATTCCCTAAATCTCATTTGCTAGGGTTTTGACATTTAAGACTATTCTTGGAAGGGCAAATTAGGAAATCAATGAAGTGCTCACCAAGCTAATATCAAGGTAGCAGTTTGGTCTTTGAGGAGGAAAAGGATGCGAGGATGACTTTCTAGGGGTGCTTAAAATGAACGAACAAGCTCTGCAGTATGGTTAGGATTCCAGAATGGGTTTGCGTAATACTAATGGTATGTGTAATTACCTCGGAACTGAGCCTTAGAAAAGTTTAGCTGATAATGTACATGGTAACATTAAGGGTGGAAGCAAAATTCATGTGGTTTGCATTTTAATGTAACCACCCTAACTTGTGCTTCACAAATGTTAACCAGAACACATTAGCCTTTGCTTTTCTAAAAAAGGTAAAGGTAAAGGTGTCCCCAGCCAGTCATGTCCGACTCTAGGGTGTGGTGCTCATCTCCATTTCTAAGCCGAAGAGCCAGCGCTGTCCAAAGACGCTTCCGTGGTCATGTGGCCGGCGTGACCGAACACCAGGTGCATGGAACGCTGTTACCTTTCCCGCCGAAGTGGTACCTATTTATCTGCTTGCAATTTCTTGCTTTCGAACTGCTAGGTTGGCAGGAGCTGGGACTGAAGACGGGAGCTCACTCTGTCACACAGCACTCGGATCTCGAACTGCTGTCCTGCCGACCTTCCAGTCTGCAGTTCAGCATCTTAACCACTAAGCCACCGCGGCCCCAAAGGCCTTGCTTTTCTAGCTTCTCCAAATTTTGCGATGCAGTTCTCCAATCAAATAAGGCATACAAACATTAGTGTACATTAGGGGAAATTGTGTACAAAAATATGTGCATTACTAGGGGAAAGAGTGTACAAAAAGGTGTCTGTTAAGGAAAAGTGCTTGAAAAAAGTATGACAGAAAATTGTGACCGAAAGAAGTGTGCAAATTTCCATGGGGACTTTAAAAACGGACACAACACAAACTGGTGCAGAAATGGGATAGAATAAAGTTTGCTTGAAAAAAAATGTAAACTTTGTAGAAAGCAAAACAGACAGATTTGTCCTTCCCTCAGTAATATGGTATGATGACAAATTAGTAGGTTATGCCCAGAAGATGCATGTAGGAAACTGCTTGGCTTCCTTCCTAGCCAGAAGGTCAGCACAAGGAAAAGATATTCAGAGATGGTGTAGCAATGACTTCCAACTGGATTCAGGAGGAATGGACGATGTAGTCTATTTCCAGTCTGTGTCAGTAAGTATTGCATTTGTGCTTTCATAAGTCTGTTCTGTCCTGTTTCTGCAGCCATCTTTCTTTTTTAAAAAATGCACAAACACATTATTTTTAAATGTATTTTCCGCACAAAATATGCATTTTTGTACACATTGCATCCTAAAATACATACTTTTGTACACATTTCATCCTAAAATATGCATTTTTGTATCCAACTTAGTCTAAAATACACATTTTATATGCACTTTGGTATGCTTCTAGAGCTGCAAACTTGATCCAAAAATTCAAGGAAGTGCAAAAATTGAAGGCTGGCTGCATTTTGATCTGTGTTTCAATCCACAAAGTGCAAATCAGACTGGTTTGCTTTAAAATGTGGACCAAAAGAAATCCTAGATCATCCCTAAACCAGAGAACTACAAATGCTATAGAACAGAGGTGGGCAACTTCCGGAGGTCCAGGGTCCACGGGACACCCTCCTCCAAAAGAAAAGAATAAAGTGCTGAAATTGCTCGTTTGCCATCAGAATTCAGTGACTGTCCACTCCATAGCACTAGAGGGTATTACAATGGTTAAATTTAACCCCTTTGGAGCTCCGTAGTGGCCATGCAGTACTCAAAGGGCCACAAACATGCAAGCATGTTTGGCACTTTGCAAGCAAGCTAAATTTGTAAGCAAGCTAAATTTGGCAGTTTGTGTACTGTGTAGACCATTATGGACATCTTTTTTTTTTTAACTTTTTAAAAACAATTTTGGGGGGTGCAGTGGAGTCCAGAGTAGGGGCCATACGTTGCCCAAACCTGCTAAAGAAACTGTTGGCCTTATCCAACAAAAACACCTCCCCCGGGTGCACACCCGCTCACGCGCGCACACACACACACACACACGTTATGTTATGGCTCCTTCTCGTTTTGGCACCTCCCCTCTCCAAAAATATTCCTTTTAAAAAAATCAACCAACCAATTTCCAAAGTCAAACAAAAATGTTTTTAATACTGTAGTTTTTAGCAAGAACATTTTAACAAAGAATGTGTACTTTTAACTTAATATGGTACAACAGAGAAACTATACTTTAAAGTTTCCATTATCTAACATTCTACCATATATTCATCCTTCCCTCCGCTTTATTTTAAAAGACCAAAAGCCAAGCGGAACTAAAAATAAAAAAAAGCATCAATTTATAATCCCCTTATTATGCCGGCTATGGGGGGGGGGGGAGTTGAGTTCACACTCTCCAATTGGTCATCTAAGGAAGGACAATTTTTACATCATTATCATCATCATATTAAAAAATGTACATACTTTTCTCTTCAAAACGTAATATATATTGAGTTTCAGCTTCAGTAAACAAAGCTTAAATTTATATAAACACAATTGAAACAGCTCTGTGTTGAGCTGTTTCAGTGATAAAACTGGACGTGTAGAACATACAGCCAGTGAGAAATTTGCGGCTTATTAAATTCATTGTGCCATTGTTATACAGTAATAGCTAACTCCTTGGGTGGTGGTGGGGAAGTTAGTTCTTTCAGGGAATAATTCCGGTATGTGCTTAAAAATACTAAAACTTTTTTCCCCTCTCTCTCTATCCTCTGGGACCTGGAATGATCTGCTGCAACAGGTGTAGCTTGGTATGGCAAGCTGTAAGAAGTCTCCATATTTCTCAGTGACATTGCGTGGTTTTCAGTGCAGGAGCGGTACATTGCTTGAAGATTGTCCATGTTTCAATGCTGCCCATCCTGTTTGTCACACAGCACCAAAGGCATCAAAGGTTAGAAGGGACTTCGTTCATGAGCTATGTCGTCTTCAAAGAGTGATGGTTATGTTTTCCCCAGCCCCCCACTCCACATTAAGTGTCTTCAGTACATGATGGAAGGTTTGATGTATGATCTGTTTTCTGAAAAACAAAAGAACACCGTATGGTAATTCCATATTCATTATTTGCACTTCTTAAAAGCCTGAGTTTAAATCAATATTTATGAATCACACACATCTTGCAGATTCTGAGAACTATAGGCTAGAGAAGCTTTCTATATGATTCTTTGATAGGCTAGAGCTGACATTGGCAAGAGCCTTCTATAGTATACCTTGATTAGGGATGTACGGACTGTGTAAAATCTGCTCCGTCTGTGTTTCATGGATTGTCAGGTGCCTTTTGTTCTGTTGTCTGCCCACAGATGGATGCGAATATTTGTTTTTCATCGTGCAGAAAAATACGCAAATACTTATGTAAGTATTTATGCAAGTATTTACATAATTTACCTTAGTACATAATATTTAGCATATTGTCCCCATTCCATTCAACGTTTCTTCAGCAGAAACGTATGTATTTTCTTACGAATTCATATGTGTAAATTTTGGGAAAGTAAAAAAAAAAATCATCCGGAAGTTATCACCTCCATGCTGCCTGAGGAGGTCACTCTGCAGTGGATTCCACAGGTTGGATTCTTAGAAATCCAAGCTCAGTTTAGTCCGTCTTGAATTTCTCCAGCATCCCTAACCCTGATAGGCTAGTCAACTATAGGATGTCATAGGGATGGATAGGCTTACCCGTGCCCGGCTTTGTCAGGTGTTCGCCGAGCTGCTGCTGCTGCGCACTCCTGCCTGCTCTTGCTCGTGCTGCTGTGCGAGCTTTGTTGTGGCCCGGTGAGTGCCTGACAAAGCTGCGGGGCCACCCATCCTCTCTAGTGAGCTGCCATTGTGCGTAACAATGGTGGGTACTTCCAGATAGGTAACGCTGCATACTTGGCGGGTGTAAAGGGGCCACCTACGCAACATTACAGATGTGAATGCTCCATTCACGCCTGTAATGTTGCATAAATGGGGCCTTAACGGCTGCCAAGTATGCAACATTACTTATCTGGAAGCACCCGCCATTATTGTGCACAATGGCAGCTCGCTGGGGGAGGATGGGCAAGTGCTGGGTGCTCGCTGAGCTGTGGGGTTCTTGCAGATGGGATCTGTGAGCACTCCGCAGTTTGGGAAGTGGAGTCCAGGAGGGTGGGTGAGGGGGAGTCTGTCGGCTTCCATACATACCCCCGTCAGACTCTCGCAACATCCCTAGGATACCCTGACAGGCTAGAGCAGTCCTCTATAGAACAGCCAGATAGGTGAGAGCCAACATTGAAGGCTAGAGTCGTCTGTCGAATATCCTCATACGCTCGTCAAATATAGGATACTCCGATAGGTTAGAGCTGCCTTCCCCAGCCTCCGAATGTGTTCAGCTACAACTCTCACCATCCCTGGTCAGCGTGGCTGGGGATGAGGGGCGTTGTAGTCCAACACATCTGGAGAGCGCTAGGTTGAGAAAGGTTGGGCCAGTCGTGACTAACTTTCCACATTGTTTTCAGTTGGTCTACTCAATGTATGGCTAAGTCAGGATCCAGCCCAATATCTGGAATATAAATGTGAGATGTTCAGAAAGTGAACAATTTTATTACTAAACAAAATCAGTTATGATTACCATGCATCCTACCCATCTGCGAGAAGGCATACTTAAAAACATAAGACTGAATTACAAATCAGCATGGTTAGTAAATCATGGGATTGGGATTGGAAGCCATTTCTGTCACCTTTGTTTCCTACATTCCTCTTTAACGGAAAAAGCAAAGAGGCATTTATCTCTTTTCTTTAAAATACCTTTAAAAGCTGCTTTAAGCTCAAAAGACAGTGGAGAGCCAAAAGAAATGCAAATCTATATTCCTCTTAGAATAGATTTAAAGTCCAAACAGCTGCACCAGCAATGACTGATTTTAGAGACTGTCGTAAAAATGACCCACCCAACCAGCATGTGTATAATGTTGACACATCTCCCATTACTGTTTTACATATGCCAATACCAAATCTTCATAAGGAAACCTGTATTGACCAGCTAACCGACACAGATCCTTGGAGCAATAGCCAAGTTTTGCTACATTTCAATTTTGAAATGCATTTCAGCTATAATATGAGTGATTTATCATTTAACGGGAACTGTCAAAGTAAACTCCTAGATAAAACAAAAACATCTGGAACTATAAACAGCCGAGTGAGGGAGCTGAATTTTAATCCACATCCAGCATGTTCGCTCCATTACAAACAGGAAACAGCTAATTAGTAATTGAAAGTTTCATGTTTTTAAGAGGGCTCGCGCTCTCCAAACAGTGATGATCTAATATGGAGCCTGGACATAAACTTGAATAAATATCAATGACACATGAATGCCAGAGGAATGCACAGGAGTATGGGAACCTCGTCAAGGGAGCTGGAAGCACTGGATGGTGGAGGCCTCGACAGACGAGTAAAATTACCCTGATTTGGGTGTTCCCTCCATCCGCAATTTCCATCATGTGAGAGGAAGAACAGGGATGAGGCTGTTTGTCCCACCCTGTCCACTGCATCCCCAGTCGCCTTCCGTCTGTTCAGAAGGTGAACGACAGGAGTGGGGAACTTTCCCTACTCATGAAGGCTCCTGGTGCAATTTAGAACTCAAAGATCAGGGTTCTAAATTGGGCAGGGAGTCTCCATGGGTATAACCAGGTCCTCAGTGTGGAAGTAAGTACCCAACATGTAGAATGGAATGAAGCTGGGGATGGCAGAGAATTTCTCCACGAATCTCCGGGAGGCCGAATGCCAACGCATTCAGCCCCCCGAAATTGGTGGTGAAATTCTCCGCCCCCCGCCCCCCCCGGGATGGGACTTACCTCCTTCGAATGTCCCTCTCGGCGGTGGGTCCCGGCGGTGTTTCGGCGGCGTTTCGGCACGGGCGGCGGCCGGTCTTCCGACCGGCTGCCGTCGCCGCCATTACAAAGTTAAATTAACTTTAACTCGCCACCATTAAAAACAACAACAACACACACACGTGATAGGCTATGTAACGATTTACGTAGCCTATCACGGCTAGATTTCCAAAGTCAGCTGTGATAGGCTACGTAAATCGTTATGTAGCCTATCACGGGTGACTTTGAAAAAAAAAAAAGCGCATATGCAAATGGCGGCGCCCATGGGCGCCGCCATTTGCGTTCCTTATTTGGGCCCGGGTAGTCTACGTAAAGATTTACGTAGACTACGGCGAAAATAAGGGCGCTGCCATTTGCATACGGGCTTTCTTTTTTTCCCCCCAAAGTCACCCATGATAGGCTACGTAACGATTTACATAGCCTATCCCGGCTGACTTTGGAAATCTAGCCATGATAGGCTATGTAAATCGTTATGCAGCCTATCACATGTGTGTGTGTGTGTTTTAATTTACTTTTTTATTTCGCGGCCGGGGAGACGGGGCGCTCCTCCCCGGCCTGAATTTCAGCCAGGCGGGGCAGGGCGCCTCCCCCCCAGCCTGAACTTCAGGGGGAGAACCGAAGCACCTCCCCCCCCGCCACGAACCAAGCTGCAGGACCAGGTAAGGGACTTTCGTCCATCCTTAGCTGGCGACAGGGACATGAGAGAGGGACCAGCCCGTAGGCTGGGGGTGGCGACCTAGATGTCTAGACATCTCTGGACTACAACTCCCATCATCCTTGACCATTGGTGATGCTGGATGGGGATGATGGGAGTTGGAGGGCCACAGGTTCCCCATTCCTGGCCTACAGTCTCATGCCTGCTCTCCTCCTCATGTGATGGTAATTGTGTGTGTGTGTGTGTGTGTGTGTGTGAGCGAGAGAGAGAGAGAGAGAGAGAGAGAGATCTCAAATAGGGCTATAATTATCTTTAGATCCTGGTGGACAATGATAGGTGAAGGGGCGAGGTCTGCGTGGTCAGGGAGCATGCGCGTATACAAACACTCACAAGGCCCGGGATACAGGAAACAATTCACTGTTAGCAAGATAATGAGCAGATAATGGTAGGCCAATGTGTGGTGCCATTTTGGATAAATAAGCAATGGCACTCGAAGCCTGAACACTGGAAGTACATAAGAAAGTAAGAAGAGCCATGCTGGATCAGGCCAAGGGTCCATCTAGTCATCTGGTCCAGCATTCTGTTCACACAGTGGCCAACCAGCTGCCTGCGGGAAACTCACAAGCAGGACAGAAGTGCAACATCACCCTCCTGCCCATGTTGGATTACAACTCCTATCAATCCCAGCCAGCATGGCCAATGGTCAGGGATTATGACTTTTGCCTTTGTAGTCTTACGACATCTAGAGGGCGCCAAGTCTGAATTCGATGACAAAATGCCCACATGAACCAGTCCTATGTTATTATGCCATCTTAAAATCCCTCTCCCTTCCCAAATCTACCAAAATCTTTTTTTTTCCTTAGTGAAAGCTTTGTGCAAACTGGTTACGGGAGAAAAGAAGCTAGGGTCAAAAATTCATCCCACACAGAACATTCCGTACCTATCGATGTTTCCATTTTATTGCATTTTTACGGTATTACATAGTCAAGATTTTAAATAAATCTTTGGGCCATAAACGTATCCTTTTATTAAGTTTATCCCATAATCAAATATTCATTTATGTGGGCTTCATTCTATTAAAAAATGAAATTAGACAAAGGTGAGCCAAACGGTGGATTTACAGTAGTTTAAAGCATAATTTAATTCTCTAGGGATAATATTGACAATATAAAAAGGGTATAAATGATATTCCCTAACACTAAAATATGCTTATGAGCCCCCAGTGCATGATAGGCTGTTTTACAACCTATCGTGAAATGCATGACTGCCTTAATAAGCAAGACATTTAGAAAGGGGTTTTCAGACCCAGTGCATTGTGTAACATGAATAAAGATCTCACAATTTTGCCTGTGAGCCAAATCCTATGTTAATGATGGTAATTTCCCCTTTGGATGATATTTTCTTTCCTAACAGGGTAGTTATTACATAGTATAGATGTCTCCCTCTGTTCTATATTTGGTATCATGGAAGAAAAGGAGAAACAATAATTTTGGAGGTGGGAACCTTAAAGGTCTCATTTGATGTTGCACAGTGAAACTGTCCCCTGTGCCCCCACCACATGAACATGCACACTACAGAGTTTTACACATAATCACTAACATGTAGATCTTGTTCCAAGCACAGCCAGTCTATAGGCTTATAAAAGACATCTAACAAAGCTTCTCAGGGACTACACCACTTCATAATGTTGATTGAGGAGGCAGGTGTTTCTGTGTTGTAACTTTGTGTCAAAACTCAAAATCTCTTTCTGCATGTAGAGTTCTAGCAAATCAGGGAGAGAAATTCTACTAGTCCTCATGGAGGAGTTCTACTAGTTTTCATGGTGAAGCAGTCAAAACAGAGCTGGCCAATCAGAAAAATTACATAGTACAATACTGGACTGTAGTACTTCCAAATACTGTTGTGACTGACTGCTCACCCTTATAAAAGTATTTCCTTCACATGGCATGTCAGGGAGAAGAAAAAAGGGTTCCAGCATAGCTACTTCCCTAATATGCTAGTTATCCAGGGAGTATAGTTTCTGTGTGGCAGAGCATTTAATTATGTGATCGCCACTGGCATCTTGTAGTCATACAGTCTCCTGAAGATTGTGCCACAGTCCCCCCCCCCCCCCCGGAATGCGTGGATCAGCTCTTAGGCCCATGAAATATTTGATGGTTGACACAATTCTGCTTCAGATTACATAACGTAAAAATGGGAGCCCTGGAGCTTCAGCTCCTTGCAACTTCTCTGCCCTGTTCAAGGGCTGCAAAGATGCCCCCTTTTTTATTATTCTTCAGGGGGCCCTGTGAATAGGGGCAAAATGTTTGCCTATTTTACTGCTGCCACTAGCAATTTTTGAGGTGCTCTCTGCTGTTTTTACCATTTCTTTCAACTGCCTAACACAACATGAGAGTAAGGGCCGAAAGCCTTGCCCTCATTCTGATTTGGCTTCATAACGATACTGTGCAGTCAATCAGATTTGGCTACTTGATTATGTAATCACAAAGCCAATTGAGAGTGAGGGCAGAAAGCATTGCCCTCATTCTGGTTTGGCTTCAAGGTGATACCACGAAACCAAATCAGAATGGAAGCCATGTTTTCTGCCTTTACTCTGATGAAGCTGAAGGGAAAACATAGTGCTGAGGAGTGGCAGAGAGCGCAGTTGCTGCTGCCAGGACCACAAAAAGGCAGCAAAAATGGGATGAACAAAATGAGCAGAGGGAGACTCCTCCCTTAAAGACCTACCTTTGAGCTGGAACTATTCCCGTTCAGGATATTTAGCTCAGCCCTCCTTTTAGCCCCCATTGATTTCAACTGGAGAGAGTGAAATACAAGTACTGGGAGCTTGCTTTATTCTTCCATGTCAGAAAGAGCACTCATCTCCATCTGACAGTTGTTCTGGGACTGCTGAGCTGAAGGGAAGCACTCTCTAGCCTCATCCATTAGCCATGACTCCCTCTGCCTCCAGGAAGAATATCACGGCAAGGGGAAGACCAACCAGGCCCCATACATGAGCCAGAGAAGCCGTTGCAGGGAAGTTGCTTCATTATTCCTTGCCAGAAATAACCCCTATAAGAACTTTGTAATTAAGAACTAGTGCCATAGTTTGCTTTTTTCCTCTTCCTTCCCAATCCCTTTTCCTTTTGTGTTGTGCCTTTTAGATTCTAAGCCAGAGGGCAGGCCCTGTCTTACTATTAATTTTTGTAAGCCATTCTGGGAGCCCTTTTCAACTGAACAGCAAGGTAAAAATACTTTAAATAAATAACTACCAGTAAAAAAGGAAATTCCTAGGACTGAAAAATATTTAACTCTGACGGGATCACACTCCTAGAGTTTGTTGTTGCCTTGTTTGCTTAAGAACATAAGATGAGCCCTGCTGGATCAGACCAAGAACATAAGATGAGCCCTGCTGGATCTTAAGAACATAAGATGAGCCCTGCTGGATCAGACCAAGAGCCCTGCTGGATCAGACCAAGGGTCCATCTAGTCCAGCATTCTGTTCAAACAGTGGCCAGCCAACTGCCCACGGGAAACCCACAAGCAGGACACGAGTTCAACAGCACCCTCCCACCCATGTTCCCCAGTGACTAGTGTACACAGGCAGACTGTCCCTGATCCTGGAAGTCGCATAGAACCATCAGGACTAGTGGCCATTGAGATCCTTCTCCTCCAGGAATTTGCCTAACCCTCTTTTAAAGCCATCCAAATTGGTGGCCATCACTACATGTTGTGGTAGCAAATTCCATAGTTTAACTATGCACGTAAGGATGTCATATTTACTTATCTGCACGATTAAAGAATATCAACTCTTCATCTGTTTGGTTGTTGTTGTTTTTTTTTTAAGAGAAAGTTAAGGTGAAACACTTGCACTGGTGACTACTATTACTTTCCTTTCTTTACACCTACATCCTCTTACCAAATGAAATATAATATACAAAAGTTAACTAAGGTATAAACATGCAAAAGGAGAAGTCTCCCTGCGATCATAAAATGATGTTATTTTCTGTTCAGCAGTTCATGTTACTGCTGTTCATGCTAATTAATTAAAGGAGCTGTTGCAGTAATGTGCAAACAGGGAATCTGAGAAACTGAGAGGGCTTTTAGGTCTCCAAGTGAAGTTAAGTCAATCTGGGCGCGAGCAATCAAACGTAATGAAATCACATGTCAGTGCTAAGCTTGCAAAAACTGTGAAGTTTGACTGGGGAGTAAAAGGATTATAATTAGATTTCCAATAGGATAATAACTAAATGGCAGAAAGCAGTAAAGAGAAAATATTACTTTGTTAGCTAATGGCGCTGCTGTTGGGCCGCCGTTTTTATCAGCATCGCGTGTAGTTGTGCTAATTTAATTTGCTTTTATCAGCAAAAAAAATGCACCACTCGAACGGTACTTGAATGTCATTTGCAAAAATCATTGATCTGAAGGTGCACTTAATGACACCCTGTATGTTTATTTTATGGGAAACGGAGATTGGTGGATAAAAATTGGTGGATGCACCATCCTTGCGTTTGGCCCGCAAGTGAGTCACGGCAACTGAAAGACAGGAGCATTCAAATATAAATCTTTTCCTCAGCTTGACCATGCAACTGCCTGCTGGACATCCACATGACTGTTAAGGCCTTTATGCTGAGGAAGCTACAATGGTTCCCAAGAATGCATTTGGTTATGTACTTGATATGTAGGGATAAGAGGGTTCCCCTTCCTCTCCAGCCTTTATTTTTTACATGGGCTCCCTCTGCCTAGATTCTGGTTGAATTTTACACATTGGTTTTTTGGAAGCTTCTGAAAGTTCCACAAATTTCTGAACAATTTGCACAAATTATGGCCGATTTGCGGGAATGATGGCAAAATTTGCATAATGTGTGCAGAACCTCCCCCCCCCCAATTGCGTTAAAAAGTTCCTGGAGTTCAGGGAACAGCCCGCAGCTTGGCTCACAGACACCAAGTGAGTCATATACACCACAGAACTCTGTCGAGCCAGAAAAGAACCGGATTTCCCAGTGATGGACATTCCTAGTTAGAATAGCCCTGAGTATGATGCAGCAAAACCTTCAATCAAGGTCATTGTTGTTTCAGAAATTGTGTCTGAGGGACCCACAGCTGCTGACACCCCTAGGCACTGCCCTGCCATGGTGAACCCCTGTAGCCCCCTGAAAGAGAGGTTTGGCCACTCCAGTCTCCTGAGGGGGAGGGGGGCTTCCCCACAGCAGCAAGGAGGGAGCAGCCATACAACTCTGTCCCTCTATCGTTATGGTTTGAACACACTTCTATTATTTATTTATTTGTAATACTTATATACCACTTAATGTACTAAAATCTCTAAGTTAGGGCTCCCAATACGGGCACCTCCAATGATGCCCCCAAAGCTCTTTACTCCTTCCCCCTTCCACAACATTTTAATACAAAAAAAGAGAAACGTTAGGGTGCCAGGTCCTCCTTCCTTTTGCTGAACCAGCCCCTGATCAGCTCTTCAGTGGGCAGAAAGAAAGGGCAGGGGATAGGAAGGGAGAGAAAGAGCAGGACTAGGAGAGAGGAAGGGAAAGAAAGAAGGCAGCCATGTATGGAAAAGGGAGAGAAATAGCAAGGAAATAGGTTGGGGGAGAAAAATAGCAAAGCTAGAGGTTTGGAGGAAGGTGGAAATGGAAAGAGTTGCTTGCTTCCTGGCCCACTCAGTCTTCTTCCGTCCACACAGACCCTTCCCTTTAGCTCTCTCTCTTCACTCCCCACCTTGTGACTAGCCAGGCCCCCATAGCAGCCATTAGGCCACTAGCCACATCCTCCATGGGAGCCATTTTGTGGTGGTGCTCACAGTAGTTTGTGTCCACGGGTCCAAAAAGGTTGGGGACCCCTGCTCTAAGTGGTTCCCATACTAAAAACAGTAAGAATCACAGTTCAAAATTCATTATCTAATACTATACTAAAACATTTCAGCTTTCAACAACAATGTAAAAAGAAACAATAGGAAGCAAATCTTGAACACAGCACTGTACTTAATTGGCACACCACATATGAAATCAGTAATACTCCGTAAGACACCGTACCTTGCATTGCCGCGCTATCATGTTGGGTTCCATTGTGTTCAACTTCCATGTCTGGAATTCCAGCATCTGCAAGGCACAACATTTATGTAACTGCCTCCTCCAGCTGCAACATCTGAAGACAAATCTGCACAGGACTGACTAATATTTAATAGGTTATTATATTTATATCCCATTTTTCCTCCAAGAACCTCGAGGCTTCACATATGTTTCCCTCTCCCCATTTTATCCTCACAACAACCCTATCCAAGGTGTGGAACCCCATCCCCAAATAGGTTCAGCACCTTGGATAGCTCCTCGAGAGTTCTGTCTGGTTCTGACTAAAACCCAGAGTGGATTCACAGCCTCACCAAAATCGGAGCCACCAACCTCCACTGGTCCAGGCCCATAGAACCCTAATCTGCAGAAAATGGACATGTGCTAATTCATACCTATACATGCAAATTTAAAAAGAAATGCTAGGGTTTATTTAAATCTCACAGAAGGCAAAGCCAGCCAATTAACTTCCCATCCAAATCACACCAAATAAAATATTGTTCTTCATTAATTTGCTACCCCCGCTCCAGATCATTCCAAATCGGTAGTTACTCTGCAGTTACAAGTCATTTGCAACAGCTGTAAACAGGTGTGGAAAAGTGCAGAAAGATGAGTGGCTGTTAAGTTTTCCCACAAGCCCTTCCACACAGAGCCAATGTGGTGTAGTATTGGACCGGGACCCAGGAGATATGGGTTCTTAGTCCCCCGCCCCCAGCCATGAAGCCCAATGGGTGACTACGGGCCAGTGACTGACTTTCAGCCTAACCTACCTCACAGCTTTGTTGTGAGGATAAAATGGAGAGGAGGAGCATTATGTAAGCTGTCTTCGGTTCCTTGCGAGAAGAAAAAAGGCGGGATATAAATGTAAGAATGAATGAATGAATAAACAAACAAATACATAAATTGGTCCCCTGGGACCAGTGGAAGCGTTCCCCCCTGACCCCCAAGCTTGACTGCCATGCAGTAGCGTGGGATGTGGTGTGTGTGTGCATATGTGTGTGTGTGTGTGTGTGTGTGCGTGTCAGGAAGGGAGCATTAACCCTGCCTTTCCCAGCTACGATCCCTCCTTGAAAGTTGCAACCTGTATGGCAATTAAGCTGAGGGGGGAAAACACTTTCTATGGGCACCAGTGGGCAACTGGGGCTCTGGGGGAAAAGATCTTGGGACCCTGGTAAATTGATTTGGGACCAGGGCCCCATGAATTGTTATATTGTGGTTTTAATGCTTTCATATTTTATAGTGTTTTATTCTGCGCTTTTGGGGTTTAATTCTTGAGAACCACCCAGAGAGCTTGGGCTATTGGGCGGTATAGAAATGAAATGAATGAATGAATGAATGAATAAATGAATTAATAAACAAACCCAAGCCTAGCAACACCCCTGCATGCAAATTCCACCCCATGGGTGGGCCTCCCTTCCCACTGGCCAAGTGGAACTTAAGATGCTAGGTGTAGATTGTACCCTGAATGAATGAATGAATGAATGAATGAATGAATGAATGAATGATTTAAAAAATGCCACACCAAAGTCCAATTCAACAGTGAAGCAACCACGAAGTCCAACGAAGTTACCATTTAGCATCCTGAGACCATCGCCTGACGTAGCCTGTTTAAGTGCCTGCTCCACTTGTTCTCTCCTCTTCGATTCAAACTCAAGAGCTTCTTGCAATTTCCTCTTGGCTTTCTTCTCTTTCTTCAAGCGCTTTTGAATCGTTGCTGAAAGATGGAAATATCCAATTATGAAAAAGCCATTAGTGGGAGCTTCCTCAGGATTATAAAACATAAGACACTTCTCTGTTGACAGTCAAGTTCTGCTTTTCGGTATAGAAGACCATTATGTTCTCTTCCACCATACGCACGTTCCGGAAACTCCATAATGTTGATTCTGTGGCTATGCACTTTAGCACTGAAAACATTTCAATTAATCAATTAAGTGATGATCAATATTTCTGTCCCGCCCTTCCATGAATCATGACCAATGTGGCTGACAATAATAATAAATACCAAAAAAAATGACAATCCAAATAATTAAAAACAGAATTCTGAATTTCAGATTTATTTCCATTTGACAATTGTCCACATACCCTCAGTTTTTCTATTTTAGTTTGCAAAACCCAGATATCTGATGTTTTGTTTTATCAACCCACCCCCTGCCGAGTTTCAGTGCTGTGATGTCGAGTCTTCCCACAAAATTGAATTTCATCCCCTGAATGTTATCTACGAATATCCCACTCTGTTACCCAAACTGGACATTTAGGCTAGATAGCATCACCGATGCAATGAATATGGACTTGAGCACACTCCGGGAGAGAGCGCAGGACAGGAAGGCCTGGCGTGCTATTATGGTCCATGGGGTCACGAAGAGTCGGACATGACTGAATGACTGAACAACAACAACAACAACAACCTATACACACACACTTACCTAGGAGTAAGTCCCATCAAATTCAGTGGAACTTACTTCACAGTGCAGTAAAATGTGAGTTTTACATCACATCGGCATGTAGGTCAGGGATATTCTCTTCTTTAACTCTAAATTTTTATTTTATGCTTCGTATTATTATTTAGTTCTGGCCTATCAATAATGGAGGAGCAGATTTTACATAAATTGTGGAATGATTATTTGCATGGATTTGTATGTGCAAATAAAACTAAAATTCCAATAATAAATACTATTTACCAGTTCCATCCTTACTGTTAAATTGAATGTTGGAGCGATTAAGGGCACAATCTTATGGCTGCTAGATAGTGGCTAGATGGCCATAGGATTGGTTGGTTTCCGGGAAATGACCTTGGAGCCCGCGCTCTGAGGTCGGTTACTGGAGAACTGCCTCCCTGCCCCCTCCTCCACCACCTCGTACACGGCACAGATCATCCCAGGGCTCCATGCTCATAAGAGCAATGCGGAACGGGGCAAAGGGGGTGAGGAGGGGCGGGGAGTGCAGAAGTGCTGGTACAATGCTCCTATGCATTGTCCAGCCTCCCCACCCCACACTCTGACGTCCCGTGGCTAGAAAGCCAGTATCGGCCATCTAGCCATGAATGCAGGGCAGCTGGAGTGTGGAAGAGAAGTTCCCCTCCATGGTCCTCCCACGTGCATTGGATAGGTGGTCACCTCTGAGTTCGGAGGTGGCCACCTATCCTGATAGAATGTCAGGATAGAAACTGAGCCCATAGAGCCCCAGAGCAGTTCTGATTCTGAGGAGGAACAGCAATCCATGGGAGAGGAGGCAGCTCATCCCTCACAGGCACAGCAGCTGGCAGAGATTCTTCCTGCCGGCATTCCTGAGATAGATAGTGATCCTAGCAGTGAGAAAGTGCGGGAACGAGGCTTGCTAGATGCTTGACGCAGATGCAGGGAGCGACGTGCAATGGAGGGCGTAGAAAGGAGGCATAGCGCCCATTTGGCATGCAAGCAATGGCTGCCTCCCATGGACCCAAGGGAGAGAGGGAGGATCTCTCCCTAGCCCATAAGTTCTGGGTCTTCAAGTGACTCTCTTTCAAACCGGGATCAACTGCCTAGTTGAAGCTTAGGCCACTCTGCTGTTCCTTGCTTTAGTCGCTGGTGATTAGCATCCGAAAGACTCATTAAGCTGTAAAAGGATTAAAGCTTTGAAAAGAATCCTTTCGGCTGTGTCTTGAGTTGGCTATTGGAGTCTACTGAAAGAGGCCGCCAGGGCGCTCTTCACACAGAATTGCTCCCGAAGCATCTAGCTGTACAGATTTTGTTAAATCTGTTCTGTCTGTGTTTCACAGATTGTCAGGTGTCTTTCGTTCTATCAACCAGTCATGGACTTAATCAGACGGGTTTTTTTTAAAAAAACAGAATTTTGTTCTACTTGAACTAATGTGCACTTGCAGTAATTCACATTAACTTTTTAAAAACTAATGCAGATTTGCACAAGTGTGCATTAGTGCTAATGTGCACTTGTGCTTCTGCGAATTAGTGCAAATCTCCAAACCCACCCCAAAGTGAAAAACTGCAAGTCCATGTGACTCTGAAAAACCTGGTCCTCTGGTAAATGGATGTGAACACGAATCTGTGGCATATACTGGCTATAAGACCTTGAATAAAGATGGTTGCCCGAGTCCAGGGATTTCTTCTGGAGCTGTAATGTGAGCACATGTGATTTCACTGTGCCCTGATCATTTCAGTAGTGGAAGCAGATCTGTGCTTACAGATCTGACCCCACTAGTAGTAGAATTAATATGTAAATGCTCCATGTGACCATGGGACAGGCATCGGGTTCTGGATCAAAGCAAGTACAGTGCGTGTACAGTCCCCTAACTTACTGGTGTTGGGGGACTTCAACGTACATTCGGAGGCCATCCTCACAGGAGCACCTCGGGACTTCATGGAGACCATGGCCTCCTGGGAGCTGCACCATATTCTAACTGGGCCCACCCATGTAGCCGGTCATGCACTAGACCTTGTGTTTGTTTCTGGAGAAGTGGGGAGTGATCTGGAAGTCGGGGGTATATCCACCACCCCCTTGTCATGGTCAGATCACTATCTGGTGACGTTGGACTTCTCGGTTCCACAACCCCTCCGCAGGGGTGGAGGTCCCATTAAAATGGTCCGCCCCAGGCGTTTTATGGATCCAAATGGATTCCTGAACGCGCTTGGGGATTCTCTGGGGCATGCCAACGGCCACTCGGTCGAGACCCTGGTGGGTGGCTGGAATGCCGCAATCACTGGGGCATTAGATCGGGTGGCTCCGAAACGCCCTCTCCCCCTGAACAGGGCTCGGACTGCACCATGGTTCAATCCGCGGTTACGAGCTCTGAAACAGGAGGTGAGACGGCTAGAGCGCCGGTGGCGGAAGTCTCGCTCCAAAGATGATCAGACACGGGCTAGAGCTATATCTTCAGCCTATCACGTGGCGGTGAAGGCAGCAAAAAAGGAATATTATGCTGCCTCCATCGCGTCTGCAGAGTGCTGCCCCAGGAGGCTGTTCCAAGTGGTCCGGAGCCTGGTCGGTCCTGTGGCTCCGGAACCACTGGAGCATTCTAAGGCCTCCTGTGAGGCTTTGGCAAGGCACTTTGCAGATAAAATTGATCAGATTAGGTGTGTTACTCTGCACGCTGTGGATACAGTTAGTGAGCAAGAGGCGGCCTGTGGCAAACCGGTTTTGTGGGATCGGTTCCAGCTTCTTCCTCCTGATGAAGTGGACAAGGTGCTTTCATCTGTAAGGCCAACCACCTGCTTACTTGATCCTTGCCCATCTTGGCTCATTATGAGCTGCAGAGAGAGACTGGGTGAGGGGATCAAGGCGGTGGTGAACGCCTCCCTTGAGGAGGGAGTGATGCCATCAGCCCTCAAGGAGGCAGTGATAAGACCGCTCTTAAAGAAGCCCTCCTTGGATCCTCAAGTTCTGAACAACTTTCGCCCAGTCTCAAATCTGCCATTTTTGGGCAAGGTGATTGAGCGGGTGGTGGCGGTGCAGTTGAAGGCACACTTGGAAGAAACTGATTATCTAGACCCATTTCAGTCGGGCTTCAGGCCTGGGCATGGGACAGAAACGGCCTTGGTCGCCTTGGTGGATGATATGAGGAGGGCTCTGGATAGGGGTGAATGTTCCTTCCTTGTTCTCCTCGACCTCTCAGCGGCTTTTGATACCGTTGACCACGGTATCCTCCTGGACCGCCTGGAGGGGTTGGGCATTGGAAACACTGTATTGCGGTGGTTCCAGTCCTTCCTCTCTGGCAGGTACCAGAGGGTAGCACTGGGAGAGGAGGTTTCGGACCCGTGGCCACTCACTTGTGGGGTGCCACAGGGTTCCATCCTCTCCCCGATGCTATTTAACATCTATGTGAAGCCACTGGGGGCTATCATCAGGAGGTTTGGGGTGCAGTGTCATCAATATGCGGATGACACTCAGCTCTACCTCTCATTCAAATCTTCACCAAGGTTGGCCGTAGAATCCCTGTCCAAATGTCTGGAGACGGTGAGTGGCTGGATGGGGAGGAATAAGCTGAAGCTCAACCCTGACAAGACCGAGGTACTTTTGGTGGGAGACAAGAGGAGGCTGGGGGATGTTGACCTGGTGTTGAATGGGGTACAGCTACCCTTGAAAGACCAGGTCCGCAGCCTGGGGGTCATTTTGGACTCCCAGCTGTCCATGGAGGCTCAGGTGTCAGCTGTGAGCCGGACAGCGCTGTATCAACTCCATCTGATACGGCGGCTGCGCCCCTACCTTCCCGACCATCTGCTCCCATCGGTAGTACATGCCCTGGTCTCCTCTCGTTTAGACTACTGTAATGCGCTCTACGTGGGGTTACCCTTGAAGACGGTTCGGAAACTGCAGCTGGTACAGAACGCGGCGGCTCGCCTGATTAAAGGCAGCCGCCGGCGAGATCACATCACTCCAGTGCTGAAGGAGTTGCACTGGTTACCAGTTGTTTTCCGGGCCAAATTCAAGGTGTTGGTTTTGACCTTTAAAACCCTATATGGTTCCGGCCCAGCCTATCTTAAGGAGCGCCTCCAGCAACACCAGACAGGCCGCTTAACAAGATCAGCCTCGGATGGCCTTCTCTCTGTCCCATCAGCCAGGACAGCTAGACTAGTGGGGACGAGGGAGAGGGCCTTCTCTGTGGTGGCCCCCACTCTGTGGAACTCCCTCCCTAGGGAACTCCGTCATGCCCCCTCTTTAATGAGCTTCCGTCGTGCATTAAAAACATGGTTGTTCAGGCAGGCATTTGGGGTGGGTTAGGGTATTTTTTTAAAAAAAAAATTATGGTAAAATTTTACTGTTTTAAATTGTTTATGGTGTGTTGTACATCGCCCAGAGTGGCTGGGTGACCAGTCAGATGGGCGATTAATAAATTTAATAAAATAAATAAATAAATAAATAAGTACAGTATCTAGATCATAAAAGGAGACAGGTCCACTCTATTCTGCAATGGTTGGGCTACATCTGGACAGCTCAAAGAAGGATGTCGATCAATGAGCATGTCCAGAGGACGTCAGCCAGGATGGTGAAGGGTATGGAAACCAAGCCCTGTGAAGAATGGTTGGAAAAGCTGGGTAAGTTTAGCCTAGAAAAGAGGAGGTTAAGCGAAGTCAGGACAGTCTTCCTGTATCTGAAGGGCTGTAATGCAGAAGATGGAGTAGACTTGTTCTCTGTTGCCCCAGGGGGCAAGGCTGGAACGATGGTAAGGGACAGAACAGAAGAGGCAACGCCACTGTGGTACGGTCACCACTTGCACGTTTCTAAAAAAGGGGAAACGTGTCACCCCAAAGGAGGGCAAAAGAGGATGCATAAAATGTGCACGTGCTAATTTATATGTATAGATGATGCATATACACACACACACACACACACTTACTCGAAGCCCATCTCACCAGGGTGGGGAAGGCTGTGTGTCTCCTCAGTCAGCTGCCCAGGTGCTGACTGCAGATGGGCAACTTCAAGGTCCCCGATGCTCTCCCTCCTTCTGCGTCTTTATCTTTGAAACAGACTCGGACTGGGCAGCCCTTCAAACAGAGCGCGCCTTTAAATAGAGGTCTGTCCTCTGACAGCCCTTCAAACAGAGGATGATCCCCTGGAAAGTAGGACACATGGCCACCCTACATGGTGATGCAGAAGAAGCAGGTTTCGATGATTTTTGTTTATTTGTATTTGTTTTGCATTCATGCCCTGCCTCTTTTTCCTCTTGCAAGGAACCCAAGGCGGCTTACATAGCCCTCCTCCTCCGCCTCCTCCTCCCCGTTTTATCCTCAGAAAACAGGATAAGTTACCCAGTGAATTTCATGGCTGAGTGGGGACTAGAACCCGGATCTCCTACCTCCCAGTCCACCATTCTAACAACACCACACTGACTCACAATGAAAAGAGAGTTGGCTTACAACAGGGGTAGGCTCTCTGGTACCCTCCAGATGTTTTGGACTACACCTCCCATCATCCCTTACCATTGGACATGCTGGCTGAGGCTGATAGGAGTTATAATCCAGAATATCTGGAGGGCACCAGGTTGCTTACCAGGGGATTAGTGAGTAAGAAGTGGGAACCATCGGGAGCAGCATGCAAGAAGAAACTAGTGTTCGTCTGTGTGTGTCCCCACACTCTTTCAGCTTACCTCGGCTTTGAAGCTCAACTGTGAGTTGCCTTTCCAGACTCTCCCTCAGTTCTCTCTCCCTGCACAGTTCCATCTTCAGCTCCTTCTTCTCCTGCTGGATCTGTTTTTCCTGCACTCGGGCGTTATCTACAGCGACTTTCAGCAACCCCTGTAAAAACAGGCACAGACAAACACCCTTCTCAAAAGAGCATCACTTTAATGGACCAGAGAGCTAGAATAAGAGAGAAGTAACTTAAGGATGCTACAAAATAAAAGACCTTGAGATAACAAGTCCAGGAAAGGGAATGATGGATGTTGCTTTATTTTTTGCCTTGTTCACCACTCTGGTGCATGCCCTAGTTGGTCTTACCACTGGAAAAGCAAAACATTGACTTCTAGGATGACAGACAACCACGTAAAGCAGCATTCCTGAACCTGATGCCCCCCAGATGTGTTGGACTACAACTCCCATCATTCCAAGCCAGCAGGGCTGTGCTGGTGTAAAGAGTCT
This sequence comes from Heloderma suspectum, assembly GCF_057233095.1. Lineage (NCBI taxonomy): Eukaryota > Metazoa > Chordata > Lepidosauria > Squamata > Helodermatidae > Heloderma > Heloderma suspectum. The sequence continues at coordinate 27,937,570 of NC_139466.1, forward strand.
ATGTCTCACACACCCTACACAGACGCCCAATATCACCACTCAGAAAATGCCATGGGGCTGGAAATTGACAGGAACATTCATGTAACTGTGGAAATATGTATCTGGGGACCAGGTTGGGGGAGGGCAGATTCAACATGGAAGCTCCAGTCTTGCATTAATTACAGCTTCCATATTCATCTTGAAAACACTGATCAGCTATCTCCAAATGAAATCCTTGGGGGAGATTTTGAAGGTGGGGAAAGTCCATGTGTGTGCAGGAATTCCCTTGGATTGGGGCATTAAAATATAACTGAACTGTAAAATTTTTACATTAGTAGAAATGTCCTTGTTAAAATGTATTAATCAAGGAAGAGGTCAGAGGATGAGCCATAAATAGGCAGGCATATATTTTTGTTTATAAACCATTTATACATTCCTAGTTTATAAATAGGCAAGCATCCGTTTGTTTGTTTATTTAAAACATTTCTTGCAAGCTTTTGACCATAAGATCACCAAGGTGGCTTACAAAACAAATAACAGGTTGGATCCAGACTTAATAATGCTCAGAGCAGATCGACTGGAATCAGTGGATTTCAGTGGGCCTACTTTAAGCATGACTAAATCTGAAAATGTTGTATTATTTTAATGACAACATTGTATTATGGACTGTGCTTTATTGCTGTGTTGTACCTCACTTTTGGATTATTTTATAATGGAGAGTGGGTAAGAAATGTCTTAAATAAATAAATAATAAATTAAAAAGAATAATGCTTAAAATTTCAGTGCAATCCATAGCCTTAAAGCCCAATAGACAAAAATCAATGTTGAGACAAATACTCCCCAATGTCTGGGAAAGGAGAAAAGGCAAAGGCACCTGGTGAACTAAGAAAAGGCAAAGGCATGTGGTGAACTAAAGTTCTATTGTAGTTCTCATGCTTTTGGAAAAGGTTGCACGAATTCCTGCACAGGATTTTGCGCAGGCAGAATAAGATCATTGGATCAACAGCGCAATCCTATATATCCCTACTTAGAAGTAGGGATATCAGAGAAATCCATCTAGGGGGTGAAGTTCGATGGGTTTTCCTAGGTTCCACCCCCTGGACTTCGTTCTGGTTCCTTCTGAGAAACTTGACTCAGTCTGCAGCAAGTCAGGCCAGTTTGTGGATTTCCTGGGCATTTTGTGCATTTCCCCCCAGGTTCTAGATTTTGTGCAAATTTCTGGGAAATTTGCACAAATTATCACCAAATTTGCACAAATTCAGCCATAAGTTGTGCAAATTGCTCAGAAATTTGTGCAAATAGTGGAACCTGCATGAAAAAAATGCAAAAAAAGTTCCCGCAGTTTGAGGAAAAGCCCACAGCTTGGCTCACAAATGCAGATCAAGTCGTACATGCCATGGAACTCTGTCAAGTAAAAAAAGAACTGGACTTCCCAGTGACAGACATCTCTACTCAGAAGCCCCACTGAGTTCATTGGGATTTACTCCCAGGTAAGTGAGTATAGGATTGCAGTCTTAGTTCCACTTTTCTTGATTGGTATTCTAGTGCAAAGTGTAAAACAGGCGTTCCACAAGAGACTTACTTACCTCCACCATGTAGAATAGAACCTCTGGATCCTGTTCCAAAAGCTTATTGGCACTGGTAGATTTTTCTAATGTGCTTTACCAACAGTAGAGTCCTATGCATTTTTACTTGAACAAACGTCCCATTGTGTTCAGTTGTACTTGCTCCTTAGTAAGTGTGGTTAGGATAGATAGCAGCCTAAGTCAGCCAGTACCCCCTCACACACAAACACAGAAGTAGCCAATTTATTGTGTAAATATCATACGTGTAAGTATAAGTGTAAGTATCGTGTAAGTATCGTAATGTAATTGTATTACATTAGGCCAATCAGCAAAATTCAGAGCAAGTTATGGGTATCTAAATACCATTGTTTTAACTATAAGTATTGTGTGATTTTCAAAGTCACACCCAGTTTCCTTTGACTGCATCCAATGCACAGTTCAAATGGGGAAACACTCAGGTAGATGTATAACATTCTGAGAGACAGCAATAATAAGAATTTCACACAGCACTGGGTGTACCATAAACAGATTTGGAAACTACTCTCTGTCAAAAAGGCATATTATTTTTATTACTACCAGGAAACAGGCAATACAGGTGGTTTTACATGATTGTTCTTTCTCCTACCATGAAGAGTGTTTTTTGGGGGAGGGGGGGGACCATTAGCCCCAAATGAACTGCGGAAAATATATGCACACAAATGGGAATTCTGCACATGTTTCTCAGGGCGGGAAAAATTATTTATTTATTCCATTTCTATACCAGCCATTAGCTGAAGCTCTCTGGGCAGTTCACAAAATAGAACTTAAAAACATAAAATACAATAACGTAGTAAAACATAACATAAAACCTATGAGTTTAAAACAGAATAAAAACAAAGCAGGAACCAAGATAAAAGCCAGCAGGGGGAAATAATCACTTGAATATAACCTGTGATCATCTGTTACGGGGGAGGAAGGAGAGAGAAGGGGGACAGATTCAATATTCCCTGCTCTACCTCTGAGCAGTGTTTGATGGAAATGGTATAAAAACCAAATTGGTTCAGGGGTGAGCTTGACTAGACTTCCCCATGGCTACTCAGGAACCTGACTACCACCCTGGCTCCTGGAACAGAGTTTTCAGCAGAGCTGTGCCCAAATGGCCTCTTGAAATTCTCCACTCTAATTGTGGGCAGAGAAATTAGGGGAACAATTTCACCAATTTCTCCAAGGAGATGAGAAATTCTCCACAGTTCCTCACAGGTAGAACTCACCATTTCCGGGGGTGTAGCACAGCATCTTTCTTTTGTTTGTAAGGGTTTTTTTTTTTTGGTGCTGTCACTGCAAGTGGCAACAGCATCAGCTGTGTTGGAAGGCTGGTCCCCATTTTGCATCCAGCGCCAGGGAAGAGGTGGAGCTAGTGCTGTGCTTAAATCTGTCACAGTTTCCTGAAAGTTTTCTTTTTCTTTTATTCTTTTTTTATTTATTACATTTATATCCCACCTTTTTTCCTGTTTAAGGAACCCAAGGTGGCATACTTTATCCTCCTCCTCTCCATTTTAGCCTCACAACAACAACCCTGTGAGGTAGGTTGGGCTGAGAGTCTGTGATTGGCCCAAAGTCACCCAGTGAACTTCCATGGCTGAGTGGGGACTAGAACCCGGATCTCCCGGCTCCCCGTCCAATGCTCTAGCCACTACTCCACACTGTCTCTTCTTCCCCCAAGGAAGTGTCTTCCATTATTCTGCCTCATTCTCAGGGTGGTTTATAATGTAGTTTAGTGGTGTTTTTGAGCTTACCTAATCACTGCCAAGGCTGCTGTGTCTGTGTTTTCTTTCTCTTACACATCTCTCCCTTGTTCTGCAGCCTCCCAGGCTGCCTGCGCTTCCTGATTTGAAAAAGCCCTATAGGAGAAATTACCTCATGATGTCTTCCCCTGTGCCTGAACTGAAGTGTGGGAAGCTGAGGAGGCTACAGGCTGCCAGAGAGATGACTGTACAACAAAGAACAAGATACTCATGCATACTCCTCAGATACCTCCTAAGTAGTGTAAGCACAAGAAACCTGAACCCAGTGATGCAAATGTCTATGACATTTTCTTCAATTTTGAATTTCTTTTAGAAAGCAATTTCTTTTCTATCAAATTGAATGAGAATAGTAAAAAAAAATTGGGAGAATTTTTCAGCACAGCACTAGTTTTCAGCCCCAGCGAACAATCTTCACAGGAGTGTTTTCTTCTTCTGGATACAGGGGGCACCTGGTTTTGTGATGCATACAAAGATCGGCTGTGTAAGTAGGTCTAAGTCATTCAGGTCTCTGTCACCTTCATGCACCTGGCAAACTTAAAGCGGGGACATAAATCACTGGAGTATTTTACCTGTATATTGGTTAATAGAGTTTCTACTGATGACAATCCATCTGCAAAGAGAAAAGGCGCAGGAAAACCAGGGGGCAAAGTCTGTCCAGCCAGTTGGACCTTTTCTAGGGTTGGCTTCATGATTGGGATGGCAATCTGTACCTCTTCTGTAAAGACAAGACAGGGAAGAAACATATTACAGCGAACCAGCATCTTATAACTTGGGGAACAACTAAGGATGGATTCAAGTGAACATTTATCAGAGGAAGAACATAAGAAGAGCCCTGCTGGATCGGAGCATGGGCTGATCTCGACCAGTATTCTGTTACCTCATTGGCCAACCAGATGCCAATGGGAAGCCCACAAGCAGGACATGAGCTCAATAGCACCCTCCCACTGGTGTTCCCTAGCAACTAGTATTCAGAGGCATCTGACAGGCCCCATTATTGCAGGCTTTTAAGAAGGCCATGAAAATGTACTACTTTACTCTGGCCTTTCCCTGATTATGTTTGGCAGAATGGGCTGTCTGTTTTAAGTTTTATTTTATGCTGGTCTGGTGTTTCTTGATTTTTGGAACATTTGCTGCCGTTGCTGTTTTTATGGTGTTTTTGTCATTTTTAATGCCACATCGGTTTTTATTATGCGTTTTATTTTTGTTCCCCACCTTGGGAGGGCTCCTGCCCTGAAAGGACAAGAAATATTTCTAAAGAAACAAAGAAACAAATATAGCCATCAGGACTAGTAGCCACTGTTAGCCTTCTCCTCCATGAATTTATCCAATCCCCTTTTAAAGCCATCCAAGTTGGAAGTGAATTGCATAGTTCCATGTGCTGTGTGAAGAATGTGTTTATCCATCCTGAATCTCCCACTAATCAGCTTCATGGGATGAGCCCATTGGCTTCTAGTATTATCAGAGAAGGAGAAAAACATCTCCCTATCCACTTTCTCTACACCATGCATAATTTTGTATACCTCTATCGTGTCCCCCTGCTACCTTGAACTCTATTTGGTTTTCTTTCTTTTTTTAAGCAAAAAGCCCCAAATGTAACTTTTCCTCATGCAAGAATTACTCCAGGTCCTTGGTCATTTTGGTTGTCCTTTTCTGCACCTTCTGCAGCCCTACAATGTTCTTTTGCAGGTTCAGTGAAGTGTAGAACTTCACGCAGTATTACAAGCGTAGCTGCATCACAAATTTCTATAAAGGTGTCATGATATTGGCAGTTTCATCTTTGTTCTTTCTGCTGAACTTGGACACGACAGCCCTTCACATAAAGAGACCACTTTAAATTTTGCCCCTGAAAATTCTGAATGGTCCCCCACAAATTGTTGAAATACACACCCTGCCCCTGGTCAAACTTCACAGCAAATGCAGCCGTGAAATTAGTGGGGACAATTTCCACCCAGTCTCAGCAGTGGGTGTAGCAGGTCCCAGGTTTGATTCTTTAGCTCTCTCATTGAAGCCCTGTGGGTAGCAGGGTTTCTTTCTTTCTTTCTTTCTTTCTTTCTTTCTTTCTTTCTTTCTTTCTTTCTCTTTCTTTCTTTCTTTCTTTCTTTCTTTCAAGCATTTTAACCACACTCTTCATTTGAAACCAACCAACCAATCCAGAGTGGCTTACAAAGATTAATAATAAGACAGCCCCTGCCCTCAGGCTTACAATCTAAAAGACACAGCACAAAAGGAAAAGGGGCTGGGAGAGAGAAGGAAAAAGCAAGCTGAAGCAGGAGTTCTTGGCCACAAAGGTCTTAGGTGTTCTTTCTGGCAGGGAAGAGCAAAGTAAACTCCCTGCAGCTGTTCCTCATCTAGCTGATGTAATGAACTCTGCTGCTAGACAGAATGGATTGTACTGGGCTGAATGGTTTGGTGTTCTGTCTTGACATAAGACAGCTTCCTACAGGATGCTGAACTGTGCAACCATTACTAATTTCTAGCCTTGCACAATGTACACAGTCCTGAATTAACTACATTTTTGGTACACGATCTTTGACTACCAAAAAGAGGATGAAATACAGTAAGAATTAAACTCACCCTTCCAAAAAGAGCAACAGAGGAAAAATCAAAATAAAAAATTAATTTCTTTTAATTCATCAGCAAGCAGCAACAAATGTGACCAACAGGAAGTGAGAATAATGTGGAACGCAGTAGAGTGGGGTTTCTTTTTTTACACAGTTTTTGTTTTATATCCCAAGGGCCAGTGGTTGCTACTGTATTTTAAACATTACAGGATTACAGCTAATATTCTACCTTTCATCAACATGGAATTACTTTTCATCATCATCATTCCATTTGTCCCACCATTTTTTTAATACAAAGAAGTCCCAGAGTCAAGAAATTTATCACGTTTCTTTCCTTCCTTTAATAGTTTCTTTCCGAGACTGCAGGATAACTTCCGTTGGGTTGGGGGAACAGCTGGCTGGCGATTTTGGAGCAAAGAAACGTATGGAATGCATCACTGCAAGATGTGGTGCCTGCTAAGTTAGAAGGCTTTACAATGGCACTTGACAAATTCACAGAGGGCAGGTCGATCAATAGGTAGGAGCCAAGGTACAGGGAATCTCTATGTTCAGGGGCAGTTTATCTATGAATGCCTGTGTGGTGTAGTGGTTAGGGTGCTGCACTGGGACTCAGGAGACCTGGGTTCTAGTCCCCATTCGGCCATGAAGCTCACTGAGTGACTTTGGGCCAGTCACTGACTCCCGGCCTAACTACCTCACAGGGTTGTTGTGAGGATAAAATGGAGAGGAGGGGGACTAAGTGAACTACAAGAGTTCTTTGCAAGAGGAAAAAAAGGCAGGATATAAATGTAATCAGGGATGTTGGAGAAATCTGCTACAGAACTAAATTAGTTTGGATTTTCATGAATCTGACTTGTGGATTCTGCACCAGACTGGCTTTTTCCCTGTCAGACATATTCCATGGACTTGCAGACTGGTTTTCTAACTTTCCCGAATTTTGTGCAATTTTGCCATAGGGAAACAGGCAAAATAATAATAAAGGGGGGGGGGAATGCACATTTCCCCCCACAGGCTAAAGCATGAAAATGCTCATTTGGGAGGAATCTGTGCATTTGCGCACATGAGAAGTTGTGCTATTTCAGAAACACCCCCCCCCCAATTCCATGAATGGGCGGATGATGAAACGAATGGCGCCTGACAGTCCGCGAAACACAGCCGGAATGGATTTTACACAATCCATACATCTCTAAATGTAATAAACATAAACATAAATAAAAATCATCAAAGCCGCCTTCTTCTGAATCAGCTATGTAGGGTGGCCACGTGACATACTTCACAGGGGACAGTCCTCCGTTTGAAGGTGCCATTGACTCTCAGCCTAATCCAACTCACAGGACTGTTGTGAGGATAAAACGGAGAGAAGGAGGACCCTATCTGCTGCCACGGAGTCCTTGGAAGAAAGGCGAGATATAAAAGTAGCAAACAAATAAATACAATGAACTGCCACGTGATAGGTGTAAATGACAACTGAGGGCTACTGCTGCTGCCTGTGGTGGCAGAGCTTAAAAAACAAAATGGGGGGGAAGGCCAGTTGCCACTTCCCACTGTTCATGGTCACCCCCATGGCTGGCTCCAGGTCTGAGGGTTCCCTCGGCTTGGGGTCCCCAACATCATGCCCATGGGCCTGTGAGCCTTAGGCCTGTGAGCTAAATTTGGCCTTCCGGGGATTCCAGTCTGGTTCTCCAAGGTTCCCCAAATGGCCACCCCCCCTGGCCCTGGCCCCACCCACGTTCCCCCCACCACCAAGTTCACTGCCACCAGAGTCTGTGGATTAAGGTGATGGGATATGGATGGCTTTGCCAGAGTTCTTCCCGCTCCCTTGCCTGAAAAGTCCGAGTGGCTTCTTTAAGTACTGACACAGCAGCCCCTTTGTCCTGTTACTGCAGAAGGGATGGCCCTAGACTAGCTTCCGGCAACTGCCTAGGCGAGCCATGCAATCGGCACCCCCACCCGCAAACTCCAAGGGTAGATCTAGGCTGGGCTTTCTTTTGGTAAACTGGGAAACATTTTGCACCTATTTGCCATTTAATGGAGAGCCAATACCAGACCCTGTCCCCCGCATGTTTGGAAGCAGAAATATTATCATTTATAATAAAAACCCAAGTGTGTGTGTGTGTGTGTGTGTGTGTGTGTGTTACTAAACACTGTATCAGCACAGAGGCTTTGATAAAAACAACAGTGGAGATGAGCATAGTCATCTGCTCTGTGAAGGAACAGAAGTCCCATCCACAATGCCTAAGGGAGGTCCCTGGAAGAAGGGTCCTGGTTGCATCCTCGGGGCAACATAGCCAACAAGGTTCTGCTAGCCTCTGGGCTCAGCCCTCTGAGGGCAAAGGAAGCAGCTGCTGGGGTGTGTGAGTGTGTGTGTGGGGCTCTCACTCCCTGCCTCCAACTGAGAGCAGCAGCGGAGAAGGAGGTTATCCCGTGCCACCAGAGGGAGGACCGGGTTCCGAAGGTGGGTGGGCGGGTAGCCTGACTTAGCCCCACCATCCCCAGTTGCTCCCTTGCTCACCTCCACAGCCTTAGTCATATTCCCTCTGTACATGCACAGGAATTGAAATATTGACATCTTGGTTATTTTATTCATATTTTTTCTGTTGAATGTATCGTTTCCCTCGAATTTGGTGCCCCACTTAACTTGGTGCCCTAGGTGACCGCCTAGTTCACCTATATGGACAGGCTGTCTCTGTACTACAGGGATGCAGAATTTCAGGGCTGAGGGTCATATCCAGTTCTCTGGGGTTCCCTTTCCACCAACCACTGATCATTTAGTGGTTGCCCCAGGTTAGTGCAGTCCCCCTGCCCCATTTTAAAAGGTTGAAATGCCTCTCCTAAGGCATAGGTACTGGCAGTAGAAGCTTTAAGCTTAAATAAGCTGGTATTTGGGGTTTTTGTTGGCCCCACCCCCCTTTGCCTTCAGTCCCACCCACCACTGGAATACAGCCCCCGAGAGCTGCTCCAAAATGGAATTTAGCCCTCAGGCTAATAGAGGCTCAGCACCCATGGTTTAGAGGGAAAACTCCTAAAGATGTCTTAGACAGCAGCTGGTTTGTTTCTGGATTTGCTTACCAGATACATAACCCGGAAGCACCAGCTGCCTTTCCAAATTATGGGCATCTCTGCTTAGGGTATGTTTTGCATTCAACTTGGAATGTATTTGCTGCAAATGATTACTCAGAGTTGTTAATCAGATTCTGCTCCCTTCTCATCACATCAATTCCGTTAATATTTCAGAAGCAGGCATATGCAATGTCTCTGCCTTCCCCGCTCCCCCCTACAAAACAATCCTCTGGTTACACTCTTAGAACAACGCGTTCTCCCCTAGTCAAAGACTATATACAATTTCTCCTGTTTAAATATTTTATATCAAGGGCCGAGTTCTTAAACTTAATTGCTTGTGCCAAAATTGGTGAAGCAAGGTAAACCAAAGGGGTGGTGAAGGAAAAGAGAGAGAAAGAGAAAGAGAGAGTAAAGAATGAATTGTGGATAAACTGCTTAAAACAATATAGAACATCTCAAGTATGGGGGCGGGGCGGGGGAAGTAATGCTATTAAAATGGCCAAAAGGAAAATTCATATTGACGGAGGAGACAGGGCACCCAGTCTATGGTTTGTAATGTTGCTGTAGAGTAGATTGAAGTTTCAAAATGGTATTACTCTTCTTTAAGGAGATAGACATGGCTAAATTAGGTGCTGCTGGCTGCAGTGAGGATCAAATGCAAAAAGAAATCATATTTCACCCAAGCTAGTCAACAGCAGGAAAATAAATAGAAATAAAAGAGCTATGCAGGCAATGATTCATTTTGATAATCTGGCCCGAGAGAGATGCAGAGAGACAGCATCCAGATCTAAGCTCCCCACCAAAAGACAGATAGGACGCAGAGGGTGGGGACTGCGGTGACAGCCCGGCAGAGGTCACATCGATTTCCAGCAGCCGCTTTTGCACAGATGAGATAACCCTGCACTCCATTTGGCCCATTGTTCATATCCTACCTGTCCCACAAGTCATAAATTTCTGAGTCCCCCGAAAAAGGGGCAGTAAAGAAGAAGGATTCTACTTATGACTTCTTATGATTAAGTTTTTGTGCTAACCAAACATGCTTTGCCGACCAAGGTCACATTGCATGTTAAAGTCCGTAATAGCTGAGATAGACCAGGGGAAGCGTATTACAGTTTAGCATCTATGGGTGGAAGGGAGGGGGGAGGGGGGGAGAAAAGAACCCTGTAAAACAATTCATCATTTTTTCCCCCTGATTGAAATCACACACTGCGAAGATGAATGATATAAGCATTAGAAATCTATTTCAATCTTGTAATAGGTCTTCACATCTGAATGGTGTCTCCTGTTTGGGCCGCCTTCCTTAGAAGCGCGCAGAGACAGAGAGAGAGAGAGAGATTGAGAGACAGAGAGAGAGAGAGAGGTAGAAATGTATATTTGATCATTGTTTAAGACCATAAAAAAAGAAAAAGACAAAACCTTACAGTACAACCCTGCACATGTCTATTGAGTAGTAAGTCCCATTGATGTTCAATAGTGTTTACTCCCCAGGTAAATAGTACAGGATTGCATTCTTAACTGGCAAAATTAGTTTTTTTTTTTAAAAAAAGAAGCCAGAATAAAATACATGCTGAATGGGAATACGAGTCTCTCTCTCTCTCTCTCTCTCTCTCTCTCTAGCTGAAAAGCAAAGGTTTTGATGGGTGTATGTGAACATCTGGTATTCAGGACATATACATTAAAAAGAGCTTTATTCATGCACACATAGCACGACAGAAAAAAGAAGAAATAATACTAGAACAACTATTACCAAACCAAGGGCACAAGCAATATTATTTCCATTTACCGGGGCAAACTGAAGACTGCATTTATGATGCTTGTTTGTTAAACCTGCCATACCTTGTAATAACATCCTGGAATCTATTCAGAGGACATTCTTTTAATTTCTAGCACGGAACCCAGATGAAGAGGCATTCAGGTAATTTGTTTTTGTTTTGTTTTGTTTTTACATGTGCCGGGAAGAGAAATAGAAAGCACAATACCCAGAATTAATAGGTCAGGACGTGCCTGGAAATCACACCAAAGGCTGTGAAGATGTTTGCGGGGGGACCCAACCATCACCACATTTTCATCCCAGTCAACAGTCTTTCCCTGTGCAGAAGCTGTAGCCATGCCCCATTTACTTCACTGGGAAAAGAAGCTCCACAGAGCAACTGAAGAGAACCCCGCTATGTCTAACAGCTATGTATGTCTAATACATAGTATGTCTAATTGCTTTGGCTATTGAGCAGTATAGAAACGTAATAATAATAATAATAATAATAATAATAATAATAATATATGGGGGACTTCAATTTCCCTGATATTTGTTGGGAGACAAATTCTGCAAACGTGGCCCCACCAGGAAATTCCTGACTTGTGTGTCGGATAACTTCCTCCTACAGAAAGTAAAGGAAGGAGTTAGGGGTATACGAAACCCCACTTACCTGGCTCCGCTGGGGTCTGCGGGGGGGGGAAGGTGATCCGGTCCTCCCCCCCCCGGAATCCTGCTTGGCCACCTGCATGCCGCAGCCAGTCTGCGGAGCCACTGGCCGGGCTGATCTGCAGCAGGGCCTCCAATCCATCCACTGCCGGGCTGCTGTGGACACAAATGGCATCCTGCGTAGGGGACACCGTTTGCGTCCCTACACTAGGCCGTGATAGGTTATATATATATTTACGTAGCCTATCACGGCTAAAGCAAGGACGCAAATAGCATCCCCTACACCGGACGGATGGCAGCAGGTAGGTCCGTTCCAGGGGGATTTCAGGGGTGGTGGTGGGGGTAGTCTGTTATGCCATGGACTCCGGAGGGCCGGATTCTTTAGATTCCGGCCTCACTGGAGTCTGTGGCGGATTTCTCCGCCATCCCTAGAAGGAACTAGAGTATTGGCTATCCTTGACTTGATCCTAACCAACAGAGATGACTTGGTGGATAAAGTAGCAGTTACAGGAACTCTGGGGGGAAGCGACCATGTTATACTTGAGTTCTTCGTTCTAAGGGAAGCAAAAGCCGAGTGTAGTCAAACGCATACCCTGGATTTTAGGAAAGCTGATTTTAATAAACTCAGAACAATGATCAGTAAGGTCTCATGGCAAGCGACTCTAACGAGAAAAGGAGTCCAAGATGGGTGGGAGCTTTTAAAAAAGGAAATTCTCAAGGCACAATTACAAACAACTGCAACAAGAAGAAAAGGTGGAAGCCAATGTAGCTTTAAAAAAAGCTTAGAGATGACCTGAAAACAAAAAAGGACACATATAGGAAGTGGAAAGAAGGCCAAGCAACAAAGGAAAAGTACAGGCAGGTAGTACAGAATTACAGGGATGGCATCAGGAAGGCTAAAGATGAGAATGACCTGAGGTTAGCGAGGGATGCTAAAAGCAACAAAAAGGCTTTCTTCAGCTACGTGCACAGTAAAAGACAGAGGAAATAAATGGTGGTTCAGCTATTAAATAAGGATGGCAAAATGATAACAGATGACAAAGAAAAGGCAGAGGTGCTCAATTCCTTCTTTGGCTCAGTCTTCTCCCAAAAGAGGGTATATGACCCCTCCCCCCCCAGCAAAGGCGAAGTGCAGGCTGAAGGGGCAGGATTGCAGCTTGAGATCGATAGGCATATGGTCAAGGAACACCTAATTACTCTGAATTAGTTCAAATCTCCAGGGCCAGATGAATTGCATCCTAGAGTAATAAAGGAACTGGCAGAAGAACTCTCAGAGCCACTGTCTATTCTCTTTGAGAAATCATGGAGGACGGGTGAAGTGCCAGATGACTGGAGGAGAGCTAATGTTTACCCTTCAAAAAGGGTAAAAAGGAGGAACCTGGGAACTACAGAGCAGTCAGTCTGACGTCAATCCCTGGGAAAATTCTGGAGCAGATGATAAAGCAGTCAGTCTGTAAGCACTTTGAAAACAATGCAGTGATTACTCGAAACCAACATGGATTTGTCAAGAACAAATCGTGCCAGACGAATCTGATCTCATTTTTTGATCAAGTAACCTGCCATGTGGACTGTGAGAATGCTGTGGACATAACATACCTCGACTTCAGCAAAGCTTTAGACAAAGTGTCCCATGATATCCTGATGAGCAAACTAGCTCAAAGTGGGCTAGATAAAACAATGATCCGGTGGATCCACAGTTGGCTACAGAATCGGACTCAAAGAGTGCTTATCAATGGGATCTTCTCAAACTGGGGAGAGGTAATGGGCTCAGTCCTGGGCCCAGTGCTCTTCAATATTTGTATTAATGACTTGGAGGAGGAGGTGCAGGGAATGCTGATCAAATCTGCAGATGACACCAAATTGGGCAGGATAGCTAATACTTTGGAAGACAGAAACAAAATTCAAAGTGATCTTGATAGACGGGAGCACTGGGCAGAAAGCAACAGAATGAAATTCTGGGAGTTGTAGGGTTTTTTCCCCCTGTCTAACTATGCATAGGATTGCATCCTAAATTGCTGTTGTTACTGGTTTTTATATGTGGCAGTTCTAATGTTGTTCCCTGTTCTCATTAGAGCAATCAGATCCTGCTGTCATGAGACTTACCTTCAAGAAAAGCCCTTTGAACATGTTCACCTCCCTGCCCTTTACTCCCCTCTTGATTCCACTGCCATGATTCCATCGAACTTTACATACATTTTCAAGTCTTCAAGGACAAGGCTATCTACCTTCAATGACTTACTGGTGCTGCATCCTCCTCTCTCGCCCACGGCTTCGTCTTTCATTGCCTCTCTGCCAGGAGGTGAGCTGTTCTTTTCATCAACGAGAAAGAGGGATGCCTCCTCCTCACCTGGCAGAATTCAAGCCGCCCCAAATTTACTGCTTTAACCTTGCAATTCGGGTGCCAAATTTAAAGTCCCAGCATTCCCCCCCCCATGCCCTTAATTACACTCCTCTTGATGCAAAGGGTCAAAATGAATGCAATTTGAGGAGTAGCTGATTAATCCAGTTGCTGAGTTTTAAATCAAACTTTGGAATCATTTTAAAAGGAATGATTTATATTGCCCAATGTTGGTGAGCAGTTCCTTCCTTTTGCTCTCCGGTGGTGTGAGTTGTGATAAAGTGCTTAAGCATTATGTACACAGTTCCATGGCATCCTAAAAGCTTTGCAGATGACATCAAACCAGAAAAGCAGCTAACCTATGATTGCCTTATTTTCCAGTTCCCCATTATTTACGATGATGATTTATTATTCGTATAGCACCATCAAAGTAACAACAGGAAAATAAATTCCTGCCCCAAAGCACTTACAATCCTTCCCCTTTTCCCCAGACCACCGATCATTTAGTGGTTTCCTGGCTTTCATTCTGCCCGCCCCCATCCAAAAGGTGGAAACTTCTCTCCTAAGGCATAATTACTGGCAGTATAGGAATTTTAAGCTAAAATATGCTGGTATTTGGGGGCATTTGGGGCCCCACTCATTTTGCCTTTGGCCCCACCCCCTTTGCCTCCAGCCCCACCTACCACTGCAGTGCAGCACCCAAGAGCTTTTCCAAAATTGGATTTGGCCCTTGGGCTGAAAGAGGTTCCCCACCCGTTTGAATTGCACATATGTAGACTTATGGACAAACTAAAAACACAGAAGGAGGTGAGCATCCAAAGTAAATCACAAAGAAGAGAAACAGGTTCTCAGGATGCCAAAAACCTATTATTATTATTGTTGTTGTTGTTGTTGTTATAGGGCTTCCTACTATATATATAAATTTATATATAATCCTGAGAAGCTATTTCTCTTCTTTGTGATTTGTGGCCAAACTAGTCATGATGTTGTTCACATAGTTCACCCTTGTGTTTCTGTTTTCTTAAAATAATAAAATAAATAAGTAATAATAATAATAGAAAACAGAAGGAGGTGAGCATCCAAAGTAAATCACAAAGAAGACAAACAGGTTCTTAGGATGCCAAAAAAATGTATTATTATTTCTATTTCTATTTTGATTGCTGTTGTTGTTGTAGGAAGCCCTACAATAATTTTTACTGTAGGGCTTCCTACTATCTATATCTATATCTATATATCTCCTGAGAACCTGTTCCTTTTCTTTGTGATTTATGGCCGAACTAGTCATGATCTTGGTCACATAGTTCACTGTTCTGTTGCTGTTTCCTTAAAATAACAACAATAACAGCAGTGGCCAGCAGCCGGGGGGGGAGGGGGGCTTACAAACTGGATTGGGACCATGTGTGTAGGAGGGGACCCTTGGCCCCTGCCATAGTCCCAATCCAAATCAGCCTCCTCCTACTAGTAATGGGAGGAAACCTCCCGTTGCTGTCAGTGTACTCTTTCTTCCTATTGCACAACAGGTGCAAAGGTTTAACTACCTCCACCCATGCCATTGTCCCTCTTTGGCTGTCCTTCCTCTCCCCACCTTCAGAACAGCTGACAAATGCAAACATACAGTTGTTTTCATCATGTTGATTAGGTGCATGTAGAAAGCCATGGCTGTAACAGATTCATATGTTTATTTCAGGTAGGAATGTTGGAGAAATCCGCAGTGGATTTAAATAAGTTCAGATTTCTATGAATCTGACTTGCAGAATCTGCAGTGGACTGGCTTTTCCCGAATCACATGGATTCCTTGGATCGGTTTTTCAATGGGGGGGATTTGCTCTAATTCATATTAATGCTAATGTGCATCAGTGCATGAGCGCAAGTGTGCATGACCGCTAATGCACATGTGCATTTGCACAAGTGAGCAAGTGTGCGTTAGCTCTAATGCGAATTAACTCAAGAATGAAAAGAATCTGATTTTGTCAATGAATGGATGACAGAATGAAAGCCGCCTGACAATCCGTGAAACACAGAAGGAACAGATTTAGCAAAAGTCATACATCCCTGATTTCAAGTGTTTACATCTCACCTTTCCATCAAATCTTCAAGGCAGCAAAACGTAACAAGGCTTTCAACATAGCAAATTCCTTTGTATAAATAAAAAGGAATCTATGAGAATGGACTGTGTGTGTATACATTAGAACTGTGGACAAATGGCCTCTCAAAATTCTCCAGCCTATTCATAGGCAGAGAAATTGGTGGGACAATTTCACCGAACTTCTCCTAGGGGAGGATACATTCTCCCACAGTTTCTCACAGACAGGGCTCATTATTGGCAGGGGTTGTAGCACGGTTTCTTTCTTTTTTTCCTGAAGGTTTTTGGTTTATTGCACTGCTTCTGTAGTGTTGAGGCTTCCACTTTTTTGAAGCAGAAATTTGAATTTCTTTTTGTGTTCTTTTTGAGCTTCCCTAATCACTGCAAGGTGGCCAAGGGTGCTGTGTGTGTTTTCTCTCTCTCTATTACACATCTTTCCATTGCTCTGCAGCCTCCCAGGCCACCTGCACTTTCTGAACTGAAAAAGCCCCATGGGAGGAATGGCCTCATGATGTCTTCCTCATGATGGCTTTAACTGAAGTGCAGGAAGCCAAGGAAGCCACAGGCTGCCAAAGGGTTTATTGTACAATGACAGACAGGGCACTCATGCACACTCCTCGGCCACCTCATAAGTAAGGTAAGCACAAGAATGCTGAACCCAACCCATGAGAATTTCTCTGAAATTTCTCCTCCTTCGAATTTCTGTTTGAAAGCAATTTCTTTTCTATGAAATTGAAATGGTCGAAAAAATGTGGCAGGAATTTTTGGCACAGCACTAGTACACACACACACACACACACACACGCACACACGCACATACACTCCATTCTGTAGAGCTATTTTTGTCAAAGGAGTTTTATTTTGAATAAATAAAACAAGCACTTTGAAAACAGCAGGACAATGCGCAAAGATTATGGCACAAATGGAGAATTATGCCGGTAGAATGTGAAATGACAACTTACACTTGTGGTGTGATCCATCCACTTGTTAACAACAATGCTAGGATAATTTATACAGTCGTGACATTTACCTAAATGTGGCTCCCATTAATAACACTGAAAATTATACCTATTTATAACTGGGTACATATTTACAATAGACTTCAATGCCATAAGTTCCTGTCAACAGATTAAAAATATATATATATTATTCGGACTTAAATCATCAAGGGAAGGGGGAAGCACAATCTTCCAGTTAGAAGTAAGCATTTCTTGGCAACCTTGGATAAGAATTTGTGAAGAAGCCCTGCTTACCTGTGGCCCCCATTTGCACCAGCCTGCTGCTGCAGGGACCAATCAGGATCCTCCTTCTAGCCACATAGCCAGTGGCCCACGGAGCATCTCAGCTGTGCTGCAGGATGGGAGTGCTCCATGGACCAATCAGCAGTGCTGACTGAGAGAAGGTTACAACTGCTTTGATTGTTTCGCTTGGAAAAAAGAAGAGTAAGGGGAGACATGATAGAGGTCTACCAAAGTATGCATGGTGTAGAGAATGTCGACAGGGAGACATTTTGTTCTCCCTCTCCCACAATACTAGCACCCAAAGGGGTCATCCTATAAAGCAGATAGGATGACACCCAAAGGGGTCATCATCAGCAGCCCTTCTCCGTGAGCCCCTGCCAAAGGAAGTGAGGCGGGTGGCTACTAGGAGGAGGGCTTTTTCTGTTGTGGCACCCCGGCTCTGGAATGAGCTCTCTAGTGAGGTTTGCCTGGCGCCTACATTGTACTCCTTTCGGCGCCAGGTGAAGACCTTTTTATTTTCCCAGGCATTTTAGCTTTCTAAATTTTTATCTTTGCTGTTTTAAATCTGTATTTTAAACTCCTGTACTGCTGCTAGGTTTTATTGTGGTTGTATTGTTATATTGTGGTTTTAATGTTCTATATATTTTAAATTGTTTTATTGTGTGTTGTTTGGTTTTAGTTTTTGTGAACCGCCCAGAGAGCTTCGGCTATTGGGCAGTATAGAAATAAATAAATAAATAAATAAATAAATAAAATAAGCAGATTGGTGGGAGATTCAGGACAGATAAAAGGAAGGACTTCTTCACATCGCGCATAGTTAAACTATGGAACTCACTACCATGGGATGTAGTGATGGCCAGCAATTTGGAGGGCTTTAAAAGGGGGTTGGACAAATTCATGGAGGAGAAGGCTATCAGTGGCTGCTAGTCTTGGTGGCTGTGTTCTACCTCCAGTACCAGAGGCAGTGAGCCCATGTGCAGCAGTTGCTGGGTGATGTTGCACTCATGTCTTGCTTCTGGGTTCCTGGTTGACAGCTGACTGGCCACTGTGTGAACAGAATGCTGGACTAGATGAACCCCTGGTCTGATCTAGCATGGCTCTTCTTATGTTCTTACAATTAGTTCCAGGGGGAGGGTCTGGGGGGAGGGCTGACCTAGGAGGGAGAGTTCCCTCTCAGGTCCACTCCCAGCTTATATATGAGAGGCCTCCATGTGGTTCTGGTCCATGCTGACACAGAGTTGCTCGCCCACCCACCCTAGCTTGGCTTTATTGCTGCTATGGATAGAAGTTAGTCACTGGTTGATGGGGCTGGGAAGGCATTTTACCTGCTGGCTTGACTGGGAAGTATGTTGCAGGGGGTTTACCTTACCTATAGGACCATCATCGTTGGCCTCACTGCTTGTGTTATCACCTCTATCACAACAGTGTTGTGGGCACAGGGCTGAATCCATTTCAGTGGGGTAAGCGGGGCTCGGGTCACCCTGATCCTCTAAAGGGGGTCCCCATAAGGGACCTTGGGGGTGAGGCAACAAGACCCCAGCCCAGCTCAGGGGGCTGGCATGCCTGCCACACACCCAGGTCACAGGATGGGCCCATGTCATCAGTCCATGCTGAATGGGCCACAATATCTGGTCACTCCCAACATTTCAGGCTGGGATGGGTCATTGGCCAGCAGGTGGGCTGCTCAGTGATTGGATCCATGCTCCATGCCAGAACCTCTTTCAGCCCAGGGACTGAATTTTGGAGTAGCTCTCGAGGCCACATACTAGTGGTTGGCAGGGCCAAAGGCAAAGCAGGTGAGGCCAAAGAGAAAAAGACCAGCGTATTGTAGCTTAAAGCTCTTACTGCCAGGAACCAGTGCCAGCCCTACTGTTAGGTAGAGTGAAGCTGTTACCTCAGGTGGCAGATACTGGGAGATGGCAGAAAGGTGTTGGAGGAGAGACCGGTATGCCATTTGACCTGCTCTGCACCTCCTAAGTTAGCCTGCTGCCTTCGGTGGAGGATGCTGTTTTATCGTCAGTGTTAAGACAGAATCACCTGCCAGTAGGGATGGGGGAGAATTTCTTGCTGAAACTTCGGGGGGCCGAGTGCCAACGTATTCGGCCCCCCGAAGTAGTTTCGGGGAGAAATTCTCTGCCCCCCCGCCCCCCGCACCCCCCCCCCCGGGATGGGACTTACCTTTCCCGAATGTCGCTCCCGGTGGCGGGTCGCAGCGGCGGTTCGGCAGGGCTTCGACAGGGGTGGGGGCGGCAGCCGGTCTTTTGACTGGCTGCCGCTGCCACCATTCCAAGAAAAGTAAAAAAAAAAAAATGCCCCGTGATAGGCTACGTGACAATTAACGTAGCCTATCACGGCTAGATTTGCAAAGTCAGCCGTGATAGGCTACGTAAATCGTCACGTAGCCTATCACGGGGGCGTTTGTTTTTTTTTTACTTTTTATTTCGCGGCCGGGCGAGGTGAGGCGCCTCCTCCCCGGCCTGAATTTTGGCCAGGCGAGGCGGGAAGCCTCCCCCCCCGGCCTGAACTTCGGGGGGAGCAGCGAAGCGCCTCCCCCCCACCGCGAAGCAAGCTGTGAGACCAGGTAAGTGACTTTCGTACACTCCTACCTGCCAGTCCAGTCAACTGTTGTACATGGAATGGGAAGGGGCACCTTCTTGTCCTTTGCCTCAGGCAGCAAAATGTCTTGGGACGGCCCTGTCAGTAACTAATTAATGGGACTGACATTTCAACCTTTTAGAATGGAGAAAGGACAGCACAAAAGCTGAGAACTCACCAAACAGACAGTGGTTGGGGGGAAGGGGGGACAAGGGAAGGGCGTGGCCACCTGGGGAACCCCCAAGGGCTGGATTAGGGGTCCATGTGGGCCATATTACACCATGCCAAGCTCTCTAAGGTGTAACCGATTAAAGTTGTGGTCATTTATAACCCGCTCCTAAATATGTGTGGTTGGTGTTCCCCCTCCTTTCCTCCCTGCTCCCAATATGTACAGCTGGTGCAAACATAGTTCATTGGGACTGGTGAGAAACTTCAGGGAAGCTGGAGAAACAAATGAATCCAAATGTCCTCCTGTGACGTCTTGACCCTTGCAGCTACTGAGGAAGTTATATGAAAAGGGGGAACCTGGATAAGTTTGAAGATATTTGGCTTTCTCAAATTCTCTGGGGATTGATAGGGTGGCTGGGACCTCTGTTTACCTGGGATAGCTGATTGAGAATCTCAGAAACTGCTCCACCTTTTTAATTATTGTTGTTGTCAGTATCTTCATTTTATTTATACCTCCCTCTTTCACCTCTTTTTTCCTATTTGTTTATAAATTTAGTCATCTGTGCCTTACCTGGGCAGGAGTTTAGCTTAGGAGACACTGGGCCGGCCACATGGCCTATGAAGCTCTGTCTTCTATACCTCATTGCCACCACCTTAGCATCTCACTCTGCCTAATGGTAAAGCCAGGCCTGAAGCACCAGCTCCCAGGTTCAGTCCCTGGCATCTCCAGTTAAAAAAGATCAGGCTGCAGGTAATGCGAAAGTCCTTTGCTGGTGACCCCGGAAAGCTTCTGCCAATCAGAGTAGACAACACAGAGCAATATGGACTAACTGACCTGGTATAAGGCAGCTTTCTATGTGCGTATAGAATTTGCACACCTTTTCACATTAAACTTTTCCCTGTCCAATACACAATCTTCTCATCAAGTCGTTTTGTTTTGTTTTCAGCTCAAATAAGATTTGGTGTGTGTGTATGTGTGTGTGTGGGGGGGGGAGGTTGTTGTTTCCCACTAAGATTTCAAAAACTCTCATATGGGTAGGCAAAACTTGCCAAGAGGGAAAAAGAAAAATATTCTAAAGAATCTTGAGTTTCCTTGGCAGATTCAGCCTTTCCATATTAATGTCGAGATGATTCTTTCCCCAGCTATTTTGTTGCAAATATTTATGACTCCATATGGAACAACAGATGTTCAAGGGAAGGCATGGCAGAGAAGACTTCATTTTCAGCAATTATCCCGCTACTTGTTGTCACACTGTAGGTGGTTTTAGTGCATCTCTTTAAAAACCACCCGGTCCCTCTCACATGCTGTAAGGACAACAGAGATCATTACGCCCTGCTTTAATACTTTTGCTTAGAAATGAGTGTCATTCGTTTCACTGAGCCTTGATTCCACTCAGGGCCGGCGTCAAAGGTAGGAATGGTTGGGCACCTGCCAAGGGTCCTCACCCCAATGGAGGCCCACTGACAAACGCCCCCTAGACATGCTCCTCTTCTTCACCATTGCAACCTGCTTGTTCACCTGCTTCTGGCCCTGATAACAATGGTGGTGAGAAGGAGGAGCGGGAGATACCACGGCCTTCTCACTCGCTGGCTTTCTGCCTGTCACTGTGACAGCAATGATGAGAAAGAGGATGAGGAGCTATAACAGCTAATGACAACGGTGGTGAGAAGGTAGAGTCACGGAGGGAAGGCACCCACTGAATGTGTCTTGTCCACAGGCCCTCCAAAGCCGGGAGCCACCACTGATTTCACATAACTGTCGGGACAGTGGGCAACCTGATCCAGATCCAGAGGGACTGTCGTCTAGTCCAAGTCCCCACCTTGCTCAATAACATATCTTAGAGTCCGTGCAGATAATGTCATGCTCGACCCTCTAAGGCTGCGGTCTCCAGCTATGTGTCCGGGGGCACCAATGTGTCTGCACACACCTCTCTTGGCACCTGCCACGCTCCCTGTCCCTGCTTATCTTGATTTTATTTTTAAACCTTTTTTTAAAAAAAATGCTGCTAGTATGCTCCCAGCCAGTGGAGGCTGGTAGCTCTGATTTCGGTGGGGCTGTAAATCCATTCTGGGTTTCAGTCAGAACCAGCCAGAATGTTAAAGGTGCTATCCAAGGTGCTGAACACTATCCCCAAAATAGGTTCAGCACCTTCCACAGCTCCTTTAGCGTTCTGGCTGGTTCTGACGGAAATCCAGAGTGGACTTACAGCTCCACCAGAATCAGAACCACCAGCCTCCACTGCTCCCAGCACTATCTTTATGGCCAAGAATGCCTCTGGGCCCCATGTCCCTGAGCCTTAACAGTTTGTTTTCTGTGAAATGAGTGATGGAGCAGAAAAATGTAGGTTCAAAGAATGTTTTTGTATTTTGGAGCTCAAACCCCACCTCTGCCTTTTTCTTCAGTCCTTGTGCAAGTTACTTCTGTTTTAGTTCCACAAGTTTGCCTTCTGGGAAATGGGTATTTTGTGACTGGCCATGCTCCCCATGGCAGCCATTTGTGAATGGCGACCCCCGCATGGCAGACATTTTGTGAGAGGACCCACTATACCCTCTTAACATTCCAAAGGTGCCCTCTGACCCCAAAAGGTTGTGTACCCCTGATCTAAGGAAGCTGAAAGATGCCCCAGATCTATCAAAAATGGTTATGAGATGTTATACAATTGTAAAGATTGGGTGATGAAATACAACTGTATTGTATTGAGAACCAGTGTGGTGTAATGGTTAGAGGAGAGCCAGTGTGGTATTGGACTGGGACTCGGGAGATCCAGGGTCTAGTCCCCACTCAGCCATGAAGCCCACTGGATGACCTTGAGCCAGTCACTGACTCTCAGCCTAACCTACCTCACAGGGTTGTTGTGAGGATAAAATGGAGAGGAAGAGGGCCTTGGATTTCTTTCAAGAGGAAAAAAGGCAGGACATAAATGTAATAAATAAAATAAATATTCTATCCCAGTAGTTCAGCCTTCCCCCAACCTTGGGCCCCTTCCAGACCATTTGGACTTCATCTCCCATCAGCCCCAGCCAGCATGGCCAATGGTCAGGAATGCTGGCAGTTGTAGTCCTACAACATCTGGAGTGCACCAGGTTGGAGAAGACTGCAGTAGATCTTCGAACCTGTCCTGCCCTCCCTCAAATTGGTATCAAATTCCGAGACTGGATCTTTGGTTGAAACATCCTCTTTGATAGGCAAACCATATGGAACTCATTTTTTTCCAGATGGCATAAGGAATTTTAAAATAACCATACTGCAGCCTCTTATTTGGCTGCTAATATTTTCCCCAAGTCTAGACATGGCAGATATCATCAAATTCTGCTAGCAGAGCAGATACGTAGTTGTGGAGCTTCTGTGTTGGAAATTCTTCCATACTATGAGAGCTGAGTCATGCTTAGAATAGACCTATTGAAATCAGTGGGTCTGCTCTACTTGGGGCAAGTTAGTCATGGCTCACTTAAGCTGCACTGATTGCAATGGGTCTATGCTAAAATATAGTTTGATAGAAACAACAAAACATAAATCTGCCCTAGCACAATTTCCTAGGCAGGAAAGCTGACTAACATGGAGAGTGACTTGGTCCTCATAGGTGATGACATGGTATAGAAAGTTATCAAATTGGGTAGAATTCAATTTAGACTATTTCAAAGCAGATGCCTATCCTATGCAGGAAAAAGAGTGTGCATGTGTGTGTTTGCCCCCCTATATACAACCCCTATATACAACTGCAAGTACTGGATTAATTAAACACACACAGAACCATGATTGAGCAAAGCCACCCTGGGAAACAGCTATGGTGAAAGATCAAGTTCAGACATGTGCAACTATCTTGCAAACTTAAATGCTACTGTAAAGCTGTACTTCTTAACATATTAGCAATATATGGAGACAAGTTAAACCCCTTGAACCCTACATCAAAATAAATAAATAAATAAAAATAATAATACTAGAAGCACAGAGGAAATGGTGTTTCCTACTTCCTGTTTTATTAAGGTTTATTTTACAACTGTATTAAATAGGATATAAAGGACGATCCTGCCATTATACCCTTCCTTGCTTAGACTTAATAAATATTATATCCCACACCATCTATTAAAGCCAAGCTGTGGAGAAAGTAAGTGAGGTAGTAATCTCCTCTGCAGATGTAAAATACCCTTAATAAACTTGGGAAGTATAACAGTCAGGAACGAATTACTCATGTCTGCTTTAATAAAATAGTACTCTTAAAGCGGTATTACTCTTAAGGTACTGACATTCCCACCGGCGCTACACGCATATCCTTTCAAAGCAACACAGCTTGTTAAAAACAGCAAAGATATCTCTTCGCAATAGAGAGTCAGCGTCCGAGCAGATACACGGTTTGTCGAGAAAGGACCCAGGGAGCAATAAACCTGATCGGAAGCATATTTCTCAGTGGTATTTTAGCACTGTGAAAAATTCAATCACGGGGAAAAAATGTTTAGCTGTAAACATTTGAAGAGTCGTATAAAAGCAATAGCTTTCCCGCAGCACCTGCTTAAATAATTTTAAGAGGTAGAATAGAAGCCTCCCCCCGCCCCCTGGCAATCTTTGAAAAGCTGTTGAGAATATTGTCTATTAATTTCCCTGGTGCCATCATAACTGGACCACTGTAATAATCAGACATACTTATCAGGAGAAATAAAGGACACTGGACCAACAGTGCTAATTTTGAGAAATTCCCTTGCCTAATCGGTTCAGAAGCAAATTGTCATCCTTCCACAGCTTCTCCCACAGTGGCTTCAGATTTGAACTGAAAGCCAGGGATGGTGTAATGGTTAGAGTGTTGTACTAAGAATGGGACAATTTGAGTTTAAATCCCCAGTCAGCCAGAAAGCTCAGAGGTGACCTCTCAGCCTAACCTACCTCACAAGGTTGTTGTGAGGGCAATATGAGCCGGGTGGGGGAGATGAACCATGCACGCCAAGCTGGGCTCCTTGGAGGAAGGGTATGATATAAATGTAGTAAATAAATTGATACATAAATAGATTCCATGCCTGCCCAACAAAGAAAACACAAACATGTTTACATCAACCAGAATTCTACTGTAGCCTAGCTTAGTTTGGTGGGGAAGGGTTGTAGCTTAGCAGAAGATCCCAGATTCAAGCCCCAGCATCTCCAGGAAAGGACTGGAAAAGCCCCTTGTTTGAAACCCTGGAGGGCCATTGCCAGTCTCTGCAGACAAGACAATACTGAGATAAACAGACCCAGAGTCAGACTTGATGTAAGACGGCTTCCTATGTTACTCCCTAGTCAGGGACTGAGTTTAAATACGCTAAATACAGGGCCAGCCTGAGACAGTGTACTGCCTGAGGCAAAGGACAAGATGATGCCCCCTTCCATTCCAGGTACAGAAATCAACTGGACTGGCACCTGAACCTTACCTCAACACTGGCAACAAGATGGAGTCCTCCATCACACCTGAGGGAAGCAGATGTAGGAGAGGCTGGGAGTTACACACAGCTTTGTCCTCTAAAAGAGTAGAATGGCTGGGAGACTACCACTGTTGCCTCCTAGCACCTGCCTCCCAAGGCAGTTGTCTCAGGGCACAATCCTATGGCTACTAGACAGCGCTTAGACAGCCATAGGGCTTTTTGTCTTCTGGGAACTGAGCTTGGAACCAGCTCTCTGAGGTCGGTTCCCAGAAAACCGCCTCCCCGTTCCCTCCCCTGCTGCCTCATAGATGGCACAGTTTGTTCCTGGCTCTGTGCTTGTAAGACCAGCGCAGAGCGGGGGGAAAGGAGGCATTCCTGGGGGCAGGGAGGGGACCACAGAAGTGCCGTTACAACACTTCCTATGTGCTGTCCGGCCTCCCCCCCACCCCGCTCTGAGGCACCCTGGCTAGACAGGTGTAATCGCTTGTCTAGCCTCAAATGCAGGGCGGCCAGAGCACGGAGAAGAGGATCCACTCCATACTCCGTCGGTCGCCTCCAAGTTCGGAGGCAGCAGACTATCCCCATAGGATAGCATCCTCCCTCTGTCTAATGATAGGGCCGGCCCTGGCTAAAGAGCACATTGATTTCAATCCGTTTCTCCATGGAAGAAGTAATGTATCGAGATAACACTTTGTTCAAGTGTGCATGTAGAAGGGCCATTATACATGATAGTTGGCCATGTGGTGTGTCTCCTTGTAAAATCACAGCGAGGAGACAACAAGCACATTGTCAGCTAGGTCATTTGTAGCCCCATTGCAAGATCCATTTTTTAATCGCGTCCGACTATCCGACACTTCTGATTATTTGCCGCGTGTGGCAGTTCCGCAACTGGATACTTCTACGCCCAGGGCAGGATCCCCATCTGAAAGCACAGCCACCCCACAAATGTGAAAGGATCATTGGGGGAGGGAGCAATGTAACAGGGAAAGTAGTCAAAAGCATTAACCAGGATTACCCCTCGAATGGTGAACAGAGCAGCTGGGAAAACCTGTGGTGCACTGAGAATGGTTGTGGTTCTTTAAGAATGCTGCCAGGGCCCAGCACCTTTGGGAAGCTGCCATGTGCCTTTTGCCCTGGCAGGGCCCACTGCCAATGCCTGCCCTGGGCCACTTAATCCCCCCCTCCACCCAGCACTCTCAGCAGCGCCAGGTGGCTAGTAGATATAGCCTTCATTTTATACAATGCTCCTGATTTAGCTTTGCTTTGGAGCTTATTGGGACATTTCAGGACTGCTTAACCCCCCCCCCCCCGCCAAACACTGCCTATTTCTACTTGGAGTGCTTCCTTGTCAACACCTGACAGAAGGAGGTGCACCAGAGGACACTTTGCCCAGAGCCCCCACAAACCTGGACACAGGCCTGAATAGAGATGTGGGAGAAATCCACAATGGAACCAAATGAGTTCAGATTTTGATGAATCTGACTGGTAGATTCTGAAGTGGCTTGGCTTTCCCCCATCAGGTGGATTCTGTCCATTTGCAGGCTTGTTTTCTAACTTTCCTGATTTTGTGCAAATTTTGCTGTTGAAAAATACACAGAAAAGCCCAGAAATGCACATTTCCCCATATGCCAAAATGTGGGAATGCACATTTTGGGGAATTTTGTGCATTTAGGAGGAATTTGCGCATTTTGCATGTGCAAATTTGTTCAAATCCGTATTTGCGCAAATTTAGGAACTAAAAACTAATCCCATTCCATGGATAGGCAAATTGTGGAAAGGTGCCTGACAATCCATGAAAGAGGTGGGCCAGGTTTTAGACAATCCGTATATCCTAGGCCTGAACACTAACACTGCTTCAAAAATTCAGTGGCTGAATTGCTTACCTGAGTTAGCTTGTGGCACAGAGCCAATGTGAAGCCACAGTGGTGACCATCTTACCGGCTGCCCTTACTTAGACCTGTTCTATGCATGTGGCAGAATGAGGCAGAAGAATCCTGAGGAGGTGGGATGGAAAGTATCACTCCCACGATGAGATGGTAGAATCCTAAGGTGGTTTGTTGTTGTTGTTGTTGTTTATTCAGTCAGTCGCTTCTGACTCTTGGTGACTTCATGGACCAGCCCACACCAGAGCTTCCTGTCGGCCGTTGCCACCCCCAGCTCCCCCAAGTTCGAGTCCGTCACCTCCAGAATATCATCCATCCACCTTGCCCTTGGTCGGCCCCTCTTCCTTTTGCCTTCCACCTTCCCTAGCATCAGCATCTTCTCCAGGGTATCCTGTCTTCTCATGATGTGGCCAAAGTACTTCAGTTTTGCCTTTAAGATCATTCCCTCAAGTGAGCAGTCTGGCTTTCTTTCCTGGAGGATGGACCGGTTTGATCTTCTTGCAGTCCAAGGCACTCTCAGAATTTTCCTCCAGCACCACAGTTCAAAAGCATCTATCTTCCTTCGCTCAGCCTTCCTTATGGTCCAGCTCTCGCAGCCATAGGTTACTACGGGGAATACCATTGCTTTCACTATGCGGATCTTTGTTGTCAGTGTGATGCCTCTGCTCTTAACTATTTTATCAAGATTTGTCATTGCTGTCCTCCCAAGAAGTAAACGTCTTCTGATTTCCTGGCTGCAGTCAGCGTCTGCAGTAATCTTTGCGCCTAGAAAGACAAAGTCTATCACTGCCTCCACGTTTTCTCCCTCTATTTGCCAGTTATCAATCAAGCTGGTTGCCATAATCTTGGTTTTTTTGAGGTTTAATTGCAACCCAGCTTTTGCACTTTCTTCTTTCACCTTCGTCATGAGGTTCCTCAGCTCCTCCTCGCTTTCAGCAATCAAAGTGGTATCATCTGCATATCTGAGATGGTTAATGTTTCTTCCAGTGATTTTAACTCCAGCCTTGGCTTCATTCATCAAGCCCAGTTCTGCGTACAGGTTGAATAGGTAGGGTGAGAGTATACAACCCTGCCGTACTCCTTTCCCAATCTTAAACCAGTCCATTGTTCTGTGGTCTGTTCTTACCGTTGCTACTTGGTCGTTATACAGATTCCTCAGGAGGCAGACAAGATGACTTGGTATCCCCATCCCACCAAGAACTTGCCACAATTTGTTATGATCCACACAGTCAAAGGCTTTAGAATAGTCAATAAAACAGAAATAGATGTTTTTCTGAAACTCCCTGGCTTTCTCCATTATCCAGCAGATATTAGCAATTTGGTCTCTAGTTCCTCTGCCTTTTCTAAACCCAGCTTGTACATCTGGCAATTCTTGTTCCATGAATTGCTGGAGTCTACCTTGCAAGATCTTGAGCATTACCTTACTAGCATGTGAAATAAGTGCCACTGTTCGATAGTTTGAACATTCTTTGGTGCTTCCCTTTTTTGGTATGGGGATATAGGTTGATCTTTTCCAATCTGTTGGCCATTCTTGTGTTTTCCAGATTTGCTGGCATATGGCATGCATCACCTTGACAGCATCATCTTGCAAGATTTTAAACAGTTCAGCTGGGATACCGTCATCTCCTGCTGCCTTGTTATTAGCAATGCTTCTTAAGGCCCATTCAACCTCACTCTTCAGGATGTCTGGCTCTAGCTCACTGATCACACTGTCAAATCTATCCCCGATATTATTATCCTCCCTATACAGATCTTCTGTATATTTTTGCCATCTTTTCTTGATCTCTTCTGCTTCTGTTAGGTCCTTGCCATCTTTGTTTTTGATCATACCCATTTTTGCCTGGAATTTACCTCTGATGTTTCTAATTTTCTGGAAGAGGTCTCTTGTCCTTCCTATTCTATTATCTTCTTCCGCTTCCGCGCATTGCTTGTTTAAAAATAATTCCTTATCTCTTCTGGCTAACCTCTGGAATTTTGCATTTAATTGGGCATATCTCCCCCTATCACTGTTGCCTTTTGCTTTCCTTCTTTCTTGGGCTGCTTCCAGTGTCTCAGCAGACAGCCATCTTGCCTTCTTGGTTTTCTTTTTCTTTGGGACGTTTTTTGTTGCCGCCTCCTGAACAACGTTGCGAACTTCTGTCCATAGTTCTTCCGGGACCCTGTCTACTAAATCTAGTGCCTTAAATCTATTCTTCACCTCCACTGCATATTCATGAGGAATATTAGTGAGCTCATATCTAACTGATCTGTGGGTCTTCCCTATTCTCTTTAGTCTGATTCTAAATTGTGCAATAAGAAGTTCATGATCTGAAGGTGGTTTAGTGAAGGCTAAATTTAAAAAATGTGAGCTCTTCCCTGCAGTCTGAAGGAGGGATGGGAGAACAAGTGATAATCATCTCATGTCCAATTCTCACTCCGCGTGAATGGGAAACTTGCACAAATCGAGCTGCAATTCAACAGAAGATTTGCGCAAACTTCCCAGAAGTTGTTTGGGGGCTTAGTGGGAAATTTAAATGACTGCTAGATCATAGCAGGCCTCCACAGATACACTAAGTGGGACTGATTCAGTCTACTGGGGAATTTGCGCAAATTAGGAAATTGAACTGGGAATCGGGAACAAGATAAATGCGAGCATGTGTATATTTGTGAACATTTTCAGCAGACACGTGTGTCAAGGGCTCCTTGGAGGCCTCTCTCAGTCTAATCCAGTAGCCAAGTCCAGACACAGACAAAGGAATTCCTTTCAAAGCTTTATTCTTCTTTTACAACTTAACAACTCTACAGGTAGCAACTAGATCTGAGCAGCAGAGTACCTATGCCCTAAGTTGAAACAGTTGGTCCCCATTTGAAAGGGAATTACTGGCAGACCCCTGAACTTAAGGACTAGGGAGAGTCCCTCCCCTTTTCCCTTGGATCCTCTGGGCGCACCCTTTGTTTGCGCGCCAACTGGGCACTACGCCTCCTTTCCGCGCCCTCCATCTGGCGCCGCTCTCTGCGTCTGCGCCGCGCATCCACCAGGTCTGCTATCTGTGCTCGGTCACTCCCTGGACTGCTTTCTAATCTAGGAATGCTGGTGGGAGGAATCTCCGTCAGCTGTGGGCCCTGGGAAAGAGGAGCGCGCTCCTCTCCCAGGAGCAACTGCTCTTCCTCAGCATCAGAACTACTGGGCTCAGTGTCCACCCTGACAACGTGCTTGTGCTCCGATCCAGAACTTTGACTGGGGCATGCTTGCATGTTTGGCGAGCAAAAACGAAATTCTCATGCAACTCTAGTCCAAAGTGGTACAGTCCACATCAGACCCCTACCACCCCATTCCCACCTCATTCTGTTGCATGTGTCAACCACACCTGACTGCTGTTACCAATTTTCTCATTGAGGAACCCCAGTATTGCCTGGTAGTAAGACTTTGGGTAGCACTGCTCTACGGCGTTATTAGTACAGAAGAACAGTATTTGCGAAGTTGAAACAAGAAAATGTCTGAATGAACATTCAGACAGCTAAGTACAGAAGAACAATACAGTACAGAAGAACAATATTTGCGAAGTTGAAACAAGAAAATGTCTGAATGAACATTCAGACAGCTAAGTACAGAAGAACAATACAGTACAGAAGAACAATATTTGTGAAGTTGAAACAAGAAAATGTCTGAATGAACATTCAGACAGCTAAGTACAGAAGAACAATACAGTACAGAAGAACAATATTTGCGAAGTTGAAACAAGAAAATGTCTGAATGAACATTCAGACAGCTAAGCAATCGTAACAAACCGGAAAGTTTATCCATCTTGATCATCACCTGTACAGGGTTGTGGTTGGCGTTTCCCCCTTAACCGCCCCTCTCCCCCACCATTTCTTGTGAAGATGGCAGAAAAATTGGGCCATTCAGTCTTTCAGATTAATGAAGTAGTGTATAACCTCTGTAGTTCAATTGTTCTCAAACAATAAAACATGTTCCCGCTTTTACGGCCTATTCTGTTTGGATTTATATCCTACAGTAATAGCTTTTGACTGAAACAGCTACTTGTTCTGTTCCTGAAAGGGCGGGCAGGGGGAGGGGGGGGGAAGAAAGAGAGTCCTAAGACCATGTAAATTGGACAGCGAGACTGGAAGTAAAATAAAACACACACACAAAGCAACGAACTACATAAAACCTTAAATTACCCAAAGAAAATGTTCAGATTGTTAACAGCATGCAGGAATACTTGCTTGCAGCTTCATCGACAGCTGCTAGCAAGCCATCAAAATGAATACAATTTGCGAGAGGACGGTGCTGTTAGTGTTTTACTATTCTGACCAGGAAAACTCTGTTTTTGTAGGTAACTGCAGGCCCAGGATCAGCCCCAACCTCAGTGAAGCCCCCTTTGCAAAAGTATCTGGGACCAGGAGCCACCATTTTAATTTCCCACAATACCCTGAGTTACACTACAGAGGGGGCATTGCGGAAAATAAACATGGTGGCTCTCAGGCCCAGCTGACTGGCACCGCCGTCTTGAGGGTGCCCACCAGAGGGCACTTTGTTCAGAGACCCCTCAAAGCTGGAGCTGGCAGCCACAGAGATGACTACCTCTCTCTTCAATCAGGGCAGAGGTGGGCAAGCAGCATTTTTTTATTTATTTAGAGCATTTTTACCCCACTCCTCAGCCAAAAAAGGCTCCCAGAGTGGCTTACAAAGGCTAATATGAAGACAGTCCCTGTCCTCAGGCTTACAATCTAAAAGACACGGCACAAAAGGAAAAGGGATTGGGAGGGAGGAGGGGAAAGAAAGCAAATGCATTGCTGACCGATGTATTGGGCTAGGCTAGTTTTCCCCTTGTCGTGATGTTCTTCCTGGGAGGCAGTTGGAGCAGCCCTCCAGCGGCCCTCGGTTCTCTGGCTGATGGATGAGACCAGAGTCTGAAGACCCAGAGAACTGTCAGTTGGAGTGGCATGCTCTTTCTAGCAGGGAGGGGTGGAGTGAGCTCCCTGCAGCTCCTCCCTCTCTGGAAGAGAGGACATTGGGCTCAGCCACTCACTCTATGGGCCCAGATCATTGTCTTGTTCAGACACAACCTCCAGCTGCATGGGATCTGGTCCAGCGCCCTTGCCTTGCACTGTCACACAAAGACGGCCAGAGGATTTAATCAGCCATTCAGGACAAAACTAGCAAATCCTGAACACGCTGCTTTTCACACTTAGAGGCCAGAGGTCTCCATCAGCGAGCTACGTCGGGTGGCCACTTTTGCATCTCCAAAGAAGAGGAAATGCGTCACTAAAAAAGGAGGACAAAAGAGGACACAAATTCACGTAACATTTGCATAGGGTCATTTAACTATGTAGAGGCAAATTCAGAATTTAAATAGAAATACAACCCATCTCACCACAGTGGAGAATACTGATGAGGTGACCTGTGTGCCTGCTCAGTCTGCTGTCCAGGTGCTAAGTGTGGATGGGCAAATTCAAGAGCCCTGTTCTCCCTCCTTATGGTTCTTTGACTTTAAAGAAGATTGGGATTGGACAGCCTATCGAACAGAGGACAACTTCACATAGTGGACTGTGCTGTAATAGCTTTTCAAATAGAGGACTGTCCTCTGTAATGTAGGACTCCTGGCTACCTTAAAACTACAGGGCAAACTCCATGGAACACATGGTGGTGGCGGGGGGAGCGAGCACGTCTCCCATTTCTCTGGTCCAAATGAATTGCAGCTGTTTTTCTCCATTGCAGGATTCCAGATGTTCATTTGCAAGGCTAAACATATGTGGAACCCCACAGGGGAAAAGCAGTACGTGGGGAGACCTGGAGCAGAAAATAGGAGGTGGGGAAAGGGTTAAGTACTCTCTCTGCCTTTGCTGCTGCTTTACTCAAGATTGCACCCTACCGAAGCTGCTTTTCCATTATTATTATTGTTATTATTATTAGCCACTGGGGCCTCCTTGCTGTAACTTTCTCTTTTGTACAGGATTTTGTACAGGAT
This sequence comes from Heloderma suspectum, assembly GCF_057233095.1. NCBI lineage: Eukaryota > Metazoa > Chordata > Lepidosauria > Squamata > Helodermatidae > Heloderma > Heloderma suspectum. Next base: position 27,970,582 of record NC_139466.1, read on the forward strand.
TTTGTACAGGATGTTGCAATGATTGTCAGAGTTCATTAGTGATAAGCCATTCATTCCTTTTCAAAGTTCAGAGCAACATGCTCCTTTCCAAATAACATCTTTTGGAACCAAGAGCATTTATTTCTCATGTCTTGCAGAGTTATGGCCTGCTGTGTCTGGTATGGTCTACTTTTTAAATTCTCCTTAAAGCACTCATATTTTAGACCAATGGCAGTTTTCCCCATTTGCTTTCTTTGGAGCAAATGTCTGGATCAATTATTTATTACCCTCACCATTCATTGAGTGTATTTATCAACTGCTTCACTACGAATGTACTCAAAAGTGGCTCACTAAAGCATAAACACATATGGCAATTAGACACAGAGACCCGGGGCACATGCCACAACAACCCACGGTTTTCTCAAACCCTGGGTTGTTGTGAGTGAAGCAGGAGAAAGTGATCATGCTGTTTCTCGCTGCCTGATCATTCCTGATAAAGCCAGGCAGAGCTAAACAACCCAGGTTTAAATGACTCATCAGTAGTTGTGACCAGCGGTGTCAAAGAAATCTGTTTGGGGGTGGAGTTTTCCTAGGTTTAGCCCCCTGGACTTCATTCCAGTTTCTGCAGCGAGTTGGGCCAGTTTGCAGATTTTCTGGGCATTTTGCACATTTATTTCAGGTTCTGCAATTTGCATACATTTCTTTTTTTTCTTTTTTTGAGAATACTTTTTATTTATTTTTGCCTTTATAAATGAAATAAACAATACCAACAACCTGATTAATAACTACAATTTCCTAACAGTACAATATTCTTAGGAGGAATTTGCATACATTTCTGAGTGATTTGTGCACATTTCTGAGCAGTTTGCACAAATTGCAGCCAAATTTACACAAATTTGGCTACAATTTGTGCAAACTGCTCAGAAATTTGTGCAAATTGCGAAGCCTGCGGGGAAAACACACACACAAACAATTCCTGGAGTTCAGGGGAAAGCCGGTAGCTCAGCTCGCAAATGCAAATCGAGCTGTACATGCCGCAGAACTCTGTTGAGTCAAAAAAGAACTGGATTTCCCAGTGACAGACATCCCTAGGTGTGAGGTGTGAACCAGTAAATTAAAAAAATAAATAAAAGAAAAACTCAAAACTATAGAAATGACATGACTATTATATCTCTAAAAGAGCAGTTAGATTTAAAACTGGACTAAAGGCCACAGTGGAAGTTAGATCACCTTCCTCCTAGGAAGAACTCCTAGGCTGATGGATGGGGCTAGTCTAGTCTTTCCCTTGCAAGGGAAAGACTAGACTGGCCCCATGCATCAGCCCGAAAAGGAGCATTTTCAGGAAGCTTGCTTCCCCTCTCCCTGCTAGAAAGAACTCCAACTGCCAGTTGCTCTGGGAATGCGGTAGCAATGGGGTGACATGAAGGCCTGTGCCAGTCATCCAACTTCTGTCCAAGCAAGAAGAGGAGCAAAGAAAGATTTGTCTGACCTGCAGATCACTATAACCCAACAGGGCAAAAGATGACACCAATTTGCATAAAATGTGCACATGCTAATTTGCCTGTAGAGATGCCAATTTAGAAATAATAATAATTATTTCAATTAAAAGTACAGCACATCTCACCACAGTGCAGATGAATCTGATCAGGTGACTGGTAGGGATGCTGGAGAAATTTGAGATGGACTAAAATGAGCTTGGATTTCTAAAAATCAGACCTGCGGAATCCGCTGCGGAGCGACCCTTCAGGCCACACAGAGTCTGTGGACTTTTTTTTTCTCCTTACCTTCCCAAAATGTATGCAAATTTACTTGTAGGAAAATACGCACGTTTCTGCTGAGACTGGTAGATATACATGGAGAAAAGTTGAATAGGATGGGGGACAATACATTGAATGTTACATACTAAGGTAAATTATGTAAATGGTTGCAAACCCTCTTATAGAATTATTTGCGTATTTTTCCGCATTACAAAAAAAAAAAGAATCCATGTGTGAATGGATGATGGAACAAAAGGTGCCTGACAATGCACGAAACACAGACAGAGCAATTTTTATGCAATCCATACATCTCTAGTGCCTGGTTTACTTGCAGTTCTTATGGTTCTATATATTCAAACTAGAATTGGACTGGACACCCCTTCTAATAAAGGACACTTTCAAATAGAGGGTGGTCCTCTGGCAGCCCTTCAAATAGAGGAGTGTCCTTTGTAAAAGAGGACACATGGCCACCCTATCTCCTGTTATCATCTAGGTTGGCCTTGAGAGCTCTGCCTTTGTAAGAATCAACAAGACAAAAATTATAACGTAATTTGTATGCCAAAAAAATGCTGCGAACAAAAATACTAACAATTTAATCACCATCATCACCATCACCATCTAGATACAACAGAAGACAGTCAACGATGGAAGCTGACAGTTATGCTGCTTCATGGAGTTGCAGCAAAAAAAAAAATAATCACCCGGATACGTCATTGAGCTCCAGATACCAGCAAAGCAATATGGGAATTGTGGCTAAACATGGAATTCTCTTCCCCTTTCATCACTGACCCCAATACTCTTTCTGTCTATAATCACCCCTTGTTAGTGAGATATGTGTTGTCTGCTTGTCACAGACAGCGTCGATCTTCATTTGTATCTATCAATCCCACACATAGATGTTCCGATGATCCTAAGCACTCGGGCTGGCATATCTGTCAGCAACCTTACAGAGATCTCTCTGAAGTGCTGGTGGAGGAGGGCTTGGTTCAAGAGCTGAACCATATTTTCATGGGCAAAACATTTTCACTGTGAAAAAGAAAAGTGGGTTTCTCCACCTCCACCCCGCAAAATCTGAAAAAGGCACCTCCATGGGGTTTTTTTTTTTGCTGTGTTTCACTCCTATTCACCCCCCCCCCCCAACAGCTGCTTTGGTTTTTTAAGACCAGTGTTGTTCTTACTGACTACCTAATCCAGTCGATTGTGGAACACCATCAGGAACCCCTTTGTGTGGTAGGTCAGTAAATGAATAGAGCCCCTTCTCCCCCACCCCCCAAATGTACGGATTGTAGGGGCTTGGCCACCAGATATGTTCATGGGCTGGGGCTAGTCCTCATGGCTCGGCAAACCCACTCACACATTTCTGAAGCCTCCTTAGAGTTCAACAAATTTCAATGTAGTGTAGCTATATACTAAGTATGTAGTGTACACTATGTATGTAGTATAGCTATGTACTAAGGCTGAAGATGGCTATAGTATTTAAGAGAGAGTTGACGGAGGCATGATAGAGCTGTGGTTGCCCATGGCATATGCACTCAATACTTCTGCTGCGCTGTCTTTGATCTGAGAGATCTGAGTAGGGATGTCTGAGAATTTCATTTTTGCTCATAAAATACATGAGCATGTCTTGTTCAACGCCCCAGAGTAAGTGTGAGCATGAGCATGTGTGCGTCAAAAATGTTCATAAATTGCCGAACATGTACTCCTGTTGGATTTGCACAACTTTCCCAGTTCAATTGGTGCAAATGTCCTGATGCGCACAAATTTCCCTTGTAAACTGATTCCTCCCCCTCTTTCATCTGTGCAGGAAAGGCATAGACTAAACTGCACAAATTAGGAAATATGTACAAATTAGGACAATTGAGCAAATTGGAGAAAATTGCAAATAGGAGAAATGTGCGCAAATTTGGAGACATTTGTGCAAATTTCACATCCGATCACTGCTCAATTTGCAGTTTCCCCGTTCATGCAGAGCGAGCAGCAATTGCAAATCTGAGTGGGAATTGGGTATGAGACGAATGGTGAGATGTTGTTTGTGGAATCCTGTTGATCTTGAACTTTGCTTGTCCCTAAGTCTGACAAGGTATTGGAGCTGCAAGATCTGTGAATGGAGTCAGCAGTTGAACATCACTTAGAACATGAAATGCGGACAAACACAGGGATTTTTTTTTTAAATTTGTTTGTATTGTTGATCCTTATTAGATTTGATGATGTTAATGATACTGTATTATTCACACACCAACAAATGTAAAAAAAATGAAATAACGGCGACCACAACTCCACCATACCACCTAGGGATGTTAGAGAAATCCGCCGTGGATTCAAATGAGGCCGGATTCCAAAGAATTCCATTTCTCAGGAATCCGCAGCGGATCAGCCCCACTTACCTACTCTCCTGGACAATACCGCGTGGGATGGCACAGCTGCTTGTTGTACTGGGAGTCCTTCGCCTCCATGCCAATCACCATTTTTTTTTTTTTAAAAAAGGTGATCAGCATGATGTTCCCATAGACTCATATGCAAAATAGAGCCGTGAATCTTGCATATAAGCCTATGCACACATAGACTTATACACAAGATTCACGGCTGTATTTTGCCTATAAGTCTATGGGGACATCCCGCCGATCACTTTTTTTTTTTTTTAATGGCGATTGGCATGGAGGTGAAAGGCTCCGGTTGATTCAGGTAAGCGGCCCTCGGCTCTGCAGAATCCTCGTGGAGCGGAGCCACTCCGCAAGGATTCCAGGGGGGAGGAATGGATCGCCTCCCCCCTCATGTATTCTTCACCGGAACGGACGGTGGGGAATCCGTACATCCCAATACCACCTATATTGGTGGACAGAAAACTGTCCCAAAGTGTGGCTATGGATATGAATGGGTTTGGTCAGCCAATTTAGAAAAGGAATTTGGGGAGGGCAATTTTGAGCAGACCAATGGTGGGAAGGGAAAGAATTAAGCAGCCCCGCTTCCATATTGTTACTGGGAAAATGCATTTTCCCCCAGCTACTGTGAAGATTGCAGCTAATCTGAGACAGAACAGAGAAGGAGGGTGGTAGATGACCTCAGCATCCCTGCTAATTAAAAGGTGCTGTTGCTGTGCCCCTCAAAACCCTGGCTCCATTACACAATTGCGCGTGCTCCTGGCTTTATCCTTGGAGTCGCATCCCTGTGCTAGGTTCATCCCTTGTAGTCTGTTCAATGAGCATGGTTTTCTGCATACAGGAGCCTCTACGCACAAGTCCCACATACACATTCCTTTGTAGACAATTGCACTTGACATGCAAACAGCGGAGTGTGGGGCGAGATGAGGACATGGCATGAGGGGTGGGACCAGGGAGCGACTCCGCCCCTGCTTCACCATGGAAAGTCTCTACACGTGAGTGATGCGCGTCCAGGGGTGCCTGTGCTTGCACAGAATGTAATGCAAGGTTAAGTAATGCATGTTCATCATAGATGTTAAACTAACTAACCTGTGTGTGTGTGTGTGTGTGTGTGTGTGCGGGGGGACTCTCTGAAGACGTACCTGCAGACTCTGAGATGCAAATAAGCATAAGACTGAGGAAGGCTTAGCATCTCCTGTTGCAATAAATTCTTGCGCAGGTTGTTAGTAGACACATGCTGCTACCCCGGAGCTCTTTTGCGCATGGTTTAAGAAATATGCTTTTATTGCTGAAGTTAACACCCACCTACCCCAAATATAATGGCAAGTAATGTGATCATTGCCCTTGGCGGCACCATTAAACCGGGCAGCGAACTGCTTCAAATAGCTGCGAGTGTTAAGCATCAGTACTGACTAAAGGAGGTTGGCTTTTAACAGCCAAATGTGCACCACAGTCTACCCAAACATAAAAAGCACCTTTCAAACTTAATTTTACTGAAATGTTAATGACCAGAACAAACTATAGGAAGCTCAAGATAAAAAAAGTAATTATTTCAACAGATGAAAGGAAACAGTAAATTAAAAGTCCAACTTTAAAAGGGGTGCTGTGATTTATCTGTTTTAAGGAAGTGTTGTTCATTAAGGGGATCATGAATTGTTAATCTTCTGTCTTTCTTTTCCTTTCCCCCACTCTCTGGGAAATAACCTCTCTCTCTCTCTCTCAGAAAGAAACTGGGAGAGGTTATTTTTTATGTTTTTCTTAACATAAACAGTCAACAAGTGAGCGATCTCTGAAAAGCTTTGCTGAGATAATAGTCATTTAACTGTTTCCAAAATATCTGTTTTCTACAGCTTTGTTTTAGTGATAAATAAGAACACACTGTCATGGCACCATGAGAGCAAAAGGCAGAATAAAGCAAGCATCGCTTCACGTTCCAAATGATCAGAAAAGAAAAGGAGAATGACGCTTATAAGAAAATGTATTGGATTTCCCAACAGGGAAATATTTACATGTCTTTTGACCGTGAAATATTTATACAAAAGCCATGAGAAAAGAACAAGGCCAACTGGGGAAAGCTGGAAGAGAGGGGGAGAGTTTGCTGTGATTACTTCTGCTGTAATAAGTGCCCCTGCAGATGCAGAACGAAAGGGAATAGAGTAGAAAGAATTTACCTAGGAGACGGATTAGTCACTGCTTTCAACAGACCAGAATGGCAGAGCAACTACATAAACCAGGAGTAGGCAACATGGTGTCCTCCAGATGTTTTGGACCTCAAATCCCATACTCCTCAACCAACATGGCCAAAAGTCATAGATTATGGGAGCCAAAATATCAGGAAGGGACCAGGATGCTTATCTCAGGCATAAAGGGATTGTTCGATCAGCCACACTCTTCTATGCGAATCTAAGGTAGCATGGTGATAATATGGTACAACCAGCCTGCTCCATGCATACTGGAGACGAGTCATTTTCAAACTTTTGACTTCAGGAATCTCTTTCCACAATGACCTGTCTGCCAAGGAACCTTGACAGGCCTGTCATGGAAGTCCTGCATGTTGCAAATGATTCTGGGGGATGTTCTAAGGCAGCCATCTTCAGCCTTTTCAGAGGGGGACCCACCTTTAAGCCCAAGCTGTTACATGGTGGGGCTGTGCACAGAGGGCAAAAAAATGCCTTGCAACCCATTCACTGGCTTGGAAAGAGGAGTGTGCCTCAGTTCGTACTGACGTTGCCTTGCCTGATTTGCCAAAGCCTTGGATGTCTTCCCTGTTGACTGTAATAGGAAAATCAACAGATGCTTATAACTTTAATTTGTTGGCAGAACTAGATAAAATTTGCAGGGATAGTAGACCTATCTACAGGGATACAACCCTGCTACATGCGGCCCACTTTCACTTCTTTACTATACATATTAGTCTTTCTGCTTCTGTCTCTCTCTCTCTTTCTCTCTCCTCTCCTCTCCTCTCCTCTCCTCTCCTCTCCTCTCCTCTCCCCTCCCAACTTTCTCCTTGTCTTTCTCCATGCATCCTCATCTTTATGTCTTACCGTCTGCTTATTCCTTTAAAACAATGGCAGCTATGGGGGGCGGGAAGGAAAATGGCAGCTATGGTCTTCGTGAGACTCACCCTGGGTCGGCCCATGACCTAGTTTTAGGTCCCAACACACCAGTTCAAGACCAATGTTCTGGAGTCCATATTTAGTTCATGTGAAGTGCTGAACAGGCTTGTTGGGCCTCAGTATCACCTCATGTGAACTGAGAGTGCATCCCAAAATGCAGCCAACAATCCCTGTGGTTGCATATTGCAAAGGCAGATTGGTGTGAGTTACCTTTCTTTCAAAGAAGGTTGTCCACCATTATTGATCTTCTCATCGAGGAATCCCAGATAACACTTCTAAAGAATCACACAGGACTCTAGAACACACTTGGAAAACTAGTGCTTTAGATCTTGTATACTGTATTTTAATGTTTTAACTTCTGTAAACTGCCCAGAGAGCTTTGGCTATGGGGCAGTATAGAAATGTTAATAATAATAATAATAATAATAAAAATAATAATAATAAAAATAGAGAGTCTCTCCTCCTCTTTCTCCCATCACATCCTTCGCTCCTTCATTTCATTCATTTATTATATTTCCATACTGCCCAATAGCTAAAGCTCTGTGGGAAGTTTACAAAGATTAAAACCTTTAAAATACATTATAACAACCATTTACATACAAACATATAAATCAACAGCACACACAGACACACACATATATCGAAAACAATTTAATCAATCAACAATAAGAAAAACCCAGGACCCGTTTAAAACCTCATTGTATGCTGCCAAATGCCTGAAAGAAAAGAATGTCTTAACCTGGAGTCGAAAAGATAACAATGGTGACCTCATCCGGGAGATCATGGCATAATTGGGGGGGGGCACCACCGATAAGGCCCTCTCCCCATCCCTGCTCTACACCAGGGATGGGGAATGTGTGGGCCCTCTGTTGTGGGACTGCAACTGCCATAATTGCTAACCATCAACTATTCTGGGTGAGGCTGAGATGGGAGTTGCAGTCCAACATCATCTGGAGGACCACACATTCTCCACCACAGCACTACACTTTACAGGCATCCTTCTCAGGTGGCAGCTGTGAGGAAGCACTTTAAATATGGTGCTAAGCATTAATTTATTTGATTTGATCTGTACCAAAAATGGCAGTCAAGACAGCTTACAATCAGTGATAGAAACAATAACAATCAAATACATTAAAACACAATTAAAAACATGACAACAACAGAGTAATAGCAGCATCCAGCTCAACAGACCCGCTTACTAGGGGTGTACAGATTCCCCACCATCTGTTCCAGTGGGGAATCTGGGGTGGGGGGAGGTGATCCGTTCCTCCCCCCCGGAATCCTCCAGAGCAGTTCCACTCCATTCGGATTCCCGGGGGGGGGGACTGGCTTGGGGGTGCTTACCTTCCCTCCTGCCCGCCAGAGCCATTCGCCTCCTCCCTGTCCCTGCCAATTGCCATGTCTTTAAAAAAAAAAAAAATGGCGATCGGGAGGATGTGCCCATAGACTTATACGCAAATAGAGACATGAATCTTGTGTATAAGTCTATGCGTCCATAGGCTTATACGCAAGATTCGCCGCTCTATTTTGTGTATAAGTCTATGGGCACATGCTGCTGATCGCATGTGCCCACAGACTTATATGTGAAATAGAGCGGCGAATCTTGCATATAAGCCCATGGACACATAGAGTTATACACAAGATGCATGACTCTATTTGCGTATAAGTCTATGGGAACATCCTCCTGATTGCCTTTTTTTTAAAGACATTTTTTTTAAAGGCAATCGGCAGGGACAGGGAGGAGGCGAACGGCTCTGGCTGGAAGCAGCCGAGTGCCGTTCCACCTCCAGTCCTCCTGGAGCAGAGGTAAGTGGTCCCGATCCGCTGCAGATTCCTGAGGCCGGATTCCAAAAAATCCGGCCTCATTTGAATCCGCAGCAGATTTCCCTGACATCCCTACCACTTACACACCAAAGGCCTGCTTGAATAAAGCAGTCTCTGCCTGCCAGCAGAAGGACAGCAGAGAGGGAGAGAACCTAGCCTCTGTCAGCAGGGAGTTCCACAGCCAGGGAGTGGCCACCGAGAAGGCCCTCTTTTGCGTTGCCACCAAGTGTGCCTCTGAAGGTGGTGGTCTTGAAAGAAGGGCCTCTCCTGCAGATCTTAAAAACTGGAAGGTTCATATGGAAGAAGGCAGTCTTTCAGGTGGCCTGGTCCCAAGCATGTACATTCCCAAGGAATGTCTTGGTGTCAAGTTTCCCTTGGGCCCCCTCTTTCCTTATGCACTCACACACACAAATAGAGAGGCTTCAGTTTCACGCCTTTAATTCATTATCAACAGGTTCATTACAGATGCAAATCCTCAAAGACCCTCAGGCTACAAAGGAATGCCTCCAGGGGATTCAAATGGGAACACCGACGTTGCCTGCAGTTGGAACTGAGGCTTGCTGGCTTGACTAAGTTAGCGAGGGACGTCCCGCCCTTCCAGTGATGCTTCCCTATGTCGCCTCTCACGCATTGCTAACCGGCTTGACCGCCTGAGCTCTGCCCCTGACATTTCCCTCTTAGCTCTGTGCCGCTGTCTAGCATCTCTTAGGTCACAGCCCCAGCTCTCCTCCTCCTCCTCCTCGTCCTCCTCCTGGCTTCAGCCCTGGCCATCTGGGAGTTTATAACCTGAGAAGCACGCCTACCCTTATCTGAGCTGGCTTGGGAAAACGCATCCCCCGGTTCTGGTTGTTCCTCTTCTGAATCTGAGCTGCTAACTATCTCCCTGTGCTCAGATTCAACCCTGACACTTGGAGTGTTTGAGCTAGGTTGATGCTAACTTCTCCAGCATAGGAAGCTTCTCCTTTAGACTGAGTGAGACCATTGATTCATCCAGCTCAGTACTGTGTACATTTCACAGTTTCAGACAGGGCTGTTTCACAACCCTTTCTGATGATGCCAGGGAAGAAATCTGGAATTGTCTGCGCACAATATGGGATATGGCCCCTTCCCCCAAATGGTGGCCTCTCAGAGCAACTGCTGTGTTTAATGCCCATGGATGCCACTACCTTGGAAGTAGCTCCACTTCCACCCTGCAGGCACCATTAACTGCACTGTCAAAACATACTGAGATGGCTGCTGCACCTTGCCCATGGCAGCCTCTGACTAGAGACGCTGCGGCAGGTGACATATTTAATATTACGACATTTAAGGGTTAGAGAACTGTGCACTTCAAACATCTCAAAAGCACCCTAACTGATCCATTAGATATTCAAAATACTTCCCACCACGGCCATCTGCACAAATTCACTGCTGGATGTGATACCCACTCAGTATGATAAAGAATATATGGTATACAGTTGTAGTGCTTTACTGGGTATCTTAGTCAATTGATCCTTATTCTGTCCACCACCACCACCACCACCACCCCGTAAATTTCTGAGCTCTTGAGATGCAGCAGGATAGAGATCTAAAAAAATAAAATAATAACGAACAATAAACGCACCTCTCAATGGGGAAAACATGGTCACCTGAGTAGCAGAATTCATAATTTGGTCTGACTCTTGAAAACTGCCAGAGCAGTATCTGTTCCAAGTGATAAATACCAGTATTGCCAAGCCGAAATTGTTTGGTTGTACTGCTAGCATGAACACATCAAAAACAACTTTGTCAGGAAAGTGGCTTTTGGCAGCCAGGAGACTAAAAACCATAAGCTTTTTGCTTCAGCCAGCAACGTATACGTTTTATTTTCATTCATATATATATATATATATATATATAAAATAAATAAATGTGAAACTCAGTCTTCCACAAAAGAAGCAGTGTCATGAGAAAACTTGGGACTAAGAAAAGTTCTGTAAACGCTGCATTTTCAATATTGGAGTGTCAGTCTTCATTCATTCCCTGACAAGGTTGTCAGTCAAACGGCAATCTAGTTTTGTTAAGACTTTAACCAAAGATCAAAGCAATGATACTGCTGAGTTCACATTATCTTCCCAGAGATAACGACTCAAACACTTTCATACACTGCATCAATATTAACTTTGCACCAGTCCATTCTTCCTGAGCGAATAAAGTGACACACCGTTTTGGCAGCCTTTCTAGGCCCGACTGTTGTCCCACTGCCAATGCATCCGTTCCCTCTCCACTCCCTTTTTCTTTTCTCCTACAGTTACTAGCTCAACATTATGGCTGGTCAGCCTGGCATTTAAATAAACTGATGACATTTTTTTTTTTAAGGGACCGGGAGAAAGAAAATGAAACATTTTCTCTCTTTCTCTCTCCCTCCCACGCTCCATGTCTCCTAGAAATATATTGAACGTCTTTTATTCAACAACAATAGTTAGGCAATAAAAAGATGAGTGAGCAAAAATGCGGTATATCATCATTTTGCTTCTGACTTTAGCCCAATGGCAAATGAAAGGCATCCAGAATCAATTCCAAGAAGCTAATAAATTCCACCGGTGAAAGCAAGGAAAATATAACTTTTGCAACCTCATCATCCCGCTGATTTGTAAGCAAAGCTGCCCCTCGTTCCTGAACAGTATGTCACCTACAGTTTCACTTCCAAGTGGGTAATATAACATTTCTACAGAGCTTATATTCAGAGGCTAAACATATTTATATCTTCTTTCGCAAAACATATGTCTGGCTAATATCATAGTAAAAATAAAAATGTTCCGGCAACGGGAAATAATCACGCTGATCGCTATCAGTTATTTCTCCAGGCAATGGTGATGAAAAGGTATGTCTGCATGCAAGGGCGTGGGGGGGGGGAGGGAGATGACTTTCTAGCTTCACAAGCATGATGAAGATTCTTAAGGTTGCTTTTACAAGAGATGCCCAAACCGAGTTTAGTATTTCTCGCATTTGCAGCATGATGTCACAAAAGACCCACAATTACACAGGCTTAATATATTAGGGATGTCGCAGAAATCCGGAACATATTCAGATGAGTTCAGATTTCGATGAAACGCAACAGACCAGCTTTTTCTGAGTCGCGCAGACTTGTGGATAAGTTTTATACTTTTGGGGAGGGGATCTGTACTCATGCACGCTTGCGCAAGTGGAACAAAATTCTCGCACGTTTCTAAAAAGAAATTAAAATCCAGTTCCGTCAATGAGCGGAAGATGGAACAAAAGATGCCTGAAAATCTGTGAAACGCAGAGGGAATTGATTTAACAACAACCATACATCACTGGCCAATATTAATGGTTTTGTACACCCACTGGGCCAGTTCAGATGTTACAGACGAACCATGGTTAGGCTGTTGCTGTGATAGCCCTGGATGCTAATGGCAACAATAAAGGATTCAAAACTCTGCATTATAGACTGGTAACAGGGCTGGGGGTGGAGTGAGATGTAAAGATGGGGGACAAATTTGTTCCCTTTGCATTTCAATGCAGACTTACCTATTTCAGTCTTTCAAATCACTCTGCGAACTAAGATGGATGGCTTTAAAAGGGGGTTAGACAAATTCCTGGAGAAGGCTATGGAGGGCTACCAGTCCTGATGGCTCTATGCTACCTCCAGTATCAGAGGCAGTCTGCCTATGGACACCAGTTGCTGGGGAACATGGGTGGGAGGGTGCTGTTGCACTCATGCCATGCATGTGGGTTTCCCGTGGGCCGCTGGTTGGCCACTGTGTGAACAGAATGCTGGACTGATGGACCCTTGGCCTGATCCAGCATGGCTCTTCTTATGTTCTTTTGCTCCTACCCCACCCCTTTGCAAGTCCCCCCGCCACACACACACACTCTTACTGGTTTGCAGCAAGTATAATTTGTTGTTACATTCAAGTCAGGCAAAATATAGTTACCACAAATCATAGTTTGCCTTCAAACCCAACCTGGAAACCTGTTCAAGCCATGCCAAATTATGGTTTGCAGTAATCCTTGAAGCTGCCCATCAAGAGTGAGCACCTGAACCGCAGCTTGCCTGAGCAGGCACTACGGTCGCCGCGTCACCTTCTTCCCCATTACGGTCAGATGCATTGTATTTCTATTTAAGTTATAGTACTTGTTTCTAAATTTCCATCTATAAATAAAAATTTGCATATGCCAGTATTATGCAAATCTATGTCCTCGTTTCTTGATGATGCATGTCTTTTTTCTTTCTTTTTTTTGCAATGCCTAAGTGGCCACTTAACATTACAGAGGGTGCACACAAGGACAAACAGGTCTAACAGCCCAAACATGGTTTTGTCTTAACATCTGAACTGGGCCATTGTTTTCTAGCATGGGAGAGGTGCTGCTCACATTCCCCTGCAATCGGCATACAGGGGCATCCTGCCACTGATACAGGAGGTAGCATAGAGCCATCATGACTGGTAACCATTGATAGCTTTGTATTCCATGAATATCTAATCCCCTTCTAAAGCCACCCAAATTGGGGGCTATCACTACACTTTCTGGCATCTGGAAAATTAAATCTGAAAAGTCTGGCATTCTAACCACTACACCACACTGGCTCTAAGGCAGCCTTCCTCAACCCGGCGCCCTCCTAATGTGTAGGACTGCAATTCCCATCATCCCCAGTCAGCATGGTTGCAGAGGGCTTTTCTAAGGGGTTGATGTCATTCTTCAGTTGTGATGTCCAGACCTAAATATGGCATGCACACTGCTTCTCTGAATCACTATGAAAGCAAAAATATGCTGCATGAAGTCAACCCCCCTCAACCTTTGAGGACTGCCTGTTCCTCCTGACGGAATTTAACAGTGTGCTAGTTAGAAAGTTCTGGCATGTGCTTTGTATTGATTAACGAAGGCTTAGCAAAAGACAAAGAGCTTGCAATGGTCCAAAATAATTCAACTTTGTTTATGACATCAAAGGCTTTCCTTGGGTTTGCGTGTGAATGACGGGATGTGCGGGTCGGCCATGTGCAAATTAGCCATCTTCTATTGTATCTGTGGATCAACATCAATACCCACTTCTCTTCCTTGATGTGTTCACTAGAAACTTGAAAGACAACCTTGAATCTCTTTATTTATATTGTTCGGTGTCCCCACCGCTCAGCCTTTCATTGCTGTCCTTGTGACACCATTCTGAACGCTGAAAGTGAAAGATGCCATTAAAATGGTCTTAGCTACGGTAGGCATTTAGCGCCGTTCGAGGAAATAATTGCAGCTGGGGAAATACTAGCCAGTCAATTAACCCCTAAATCACATTTTGAGCAGCACAGTAGATAAAGGGTATGGGTTCAAGTCTCAATTAGGGGGGCAGTTCTTTCACTCATCCCACCCCTTTAATAATTTAGCTGTGTGGTCAATTTAATTCCTTAACACTGAATTAATTGCAAGAGGAACAATCAGCAACTTCTCATTTAAAGGTTAGTAATAGAGTGCCTTGGCTGGACCTATTAGGTTTACTGTCAACTAGTTTTGAAGCACCACTCAATTATGCTTAATGGGGAATTTTTTTTTTGAAAGAGGACAAGGAAATGGCTCATGTCTATTATTATATTATTTATTATAATTATGCTATTATTATTATTTTACTACTATTATTGCTATTTATTTATGACATTATTATTATCATCAGTAGTAGTAGTACTAATAGTAGTATTTTATACCACCTTTCAATCATAACTCCAGAGAGGTTTATAAAAATAATAAAACAATAAAAAATGTAAATACAAAAAAAAAGTCAGTAGGATAAGAATTGCAACTAAAAAGCTCAGGACAATACAAAGAGCTTTGCCTGGAGCCAAAATAACAATAGAGGCCAAGTGAACCTCTCTGTGGACAGCTTGTCATAAATATGGCACTACCACCAAGAAGGCCCTCCCTCTCTGGTAGTCACCCACCTCACTTTAGATGGCAAGGGCACCCAGTTCCTGGCAGATTATTCCTATGGGTGCTGCCATCAGCCCTTCTGCTGATCCTTCTCTTGTAGTACGCTGCAATCCTATCCCCACTTACCTAGGAGAAAGCCTCAGTGGGACTTATTTCTGAGTACACTTGTATAGGATTATGCTCTTAGGATCACTTGACATCTGCCATATATATATAGCAGATACACATACATACACACACGACTTGATTTCTCATCACTGAGATGTGTGTGTGTGTGTATACTATATATGTGAATTCATTTCTCATCACTTTATTACCCAACACTTCATTTACCATCTGAACAGTGGACAATGGGGAAGCAGTTCTGTTGGACAGGCCATGACCACCTTATGCAACTGCAGCAGGGAGGGGCCTAACCTGTGTGACCCCCATAAACACCCTCGCTGGCTGTATGTATTAGTCAGAAACAATTATAGGCAACTGTACTTGGTTGGAATTTGATCAAATGTTTGAAGGGCTTCTATATAGGAGATAATTGGAAACTATAGTACCATATCATTCTTAAAATCAGGATTCCTGATTTTCTGTGCTTGCTGAGTAAGTTTAAACATTAGCATAGTAAGCTTCTACTTAGGCTGTTTAACTCTAGTTGTTCCTCAAACACATCGGTGATAGACTAAGAATTATATAATTAGTGACTTTCTGTCTTTCTTTAGCGATCTTGTTATATTATTTTGTATGTTCTTTTTGTGTTGCCTTTCTCTCTAAATACCTTATTTCAAAATAACATAAAATGTCACAGATCAAAGAATACCTGCAAGTAACACTAGTTGTTGAGGACAACACTGGAGAGAGCTTTGGCCTTCATGCTCTGCATTTTAGCTTCCTGGAACCATCTGTCTGGACACTTCTGGGAAAAGGATGCTTGACTAGATGGACATTTGGCCTAATCCAGCAAGGCTGGAGCTGGCCCTACCCTTAGGCAAAGTGAGGGAGTCACCTCAGGTGGCAGATGCTGGGAGGTGGCAGCAAGTTTTGGAGGAAAGAGTTGTGTGCCACATGGCTTGCCCTGCGCCCCAGAGCGAGCCTGGTGCCTTCAGGTGAAGTGAAGGACGCTGCCCCACCATCAATGTTGAAGACAGATTCAGCTTCCAGACCAGTTGGTGTTGGTTCATGGAATGGAAGGGGGTGCCATCTTGTTCTTTGCCTCAGGCAGGAAAATCTCTTGGAAAGGCTATTCTATTCTCATATTCTCACATTTTCTCTGGCACAGCAAATACAGTAGGATCCCATAAGCCATAGCTCTCCATATTATGTATAACTTTTGTGCCTCTGAAAAATGTAGGACTTCTGGAATGGATGTTTAGTGCTCCCCTATAAACTCAAATCCCTTTGAAAAATAGCAATGCTGCAAAGAAGATCTCAGCTTATGTCTTTAAAAGCTAACTCCATCAGCATCTTTATCAGCTTGTACCACATACTGGTGGAAACAGCAGCATAGGATATGAGTTTGCCTTTCCATCTGCTGGCCCCCTAGGTTTTGAGCCATTTCTGAAGGTACTTTCTTGCTACTCTTTTTTGGGGAGAATAAAGTCCTGGATTGCCTCATGGGAAGCAGAAGACATATGCTGATATACTAGATGGTGAGAGACTGCCTCCTCTTGGACAGCATTCTGTTGAGTAGGTGCTGGCATCATATAAAACAAACACACCGCCAGTGACAACAACATGTTACAAAATGGTTAAGTTTCTGAGCCAAGCCACTGATCTTATCTTCCTACTCATTAATTTTCACCCCTTGCTCAAAAATGAAAATAGTCCATCTGAAAGATTGTCTGTTATTAACCTGAAGAAACTATTTCCAAAGTCCTCCCACCCCCTCCCTGAAGAAACTATTTCCAAAGTTTCTGAAAGCAATGACAACAGATGCCGGAACAGTTGAAAGCAGAATTAAAAAGCGCAATGCCATGCAAAATAAAACTTCAAAACAAAATGCAGAGAGAGAGAGAGAGAGAGAGATTTGTGTGTGCCGATGAAAGCGATTGACAGGTTCACAGATACAAGTGGAAAGTTTTTGGTCCCTTATATAATAATGGGTTTGTCAAATCCTATTTGTCTTTACAGGCAAACAAAAAGGGATGTGTCCCTTTTAAATTATTTTTGGATGATTGTTTTCACCACAAACATAATTATATATATTCATTCAGAAAATAAAGACACAATCCCATGCATGTTTAGACAGAAGTAAGTCCTACAATTCCCAGCATTCCCCAGCCAGCTTGGCTGGCTGGGGAATACAGGGAGTAGTAGGACTTATTTCTGTCTAAACACACATAGGATTTATATTTCTATATTTATTACATTTATATCCCACCTTTCTTCCTTCATGGAACTCAAGGTGGCTACATGTGGTTCCAGGTGGTCTCCCCTCCAAGCACTGACCAGACCCAAACCTGCTTACCTTCAGCAAGGCGGCTGCCTCATGTGCCTTCAGACTTTGCCCTGGGACCAGGATTGCATACTACGTTGTGGAAATCCATCCGTTTGAGCAGGGGTGGGTGACTTGCTAAATCCTGCTCTCCCATTTGCCCCCTCCAGGGTTCCCTTAGCCCCACCCTCTTTCCCCTGACCATTGATAGCTTGGTGGTTTCACAGTTTGCACTATCCCCCCCCCACTTCTAAAATGTCAAAATACTTCTCCTAAAGCATAGTTACTGGCAGTTAGAGCTTTACGGTAAAATATGCTGGTATTTTTGGCCCCGCCCCCTTTGCCTTCGGCCCTGCCCACCACTGGAATGCGCCCCTCCGAGAGCTTCTCCAAAATGGGATTTGGCCTTCAGGCTGTAAGAAGTTCAACGTGCCGGTGGTAGAGCATACCACATGGCAAAGAGAAACAATTGCACTGCTTACAAAGCCAACCTGCCACCTATTTGTCAAATTCTATCCTCAACGCCCATCCAGCATTACCAGCTTTCATCAGAAATCATCATTCACCATTTCTAACCCCTTTGCTTTCCCTTTGGTCTCAATTTAGTTGCATAAAAAGAGGAGTTTGCCACGACTGGACACCATCTTTATTTTCCCCATCTCTGCATTCTATTGGGTCCCCCCCCTTTAATTGATTTTTCTCTTTGCTTTTGAACAGATAACAAATCCAATGTTAACATTAGGCTTGGTTAACCAGCCTTGGTTTTACTGGCACTCTGTTTTTTAAAGAATAGTTTTACTAACATGTTTCATTCTTCTTTCTTATCTTTTGTTGATTTATCTCTTGTTCACCACTCCAGAATCTGTTTAGATGTGGAGTGGTATACACATGTTGTAAATAAACACACAAACAAATAAATAAATGTTGCAGCACATGGGCATGGCAGGCTGTAAGATGAAGGGCCAGATACCGGGTTAGCAAGTTCTGAAGTCCTAACCTCAAACACAGAGTTTTCCGCTCCATAAAACAGGAATAGTCATGCCTGCCTTTCCAGGCGTACTGGCAGGGCCGGCAACAAAATGTTGCAGCATAGGGTGCGCCTGTTAAGGATGC
This sequence comes from Heloderma suspectum, assembly GCF_057233095.1. NCBI lineage: Eukaryota > Metazoa > Chordata > Lepidosauria > Squamata > Helodermatidae > Heloderma > Heloderma suspectum. Next base: position 27,989,069 of record NC_139466.1, read on the forward strand.
TCCATTCCATTCCTTCCACCTGGTTTTCTGTTTCCCACCCCCAACAGGCTCTCAGCATTTTGTGGCCACTAAGCTTCCTCAGTCTTCCTTCAGCTATTCCTTTTATGTGCACAGGGTGGAGGTGGTGGGGAGGCTTTGTTGCTGTTTCTCCTGAAGCATTTTTATACTTCTGCAAACCGTGGAGTTCCCCTGAGCTTGTTGATACTTCCCTCTTGTGCACAGATGGTGCCATTTGACTACAAAAGGGCTGGCCATTGGAGAACTGAGACTGCTATGAGTGTACATGTTTCTACAATCAAGTTTTATTTATTACATTTATATACTGTCCAACAGCCAAGGCTCTCTGGACAGTTCGCAACAATTAAAACCATAAAATACAACATGATAAAACCTAATAGAAAGCTTTAAAAGTTTAAAAGTAGCATGTAAAACCAAAGTAAAACCCAACAGCAGTTACAACCCAGGGAAAGCCTGGGTGAAAAGGTGCGTTTTTAGGAGGCACTTGAAAGATGCCACATTTTCTGCCTCCCGAACTGCACGGGGGAGGGTTTTCCAGAGGGTGGGAACAAAGTCAAATACCCCTTTGTTCCCTCTTCTTTATCTCAGGATCACTGCTCTGAGATTCTGATAGATGGTAGGCTACCAATGCCTATGAATATACTTACAGAAGGGGCCAGATTAACTGCTGACTGTTCTCTTATCAGCCTCATCAGCACCCCTCACTATTGGTTATAGGGATGTACAGATTATATAGAATCCATTCCATCTGTGTTTCGCGGATTGTCAGGTGGCTTTCGTTCTGTTGTTCACCCATCAATCGAATTGGAGTTCATTTCCGAATTTGCACAAATGCACATTTGTGAATTTTTGCACATGTGAAAATGTGCAAATTCCCCCCAAATGCACATTTTCGTGCTTTAACCTATGGGAGAAATGTGCATATTTGGCTGGGTTTTGCGTATTTTTCTTTATGCAAAATTAGTTGTCCAAAATTTCTCGTGCAAAATTTGGGGAAGGTAGAGAAGCGGTCTGCAAGTCCATGGAATCCGCCTGACGGGGAAAGCCGGTCTGCTGTGGAATCCGTGGACTGGATTCATAAAAATTAGGCTGAGAAAGTTACTCAGTGAACTTTGCAGCTGAACGGAGATTTGAACCTGGGTCTCCCCAGTCTGATGCACTAACCATTAGGAATGTTGTAAAGCTCTGCAATGGATCCAAATGAGTTCAGGTTTCTATGAATCCAACCCGCAGATTCCTCAGCAGACTGGCTTTTTCCAAGTCACTGACTTGAGGACCTTTTTTCACTTTGGGGGGTGGGATTTGCACTAATTTTAATTAGCGCTAATGTGTACCAGTGCTAAGAGAATGGTTTGCATAAAGGCTACCTAGTGAGTTCATAGTTGAGATAAGGCTTCCCAGTTCACTGCTGATACTCTTAGCTACAGGATAAAACTGGTTTTCAATTTCTCCTTTATTAATTTATCAGTTATTCTCAGTTATATTTTTATCCCTCCCTTCCTCCACAGAGCTCAAAAAGCAACAGACATGGTTCTGTTCTCCCTCTTTATCCTCACCTTTCCCAGATTAGGCTGAGAGACAGTAAGTGGCCCAGCGTCTCTCAGGAATCTTTGTGGCTGAGTGGAGATTTGAACCCAAGTGTCTCTGGTCTAAGTCCAACACTCAAACCACTAACCCACATTGGCTGTCATTAGAGCATAAATCCTAACCACCAAAAGCTATCCCATATATATATATATATATATATATATATATATATATATAGTTTACATATTTAATTTCTGAGATGCCTTTCTGGGAAAAAAAAAAGACTCACGGTGACTTACAATAAAATTAAAACATACAAAAATGTAAAATAATTTAAAACAGCTAAAACCAATTATCAATAAAATACCACACCCCCACATAACAACCAAAAGGTTAGTGACAACCATAAACAATTCAACTGATGCGTTGAGAAGCCCATCATATGCAGTCAAATGCCTGGGAATAGAGGAAAGTGCCCCAAGATGATGATGTTTCAGCACCAAAACCTGGGGCTGAAAAGATGACAATGTTGGTGCCAGGTAGAGTTTGCTGGGAAGATCATTCCACAATTGGGAGGCCACCACTGAAAAGGTCCTCTCCCTTGCTGCCATCCTACAATGGTCCTATGATACTAGTAAAACATTCATGTGGGTTCCCTCCACTTCCCTGCCCCAGAGCGAAATGGTTACAGTTGGAGACTGGTGAGGAAACAACCAATAAGAATGGGTGCCTGGTGGGTGTGGATCAACATGATTCAAAGTTGGGGAGCATTTTAAAGACGTCAATGCATATATTGTTCAGAGTTCCAGAGACTTCCAAAGAGCTGTTATTTCAATTATATAATTATACAAAGCAATGATTGAATCTGATAACACTAAAATGGTCCTGGTCACACCCAAGCAGTAAGAACAGCAACACAAATACTGAAGAGAGGAAGGGGGCCAGGAAGTCCATTGCTCTGCTACGCAACAGGAAACCTAATTTCCCTGAACTGTGATGGGAGCCGGCCGGGGTCTGAGCCCTCTTGTATTTCCCCACCCCTCACGGCTTTCAAGTTCAGCATTCAGGTCACATCAGTTCTCCTAATGAGGTATCACAGATTGTAATAGAGGTAACCCAATACCATGCCTGAAGACTTTGTTCCTGCCTTACCTATCAATTTCAGCTTGGTATATGGGCAACATCTGACTTCCTTTCTAGTTCACCTAGGTGAAAAGAGTTTTCTAACTGCTATTGTGGGAAATTAAATTTCACCATGGCGATGTATGCTCCATCAGGGGAAGAAGGTGATGCTTACTATCTCAGACCTCTATAGTTGAAACAAGGGATGCTTGGGGAATTGGATCTTCATGAATTCCAATACGAACTGAATTGATCCATACTTCCCAGACTAATGTGTGGATCAGAACTTAATCATCTGCCAGTTTTTGTGGCTCCTGAACATTCTAATGCAGTTTTTGACTCAATAAAATCCTTTGATATAAAATGCATTTATAATGCATATTTTAAATATGTATTTCAATGTGAGTTTGCATGCACAGATAAAAGTAGCAAAATGGTGCATGAAGGTAATAGTACAGACTTCTGGATGAACATTTGAGAAAGTGAACTGGACTAGATATACTGGAGCTGTTCACACAACACGCTAACCCATACTCAGTGGTTGAGTGTCAGTTGTTGCTGAACCGTGGATTGCTTGTTGAACGGTGGGTTTGCATGTTGTCTGAACCCAGGACATTTTCCACAAAGTGGCTTGTTGACTATGCAGTGAACTTATTTTCTTGAAAAAGCCACCCTGAGAACTCATGGTTTGTTGTTGGGTTATTCAGGGTTTCAGTGGTTAACAAGCCACACTGTATGGTTAGCAAGCCACCCTGCAGAAAATGTCCTGGGTTCAGACAATATGCTAACCCATGGTTCAGCAACAACCCACACTCAACCACTGAGTGGAGGGGCTGGAACAGCTCTCCTATGAGAGAACGTTACAACAGCTGGGATTGTTTAGCTTTGAAAAAAGGAGGGTAAGGGGAGACATAATAGAGGTCTACAAAATTATACATGGTGTGGAGAATGTGGATAGGGAGACATTTTTCTCCCTCTCTCAATATAGTAGAACCTGGGGTTATCCTATGAAGCTGATTGGTGGGAGATTCAGGACAGATAAAAGGAACGACTCCTTCACATAGGACCAAGTTAAACTATGGAATTCACAACAACAGGAAGTAGTAATGGCTACCAATTTGGATGGCTTTAAAAGCAGTTGGAAAAATTCATGGAGGAGAAGGCTATCAATGGCTACTAGTCCTGATGGCTATGGGCTACCTCCAGTACCAGAGGCAGTGAGCCTATGTACACCAGTTGCTGGGGAACGAGGGTGGGAGGGTGCTGTTGTGCTCATGCCCTGCTTGTGGGTTTCCGGTCAACAGCTGGCTACTTGGTCTGATCCAGCATGGCTCTTCTTGAGTGTGGGTTAGCATGTTGTGCAAACGCAGTCACTGACTTAGGTTGCAATCCTATACACGCTTACCTGGGAACTTAATAAGTTGTATTTCTGAGTGCATAGGAGTGTACCATTAAGACTGATTTGACCATCCTCAGATGAAACAAAATTGCCACACATTCACAATACAGCAAAAGATTAGAATGTGAATTTGTTCATTCAGAATGTGTTCAGATTTTACACTGTTACAGAGGCTGTGCAGTACTGGAGGGGAGAACTATACTGGAGCTCTTTGGGAAGTCCCAGACTCTGCTCCTAGGGATGCTGCAGAAATTAGAGATGGACTAAAATGAACTCAGATTTCTAAGAATCTGACCTGTGGAATCCACTGTGGACCAACCTCCTCAGGCCGCACAGAGTCCGTGGACTTCTGGATCTTAAAAAAAATAATAAATCCTAAAATTTGCGCATATTTATTTGTAGGAAAATACACAGATTTCTGCTGAGACTGGTAAATATACGCGGGGAAAAGTTGAACAGAATGGGAGACAATACACTAAATGTTACGTACTAAGGTGAATTATGTAAATTGTTGCAACCCTCTCATGGATAAATTTTGAGTATTTTTCCACACAACGAAAAAAAATCGAGTCCGTCTGTGAATGGACGATGGAACAAAAGGTGCCTGACAATCTGCAAAACGCAGACGGAGTGGATTTTATACAATCCGTACATCCCTATCTGCTCCTTACATACAGAGGGACAAGATCACAGTGACAGCATACTTCTTATACATAGATCTACCAATACTTAACTGCTGAAGTTGGATTTTCTGAGGATAATATATACTGCTGCACTAATTGTTACAGAATGGCAAACCTTCCCTGTTACACTGAGGTGTAGGCAAATCTCTCCCTCGCCTTCCCTGATTCCACCACCCCATACATGCTTTCAGTAATTTGCTCAATGTCTGAAAAACCCCAAGTTACAGCAAAGCTGGCATTTTATGGCCAGGAGAGCTATAAATCATTTTTAAAATCATGATGATATTACTCAAACCAGATGTGAAAACATATGTTTGCCATGCTTGTGTAAACTGCTGACTTGTCATACTTAATAAATGCCGATAGTTTTGAGTTAACTACACACCACCTTAATACCTTTGAAAAAATTCAGCAGAATGTGTTGTTGTTGTTGTCTTGGTAATAGACCAAATAATACTAGTCTTGGTAAAGATGAACTGGCAGGATTTGAAAAATTAAGCTTCTGTTTAATATAAATATAGAAATATTACGGAGGGGAATATACAAAATACAAGTAGTAAAAATGCCAGGGCAACCTATTACTTGTAAGATGTGACGTACTGGTCACATATGATGGCAGATCATGCATTCCTGAATTGGTATCCCCAATTTAATATCTAGTTGTTTGATAGGTGGACCGTGAATCTATACATCATTTTGCCATATAATGGTCACTATCCTGTAGGCTTAATCTGACTCAGCAAAATTGGATGTTACAGAAACACCTCTCTGCTTTTTGGAATGTGTCAGCCACCTTGCTGAGTCATTGTGAGCCAACAAGATTTTAAGCCAGTCATTTTTTTGACGTACCTTAATAAACATTTATATATTTCTGAAAATGTTTCTACCCTCCCTTTCCATTCATATGGGCCTCCTCAAGGCAATGGACAACCTGTCCTTTAAAATATACGTAAATGAGGTGCAGGTAGGTAGTATTCACTGCCTGCCTCCAGAGCTTATTCTCCAGGGCTGCACTATCTCTCTCCCCAAAGCCCGCAAGAACAATGCTATATGAAGACAGAAGCCCTAAGCAGGTGTTCGTCTGCTCATGTGTAGTGCTAAAATGTGGAGGGAGACATGGATGCACACGTAAGCCCTGCCTCTAGCGTCCCTATACACCAGGTATGTAGTTAGACCTCTGTGCACTGACAAGGCAGGATTTGCAATCATGGGAACTCTGTAAATGCATTCAGCTGAACGCACTTACACAGCCCTCTTCAGACCTTCATGCTTGACACACACATTACCAGATCTTACCGGAAAAAGCTGGCGTACCACACACAAGTTTTTCTTTCATGGCTAGATGACAAAGCACAGGAAGACTCTGTGGCAAATGCAAACATTACCCCTGTCCAAAACAAATCACGGATTACATCACTTTTGTGATCATTTGTCCTCAGACCCGACGAATGCCAATAATCAGAGTGCTCTAAGTTTTGAAACATGTAGAGATAGCAGTGATTCCATTCTGCCATCCTTTGGGCAAGACAACAACAAGAGAGGAAGTTACCTTTTTCCTTCGGGAGTTTTTTGGGGTTTGCCCCAGTCTCTTGGTCCAGAGGTTCTCCATCTTTAGTATTTGATAACATACCTAAAAGACAGTTATGAAGAGAGAGAGAAAGACAGAGAGAGAAGCTGAACTGCAAATTTGCTAAATTAAGAATGATCTCACTAATCATCTGGAAAACCAATTGCCATATTCTTGAGGGTCACTCAATATTCTTGAGACTGTGGTTCAGGGACTGGAAGTGTATTTTGCCACACTTCCTTTGAAGGAGTCATGTTTTATAATCCACATTACATTACCTAGTGCTAAGAGGTTTACAGTTGAATTACCCAAGAACTTGCATGTAGCTGAGCATTACATATTAACCCAATGAGATCCAGTATACCCTGAAAAGCATACAGGTACATCATGTGTCCTTTAGCACGTCAGCGTCCTCGTTCCATTGGTGGTGTATCTGTGCTACATTACATCCCAGCTACAGAAACCAGAACATTCAACCATGGCCATTGCAAAGGAATTCATAAATGCACTACAGTGTACTGGACAAATTTATTCTCACCATCGCTTTTCCTCTAGAAGAAGTGATACGTACTTGAGTTAACACATGATTTCAGTGTGGGACTATGGGGGCCAGATATACACTGTTGAGCAAACACTGCCTACCCTTCCTCCTACAGATGTTCTTTTGGTGCTTTCACAGGAAACGTTTAAATTTTCTTATTTTTCTCCAATGATGACATCCCAGGGATCTATATTATGTATGTCTGAATATTAATGCCTTCATACTCTTTGGAATACCACAGCTACTATTTCCTAGTGTGAGAGGAGTCACATCTGTGAGAGGAGAGCTTGCAGGATATGTTCCTCTCTGCTAAATAAAAAATAAAAAAATAGCAACCACTTTAAGATTGCATCCATTCACAGGAATATGAAATTGCTCGGATCATTCCACTAGAAAACTACCTGGTTTCTGGAATGATCACTGAAGCATTAACAATGGGTGATCCTCGTGTTTTGTGCCATGTCATCAACATTTACAAGTTCAAAGGAAATTCACAAAAAATATGACCTTGCATTATTAGTAGATCCACCCTATATAATCAACATGTTGGAGCAGCCTTCCCCAGCCTGGTGTCCTCCAGGTGTGTTGGACTACAAGTCCCAGCACCCCAGGGCTGGCTGGGGGATACTGGGAGTTGTAGTACAACACATCTGGGGGGCACCAGGTTGGGGAAGGCTGTATTTATGGGGCATCTAGGGTTAAGCAACCTGATTTCCCCAGTGTACTAGCCTTGGAGACTCCCTGTTCCTCCTGATTTTACCTTATTTCTTAAGATTTTTAAAAATAATAACAAGAAGTGATTCAGAGGCTGGCTTGCTGCAAAACAAAGTGCTTTCCTCCAGCGCCATCTTTGTTTGGGTTCAAAGGAGTGGTCTTATGTTGTGCGGCTCTGCCTTGTACTTTCGGTTCTTGGGCAAGTTACTTTTATTTTAGTCCCACCAGTTTGCCTGCTGGGAAAAGACAGTTTTCTGACTGGCCATGCCCAACATGGCAGCCATTTTATGAATGGGTAAGCCTCCCCGCACAGCCACCATTTTGTGAGAGTGCTCATGACATTCTCTCAAAATTCCAAATGTGCCCGCTGGCTCAGAAAGGTTGAGGACTCTGCACTAGCCCTATACTAGCTGCATCCCTTCCACATGTAGGGCTAACGCTTGGAGAGTAGAGTGGTGCTATGCCTACTGGGCCTGCCTCTGACATCTGTGAGAATGATGGCTAAGCCAGCAACATCCCTCCACCCTGCTAACTCCAAGACTGTGACCTTCACATCTTTAGCAAAGGCCTGAAGGAGGAACCAGACTGTAGGCATCTCCATGTGATTGGGTGTCCTGATCACATGGGAGAGTCTTCATAAGTGCAGCTTGCTCCACCTTCAGACTTTTGCCAGATGTGTGGGGGGGTCAGAGAAGCAGACCTTCTGCAGAGCAGAGCTTGCAGATGTTGAGGGTAGGGCCAGGAGGCTCAGCCCCTCTTCACCCTCCATGCATTAGCTCTCTATGTTAGCTCTCTATATGGGAGCAGGCCAAAATGCATGACATTTTGGAAGAGACAACTGATTCTTGTGCAAAGAGTAAACTGCTTGCCGGCGCAATACAGGGAAAACTGCCAGCGAGCTGAGAGTTATTTCCTCTGAAACATTCAAATTAACTAATTAACAAGATTGATTCATCAAAATCATTTCGGATGAAAAATGCTTTTAATAGACCAGAGGATTTAAGGAATCGGTAGTTATCTGTAATTCTTCTCACTTAATAGAGAGATATAGACAGCTAGATGGTTAACAACCCAAGCTGATGGATGACAGTTCAAAAACAATAAGTTGTGCCACTGAGAGAATTTTTTTTTTTAATGTAGCACCTGCAAAGTCATATGGATTTGGATTTAGCTTTATGATTTTTGCATTCCTTAATTTCCTTGTTGATTGAAACGTTGCATTCTCCATACTTCACAGATGATTTTTTTTTTTTTAAATCCCAGTAATACGTCAAGGAAAAATCTGCCCTTTCTGGCTGCCATGTTGCCAAATTTTGGTGGCAACCTTGGCAGCGGGGGCGGGGGGAGTCTAGGGGCCTGGGTGTTGCTCATCCCTGAAGCAGACATCATCTTAGAAAAGATGTTATCTCTTTTGCATGAGTGCAATTTTTGTAAGTGTGTGTGTGTGTGTCTGTCTATGTATCTGTCTGTCTGTCTGTCTGTCTGTCTGTCTATCTATCTTAGGGATTCTGGATAAATCTTCAACAGACCTGAATGGCATTAGTTTCTTGAGTATCTGACCTGTGGAATCCTCAGCAGACTGGCTTTTTCTGACGGTGTAGCTTTTGGGGTAATGTTTTCTCGGTAAAAATGGCAATTTGCAAATTGCGACTGCAGTTTGCATATCTTGGGCAAATTACAGACATAATTTTTGCATAACAAACACTTTACAGCTGCAAATTGTGTAAAATACACTACTTATAGATGGAATTTGCCCAAGATATACAAACTGTAGGTGCCATTTGTGTATCTTGTAGTTTCTGAAGAGAAAAAAATTATACCTTAATCTGCAAGCTGTGCTGGGGGCTCTGGGGAAATCCATTGAGCCCTGAGAGAGCCAGATTTCCTCGTGACGGACATCCCCCGGACTGGACATTGGAGGATTTGCACATAATCTGTCTGTCTGTCTGTCTGTCTGGACACCTTTTTAGTAAATCTTCCCAACCATTTTTCCATGGATTAAATATTACTGCCATTGTGTGTGTGTGTGTGTGTGTGTGTACGCATGTGTGCATGCCTTTGGATCATCTTTGCTCACTTCCTGCAATCAATTCTCTTTTCCATTTGCCTGCTGGGTGAGATCTTTACTAAAGGGCTCTTCCAAAATTCAATGGAATCAGAATAAGTCTACAATAATATAGTACCAACCAATTCTATCTGGTGTGTTGTCAAGTTGGGATGGAGAACTTGAAACGCTGCTGCTCTGATGCGAAGAGGCATGACTCCCAGGTCGTTGACTGTCTTCCACAGATGGGGCAGGTGAAGGGCTATCTTGAATCCTCTCCTTTAAAAAGAAGAAGCACTTTAGAAGGAAGGAAGGAAGGAAGGAAGGAAGGAAGGAAGGAAGGAAGGAAGGAAGGCGGGCAGACAGCCAGGCAGGCAGGCAGGCAGGCAGGCTCGGGCTCAAGCACCATTGTCCCTACTGTTCCAGATTCAGGCTGATGATAAGGCCACCCTCACAAACCACCAGGACACACCAAGAAAGAAAGAAAGAAAGAAAGAAAGAAAGAACTCTCTGTGTAATGATGGTGTTTGCTTTAGAATACACTATTTGGACAATTGCCCCCAAACAGCATATTCCCCCCATTCCCCTGGTCTTTATGGTTAAGCCGTATATAACTTTTAACTTTTGTTGAATCGCTTGTGTTTTGGACTTTGCTCCCTTGACCTATCAAAGATCTACCCAAGCACCAAGCACTTTCCAGAATCCTACCATCAGGGCAGGATTCTGGGAAAGAATTTGAGACCCTCTCTCAGCAGAAAGGGCGGGTAAGGGCAGAGTACACAGCAGAGCTGGCTTAACACATTTTGAAATAAGTTAAGCTATACACACTACTATCTAAAGAGGGAAGGCCACATAAGACCATGTGAAGTAAGTGAAGGAATATACATTACCATCTATACAAGGGGGAGGCATATGACCATTAAATCCAGACTCTAAAATTACTGAATTGCACCACTGGCAAAGGTCTTCCAAAACCTACTACGCTCCACGTTTAGATCCCTTAATCATAATAGGTAGTGTTTGTCTATTCTATACACAATTGCCCAAGAAAATGCTGCCTGAAATGTGTTTTTAATAGGACAGTTATTGGACATTTAATACCAAGTGAACCTCAAAATCACGTAACAGATGTGTATCTATTATACAGCGGTTAACCCTCAATGGACATGTTTTCTTAACCAATTATCCCTTATTTAATGAACATACAATAACTAATAAAACGTAAAAGCGAAGCATTTAATTGCTGTACTGTCAGCCTGCTAATTAAAAATATTTGTTAAGCTTAAATACATAGTAATCTATTCCAGGCTTTTCATGCCTCTGTATCTTGGGGGCATTTTATGATTTACATCGGTTTGAAACAAATATTGGATCATTTTCCAGGGAATGTGTAGGATATTGCTGCAGACATGATAACTGCATTAGTAGAAAAAGAAAAAGTCCAACAGGTGTTGTTAAAAGTCCAATAGGTGTTAATACAGAAAATGGTCTCAATCCAATCCTAAAATGGCAAAAGACCTCAGAGACCAACACGGATGCATCCTCTCTCTTTTTGAGTACTTCCTATCTAATGCATACCATTTGGAGGGTGTTTTTTTTTTTTAAGAGTCCATAAACTCTTAGGCTGCATTCACATAGAACAATAAGTCAGGATTCCAGAGAATTCTGGTTTTTGTGAAAGGGCAGTGTGCTGGTGCACACAGCCCGTTTGCTTCCGCTTTGTTTCTCCTCTGTGCTGCAACTGCTAAACAAACTGAGAAGGGGTGCTTTAGCATGTCATCAGAACCTGGGATCCCAGCTTGTTGCACCCAAACAAGCCAAGATTCATAAACTGATAACAACCCCTAACTTCCAATCCTGGCTTGCAAAGGAAGCAGCAAGCCAGGATCCCCAGTTCAGGCAACGTGGTAAACAAAACTTTCCTGGTTCAAAAGCTTTAAAGTTACATTGATGAGGCAAGCTGTGAAATCTAAAGGCCCATTAATAGAGCTGAGAGCTCCACCCGCCAATGATATCCAGGAGTGTTTGGGGGCAACTGGCAGGTTTGTACCTCAGTGGGGGTCACATGGAGACACCTGAACTGTTGCTTCCACAGGTGTGTGTCCAGGGTGGGATGAGAGTGGGGGAGAAGGCTGCCATGGTTTGCACAGTCACGGCCGATCAGAAAAGGGCTGCTCAGATTGCACAGGTCATGGCAGATGGATTTTCACCTTCCAAGCTGTGCCTGCTAGGGATGTACGAAAGTCACTTACCTTTCGCGGATTATGTTGATGGTGGGGGGGGAGGCGTTCCGTCCCTCCCCCCGGAATCCTCAACGGGGGGAGGCGCTCCGTTCCTCCCCCCTGGAATCCTCTGCGGCGGGCTGTGCTCTGCGACAGCTCTGTGGAGCAGCCGGCCAGGCCCAGTCAGGCCAGAGCTGTCTGCAGCCGGATTTCCGGCTGCAGAGGGCTCTGGGAAAAAAACCAAACAAACCGCGTACGCAAATGGCGGTGGCTACGGCCGCTGCCATTTGCCTTCCTTATTTTTGCCGTCTTAATCTACGTAAATATTTACGTAGACTAAGACGGCGAAAATAAGGGGAACGCAAATAGCGTAGCGGACGCTATTTGCGTTCCCCTTATTTTCACCGTCTTAGTCTACGTAAATATTTACGTAGACTAAGACGGCCCAAAATAAGGAACGCAAATTTGCGTACGCCTTTTTTTTTTTTTTTACCCAGTCGTTTTAGGCTATGTAAGTTTTTACATAGCCTAAAACGTCTGGGTAAAAAAAACCAAAACTGCAAATGGCGGCGGCGGCAGCTGGTTGGAAGACCAGCCGCCGCAGCCGCTGCTGCCGCAGCCGCAGCCACCGCCGCCACCGCCAGGAAGATCCGCCCCTGGTAAGTCTCATCCTGGGGGGGATCTGCAGGGGGGGGTGTGGCAGGCCGTTCCGCCACAGATTTCGGGGGGCCGAATGCACTGGCATTCGGCCTCACCGAGATCCGTGGCGGAATTCTCTGCCATCCCTAGTGCCTGCAGACAATCCCAGGTAGGTTCCTATGCCTTACATGCTCCCAAAGGCTACCCTGTAAGAGTTGATGTACAAACTGTCTGGAATAGTGACGGGGGTGAATTTGGAATTGGTGGAGCTCAAAATATGACCTCTCCCAGTTAAAAACAAAAACAAAACCTCTTACCATACTTCAAACTAGGCACAGAGCCCTTCTGATGCAGACCCAGCTTGAAATGGGTTTGCCCCCAACCCTCACTAATCATTTCTTCCATCCCCTTCTCAAGACAACAGACAAACAGAATCCTTCCCTATGGGAAGTGTAACAGGGATAACTGATGGTGGAAAAGGCTCACTAAAGATAGGAGAAACTTTGTCAGCTTTGTGACTGCTGGGAAGAATGGTAAGTGTAATTTCCCCTGGCTCCTGAATAGGGGGAATGCTTACAGCACACAGGCGTACCCAATGGTTGGATCAGACAGCTTCTCTGAACCCATTTTACCCCATGGCTCTGGGTTCAGAAAAGATGTCTGATCCAACCATTGGGTATGCCTGTGTGCTGTAAGTACCCAATAAAGTTTCCTTGTAAGCAAACCTGGATCTGGCTTATTATTATCTTGGCACCTCCAAACCTTAGCAGCCCACGGCTGAGGCATACCCCCCCCACACTTTGCAGGCATTCTTCAGAAATGTTGTAGGATGGGGAAACTGATGGGTTTCCAGGAGAGCTGCGAAGAGTTTGCTCATTGCAATTCCAGAGGCTAAAATGGTGGAGATTAGAGGACACCCTTGTTCCTCCACCACAGAAAGGTGATGGCTGCCAAATGAAGTGTATGACCCAGTCTGAGGGGTCGGATCAAACTAAAGCACTCTGGAGATAATAAAAGGAAGGACTGGGCAGCCTGAGTGAGCATCCAGAATCTGAAAACAGCAACATATTTTTTCATGTTTTTATTGGAGCTGTATTTTATTTTAATTTGTAAATTGCCCTGGAAGTGAGGTTAGATTAAAGGAGGCATTAAATTGTTTTAAACAAACTGGTTAGACCCACCAGATGCATCCACTGTCTAAAGCATGGATGGGCAACTTGTGGCCCTCCAGATGTTTTGGCCTACAATTCCCATCAGCGCTAGCCAGCATTGTCAAGGGTGAGGGATGATGAGAGTTGCAGGCCAAAACATCTGGAGGGCCACAAGTTGTCCACCCATCATCAGTGGTGCAGTGGTAAATTTCAAAATGCAGGCACTTCATCATGACAGCCCACATAGCCATGCCTCCTGAAAGAGTCCAAAAGTGCAGGCAGCTGGGTTGATCCATATCAGAGAAGGTTCAGAGGAGGGCAATTAAGATGATCAAGGGACTGGAAACGAAGCCCTATGAGGAGAGACTGAAAGAACTGGGCATGTTTAGCCTTGAGAAGAGAAGACTGAGGGGAGATATGATAGCACTCTTCAAGGACTTGAAAGGTTGTCACAGAGAGGAAGGCCAGGATCTGTTCTTGATCATCCCAGAGTGCAGGACACGGAATCATGGGCTCAAGTTACAGGAGGCCAGATTTCGGCTGAACATCAGGAAAAACTTCCTGACTGTTTAGAGCAATACGACAATGGAACCAATTACCTAGGGAGGTGGTGGGCTCTCCCACACTGGAGGCCTTCATGATGAGGCTGGACAGCTACCTGTTAGGAATGCTCTGACTTGGATTCCTGCATTGAGCAGGGGGTTGGACTTGATGGTCTTACAGGTGCCTTCCAACCCTACTATTCTATGATTCTTTGAACAAACCAATCCTAGCAGTTTTCATCTCCACTAGAAACAGGATTTTCTTGTCTTAACTGGCCATTGTATACCAGGCCATCCTAAAATACTTTACATTACAACAGGGATAGCTCACAACTATATTATTGCTGAGAAAATGTATTCTCCCCAACCTGTACTGTGAGGATCGCAGCTAAGCTCAGAGGGAACAAGGAATTCTGAGGGGGGTGGCAGATAACATCAGTGTCCCTGCTAATAAAAAAGTGCTGGTGCTGCATCCCTGTGAGCTCCAAGTCTGCTACACCACTGACTGTGGTCTAGAATCATAGAATCATAGGGTTGGAAGGGGCCTACAGGACTACTGAGTCCAACACCCTGCTCAATGCAGGAAGTCTTATTCCCAGGCGGTCTCCCACCCAAGTACTAACCAGGGCTGACCCTGCTTAGCTTCTGAGATCAGATGAGATCAGGCACATCCAGCTCTTAAAGTAGGGGTGATGGAGAATTCTGCCACGGATTTCAGTAGGCCGAATGCACTGGCATTCGGCCCCCTGAAATCCGTGGCAGAACGGCCTCCCCCCCCCCCGCCACCCCACGGAATCCCCCCGGGACGAAGCTTACCTGGGGTGGATGCGGAGGTGGCGGCGGCTCCGGCGGCGGCTGGTCCCTCAGCCGGCTGCTGTGGCCGCAAATGGCGGCTGTCATAGCGGCTGCCATTTGTGTTCTTCCAGGCTGCCGTGATAGGCTATGTAAGTATTTACGTAGCCTATCATGGCAAAGAGCAGGGGTGCAAACGGCGGCTGCTACGCCATTTGCGCCCCTGCTCTTTGCTGTGATAGGGTACGTAAGTATTTATGTAGCCTATCACGGTAAAGGTAGCCATGCAAATGGCATAGTGGCCGCTGTTATGGTGTAGTATTTACGTAGCAGCCGCTGTTTGCGTCCCTGCTCTTTGCCGTGATAGGCTATGTAAATACTTACATAGCCTATCACGGCAGCCTGGAAGGAGGATGCAAATGGCAGCCACTACGACGGCCGCCATTTGTGGCTGCAGCAGCCCAGCTGTGGCTGGAACTCCAGCCGTGGCTGGCCCCGGCCGGCGACTCTGCGGACCTGCCGCGGAGTGGAGCCGGCCAGAGGGGATTCCGGGGGGAGGGACCGAGAACCTCCCCCCCCCACGGATGCTCCAGCGCAGAACCAGGTAGGTGTTTCGTACATCCCTACCTTAAAGGAATAACATCACACCTCTCTTTCTATCATGGGCACAATGACTGCCGTCTGATGCAGAATAAGCAATACACTTAGATAACTCCTTTACTCGCCAATCATGCATCCCAATGAACCTTTTTGAAAAGAGAATGCAAATTGGCATCACTTTTAACTAAACATGTTGACAAGTATTTGATGGGTGAAGCATTTCCATTGCCCATGTGGGGTAGCAACAGGACTCCCAAGAGGTATAAATGTATTGACTCTTGGCAAAATATATATTTAGAAGCTTCTAGCCTTGGTGAATAAACGAGAAGCCAGCAATGAGATTCTGGATACGGACTGAGACCCTCGCTAGAATGAAAGGCAGTTGTGATGAACTTTTGCTGTAATATATGCAAGCGATTTCTTCCTTGCACATAAACAGATCCATTTTTCAGCCCCGTAATCAGTATGCATCTATTAAGCTACTTAACAGCAATGAGCTGTGGTTCATTAGGTAGCTACTGTTGTGTCCCCGTCTAGTTAAAATTTCACAGCAAGTTAATCTATTTTATTACAAATGAGAACACAAGCGATAATGTCCCCGCCATTTTCCAAACACAGGGTTAACAGTATTTGTAACAAATCAATGAGGACATTTCAATAGGAAAATTGCAAAGCTCGGAGCCTTAACATCTTTTTACACCTTGATGACTTCATTTTGTCATTTGTGAATTTTACAGCTCCCCCCCCCCCGCCCCCATCACTCTTCATAGATTTCAGTTTTCTTCTCCTGAAAATAGCTGTCGTTCTGCTAGCCCAATACATTAAAGGCTTCCTTCTGGATAGCAGATTGCTACACGCACGCACGCACACACACACAGAGGCAAATATTAGACGATGGTTACAATGAAAATAAATGGGGTTTCCCCACCTTGACAGATCAGGGGTGCAGTCTGGGGGTTCTTTGAGCTTTGCTACTGGATTGTCTTGTGGCAGGTATGGGCAGGAGTGCCTTCAGCTGGTGCACCAGCTGCACCCTTTCCTGGATTAAGTAGACTTGGCCACTGTCATACATGCCTTGGACACATCCGATTGAGTTTAATGCAATGCATGCTATATGGGGGCTGCCTCTGAAAAGTGTTCAGAAATCTCAGCTAGTGCAAAATGCAGTGGCAAAGAGGTTTGCTCTTTGAAGTACATTATTCTGGTGTTCTTTGCTCCACTTGAACTGGCTTTCAGGTCATTTCTGGGCACAGTTCCAAGTGCTGTTTCTTTTTCTATCTATCTATCTATCTATCTATCTATCTATCTATCTATCTATCTATCATTTCCTTTCTATACTGCCCAATAGCCAAAGCTCTCTGGGAGGTTCACAGAAATTAAAACTGCAAAGCACAGCATAAAACAATATAAATATGAAAGCTTAAAACCACAATATAACAGTACAACCAGAATAAAACCTAGCAGCGATGCAGAGATTTAAAATACAGATTTAAAACATCAAAGCTAAAAGACTAGGCAGCTAAAATGGTAAAATACTGGAAGAATAAAAAGGTCTTCACCTGGCACCGGAAGGAGTACAACATACATGCCAGGTGAACCTCTCTAGGGAGCTCACTCCACAGCCGGGGTGTCACAGCAGAAAAGGCCTTACCTATAAAAGCCCTAAATCTGAGTTAGACAGCTGCTCCCTCCAGATGTTTTGGACTACAGCTCCCATAATCCTTTTCCATTGGCCATGCTGGCAGGGGCTGGTGGGATTTGTGGTCCAACACTTTTGGAAGGCACCAGGTTGCCTACCCCCGTTTAAACAATTTAGGACCAGCAATGGAGGCAGGTGCTCTGATTTCAGTGGGGTTGTGAATCCATTCTGGGTTTCAGTCAGAATGAGCCAGATCTCTAAAGAAGATATCCAAGGTGCTGAACCAATTTTGGGAATAAGGTTCAGCACTTTGAGTAGCTCCTTTAGAGTCCTGGCTGGTTCTGACTGAAACCCAGAATGGATTCACAGCCCCACCGAAATTGGAGCTATCTGCGCCTTCACAGGGACCAGGGTATTTGTAGGACTGCCTTCTTTCATAAGAACCCTAACTATTCTTCATCTGAGGCCTTGTTTTGTGTGCCATTCCCATCAGAGATTTAGCTGACTGGGATTTTAGTCTCATTTGAGTAGGGATGTATGAGAATTTCCTTTTTACTCATGAAACATGTGAGCATTTCCTGTTCAAAGCCCCCAAAGTAAGTATGAGCATGAGCATGAGCATATGTGCTCCAAAAATGTTAGTAAATTGCGGCGTATGTGCTTCTGTTTGATTTGTGCAACTTTCCCAGTTTGCTTTGTGGACATTTCCTAATTTGCACAAATTCCCTCTGCAGACTGCATCAGTCCTGCTTTAGTCTATGAGGAAATTTGCACACATTAAGAAATTTGTGCAAATTTGGAGAAATTTGTGCAAATTTCATGGTTGATCGTGCTTGATTTGTGAAATTTTCCCATTCACGCAGAGCAAGCAGTGAATGCAAATGTGTATAGGAATCGGGTACGAGATGAGCGATGAGATGATTTTCGGAGAATCCTAGTGATCTTGAACATTGCTCATTCGCCCATCCCTAGATTTGAGGTTTTAACCTTTGCTGCTGTGTGTTTTGTTTGGTTCTGGGTTTGTTTTTAGAGCTTTGTTGTATTATTGGTATGTTACTGGTCTTTTTGATGTATGATTGTGTCATCAGCCTGGTACCTGACTCCCCATCTTTGGGGGACAAGAGCATGGATTTGGAGGAAATATTGGACTAGGAAGAGAGAAGTGCCCTCAGAGATGGCCTCGGATATTTCCACTGCTCTGGAAGCTCTAGCACAAAAGGAGTCACTTCTGCCAGCACTTCTCTGACCTGAGCAGGTTGCATTGTCCTCCTCTGACTACGAGGACTCCAGTCCAGATATCCCAACAGAAACATAGTCTCCCTTGCACCACCAGAATCAATGACTATTGAAATGGGCTAAGCCTTTTTAACAGAATGGGGCTCTCTCATAGGAGGTGAAATTACCCACTCAGATGGATCGTCTGTTCAAGGCTTTGTCTGGGATTGTCTGCTGCTGAAACAACATTCAACCCTACCTCCTATAACTCTCCAGCTTGATTGCCCCGAGGAACTGTCCAGGGTGCTATCTTCATCCTGAACTCCTGCCTTGCCCTGCTTACTATACTTTAAGCTGACTTGCTTTGCTTTACCAGAATCTTAAGTTTGCCTTACCGTCCTCTGCCTCACTGAAACCTGGCCATGCATAGCCTCACCTGATTCCATTTTGTTGGCCCCTGAGCTCCTCCCAAGAACCCCCTTCTTGGGCCAGAACCCTCACACTGCTGTGACCATGGTTTGGATCAGAACAGATTGTGAACTGCTTTGGAGGCTCCATTGTCATAGCATCAACTTCTACCGCCTTGTCTTTCTTCACTTTGTACCTGCCTTCCCCCAGGTCCAAGGCCATCCTTGCACACCTTGGTGTAGGGGTGCCACTTAAGTGGGAATGAAGAGCGAGTGCTAAGAGGAAACAATGAATGTCCTAGATAACTGGCTAGGACAAATGGATTTTGGTGCCATTAACCTAAATCATGGCTAAAATTAAGAATGTCAAGTTTTGTAGCTACATTTTCTGAGCCAAACCAAGAAACCATTCTTTAGTAAGACACAGAAATATATTGCCCTTCAAAGGGATTTCATGCTGCAAAAAAGGTCTTTGGGGGAGAATTTATGTTTCAGCTCCATGAAGAGAAAAGAGAAGACAGATAGTCACTAGGTACTATACTGGGGCAAATAGGTAAGATCTTCAAAAAGTTTCTGCTTTAAAAAAAATAATTACATTCCAAAATCTATACATTACTTCTGAAAGCAAGTGTTTGCTAACCTTTCCTTACACATTTCAGAATATATACCCTTTAAAACACACACACACACACACACAAATCCTTTAAAAAAATTAAGAGGAATTTAAAAGCCCATTTGCATTAGTGTGTTTTAAGATCTTTTCATTGCTGCCAGTTTTTATTTGGTTTTTGCTCTAGTTTTATACTGTCTTAAACTTTTTAATGTTTTTATATTACGTTTTATTACCTTATTATATTTTACAGCTTTAAGTCTTGTTCTATGGACTGCCCAGAGAGCTTCGGCTACTAGGCGGTATAGAAATATAATAAATAAATAAAACTGCCAGGTAGGTCTTTGAGTGTGGGGATACAATCCAGCCCCTGAACCAGAAGAGGCTGCCCATCTCAGTGCTAAAGGCAGATCCTGCCAGGCAAAGCTCCTGCTCCTGTCGCCCACATTACTTCCTTTGGTACTTGACCGCTGGGCTGCCTTGGATTTTTATGTTCTCCACCTGTGGACCTTCTCATTAGTGCTGTGAAATGCCTCCCCCTCTCCCACTTTCAGGGCCCCATGCACTAGCTGTGAAAGTGGGTGTGGGGCGCGGGGGGGCTGGGGTTGGGTTTGGTGGCACAAAACTCAGTCTCCTCCCATAATGATGATTTCCCCTAAGATGATATAGCTTCATTCTTAGGGAGGCTTTTGGGGAGAGGGAATGGTGGCCTAGGAAGCTGGTGGGGGGAGCGCTAGGTGATGGCCCAAGTATCTCATCCCAACCCCAACATTTTACCCCAACCTTTGACATTTTTTCTTTATGTTGGATTTCAAAACAATTTCACTAAGCAGAAGAGAGGTCTACTCCGCACTCTTCTCACAGTTCAAAGACACTGGAAGGATAAATACCTCTTATAATGCAATGGATTGCAGACCTTACAAAGCTTTCAGTATTTGAATGGGTGGCATATAGGGTTCTAGTCCCCACTTGGCCATGGAAGCTCACTGGGTGACTTTGGGCCAGTCACACACTCTCAGCCCAACCTACCTCACAGGGTTGTTGTTGTGAGGATAAAATGGAGAGGAGGAGGATAATGTAAGCCGCCTTGGGTTCCTTGCAAGAGGAAAAAAGGTGGGATATAAATGCAATAATAAAAATATAGACGCCATCTTCAAATGGATACTTATCTGGATATCTGGTCTGCTTTTGTTGAAGCTTATGTATAGTTCTTAGAAATCCTATATTTTCATCTGTGTGTATGTGTGTGTGTGTGTATGAAATTAATATATTGAAATCTATGTAGCCACATTTCTTTCTTTTCTTTTGTCTAAATTCTATAATAATTTTTTTTTTTAGAAAAGAAAAAAAGTTGGATTTAGAAACAAAAAATGTTGTAATTCACCCTAAGCACTGCAAATGCAAAGGAAGGTGGGATATACATATTTTAAATCAATATATATTTTTAAAACTGCAGCTAGAAGTTCTCTGGTCTTTCAGGTCCTATCTCATTCTATCCAAACTGGAACCACAGAACTGCATATTTAACACACACACACACACACAAATGTTCACGTGGC
The DNA here is from genome assembly GCF_057233095.1 of Heloderma suspectum. Classification (NCBI taxonomy): domain Eukaryota; kingdom Metazoa; phylum Chordata; class Lepidosauria; order Squamata; family Helodermatidae; genus Heloderma; species Heloderma suspectum. Next base: position 28,010,060 of record NC_139466.1, read on the forward strand.
ATCTGGAGATCTTCATCCTTCCATTTTTCTAACTCACACACATACACCCTCCAGACACTGGTGCAGTGATACATTCTGAAATGCAGGAACTCATCTTCACAGTTCTGTGACACCACCACAGAATTCCCTGTTCCCTCTGAGCTTGCCTGCAGTCTTCACGGTTAGCTGGAGGTGGACATGAATTTTTCCCAGCAACAATATATTGTTCCTTGTTGTAATTGTGGAAACGTATTTGGGGGTGGCCTGATCTTGAATGCACAATTAAGACCCATCAGCTTAACAAAAGACCTGCTCCTAGCATACGAAAACTCCTAGAACTGGTTTGTTGATATGGACCAACAAGGCAGCCTGCAATTTTGGACTCTCCTTGGGGGCATGGCTATGGGCACTGTCATGATGGACTCTTGCACTTCAACATTCACCACTACACCACTGGTACCCACAGATATCAAATGGCTGAATAGCCATTCTGTCACGGCCCCAACCGCCCATTCACAGTGATCAAGCACAGCCAAACGCACAACAATATATATGCAGAGCTTACCTAGTCTTGACATAATCCACTTGACCTTAGTACTTCAGCTGTGATATTTCATAGTATTGATCTACATTTGTGTGCCAAGCATTCAGAAAAGCTATGACGCTAAGGCTTGCTTGTTTATTTTTATTTCCAGTGCAGCTATAATTACTCATCCAAATGTTAATCTATTAATGAGTTCCTAAAGGACTTAATGGCATTTCTCTGCTGACAAGTGGGTTTTGCAGCTCTGTCTGAGCACTGGAAGTTTTATTCCTACATTTGTCTAGATATTTCTCCTTCAGTTGATGCATTCCCTCTTGTGCTCCACTGGGCAGGACAAAGTGGAAGTTAACTCACTAATGAAATTGAAAGGAGAAAATAACCTCCCAATTCAGTATGTATTTGAAAGTCCAAAAAGAAACTTTACATTTGCGATTTTATGGAGCAAGTGAGACTTATCAATGAGTACCGAATACTTTCCTTAACACATTTTTTTTAAATGATCTCTTCAAGCGGGTGTCCCTGTCACTGTGTTTACTATGTTCTTATTAGGTATGTCAGAGAAATCCATCCGGGGAGTGGAGTTAGCTGAGTTTTCAGCAGCTCACCTCCCCGGACTAAATCTCGCTTCCCACCAATGCGGCCCAACTTCATCTGCATCAACTCAGGCTAGTTCACGGATATTCCTGGTTTTTTCCCCTCATTGATACAAAAGTGGTGCAAACTGTGGCTGCAAATGTGGCATGGCAGCCAGCCCAGGTAACATATAAACTAGGATGAAATTGGATTTGTGTGCTCTAATCCAGAGCCTTGCATGAACTCTGCATTCGGAGCTTTGACCTCGTGGGCTTCTTTATTCATTTCAACTCTTGGGAATGAAGAAACTATCATGGCAGCACAGATGTCTGTCGCTGAGAAACGTGGTTCGTTTTTTTACTCAGTGGAGTTCCACAGCATGTGCGGCTTGATTTGTGATTGCGAGTGGAGCTGTGGGCTTCTCCCTGAAGTCTGGGAACGTTTTTGTGCATTTTTTTCTGCAGGTTCCACAATTTCGCAAAATTCTGAGAATCTGCACAAATTACGACAGATGTTACACAAATTACGGTCGAGTCTGCACAAATTACAGCCGAGTTTGCACAAATTATGACTGAATTTGGGCAAACTGCTCAGAAATTTGGGCAAATTGCTCAGAAACAGCAGAACCTGTGAAAAAATTGTGCAAAATGCCTGGAAAATTAGCAAACTGGCCTGACTCACTGCAGCTCGAGTCAAGCACCGCAGCAGGAACTGAAACAAAGTCCACGGGCCAAACCTAGGAAAAGCTGTTGAACTCCACCCCCCAAACAGATTTCTCTGACATCCCTACATGGCGGCAGGGAGCTCCATGTACATGAAAATTGCCCCAGCCATAATATACCATTTGAGCAATGATCCCAAATTCATACCTATTTAACCCACTGCTTTATATACAAATGGGTTAGTTTGCTTGAACATAAGAAACTGCCTTGTACTGGGTCAGATGATTTGTCCATCCAGAATTGGCTACTCACATTGGCAGAGGTCTTTCTCATTGCTTGCTATCTGGACCTTTTAAAATAGAAGAGATCAGAGACTGAACCTTGGACCTTCTGTGTGCAAAGCATGTGCTCTACCCTTGAGCACTGGCCTCTTCACCGGAGTCTTTGGACTAACTTTGGAAATAATCAGATGTATGTTTCCCTACAATGTGAAAAATTACCACCACCCTCAGCATGTATTCGTTTTTAATACCAGATGTTCACTTACTAATTTCACTGCATTGTGACCATTTCTCATCAACTCATTAATTGCCAGCTGCTCAGCCAAACAAAAACAAAACAAAAACACAAATCCACAGCTAATCAGATGATACTGGTAAATAGCCAGCCAAATGCGGCACTTTGGCAATTCTCTAGGAGTCAAGGAAGAGCAACAGAAGTTTCCTTACCACTACTATACAATATCCAGGACTTGTATCAGTGTTAGTAATGTGGATAATTGGGAAAAATGTAACTTAATGACTCAGACCCTGTGCAGATGCAGAATGGTCAACCTGCGGCCCTCCATATGGTGTTGGACTACAACTCCCATCAGCCATGACAATGATGGCTGTGGCTGATGGGAGGTGTTGTCCAACAATACCTGCAGGTTGCTCACCTTTGGTTTAGAGGAATGGTCGAACTACATGTTACATATAATCATAGGGTTGGAAGGGGCCACGTAGGCCATTGAGCCCAACCTCCTGCTCAGTTCAGGAATCCAGTTTAGAGCATCCCTGACAGATGGTTGTCCAGTCTCTCCTTCAATACCTCTAGTGAGGGAATGCCCACCACCTCCCTAGGCAGTTGGTTCCATTGTCTGACTGCTCTGGCCATTAGGAAGGTTTTCCTGATGTCCAACTGAAATCTGCCTTCCTGTACCTTAAGCCCTTTATTTTGTGTCCTACAGTTTTGGATGATAGAGAACAAGTTGTGGCTGTCTTCTGCATGATAACCCTTTATGTATTTGAAAAGTGCTATCATATCCCCCCTCGGTCTTCTCTTCTCAAAGCTAAGCATGTCCCGTTCCTTCAATCTTTCCTTGTAGGACTTAGTTTCTAATCCTCTGATCATCTTTGTTGCCCTTGTCTGAACTCATTCCAATTAATCTGAATGCTTATTAAAGTATTGTGTCCAGAACTGAACATAGTATTCAAGGTGAGGTCTGACCAGTTCAGTGTAGAATGAAACTATTACTTCCAGTGATTTAGATACTATACTTCTATAGATACAACCTGAAATCGCATTTGCCTTTTTCACAGCCACATCACACTGCTGACTCATATTCAGCATGTGGCATAAAATCCTGACAGCCACCTCTGATAAGCAAACAAGGGATGAGCAGGGATGGTTTGTACTGGAAAAGTGGAAGGTGGGGAGGTTCATAACCTTTCCTCTGTCCACTGCAACTTCCTTGGGGCATCTGGTAGGTTGGTCACTGTGAGAAGCAGGAGGATGGATTAGATGGCCTGATCCAGCAGGGCTCTTCTTACGTTTTGGCTGATCTCCTTCTGCACATACACCATGTCTGCAAAGATGCATCTGGAACCCCTTGGGGTGAAAAAAATCTAGAGAATTCTAGAAGAGCCTAGAATCTTGCCTCCGACACTAGCCTCTGTAGAACTAAATGCCCCTATACAAATCTAAGTACTGAGATTCAGTCCATGCACTCTCCCCATCAAATGGATAGGAGTCATCCTCTGTCATCTGGAATTCTGGGGAACTGGGAAGGATCCATTTGTATTTTGAATATTCAGTAGGGTCAGAGCAGCTTCACGTTCCAGCAGGCTTATTGTTGGAAAACAAAACAAAACACAAAAAAGGGGGTCAGGGGAGAAAGAGCTGAAGCCAAGGAGGCTGCTGCTGGGACAAATAAACAATGATGTCCTTGAAAAGACTGTGGCTGTGGTCAAGGAACACAGGTTGACATGAGGGAGTGATGGTGGCTGTTCCTCCACTTTTCCATTGTCCTTGCTAAGAGAGAGAAAGACATAAAGTTCACTAGGCTCTACAACCTTCCCTGGGGATAGAATGCTGGTAGGTGAGAGACATTCCAAGCATCACTCCCTCCAACGCTGAACTCGGCTGGCACGTGCTGACAGCATTGTAGCCAAAATGCTGTTGGTGGCCCCAGATATGTTTTTGAGGCCACCAAAAAACAAAAGAAAGTTATCTACATTCTCGGGGGAACTCTGGAATTTGCAGAAGTACAGAAAATATTTAAAAGGAAAAACCATAGGGGCCTGCAAAGAAGAAAACCTCCTGCGTGCCTGTGGTCACATGGAGAAAAAAGAATGGAAGGAAGGAAGGAAGGAAGGAGCAGATAGTGAATGCATGTGCAGCCCATCAGGGCCATTAGTTGAGTCTCAACTGGAGCTGAGGACATGGCAGCAGATGGACTCTCACTGCCCAGATCCTACAACACTATCTGTCCAATGGGGCCTCTGTAGAGAAATTCAAGACACCAGGAAAATCCACCCCATCCTCCCATGCACAACGTTGTGTTGGGAGGACACACGAAGGAGAAAGAAGGACTCAGCTGCCCCTGTTGAAATGTGAGGATTGCTTTCCATAGTACACATGGGTACATTTTGCGGGGGAAGCATGGCCTTCTGGGTATTTTAAATGCCCTGCCAAATCGTCTTACTGCATAACAGTTCCCTTCTATCACATGGCAAAAACTACTCCCAGTTCACTTTCTTCAAACTAATTAGGCCTTTCTCTAGCTCTCTGCAATCTCCTTTCCACTATGAAAACATTCCTTCTTTGATGCCGTGTCTGACTGATTAAATGATGTTCCCAGGCCTAATGACGTTAATGCTATTTCCAGGCCACATTAGGACTATATTTGTTATTAACTACAAATGCTAATGGCTGAGCCAACATTAAAAGGACTTGGAGCATACCAAAGGCTAATAAGCGATTGGTCTAATAATATTCCCAGGCTAGTTTTCACAAAAAGCCATGCGGATTTGCAAATTCAGAATAGCTCTTCCACCAACAAAGACAAAAGCAGTGCGTTGGTTATTATTTACCAGAACCTACCCTTGAGCTTTGAAGGAATGTTATCTGGCATTTATGGGTCTCGAACCCACATCCCTGAGGAACAAACACTGTTTTTTCCAGCTTATACCATCCTGACAATAGAACTGCAGTTACTGTAGAACTGGGATATAAGCTTGCTCAGGAAAATAGCCCAATGGCAGACAGTCCCAGGTTCAATCCCTGACATCTCCAGGTAGGGCAGGAAAAACTCCACCTGAAACCCTGGAGAGCCACTGCCAGTCAGTGTCAACAATGCTGGGCTAAATACACAAATGGTCTGACTCTGTATAAGTAAGGCAACTTCCTATTTTGCTATGATTAGGAGTCTTGGGAATTGGAGTCCAAAATGTCTGGGGGACACCAGGTTGAAGGAAGCTGTTCTAGTCTTCCACTCTGTGGTTAACAAAGACTCACTCGGTTCACTTTGTCCTTTTAAAAAACACACCCAGCTGAACAGACAGCATTGACATTTTGTTTAAAATTCTGATTCCAGGGATGGCTCACAGTGAGCCATGTTTCAGATAGAGAAAGTTTTCTCAGTGGGGCTGTAAATCCCTGAAGGCAGGGATATATAATAAGGTTTCTGACAGAGTCTTAACTATAGGAGTGCTAGTAGGAGCTGCTAATCACATTAGGTTAGATTATAGATGGCAAGGAAGGCTTTCGAAACCTGGCTACCATGGCACCGGCTAATTTATAGTGTTCTTGTCAAGATGAAATCAGATTTCATAGTTATGACATTTCTTTCCAGAGTACTAAATGTTAACTTTGCTGAACAGGCACATTTTGGAGCGGGGTGGGGGTGGGAAAGGCTGTCAGAGGGAGGGTGTAGTGACAGCCAGCTTTGTTCTAGACAGCAAATGTGATACATAGGGCAGGGAGACATGATAACTTCATTCCAAGATGGCCATGGAGCAGACCTTTTTCATGCCAGCGAGAAGCAGCTAGGTTATGCAAGAGCTTGGCAACTCAGTCTTCAAAATCGAATCAGTTGATTAAGCTATTAAAACATTCTAATTGACTAATACCAGAGTCAGCAGTGGTGGGCACCCACTTATGTCTGCTGTGAGTGCTCTTTAGAAATAATAACAACACTCCTACTGGTTCCAGAAATTATCATCTTTGTTTTCAACAATGTCCTGGAACTTCACATAACCCAACACAACTCAATTACCAAGACGTTCTGCAGAAAAATGGCTGCATCATGGCAACTCTGGTATCACCACAGTAACCCTGACTCCAACCCCATGAAGCCCTTGGGGGAACCACTGTACGAGGACGAGGGCTTGCCAGTTATTATTTTGTTGAACTGGCCTGGGAACTGGGCCAGACTGAATAGTGCCTCTGATTAACTGGGCAACAGATTTTTTTTTTTTAAAGTAACTGTTAAAAAAAAATATAGGTACTTCTAAATCTGCAGATGGGCAGCTTCAACATGGCATCCATGTCTGTGTGAGAGAATGGGGAATGCATCTCCTGAGATGACAGTGTGGTGGCATAGTTCAGTTTTTCACAACCATCGTGCACCTTTTTATGCAAATACCACATTTGCACCAGTTGTGTGCAAGTGATCATACATGGTGATCATTTTCAGATATGGGGCATGTGATATAGCACATGTTTGCACATGCATAGCCGATTGCGCATGGTATCAAACCTGATGACTCAGATAATAATGATGCACTTTTCCAAAAAGGAAACAAATTTATACCACTTGTAGGCTAATACATAGGGCTCATTTTCAGATATGGAGGCATGTCATATAGCACATATGTACATGACAACCAAGTGAATAATGTATCTGTTTGAGCATGGTAGCTCACACAGTGAGTCATATTTGTATACAGAACGTCCCAGGTTCAATCCCTGGTGTCTCCAGGTAGGGCTATAAAAATTCCTGCTTGAAACCCTGGAGATCTGCTGCCAGTCAGTGTCGATAGTACTGGTCATAGATGGACCCATGGTCTGACTCAGTATAAGGCAGCTTCCTATGTTCCTAGTCACCATACTATGCTCAATTGGCTGTGAATGTGCATACATGTGCAATATTCCAGGGCATAGTCTGAAGACACATGAGGCAGCCACCTTCCTGAAGCTAAGCAGGTTTTGGTCTGGTCATTGCTTCGAAGGGAGACCACCTGGGAACCCCAGATATCCACCTTAAGTTCCATGATGGAAGAAAGGTGGGATATAAATGTAATAAATGGATAATTAATAAATAAATATGACAAGTCTCAATACCTGAAAATGATCACTATGCATTTTATTCTATAAATAGTATAAATGTGATTTTATGAAAAAGTACACAATTGCTATAAGTCACTGTTATAGGGATGAGCAAATCTGTCTGTTTTGTTTCCTACAGCTTTTGAGCTTTTGGAAGCACAAGTTTGTGATTTTTGTTGAAAGTCCATACGTACATTTTTTTACGCATTTCTCCCATTGTATGCATTTTTGTACACATTTCCCCTAATTTTTGCATTTCATATGCATTTCTCCCAATACATTTCTTATAATGCACAGGCAAAATAAGTACAAATATGCATACCTTAGGACAGGAATGGCAGAGAATTCCGCCACGGACCCCAATGAGGCCAGATTCCAAGGAATCTGGCCTCCGGAGTCTGTGGCAGAACGGGGCACTCACCTCTGCCTCCCTCTGGAATCTGTGTGTGGCTGGCTCCTCCGTGCAGCGATCCTGTGGAGCCGGCCACCGTAAATGGCTGCATTTAGGTTAATCTAACAGCTTTACAGCCACAAATGGCATCCACTATGCCATTTGCATCTGGAGTTAGCCCCTCACTCAGCCAGCGATACGGCACGGCAATGGCAGCTGGCTGTATCAAGAGCGATGTGGCGCCGACGACCGGCTCCACAGGATTGCCATGAAGCGGAGCTGGCTCAGACAGATTCCGGGGGGGAGGGATTGCCTCCCCCCATGGGCGGATTCCCACCCGGACAAGCAGGTAGGGAATCCGCCCATCCCTACCTTAGGAGAAGTGCATACAAACATGCATATTAAGGGGAAATGCATAGAACGGAGGAAACGTGTTAAAAAATGCATACATTTGGAGAAATACATTTTTGTATGCATTCTTCCAAATGTGTGCAGTTTTGTGTGCAATTTACCCTAATGTATCCCTTTTTATATGCATCTTTTGATCAGACAACTGCATCAGAAAATTTGGAGAAGCATGAAAATGGAGGGTTTATTGTATCCCAGTTTGTGTATCCGTTTGGGAAGTGCAATTATATTAGTACATATTAAAATGTGAACCAAACCAATTTCTTCCCCATCCCTAGTGTTATACCCTACTCAATCAACTGTGCATGTAGACACATGTGCAATATCATATGTGCCAATTTCTGAAAATGGACACTCTGTATTTCTTCATAAGTGGTGCAAATGTGGTGCTTTTATGAAACAGTTTGTGATCATTATATGAGTCACTATGTGTTGTCCCATGTTCAAATAAATACGTTGTTTGAAGTGGCTGCCATGCACACACGTGTATACCACATGCCTCCATATCATGTGGCATAGCACATGATATGGAGTGAGGGGAGTTCTAGGGTGGACATCTTGAGTTGCATCCAAAGGTTCCCTCTCTCCAACAGCAGTTTCCTTTGATAGGAGAATTCCTTTGGTTGGAAGACTCCTTCCATCAGAGGAAGGGTACCTCCAGATCCAACCTATGTACTTAGAACTGTTACCTTGGAATAGCGTTCATTCGAAATCCCAACTTGTGTTACTGAGGAAGAAGGAAGCCCAACAGATAGACAGATGCAGAGAGATAGTGATAGAGAGGTCTAGGAATACACACAGACATCTATTGTCAGGTTTCCCTTTTGTCCCTGCTGAACTCCAATAGCTAAATCAAAACACAGACAAGAGGCTTCTATCCACAACTCTTTAATCCTTTTACTGCAATGGGTCATACAGATGCTAATCTTCGGACTCTGAACTACTCTGCCACTGCCTATGCTCAGAGGCACCCCTGACATCTATGCATCTAGCACAGAACTCTCCATAAAGAATGAAGAAGGGAGCCTGAAGTGGTATACTCCAGTAAGAGCCCCACCTCATGATTCTGCTGATGGTGCAGCTAGGTTCTGAGCCTTACCTTTATAACTGAAGCTCCTGCTCTTGAAAGAGGGCTGTGCATCTGTGCTGCTGCCGCCATGTTAGCTATAGTATTGAGGTGGTTCATCTGATTCATAGCCATTGCCACGGAAGCGGGAGGCAGGCCAACTGGAAGCAGAGGGTGGGGCATCATCATGAAGGGTAGATCTATCCCTACAACAAAACAGAGATGAGACACTGAATAAGTTCAGAGCTGTGTTTTCCTCGTGACTTAATCCAACATTGTATTCAAGATTGTGATTGTTCAATAGAATTAATAATGTGACAGGGTCATAATGAGCCAGGGCTGTGTGTTTACTTTGCACTTAAAAAGAAATTAAAAAAGGACAAAATCAAGCTGCAAAACCGCCCAAAAAATGTGGTCAGAGGAGAGGGAGTGGAGCTACAGGAAGGCGGCATGGGCTTCTGGGGATCCCCCAAGAGCTGGATTGGGACCCCAAGTGGGCCAGATTTAGTGTCTGGGCTTGAGGCTCAACACCCCTGATTTAGATCGAGAATTAGTCTGCATGAGTCTTGGGCTTGTGTGTTCCCTCACTTCTCCTCCTCCTCATGTCATCCAAGGAGAGAGAAAGCTTCCGTTTTCACTTTAAAACAAGCCAGGTTATTAAACTATGGTTTGATTCAGGTCTGTTTAAACTGTGGTTAGAGCAAACTATTGCTCACCAAGTTCATATTTAATGGGGAACTTTGGTTTCTTTTACATCAAAGTTGTGTTTTCTTTCACCCCAACTTGCACATGAAATCCAGGATATCAAACTGTGGTTTGACCCCGGTCTGTTTAAACAAACCGCTGTTAGAGCAAACCATGGCTCACCAAGTTCATATTTAATTGGGGAGCTTTGGTTTCTTTTAAATCAAGGTTGTGAATTTTCTCTCTCCCCAATTTGTGCGTGAAAGAGAGGAAGGGGGAACAAGAGCCCAAAGCTTATTCGCTATCATTTATCTAAACTGTCATATAGATGATCATCTGAACCAGTCCTGTGGTATGTGAGATCCAAGACATTAATGTCTGAACAGATGAAAACCAGCAGTTGCAATTGTGCTTGGAAAACAATAGTGAGTCAGTGCAGATGCTGGGGCACTGTGTAAGGTCCTCTCCCCCACTCCTTCCTAGCATAGAAGTGAAATATATCCTGTCATGTAGGACCAGCAGTAATGGATGATCTTAAAAAAACTGAGCAAGAATTTAGTGCTGGGAATGGATAGGGGTGTATTTTACAAGCATAATTATCACTGACAATTTGTATATTTATACTTCAAGGATATCGCTTCCTTAAATCTGTTTTAATGTTATCTGCCCCATGCCCTTGGGAGATAGGGTTATTTAGATGAAGCTAAATAAATAATAAACCAACAACTAAGATGGGTTACAAAACAGCGCCTGTGGCATCTCTCTTTTCTTTAAACCATCCTGGCACCCCCCACCCGCCAAGCTCATACAAACGTAAGTCTTTGTTCCCTAGTCAATGCCCCCACGGCAGCCTGGTAATCTTTCCTCATACTCGGTGGAGTTTCAACACTCTCAGACGCCATCTGTCCACACTGAGTTGCATGCCTACTTAAAGTCCAATTGACATGCAAACTAAATGCAAACTACAAACGGAATTTAACAGCACATCGCCAGTTTTTAAGGGACAATACATCAAGCGTTTTCAAAAGGGTGTGTGAAGGGAACGCATCTCAGGTTCGCAAATCAGACATAATGCCTGATATTCAATAAACCCTTGAATGGACTTCTGGAAGACAACTGAGTGATCAACATTGTTTTTTGTTTTTGTTTATAGTGATAGCAAAGTAACTGGCAGGACAGAAAGAAAGAAAAAGGAAGGAAGGAAGGAAGGAAGGAAGGAAGGAAGGAAGGAAGGAACAAAAGAAAAGAAAATTCATATGTAGACCTTGCAGGGATAATGAATGATATAAGTCTGTTGAACAACAGACTTATATAGAACATAAAATTCAACAGCATACACACACACACAAGCTGGGCTGTGTAAATCAACACTAAAAAAAAAAAGAACCTACCAGCTTCTAACTATATATGAAACCATAGAAGGTGTTACCATAGGCATCACTGTGAATTGTTCGATGTGTCCACTGAAACCAATGATGCAAAGTGATCACACACACACACACACACACACTCCAAGTAAGGTACAAAAACCCATCTTTAAAATATGAGGACAACTCAATGTAATTTCTTCCTCATTCATTTGCTGTCACCCTTTCACAACCGTTTTCTCGTCTCTGTCGTCACTCCAACATGCAGCTCATCTACATTTTTTAATTTTTTTTCCTTCTCCTGCCTGGACAATGCATTCTTTTGTGTGTTGGGAAAGAAAAAGAAAGCTGTATGTTTCAGTGATGTTAAACCAACAATCTTGGTGGAATTACTAAAGAATCCTACGTAACTGGGAATCTTTGCCTCCAGCATTTTGAGAACAATCTGGCTGTTCCAATAACATGTTATTGTCACTGGTTCCCTGTTTCTCAATCTGTGGGACCAACACAGATGTAATAAGAACTCTGATAGCGTGATCCTATGCACATCTATGAAGAAGAGAATTCAATGGGACTTACTCCTAGGTAGGTAGGTATAAGGTTGCAGCCTGAGTAATTATGGACACGATTCACATCCTATTGAGGTTAATGAAAAATATTGTTCATCAATGAACATTGCACCCTAGTCTAGATGGTGTTGTAAGATCCAAGATAGGAAATATACTACTGCCTGATGGGGAAGAGGAATTTTACAAGTGTGGAGTAGGCCTGGGTCTGGTTAGTGCCTGGATGGGAGACCATCTGGGACCACCATGTACCCTGGAGTTCTATGATGGAAGAAAGCTGGGATGTTAAATTATTATTCAATAATAACAACAATAATAATAATAGTAGTAGTAGTAGTAGTAGTAGTAGAATAACGCATTACTGTACTTCAAAAAATGAAGGTTGTTTCATATTGTTAGGCTATTATTATTATTATTATTATTATTCATTCAAGTTGGTTCAAGTTTCTGCAAGAATGAAAAGCTTGAGGATTTTTTAAATTATCCTTCTGGATTTTGACATAATGCCACATTATTGCACTTCAAAAAATGAAGGTTCTTTTTATGTGGTTAGGCAGTCAACCCAATGAGTCATAAATGCCCATAAATGTGTGCAGGATTGCACCTCTGTTTGAAAAGAGTTCTTAAAAAGGTGAATGAGCTTTCAAAGTTTTGTCTCACCAGCTTCTTTTATTGTTCTCATCTGTTTATGTGTAGTGATGCAGTGATATCAACCTTGAAACTTTCATATCCATTAGTCCATAGCTTAGTAAGGGACAATGGGAAAGTATATAATATCTTTTCCATTACTGGTAACCCCTGCAACAAAGAAGGGGAGGTCAGAATCCAGTGAGTGACTTTAAGAGATACACAAATGGGATTTCATTTTCTTTGAATAGCAGATGGCATTGCCACATCACAAATTGCTTTTGAAGCATCTGTGCTTCAGAAGTGGTCTACCACAAGATAGACCACCGGGGCAAAGCTCATTGATAGAGCACATGCTTTGCATGCAGTAAGTCCCAGGTTCAATCCCCATCATCCCCATCAAATAAGTAAATAAAATCTCAGTAAGCAGGAGATAGGAAAGACCTATGCCTGAGACTTATAAGCCACCAGCAGCAGTGCAGTTAGACAATAATACACTCTGGATTTTATAGTCTCACTAGAGGGTGGGTGGCAACTCTTGAGAAGGTAATGTGTATTGCGAGCACACCCCATTTGAAGCCGCAAACACATATTTGAGCATGCATCCAACCAAAACACACAACACGTGCTTGTGTTCATCTCATTCCAAATCCCAGTTCAATTTGCACAAATTTGGGAAATTTGTGCAAATCTCCCATTTGCTCGCTGCTCTATTTGCACAAGTTTCCTGTTTGCGCAAAGTGAGCAGCGATTCCAAATGCAAACGGGAATGGGGAGTGAGATGAGTGGCAAGATGATGTTCAGAGAATCCTAGCGATCTTCAACATCACTCATTCACCCATCCCTAAAGCCAGCCCTACTGCATTTGGGGCCCTTCCTGCTCATGCTGTGGAGTGGGACCTTGGGAGTCTGACCCAAAGTCCTACCTGATGGCACCACAAGTTGGAGTAGATGGACCAAGAGTTTCAACTTACCAGTCTGAAGAAGCTTCATAAGAACTAGAATAATTTTTGTATGCCTTTCTGTGCGAGTGTGGAACTTCAATAGCTTAAACAGAACTTGCATGCTTTTACTTTGAAGACTAACTCTGCTCCCTTCCTCCACCTAATGATAGGGCTGGCCCGGAGATGCCTCTAATAGCACGTGGAAAATGTGAGAGTGACTGCATCTTCAGGCCAGGATACGTACTGTTCGTGAGCAGATGGTTTTGTTGCAGAGGGCTGAGAGGATGAGCACTTCCCAAGTTGGGCTGTCCCGACAGCGTTGCATGGCTGACTCCATGATGAGTCCCCGTTGTGATGGGAGACTGGAGTTTCTCTTTGTCCCACGAGGATTCGCTTCCACCTGAAAAACAGTACATCCAAAAGAAAACAAGATCTTTAAAAGTTGTTCAGAGAGGAAATTTGACTGGCTTTTCTGCAATTTGTGTTCATCGCTGATATAGGATCACAAAAAACATTATTTTCCCTATCTTGATGGGAAGAGGATGAACAGGACAACAGCTAATGGAGGGTCATACACAACAAATTCTAGCCCTCTTAGGAACACAGGGAGCTGCCTTATAGTAAGTCAGGCCATGAGTCCATCTAGCCCAGTACTGTCAACACAGACTGGCAGCGGTTCTCCAGGGTTTCAAAGTATGTTCAAAAATTTGTATTTTGAGAGAATGTGTCTAGAAATGCATATCTGAATATGTATTTCAATGTGCATTTGCAGATTAATGCAGAAACAGAACGGAATGGATTTATGGCTGAACACATACTTTGCCCATCCCTGTTGCAAGATAGTGTCCATATACTGCTTAATTAACACAGTATGAAAAGTCAAGGAGAGACAGAAGAAGCTGCTTTATACTGAGTCAGATCCTTGGTCCATCTCTAGCCCGGTATTGTTGACACTGACTGGCAGCAATGGCTCTCCAGGGTTCCAAGCGGGATTATTTCCTAGTCATACCTGGAGATTCCAGGGATTGAACCTGGGACTTTCCACATGTCAAACATGTGTTCTACCACTAAGCCAGTGGAGGCTGGTGGCTCCTATGTTAGTCAGGCTGTGAATCTGCTCTGGCTTTCAGTCGGAACTCTAAAGGAGCTATCCCAGGTGCTGAACCCAACCCCCAATATAGGATCAGCACCTTGGATAGCTTCTTTGGAGTCCTGAATGGTTCTGACTGAACCTCAGAGCAGATGCACAGCCCCACTGACATAGGAGCCAGCTGCCTGCACTGCACTGAGTTATGGTCCCTCCCCTTTTCCACACAATGTATCCCTGGATATGAAGAGATGGATGGGGAAGGGGGATTGAGCCCAATGTCTATGCTTCTGATGTCCAGAGGACTGGAAATAAAAGGCTACATGGGGCCCTTCCTTACAGAATTCCCAAGAGCCTGTGCTATGTAGCACGGGTGGGCAAAAGGTAAATCAACAGATGTTTGGAACTTTAACTCCCATAAACCCCTGCCAGCATGGCTAACAGTCAGGAATGCCAGAAATTGAAGTCCCAAACCTTTGAAGAGCTACCTTCTGCCCACCCCTGCTGTATAGAGCAGTGGGATGTCAAACCTTATTCAGATCTTCAAGGGAGTGTGCAAATCTCAGAGTGAGAGGTGGCAGAGGAAGCCCAATGGTCAGGGATGTGTGGTCCTTCAGGGGCCTGGATAGATTATTGCCTTTCTGCACAATTGGCAAAAGTTACAGAACAACATCCAGAAAATAAGCAACTGTGTGCCCAGAGGTATAAGACATCTTGTACAGGTCAGAGAATTCAGCTTCTCTTGGCATAGTGTGGGCAACCTTGGCGCAGAACCTTGATTCTGGGTTGTTGTTGTTGTTGTTGCTTGCAAAGTGAAGAGAATATGTTGCCCTGGTCCCATTGAACATCTTGCTCTGTGTATTGGGTCAAGTCCCTTTCCTATTATAAGATCTCTATACCTAAATATGGGGGGCCGTGGTGGCTTAGTGGTTAAGACGCTGAACTGCAGACTGGAAGGTCAGCAGGTCAGCAGTTCGAGACCCGACTGCTGCGTGACGGAGTGAGCTCCTGTCTTCAGTCCCAGCTTCTGCCAACCTAGCAGTTCGAAAGCAAGAAATTGCAAGTAGATAAATAGGTACTGCCTCGGCGGGAAAGGTTAACAGCATTCCGTGCACCTCAGTGTTCAGTCATGCCGGCCACATGACCACGGAAGCATCTTTGGACAGCGCTGGCTCTTCGGCTTAGAAATGGGGATGAGCACCGTACCCTAGAGTCAGACACGACTGGTTGGGGACACCTTTACCTTTATCACCTTTTATACCTAAATATAGGCAAAGTCACTCATAGGGCAATCTTATGGTCCCTAGGAGAGTATCCCAAGGGCCATAGGATATGATGGAATTCCACCCCGCCCCAGGATTGCAGACAGAGCTATGATCCTGTGAGGGGGCAAATTGAGCAGGGATCCCACCCCAGCTGCTGCTCCTGAGGTGACTGTTACGACCTCAGTAAAGGGATAGGGAGCATGGAAAGGGGGGCATGTCAGGGTGGAAACTGAGCCCATAGAGCCCCAGAGCAGTTCTGATTCTGAGGAAGAACAGCAATCCATGGGAGAGGAGCTCGCTCATCTCTCATAAGCACAGCAGCTGGCAGAGATTCCTCCTGCCAGCATTCCGGAGAGAGATGTGACCCTGGCAGTGAGAGAGCACTGGAGGGGGGCTTGCTGAATGCTCTGCGCAGATGCAGGGAGCGGCGACAGATGGAGGGCGCCGAAAGGAGGCGCTCCGCTCGTTTGGCACTCAAACAACGGTTGCATCCTGAGGACCCAAGGATAAGCGGGAGGATCTCTCCAGAGCCCATAAGTTCAGAGTCTTCCCGCAGTTCTCCTTCAAATGGGGACCAACTGCCTTACCTGGAGCTTAGGCTACTCTGCTATGTATCCCCAGTGCAGTTCCATGCTTAGTCGCTAGTGATTAGTATCTGTAAGAGTCATAAAGGAATAAAGCCTTGGAAAGAATCCTCGTCGTCTGTGTTCTGAGTTGGCTTGTAAGAGGCAGCTAGGGCACTCCTGACAGGGCGTTTTGGTGGGCAGAGAGGGAAGGGGAAATGGATCCATTGGATCCACAAACCTCTCTTAGGGTGCAATCCTATGCACATTTAGTCAGAAAAAAGTCCTAAAATTCCCAGCATGCCCCATGCTGGGAATTGTAGGACTTTTTTTTTTCTGTTTAAACGTTTTTAGGATTATGCCCTTAATGGCGTTTGGATGGCAAATGAATGAAATATATATGTGACACAAGCCTCTCTGTTCCTCTTCACTTCCCCACTTAGCTCTAAGTAACAAAATGGAGGAATGGGGGGCTGTAAAAGCTTCCGTCGCTCTCCCAGCCCTGCCTGGCTCTTGCCAGCAGTGCTTTGGATAGACCGTCTATCGAGCATCACTCCGGTCAGATTGTGTTCTCAATTTTGTGCTACCCAGTCAGGAAACTAGGCCTTCCTCCTGACTACCAAGCAATTCTCACCTGGCCAACCATCCCAAACTCTCTCTTCTGGATAGAAACAGAATGCCAATGAAGTAAGATATGATTAATCTTGTCCAAACACTAAATTCTGTGCCGTAATTATTATATATAGGCTAAAACATTCAAAGTTGCACAATGCTAATTAAGGCACCTTCCAGTTTTTCCTCTTCCAGAAAAGTATTTGATTTGATTTTGCATTGGTAAAGGTGATGGGATTGAGTGGGCAGGGAAGAGAACCTGTGTCTGCTATTGACAGTGCCAGGAACTTGATTTCCAATTAGAATCAGTAATACTTCTTTGACATGCAAGGGACAGTCGCAGGAAGGAAAATGTATCTTAACTGAAGATGAAAGTAACAGCACAGAAACACTCAACATTCTTTATGATAAGCACTTGGCTAATAAATGTGATTAATGCTATCAAATAGAAAAATTCTGAAAGATCAATGATTGAGCAAAAAGGGAAACGCTCCATCATTTTAATACTACCACCAAGCTATGAATTACCTTTACTATTACAGATTTGCAATTTGCAAAAATGATGAGCAATGCATTGACAAAGAAAGATGCATTTATGCTGAGCTAAATTATACCATATGTTCTAATATAATGTGGCATAATTACAGCAGTGTTCAATAGTGCTGCTATATTTGTGTTGGTTGTGTCAGCATTCCCACCGTAAATATAACACACTGTACATTGATGGTCCCAAATTTACATTGACTGAAACAGGGTGTAAGTGATTCTCGCTATATTTGTATATATACCCTGAAATGCCAGTGTTTCTGAGACATGTGTAACAGGACTAGCGAGCACAAACCAGATATTAAAACTAGAAGGTATGTATTTCACATTCTGGGTTTGAAAAGCACCTTTTCCTTGAAAGCTGAGTTCTTCCAGGTTTTGAAATTCTTTGGGGGGGGGGGTTACCCACTTTACTCATCTCAACACTACAATTATCTTCAGGTTGGAAAGGTATCATAGATAGGTGCTTTACACATCACACACAGTACCCCTAAAAATTCAGGCATAGACACGTAAAAAACAAACAAACTTATTTTCTATTTTGAGCAGTAGATTTGTTTTAATTTAATTGTGCTTCGGTTTCCTCTGTGTTTTTTCTTACTTTTTCATTATGTGTACTTTTTCCTTACTTTTATGCTATGTATAACTTTAAAAAATGTCATTCAACATTCATGTAAAGCAGGAATGCAGGAAGGAATGTCATTCAACGTTCATGTAAAGCAGGAATGCAGGAAGGAATGTCATTCAACGTTCATGTAAAGCAGGAATGCAGGAAGGAATGTCATTCAACGTTCATGTAAAGCAGGAATGCAGGAAGGAACAGAGTTCTACAATGTTGGTGCCACTGTCAAAAAGACCACGAAGAGCTGTCCCACTGGTGGGCTGCCCTCTCTACAGGTGGATCTATTAGCCCTCAGCAGGCCTTTGGGTGGCTTTATTGGTTTATTTGTTACAGTTTTATACCACCCAAACCGGATGCTCTCCAGGCCGTTGATGAAACAAGACTTAAAATCATGAAATACAGTAGCATAATATAACATAATATAAAACATTACTAAGGGAGTAATCCTATGGCCACTAGTCAGCGGCTAGGCGGCCATAGGCATGTGGGTTTCTGGGAACCGACCTCAGAGCCCTTGCTCTGAGGTCAGTTCCTGGAGAACCAACCTTCTCCTCCTTCTGCGCTGCCTTGCAGGCAGCTTGGAATGGCCCCGTGCTCGGAAGAGGAGCACGGAGAGGCCAAATTGGGGCGTTCCTGGGCGGGGACAGCAGAAATGCCGATACGACACCACATCCAAGGTGTCGTCCCCCCTCTCTGCCTTCCCGTGGCTAGACAGCCAAAATCAGCTGTCTAGCCTCAAATGCAGGGCAGCTGAAGCACGGAGGGGATGGTTCAGGCAGCCGTGTTCCCATAGCATTGTACCCTACGTGTAACACAGCAGAAAACTAGAGTTAAAAAAAAAACAGTGAAAGCTAGCAGCAGTTAAAGGATATTGAAATACACAAATACATTTTCTTTTTAACTGAAAGACTTAAAAAAATACTAAAAAGCCTGGAGAATTTTTTCTTTTTTAAGCTTCATCTGATGCTGTAAAGACCACAACAGAGACATCACGGTACCAGCACTGAAAAGGGCCTCTCCTTAGTAGTCACCTGCCTCAGCTCATTTGCTGGGGGAACCTGGAGGAGAGCCTCTAAAGAACACCTTACGTTCCAGGCATGTAAAAATGGGATGGCATCCCTTAGAATTGCATCCCTGGCTGCCACCTGCTTCACCTGGATTCTCTTTTCCAAGCCCAAGAGTAAGGCTGCAATTTTATGCACACTTACCTGGGCAGAAATCCCCCTGAACTCAATGGAACTTAGTTCTTAATACAGATGCTTACTCTGCAATTCTCTGCTGGGCAGTACAGTCCTATGCTGGTTTACTCAGAAGTAAGTAAGTCCAACTATATTTGAGGGGGCTTACACCCAAGTAAGTGTGTACAGGCCTGCAGGCTGATCTTTTTTTCTCTCCCAGGGCTGAGGGGAGGGAATGAACATAGCACAATGGATCTACAAACTATGTGGGCGTTTTTAGTAATTTTTTTTTCAAAATCATTTGAGATTTGCTCTGAAATACTTTTGCTTTAAAGGATTTAAAGGGAATCTTGTTGGGTTTTTTTGTTTTTGTTTTTTATTTTTATAAACCCATGGTTGATATTATGAGTATAGCTTGAATGACAAAACATCCAAATGAGAAATACTACTGGCTTTCTGATTTTTCTGATTTTTACTTTTCAGTACTTCTTATTGCAGGACAATTTATTGTTTTTACTCTTCTGTTCTAATTGTTATTCAGCTTTGATGTTTTAGAGTGTCTACATTTTTATGGATTGTGTTAATATAGTTTACAATGGTACAATGCAATAAGGCACCTTAGGGACTTGGTTTCAACAGAAAGGTGGCAAGAGATGTTCAGCAGATAAACACTTTCTCTTCATCCATCGCTTCTAGTTTCCCCAAAGAGGAATGTATGGGGAAATCATTTCAGTTTATTTCAGACCAGAATTTATCCAGTTCACACCTCCCAAACTTGAATGTGGACTCAAATACAATCTGTGGTCGAAGTCTGCACATTACTGAGCCTGCAGTGCAATTTGTGAACCAAAGAAAAATATGTTTGAAAATGCATAGCACTGAAAAATACATATGAAAAAATGTGTACTTTTGAAAAATGTGCACAAACATGCTTTAATCAATGGGAGAAAAATGCAAACCTTTCCACGCACACCAAAATACACACCATTTTTTGTGCAAACAAAAACAAAACTTGTAATCAGATATGGACGTGAGTCAGAAAGAGCTTGAGGTGGAATATGAAAAACCTCGACAAGTGCAAGTTTGGCTGATTCTCACATTCCTAATATCACACAGGCTGAATATTTGAAACTGATGTAGCATGATATAATTACACCACCATTCTTGACCGTTTCCATGTCTATAAAAGTCAGCTAGGCAACACACTCACAAACAACACACAATATGCTGTCTGCATAAATTAATGTGCCCCCCTGTTCTAAACAAATAAATAAATAAATTCAGAATGTGCTCTGGACTCTGGCCAAAGTTTTCAAACTATTCTAGCAACATTGAAGGTATCAGGAGCAAGTCCGAAGGGTTTGAGAATTTGATCTGCAGTCCATTTTTAAAAGAAGATTTTGTGTATGTTTTTAATATAAGCAGAGTAGAAATGCCTCCCTCTCCAATGCGTGTGCACACCCCAACACGCGCACACGCACGCACACTCAAACACTTCTCAGGAATACAGAGTAAATCTCTTATGGGGTTTGGGCTTCGGGCAAAAGGTTCTGCAGTGATACTAGAGAGAGAGAAAGAGAAACAAAAATGTTATAAATGGATGACGTGCAATATGTAATTAATGCTAACGACAAATGTATTTCTGAAACAGTGGATCTGTTGGACACAGGCAAGATAAAGCTATTTCCACCCCGATAGAAGGGGATACAAATGTTACCTTTAAAAACCAAACAAATACCACAACACATTTTCTATTATAAATAAGTCCATTGAGGTTTCACATCAATTACTAAAGAGTGAATACAGTCTGTAAATTAAGATGATGATCCATGCCTGGATACATTCCAGATAATGTCTGTATAATAGATGCTAACCAAGAAGAAAAGGCACCAAATTCAGGGAACAGAGATGGTACCTATAACATTTCAATCAGAAACAGAAGCCTTCCCTGTTAAACCAATTCAGCTGAGCTGATTTCAGAATATTTTACACACCCATGCAATACAGAGACAGCTTAATGGTGTGATGCTGGAAAATGTCATTCACTTTTCTTATGTTGGCAGCTATCTCTCCACAAAAGCCGACATCGAGGCTGAAATTCAGCATCACCTAAGATCTGCGACTGTAGCATTCTCCCGAATGAAGCGTAGAGTGTTCAAGGATCGGGACATTCGCAGGGAGACCAAAATGCTTGTTTACAAAGCCATTGTACGACCACCCTTACTGTACGCCTGTGAAACATGGACCATCTGTAAACGCCACTCCCAACTTCTTGAAAAATTCCACCAATGCTGCCTCTGAAAAATTCTGCAAATTACTTGGGAAGACAGACAGACTAATGTGAGTGTACTGGAAGAAGCAAAGACCACCAGCATTGAAACAATGATTCTCCAACATCAACTTCGCTGGATCAGCCATGCTGTTCGAATGCCTGATCGTCATCTTCCAAAGCAGCTACCCTATTCCCAACTTATGAATGGAAAACAGAATATTGGTGGACAGCAAAAGAGATTTAAAGATGTTCTCAAAGCTAATCTAAAAAAAATGTAACATAAGCATTGAGAACTGGGAAGCTCTAACCCATGAGCGTTCCAACTGGAGGTCATCCTATATTAAAGGCGCTATAGACTTTGAAGAAGTATGAGTACAGGGCGAAAGGGAGAAATGAGCTCAGCGGAAGGCACGTCAAGCAAACCCTCACTGTGACCGCCTTCCACCTGGAAACCCAGGTCCTCACTGTGGGAGGCTGTGTAGATCCAGAACTGGCCTTTACAGCCACCTGCAGACCCACTGCTAGAGATCAATGTGTTGATTGACCTATCTTCTATGAATCTGTCAATCCTTTTAAAGAGTTATCTATATAGACGCTATCTTTGGAAGACAATCTTACTCAGTCATGAGTGATCGCCATGATGATGATGACAGAGACATAATTTTAGGGATGGCGGAGAATTCCGCCATGGATTTCAGTGAGGCTGAATGCACTGGCATTCGGCCCCCCAAAACCCGTGGCGGAATGGCCTCCCACCCCCCACCACCCTGCAGAATCCCCCCAGGATGAAGCTTACCTGGGGCGGAGGCAGAGGCGGCTCTGGCGGCGGCTCCAGTGGTGGCGGCTGGTATCTTGGCTGGCTGCTGTGGCGCAAATGGGGGCCATCATAGCGGACGCCATTTGTGTCCTTCCAGGCTGCCGTGATAGGCTACGTAAGTATTTATGTAGCCTATAATGGCAAACAGCAGGGACACAAATGGCGGCCGCTATGCCATTTGCACCCCTACTCTTTCATGATAGGCTACGTAAGTATTTACGTAGCCTATCACGCTAAAGGCAGCCACGCAAATGGCAGCCACTACGTCATTTGCGTGGCTGCCTTTACCGTGATAGGCTATGTTTGCGTCCCTGCTCTTTGCCGTGATAGGCTACGTAAATACTTACGTAGCCTATCACAGCAGCCTGGCAGGATGCAAATGGCGGCCGCTACGACGGCCGCCATTTGTGGCCGCAGCAGCCCGGCCACGGCCAGAACTCCAGCTGTGGATGGCCCTGGCCGGCAGCTCTGTGGAGCCGCTGCGGAGCGGAGCCGGCCAGGGAGGATTCCGGGGGGAGGGACGGAGCACCT
This sequence comes from Heloderma suspectum, assembly GCF_057233095.1. Lineage (NCBI taxonomy): Eukaryota > Metazoa > Chordata > Lepidosauria > Squamata > Helodermatidae > Heloderma > Heloderma suspectum. Next base: position 28,032,953 of record NC_139466.1, read on the forward strand.
CCCCCCCACCGTGGATGCCCCTGCGCGGAGCCAGGTAAGGGATTCGTACATCCCTACATAATTTTTTTCAGAGGAGATGAAGATGCAAATATCCCCTTGGGAGTATTCTCCCATTAGCTGAACAACTTCAGATCTTTTCAGACCTTCTCCACCACACATAGAGCAAATATGTGGAGGAGGGAGTGGAATTATGCCACCAGCCCAACCCCTAACATCATCATGCTCCGCTCGTGCCCCATGGGCCTCCAGAATTCTGTGCAGACAGCCGAAGGTCTCAAAAGAGGCACTCATACACATGCAGGTGTCCCTTTTTGTATCTTTGGCTTCCCCGTGCAGAGGACTGGAGGCAGTTGGCAGTAGGGTGTGGTGATGTCATGGGTGGGGCTAGTAGGTGTGGCCAGTGGAGGCTGGTGGCTCTGATTTCGGTGGGGCAGGGTATCCGCTCTGGGTTTCAGTCAGAACCAGTCAGATCTCTGAAAGAGCTATCCAAGGTGCGGAAGCACCTTGGATAGCTCCTAGAACATTTGGTCCTAGAGCTTTTCAAAGCAGATGTCATGCAACGGGGGTGATGGGGTGGCGAGTGAAAAACACTCTTGCACTGACAAGAGGGGATGCAAGAGGGGATTCTTCTGTATAGGGAGGGGAATCTTCTGAACCTTCTGAAAAGGAATCCTAGATTAGGGATGCATGGATTTTGTTAAATCCATTTCATCTGTGTTTTGTGGACTGTCAGGCATCTTTTGTCCCATCATTTGCTCATTGACAGAATTGCATTTTTAAAACCAGAATTTTGTTCTACTTGCACTTATTCGCATAAGTGCAAGTGTGCATTAGTGCTACTGTGCACTTGTGCAAATGCGCTAATGTGCTAATGTGCATTAGTTAATGCAAAATCCCACCCATCCAAGTGAAAAACCAGTCCACAAGTCCATGGACTTGTGGAGAAAAAGCTGGTCCACTGAGAATCTGCAGGTCAGGATCATAGAAATGCAAACTCATTTGAATCTGTTGTAGATTTCTCCAACATCCCTACTGTGGGTAAAACATCATGTGCTCACACTGTAGTGTTCAGTCAATGTTTTTTTTTAAACTAGAAGCTGTAAGAGGAAGGCAACTTAATAAAATGCAAATTTGTTTCATAGTCTTTGGTGGATAGGGGTGGAAAAAAAAAGTTTTCAAAAACTAATCTAAGTTCAATCAACCAGCAGCATTTTCTTCTTTGGTTTCAGATTCTGTCTATCTATTTTTAAAATTGTGTGGTCTGTTTAAATGAAATTCACACTGTCCACTACATCTATCTGCGTTTGACATATGATTTGTTGCTATATGTTTCTGATGGTGTGGGGTGGGGGTGGGGAATTGAATTCCCTTGTTGAAAGCAATAATTCCTTCAATGTCCATGCCTGGTGAATTCTCAGAAGCTAGTGTGTGTGCATGTGTTTTAGGATTTCCAATGGTCCAAAGATGGGTGGTCAGTGCTTTGCAGAGTTTTTTCCCCCTGTTTATACCTGCAGATTGGCTGAATTGTTTTAGGATGACTCTATTATTATTATTATTATTAAATTTATTAGTCGCCCATCTGGCTGGTAACCCAGCCACTCTGGGCGATGTACAACATACAATAAAAAAATTTAAAACAATAAAATTCTACAGTAAAAACATTTTCTAAAATACCCTAACCCACCCCAAATGCCTGCCTGAACAACCACATTTTTAATGCACGACGGAAGCTCATTAAAGAACTCTAAGAACAACATAGACCTCTACAATAAGGATCCTTTGCTACAGTTTCTGCCCCCTGGAATTTGGACACCTAGAAACCTTTCCCCTGAATGGAATTTTTAACAACCACACATCAATTCCTACTTATGATAACCTTTCAAAAGAAGAAAGAATAGCCCTAAGAAACCCCCAGATAAGAAGGGTTATTGTCATCAAGTCTGTGGATAAGGGTGGTGCTGTAGTGCCAGTGGTACTTAACGCTGTAGACTACATAGCAGAAGGTCAAAGACGACTAAAGGATGAACAAACATAAAGACTTCTTGACAAAGACATTACCATTGATCTTAATAATCATAAAATTAAAAAGGTAAAGGTAAAGGTGTCCCCAACCAGTCGTGTCCGACTCTAGGGTGCGGTGCTCATCCCCGTTTCTAAGCCGAAGAGCCAGCGCTGTCCGAAGACGCTTCCATGGTCATGTGGCCGGCATGACTGAACACCGAGGTGCACGGAACGCTGTCACCTTTCCCGCCGAGGCGGTACCTATTTATCTACTTGCAATTTCTTGCTTTCGAACTGCTAGGTTGGCAGAAGCTGGGACTGAAGACGGGAGCTCACTCCGTCACGCAGCACTCGGGTCTCGAGCTGCTGACCTGCCGACCTTCCAGTCTGCAGTTCAGCGTCTTAACCACTAAGCCACCGCGGCCCCTATAATCATAAAATTGCAACTATACAAAACCTTAAAAGCAGAGAACTTCTAAAAGAGGAGACTGCTGATCTCCTTGTTAACCCTAATCCCACCCCTGGAAGATTTTACATGATACCAAAAATCCACAGAGCTAACATTCCTGAACTCCCCATTGTCTCAGGCAACAACACAGCTACTGAAAGGATTTCACTATACATTGACTTAAACTCACAAAACATGGTGCAAAACCTCCCATCATATATCAAAGACACCAATGACTTCTTACTTAACACTGAGTTTCTAAACAAGCAATATCAATTCCACAGCAATGCTATACCAGCTGCCTTAGATGTCACATCTCTTTACACCAATATACCACATCATGATGGTATTCAGGCTTTCAATGAGTTCCTTAACACCAGAAATTCTAACAATCCTCCTCCAACAGAGGTTATCACAAATTTGGCAACACTAGTCCTGAGTTGCGACAACTTTACATTCAATGGAGAACACAACCTACAACTACAAGGCACGGATATGGGAATTCGCATGGCTCCATCTTATGCAAATCTATTTATGGGCAAACTAGAACAAGACATCCTCAAAAAGGCCATTAACAAACCATTTATATGGTGGTGATTCATTGATGACATCTTTTTGGTTTGGACAAATGGCAGAGAGAGCTTAGAACAACTTAAAAATTACATTAACTCCATTCATCCAACTATTAAGTTTACATTCAATAGCACTACTGAATACTACATTCAATAGCACTACCCACACATCCCTTTCCTTGATGCCCTTCTCACCATGGAAAACAACAAAATAGCCATTGATCTCTACAACAAATGCACTGATGCCCACACCTATCTGAACTGGAAATCCTGTCATATTAAACATATAAAGAAAAAAAATGTTTATAGCTTAGCTCTCAGAATCAAACACATTTGCAACAACAAAGACAAATACCAAAGAAGGTTCAGCGAACTTAAAAAGCACCTTCATCTCAGAGAATATCCTCCATATGTAATTGATTGCAACATCCACCGAGCCTCCATCATGTCTAGAGAAAACCTCCTCCATTAAAATGTGGTTTCAAAAAACAAAGAACAATGTATTCCATTTGTAGGAGATTTCCATCCAGCATCTCCTAACTATCACCTTGCAATTAGGCAGAGTTATCCATTACTAATAAACTCTGAACATCTTGCTAAAGCCTTCAACAAACCTCCTGTTACAGTATTTCACCAGCCTCCTAATTCACACAAACTACTAGTGAGAGCAATGCTTAAGCCACCTATCAGCAATCCTGGATCTCATCCTTGCCATTCCAAACACTGTATCACCTGCACGTACCGCATGGAGACAACTACTATCAAAAGCACAAGGACGGGACAAACATATTACATCAAACAGAATATCAACTGTAGGTCCTGGAATATAAGTTATGTAACTGAATGCACCCCCCCCCCCCCCGGATGTCATATCCAGTACACAGGAAAAACTACTACTGACCTACACACATGCTTCAGAAATGACGAATCGGCAATCTCGACTAAAAAAAGTGGAGCAACCCATTGCAAAGCACTGAGGGCCATACCTTGTTTGACTGATCTGTAACAGCTACAGATATGCCAGCAGATCCAACAACATTGACTAAGAGGGAGAACTTCTGGATATACACCCTTGACACATTGGCACCACATGGCCCCAACCTGGAGGACAGTACAAACATTGCTTAACACCTGCATTTGATTTGAACAATCCATCTCCACAGCTCTGTAACTGCCACCTTGGAAATAGCATTTATATTTTAAGAGCTGATGAAGGCAGAAGCCAAAACGTGTTCTTAGTTAATCTGGAAACTCAGTTAGTTAAGCAAAATTACATATACATACATACATACATACATATTTTCAAAAGAAGCAAACATATGGAATTTTGCTTAAGTTTCATATTTTCTACACGTAGCAAAATCCAACTCTGCTTGAGGCAGCAGAACTGGGTATATTATTAGTTATGGTTAGGGATGGGGAAGACATTCGTTTAGTTCGTATTTTAATGTGAATGTACCTAATTTGTAGTTCGAGCTACTGTACGAACAAAACATCTTCTGAAATTTGCACTTCTCCACATTTTGCAATGCAGTTCTCCAATTTTAAAAAAATCCATACAAGAAATGTGTACATTAAGAAAAATAGCATTAAAATGCATTCTATTAGGAAAGTTGCTTGCAAAAAATATGAGCATTACGCAAAAATGCATGTGTTATGAGAAATTTGCACGTACGCTTACACATTTTCATGCATTTTTTTTTTAAAAAAATCACGTTTGGGATGAACAAAACTTAATATTGGATAATTTCTCAAAGTTCGAGATGAAGAAAACTCAAGATTGGGAAAACAAGAAACTGAAAGAAACTGAAATTGACAGATTTGTCCATCTGTAGGGATGATGGAGCCCTATTTTTGAACCATGTGCTCAAAAACGGTGGGTCTACTCTAGACCCATTTAGAGTTGGGCCCCGATAGCTCTGGAGTCTGCGTCTAACTGAGAGGGGTGACTCGTCTTGTCTTCTCCTTAATGGCCTTCTGCTGGAAGACTTTCTTGTTTAAAAGGGCTTTGCAGGCATGAATGGTTATTACCCTCCTGCACTGATCTGTTTTTAACATGCACTATTGAATTGTTGTTTCTGTGGGAAGGTACCCCATTGTTTTAACAGCTGCTTTGTAATGTGTGTGTGCATGTGCGTGTTTTGCTGCTTTTAGTTATGTTGTATTTCTGAGTTTATTATATTTGTTCTGTTATTTACTTAATGAATTTTCATCCCACTTCTCAGACAACTGTTGTCTCCCGAAGCAGCACACATCAATAAAAAAAAAAAAAAGGAGAGAGACAGGCTCTGCCATCAGGCTTACAAACTAAAACGAGAAGACACACAAGGAAAGGGAAAAGAGTGGAAGGGAAAAAGAGGAAGGAGGAAAACAGATTTTCAAGGCCAGAACAAGGTGGTGAGCTATAAGTGGGGATTTAAGTGCGCTTCAGGACATGCTGGTGTTCCCTCGCTGGTGCTCCTACTTGAATGGCAATTTGTGGCTACTGTTCCTTTGGCCAACTATGGGCCAAAGGAACAGAAGGATGCAGAAGTAAGGGATTCCTCCTTACCTTGCAGTCCAGATGTCAGCTAGAGCTGAGTGTTCTTCCTAGCAGAAAGGGGGAAGTGAGATCTGTGCAATTCCTCCTTTTCCGGCCAATGGATAGGCCAAGTTGGTCCCCCCCCGCCCCGCCCGGCTTGCTGTCATTCCTGGGAGCAGCGGGTGCAGACTCCCAGTTGCCCTAGATCCTCTGGCTGATGGCCAAACCCAGACTGTGCTTCCCCTCTGCTCTCCACTCCCAGGACAACTTATTTTAATCTATCAGTGGTCATCACTACATCTTGCGGTAGCAAATTCCAGTGTTTAACCACGCATCATGCAAAGAAGTGCTTCCTTGCAGATGTAGTGGGATTTCCTTCTCAATAAACATTCAAAAGCATGTACGGTTAGGCCACAATCCCAAACATGCTTGCTATGGGGTAAAGCACCATTGAACACAATGGGCCTTACCTCCGAGTAAAGATGCCTAGGATTGCAGCATAAAAGAGGAACCAACAATGGTCAGGGTGGCCGGTTACAAATGGGCAACAAAGAGGAAATGTATCACTACAAAAAGTGGACGGTGATTTGCATGGCATTTGCATATGCTAATTTATATGGATAGATGCAAATTTAGAAAGAAGTATTACAATTTAAAGCAAAATGAAGTACATTTCATGATAGTGTGGAGGACTGTAGCCGTTTGCCCTGTGTGCCTGCTGCTTCAGTCTGTTCTGCGGGTGCTAACTGTAGATGGGCAACATTTCTCATGGGTCTTTATCTTTAAACCAGAATTGCGCAGGCCAGCCCTTCAAGCAGAGGATGCCTTCAGACAGGGACGGTGCTCTGGCAGCCCTTCAAACAGAGGATTGTCCTCTGTAAAAGAGGATACATGGCCACCATATCTATGATTTGTGTACACTGCTTTGCAACCTTTAGATGCCAGTGGTTTATAAATACCACAGCTGTGTGCAAATGGTCTCTTGAAATTCTCCATCCTATTCATGGGCAGAGAAATGTCACCAGATTTCTCCAAGGCCAGGAGACATTCTCCACAGTTTCTCACAGGTAGGGATGTCAGAGAATTCCGCCACGGATCTCGGGGAGGCCGAATGCCAGTGCACTCGGCTCCCCAAAATCAGTGGCGGAACGGTCTGCCCCCACCTGCCCCCCCCGGGACGAGACTTACTTGGGGCGGATCTTCCTGGTGGCTGTGGCGGCGGCTCCAGTTCGGCGGCGGTGGCAGCCGGTCTTCCGACCGGCTGCCACCGCTGTCATTTCCAGTTAAAAAAAAAAAAAAGACGTGATAGGCTACGTAAAGATTTGCGTAGCCTATCACGACTAGGTTTAAAAAAAGACCTGTGATAGGTTACGTAAATGTTTACGTAGCCTATCACGTCTGACTTTAAAAAAAAAAAAAAACCCGCGCGTACGCAAATGGCGGCGGCCACGGCTGCCGCCATTTGGGTACGCGCGGGTTTTTTTAATTTTTTTTAAGTCAGACGTGATAGGCTATGTAAACATTTACGTAGCCTATCATGGCTGACTGCAGGGACGCAAATGGCGGCGGCTATGGCCACCGCCATTTGCGTCCCTGCTAGCCAGTGGCTGGATGTCCGGCTGCTGGCAGAGCTGGCCGGCGGCTCCGCAGAATCCCTGCAGAGCACAGCCAGCCGGCCAGGATTCCAGGGGGGAGGAATGGAGTGCCTCCCCCCCCCCGTCCAGGATTCTGGGGAGAGGGACAGAGCGCCTCCCCCCCACCATCAACATAATCCACGAAAGGCAAGTGACTTTCATACTTCCCTATGGTAGGGCTCACCATTGGCAGAGGTTGTAGCACAACTTCCTTCTTTTTTTCCTAAGGGTTTTTGAGTTGTTTGTGCTGCCGCTACAAGTGGAAACAGCATCAACTGTGTTGGCATTTCCCCCCATTTTTCATTCACCACAATCCAGGTGTGAAGGAGGCAGTCTTGTGCCTAGATCTGGGGAAGAGGGGGAACTAGTGCTATGACTAAATCTGTCCTCTGATTTCCTGAAAGTTTTCTTCTCCCATGAAAGAGGCTTCCGTTGTTCTGCCTCATTCTCAGGGTGGTTTATGGTGTAGTTTAGTGTTGTTTTTGAGCTTACCTAATCACTGCGAGATGGTCAAGGCTGCTGGGTCTGTGTTTTCTTTCTCTTACACATCTCTCCCTTGCCTCCCAGGCTGCCTGCACTTCCTGATTTGAAAAAGCCCTATGGGAGAAATTACCTCATGATGTCTTCCCCTGCGCCTGAACTGAAGTGTGGGAAGCTGAGGAGGCTACAGGCTGCCAGAGAGATGAGTGTGCAACGAACAGTAGGACACTTACACACACACCTCGGCCACCACCTAAGTAAGGTAAGCACAGGAAACCCAACCCCAGCCCATGAGAATTTCCCCAAAATTTTCTTCACCAGTGAATTTCTTTTCAAAAGCAGTTTCTTTTCTATCAAATTGAATGGGAATGGTCCAAAAAATTGTGGGATAATAATGGCACTAATAAATACTCTTAAATAAATAAATCAATAACAGTGGTGCCTGGAAATTCGAGGTGATAAAAGCGAGAAGATAATGGATTCACTTTTTCAAGTTGGAGAGGAAAGAGAAGACTGGAAATATATTGGACAGGGCAGTTCCCCAAAGAACCAGGCTTGTAATAATCTAAAATGATAAATGAATGGCTTACAAAAGGCATTTCGACATTTCATGCACTGGTTTGTACAGCTGCGTTTTGGGTGTTCTGTACTATGTGCTCGAAGTAAGCTATAAAACTGGTTATGTTAAAATATTAAAAATAGGAGAACTCCAGCAATGGCCTTACTGGTCTACTTCCAAAAAGTTATCAAGTGGTTCAGCAGATGTAATTACTGTTCAGCCCTGCCAAAGCTTTGAAATATGCCCATTAATTCAGCAATTCCCAGTCGGTTCATCAGTCAGTCATACTTAAAAAATATGTCTGTCACAACTTAGGTGTGGTAATCTATTGATAATTATATAATAAAAAAGTCATGGGGAGGGGAGGGAGGGGAAGAAAGGCACCCAGAAGATCTTTTTCAAACTTTGTGAAAACTCTTTTGCTGACAGTGAAAGTGATATTGACTCCATAGTGAGAGAAATTGGAGGGTGGAACCTGCAGGCACATCAGAATATTGGATACCTATCATTCTACAGCTGGGATGGTCACATGTCACCCACCAGATGTTGCTGGGCTGCAACTCCCATCATGCCTCACCATTGGCTACGTTGGCTAGGGCTGATAGGAGTTGCAGCCCAACTACATCTGGAATGCCACGCATTACCCATCCCTATTCTAGAGACTGAGCCGCCATGCTGTGCTGCTGCAAACGAAAATAGGACCATCCAGCCATCGGTCTATCCAGCTCAGTATTGTCCTGGTCATTAGACAGAGAGGTGGCTTTCATCCCTCCCTGGAGATGCCAGCAAATGGACCAGAGACTGCCTGCATTAAAAGCACAGGCTCTATTTCTTTTATCATTTTATTTATTACATTTCTGTTGATGGCTCCCCAATTATGGAGCAATGTCCTTGGGGAAGCCTGCCAAGCACCAAAAATTTTTTCCCGGGTTTTTTTATTATTATTTCTTACATTTATGTCCCGTCTTTTTCCCACTTGCAAGGGACCCAAGGCAGCTTACTTGCTCCTCCTCCTCTCCAATTTATCCTCACAACAACCCTGTGAGGTCGGTTAGGCTGGGAGTCAGTGATTGGCCCAAAGTCACCCAGTGAGCTTGATGGCCAAGTGGGGACTAGAACTCAGATCTCCTGAGTCCTAGTCCAACACTCCAACTGCTATGCTACACTGGCTGTCATGTTTATTATTTATTTTATTAAAATGATAACATCATTATGTTCTCAGTGCCAGGTTAAGACCTTCCTCTTCTCTTGTGCATTTGGCAGCATATGATGAGGTTTTAATCAGGTCCTGAATTTTTCTTATTGTTGATTGTTTAAAATCGTTGAGATACATGTGCGCCTGTGTGCCTGCTGTCTGTTTATATGTAAATAGATTTTATACTACTTAAAATGTATTTTCAGTGGTCTTTAATCTTTCTAAATCACCCAGAGAGCTTTGGCCTGGCTATTGGGCAGTATAAAAATGTAAGAAATGGATGAAATGATACCGTTCTATCCGCCCAGTCACTAATGTTCTTGGAGTGGATTACAGACATAGCTCTGCCACTGAGCTTTGCCCTTTCCCTTTCCTCATGGTTCTGAATCAAGGGCTGGTTTAACCAGAAGCATAGGAAACTGCTGTATAAAGAGACAGACCACTGATCCATCTACCTTATCTACACCAGGTACAGGGAACCTCTGGCCCATGGGGTTTCGCCAGCCAGCCAGCCAAGCTCTATCACCGAGACCCCTCTTTTGCATTTTGGAGGCTGGGGGTAAATCCCAAGAAGAAGGGACAAAACTCACTAGCGCTCCTCCACCCCAGCTCCTTGGTGCTGCTCTGTCTGCCATTTTGCTGCCCCCAGGACTATGCAGTAGGGAAGTTGTGGGAGTACGAGAATGGGTAGAGTCCAACGGACTCCCCGCCCCCTTGCTTGGCCTCCCGGACCCCATTCGCCAAGCTTCCTCCACTTACCAGACCCATTCGCCGAGCGCCCGTGCAGTCTGTGACTGTCTGGCAGCTGCCCATCTCCTTTGTGAGCTGCCATTTTGCATACATTTGGGGGGGGGGATATGTAATGTTACAAAAACGGCAGCCATAAAGGAGCCTTTTCCACAACATAACAGCTGTGAATGGCCCATTTACACCTGTAATTTTGCATAAATGGCCCCTTTACAGCCTCCACTGATGTAACATTACCTATCCAGAAAACCCCAACCACCAGTTCTATGCAAAATGGTGGCTTGCTAAGAGCATGGGTGGCCCTGCACCTCTTGTTGGGGGCTCGAAGGGCTTGCGCGGCATGGCAACCAGGGGTGGGCGGTGGTGGCAGCTCAGTGAGCACCCAGCAAAACTGGGGGTGAGTTCGTTAATCTCTACTGTGAAGAGCACAAATAAAGGCAGGATCCAACCAAATAAATGCAAGATCCAATCGGCACGGTGGTCTTCAAGGTACCACACACACCCCCATTGGTGTTTCTGTTGCTGCACACTAACATGGCTACTTTTCCGGTATTTGTCACAATGGAAAACATTTTTAGACCTTCTCATGACAGAGGGGGGCATGGTTCCATGCACGTGCACATGTTCAATATTGTGTGTGTGTGTGTGTGTGTGTGTGTGTGTGTATATATATATATATATATATATATATATATATAATATGTCGCTTCCTCCTTTTACAATTTATACATGTGGAGAGGGATGTATTACTGACGGGCAAATGAGCAATGTCTGAGATGGCTAGGGTTCTCCAAACATCATCTCCTCGCCCATCTCATGACTCATGCCCAACTCCTGCAACTTTCCTAATTTGCGCAACCTTCCTCCACAGACTAACGTGGGGCTGATTTGAGCAAAATCGAACTGGGAAAGTTGAGCAAATTGAATGTGAGCACATGTCACAATTTGCTAACATTTGTGGTGGACATGTGCTTGCGATAGAGTTTGGGGCTTCAAATGGGGCATGCTCGCATGTTTTGTGACCAAACCCAAAATTCTCATATATCCCTACTGACTTCCACAGTGTCTACAACCTTGCCACAGATTTGTATTCTCTGCAAGCGCAGTCTGACTTGGACCGAGTCAAACCACTGGTGCATCTACAGGCCTGATGAGAGATGATGAACCACTGGAAACAGGAGGGCCTGCTGTTGCCTCTTCTTCTCCCCTGCCCTCCATTGCAGCAGGGCAGACGATATCACCCATCAGTAGCTCACTCTGAGGGGTCCTTCCGTACGGTGCCTAAATAGGTCTCTGGGGCCAGAGCACATAAAAACCTTAAGTAGGGATGTGAGGACCCATGCCAGCTTGGGTTCTCTGGGCACCCGCAGAAATGCAGCCCCTGCTCGCCCCCCTGGACCCATGCTCGGGCCGCCCACAAGCTTAGCAAGTTGCCCGGACTCACCACAGTCCATCCGGTGAGAGCCCACCATTTTCCTGCCTTTGTTGTCTGCGCAAAAAGGAAGTTTAAAAAACTGTGCACATTTAAATATGTGCAGTTTGGGGCCAGGGAAGCTTAATATGCACAGTATTAGAGGCATTATACCACTAATATTGAGCACATTAAGCTTTCCTGACCCCAAACTGCACATACTTAATATGTGCATTTTTAAAGCTTCCTTTTTGCGCAGACAACAAAGGCGGGAAAATGGTAGGTGCTCACCGGACAGATTGCAGTGAGTCCAGGAGGGTGTGAGTGGGGGGCGAGCGAGGACAGTGTCTCAGAGGGTGCAGTCCGGGGGTCACAGGCACGGGGGGGGGCACAGACTCCTGGACCCAGTTGAACGCCTGCGACATCCGTAACCTGAAGTAGTTCATTTCACCAGCCTCCAATATTTCACAAATGAAAATAGGGGCAGGTTTACAACACCCTAGTTCTAATACCAAGGTTCGCTACCTAAACATCTCTCCTACACACCATTACACATTGCTAAAAGCTCTGCTCCAGCATTCCTCAACTTGGTGCCCTCCAGAGGTGTTGGACTACAACTCCCATCATCCATGCCAACAGGTCATGCTGGTGGTGCTGATGGGAGTTGTAGTCTGACGAAATTTGGAGGGCGCCAGGTTAGGGATGGCAGTTCTACCATATCTCTTGTATGCTGTGTTCACTTCCTCTGCAATAGACCTGCCCTCTACAGATTTAAAAGCCCAGATGAGGGTGACAGTTCTTTTAGCTAAACATATACTTGGGAGTGGGGTTCAGGAACATATTGTTGCTCATTGTATGTTGGCAACAGATCAAAATAGACCTCTGCAGCCACACAGTGCTGGTGTTATGATCTCTTCTATTCATGATTGATGTGTACTGCCCTTGTATCAGTGAGGATGAAGGGCAGTCTCAAAATATTTTGTAATAAACAACTAAATAAAGTAGTCCTAGCTTACCAGATCAAGCTGCATGTTGGTGCATGCAGCCCATTCACCCCTACTTGGTTCCTCCTGCTGGCATAAGAAGAGCACAGCTGGATCAGACCAGGGGTCCATCTAGTCCAGCATTCTGTTCATGCAGTGGCCAACCAGCTGTGGACAAAGTCCCTCACCAAAGACTCCTGAGCAAACTTAGCAATCATGGTGGGACTTTGTCAAAAGCCTTTTGGAAGTCCAAGTAAACAACGTCTACCAGATCACCCCTGTCTACATGTTTTTTGACACTCTCAAAGAACTCTAAAAGGTTAGTGAGACAGGACTTACCTCTGCGAAAGCCATGTTGATTCTTTTTCAGCAGGGCTTGTCCTTACTAATTTTACTTACTAATTTGATAATGCCTTCAACCAATTTACCTGGAACAGATGTTAAGCTAACTGGCCTGTAATTTCCCAGATCCACCCTGGATCCCTTTTTAAAAATTGGTGTTACATTGGCCATCTTCCAGTCCTCTGGTATAGAGGCTGATCTTAGGGACATGTTACATATCAGCATGTCCCTAAGATCAGCAATTTCATATCTGAGTTCTTTGTGAACTCTAAGATGGATACCATCTGGGCCCGGTGATTTATTTGCTTTCAATTTATCAATAAGGTTGAGAACTTCATCTTTTGTCACCACTGTTTGCCTCTGACCCCCTTCCTGAAAACATCCGTTTAGGCACAGGTACCTGTCCTATATCTTCTGCAGTAAAGATGGATGAAAAGAATTCATTCAGCTTCTCTGCAATCTCCTCGTCCTCCTTCAGTACTCCTTTAACTCCATTGTCACTCAGTGGTCCAACTGCCTACCTAGCTGGTTTTCTGCTTCTGATCTATTTAAAGAATTCTTTATTGTTGGCCTTGATGGTGTTAGTGATATGCTCTTCAAAATGCTTTTTTGCATCACTTATTGTCTGCTTGCATTGCCTTTGTGCAAGCTTGTGCTCCCTTTTGTTTTCCTCACTTGGGCAAGACTTCCATTTTCTGATGGAAGCCTTCTTTTCTCGAATAGCTTCCTTGACACTGCTCGTTAACCATGCTGGCGACCTCTTGGAATTGGTGCTACCTTTCCTAACGTGTGGCAAACATTTTAGCTGTATAGCATGAGTGGCTAAAGATGCCAGAAATGGTTGGCTTAGGTGTTGTCCAAAGCCACAATCCTGGTTTGCTGCCCCTTTTAGAAGTGGGGACAATAAGCCAGGGTTTGTCCTTGGCTTACAAATCCTGGTTTGTTTGGGAACAACAGGCCAGGATCCAAGATGAGAATGATACACTGAGTGAGGAAACCGTGTCTGGTTTGCTGAGCTGCTTGCATTAGCCGGAGGTAATGGCTGTATGCACTAGCATGCAACTCGTTCACAGCAACCCAGGGTTCACCCAAATCCTGGCTTACTATTCCATGTGAATGCGACCAGTGTGAGAACTGTCAGGCTGCACACTGCATGGTATCTTAGTGTTCATACGAATGCATTATATGTACATGTGGGACAATGGAACCAATTACCTGGGGAGGTGGTGGGCTCTCCCACACTGGAGGCCTTCAAGACGAGGCTGGACAGCTATTTGTCAGGGATGCTCTGACTTGGATTCCTGCATTGAGCAGGGGGTTGGACTCGATGGCCTTGTAGGCCCCTTCCAACCCTACTATTCTATGATTCTATGATTCTGTGTGTGCTAGAGAGGCAACACCTCCATTCTCCACACAGAGATTTAACTTCTATAGAGCTTGGGGAGAAAGCTAAATCTGAAAGAACGTAAACAGCTTTAGCAGCTCACAAATTTGGCCCCAAAGGCAACTTTTAGCACGAACCACCAAAATGGGGACAGAAGGCAGTATCCAGCGGTGACATTCCGCAAACCCAAATAGTGCTAGCGGAGCTCTGCTGAATCTTTCCATTGCTCAAGTGGTTGCCCATTACCCTTATGCAACTGGTTGTGCAAGCAATTGTGCTACTGGTTGCACAACAAGTAGCACAACAGATGCAAAGCAGTTGCACAATGTGTTGCACACAGGTGCAAGTAGGTGCACAACCCAAGTGGAATGTGCAATGAGTTGCACAATGCTTTCCACAAGGCATTGCACAAGGCGTTGCACAATCATCACGCCCATGTAACTTTTGTTGGATCCTTCTCCTGCCCATAGTTCAGAACCTAGTTTCTGCTAGTGCAATGTCATTTGCGTAAACAGGATGACACAGTTGGATATCATCCATCATAGGAGCAGGAATTTACCAGGAACAGGTACCAGAAAATTAGGAACAGACTCTGATGAATAGGGGCAGTTGGAGTGTAAGCCATTGGATGAGATACTAGCCTCAAACCAAGAGGTTTATGAATCATCGGGGTTGGACTTGATGGTCTTATAGGACCCTTCCAACCCTACTATTCTATGATTCAACCCAGATACCCTTCTAAAAAGGCTCTCTGAATTGCAGTCGCTATCTACATCAGAACCATTTCCAAACTTTCCTAAGCATCTTGGCTGCATTGCATTCTGGTGCTAAGCAAGCAGCACCTTGATGATCATTTATAAAAATATTGACAGCTTGCGTTCTCATACCAGCACCCGGCAACACATTTCCAAATGGTTTGTCCCATTTCTTGCGAAGCAATGCCATCTGCCAGAGGTGGCATTTCCTCGCTGTTTACTGTGACTACCTCCAAGAAGTCATCTGCCACTATCTAATGCTGCCTGAATAAAGGGGATTAAGACTGTGATGCAACAGAGACTATTGATAATGTGGTATAATTGGGAAGAAATGAAGATAAATGAGGTTGAGGATGGAGAGGCAATTAGTTGAGGCGCCTGTACAGCTGTGTTCTCGGCCCAGCTCCCTTGGCCTTTCCTTTGGTGAGGTATGTGCAAATTAAACATAATGACAAATGCTCACTTCCCCCAAGCTCTTCATTTTGGGAAGAAAGTTGATGTTCATTCTTGACATCCCCGTGTAATAAAATTACTACTTTCTTAAAGAGCAAGACATCACAGGGCCTTTTGTGGACTGCATATTATTTTATCGACTTCTTCTCTACTTGTGATCACGGTTAGTGGCTCACTTCAGATGACCCTCCAAAAGCATGCTTTGGAATATCAGAAATGAATGTCCAGTTCAAGCATTCCCCCTTCTCCTCTACGCACTCTGATTTTCCATCTCCCTTCCTGGGTGCTGTAATACCCAAATAGGTTTGCAGAAACCATGGTTTGCCTCCAAACCAGAACTGGTGAAAACCATGGTTCGAAATGGTCCAGAAGCAAATGTTGCCTTTCTCGAACTAGAAAGGGAAGAAGGGAACTTGAACACATGTAGCTTCAGACATGCAACTAGATCACATATGAAGATCCTTGGTGAACTTTTCTCAGGAGCCCTCGTCCTGACACAGTGATTGCAAGGTGTCAACCTAATGCAGAAGTGACAGCACAGTCAAGCTTATATTGCATGAGAACAACACATCTGAAGGTGCCTGGACTTAATGGATATGTCTTCTGTTCAACGCCTCTTTTTTGCTGAGGGACAACAGCTGGATGTTCACTGCATCGCATTATATTTTTGCATACAGGAAAATGCTTAATGATGAACAAAGCTTTTATTTTTTTCGTGTAAAGTTATGTGTCCAAAATATTAGGTTATATCTCAACCTAGTGTGTGGTCAAATATGAGTTTTGGTCAGTCCCTGTGTAAAGCCGTGCCTTCTTACTCTTGCACTTTTCCCCCTATCATTACATTTCAAAATGTCTAGTTGTGTGTGTAATTAGACTAATGAGTCTTGTGAGGGTAAATGTGACCTTTATTTCATTTGCTCTGAGCTGTGAATCAACAGCGCTATATGACTCATGTTCCATGCCCCCACTATTTCCAAAATGTTTTGTATGTGAAATGTGCAGGATAAATGGATACCATGGGGGACTTTGACTTAGACCTCGCTTATCCCCATTCAAAATATTTATAAACAATCATCAGTTCCTTGAAAGGTTTTATGAGCCTATTATAGCAGTGCTTTGCCAATGGTGCTGGCTCCCAGTCTGTTTCTGGGCCAATTCAAAGTGGTGCTGACCTTTAAAGCCAATCATGGCTTGGGTCAAGGGTACTTGAATGATCACCTGTCCAAATGTGCCTATCCATACTATGAGATCTTCCTTCTCTTGGTTTTCTCACCATCTGAGGTGCAATAGGAGGCTATCAAGGAGAGAGCCTTTTCAGTGGTGGCTCCCTGGTTTTGGAACACTCCCCCCAAAGAAGCTTGCTTGGCACCCACTCTTTCCAGCATCAGGTGAAAATGGAGGCTTTTAAACTTTTGTTGATGTGTTTTATTTGGATGCTGCTTTTATAGCAGGAGTGCAGAACCATTTTTAGGCCCATCCTGGGCCGGATGCCAACAGTGGGTGTGGCCTCGTCCCTGACATCACATCCCTGTGGATGCTGCACACTATGTGAAGCTACTCTGCTGGTGCCGGGAAGAGCACTTGCTCTTCCTGTCACTGGCAGCGTCTCCGCTGCCTGCTTCCCCGCTCTTGCCTTTGATCTTAGATTAGAGATAATGGCAGGGATTCCCTGTGAGGAGAGACTGAAAGAACTGGGCATGTTTAGCCTTGAGAAGAGAAGACTGAGGGGAGATATGATAGCGCTCTCCAAGTACTTGAAAGGTTGTCACAGAGAGGAAGGCCAGGATCTCTTCTCGATCATCCCAGAGTGCAGGACACAGAATAATGGGCTCAAGTGACAGGAAGCCAGATTCTGGCTGAACATCAGGAGAAACTTCTTGACTGTTAGAGCAATACGACAATGGAACCAATTACCTAGGGAGGTGGTGGGCTCTCCCACACTGGAGGCATTCAAGATGAGGCCGGACAGCCATCTGTCAGGGATGATCTGACTTGGATTCCTGCATTGAGCAGGGGGTTGGACTCAATGGTCTTATAGGCTTCTTCCAACCCTACTATTCTATGATTCTATGATTCCTTCTGGGAGTCCTCTGGAGAATGGGGCTTGGTGGTCAAATCTGCTTCCTGGAAGAACCCAATGAGGCTCCACTGGGAAGCCAAGCGTGTGGATCAGGACCACAGGCCAGGGATTGTGCACCCATTTTACAGAGTTGCTTTCTAAAGCTTATTCGAGTGTGTTTTTCTTTCATGATGATTTTTCATGTTTTGCCATAAGCCACCCTGATAATACATTTGAAAGGTGGGGCATAAATCTAAATAACACATGAATAGTCCAGATGTTGAGACTTTTCTCTGGACAGCAGCCAGGTTGGTCATAGCTGCACACTGGAAATGGACACATGAACTTTCCCTTACCATATGGAAACAGAACATTTGGGACGTTGTTGTTGTTGTTGTTGTTATTATTTTATTTATTACATTTATATCCTGCCTTTTTTCCTCCTTAAGGAACCCAAGGCGGCATACATAATCCTCCTCTTCTCCATTTTATCCTCACAACAACAACCCTGTGAGGTGGGTTGGGCTGAGAGTCTGTGACTGGCCCAAAGTCACCCAGTAAGCTTCCATGGCCGAGTGGGGACTAGAACCCAGATCTCCCAGCTCCCAGTCCAACACTCTCGCCGCTACACCACACTGATGTTGCACTTAGGAATGGCTGGACTCATCCTTACCCAGCTTTGTTGGGCTCTTGCTGAGCCGCTACTGCCACCCACCCCTACTGGCACTGCTTCATGAGCTTTGTCATGGCTCGGCAAGCACCTGACGAAGCCATGGGGCCACCAGTCCTCCGAACAAGCCACCACTGCACACAACATTGGCAGCTGGGGTGTTTCTGGGTAGGTAACGTTGCGTAATTGGAGGCTGTAAAGGGCCCATTTATGCAACATCAGGCATGAATGCTCCATTCACTCCCGTAACGTTGCATAAATGGGCCCTTTATGGCTGCCAATGATACAACAATACCAATTCTGTTGCATACAATAGCGACTTGCTAAGGAGGACAGGCAGCTGCCGGGCACTCACCAAGAGGGTCCACAAGCACCTCGTGGTTTCGCGAGCGGGGTCCGTGAGGGCAGGCAAGGGGAAGTCCATCAGAGTCCACCCCCCCGCATGGATTTTCGCAACATCCCTGGTTGCGCTAATGGAGAAACTCACTAAAAATCTTCAGGTACAAAGAGGCCAAGTAGAACGTGACACTTTTAATGGAATATGGTATCCATTTATTGAATTCACTAATATTGAGAAGAATACACAACAGCCTCCTAAGACACATGGAACTCTTTGGCGTGATCTATTAGAGGTCACTTTATCAGGTAATCTTGGTTGTACCAAACAGAGATCCTGAGTGATCAGAAAGACTGTAAAGAAATGGACTCACGTGTGGTGTATTCGTATTTGTTACTTGGAATTAAATCGATTTAGAAAATGCAAAAATAAAAATAAAAATCCCCCCCTCCCAATGTTGGGCTATATCAGCAAAGCCCCTGCTAGCTGCTCTGAGTTTTCTAAATACAGAGTAGGCAATACAAATAAAGAACAAAATATATCTGCAGAAGTCCTAGGACCAAAGACAACCCCCCCCCCAAAAAAAAAATCTATGGAAAACAAGCTGTTGAAATAGCAGGCCCTTGAAGGTGACTTGAAAATAAGTGCTCTCCTATTTATAATTTCAAAGCACAGGCAGATTTGTGTAACCGATGGCCCAAGATAATGGACACGGACTTTCAAGTGGTCTTTAGAGCTCCTTGGTATTGTACTGAGAAGAAAAAAACAATATATATTGAAAAAGGTTCTTCTCTCTTGCACCGTCAGTGTCAAGGTTAATGAGCTAAAACTAGTTAAATTGATATTACCAAATTAATGACTTTTTTATAGTACACTGCATGGATTTTAACAGAAAGCTTAATGTGGAATAGTTAGTCTTAATTGAATTAGAAGGTATCACATGCATACAATTAAGCTCACTGAAGACGGTGGTATTTTAAGGTAATTGCATCCAATTCCACAGCTATCTGGACTATACCTTTGCACAATGCATACTCCGTCTCTCTGCCATACAGTTGCCATTATCTGTTTTGGATGTAGGAGGCCCAATAAACACATAACTGGTAAACAGCTTTTCTGTTCATTTCAAATGGGGGGGGGGTTGCTCCACCCTCACTTGTCCTTTCAGCAAGAGAGGCATGTATGTTTTGGGAGCCTCACAGATCTCCTGATCAGGACAAATGTGTGTGGCACCTCTACCTTGACCACAAAAATAAAACAAGAGGGTTGTAAGCAGGGATGTTGGAGAAATCCACAACGGAATCAAGTGAGTTTGGATTTCTAGAAATTCAACGCATAAACTCCGCAGCAGACTGGCTTTTCCCAAGTTGCACAGATTCCATGGACTTACAGACAGCTTTTTTTTTTTTTTAATAAAAAAACTTTTTAATGCAATTTTAGTCATAGAAAAATATGTAAAATAAAAAAAACCTGTTGAAAATGTGCATTTCCCCTATAGGCTAGAGCATGAAAATGCACATTTGCGGGGGGGGGGGGATTTGTACATTTTGGGAGGATTTGCACATTTGTGCAGGTGCGAATTTGCACAAATTCAGGAAATTGGAAAAAAATCTGATTCTGTCAATGAGGAACAAAAGGCATCTGACAATCTGCGAAACACAAATGGAATGGATTTTCCAAAATCTGTATATCACTAGTCATAATTTAATGGGCCATTTTGTATGCAACACTGCAGTACAGCCTTCCCTGATCTGGAATCCTCAGATGTATTGGACTGCAACTCCCATCATCCTCAGCCACCACCCCAGCAGGGAATGATGGGGTTGTAGTCCAACACATCTCGAGGGCTGCAGAATGGGGAAGGCTATGTCAGAGGTGGGCAACTTGTGGCCTTCTAAATGTTGTCAGACTGCAATTTTCATCCGTCCTCCCTGCTGGCTATGCTGACTAGGGCTGAAGGAAGTTGTAGTCCAACAACATCTGGACTAGATCAGGTTTGGGAAACTTCAGGGGGTCCAGGGGCTACTTTCCACACCCGGACCCCACCCTGTGGGCCACACTCCCAGTGGCATGGTGGTGGTAACCCCCTGCCCCCGAATGGTTTGCTACAGAGTTTCAGCAGCAAGCCACTATGGAGGCTTGAACAGGACAAATTTAGCTTGCTACCAAGCTAAATGTGTCCCTTTGGAGCCTCCATAGTGTTTTTCTGCCAAAATTCTGTGGCAAGCCACCATTTTCTTTGCTGTTAGTGGTACCACATGTTGCTCACCCCCAGGTAAGAAGGACATTTGGTGAGATCCAAAGGAATCTTATTGGAGGAAGGCTTGCAGGAGGGGTAGGTAACTTGTGGCCCTCCAGATGTTTTGGCCTACAACTCCCATCAGCCCTGGCCTGTATAGCCAATGGTGAGGGACGATGGCAGTTTTTGGATGACGCATCTGCCGAGTCAGAAGCTGTCCATCCCTGGCTTACAGACAGTATGCAAAAAGAGTCTTTCTTTCCCATTGCCTTCAGCCATTCGATTCATTAATATATTCTGTTGTTCTGTAGAGGTCTGATACTCTGCTTTGAGTGCCTTGCTGCTATTTGGTTAGTCTTTTCACCTATCGGTTTTTAGATCTATGTTTAGTTATGGATTATTTTAATCCTCGTTTTTATGGTAAACTGTCCTGAAAGTTGCTATGACTGTAACGTGTTCACTAAATAGAGAAATGTTGCAAAACTGGGAATTGGACAAAAAAAAATATTCTAGATATGTCATTGCCAAATCCTGATCTAAAAAAATCTCCCAGTCTTTCCAAAACCCAGCCTGCTTTTGATATACCGCCCATGGACCACACTCTTGCGTGAACAACTGTTATGCCTTTTCTTGCTCTCTACCCACTGTTTCTTTCAACCATTCTCTATCAAACCCTATGCATGCTTAGAATACACTAACCTTATGACAAATACAAACATGCATGCATGAGAAGAACTGTTTTATGCAACCTGAAAATAACAAAATCCATAATGCAGTGCAATCACGTATAAAATCTGCCTACATGAAAAATATTGCCAGTTGCTGGACAGAAATGACAACTAACAATGTTACCAGTGTTATTGAATGCAAGCATACAACCTTAATGAGCTAAAATTCAAATGATCAGATATGATTTTCAACTCAAAACGGGGAACCACAATGGGAAATTGTAATTCTTCTGGTAGGTTTTGTATATGCCTAACCCTAATTCACCTGCCTGTACTGTGGAGATCAGGAAATTTCAACAGATTAGTCTCCAAGATTAGACACACCAGAAACAAGCAGAACATCCATGCTTCAACCCCTGAGATCTTTATTAAAAAAAAGAAAGAAAATGATCTGCAGTAGAACTGGGAAAGAGCAATGCCTAAGTCAGGAGAACGGAACCTCAGGCTGGGGGGGCAAATATAGCTGTCATGGGGTCCCAATCCACCTCCCAATCCAGAGGTTTTTCTCTAGATCACCAAACACCTTCCCCTGACCCCACCCAACAATTGAACATTTGGTGGTTTCCCGGCAGTAAGTGTCTAAACTAAGATATGCTGGTACTTTTGGTCTCCCCGCTTTTGCCTGCGGGCCCATCCACGACTGGAATGCACCTCCCCCCCCCCGAGAGTTTCTCCAAAATGGAATTTGACTCTGAGGCTGAAAGAGGTTCGACACCCCTGACTCAAGAGTAGAGTGCCTTGGGAGAGATGAACCAATATGGAAGCTTGGTGTGGTTGTACGGCTTGTATGCAAGGATGCAATTCTGGACTGTTTTATGCCTCTAGATATGAAAAAAAATGTGTGTGAGGTTTTACCTAATGCTGAGCCAAATCCCGCCCCCCCAATACAAAAGCGGGGGTTCGCCATTTTTTGAAGGGGTGGTGCGATTTCTTTAAAACATTCCTGGGAGCTCACTATTGGCAAGTGAGAGCGGGTCTCTTCTTACATTTTCTTTTTGCTACGGTTGAAGCAGCAGCAAAAATCCCTAAGGTATGTAGTGGTCACTGCTTCTTTTTCCCCAAAATGTCCCAAGTGAAGCATCAATTTTAGGCCTTCTGGAGAAAAAAGGAGCTACTGCTGCAAAAAAAATGGCAGCCCCTACTGGAAGCCCCTACTTTTTGCCCAAAATGTTTGGAATGATGATACAACAAGGGCATGGGGGGGGGGATGGTGGCTACTAGCCACTTAAGAAGTTGGTTGGAGGCAACATTTAAAAAACAACAGCAACAGAGCATGGTAACAAAGTAAGCTCCCAAAATGTTTTATGGAGTTTTGCTGCTCCTTTACTGTAGTTCCTCTGAAATCCCCTTAACTCACAACCCACCCTGGATTCTTGAGCCAACAGTTCTTTTTTGAGCACTTTTATCTCAGCGCCAGTTTTAACAAGACAAGGTTGCAGCTCCTGGGATTATACCAAGCAGCAACCAACTAAAATACTAACGGTGCAATACTATGCATATTTAGACAGAAAAGGGTCCTACAACTCCCAGCATTCATGCTGGGTATTGGAGGAAGTTTTTCTGTCTAAACATGCATAGGATTGCACCCTAAGTTTTAAATATCCCTACATGTCTGAACTAAAAGGCAAGTTAACTTTAATGTCTAATCTGGGTGATAGAGTTCATTAATATATAATGAGAATGGAACAACTCTGCTACTGGTTAAATGTAAAAAAAAGGATTTTATTGTCAAATATACAGCAGATACACAGAGACATACAAGAAAGAGCACTAACTGGTGAAAGCTTTTATAAAGAATTAAATGATGGTACACCTTTGGAGAGGTGGAAGGCCCGTTTTCACTTTCTCACTGCCATTGGTTCGGAGAAAAGCTGCCTCTTGTAGGGATGTTCGAGAATTTCATTTCTGCTCACAAAATATACAAGCATACCCTGTTCAAAGCCACAAACGTGAGCACGTGTCCCACCAAAAATGTTCGCAAATTGTAGGGATGGCGGAGAATTTCTCCCCGAAACTTCGGGGGGCCGAGCGCCAACGTGTTCGGCCCCCTGAACAAGTTTCGGGGAGAAATCCTCCGCCCCCCCCCCCCGGGACGGGACTTACCTTCCCTGAATGTCCCTCCCGGCGGCGGGTCCGGCTGGCGGTTCGTCCGGTGTTCGAGCGGGGCGGGAGCGGCAGCCGGTCTTTCGACCGGCTGCCGCCCCCGCCATTGCAATGAAAGAAAAAAAAAACAAACGTCCCCTGATAGGCTACGTGACGATTCACGTAGCCTATCACGGCAAGATTTGCAAAGTCAGCCGTGATAGGCTATGTGAATCGTCACGTAGCCTATCACGGGTGACTTCAAAAAAAAAAAAAAAGTGTGTACGGATAATGGCGGCCCCCATAGGGAGCCGCCATTCCCCTTCCTTATTTGGTCGCTGTAGTCTACGTCAATGTTTACATAGACTACGGCGAAAATAAGGGCAACGCTATTTGCATTGCCCTTATTTTCGCCGTAGTCTACGTAAACATTGACGTAGACTACAGCAACTAAATAAGGAACGCGAATGGCGGCTCCCTATGGGGGCCGCCATTCGCGTACGCGCTTTTTTTTTTTTTTTAAAGTCACCCGTGATAGGCTTCGTGACGATTCACGTAGCCTATCACGGCTGACTTTCCAGATCTAGCCGTGATAGGCTACGTGAATCGTCACGTAGCCTATCAGGGGACTTTTTTTTTTTTACTTTCGTGTTCGCGGCCGGGCGAGGCGGGAAGCCTCCCCCCCCGGCCTGAATTTCGGCCGGGCGAGGCGGGAAGCCTCCCCCCCCGGCCTGAACTTCGCGGGGGGAGCAGCGAAGCGCTCCCCCCCACCGCGAAAAAGCTGCGAGAAAAGGTAAGTGACTTTCGTTCACCCCTAGCAAATTGCTGGACATGTGCTTGTATTCGATTTATGCAACTTTCCTAGTTCGATTTTGTGCAAATCTGTCCTGCAGCCTGAAAGCCCACTTTAGTCTATGGAGGAAAGTTACACAAATTAGGAAAATTGTGCAAATTTGGAGAGATTTGCACAAATTTCATGTTCTGCACAAATTTCATGTTCTGCACAAATTTCAAGTTCAATCGCTGCTAATTTGTGCAATTTTCTTGTTTGCGCAGAGCGGGCAGTGATTGCAAGCCTGAAAAGGGATTGGGCATGAGACAAGTGGCAAGATCATGTTTGCAAAATCCTAGTGATCTCAAACATTGCTTGTTTGCCTGTCCCTAGTTGCCTGCCCAAAAAGAATCAACTCCCCAAAGGAGCCCACGTTATATGCTTAGAAAAGCTGAATTTCTGCAAGCTGCATATATTATCCAAAGTAAACAAACACATATGATGGTCCTCACATCTCCATGTCAAAATCCCAAAATGCTAAATGAGGGTTTTTGTTTTTATTTTTAAATCCATTTAAATGACTGTCATTTTAAAATTAGAATGGGGAAATACGTTAGGCCTGGCATTTTCTTTCTGGGCACTCATTTGTGTTGGGTTGGAAGCAACATGGCAGCACAATTACAATGTTAATTAATGCTTATTTGGCAAATTGCTACACGAAGGAGTGAGCCAGATCTTTTTAATGGTTCCAAAATAATGGGACACTCACCTGCAGCCGTTGCAATTTCATTATGAAGTTTACCTGCCAAAACGCTACTGGTCAGCAATGGTCCTGCTTTCTGAACCCATATCATGAAAGGGTTATGCGCAAGTATGCTCACATAGGATGTCTGCTGCTGTCTGGAAATAATGCTAGAGAATGGTCAAAAGCAGGTTGAGGGGTGCAGAGCCTCAACTTTGCAAATCTGGCCTTCCTTGGGTCCCCAGAGGGCCACACTCCCTTCCCCTCCCCATAATAGTTTGGTGGTTCCCCGGCTTTCATGCAGTTTTTCCCGTACTCTAAAAGGTTGAAATCCTTACTAGCAGTGAGAGTTTTGCGCTAAAATATGCCGGTATTTTTGGCCATGGCCCTTTTGCCTTCAGTTCCAGCCACCACTAGAATATGGTCCCCAAGAGATTCTCTGAAATGGAATTCTGTCCTTGGGCTAGAACAGGCTCCCTACAACCATTCTAAAGCAAGGATGAGGAACTTGTGCCTCTCCAGATGTTGTTGGACTGCAACCCCCAATGGCCTTCACCATGGGCTATGCTGGGCAGGGCTGTTGGGAACTGCAGTCCCACAAATATCTGTGGGGCTACCTGTTCCCCACTCTGGACTAAAGGGGCATCAAGGAGACTTATTGAGCCCATGCTCAGCTGGGACCTCTGGGGCAGATGTAGCCTCCTTTCCTGGTACAGCTGTTCTCCAGCAGGGTGTGTGTGTGTGTGTGTTGTCCTCCCTTACCTAACCACCACCAACCAGCAGATCTGGGAGTTGGAACTGCTGTGGTGTTGATTAGATTTTTATCCTGTTTTTCAACTTTTCAGGTTCACAGCATGTTCAAATCCCATTTTCAATGACTCCTCTAAACTTACCTTGAAGACTGGAGATGCCAAGGTCAGTGGTGACTCTGATTTCGGTGGGGCTGTGATTCTATTATAGGCCTCAGTGAGAACCAGCCAGAACTCTAAAGGGTCTATCCAAGGAACTGAACCCCGTTTGGAGATAGGGTTCAGCATCTTGGATGGCTCCTTTAGAGTTCTGGCCAGGCTGGCTCTGATTAAAACCCAGAAAGGAATCACAGCCCCACTGAAATTGGAGCTACCAGCCTCCACTGGTAAGAGTTGAAAGGATTGACGTAAGGATCAACACAATAATGTACGTGATGCTTTTTGAACACTTAATTGGAAAAAGTGCTATATAAATGGAAATGGTTCCAATGGTGGCCAAGTGTCTACTTTTACAGAGGACAGTCCTCTATTTGAAGGAGTCCTCTACTGAAAAAGTTGTCCTCTCCTATTCTGGATTAAACATACACCTCTCCTAAGAACTGTTGCCCACAAACAATTAAGCACCTGGGCATAGGGCTGGAGTGAACATCTGACCGGTCTGGGAGTCTCTCAGACTCCCCTCTGCTTGTCCCCCTGAATCCAGCTCAGTGAGCTGCCCTCCAGCCCACCAAGCCACACAAGCATCCAGGACCTACTGGACCTGTCCCCTCATGCCCAGCAGCCGCCCATCCTCCTTTCAAGCCGCCATTTTTTATGCAAGATGGGGCTCTATATTTTCATATATTTGCTGTTCTGCACTACGGCAGCTGTAAAGAGCCATTTCCACAACATTAGAGGCCTCTCATGTTATGGCAATGGCTCTTTAAAGCCACCTTTGTGTGCAACAGTAAATATACAAAAACATAGAGCCCCATCTTGCGTAAGTGATGGTGGCATGCATGGAGGAGTCGGCAGCTGCGATACACTCGCAGACAACTCTCCGAGCCCTCCAGGGGTTCACGCAGCCTGGCTCGTGCAGGCGAGCAGCAGCGGTGGCTGTGCTAGTGCCCACCGAGCACAGACTCTGGCGAGTCCGTCCATCCCTACCTGGGCAGCAGACTGAAAAGGCAAGTAAATAGGTCATCCGGTCACAGTCTTCTGCACTGTGGTGAAATGTACTGTATAATAATAATTTCTATATTAGCGCATATATATATATGTGTGTGTGTGTGTGTGTACACATATGCAAATTTTATGCAAATGAGTGCCCTCTTTTTTGTGGAGTTACATATTTCCTCTTTGGGGGCAGTTTGTAAGTGGTTACACTAGGCCTGTTCAAAGCAAATTCTGACAGAGAGGGCTTGGGCCTGGGGAAGGACTCTCTCTTTCTCGGGGAAGGGTTCACATGTTGCCAGTTATTTGCCGGGGTCCTTTAATGGTCTCTTGCCCAGGCCCTTCCAAAAGCCTGGAACCAGCTGGGTGTATACATATACATAAAGAAGCAATCAATGAGACAATTAATGTTCATGTTGTCAGGAAACATCTCTTGCCTTCTACATAAATCAGGGTTTTTTTTTAATTGTTGCGCATGGTTTTGATAGAATCAGCTCTGATTAAAATTGGCATTTCTGTGGCTCCTGCTGTTGGCAGCTGTATAGCTGGCAGAAATGCCTTTTTTTTGCTCAGCATGGGAGTTGCTAGACCAAAGAGAGAATGCTCGTTTTGGTCTCAGGTTTTTGTGCGCATGTGGTGAGATAAACCATTTAAACTTCTGGGGAGGGCTTTATGAAGAGTTCACTCCTTCAACCCACATCCACACACCCATTTCCAATTGCAAAAATAATAAGCAGCACATGATCAGGACTATCTCATTTGCTACACAGATAGAATGACAGTGTCAAACAGAGGCAGACACACACACACACACTGTAATTTCTTAAGACTGTGTGAGAAACTGCTCATCAGCGGACATTCAGAAATGCCGCTTAGCATCAAAAACATTGTCATTTGCAGCTTCCTGATGTAAAACTGAGAAAAGGGCTCGAATCTTCTTAGTACCACATTGGTGATGCACAAGAAACCCGAGTTGCTTGTTAAGAGATCAGAGGGAGGTCAAAAATCAAACATACAAATAAATAAAACCAACACATCTCATCAGCTGTCCATCCCGGAACCTGTTTCTCACAACAGTGGAGCTCAACTGACTTCCCCTTACCACTCCCCGTTGAAGGAACAGAGGGAAAGCAAAAATAAAAAATAAGTAAGCCACAGTGGGCTGTTTGATCGTGCAAACCGACAGAATGTGTCAGCCAGAGGTGGTTTTTGTCAGGCCTAGTTGTCACTGCATGGTAAACATGCTTTAATCTTGTAATCCAGGCTTCATTCACTCCATTCAAGTCCCACCCATATGAAGACAGAGCAAGGTGACAACTTGTCCTATATTCAACTACTTGATCCAGAAGCTTGTTCCAACTTTGCACATGCCATTTGGCTCCCAGTACTTTAGCCCTGAGGGAGAGTAACTTTCAGGTAACTGCATAAGGCCAACAACTAGGGATGTACAGATTTTGTAAAACACATTCCATCTGCATCTTGCAGACTGGCAGGTGCCTTCCATTCTGTCATCTGCTCATTGACAGAATCAGATTTTTTCCCATGTCTCGGATTTGTGCAAATTCATAATTGTGCAAATTTGTACTTATGAAAATGCATTCCCCCCCCCCCAATTGTGCATTTTCATGCTTAAGCTTATGAGGGAAATTCACATTTTGGGCTGGTGTTAATTCTTCGCATTTCTCTACAACTAAATTTGCGTAAAATTCCAGAAAGTTTAAAAAGAAAAAGAAACCCTGTCTGCACGTCTGTAGAATCTGTGTGACTCGGGAAAAGCCGGTCTGCTGTGGAATCCAACAGTCAGATTCATAGAAATCTGAACTCATTTGATTCCATTGCAGATTTCTCTGACATCTCTCACAACAACCCTTTGGGGCCATGCAACAATGTTCTTCTTGTAATTTATTTATTTTATTTAGTGTCATCAATGTGCATAGCATTTTGCAGAGTACAAGAGGACAGGTCCCTGCCTGGAGGAGCATGCCATCTAAAATTCAACGTAGGCAAAACAGTGGAAGGGAGTGAACCAGAGGCAGAAGCCAAGAGGAAATGAATATGGAATTATTCCAATTGCTGGTACTTTGGCTTGTTTACAGGCTTACTTACAGCATGGCATGGAAACTAGGGCATTGTGCCAAAGGGTTCACGGAAACTAAGTTCGGGCAGCGAAAACAACAGCCAGCTTATTCTAAGTAAGAACTGCCAAAGGACTTACTCACACTTTTTGCATATATTCCCTCACTAACTTTCCTACCTGAAACAGAAAACAAAACGGCTAATATGCAAGCCCATAAATTTTGATGCGGGGTGCCTGTGTGTGCTAAGGCTGTATCAGATACATCCCTTGCTTTTTCGTGATTTCAAATAAAATCAATCTCTATGTTTTCTGTGTTTTCTTGAATACATTTCCTGTCAATAGCTTGAAAAATGATATAGATTTAGGAGGATAGTGGTCTCAGTGTAGCATCTCTCATATTATTATTCCAGTATCATCTGTTACAAAGTAAGACCAATTCCCACATCTAATTACAAACAGGATTTCAGAGTCATTAAACAAAATACATTTCCATTAGTGCTGCTGTAAGAAGATAGGGGGGGGGGCATGAAGATTAGTGCATACTGAATGTCTTCTCTCTCTCTCTCTCTCTCTCTTGCTCTCTCTCTCTCTCTTGAAAGCTTTGAAGTGTTAGACCTCTGCACTCAGATACTATAAATTTGTTTAGGAAAGGGAAAAGAAGGTAATGGATGTACTCAATCTCTCCATTCCAAACAGGTTTGTTTTTAAAAGCCATGTCACTTGTGTCTCGTCACTAGCCCACCTTACGTTGCATTTGATCTTAAGTTCTACTTGGAATTTAAGTTCTCCTTGGAACTCGGTGGCAACTCCAAAAATGAACACATCACTCTAGGAAAAGAAGAACCACAAATAAATTAATAAATGTATTGCTGCATCTCCCATTATTAATGTATTCAGGGTTTTTTTAACTTTAGAAAAAACAACATCAACTAAATTAATAAACATATCATTAGATCTTCATTTATTATTTGTTCTTGTTTTTCTAGAGTTAAGTTATGTGTTTATTTTTAGAGTTGCCACCAAATTCCAAGTAGAAAGCCTTTTTATTTTAAGTTCCTGCTCAGGGGAAATAGCAAATTAATGTCATGGAAAGCTTGAAAAAGTGTTTTAATAACACTAGCAAAATGTCTCTAGATAGCCTCCCTCACGTAGGATGCTCAAGGAATCCAAACTTTGCGAATTCAGACATGAACTGACCAGATCTACAACTCCCAGTCCAATGTGTGGATCAGAACTTCGTTATCCAACAGTTTCACAGTTCCCAAATGTTTGGACACAGGCTCAAAGGACATTTAGAAATGGGCATTTTGAGAGAAAATACATTTTAAGAACTGTATTTTAATACAGCTTGACATGCAAATTTTCATAGTGGGTTGTTTTTTTTTTTGCTTTGTTTTGTTTTAAAATCTCAGAATGCAGAGACAGGACAGACAGCAAGTGACACAAACCAGGAGTAGGATGAATTGTCCATTTCTGCCATCATGTCCCTAATGTTCAACTACAAGGAAATTCCTAGGCAAAGTTTGTGCCCAGGGAAGCCATTTCAAATGGCAGAATAGAATTCTAATTAGATTAAGATTAGTCACAAACAAACCCATCTCGTCTCAGTTCGGAAATGGTTTGGTATTTATGGCTTTTCTTTGCGAGTACTTGGAAAAAGCTTGCCTGCATCCTGGGAGTTTTCTCCTGGCTCGTAATGTTGGTTGATGTACACTGATGTGGGCAAATGATGGCACCATCATATCGCTCACGTGGAATTGTAGGTTGGTTTCCCTTGCCTTTCCCCACACTACAGCATCAGCCATTGGCTAAAAGTAGCTTGGAAACTCAGCTTCCCACTCCCAACAAACAAAGACACTTAGGAACAACAGGAAGTTTTAGTTCTGGGTTGGGTGGGGAGATAGTAACCAAATAAAACAATCCAGAGGAATGGCCCAAACTGAGAAAGGACGCACCAAACAAGCTGGTCTGAGTGGTCCAGCTATGTAAGGCTGGATCTACACTTACTGCCTTTTTTCGCTTCCGATGAGGTTTCACCACCCGCCTTCCACACTACGCAGTACCCACCTTGAATTGGAACCGGAATTTCCCACTTCCATGCTCCCACTTTCAATACCCTAATATCCCAGTATTCCCCCTTAATGTGCTCTGATTTCCCGCCTTCGCTACCGTATCCGGTCGTAGTCCCCTCCCCCGCCTGTCCATATACGGTGGTGTTTGTATTTCCCTCCTGTCCCATCACAGCTCTCGATGGGCCCATGTCTTTTTCTAGCTACCGATCACATGGCTTCCTTAGCAGCCCCCATTTCCTCAGCAACAAGCAAAGGGCTGGATGTGTGCGCACTTGTCTGATCTCGGAAGCTAAGTGGGGTCGGCCTTGGTCAGTAATTGGATGGGCAACCACCTGGGAGTCAGGCTTCCTGCACTGAGCAGGGGGTTATTCTATCCCTTCAAATGAGATTAAGTTTTACCCCCTCTTATCCCCGGCTCAGGATGTTTTTTTTAAGGCATTATCCTCGCAGAATCGGGGCTTCTCTGTGATGTTTTTTTCCCTAATTATTTGATCTTTGAAGATTCCAAGTTGTGAAGCTTCACAGCTTTGAATCTTCCAAGATCATGCCTGAATTAAAAAAAAAACATTGCAGAGAAGCCCCGATTCTGCAAGGATAACGCCTTAATTTTAAGAAAAACATCTGGAGTGGGGGATAGGAGGGGGTAAAACTTAATCTCATTTGAAGGGATACAACAACCCCCTGCTTAATGCAGGAAACCTGATTCCCAGGCGGTCGCCCATCCAACTACTGACCGGGACCGACCCCACTTAGCTTCCAAGATCAGACAAGAGCGCACAGGAAAACAGCAGGAAAACAGCACAGCACTTGAGTGTGAACTGAGCTTGAGCATTCGATGAAGCACTGCAATGGGGAAAATGGGTGAGTGTGAATAATCACATTTTAATGCGAGAGTGTTTAACCCGACGGGACACCGAATTCATTGCGATGGCGGGCGCAATGTAGATCGGCCCTAAGTCACAGGAATTAATAGGAGTTTATTATTTGTTTGTTTGATTATTACATTTATATCCCACCTTTTCATAGAATCATAGAATAGTAGGGTTGGAAGGGGCCTACAAGGCCATCGAGTCCAACCCTCTGCTCAGTGCAGGAATCCAAGTCAGAGCATCCCTGACAGATGGCTTTCCAGCCTCGTCTTGAAGGCCTCCAGTGTGGGACAGCCCACTATCTCCCTAGGTCATTGATTCCATTGTCGTATTGCTCTAACAGTCAATAAGTTTTTTCTGAGGTTCAGATGGAATCTGGCTTCCTGTAACTTGAGCCCACTATTCCGTGTCCTGCACTCTGGGATGATGGAGAAGAGATCCTGGCCTTCTTCTCTGTGACAACCTTTCAAGTACTTGAAGAGCGCTATCATATCTCCCCTCAGTCTTCTCTTCTCAAGGCTAAACATGCCCAGTTCTTTCAGTCTCTCTTCATAGGGCTTTGTTTCCAGTCCCCTGATCATCTTTGTTGCCCTCCTCTGAACCCTCTCCAGTTTGTCTGCATCCTTCTTGAAGTGTGGCGCCCAGAACTGGACACGGTACTCCAGATGAGGCCTAACCAGTGCTGAGTAGAGGGGAACTAGTATGCTGCCTTAAGGAACCTTTTCTCCTCCTTAAGGAACCCAAGGCGGCATACATAATCCCCCTCCTCTCCAGTTTATCGTCACAACAACAACCCTGTGAGGTTGATTAGGCTGAGCGCCTGTGACTGGCCCAAAGTCACCCCGTGAGCATCCATGGCCAAGTGGAGACTAGAACCCGGATTTTCCGACTCCCGGTCCAACACTCTAGCCACTACACCACACTTCCTTATTAACAAGCAAGCAGTGGGCATTCAAAAAATAACTTCATATGCACCTATAAAACATCTCACTTGGGATGCTTGATCTACTGGACTCTGAGTGCACGTATGTAGGATCTCATACTCTGAGTTGAAGAAGAAGAATTGGGGGGGCAGCACTCACTTAGTGACTCAGCTGATCATTACAAGGTGGAAAAATTCTTACACAGAACCAAACAGTTATGAATTTCAGCAGCATCACTATATAAGAGTAGATAATTTTCTTAAGGTTGTTCCATAGATTCCTATTCATTTAAATATTTTTTTATTTTATTTATTTATTACATTTCTATCCTGCCTTTTCTCCTCCTTTTCCTCCTCCTTAAGGCAGTGCACGTAATCCTCCTCCTCTCCATTTTATCCTCACAACAACCCTGTGAGGTTGGCTGGGTTGTGAGTGTGACAGGCCCAAAATCAACCAGTGAGCCAAGAGGGAACTAGAACCTGGACCTCCCAGCTCCCAGTCCAGCACTCTAGCCACTACACCACACTGGCTCAGATCAATGGATGGTCTGCCCCTCTTTCCAAAGCATGCAAAAAATGTACAAAAATGCGTTTTTAAAAAAATAATAAAACCATAGCACCATTTTTTTAAAAAAAAATCCAATTGTAAAATCACAATTGTGATTAAAAGCAGAGAATGGAAAGATCCTCAGTTAGCACCCGAAGCCAGAACACCAGCTTGCAGATGGGTGGATGGGTGGGAAGAACATTTATTTGTGACGTACGTTGGATCTTTAGATGGAATGACACTTGAGGCCGTAGCTGGGCCTAAACCGAGGACCAAGGGGATGCTAGGTGATAATTTCACCTATGCATTAATATCTAGCTCCGGCCAATGGAGGAAATTTCAGGAAAACTAGGCAGATCAGTCAGGAAGCCTGGTTTAGAACAATTGGTTTGCAGGGGTCATATGGAAAACAGCTTCTTCATTGGTCAGAGCAACAAGGGACTGAGTTCCTTGTGGCCTGTGATAGATGCCTCCCACCTTTGCTTTCGCCTCTATCCCATCTCTGCCTTGCTTTGCCTCAGCTTGACCTCCTTGTCTCCAACTTGATAGGAGCTGGGTTTGAGAGGATACCCATCAATTACTTGTTTAGTCAGGGTCAGCATCAAGGGTGGGCATGGTTAGGCACCTGCCAAGGGCCCACACCCCAGCATGGGCCCACCAACATGAGCCCCCTGGAATTACTCCTCCTCCTTCATCATGGCAACCTGCTTGTTCACTGCTTCTCACTCTGGTCCAGACAACAGTGGTGGTGGTAAGGAGGAGCTGTAGATGCCACTGTCTACTTGCTCACTGGCTCTCTGCCTGTCAAGCATGCAAGTAGTAGCAATGATGAGCAAGGGGATGAGGAGCAATTGCAGCTGGTGATAATGGCAGTGAGAAGGTGGAGTCAAGGAGGGATCCTGCCCAAAGGTCCTCAAAAACCTGGAGTCGGCACTGCATTTAATCATATGCTGAGTAAACGTTATCGCTACCTCAACAGAAGATTAGGCAGACACTGGCTAATCATGGCCATGATCCACCAAAGAAATCCAAACTGGCTTTAATAAGGTCCCAAGACATGGTCTGAAGGCACATGAGGCAGCCACCTTGCTGAAGCTAAGCAGGTCTGGGACTGGCCAGTGCATGGAAGGGAGAACACTTGGGAACTGCATGTAGTCAGCTTGAGTTCCACAATGGAAGAAAGGTGGGATATAAATGTAATTAATAAATAAATCTGAGAGCCAGTGTTGGATAGTGGTGAGAGTGTTGCACTGGGAGCCTGGAGATCCGGGTTCTAGTCCCCACCTGGCCATGGCAGCTCACTGGGTGACTTTAGGCCGGTCACAGACTCTCAGCCCAACCTACCTCACAGGGTTGTTGTTGTGAGGTTAAAATGGAGAGGAGGAGGATAATATAAGCTGCCTTGGGTTCCTTTAAAGAGGAATAAAGGTAGGATATAAATGCAATAAATACATAAATAAATAGATCTATAAGATTAGTTTTACAGAAGTGGTGCCAATCACTGCCCATATGTTCATGCACTGCAAACACGTGTTTTAGATAATGGTTCAACTTTAACAATGCCACTTGGATTAAATAGGTAAAGGAGGCTATGGCATTTCTTCCCTGTATATTCCCCACAACACAATTCAACATCATGTATGCCTCAAGGAACTACTGAACTGGTTCCAATTTGGCCTGACTGGATTTTTGCCGCATTACTCTTCAGCTTCAAGAATGGCAATAGGCAATTGTTAATTTGATAACCATGACACGAACTGACACATGCAAATGAGCTATGGTAGGCGTCTTTCCTCCACTGCATGAGAGGGCGACCTTACGATGAACCCGGCCATCCATTTTCTTACAATTCATTCTGGATCCATTTGTCAGTAGTCAAATGCATCACTGGGTGGGTGCTTACGTTTGTGCAATAGGGAGATTGGATAGACGGTGTCTTCCTCCTAACCAGCTAAGAACAGCTCTCCACTCTTAGTCTACCCAAAATGTGTGTGTTTGTGTTCGAAGAGATTAAAAGTCTCCATGTGTCTCCTTGCCCACTGCAAAGGAAAAAGTACAAGAGCCCTGTATATTCAGGGATGACCCAAGATATTTTGCTGCCTGAGGCAAGAGAAAAGATCGTGCCCCCTTCTATCCCACTAACAAAAACTAGGGATGGCGGAGAATTTCTCCACGAATCTCGGGGAGGCCGAATGCCAACGCATTTGGCCCCCCGAAATTGGCGGTGAAATTCTCCGCCCCCCCGCCCGCCGCCGGGATGGGACTTACCTCCCTCGAATGTCCCTCTCGGCAGCGGGTCCCGGCGGCGGTTCAGCGGGGGCGGCGGCCGGTCTTCCGACCGGCTGCTGCCGCCACCATTACAAAGTGAATGTAAAAAACAACAACAACACACACGTGATAGGCTACGTAACGATTTACGTAGCCTATCATGGCTAGATTTCCAAAGTCAGCCGTGATAGGCTACGTAAATTGTTATGTAGCCTATCACGGGTGACTTTGAAAAAAAAAAGCGCGTACGCAAATGGCGGCGCCCTTGGGCACCGCCATTTCCGTTCCTTATTTGGGCCCGGGTAGTCTATGTAAAGATTTACGTAGACTACGGCGAAAATAAGGGCAACACTATTTGTGTTGTATTTCCTCAAAACTGGAGCTGTCCCTGTCTGCCATGCTTGGAATGTGAGGTGTCAAGGGCTCCTTGGAGGGCTCTCGGTCTAATCCAGTAGCCAAGTCCAGACACAGACAAAGGGATTCTTTTCAAAGCTTTATTCTTCTTTTACAACTTAACAGCTCTACGGGTAGCAACTAGATCTGAGCAGCAGCATCCCTATGCCCTAAGTGAGAACAGTTGGTACCCGTTTGAAGGGCAATTACTGGCAGACCCCTGAATATAAGGACTAGGGAGAATCCCTCCCCTTTTCCCTTGGATCCTCTGGGCGCAACCGTTTTTTGAGCGCGAACCATTTGGCGCCTCAGCATCAGAACTACTCTGGGATTCTATGGGCTCAGTGTCCACCCTGACATGAGGGGCGGTTGCCGTGGCACCCTTTGCAAGGGAGACATGTTCATGCCCTTTGCAGCAGAGACAGGTTTACTCTGATGCCGGCACCCTTACAAATAGTTATGGACCAGGTAGGGAAAAATTGCCCAAACTCCGCCCTGTGTGTGTGCGCGCGCGCGTGCGTGCGTGCATGCGGTTCATGTGCGTCGGTAGCTTTCTAGGGGTGTGTGTGCCAATGTCCATGAAGTGCACATCCACCCACACCCATTTTGGATCAGCCTCAGAATGTATAATTTGGAAACATTTCTTTTGAAAACCGAATAGCAATATGATACATATATGATGCCTGTATTTTGCTATTATTTATTTTGATATAGATTGGAACAAAACTGTTTTGTCCATATATTATTGGATGCGCTGAAAGAAGCACAGGAACACAAGACGAGCCCTGCTGGATCAGACCAAAGGTCCATCTAGTCCAGCATTCTGTTCACACAGCGGCCAACCTGCAGCCTGTGGGAAAGCTGCAAATAGGACATGAGCGCAACAGCGCCCTCCCACCCATGTTCCCCAGCAACCGGTGTACATAGGTATACTGCCTTTGAGCAAAACACACAAGTGCACATAAGCACGCGCACACTCACAGAGACCTGCTTTACTGATCAAAAAAATATGTTTCAGGAAACCAGCAAAGGCATTTAAAAAGATTCATAAACACACACACGCACGCACGCGCGCATGCGCACGCACAAGCACACACACACACATACACACAAAATAACAGCTTAGGCAACAGGCTTTTTAGAATAAAAGACCAACATTTTTTGACTTGAGAATTTAAAAGAGGGATTTTAAAAAATTATTTCATTTTATTTAAGTGGGGGGGGGATTGCTGACTGTGTAATAGCTAGGTACTCATGGTGGGTGTAGAACATGAAAGGTTACAATATGGATCTGTGCCTACACCTTCCTTTTCAACTCCAAGGCTCATCCCTGCTTCTGCTAACTCGGCAATCATACCGCTGACAGATTTCGAGGTTTTCTAAATAATGCATAGGATTTTCTTTTAACGTGTCAGTGCAGAAGTATCAATTCTGCCCTCGTGTCATTTGTGATGCTGATTTTTCTTGACAGCATTCCATTAAACCAATGAGTTTCTCCCCTCCTGATGCTCCTTTAAATATTCCTCTGAGTGATGTATTTGTGGTTTTTTAAACAGATTGTGAAGGATGTTTGCATTTAGGAGGGGGGGAAATCCTGCATGGCAGGTTCATGGGATATACACATACACATACACATAGCACATAGCGAGGGAGAGGGTGGGGGAGAGAATGAGACTTCTCACTAATTCTTGAATCGATAGAAGAGCGGGGCTTGTTTTCTTGCTGGTTTGTTGCTTTACTGGTATATCAGTCTCTCTCAAAATTAAGCAACAACTTCTGGACTTTCTAAAAAAAAAAACTGTTGAAACCTTTTTTTTGCTCAGCAATGGTGTCCCATAGGGTGGGGGTTATTGGGTGGGGGCTTAAAGAAGGGATTTCTTCTATCATGCTTGCAAACCCCCCAAACCAGGCAAATCAACTACTTTACTCCTTGCCTAATGGCTTGTATGAGCAGGTTTTGTCTCTAGAATTATCTGCTGATGCTTCTTTGATTACAGAATGATGATAGAAAGAATCTTTCAAGTGCAATATAAGCCTATGGGCAAAACCCAGTGTTATCTGCATTTCATAGGATTTCCCTCTCATCCATTTGCCTGCATATTTAGCAGTTCAGTGCCCTCCCACAAATAATTTCCTGTTCACTAAATAATAACGATAATGATGATGATAACAATAATAACAACAATACATGCCATTTTAAGAGGTTGTGAGTTTTTCTGATAGAGAGATATTCTGAAGCCAACAGAACTGGTGACCCAAATTCATCTGTAGTTTACGGATCCAGGCACAGTGATGACTGTGTGGGAAAATCCCACATGACTGGCACCATCCATGTGGTTGGAGTATTCACACATCCCTTAGCTTCACAGGACCACATCAAAATGAGCCTTCAGTATACACAGAGTTTTTTAGGCAAAGGTGTTCAAAAACAATCAAATGACAGCAACTAGATGATTTTACACCCTGAGGTGACATTTTTGCTTGGTACAGCAAAGCGTTGCATAAAGCCTCCTTGAGAGTAGTCCACACTTAAAGGTGGCTTAAAATTTTCTAAATTATCCTCCAGTAAAATCACCCCCCCAAATTTGAAATTGATAAATAAAGCCAATTTTTGGGGGGGTAATTGTAGTGATGCAATAATAGTTTGACAAACTAGAATAGCAACATTCAGTCTAGAGATACATTTGAGATAGGGCTGTGCATGGACCCTCCGATCCAACTCAGAAAGCTGCTTCGGAGCTTCCAAGGTGGGCCCGATTCAGCTCAGGCTGATTTAGGGAGTGGGGCAACCCCGCCTCGGCCTGTGAAACCAAAATGGGATTCGGACATCAGAATCCCGCTTCGCCCCCCCCCAACATGCTGCCTAGCTCCCATCTCCTTACATGGGGCCTTTTTGGGGGGGGGGGCAGGGGAGCCACCACTGCCACGGCTGCTGAGGAAGCTGCTGCCGGGGAAAACACTACCCATCACAGCCCACCAACGCCCGACAGGCACGAGGGCAGGAGTCACCCTGCAACTGTGTTCTCTCCCTTTCTTGGAAGGAGGGGAGGGCGCCCGGCTGGAGGATGACTCCTAGCAATGAGGGTGAGCTACTGTTGCCGCCAGCTCCTGGGCTCTCTGGAGACGCGCCGGCAGCCGTCTTGTTCTGGGCCATGGGGGGAGCAATTTTCCCTGTTTTTGCACTCTGGCTGTGCCCGTGAGTGGCAGATCCGTGATTTTTCTGCTTCCGTCTGGGGAGGCAGATGCGCTCTGTGATATCTCCATGGTTTAGGGAATTTGCTCTGCAAAAAATCATATGAAATCAAGAGGATTCCTGTCAAGGATCCTCTCAAAATGATACATTTGGCCCCTCCGCATCCTCTTGCCTTCACCCCTCCCTCCTCTTCCTCCTGTCCCTCCTCATGCTTTTTCAGAAGTTGATCCATTGTGGAGACAGCCTGTCTGGGCTGCTCAGAAGGCATAAGAAGAACTCCGAATATACGAGGCGGATGAGGCACTTCATGGAAGAGCTTCTTCACTTCAGGGTGCCTCGGTGCTGGTCTGATCACGACGAGGCACCTCCGAATCAGCCTGCCTCGCCTCGTTATTCGGGCTTCATACCGAGGCACTGCACAGACCTAATTTGAGGAAAGTCTAGAGGTTGCTGGTTCCAGCAAGGAAAAAGGAAACAGCCAGAGGGGAAGGCAGTGATGTGTCATGAAACACGTTTTGAGCATTTCAAGATAGAAGAAATATTGGAAGGATTCTCTTAGATACATCTGAAGAAAGATAAAAGGGCCCCTGAGGAAGGAAATTTCCGAAACATGTTAGGAAGGGTTTTTTTACAGGCACCTGAGAACTCTTTTTCTCTTCTGTTTCGTTCAGCAAGAGAGAGCCATAGGAATTGTGAAGAAAATCTCTCTGGCCACTAATTCTCTGGCCCTGAACATCTTTCTACTTTCTGAGCCGTCATTAAACACAGTCTTGCTGTTTCCAAGTTGCAAGAGATAAAAATCCCAAGGGATGTGTGTGGTGGTAAACATAAAACACATCCTGTCCGCCCATCCCTGCCAACTTTGTTCTCAAGTCTTAGGGTTTGCCTTAGGGTAATCACTTATGAAATGACAAAGAAGAAGAAATGGATCACGAAAAATTATGAGAAAAGGGGTCACTAATTTGCATAAAATCAGCATATGCTAATTTATACATATAGATGCAAATTTAGAAATCATTATTCTTTGAATAGAAATACAATACATCTCACCACAGTGTAGAATGTGACCAACTGATCTGTGTGCCTGCCTGTTCAATCTGCTGTCCAGGTGGACGGACAACTAACTGTGGATAGGAAACTTCAAGACCCAGCTCTTCCCTTTGATGGTTCTTTATCATTAAACCAGACATGGACTGGACAGCCCATCAAATAGAGGATGCCTTTAAAACAGCAGATAGTCCTCTGTAAAAGAGGACACACAGCCACCCCTGTTTGTTTCTTTGTTCGAAGCCTCAGCCTTATATGGACAGGATGTGGAGACCATGAGAAGCAGTTGTAAAATTGTAAGCAAGACCCTTGTTGGAAGCACACGCCATGTTCAACAGCCTTCCTGTAGAAACTCAAAGTAGTACTTTTGCTTTGAATGTAGTTTTAACAAACGCACTCTAGGAAAAGAAAGACCTGAACAAACCCCATTTTATTCAAGCCAGACTACCAAGCATCTTCCCTGCTCCATTTAAGCCATCACAAAAGGCAACAAGACAATCATTTTGAGTGAAAATGATTTAAAGGCATATATTTTCTGCCTATCTGGTAGAAATCACTATGTAGCAATGCACGAAGAAAACAAGATTCTCTCCACATATTTTTACAAGTAAACAGACAGCTTCAAACTCTTTGTTGCACAATGTGGGTGGGTGTCTCCAAAAGAATAACAAACTCTACTGCTGTAAACCAATATTTCTGATTTGACAGCTACAGTTATAACCATTCAGGCATCTATTTCCTACAAACTCTCAACAGCCATAACCTTTAGTGATTAATTATAAAGTTCCAGGAGCAATAGTACACAGACTAATTTCCTAAAACAATAAAAAGACAGAATTTCTCATTTGGAGCTAAATGAAACACGAACAGGTTGTTATTCATGCTGAAATCGAGATGCGGAGTCATGTTGCAGCCATTACAGAAGCTATTAAACACAACCTCGAATCAAAGAAACTGTAGGTCTGTCTCCTTAAAATAAAATGTTTGCCTCACTAAATGTGGCTCCTGGCTTGCCGGCTTTGTTGCTTTCTGCCTTTGTTAAGAAGTCACTTTCAAAATTCAATCTCCTTTTATTCTTGTTTTACAATACCATTTCATTTATTTTTAGCACTCATTTGGACTATAAGAGTCTACACACACACAAACACACACAAGCTCCCCAACATTTGGTGAAAGTTGGTGCATGCACACAAAATTAGTATATGTGTTTCAAAGTTTCAATCAACTCTCTAGGGTAGCAGCCTTAATGGTAAAGGTAGTGCTGAAAAGACACTGCCCAAGTGATAAGAACACAAGAAGGGCCATGCTGGATCATACCAAGGGTCCATTTAGTCCAGCATTCTGTTCACACAGTGGCCAACCAGCTGTCGACCAGGAACCCACAAGCAGGGCATAAATGAAACAGCGCCCTCCCAACCATGTTCCCCAGCAACTGGTGTCCATAGGCTTTTAACTAACAGCCTTTTCCTCCAGGAATTTGTCTAACCCTCCTTTTAATGCCATCCAAATTGATGGCCATCACTACATCTTGTGATAGCAAATTCCATAGTTTAACTATGTGCTATATGAAGAATAGGGATTATGGACTGTGTAAAATCCGCTCCATCTGTGTTTCTAGGGGTGTACGAATCCCACTCACCTTCATCCGCTGGGAGGTCCACAGGGCGGGAGGCAATCCGGTCCTCCCCCCGGAATCCTCCGTGGCTGGCTCTGCAGCAAATCCGTGGAGCCGCCGGCCGAGGCCGGCCACTGCCAGACTTCTAGCCATGGCTGGTCTACGGACGCAAATGGCGTCCGGCATAGCGGACGCCATTTGCATGCCTCCCTTTGGCCGTGATAGGCTACATAAATCTTTACATAGCCTATCATGGCAAAAGGGAGGCACGCAAATGACATAGCGGATGCCATTTGCATCCTTCCCTTTTGCTGTGATAGGCTAAGTAAAAATTTATGTAGCCTATCACGGCGAAAGAGAAGGGTGCAAATGGCGTCTGCTATGCTGGACACCATTTTGCATCTGCACAGGGACAGTGGCCGGCCCTGGCCGGCCCCGGCGGTGCCAGGTAGGATCCAGCCAGACTTTGCGGGGTGGGGTGGTCCATTCCGCCACAGACTCTGGGGGCCCCAGATTCTAAGAATTCTAAGAATCCCCAGATTCTCTTTGGAGTCCGTGGCTGAATTCTCCACCATCTGTATGTGTTTCGCTGATTGTCAGGCGCCTTTTGTTCTGTCATCTGCCCATAAATGGATGCGAATTTTTTTTCATCATGTGGAAAAATACGTAAATAATTATGTTAGTATTTACGTAAGTATTTACACAATCTACCTCAGTATGTAACATTTAGTATATTGTCCCCCATTCCATTCAACATTTCCTCAGCAGAAACGTACGTATTTTTCTACAGATTTATATGCATAAATTTCGGGAAAGTAAAAAAATCATCTGAAAGTCCACGGACTCCACATGGCCTGAGGGGGGCACTCTGCAGCAGATTCCGCAGGTTGGATTCTTAGAAATCTGAGGTCATTTTAATCCGTCTTGAATTTCTCCAGCATCCCTAATGAAGAAGTCCTTCCTTTTATCTGTCCTGATTGGAATTTCCCACCAAACAACTTCATGGGATGACACTGGGTTCTACTATTATGAGAGAGGGAGAAAAATGTATCCCTATCCACTTTCTCCATAATTGCTGGAGTAAGCTTTATGACTGGCAAGGGACCATCGCCCAATGGTAGAACTCCCACTCTGTATATGGTAGTTCCCAGATTCACCTCCATTTCAAAGGATCTCAGGTAGCCTGCCCGAGGGCCTGGTAGGGTAGCCATTTAGGCATCACAAAACTGACAGGACAAAACAGGACACAGATTTACATAACATTTGCATATGCCCATTGATATTTATAGATGAAAATACAGAAAAATCACTATCACTCAAACAGAAATACAATACATTTGACCAGAGTGTGGAAGACTGTGACAAGGTAACTGTTGTGCCCGCTCCCTCAGCTGTGGTCCAGGTGTTCATTGTTGATGGGCACCTTCAAGGCTAATTTCGCTCTCTCCTTTTTCAGGATCCTTTATCTTTAAACCACGCTTGGGCTGGTTTAAACAGAAGACCGCTTCAAACAGAGGACTGTCCTCTGTAAAGTGGGACACATGGACACCCTAGACCCTGGGGAGCAGTTGCTAGACAGGGTAGACAATGCTGGGTTAAATGAAAAAATTATCTGACTTGGGGTAAGGGAGCTTCCTATGTTCCTGCCATGGTCAGAAGGATGCTGTCAAAATCAACACGCCCTTTATAATGATTCACTGCATGGATCAGGACCATCACAATGCAAGCTCCCTTGCACCTTCCAGTGTTGGCCAGTTATGTGGGGCAGCCCAACTCACAATGAGAAAGTCACAATCTGCACGCTAAGTGTTCCAGCCATTTTCCGCAGTAACTCCAGGGCAAACATAATGCATGGCCTCATTCATTCTCTTTCGTCCTCTTTCCTCCATCCCAATGATGGAACTCAGCAGTGGGCATTCTCAATGGTGGCTCCCTTTTTGTGGAACTCCTTCCCAGGACAGCAGTGATTAGCCCTCACTGTGAATACTTTTAAATGCAAGTTAAAGAACAATACATTTACAAAAGTATTTGGTGTCTGGCTTGTTGGCTTTAGTGTTTTTGGATTAGATGATTACTGCTGTATTTTAAATTGTTTTGTTGGGTGGAATCCAATGAGGTGCTTATGCTTCCACTGATTCCCTTATATCCCGCCAATTCCTACCCATAAGCAGGACCCGCTGCTTGTGGAAGGAAGATTTAACACTTCTGGAACAACCAGAAACAAGCGAAAATGCTCGTTTCTGGAAGGGGGCAGACTGGCGGAGGTCACATAAGGGAGCTCCTCTGAACTGTCTCTATTGAGAAACAAGCATTTCCACTTGCTTCAGGGCTTCCTCTGGGAAGTGTTAAATCTCTGTTGCACAAGTGATGGG
The DNA here is from genome assembly GCF_057233095.1 of Heloderma suspectum. Taxonomy (NCBI): domain Eukaryota; kingdom Metazoa; phylum Chordata; class Lepidosauria; order Squamata; family Helodermatidae; genus Heloderma; species Heloderma suspectum. The sequence goes on from NC_139466.1 coordinate 28,077,343, forward strand.
TCCTGCTTGTGCAATGGAATTGGCGGGACCCACCGCTTGTACAACAGAAGCAGCAGGACGTAAGCGTCCTGTTGGATTCTGCCCATTGTGACCATAGGATTTTATTGTCCTCTTACCAGACCTTGTTTTATTAGGATTGTAAATCATTCTGTGTTCCTTTAGAGGAAGGGCAAAGTCTAAGACTTTTAAACAAACACATATACTTTCAGAGTTTCACCTGGCTGATACACCTCCTTGGAACTTCCTCTTTTAAGGCATCCAGTTTAACCTCTGAAGTCATTCCCTGTACAAAATAGCTCTTCACATGGTATAACTATTCCTAAAATGTACCACATCACAGGGTGTGTAGCGGGGAAGCATTTATTGTATTATGGACTGAACAACAACAACAACAACAAATGCTCTCCCATATATTAAAGATCTCTACACACAGAAAATGCAAGATTCACCGCTCTATTTTGCATATAAGTCTATAGGCACATGTGATCAGCAGGATGTGCCTATAAACTTATATGCAAAATAGAGCTGTGAATCTTGCGTATAAGCCTATGGACACATAGACTTATATGCAAGATTCATGACTCTATTTGCGTATAAGTCTGTGGGCACATCATCCCGATCGTCTTTTTTTTTTTTTTAAGTCTTGGAAATTGGCAGGGACAGGGAGGAGGCGAACGGCGCTGGCTGGCAGGAGGGAAGGTAAGCGCCCCCAAGCCAGTCCCCCCCTCCAGAATCCGAGCAGAGCGGAACTGCTCTGGAGGATTCCGGGAGGGAAGAATGGATTGCCTCCCCCCGCCACGGATTCCCCACCGGAACAGATGGTGGGGAATCTGTACATCCTATCCCCGAGAGCTTCTGCTATAGGATGACTCATACACTGAATAAGTGAATAATAAATAAATAAATAAATAAATAAATAAAATAATCTTCTATGTTTTCAGTAATGCAGTCTGACACAGCGCAGTTCATGAACAGTTTTCCTACATAATGTACTATGTTTGCACAGATTGCCTTTGCAAGTGAAGAAGACCAGTAAACAACTGCTGTACTTCAAAAATACTATCAGCTGGTGTAACATAGTGGCCTAGTATATCAGCTGGGAAGTCTCTGATTCAGCCATGCAAAGCCAACCACAAACTCCCGAGAGGGCCCTATGGCAACCCAACATTAACCCAGGACTGTGGTCAGAAGATATATTGCGTAGCAACTTTGTTAATGCTAAGCAGGTCTGGTTCTGGCCAATGCCTGGATGGGAAACTGCCCAATAGCCCCAGGTACACTGCCTTGAAGGCAGGTGGGATATATGCCTAAATAATAAATATATGTTCCCTTGAACCTCAGCACCCCATCTGCAAAGTGGGGACAACAATAGCGGCCTACCTTAGAGGGCTGCCCAAAGGATCACCGGGATGATAAACGTGAATAATGCCAACACTTGAATAAACATGAAATGCTTGAAATGCACAATATGCATGCTAATTATTATGATTACCATGTGAACACAGTCTTATACACAGTCATTTTCCCCAAGGCTGAGTATTTTGGTTGCCGTTTGCCAAAATCAAAAAGGTGTGATCGACATTATTCTTAAAAGAACTGTTAGCGTAACAAAGACTTTTCTGTTGCCAAAAAAAGAAAAAGAAAAATCCTCTATTGTGTGTAGACTTTTCCTGACAATTATGGATGGCTTCCAAAACGTTATCATTTATTATTATTATTATTATTATTATTATTATTATTATTATTATTATTTCTGGAATGCAGTATGAGTCATACTGCAACTGCACTAAGACAAAGGTGGAAAGGCGAGTTGCCCCCTTCAGCTCTGCTTTTCCATGTGTGACTCTCTTGTAAAAGGGCTATTCTGGGCTGTTTACAACCCAAAATAGCAACATGGTGACAATGGAAGGGTTTCTCTTTTCCCATGAGTGAACAGTAAGGGGCAGAAATGTGTCTCTACACCACTCAAGAAACTCGTGTTTAAGACGTGCTTTACCTGCATTGGAGTTTAGCTCCTCGTTCTCTGATTCAGTCCCATTCTGACTCCCGCTTCCATGGAGGCTATTCATGGCCATAAGCTTCATCTTCTGCAATTTCATCGCTTCAGCCATGGCAGCTGCTGTTAAACCTAGCCACAAAAATAGAGAGAGGAATTACATTAAACAAAATGACCAAATACTGCATGCTGTCCCATCAGCTTGTCTATGATTGTTTTCAGCACAATGGCAGAAAGGAGTGGATTCACCTGGGCACAGCCGCTGTCAGCAACTGGGCAGCTGCCAGGGCCCCCCTGGACCCTCCCAAATTTGTTTTTTTCTGGCTTGGCACTCTGAGCAGTGCCAACCAATCCTATCCAGCCACCCTTTTATTTTCCCACCTCTGGAGCGTTGCCCTATGGACCACTGCAGGAAAGTAAAAGTTTGGCTAGACCCAGCTGCACACCACATCTGTAACTAGGTAAGCCCACAAGGGCCCATTGACAGGGAAGGGGGCCCACCAGAGAAAAGCTGACTCTATGTTTGGAATACCAGTGTAATGATTAACCCTGCGGTCTCCGAAGTGCCTGCAGACACCTTTCTTGATTCCCGCTAAGCTCGCGCCCCTCCTGATTTTTGTTTTATTTCATACAATTTCTTTAATTGTTTAAAAGAAAATATTAGGAGGATAGCATGCTGCAAAGCAAAGGGTTGCCTTCCAGTATGATCTTTATTTGGGTTCTGTGGTTTTGCCTGTTGAAGCTCAGATTCCACCTCTGCCTTGTACTTAGTCGTAACAGATTGCCTTCTGGGAAATGACTGTTTTATGACTGCCAATGCCCACCATGGCAGCCATTTTATGAATGGGCCAGCTCCACCATGGCAGCCATTTTCTGAAAGCACCCACAACACTCTCTCAAAATTCCAAATGTCCCCACCGGTCCAAAAAGCTTGGGGAGTCCTGAATTGCAGGGGATAGCAAAAAGAAGCTCACACCCTTTGCTGTTATGGTGGTCCACCGTAATTTCCCTATTTTTTAGGGATGTCAGAGAATTCCGCCACGGATCTCGGTGAGGCTGAATGCCAGTGCATTCGGCCCCCCGAAATCCGTGGCCAAACGAAGCCCCCCCGGCCTCCCGCCCCGCGAAAGGCATGTGAAACGGGACACCTGCTGCTGTTCGCGCTGACTTGTGAATGGTGGCCGTGTCTGCAGCTGCCATTCGCTTCATCTTACGTAGCCTATCACGGCTAACGCAGGGACGCCATTTGCATCCCTGCAGAAGCTGTGATAGGCTACGTAAATACTTACGCGGACTATCACGGCAAAAAAAAAGGGAATGCAAATGGTGGCAGCTACGACGGCCACCATTTGTGCTCCCTTTTTTTTTGGCTGTGATAGCCTACGTAAATATTTACATAGGCTGTTATGGCAAAAGAGAAGGGTGCAAATGGCGTAGTGGCCGCCATTTGCGTTCCTTTTTTTTTGCCATAATAGGCTACGTAAATTTGCGTTCGCTGTTGTTGTTTTTTTGCCGTGATAGGCTACGTAAATATTTACGTAGCCTATCATGCCAAAATACAGGGACGCAAATGGCAGCGGCTACAGCAGCCGCCATTTGCGTCCCTGCAGGCTGCCCAGCGGCCGGATGTCTGGCTGTGGCCAGGAGCCCTAGCCAGCGGCTCCGCAGAATCTCCGCAGAGTGGAGCCAGCCGGAGAGAATTTCGGGGGGAAGGACGGAGCACCTCCCCCCCACCGCGAATGTCACCCTTCAAAAAGGTAAGTGACTTTCGTACATCCCTACAATTTTTAGAAGGCTATCGGGGCATGATTTATCTAAAATTAGAATGTGGGTGGGACAACTGGATTTCACTAACCATCCCCCGCATGCACACACATTTATTTATTAGTATTTACTATGTTTATATAAAGACCTTTCATCCACTTGGAATAATGCACTTAGCACATTGCATGATAGGAGCACTATAAGCAACAAGTGCCCTAAGTTTTTAAAGTTTTTTTAAAAATTATTTTCTCATATTATTATCCAAAATAGGGCAGCAAGATTGTTAACAGGGACTGGCCTGCGAGCTCATATTACGCCAGTACTTTTCCAGCTGCACTGGCTGCCAGTCCATTTCCGGGCCCGATTCAAAGTGCTGGTGTTAACATTCAAAGCCCTTAACGGCTTGGGGCCAGGTTACCTGAAGGATCGCCTCCTCCCATATGTGCCTACCCGGACCTTAAGATCATCATCAGTGGCCCTTCTCCGTGAGCCCCTGCCAAAGGAAGTGAGGTGGGTGGCTACTAGGAGGAGGGCTTTTTCTGTTGTGGCACCCCGGCTCTGGAATGAGCTCCCTAGTGAGGTTCGCCTGGCGCCTACATTGTACTCCTTTCGGCGCCAGGTGAAGACCTTTTTATTTTCCCAGGCATTTTAGCTTTCTAAATTTTTATCTTTGCTGTTTTAAATCTGTATTTTAAACTCCTGTACTGCTGCTAGGTTTTATTGTGGTTGTATTGTTATATTGTGGTTTTAATGTTCTATATATTTTAAATTGTTTTATTGTGTGTTGTTTGGTTTTAGTTTTTGTGAACCGCCCAGAGAGCTTTGGCTATTGGGCAGTATAGAAATGAAATAAATAAATAAATAAATAAATAAATAAATAAATATATTAATAATAATATTGGTACAATATTATTAAAATATAATTATGTTCTTGGAATGCATTCGTTTGTTTTTAACTGACTGATGTCCCACTTTTAAAAATATCAAATAAAGCAGAAATAATATTGCCATTTAGGCAAAACCAATCATAAAAATAAAAAAGAATAAAAATGATTAAGTATCATAACAAAGAGAGCAGCAAAAAAATAGCGCCATCAGCAGGTCATAAAGGTTTGAATATTAGTCAAACAGGAGTCAAACGCCTGTTAAAATAAAATAACTCTTAACTGCTGGTCAAAAGGCAAGCGTTAACACCAGGGGGGTCTCCCCAGGGGACCATTCTACAATCTAGGTACCACAGCAGAAAAGACTCTATCTCTTCTGTCACCAGCAAACTTGGCCGTAATTCTGCATTTTATATATTATGTTTTTATTGGCACAATATTATAGTTTCCCAAGAATACAAAGAAAAGCACCCATCACCCCTCAATATTAGCAACTGAAAAGAGGCTTTAGACAGGACTAGGTAGCATATCAGTTTTCAATTAGACAAATTAATAAGTGGGGATGTAAACTGACTTCAATTGGATAATTGCAAAGTAATAAGATCAGTCCAAACAGATTTAGGTTGTGAGGGGAAAGGAACAGAACAGAAGGATATTAACTGACAGAAGAAATAAGACAGACGCTATTTAGAACTAGAAGAGCCTGGCTGGATGAAGGCAGCTTTCCCCAGCCTGGTGCCCTCAAGGTGTGTTGGACTACAATTCCACTCATCCCCAGCCAGCAGGGCCATGCTGGGTGGGGATAATGGGACTTGTTCTTGTCCAACACATCTGGACAGCATCACATTCGGGAAGATTGGGCCAAAGCTTTGGACAAATGACTCTGGGGAGTTATTTTTCCCCATCAGGGCACAAACCCAAAGACTATGGGTTGTACCAGTGTTAGTCTACCATGAGTCCCATTAATTTCAGTGAGTCTACTTTAAGTAGGACTAACAATGGATACAACCCATTGGTACCATAATTTTCCATCATCTGGCAACTTCTAAGTGGCTAGTGAGAAAACAGTGCTTAGTTGCACTTTTGTATATTGGGTGTTGTTGTTTAAAGAGAGAGATGCCAGGGATGAGGGTAGCATGGTGTAGGGACCCTACTTATTATATTTCTATCCTGACTGTTCTCCAAGGAGACCAAGGTGGTGTACATGATCCTCCTCCTCTTCATTTCATCCTCACACCAATCCTGTGAGGTAGGATACATGGAAGATCATGGAATAAGGAATAAGGAATACATGGAAGAGGAATAAGCTGAAGCTGAACCCTGACAAGACCAAGGTACTTTTGGTGGGAGACAAGAGGAGGCTGGGGGATGTTGACCTGGTGTTGAATGGGGTACGGCTACCCTTGAAAGACCAGGTCCGCAGCCTGGGGGTCATTTTGGACTCCCAGCTGTCCATGGAGGCTCAGGTGTCAGCTGTGAGCCGGACAGCGCTGTATCAACTCCATCTGATACGGCGGCTGCGCCCCTTCCTTCCTGACCATCTGCTCCCATCGGTAGTACATGCCCTGGTCTCCTCTCGTTTAGACTACTGTAATGCGCTCTATGTGGGGTTACCCTTGAAGACGGTTCGGAAGCTGCAGCTGGTACAGAACGCGGCGGCTCGCCTGATTAAAGGCAGCCGCCGGCGAGATCACATCACTCCAGTGCTGAAGGAGTTGCACTGGTTACCAGTTGTTTTCCGGGCCAAATTCAAGGTGTTGGTTTTGACCTTTAAAACCCTATATGGTTCCGGCCCAGCCTATCTTAAGGAGCGCCTCCAGCAACACCAGACAGGCCGCTTAACAAGATCAGCCTCGGATGGCCTTCTCTCTGTCCCATCAGCCAGGACAGCTAGACTGGTGGGGACGAGGGAGAGGGCCTTCTCTGTGGTGGCCCCCACTCTGTGGAACTCCCTCCCTAGGGAACTCCATCATGCCCCCTCTTTAATGAGCTTCTGTCGTGCATTAAAAACGTGGTTGTTCAGGCAGGCATTTGGGGTGGGTTAGGGTATTTTTTTTAAAAAAAAATTTATGGTAAAATTTTATTGTTTTAAATTGTTTTATGGTGGGTTGTACATCGCCCAGAGTGGCTGGGTGACCAGTCAGATGGGCGATTAATAAATTTAATAAATAAATAAATAAAAGATAAGACTATCAATGGCTACTAGTCCTGATGGCTATATGCTACCTCTAGTATCAGAGGCAGTATGCCTATGTTCACCAGTTGCTGGGGAACATGGGTGGGAGGGTGCTGTTGCACTCATGCCCTGCTTGTGGGTTTCCCATGGGCAGCTGGTTGGCCACTGTATGAACAGAATGCTCAACTAGATGGACCCTTGGTCTGACCCAGCATTACTTTTCTTATGTTCTTATGCAGGTTAGTCTGAGAGTCAGTGACTGGCCCAAAGTCACCCAGTGAGCTTCATGTCTGAGTGGGAACTAGAATCCAGATCTCCTGAGTCCCAGTACAACACTCTAACCAGCATACCACACTGGTGTAACCACTATAACAGGTTTTTCCCCCGGCCGTGATAGGCTACGTAAATATTTACGTAGCCTATCACGGCTCACTACAGGGACACAAATGGCGGCAGCTACGACAGCCGCCATTTGTGTCCCTGCAGGGCTGTCCAGTGGCCGGATGTCTGGCTGCGGGCGGCCGGAGCCAGCTGGCGGCTCCGCGGCTTGGCTGCGGAGCGGAGCCAGCTGGGCAGGATTCCGGGGGGAGGGACAGAGCACCTCCCCCCCGTCGAGGATTCTGGGGGGAAGGATGGAGCGCCTCCCCCCCAACCGCGGATGCCCCTGCACGGAGCCAGGTAAGGGATTCGTACATCCCTAATGTGTGTGTGTGTGTGTATGTATGTGTATATATATATATATATATATATATGTATATATATGTATATGTGTGTGTGTATATATATATATATATATATTTTTTAAGAAATGATAGAAATTTTGTCTGTTGGGGTTTAATCTTGCACAGCTCCTTCACACACTAAGTCACTACCTCCAAGAATGATACTGAAGCAAAATCCTCTCCCGGATGCATTTGGCATTGCAGACTTTACACAGAGGAATGCCTATAACATAGTCCTTCTAGGACAGCTTCTCCAACCTGGTGCCCCACCCCAGATAGTTTGGACTCTCAGGATTTCTGGCCATTGGCTATGCTGGATGGGGCTGATCGGAGTTGCAGTCCATACCATCTGGAGGAGGACACCAGGTTGCGGACCACTGTCACCCGCACAATAATGAACATCATCCCCACATTTAAACCCCTTACCATTTACAGTTCCTTTCTGTAAACAAAAAAGAAACTGGGACTTAACATAGCCCAGGCAATCTATTGATTTTTGCCACTAGTGTGCCAATGGAAAGGATAGGATGGGGGATATCCCATAAGGTTTTTCAAACAAAAACTAATCCATGAAAGGAGACTTAAGAATACTTCTTCTGACATATGGTTTTGTTCTGCACACATGGGTTTGTTTTGGGACATTTTACTATCCTGGGATTCATTGGAATTTGTCATGGGGTAGTAAACTGTCCAAAAATCCTTTTATGTATGTTTTGCTTGTGTCTGTTGTTTTGACTGACTTCCATGTGTGAACCACCCACAACTGCAGGCATTCACAAATCCAGTTGCCAGATTGCCAGGGGAGAGTTTCCCCAGACCTCTGGTGAGCACAACACCCAGCACCACATAGGTCCCTACCCCAAAGAACTCATTCCCACTGTGGTTTTCAAGTAGGTATGAAACAGTAGGATTCCATGCTAAGCAGTAGGAAAGACGTCATCACCACCACTTCTTACCATCTGCATCCCGGCAGGAATGAGAATCTCTTGCCTCTCTCCCAACCCCTCTGTACATGTTAGAGCATGGATGGAAGGGGATTGTTGACAACCACAAATAATGTTTGCCAATAAGCTAAGCAAACTTTTGTGGACCTCTACCCAAGTGCATTCGTTAGAATAGGATAATGTTTATCTATCAAATTACTGGTCTTTAACTGATTGGCCAGTGCTTACGAATGTTCACCAGCACTTACAAACGTTCAGCAAATGGATTGGAACCCAACTTAAACTATGACCTTTCTTTCTTTCTTTTTCTTTCTTTCTTTCTTTCTTTCTTTCTTTCTTTCTTTCTTTCTTTCTTTCTTTCCAGAACAAGAAAGACAGTGACAGAGAAGAACACAATGGGAGAACAGAGACAGACACATACAGAGAGAAGAGGAGAAACAAAGATTAATTAATTTAAGGCACAATCCTATCAATTGCACCCTTGTTGCCCAGAAGCCCCTGAACTTGGAGCCTTCTGAGTTTCCTGTGCCCTGTTGGGCTGAAGCCAACAGGGCAGGGGGAGCAGCGGAGGCAATCTTCATCTCCCCATCCTCCAATCTCCAGTATTTTTGCTAGACCGCCTTTTTAGCCCATTTAGCGAAGGTGAATCAGAGGGGGAGGGAAGGAGGCTCAGGATAGCTTGTTTCCTGGCCTTTCCAGTATACTCCCCTCCCTGCCCATCAGAACGCTCCTTTTCCCCCTCTCTGAGGTCACGTTTCCAACGTCGGAGAGGCACCTGGCATGGCTTTTTCCACACTGGCTACAAAGGGGATGGGGATGGATCTCCGACCTCCCCCTTCCAAGATTGGAGCACAGTCTCCAACCTTGGGGTGTGGGTTATGAGCAATCCTATGGCCCTTGAGATGTTCTCTTATTTTCAGATAAGTTTTCTGGGTGGTTTACGTGCACTGTCAAAGACTAAATGTGGTCCCATGTTTAAACATTGGGCTTAAAGGTGGGTCTCAGTGTCAAACTACACATTACTTTAAAGAAGTAGCTAATAACTACATATTTCTTTTTATTTCTTTATTTTTTTTGTTTACAGTGGGAATGGGTCTAGTTGGCATTAATGGGGGCTTTTTTCCTAAGCCCCATAACTGTGTGTGGTGTGTGCGTGCATGCATGCGTGCGTGCGTGTGCACAATTAAAATCACAGCTGGGGGTCACAAATGGCCAGAAAATGATCAACAGCAGCTGTCCAACACCAATAACCATCATTTCAGCAGCATACAAAGCCAGCAGCCAAAGAGAACGGCATCAGATAGCCTAGGGAGGCATTTACATGCCCTGCAGCAGTTCTTTGGACTTGGACAAGAGTAGGGATGGACGAAAGTCCCTTACCTGGTCCCGCAGCTTGCTTTGTGGTGGGGGGGAGGTGCTCTGTCCCTCCCCCCGAAATTCTGGGCAGGGTGGGAGGCGCCCCATCCCTCCCCACCGAAATTCTGGCCGGGGGGGAGGCACCCCGTCCCTCCGGCCGCGAATCTCGTCTCCTGCCGGGACGCAAACGGCGGCGGCCGTAGCCACCGCCGTTTGCGTCCCTGCAGTCAGCCGTGATAGGCTACGTAAATGTTTACGTAGCCTATCACGGTGTTTTTTGAAAATCTAGCCGTGATAGGCTATGTAAATCTTTACGTAGCCTATCACGTTTGTTGTTGGTGTTGTTGTTGTTTTACTTGGAAATGGCGGCGGTGGCGGCCGGTCGGAAGACCGCCAAACCGCTGCCTGGAGCCGCCGCCGCCAGGGACATTCGACAAAGGTAAGTCCCATCCCGGGGGGTGGCGGACCATTTCTCCACCCATTTCAGGGGGCCGAATGCGTTGGCATTCGGCCTTCCGGAGATTCATGGAGAAATTCTCCGACATCCCTAGACAAGAGTGGTGTAGTTTGCAGGGATAAGAACATCAGAAGAGCCCTGCTGGATCAGCCCAAGGGTCCATCTAGTCCAGCATTCTGTTTACACAGTAGCCAGCCAGCTGTCGACTGGGAACCCACAAGCAGGATACAAGTGCATCACCACTCTCCCACTCATGTTCTGCAACAACTGGTGTACACAGACATAGTGCCTCTGATACTGGCGGTAGCATGGAGCCTTCTGGACTAGTAGCCATTGATAGCCTTTTCCTGCCAATACTTGATAATTAGCAGGGACACTGATGTCATCTGCCCCCCTATCCAAGACTACCCTGTTCCCTCTGAGCTTAGCTGCAATCCTCAGAGTACCTGGGGGGAAATGAATGTTCCCAAGAGCAATGTATTGTTCCATGTTGTCATGCAAAGTATTCTGGGGTGGCTTGGTCTTGAATGGGTCATTAAGATCCATTCGCTTTACAAAAGACCTGCTCCTAGTGGAGATGAACTGGTTTGTCGATATGGCTCAACACAGCTGCCTGTATTTTTGGACTCTCACTGGGGGCGTGGCTATGAGGACCATCATGATGAGCAGCTGCCCTGCAACATTTACCACTCCACCACTGGTTGAAGATACATGAATTTAGCACTGCTCCCTAACTAAAGTAACTGATTTCCCTCCCAGTTCAGGAACTGGCTCGATGGTACCCCTTTCCTCTGCATTAGTTGGAGCACTTTTCTGTCAGAACTGTGAATGAGTAAATTAACCAAAGAGGAGCTACGAGTAATCCAATCTTGAGGTATGCAATTAATTAAAATTGAATGGCAAGCCACAGTGCTGCCGTACAGTCTGTCATATCAAAACAAAACATTTAATTAAATTAACAGACCACCACTTTTAATGAACAACATTCCAAAGTGGGGGCGGGGGTGGGAGAAAATATACAGAAATAATCTGTTTGGCTCTGCTATTGTTTCCACGTCTAAATGTGTCATTTGTGGTGTTCGTATCAGCTGCGTGTGAAGTTGGCATTCAAAGCTGGCGTGGGTCAAGCGTGATGTTCTAAAGGGAAGAACAATGAAACATCTGGCAGTATGAAATGTTAATGCTTGATACCATACTGAAAAAGAGGAGAGGGAAAAGTCAGCTCCACAACAGCTTCTGTTTTGGAGCATTTCTGATGTTGAGCTTTTGAGATTGTTTTCTAGCTTAATTACAGCTTGGGCTGCTCTACAATTCTTTCTGGGAAATGTCCTCAGGGCTAAGGGTGGTTGGTGGTTGGCAGGGTGGTGTTTGGGGAGCGGGTACTTTGCTGGGCAGGTGGCTTTGGGGGCTGAGTGACTCTGGCTTTCGCAGGTGGTGGACTTTGGTGGGTGGGTGGCTTCAGGGCTGGGGGTTGGCAGAGGGCTTTAGCAGTGAGTGGGAGGCTTTGGGACTGGGGGCAGGTGGGGTGCTCTGCCTTGGCAGTGGGGGGGGGAAGGAGTGTAGGGGAGCCTTTGGCAGTGCTATGCTGAGGGGCCACTGGAATCAGGCGTCGGTCCTGAGGCTGAGAGATAGTTGTCCCAAGATCATCCACTGAGCTTCATGGCTAAAAGAGATGCTGAACCTGGGTCTCTGTGTTGGTGTGAATGTGTGTGCATGCAGGTGGATGGGTAAGGGAATGAATGAGTTTTTCTTGTGTGTGTTATGTATAAGAATGGATATGTGGGTTATGTCATGTGTAGATGTGGATGGATGTGTTGAATGTGTTTGAATGTGTTTGGGTGGATGAATATGGATGAATGTGTTTGGGTGTATGGGAGAGAGAGAGAAAGAGAGATTGCCCTGCCCTCTTTATTTTTTCCCGCCCTCTTTTTGATTTGACCACGCCCATTTTATTGGAGGTCTACCCACTGTTGGCACACAGGCCTCAGAAGGTTAGCCACAAAGGAATGAAATCCTCAGTCTGAAAAGGGTTCCTCAACCTTGGAGTATACACATGCGCTAATTAATATTAAACGAGTCTGGCATTCTGATCTGAAGCGCACTCAGAGTTCCTGTGTGGTTGGCTTCTCCATTCACTTCAACGGAGGGGAGAGGTTTTGATAGAAATAGGGGGAATCTTGAAGGTGAGAGAGAGCATCATATGTTCACCATAGGTCCTACGTTCTACAAGACTGGGACCAAGGGGCAGTAATACATTTTTGACAGGGATATATGGAGACGGTATTGATTTAAACTTTGCAACCAGCTGTATGCTAAAGACTCAAAGAAGGTCTAACACATTCTGAAAAGTGATAGAAATAAATAAATAAATGCACATACTGTAAGTCATGGATGGGGAATGTGTGGCCTTTTTTTGACTGCAACTCCCATCATCTCTCATCATTGGCTATGCTGGTTAGGGCTGATGGCAGTTGTAGTCCAACAACAACTGGAGGGCCACACCCTCTCTACCTCTGCTGTAAATAAAACAACTTCTTTTGCTTTGGCCTCAGCCTTCAAATATTAGTCTAACTAGAAATGGCTTGATCCGGACACATCGCTTGCCATAAGGCTCTGTGAACAAGCAGTATTTTGATGTGAGTACATCTTCACATCTGCATTAAGAATGTGTTTGTTTATTTGTTTGTTTATTTATCTAATTTTTATACTTCCCAATAGCCAAAGTTCCCTGGGTGGTTCATTAATATGTTCACATATGTCCTTTCCTGCTCACGATGGAAACCTGGGGAGAAGCCATTGCATGGTGGTAGGGGAAGGCCTATATTACCCTGGGTAAATCCTGGTATTGACATGTTGACAGCAGTAGCAAGCAAACAGTTCAGGTCCTTAGGGCCAGATAAAATACCCCCCATTTCACGGTCCCATTCACCAGAAAATGGGGTGGTCGTGGTTACATTCAGAGGGTATTCTCAGAGAGGACAGGAGAAAGTTACTGGAGCTCTTCAGAGCTCTTTAAAGCCAGTGGACACCATTTTATACTTTCCAGAATGCCCTGTTTAAAGGGGTATTTGCGGGGAGAGTGTCAGGATCCCGCCCAAAACCCAAACCTTCTCTGAGGAAGAGCGGTAGGACCCATGGAGAACCCCAGTACAAACGAGGACCTGGAAGAGCCTGCTATAGTTCCAAGGCAGCCTGAAGTGTCTTGCCTCATGGACGTCTCACTGATAACCCTTAGTGGGTTAAGTGCCCCAGTGTTAGGTACTGGCCATTGACAGGGAATGACAGCTGACATTTTTTGTGCTGACCAACATTCTTGCCCATGAAAATGGCTCCTGGAACAGGGCATTCTGGGAAATGGTGGCCACCAGCCCAACAGAATTTTGAAGAGCTCCAGTAAGCCTGCCCCAATTACAACTGAAGCCCCCAAACACAAAAGAGAATGCTCTCTGTTGCTGAACCCTCCACCTCACCCCACCCCACCAACCCCCCAAAGCAAAATTTAGGATGAACCTTCAGTCTTTCAGATATTTAGCTCAGAACTAGTTAGATGCCTGAGGCCTAGTCTACAAAAGCATCAGAATGAAACAGACATGAGGTGGCCTGGGGATGATAAAATGGCCTGTACCATGTGTGTGTCGGGGGGGGGGGGCACTCACAATTTGTATTGCTACCCTACATGAAAGAATTTCTGCAAGTACAAAACTTGATGTTCAAGTCCAGCCTCATGTGCTGGCTTTTTGCTTGCAGGGAGGGCTTTTAAAAATAAAAATGAGGAGCATTAAAAGTGACCTCCCTCCCATCACTTGCGGCCTTCATTTGCTTACCACCTTTAAATCTGTATCTAGCAGCTAAGTCCCCCGCTCCCCATTTTTACTCTAGAATAGGCACAGGGGACAAGATCCATATCTTAAAAGCCCCCTCCCCAAGGCCCAAGTTAGGGTCCTGATCTGGATTAGGGCCCCTGCACCAACTGTAGAGTGACAATGAAGGGCAAAATGCCCCGTAGCTGCTAGATAGCGATTTAAACTAACCTCTGTTTTGGCCCTCATTCTGTTGCATGTGTATGCCTAAGATGGCAGGTGCGGTTTCAGTACCTTGGACAGAACACACGAGGGTAGCGTGGCGGTGGATGTCAGGCTGAGGCCAGCAAAAACAAAAGAGAAAAAAGCAGCCAACAATAATGTCCCAGCACTGATCAGGGCCCTCTGAAGGGCCACAAGGTGTAAGATTTTGTCCTTGCCTCTTTGGAGAAGATCAATTTGAAATGGCCTTTGACCCTGGAGAAAATGACTGTGCATTCCTAACTGTGTATGTCAACTGTACCACAATAAATCAAGTTAAATCAGTAAAATAATAATGTTATTAACTACAGACAGAGTGTAAACTAGATGTGTCGGTGTCGTATTCTGAAGAGAAAAAAAACTTTTTCTAAGTTAAATGATTGAAAGGAAACAACAAAATCAGAGTTAAAAAGGAAAAGGCTGGGTTAGATTGGATTTTCCCCTTCCTTTCTTCTCCGAGGCCTGCTTATGATGGTTGATTGATTTCATGACATTTTCCGTTCCTTTTAGAGTCTAGGCTATGGGAATGATTTGTCAGGATTGTAATACTTAATACTTTTAGTGAGCTCCACTCCAGCGACCTTTATCTTATGTATAGTTGACTCTCTGACCCTTCTGGTGCTCAGGATCACAAAGATAAATGTAAAAAGGCAGAGGAGGAAGGAAAGCAAGAGGTCGGTGGACAAAGAGAGGGAGGGAGAGAGGGAGGGGGACTGGTAGACTGGCTTTCCAGAAAATCAGCAGTGTTCCATATCCTATAGCATTTTATATATATTTTAGAAGCAACCACTTATTAAAAGGCATTACTGAACACAGAAACACGTTACTCTTGGAACTTACATCACAGTCAAACTAAGAAGCAGAGGCTGCAATCCTATGCAAATTTACATTGCAGCAAAACCCATTGAAGATAGTGGGATTTACTTCTCAGTAGACATGGGGTATGTGTGGGGTACTGGTTAGAGCAGGGTTAGGCAAGCTGGTATCCTCCAGATGTTTGGGGCTACAACTTCCATCAGCCCCAGTCAGCATGGCCAATGATCAGGGATTGTGGGAGCTGTCATTCAAAATATCCAGAGGACACCAGGTTGCCTAGCCCTGGGTTAGAGTGATGGATTTAGAGTGGGGAAACTCAGGTTTCCTAATTCTCTCTCACTTTAGCCTAGCCTTCTCCAGCATAGCACCCTCCAGAGGCATTGGACTACAACTCCTATCATCCCCAGCCAGCATAGCCTTATCGTATCTCACAGGGTGGTTGCAAGAACCTGGCCTTTGAACCTGGAGAAAATGACTGTGCATTCCTAACTGTGTGTGTCAACTGTACCACAATAAATCAAGTTAAATCAGTAAAATAATAATGTTATTAAAAGGGGGATGCCTCTGGAGAAAGAAGGAGATAAAATGTTGACAACACGAACAGCATGTGAGATCTAGAAGAAGTCGAGAGATCGTAAGTTTTGAAAAGCAGGCACTTATTATGACAGTCCCCGAGGGGGGTACAAAAATGCGTGCAGCTCTGCTGATCTGTATCAACAAACTAATTTTAGCCATCTACGGGCCACAGCGTTGCTCTCCGAGAAACAAAAGCAAAGCAGGAACCATTTAAGGAGATAAGAAGAGCCTTGCTGGATCAGACCAAGGGTCCAGCTAGTCCAGCATTCTGTTCACGCAGTGTCCAACCAGCTGCCCACGGGAAACCACAAGTCAGACATGAGTGCAACAGCACCCTCCTGCCCATGTTCCCCAGCAACTGGTGCACATAGGCAGTGTAGTGTAGTGGTGAGAGTGACGGACTGGGAGCCGGGAGATCCGGGTTCTAGTCCCCACTTGGCCATGGAAGCTCACTGGGTGACTTTGGGCCAGTCACAGACTCTCAGCCCAACCCACCTCACAGGGTTGTTGTTGTGAGGATACAACGGTGAGGAGGAGGATAATGTAAGCCGCCTTGAGTTCCTTGCGAGAGGGAGAAAGGCGGGGTATAAATGCAATAAATAAATAAATAAATAAATAAATAAATAGGCATCCTGCCTCTGATACTGGAGATAGCACAGAGCCACCAGGACTGGTAGCCATTCACAGCCTTAACCTTCATGAATTTGAATGAGTAGGAATCATTTCAGTGGGGAAGCATTCATACAGTGGTGCACTTAGGCAATCTGAGTATCTGAACTTAATAGTCTGACAAGGAGCCCCATCTTTAGATGATACTGGTGTGTGTGTGGGGTCCTATTTAGACAGTGAACTGTAGCACTTTGCTTGCTTCAGAATGTAGCAAACCGGCTCTGCTTAGTTTGGGGCCTATATATTACTCTGCTGAGTGGGTCCCACAGGCCATGAAGGCTGGTGTCTCCAATGTCAGCGGGGCGGTGAATCTGCTCTGGGTTTCATCAGAACCAGTCAGAACTCTAAAGGAGCTCTCCAAGGTGCTGAACCCTACCCCCCAAATAGGTTCAGCAGCTCAGATGGCTCCTTTAGAGTTCTGACTGGTTCTGACTAAAACCCGCAGTGGATGTCCTGCCCCACTGACTTTGGAGTCACCAGCCTCCACTGGGTCCCGGGATCCCTATCCCAAAGTCTTGTCCTGAAGGCGCCACTGCATGCATGTATGAGATCCCTCCTCTTACAAGGCAATTTTAAAACCCAGCCCCATTTTCTACAAAGTACAGCACATCCTGGAAGATTTGCAATGGGGTTTGATTTACAGAAGCTTCAGGCTGACCCCACCAACACATAGATCAACTTATACCTTCATGTTACATGCATATCAGAAGCGGATTTTGAGCTCTTCCAATAAATAAAACCAAAAAGTTGTGGCTAGGATTTCCCATGTGTCAAATGAGAGTAAATCACACTCTTATTTTACAGTTTGGATTTAGGGTTCTAGTTACACAGAGCCATTCGTGGAAGAATCTTTCCGATGATGACATCAGATTATATCCTATTTTGCAGTTGCAGCCTAGTCTCATATTTCAAAGTTGCAAAATCAGAATGCAGGACTGCTGATGAATTCTGCATTTAATTTCAGGGCAAGAAAGGCATTTTCATAGAGCATGTAGGACATCCTTGGGCTAATATTTAATTTTACTAGTCTTAACATTATGCAATTTGTATCCCTCTTTCAAACATGAACACAACAACTCTAAATTCTATGAAGGATTATTTCTGATAGTACCCTACACTGAAGGGTTATAAACATTCTAAATCAGCTCAGGACCTTCCAGATGGGAGATAAGCCATTCCAATCTTTTCATCTTTTTAGAGACAAGGGGTTCTGGTCTATGGTTGATAGCCTCTGATGCTTTCACTGAGTAGTCCCATAGATTTTATGGAGATGACTCAAAACAAAGCAATTTCTGGAAAACAGCACCCATAGCCTCAGTGGAACTGATTCAGTGAGAGGGAGGGAAAAGGGTTTTTTTTTTAATTTTAGTTTTACAATTTTAAAAAAGATATCAATAGTAATAAAGAAATGAAGGTGTCCTTTGGGCTCATTCACAGCTCCTATGTATGTCAATAGGGTTTGTGCAGAAAAACTTCCTGGCGGCACATGTATTTATTTTTAGGTCTATCACCCAATTAGAGAAATTTTAGTCAATTCACAATAAGGGTTTTAGCTGATCAATTAAATGTGTCTAAATAAATAAATACGGTGATCAGTGAGGTAGCATGACAAAACCAAAGGTCTCTACTGCAAGGAGCTTAAATCTAAATTTCAAGAGAGGGAGAGACAAAGGAAGAGATGGAAGGCAGAAAGAAATGGAGAGAGATGGGTGACAAGAAGGGAACATGAGCATGTTCAGTTGTTCATGCCTGGGCTGCATTTCCACTGGGGATGTGCAGCAAAGAAGGGGTGCACAGCCTTTTTGGCTCCAAGAGCTGCATATGATGCTAGCTCAGGGGTTGAGCTGCACAATGCATGTGTTGCCCCTGATCTCTGGGGAAGAGAGTAGAGAGCCTGCTCTCCAGCCACTGATATGCATCACTCTTCCTTCGTGGCTAACAGAGACAGGAAAAGAGTGTTATAAAACTTTTGGGGGGAGGGAGCGGAGAGCAGAGGGCATGGGGAATTTTGCAGTAGTGATGGGGTCAGGGTACCCTTAGGGAGTGGGAAAAAGGCCTTTGGGGGGGCATATGCAGTCCCCAGGCTGCAGGTTGTGCACCTCTGGACTAAGTGGTTAAGCCAGTGGTTGCTGTTGTTGTTCAGTCGTTAAGTCGTGTCCGACTCTTCGTGACCCCATGGACCATAGCACGCCAGGCCTTCCTGTCCTCCGCTCTCTCCCGGAGTGTGTTCAAGTTCATATTCATTGCATCGGTGATGCTATCTAGCCATCTCATCATCTGCCGTCCCCTTCTCCTTTTGCCTTCAATCTTTCCCAGCATCAGGGTCTTTTCCAGGGAGTTTTCACCTGTAAGTCCTCCAGATGTTGTTGGACCAAATCTCCCATCATCCCTGACCATTGGCCGTGATGGCTGGGTCATATGGGAGTTGGAGTTCAGCAACATCTGGAAGGCCTCAGGTTCCCCACCACTGGGTTATGCTAAATGGGATAGGTGAGTTGTGAAGAAGGATTTGAAAAGAGGGATGCCATCACATCATCATTGCAGTAGGAAGTTCCAAGTTAGAAAGTGTTTCGTGTCCTCAAGAACAGACTAGAGGCCAAAGGTCCATGACATATCAGCTCTCTTTATGGGACTGTTATTTGTTTTTGTTTTAATAAAGGTACTGGATATTTGAAACCGGTATGATTATTAACTGGCACACTGCTCAGCGTATACAATATGGTTTCATCTTTTGTTGCTTTATTTTCATGAGTGCATTATAAAGTATGTATTTTTGTTTGTGACTCTAGGCCCAAAAGCAGTCTACTAATAAAATATTATAATAATATTATAATATATAATAAATATTATAAAATATAATAATAGGAAGAAGAAAGAGAAGAAGAAGAAAGAGAAGAAGAAGAAAAGAGAAGAAGAAGAAGAAAAGGTTAACTTTTTTTAAACGTAAAAATATAGAGCTTAGTACACTGCTAAGATTTCATATTCAAAGCATACTATAGAAAAGATAGACAATACTAAAAAGGGGTAAATAAAAATGTAGAGATGATTTAAAAACAGCAACAACAGCACCAGCCATGATTTTATTGGGAAAGAACAAAGAGTTAGTAGTAGTGTCTCCCCAGAGATGTTGAAACCTGACTACAGGTCTCATAATTTAGTAGTAAATGAACCTTTTTCCTGATTAAGCCCCAGTCAGCTTTGACTGATGAAGAGGAAACCATATTAGAAGTGAGCAGCTACCTGTTATCAAATTACAAAGCATTTTCTTGCTTCTTTATTTTTCTTTTTTCTTTATCAAAGGACCAAAACAGGCAGTAGATTGACCAGCTAACAGGTTTCCAGTGACCTAAGGGGGAATGTCTTGTTCCAGTTAACAGCCTCTGAAGAATGCTTCCTTTTGATTCTTGTCTCAGACACAAAAATGATTGTCCCATTTAACCAGTGTTCTATCACGTATACTGGAGAATCCTATTTACTTAGATGCTGGTGGAACATTAAAAACACAATAGCGTGATTGTCTTTGGAAGAAAATTTTTCAAGATTGACTCCCCCCCCCTTTTTTTTTTTGAAAAGGCAGGGGGGTTGGAGGAGAGAGATCAAAAAGCTAACTTTAATAGATGTTTGACTAAGGTCAGACTCCTAGGAAATGGAACACTGAAGATGAAAGCGAACAAATAGATTTGGCTTTTGATCTCGGCCAAATCCATTTGGCATTGTTTAGCTTTTCTATAATGCTTCAATTCTAGAGTGATATCATGGCCGAAATGAACTGCCATCTATTTGAAGTTTTTTGGGGGGTGTTTTTTTTTTAATAGCTTTTGCAAAACTTTAACATGTAACACACAACAAAGTTCAGGAAACAAACAAAAAGCTTTCTAAGAATTTGGCTACAAGATCTTTGGACCTGGTTGTTGTTGTTGCTGTTGTTGTTGTTGTTAGTTTAATAGAAGATATTTGTGACACCTTAGCATTTGGGATAGATTACAGGGTGGCTAAGGCTGCAATCTGAAACATGCAACTCCCATTGAATTAACTGAGACTTACTTCTGGGTAAAAAGCATTGCACTGGTTTAAAGCAGCCTTCACCAACCTGGTGACCTTCAGTTGCAATGGCCTGCAATTCCCATTGGCCATGCTGGCTGGAGATTGTGGGAGTTGTAGTCCAACACATCTGGAGAGCATCTGGTCAGAGAAGGCCACCCTAAGGCATGTTTCAGGAACCACCAACATTGAGGGTGGTGTACAGCACTGGACTAGTCCCAGGAATACCTGAGTTTAAATCCCCACTATCAAAGAAGCTCACTGTGTGATTTTGAGCCAGTTACTCTCTCCCTCTCTCTCTCAGCCTAAGCTACTTCACAGAGATAAAATGGAGGGTTAGGGCATATATGCTGCCCTGAGCTCCTTGGAAGGATGGTGGGGTGTAAATGAAATAAATATTAGCATTTCTCAACCTCAGTCTGCTCCCCCGATCTGTAATATGGGGATAATATTAGTCTCCTCTACATTGTTCTGTGAATGACTGAGACAGCGTATGTCAAGAAAGGCCAAGTGCTGTTATCAGGCGAGCTGCACTTTGAGAAAATGAGCTGCATACCATGGGAGGGCGATGTTCCTCAATGGACACACCGAGGTCAACTCATCCGATGTCTCTTCAACCCAGCTGCCCTCTCCCACTGATTCACACCTATTTCTGTTTCTTATACTACTTGCATCACCCCAATGCATGCCACCATTCCAGTACAGACCACTATACAGAGCAGGGCTGGGCAACTGTGGGGGAATACAGGAGATACTTTGAAAAAAAAAACCGCCCACCTTGAAGGCGACATGCCTGCTACTGCAGCACAGCCAAATTCAGCGGTGGTGGTGGTGGGAAAAAATCAGTCGTTTTCTGCAAGTATTTGGTGGAAAGTCACTACGGAAGGGTAAAACAGACAAACCTAGCTTGCTTTCAAGCTTTTTTTTTTTTTTTTTTTTGCCCCTGTGAATTTTTACACGGTGGGGGGGAAGTAAAAATACAGAGGGAAGTCAGAGGGGAAGCAAGGACATCCCATCAGCTCTGCTGAAAGACTACTTTCAGTACAGATCAAAGGAAGGACTCCTTCACACAGTGCATAGTTAAACTATGGAGCTTGCTACCACAAGGTGTTGGATGGCCACCAATTTCGATGGCTTTAAAAGGGGGTTGGACAAATTCCTGGAGGAAAAGACTATCAATGGCTACTAGTCCTGATGGCTATGTGCTACCTCCAGTATCAGAGGCAGCATGCCTATGCACACCAGTTGCTGGGGAACATGGGTGGGAGGGTGCTGTTGCAGTCATGTCCTGCTTGTGGGTTCCTGGTCGACAGCTGGTTGGCCATTGTATGAACGGAATGCTGGACTAGATGGACCCTGGGTCTGATCTAGCATAGCTCGTCTTATGTTCATATGTACTTAATTTTTCCCTCTTCTCTTCCCATCCTATTTTCCTTGTGGGTCATGTCTTTTCAGATTGCAAGCCTGAGGGCGGAGATCCACTGAGGAGCAGGATAAAAATTCTCTAACCATTATACATTTTCTGAAATGGAAGTTAAAAGTGTACACTCTTCATGTCCAGTCCCAAACCCTCTGCCCAGCAATATCTTTATTTTCTGTGGGTCGTTGTCCAGGGAGCATGTTGGCCATGGCAGAGAGGGTGGCTGTGCTGTCCAGACTGACCCAAGATCACATGGCACCTCAGGCAAGAGTGTCTCTGACAATCCCCTTTTCATTGTGTTCATAACCCACCCACACCCAATCATAGGTATTTTATTTTTTTATTGCATTTATAGCCCATTTTACAACTTGGATGCATGATTTGCATGCAAGATTAAAGCCTATCATATAAGATGATATATTCTGACGGCCTTTCCTCTGGTAGAAATGTGTGTCCTTCCACTAGCAGGCAAAGAAGGCCTTATTCAAGAAGGCCTTCGACCTGCAAGTGAGTCTGTTATGTTGGGTGCCACTTTTTGTATTTTTGTTTATTCTGCAACTGTCAAATTTTTATTGCATTTTAATGAATTATTTTAATCAATTTTAACAGTGCCTGTAAGCCTCCTTGAGTGCCATTTTTTGGGTAAAAACGTGGGGTACAAATCAAACAAGTAAGTAAGTAAGTAAATAAACAAACAAACAAAGAGTGTCATATTCCCGCTGAGTGAAGCTAGGAGTGGTAGCCCCAGTCGTACCACTGGTGAGAAAAGATGCTCCGTTGCAGCAGCACCAGCAGCACAGGCAAGCACTTTGCAAGCACGTTCAAGCCTTTTGCGAGTGTTCAAATTGAGCAAAGGGATGCCTGCACAGCCCTAAACATGCAAGCACAAATATGTATTTTTCATAGCCAGGAGATGTCTATGTGGAGCAGGATGTCACCACCAGAAAAACCCACGGGTTGCATAGGGAATATCACCAACATAGATCTTAACATATAGACCGGGAGTGGGGAATCTCAGGCATGGGGGCCAAATCCAGCCATCCTGGAGCCCCCAAAGGGCCACATCCCTTCCACTGGTCCCACCCTTTCCCCCTCCAACTGCCAATAGTTTGGTGGTTTCTCAGCTTTGATGCAGTTTCCCCCCCCCATTCTGAAAGTTGAAATGCCTCTCCTAAGGCTTAGTTACTGGGAGTAAGACCTTCAAGCTAAAATATGCTGCTGTTTAAAAAATACTTTTGGCTCCACCTCTTGTCCCTTTGGCTCCACCCACCCCTGGAATGTAGCCCCCAAGAGCTTATCCAAAGTTGAATTTGGCCCTTGTGCTGAAAGAGGCTCAACATCCCTTCTATAGTCCTTAACATTTGTCATGCTTCAGACAAAGTGGGCACTAGTCTACAAATGCTGTATGTACTGCCAAACCATGGTTTGTCTGGTTTTCCTCTTCCCCCACCTTATTTGAGATGATGGTTCAGACATCACCACAAACCATGGTTTGGCATCAACGCTTTGTCTTTAAGTTGCCACAAGATCCTGGGTTGCTTTTACAGTGACAGATTGACATGATCTCCTCCCCCAAATAAACCTTAATGGGGTTCAGAGTGAAAACAAAATCCACTCACCCTCCCCCATATGCATTTTAAAGCACTTTTCCTTCAATTGAACATGTCTGATTAGAAGGACTGGGAAGGAAATGTTTCACTGATATTGAATTCTTTCCTGCAATTCCTTCAGGAAATGACCCCTTCTTTAAATGCTCGCTTACATGTTTCCAAATGTATCTGGATGAAAAGATGTTCTGTCACTATGAAAGGAAGGTAGAAGAGCTTAAAACAAACAAGCAACAACCATGTCTCACTGTCTTAAATCCAACATCCAAAAGAGCTTGAGTGTACATATTTAAATTCACAACTTCAAATAATTTAAAAATGGCATTAGTGGGCAAAGAAATTAAAGCAATCCCGCCACTGCAGTTGAACTTAATTAAGCATCTGTTTCCTACACTTTTAATAATTGTTATTGATGGGATCAATAAAACAAGTGAGTGGAAGGAAACATACGGAAAGCAACACTTGTTGCTATTGAGTGCATTAATCTGAACACATCGGAAGATCGTGGAAAACATGCTGTAATTCATAACTTTAAAATGCACAGGTATTGTGAAAAGGGTAATGTGATGGTGCAAGCTGCAGGGAAATAGATGTGAGTCCATCCTGCAAGAGCACTGGGCAGATGTCAGGAACGACTGCTTCCTGCACTCCTTCAGACTCCAGGTGGGGGCTCACATGACTGAACACTTCTCCACACAAAACTATTTCCTGTGCATGAAGAAAGAAAGCAAGTCCGGGAGAAGACAAGGAAAATCTCTACCCCAAAATGTATTTTCCCAGCAACAATTGGTGTGAGCTATCCCTGTTGCAATGAAAAGCATTTTGGGGGTGGGGAATGGATATAAAGTCCCATTTGTTTTACAAAAGACATATAGAATTAGGGATGTATGAGCATTTTGCTTTTGCTCACAAAACATGCGAGCATGGCCTGTTTGAAGACCCAAACATAATCATGAGCACCTCCCCGCCAAAAGCGTTCACAAATTGCTGGAGGTGTGCTTGCATTTGATTTGCACAACTTTCCCAGTTCGA
Organism: Heloderma suspectum; assembly: GCF_057233095.1. Classification (NCBI taxonomy): domain Eukaryota; kingdom Metazoa; phylum Chordata; class Lepidosauria; order Squamata; family Helodermatidae; genus Heloderma; species Heloderma suspectum. Next base: position 28,101,864 of record NC_139466.1, read on the forward strand.
TTTTGTGCATATTTCGTCATTTGCACAAATTTGCCCTGTAGACTGAATCAGCCCTGCTTTAGTCTAGGGAAGAAAGTTGGGCAAACTAGGAAAGTCACACAAACTCGGAGAAATTTGCACAAACTTTATGTTTGATCACTGTTTGATTTACGCATTATTCCTGTCTGCACAGAGCAAGCAGCAATCACAAACGCAAGCAGGAATCAGTCACGAGATGAGTGGCAAGACAGTGTTTACAGAATCCCAGAGATCATGAACATCACTTGTTTGCCCATTCAACACACAGAATATGTATGTATATGTACATGTACATGTATATGTATACAGAGTGAGAGGGGGGGGATCATAAGAACATAAGAAGATCCATGCTGGATCAGACCAAGGAATGGATACATCTAGTCCAGCATTCTGTTCACACAGTGACCAACCAGCTGCCTATGGAAAACCCATAAGCAGGACAGGAGTGCAACAGCACCCTCCCACCCATGTTCCTCAGCAACTGGTGTACACAGGCATACTGGCTCTGGTACTGGAGGTAGAATAGAGCCAGCAAAACTAGGAGTCATGGATAGCCCTCTCCTTCAGGAATTTCTCCAACTCCCATTTAGAGCCATCCAAATTGGTGGCCATCACTACATCTTTTGGAAGCGAATTCCATATTTTGACTATGTGCTGTGTGAAGCAGTCCTTCCTTTTATCTGTCCTGAATCTTCCACTAATCAGCTTCATGGGATGACTCCATTGGGTTCTAGTACTACTAGAGAGGGAGAAAAATCTCTCCCTATCCACTTTCTCCACTCCAGGCATAATTTTGCACACCTTGATCATGTCTCCCCTTACTCACCCTTTTTCCAAGCTAAACAATCCCAGCTGTTGTAACCTTCTCTCACAGGGGAGTTGCTCCAGGCCCTTGATCATTTGAGTTGCCCTTTTCTGCACTTTTTCCAGCTCTGCAATATCTTTTTTCAGGTGTGGTGATCAGAACTGTACACCATATTCTAAGTATTCTAAGATGAGTATTCCAAGATCAACACATCTGTCTACATTTTTGGACTCTCCTTGGGGGTGTGGCTATTGGGACCATCATAACGGGTGTCTGCACTCCACCACTGAAAGGGGAACAATCAAAGCACAAGTTTACCACCTGAGAATTACCAAGCTAAGTTCCTCAAAGCCTGCTAATTGCTGGGAAAATCTGAACAGTCTACATAGGGGAGGAGAGTTGGGCACAAGATATGCATTATTGGTAGCAATGGGAGCTCCCACCCCCACAATGCAAATAGCAGGCCTCAGGGGCCACAGCAGGGCTAAAGGTTAAAGCTCCCTACTGCCGGGCTCCCAAACTAGAACAGTTCCCCTCCCCGCAATTTGCATTTTAAAAACTATCATTGCAATTGCTAATTGTGTGAATGGTGTTGTGTCTAGTTTGGCCCTAATTTGAGGATAAGTAGCCATTGGTGAGTAGCTAGTGAGTCTCCAAACTAAATGGAAAGAATTGTCTATTCAGCAGTACATAGGAGAGGAGAAAGGAAAACAACAACAACTAAGGACGCAATCCTATGCATGTTTAGATAGAAGAAAGTCCTACAATTCCCAGCATTTCCCAGCCACCTAAGCTGGCTGGGGTATACTGGGAGTTGTGGGATTTTCTTCTGTCTAAACATGCATAGGATTGCACCCTAAGGGGGCTACATTATTTAAGGCTTCTGCGTTAAATTGAGGAGGCTTTCTCAGTTCTTCCTTGATTGGGACAATGGTTTTGTTTTTAAGCTCTTCCTAAAAAAAAATATTCATTCAGGGAGGAAAAACCTCCCAAACCCATGTATCTTTCATCAAGCAAGCCTCAAAGAAATATCTGACAAAAATCCCTATAATAGGAAGAAGTATTAGGAGAAGGAAGATATGAGTTCCCCAAGGTTTCCATTCTCCAAAGTCCCAGAAAAGAAGCAAGGAAATGAAAGCACCTCTGTGTGGCCAAATCAGTTTTAACTACATCCTGAGAAATGTTTGTTTTCTACTACATTCACCAAATTATCTGCATGGAGGAGGAGAACTAGCTATAAGCACATTCATTCTTGCATGCCATCTTGGCACCCTTCCTTGTGTCGGTTGCTAAGCATGCAAATAGGTCTGAACTGAGAGGGAAGAGTGGAGTAAGGGATGCTGATGCTCAAAGACACTGATGTTTACTTAACAGCAGTATTATTCCGCTATTCCAAGGGTGGAAAACATGTGCCCTCCAGATGTTGCTGGACTGCAACTCCCATCAGTCTTAGCCAGCATAGCCAATGTTGTGGGATGATGGAAGCTGTGGTTCAAGAACATTTGGAGGCCCATACATTCTGCATTCCTGCCCTACTCAGATCCCACAGAGAAGTGGCATTTGGATGACAGGTTGCAGGTTCCTCCAATGCAGTGTACTGCCTTTTCCTCTTCCTCAGCTTGCTGATGTTACCTTTGCTGCATATGCTGGCTAAATAGTTTGGGGGGAGACAGTGGACAGACTCACTCACAGACATGGATATTTTTTTTTCAATGTGTGGCTAAAGCTGGATGTCAGTATATGATAGAGCACATTCACAAGAGATCTTAAGGAGTACAGAACAACAGGTTAACATCACCTCGTGGGGACGTTTCTCTGTCCCAAACAGTCATGAAACGTCACCCTTGACCTCTAGGAACCTGGAGGTTTCCAAGAGTTTCCTCTACATTAGTCCCTCCCAAACCTGGGTCCCTCTGAATGTTTTGGTCTACAACTCTCATCATTCTTGACCAATGGTCCTACTGACCAGGGCTGATGGGAGTTGTGTTCCAAAACACCCGGAGGGACCCAGATAATTACAGAAGGATTCTCTCTGCAGTGGCAATCGCTGTGACTGTAGCCATCTCATTGTATTTCTTCCTTTTTAATGTCTACAGCAGCATCATTATGCAAGAAAACGAGCACGCCTAGCATTTTCCTTTCTAACGTATGCGCGTATGATATGGAAATAAGCAAAATAATGTTTTATGAATTAGGTTATTAGTATGAAAATCGAAGGGCATTCCCCATCTGCTGGAACAGACCATGTGACTGATTTATGCCATGGAGGCTGAATTATTGATACATATGCTTATATATTATATTTTATATGGGGTATCATGGGATAAGACCATCTGGCACAGAGACATCAATGTGAACACCTTTGCCTAAGTAAACACTAACAACCGTCCACCAAAGCAATCACACGGAGGTGGGTTTTGTTGCTTGTTTGCCCTTCAGTGGAACTTTTAGAAGTAGGAGCCAAAAAAGACCAACGAATCAAAACCCAACCGCTCCCCCAAAAGAGAGCAGAACTCATTTAAAATGAGGAGAGAGAACAAGGGTAGCCAACTTTGGGGGGCACACATGCCAGTTTGAGAAACTACTGTGGGCAGCACCACAAAATGGCTGCCATGGGAAATGTGGGAAAGGATAAGTAACCTGCCCCAAAGACTTCCTGATGCTCAGAGTAGTCAGGCAATGGAACCAACTGCCTAGGTAGGAGGTGGGCTCTCCATCACTGAAGGTATTCAAGCAGAGACTGGACAGCTATCTGTCAGGGATGCTGTCAGGAGCACCCTTGCTGCCTTCTGAAATCCTCAAGTAGCCAGAATCAACACACAGACAAAAGTGCTCTTTTCCAAGGCTTTATTTCCATTCAACCTAACGACGCTTACAGATGTTAATTGCCTGAGCCTAAGTGGAAAATGTAAGGGAGCAGCCTACCAGGGGATTCTAGCCTTAGGGAGTTAGTTGGTCTCTGTTTAGAGGGAAAGGGCAGGAAGCCTCTGAACTTAAGGGCTAGGAGGAGAGAGTCCACCCCTTTCCCGTGGGGCATCGGGGCGCAGCTGTTGTCGTTGCACCAAGCGGGCTGAGCACCTCCTCTCGGCGCCCGCAACCTCCCGCTTGTCTCTGCGCTGGCACCTCGTGTCTAGAAGCTCCAGTTGTCCCTCCCTTTCCCTGCCAGGGTCACTGTCACTCTCAGGAATGTGAGCAGGGAGGGGCTCTCCCTCCAGCTGCACCTCTGAAAAGTGAGCAGGTTCCTTTCCCATGGTTTCTATCTCTTCCTCAGAATCAGAACTGCTTTGGGACTCTATGGGCTCTGATCCAACCCTGACAGATGCTTTAAATTAGCATCCTGCACTGAGCAAGGAGCTGACCTCGGTGGCCTAAATGGCCCCTTTCAGCTTTATGATTATATGGCTCTTGCTTTCCTCTTCCCATCTCATCCCCTTTTCCTTTTGTGTCATGTCTCTTTTGACGGTAAGCCTGAGAGCTGGGATTGTCTTGATCTGTAAGCCACTCTTGGGAGCCTTTCTAGCTGAAGACTGGGATATATATGCAATAAATAAATAAATAAATAAATAAATAAATAAATATCATATTTTGATTAAGGATGAGTGAACCTTACAACCCACCTTTTGGTGGGTTTTGGAATCCCACCTCACAAGCCACTCACTGGACCCCGCTGGCTGCCTCGCCATGTGTGGTGAGCCACTGCTTCCACACCAAGCTGCCATTTTGCATTTAAAAAAAATGGCCACCATTTTGCACAAATGGTGGCCATAATGAGGCCCATATATGCAAAATTACAGGCCTAAATGGCCTAAATAGACCAGTTACACCTGTAATTTTGCATAAACGTGCTCTTTACAGCCACCATTTGTGGAAAATTGGCCTTTCTGTAAAAGGCGAGCCACCAGTTTTACACAAAATGGTGGCTCAGTAAGGAATTGGGGATCCCTGTGCTTGCCCAACTTGGTGCATGCCAAGTTGGGCACGCGAGGGCATCTGTGGACTGGCGTCCGGGGGACCAAGCCGGCAAGAAATCACTGAGCTTCAAGCCCTAGCAGGACGTCCACAAGATCCCTAATTTGATACATTTTAGCTACTGAGAAGTACATCACAACTATTCTGTGATGGTGCAATATTTGGAGTCATGCAAAAACAGGCAGTTAACAAAGGTGTCATCTGCACATTCATCCAAGAGGTGCAGTTTGGGTCACTGAGGACCTGCTAGCCAATGTGACTTTTTGTATGCACAGATCTGCTCCCTCTATTGCAATGAATGAGGCAGCCTGTGATCCTGATGATCCTGTGATCCTGATGATCCTGTGATCCTGATGCGTACATCAGCAGACGTGCACAGAGATCAGGGTGTTTGGCCATCAAACGAAACCCATCACGTATTTGGGATTTCCCCCAAATATCTCAACCTAAATCATTTTATGCTTTCTGATTATGTGTTTGTTTCCAAATAAAATATACCCTTGTTCATATTCATTGCACTGACTTATTAATTAATTAATTATTAATTAATTAATTAATTAATTACATTTCTATACCACCCGACAGTCAAAGCTCTCTGGGTGGTTCACAGAAATTAAAACCACAAAGTACAACATAAAACAATATAAAACTTAAAAGCTTAAAATTACCATATAAAAGTACAACTTATGGAAAGTTGGGCTCTATATTTCAGAAATAAATATCCTAAAGGGCCGGTTAGTAAGGGAAAGCTGAGAGGCCAGGAAGAAATGAATCACATCCTGAGGGTTATAAACACAAACAGGAAGATTTTCTTTCCCATTTTGTTCAAACAAAAATGAACAGAAGAACATTTTGCTCTGCCTATTCTAATTTTGAAGTAAGTGCACAACCGTATTGAAGCGAGCATGTGATGGTTCATGTTTTACCCAGAACATTTCAGTGGCTTATTAGTTTGCCTTTGCGTAGGCAAGGAAACACAGTCTGAGGCCTGGAGAGAGAGAGAGAGAGAGAGAGAGAGAGATTTCTCAAGGAAATGAGCTCTTTCCCCCTTCCTGGAAGAGAACTCCCAATACAAATGAACAGAACCATCACCAATAATTATATATTTTTTTAAAAAATGCAGTGTAAACCTAAGCAGAAACAGCAAATTTATTATGCAGATCTCCCACCAGGAATGCTGGAAACAGGACAACACACTGTCTGTTCCAATTTTATTATTTAGTCACAGGAAAAAGATGAGAGAGGTTTTTTTGTGGGTCTGGATTATCAGCTGGCTTTAGTCAAAACTTCCAGTGGCACTCAACTCACAGATGACTGTTGTCTTCCATTCATGTATTCCCCCCTTCCCGCCCCCTTTGCTGGCAAAAGCGAATTGAAGACAAGATGTTTGCTTGTCCACAGCACGTTAGTACTCATTACGGCGAAAAAGAGAATAAATACTCCTCATTTCATCTTCGGAACATCAGCCTAAGACATGAAGGTCTAATAAAAATTTTCAAGTCCTATTTCAGGCTTTGAATGTGCGACGGTAATAATGGTATCTTGTTTAATAAAATTATACGCATCCATAGATAGACAGACAGACAGATGTCCTACTTCTCAGAGTTAGCAGTCATTCACAGCTCAGGAAGATCTCTTGCTATGTAAAGTTGCAAAGTTTGGGTTTCAAACAGGTTGTCTTCCTTTGGAGGGGACAGGGAGCAAGGCCTGGACAGGAGGGGATATCAGTGATAAGAGCACATGCTTTACACACAGAATGTCCTAGATTCAATCCATAGCATCTCCAGGTAGGGCTAAGCAATACTGAATTAGATGGGCTGATGTTCTGACTCATTATAAGACAGCTTTTTAGGTCAGACAGAAGTAAGGAGGGTCAGGAGAAGACCGTGGAAGAATCTGGGCAAGAAAGACGGAGCTAGGGTGTTTGCAGAAGCAGTTCTGTACAGTGGTTAGAGTCTTGAACTCAGTTAGGGGACTGACCGTGAGCCAATCTACATTACAACTTTAAACTGGTTTCAAACTGGTTTATCTAAAGGGATCCTGCAGTTCTATGAAGGTACTGAGAATTCTCTGCTAGAGACCCCTGTCCCCTGCCCAAGCGGCCCCTCTTCCTAGAGCTACAATTCCCAGAATTCCTATATTTGGTAGCCATAATCACTAAAAACAGGTTTGAAACCAGTTTAAAGTTGTAATGTAGATTGCCCCACCATCACAACTGGCTTATTTTAACATTTTAAAACTCTTTAATAAGATATTTGATTTCACAACAGATCTTAAGGTGCAATCCTATGCAAGTTTAGACAGAAAAAAGTCCTACAACTCCCAGCATACCCAACCATGCACCCTTATTTTATTTATTTTTTTCATTTTAGAATGTTTATACGCCACTTCCCATTTTAAAAACCCAAAAGTGGTTTCCAGCAAATTATAAAACAATCACTCATTAGAAAAGGACAACAAATTTAGACAAGTTAACGGCTGGGAAAAGCCAGGGTAAGTGAGTAAGATTTAGTAATTGTGAAAAGCACATGACTATCAGTGCCTGACGTATAGCAGAGGGGAGGTCATTCCAGAGGGAGGGGGGCATTATTACAGAGAAGGCCCATTGCTGTATTGCTGCCAGATGGGACTTTGCAGGATGTCGTATGGACAACAAGATCATAGTGGTCCAGGGACCAGCGAGCGGAGGCAGGGGCTGGGCAGGCACACAGAGAACCTGGACAGGGGTGGGTTCGCACATCCCTAATGGGGGATATGAGCTTTCAAGTAACCTGCTCCTAAGTTTTTTAGGGTTTTATGTGTCAATAATACCTTGAACCTAGCTCAGTAGCAAACTGGTAGCCAGTGTAGCTCTTTCAGCACAGGTCTTACATGCACATTGTTCTGAAATGACTATAAGTCATTCTGAAATCCTATACATATTTACCTGGGAGTAGGGATGTCAGAGAAATCTGCAATGAGTTCAGATTTCTGTGAATCTGATCTGCAGATTCTCAGCAGGCCAGCTTTTTCCAAGTCACATGGATTCCATGGACCTGCAGACTGTTTGTTTGTTTTTTTAACTTTGGGAGGGGGATTTGAAAAAAATCGCATTGTTAATGCATATTAGCACTAATTTGCACTTGTGCTAGTGTGCACTAGTGCTAATGCACATTAGCGTTAATGCACATTAGCACCAATGTGCATTACCATAAGTGAAATTAAATTTTGGTACATCCATAAAAGAAATCTCAATGAGCAAATGATGAAAAAACAAAACCCTGACAATCTGTGAAAAACAGATGGAACGGATTTCACAAAATCCATACATCTCGGACAGGTCATGGCAGAGAGTTCTGACAAAATGTGGTCCACTGGAGAAGGAAATGGCAACCCACTCCAGTATTCTTGCCAAGAAAACCCCATGGAACGTATCACAAGGCTAAAAGATATGACGCCGGAAGATGAGCCCCTCAGGTCGGAAGGTGTCCAATATACTACTGGGGAAGAGCAGAGGGTATTTCCAAGTAGCGCCAGAAAGAGCGAAGTGGCTGGGCCAAACTCAAAAGGACACTCAGCTGTGGATGTGTCTGGTGGTGAAAAGAAAATCCGATGCTGTAAAGAACAATATTGTTTAGGAACCTGGAATGTAAGGTCAATGAATCAAGGTAAGCTGGAGGTGGTCAAACATGAGATGGCAAGATTGAACATCGACATCTTGGGAATCAGCGAACTAAAATGGACAGGCATGGGCGAATTTAATTCAGGTGACCATCATATCTACTATTGTGGGCAAGAATCCCTTAGAAGAAATGGAGTAGCACTCATAGTCAACAAAAGGGTGGGAAAAGCAGTACTGGGGTACAATCTTAAAAATGATAGAATGATCTCAGTACGAATCCAAGGCAAACCATTCAACATCACAGTAATTCAAGTCTATGCCCCAACCACTGAGGCCGAAGAAGTTGAGGTTGATCGGTTCTATGAAGACCTACAACACCTTCTAGAACTAACACCAAAAAAAGATGTCCTCTTCATCATAGGGGATTGGAATGCTAAAGTAGGAAGTCAAGAAATCACCGGGATAACAGGCAGGCATGGCCTTGATGTACAAAATGAAGCAGGACAAAGGCTAATAGAGTTTTGCCAAGAGAACATGCTGATCATAGCAAACACTCTTTTCCAACAGCACAAGAGGCGACTCTACACATGGACGTCACCAGATGGTCAATATCAAAATCAGATTGATTATGTCCTTTGCAGCCAAAGATGGAGAAGCTCCATACAGTCAGTAAAAACAAGACCTGGAGCTGACTGTGGCTCAGATCATGAGCTGCTTCTTGCAAAATTTCAGCTTAAATTGAAGAACGTCGGGAAAACCACTAAACCGTTCAGGTATGACCTAAGTCATATCCCTGATGAATATACAGTGGAGGTGAGGAATAGATTTCAGGGATTAGACCTGATAGACAGAGTGCCTGAGGAACTATGGACGGAGGTCATAACATTGTTCAGGAGGCAGCAACGAAATCCATCCCAAAGAAAAAGAAATGCAAGAAAGCAAAGTGGCTGTCTGATGAGGCTTTACAAGTAGCTCACGAAAGAAGGGAAGCGAAAAGCAAGGGAGAAAGGGGAAGATATACCCAACTGAATGCAGAGTTCCAGAGAATAGCAAGGAGAGACAAGAAGGCCTTCTTAAATGAACAATGCAAAGAAATCGAGGAAAACAACAGAATGGGAAAGACTAGAGATCTCTTCAAGAAAATTGGAGATCTCAAGGGAACGTTTTGTGCAAAGACGGGCATGATAAAGGACAAAGAAGGCAGGGACCTAACAGAAGCAGATGAGATTAAGAAGAGGTGGCAAGAATACACAGAAGAACTATACAGGAAAGATCTGAATGTCCCTGATAGCCATGATAGTGAGGTCACTGAACTTGAGCCGGACATCCTCGAGAGTGAAGTCAAGTGGGCCTTAGGAAGCATTAGTAACAACAAAGCTAGCGGAGATGACAGTATTCCAGCCGAGCTATTTAAAATCCTAAAAGATGATGCTGTTAAAGTGCTGCATTCAATATGCCAACAAATCTGGAACACTCAACAGTGGCCACAAGACTGGAAAAGGTCAGTTTACATTCCAATTCCAAAGAAGGGCAACGCCAAAGAGTGTTCAAACTACCGCACAATTGCGCTCATTTCACATGCCAGCAAGGTGATGCTCAAAATCCTACAAGCTAGGCTTCAGCAGTATGCGAACCGAGAACTACCAGAAGTACAAGCTGGGTTTCGAAGAGGCAGAGGAACTAGAGATCAAATCGCCAACATTCGCTGCATCATGGAGAAAGCAAGAGAATTCCAGAAAAACCTCTATTTCTGCTTCATTGACTACGCTAAAGCCTTTGATTGTGTGGATCACAACAAACTGTGGCAAATTCTTAAAGTGATGGGAGTACCAGACCACCTTACCTGTCTCCTGAGAAACCTGTACGAGGGTCAAGAAGCAACAGTAAGAACCAGACATGGAAAAACCGATTGGTTCAAAATTGGGAAAGGAGTACGACAAGGCTGCATATTGTCACCCTGCTTATTTAACTTATATGCAGAGTACATCATGAGAAATGCCGGGTTGGATGAATCAGAGGTCGGAATTAAGATTGCTGGGAGAATTATCAACAACCTCCGATATGCAGACGATACCACCCTAATGGCAGAAAGCGAAGAGGATCTCAAGAGCCTCTTGTTGAGGGTGAAAGAGGAGAGTGCAAAAGCTGGTTTGAAACTCAACATTAAAAAAACGAAGATCATGGCATCTGGCCCCATCACTTCCTGGCATATAGAAGGGGAAGAAATGGAAGCAGTGACAGATTTTACTTTCTTGGGCTCCAAGATCACCGCAGACGGTGACTGTAGCCATGAAATTAAAAGATGCTTGCTCCTGGGGAGGAAAGCTATGGCCAACCTAGACAGCATAGTAAGAAGCAGAGACATCACCTTGCCGACAAATGTATGGCTGTGAGAGCTGGACTATAAGGAAGTCTGAGCGCCGAAGAATTGATGCTTTCGAACTGTGGTGCTGGAGAAGACTCTTACAAGTCCCCTGGACTGCAAGGAGGTCAAATCAGTCCATCCTAAAGGAAATCAACCCTGAGTGCTCATTGGAAGGACAGATAATGAAGCTGAAGCTCCAATATTTTGGCCACCTAATGCGAAGAGAAAACTCCCTGGAAAAGACCCTGATGCTGGGAAAGACTGAAGGCAAAAGGAGAAGGGGACGGCAGAGGATGAGATGGCTAGATAGCATCACGGATGCAATGAATATGAACTTGAGCACGCTCTGGGAGAGAGCACAGGACAGGAAGGCCTGGCGTGCTATGGTCCATGGGGTCACGAAGAGTCGGACACGACTGAACGACTGAACAACAACATACATCTCTACCGGGGAGTAAGTCCCATTGAACTCAATAGAAATGCAAAGGATTGCACTATCAGACACATTTAACAACATCCACTAACTGGATAGGCAATTATGGCTGGGCTACGAATATGGCAAAACATTTTGTGTTCGTGTGTGCTATTTATATCCACATGGATTGCAGAAGTGCTCAAATTGGAGCAGGGGCAGAGGAAGCCTGGCCCCTTTGCCTTTCATATTTATCATTGCTCCCCTTACTTACTGTCTCTAGATGGGGGGTGGGGGAAGCAAAATTTGACTAAATTGGCAGGAGCCAAGTGGTGAAGTTTGTGGATTTCATTAAGGGCACCCTGATCCCCCCTTATTTTTGAAGCACAGAAAAATCATCCCCAGTCCCATCATCCCCAATCAGTATGGACACTGGCAGCCCTGACTGGGGATGTTGGGAGCTATGGTCCTATCACTAGCAGAGCATGCTGGGGAAGTTGGGAGTTGTAGTCCCACTGCTGGCTGTGTGCACTGGGGATGTTGGGAGTTGTAGTCCCACCACTGGCCATGCTGGCTGGGGTGGGTGGGAGTTATACTCCAACACTAGGGATGTAGGAAAGTCACTTGCCTTTTCGCAGGTGTGATTCGCGGTGGGGGGGGTGCTCCGTCCCTCCCCCTGGAATCCTACCTGGCCAGCTCTGCTCCGCTGGCCAGGGCCATCCGCAGCCGGAGTTCCGGCCGCCATTTGCGTCCTGCCAGGCTGCCGTGACAGGCTACGTAAGCATTTACATAGCCTATCATGGCAAAGAGCAGGGATGCAAACGGCCAGTGCATTCGGCCTCACTGAAATCCATGGTGGAATTCTCCGCCATCCCTATCCAACACATCCGGAGGGGACCAGGTTGGGGGAGGCTCACAGAGAGATTTTAAAAGACGTGGGATACAGGAGAAGAGCTCTTGCATGTGTGCTAATGTCAGTTTTAAGCAGTACTCTCCCCCAGTGCCGGCCTAAGACATTTTGTTGCCTGAAGCAGCATCCCACCCTCCATGCTCCACTGTAGGGCCAACTGTTTCAAGAGTTTTGCTACACTATTTGGACACCACTTCCTGCCTTTGCTTATCCCCCAGCCCCCAATCTCATCATGGTGTCGCCTGAAGCCGATTGCTTCACCCAGCTGCGTGGCAGGGCCGGCCTCAATTTCCCCCCAAAGGCAAACCACCGGACACAACATAGACATTATTTTACTAGGGACGGGCGCTGGAAAAACAAGCCTTTCCGTGGTAAACAGGAACACAGTAGGGCTGCGTGGGAGAGTATAATGTGAACAGGGCCAGATTGATCGATTGATCCTTATCACATCATGAGTCACTGACTACTTAGAGAACATAAGTCTATAGTTACGAAAGAAAGATGTTAATGGAGGGGATGGATCGTGGGCCAGGGAAAAAAGGAGGATCATCTTTTCAGTCTACGCAAGAAAAAGAGGCAAATGCAAGCCTATGCATTTTAAGACAGAGAAAAAGCCCTATGGTGCCCTGAGGCATGCTGGGAATTGTAGGACCCTTTTCTGTCTAACCATGCATAAGATTGCACCCTTATTTGTTTATTATTGCATGTATCTCACTCTTCATTCAAAACTCAAGGCAGCATGCAAGATTCAGAACCGTAAAGCAATCCAACCATAAAAATTAAAAGATCCATAAGAATGTTGCACCATTAGCATCTGAAACCATTTTTCCTTCTCCCCCCCCCCCCCAGTTAAGAGCCGATTTCTTTTATTCTTACTTATTACATATGACTGCCCTTCTGGACCCACTTACCTGGGATTAGGCCCCACTGAACTTTTGAGTAGACATGCCTGGGACTGGGATGTATGTATCCTACCTTTCCTCCAAGGGGCTCGAGCACATGCCTGGTCTCTCCCCTCCACTAACATGTTATCCTCTCAGCAAGCCTGCGAGGCTGGTTAGGATTAGACACAGTGGCGTCCCTAAGGTTACCTGGTGAGCTTCATGGCTGAGTGCAGATTTGAACCTAGGTCTCCCTGGACCTAGCCAGACGTACCACAGTGACTCTCTGGACTATTATTCTGGACCTATGGAGCTGAAGGGAGGCCATAGATCCTAGAGCAACCTGTGAAGTTGCAAGTGCTTCAATCTTTGCTTTCCTCTGTCCTCCCAGCCCCTTTCCCCTTTGGCATCATGTCTATTCGATTGTGAGCAGTGGAGGCTGGTGGCTCTGATTTTGGTGGGGCTGTGATCTATCCTGCATTTCAGTTAAAATCAGCCAGAACTATAAAGCAGCTATCCAAGGTGCTGAACCTATTTTAGGGATTGGGTTCCAACTGAAACCCAGAATGGATTCACAGCCCCATTGAAATCAGAACCACTGACTATGAGCCTACAGGCAAGAGCAGCTTTATCTTTTAATATCTGCACAATGGTTAATTAGGAGTGTTCAACCTCTTTCAGCCCAGGGGTTGAATTCAATTTCAGAGAAGCCCTTGCAGGCCACCGTCCAATGCATCTGGAACTGGAAGGCACCAGGTTGGGGAAGACTGCTGCAAAAAAGGGAAGTAGGTGGTGCTAAGTTGTTCGCCATCAGTTCTCCAAAACCCCACAGTCACTTCTGCATATCATATTCTCCATCCTGTCCACATGCTTAATCTACTTTGGAAGAATGAGAATTTTACTTGCTGTCTCCTTAGAGGGGATGTGGTGTTAAGGCTTCTGAACTTTAGCTCACAATTCTCCTGTTTTTTGGTGCTGGGCTGAAAACTGTATAGCCTTAACTTCTTTTTTTTTGGTAAACTGTAGCATTTTTGTTGATTGAATATTTTAGGTGCTTTATAAGAAATCATAATCATAATAACATTTGTGTTTTGCTCTCCTTGCTGTGTTTTGCTTGTGGTTTTTAGACTGATGCATTCTAAATTGATAGTGTTAACTATCTATTTTACCTTTTTTGCATGTTCATGTTTTGATAACTGCTTCACAGTTGAGAAACAGGGCAGAAGTATAAAGATGATTTATTTATTTGATATGCACCCTGCCTTTCTACCAGGAAAAATGGCACTTAACAATAAACAAGGACTCTCTTAAGGAGAGGCAGGGAAAGAGCTCATCTAGTAAAGAGGTTGGGCTGTCTAATGAATATACAAGATGTATGTATCAGGAGTATAAACAAAACCTTGGAGTAGGCCAGAAAAAAGAAAAGAAAGAAAGAACATAATTTATTCATTATTTGAGTTCATTATTTTAAAGTATTCATTATTTTATAGTAATGGTACATAATACCAGACTGGAGAGAATAGAGTGCAATCATTCATTGTGTAAACACACTTTAAAGCTCCCTTTCACATCTGTTTTGCACCTGTGCGTGTATAATTTTTTAAGGAATAAGCTATCTTAACATTAAAGATGTTAAAAACATCTTTTTAAACGTCTTTAAAAAAAATGCTGCCTGAACAGCGAAGTTGACTTTGCAGTTGATTGGGAGTCTATGTTGACGTGAGATTGTTTGGAAGGCCCAGGTAAAAACACTTTTGAGCTTTTGGAAAGCAAGAGTGGGATTATAAATGGAATAATGCATTAAAAACATTCCATGGAATTGTGTGCTGTACTGAGTTGTACGATCTCAAGCAACCATCGGTTAAACCAGGCATTCGGGGAAAATCATGTTGTACTCTTGCATGCTATTTAAATTCACTTTGAGAAGGTTTGCTAATAAAACACTGATAATGCATTGAACTGGTAACTTTTCACATGTCTGGTATACACACGTCTTGAATACTTTACATTTTAAAAACCTTTTCTTTGGATTTTGTGTACTAATGTTTATGGAAAATGCATTCATCATGCTGTTTTCCTTCACTTGCCTTTGTGAATCCACTTGCCTAGAAGACCCATATGGAAGGATACAGACCTTCTAAGGAAGTCTTTGGGCCTTCTACGGAATTCTTTGGGCCTTCTAATGAATACTTCTTTACTTTTAAATTATTTTTATTTGTTAGGATGCCTATTCAATGAAAATGGCAATGAATGTATAGAGGAGGCTGGGGGTTCTGATGTCAGTGGGGCAGGGAGTCCACTCTGGGTTTCAGTTAGAACCCGTCAGAACTCTAAAGGAGCTCTCCAAGGTTCTCTCAGCCTCCACTGACGCAGGCTCTGAAAACCCTTTTCTCTAGAAACGCAGCTAGCACCATGCTGTGCATGCACGGCATCACTGCAAAGGAAGCTGTGGCTTCCCACTCAAGGGATGAAGTTATGGCGACACGCTATCCGAGACTCACGCTTTCAGAGAGGGAAAAAGCACATGTGAGGGTGTACATCCATGTAATCCTGTTCCCTATCCATCTCATTTAGATAACATGAAAGTTCACATTGGCAGCAGGACATGAAACTTAATGGCATCAGTAAGCAATTCAGTCAGTGTGGTATAACGGTTAGAATGCTGGACTAGGGCTTGGGAGATCGGGGTTCTAGTCCCCACTCGGCCATGCAGCTCACTGGATGACTTTGGGCCAGTCACTGACTCTCAGCCCAACCTACCTCACAGGTTTGTTGTGAGGATAAAATGTGCGGGTAAAATGAAGGAGGAGGACCATGGAAGCCACCTTGCTTTCCTTGCAAGAGGGAAAATGGTGGGATATAAATGGAATAATAAATCAATCAATAAAGTAAATAAACCTTGGGCTGACTGTGGGCTTTGTGGGGAGCCCAGGGGGCTTACATTGGTGGTAGCAGTGGCAATCCCACCCCTTTCAATTGTCTGGAACTTGAGTAGACATCAGACATATGTGTGTGGGGGGGGGAGTGGCCACCACCACAAAAATATTACCCACTCTCTGACAATGCCACACAAGTTGAGTTGACTTCCACTGCATTGTGTGGGGAAAAATGGCTCCCATGTTTTCGTGGTGGTGACCATTTCCCACCCAGAACGCAGTGGTAGGTGAGTTGTCTTTCAGGGCATTATAGAAAACAAAAATGGCAGCCTGTTGATGCCAGACTGCTTGGAACCCTTGTGAAAAGGAGGGTATTTCAGAAGGCAAGACACAGCTTATCGACTGTCCAGTCCAGTAAGGCAGAGTTTGACACCCCTCTCCACTGAAACCAATAAGAGTTTAAAGTTTCTAAGCCTAGCTGGACTGCACCCTTATTTTCTAAATATAACATTGCACAAAGTAATCTCATCATGTGGGTCTCCTATTGAAAACAGACACAAGATGTGCCTCTTTGCTCATTCTACTTCAACATTTATTCTCCAAATAAAAGTGATTCTCCACGTTAAAAGCGATTCAACATCAAATGGGGCCTAATGACTTGCCAAATTGTATTTCAATCAAAGCCATTGTTTAGGTTATAAGAAGTCTTCTCAGCCAGTGCATTTGAAAGCAATTAGCAGTTTCTTTTAATCTATGTAATTTTTTTTTTTTTAGTTGGAAAGCCAATTATTTAATTGAAAATTTATATGAGGGGTTGGGAGGGAGGCGGGAAATTACTCCCAGGCTTGGAGTCTTTTATTTCACAGAGCTGGCTTCGGAAACTTTTAAAGGTGTTCATGTTATGGTGGTCAGGACTGCTTGTAGTGGGGAAACACAACCTTTATTAACAGTGACGTTAGGTGGTTCCACAAGAATAGATATAGACAACTTAATTTCATGCGCTTTATCTGGTCACATTTTACCCACAGCGCAGGTAAACATTGTGTGAGTTAATTGCTTCAACTTGCCTCCTTGGGTTGAAAAAGACAAAATCAGAAAATATGGAATACCATTGGCTTAGTGTGAAGTTTTAGGGAATGTCCAAGGGTGCTATCCTATATATGTTTGGACAGAAAAAAGTCCTACACCTTCCAGCATTCTCTTCATTCATGTTTTTGTTGTTATTTTTTAAAAGTGGGTCCTGGGATTTCTTATTGATGATTGCAAAATTGTTTAGGGTGTGTTTAGGGTCCATATGCAAATCATTTTATATTATGTACAAAATTGTGTTTTTATTTTTGTAAACCGCTCAGAGAGCTTTGGCTATCGGGCAGCATAGAAATGCAATAAATGACATGTAAATGAAATAAAGGAAAATGAAATTATGATCTTGTTGACAATATTGATGTAATATAGAAGTCCAATATTGTGGGGGAAGGAAAGTGTGGGTGCAAAAACTGGCATTCCAGTGGAATGTTTAGGACTTCCTGCAACCTTCGTTTGTAAGAACATGGGTCCACCTTTAGAACAGAGTATTCATACTGAAATTGCAGAGGAAGCCACTATGGATCCATCTATCACTCAAGGGAAGCCCTATGTGTCACCTGTTCATGCCAGAACCTGAAGTCCTCGATGGCATATTTCCTAGGGATGCCACATACATATGTATACAGGGATGGATCCGGGCTTCATAGAATCATAGAATAGTAGGGTTGGAAGGGGCCTACAAGGCCATCGAGTCCAACCCCCTGCTCAATGCAGGAATCCAAGTCAGAGCATCCCTGACAGATGGCTGTCCGGCCTCATCTTGAACGCCACCAGTGTGGGAGAGCCCACCACCTCCCCAGGTAATTGGTTCCATTGTCGTATTACTCTAACAGTCAGGAAGTTTTTCCTGATGTTCAACCGGAATCTGGCTTCCTGTAACTTGAGCCCATTATTCCGTGTCCTCCACTCTGGGATGATCAAGAAGAGATCCTGGCCTTCCTCTCTGTGACAACCTTTCAAGGACTTGAACAGCCCTATCATATCTCCCCTCAGTCTTCTCTTCTCAAGGCTAAACATGCCCATTTCTTTCAGTCTCTCTTCATGGGGCTTTGTTTCCAGTCCCCTGATCATCTTTGTTGCCCTCCTCTGAACCCTCTCCAGTTTGTCTGCATCCTTCTTAAAGTGTGGTGCCCAGAACTGGACACAGTACTCCAGATGAGGCCTAACCAGTGCTGAGTAGAGGGGAACTAGTACTTCCTGGGATTTGGAAGCTATGCTTCTATTAATGCAGCCCAAAATAGCATTTGCCTTTTTTGCAGCCACATCACATGGTTGGCTCATATTCAGCTTGTGATCAACATCAATTCCAATATCCTTCTCGCTTGTAGTGTGGTTGAGCCAAGTATCCCCCATCTTGTAACTGTGCATTTGGTTTCTTTTTCCTAGGTGCAGAACTTGGCATTTATCCCTATTCAATGTCATTCTGTTGTTTTCTACCCAGCGCTCCAGTCTATTCAGATCACTTTGAATTTTGTTTCTGTCTTCCAAAGTATTAGCTATCCCACCCAATGTTGTGTCATCTGCAAATTTGATCAGCATTCCCTGCACCCCCTCCTCCAAGTCATTAATACAAAAGTTGAAGAGCACTGGGCCCAGGACTGAGCCCTGCGGTACCCCACTCGTTACCTCTCCCCAGCTTGAGAAGGTCCCATTGAGAAGCACTCTTTGAGTCCGATTCTGTAGCCAACTGTGGATCCACCGGATCGCTGTTTCATCTAGCCCACTTTGAGCTAGTTTGCTCATCAGGATATCATGGGGCACTTTGTCGAAAGCTTTGCTGAAGTCGAGGTAAGGCTCTCTGTAATATGCTGCCCCCCATGTTTGTCCCTCACAACCTCAGACACAGATTTACTTGATAGCCTTAGTGGGCAGAAGGGAAGCGATACTTTAAAATTTCCCACAATGCCACACAGAGTGCCTGATGTAATGTCACTCTGGAACACTGTGGGAAATGTAAAATGTCAGCTTCTCAGACCTTACCACTTGGTCCGTGTGTGTGTGTGTGGGGGGGTCAGGGCAGGTGTCAGCACCATTGGACCATGCTGGGTCCTGGGCTCAGGAAGTTACTGGGTGGTGTCTGGTGCTCACAGTGGGGCATGGCTCAGTGGTAGAGCACCTACTTTGCATGAAGAAGGACCCCAGTTTGATCCCTGACACCTCCAGGTATGGCTGGGAGAAGGGATGTATAAGAAATTTGTTTCAGTTCCAGGAGTTCTCCAGTTTGCACCTTCCAGACTGAACACAGACTTGGATGCAATCTGCAGTTCAAAGTCAGTACATTACCAAGTTTGCAATGTGATCCACAGACAAAAAATAAATGCATCTGATGGCATGTGTACATTTGGAAAAAATGTGCATGAAAAAAGGTGTACTTTTGAAAAATGCATGCACATACGCTTTAATCAATGGGAGAAAAAAATGTACATTTCAAAGACGCACGCAATTGATGTGTACGTTTCGAAAAATAACACATGAAAACATGCACTGAAAAATACGCATGAAATACAAAAAGCTTGCAATCTGATACAGACTTGAGTTGGAACAAGCTTAAAGATGGAATTCAGAGAATTTTGGCCAGCTCAAATTTTGCCAATTTGCACATCCCGAGCTGGGAGGAAAGAAACACACACACCTGCCTTAAACTAGGAATGTATGGATTTTGTAAAACCTGTTCCATCTGTGTTTCATGGATTGTCAGGTTCCTTTTGTTCTGTCATCTGCTCATTGATGGAATTGGATTTTTCCCAATTTCCTAAATTTGCACAAATCTACATTTATGCAAATTAACATGAACAAAAATGCACAAATCTCCCCAAATGTGCAAATCTCCCCCAAATGTGCAAATCCCCCTCCAAAATGAGCATTTTTTTGGGGGGAAATGCACGTTTTCAGCTGGGTTTTTTTACCTATTTCTCTAAATTTGTATAAAACTCCAGAAAGTTAAAAAGAAAAATAAAAAAAAGGATGGTGAGCAACTCCGTGGAATCTGTGAGACTCAGGAAAGGGAGGTCCCATGCAGAATGCACAGGTCAGATTCATAGAAATCCAAACTCATTTGATTTCTTTGGAGATTTCTCTGCCATCCCTACCTTATACCCTTTAGAATCCGGCCCCCCGGAGTCCGTGGTGGAACGGACTGCTCCCCACGGCCACCCCATTCTGGGTCCGTCCACTGCCGTCTGCAGCCATCCACTGCCAAGCTGCGGATGCAAATGGTGTCCAGCGTAGCAGATGCCATTTGCGTCCCTGCCCTTGGCCGTGATAGACTACGTAAATATTTACGTAGCCTATCACGGCAAACAGCAGGGACACAAATGGCATAGCAGATGCCATTTGCGTCCCTGCTCTTTTCATGATTGGCTACGTAAATTTGCATGGCAGTGGATGGAAGTCCGGCTGCGGACGGGCCTGGTTTGCGGCTCCACAGACTTGGCACAGAACAGAGCCAGCCGGGAAGGATTCCGAGGGGAGGGACGGATCGCCTCCCCCCCCTCCAGCAGATGCCCTGGACCGGACGGGTGAGTGAGGTTCGTACATAGGGAGCCTCTGGCAGGCGGTATGGTAAATAATGAGCTAGATGGGCCAATGCTATAAGCTTCCTGTGTGCACAGATGTACATGTGTGTGGCAAGTCTGCTCAATTTGTAACCCACCAAGCCATCCGCCACCCATGTATCCTGGCCCACCAGGGGCTTGCTCAGTTTCACTGCCTGCCTGGCTCAGACGGCAAAACCAGGGCAGCAATCAAACACCTTACAGGCTGCAACACACAACCGCACAGCTGCCTTCAGTTTGGCAAGGTCACATGTTATAGGGAGGGCCCCATAGAAGGCCCCAGGTTCAATCCCCGGCATCTCCAGGTAGGGCCAGAAAAAAAATGTGTCTGAAACCCCGGAGAGCCGCTGCTGCCCGTCAGTGCTGACAATACTGGCAGGACTAATAGTGTAACCGAGTACAAGGCAGCCTCCAATGTTCCTACGCGAGCCTAATATAGATGGTACAGCCACACAAATGGGACAACCTAAAATCCAAAAGGACAGACGCGTTGCCAATGTAAGTCCATTGCTCTGGGCCAGGAACCTGGGTAGAATTCCTCCAGCAATTCTGGCACATTGCTAGCAGTGCAACCCTCTATATGTCTACTGGGAAGTAAGCTCCATCAAGTTCAATGGGGCTTACCTCTAGGCAAGGGTGTATAGGATGGAAGCCTAAGTCTGATCTCTGACGTGTTAAAAAAAAAAATTGCTCTTTGATAGAAACCATTCATTATTATCTTTCTGAAAATTAAAAAGAAAATCCATGAGAGAACCAGGAGATTTCTCCAGGACATTCATGATGCAAACAAATATTTAAAGCCATTTCAAGGAATATCAACAACACTTAACCCTTGTTAACATCTAAGCGGATAGGATAATGCCACACACCACTTACTTATACAATTGGTGTCAAAATGATGCAATACGCAAAATATCATTTTAAATTATGATTAAGGCCTTCGAGGGTGCCCATGTTCACACTAAACCCACTTATCTTAAATATTGTAATTTCCGTCATGGGCAAGGGCCGTAAGAGTGGGGAAGAGAAAGGCGGTAAGAGAATACAATGCAGCCAAGTCTAATTGATAGATATCTGTGATAGGAATGGATGGAAATACTTTGGATACATTAAGGGCAGTCAGATGCTAATAGCATTGAACAAAAGCAAGCTCAAACAAAAGCAAACTCCAGCTACGTTTATTGAATGACTACAAATGTACCAGTGACAGGAGGATTAAAAAACATTACTTACCATGGACTACTGATCTGTTTTTTGGACGTCTATCCCAGCCTTATCTCAAAGGCTCAGGGACAGGGACAATAATATCTATAACAATGAGGAAAAACTCACAAATCAGGCTTGCGATCAGCCACTTGCTTGACATATTACAAGCATGAGTGCTACAGGGTTGCCACACAGTATGTTCTCTTTGACTAGGGAAGTTCTAAAGCAGGACTGGGGAACTGTTTTTCTATCAAGGCCTCATTTCTTCAGGGGTAATATATTGGGGGCAGCATGTTGGTGGTGGGTGGGGTTGGAGGCTAAAGTGGGTAGAGGCACCCCTTCTCTCCCTCTCTCCCCCCACCCCTCTAGGCGTAATTAGGAAAGGAATTGACAATAAAACTGCCAAAACCATATTGCCCTTATAAAAATTGATGGTGCGACCACATACTGTGTACAGTTCTGGTCACCACACAGAAAAAAGGGATACTGTAGAGTCGGAAAAAGTGCAGAAAAGGGATCAAGGGGTTGGAGCAACCCCCCTGTAAGGAAAGGTTACAACATCTGGGATTTTTTAGCTTAGAAAAAGGGCAAGTAAGGGGAGATATGATTGAGGTGTACAAAATTATACAAAGTGTGGAGAATGAGAATAAGGAAACATTTTTCTCCCTCTCTCATCATACTAGAATCCAGGGTCATCCTATGAAGCTGGCTGGTGGGAGATTTAGGACAGATAAAAGGAAGGACTTCTTCACACAACACATAGTTAAACGAATTCATTTCCACAACATGTACTGATGGCCAGCAATTTGGATGGCTTTAAAAGGGGACTGGACAAATTCATAGAGGATAAGGCTATCAATGGATACTAGTCCTGATGGCTCTATGCTGCCTCCAGGATCTGAGGCACTATGCCTATGTACACCAGTTAGTGGGGAACATGGGTGGGAGGGTGCTGCTACACTCATGTCCTGCTTGTGAGTTTCCCGTGGGCAGCTAGCTGGCCACTGTGTGAACAGAATGCTGGACTGGATGGACCCTTGGTCTGATCCAGCAGGGCTCTTCTTACGTTCTATCTCTCGCTTCCTCTTTGGCCCTCTCCACCTAGCAGACTCCTGGGGGAAGGACAAATTGCTCTGGCCAGACATCTGAACTGCCTGCTAGCAGAGGGCTTTGAAATCAGGCCGAGGGCCAGGTGAAATTGGACAGAAGGCCACATGTGGCTGGCGGGCCGTAGGTCGCCAACCCCTGTAAAGGCATGGAAACAGCAGCATCTAAGGTGCCGTGCTCCTTACCAGACTTCCAATATCATGTTTCAAAACAAACTCAGAGGATTTCCTGTATTTATTTGTATTCCACTTGTCCTTTTGTTGTTCAGTCGTTCAGTCGTGTCCGACTCTTCGTGACCCCATGGACCATAGTACGCCAGGCCTTCCTGTCCTGCGCACTCTCCCGGAGCATGCTCAAGTTCATATTCATTGCATTGGTGATGCTATCTAGCCATGTCCTTACCCAAAGACAAACCCAGTGGGTCTCAGACGTTAAATTCCATAAGAACATAATACAGGTAAATACACGTTCGGAAATAGAAATCAACACAAACCATAACAAAATAAGTCATGACCATTCCATTCCACAGCAGCAAGGACAACAGACTGCCATGATTAATCAACCGCACCACGAACTATAAGGTTAAAATCTAAACGTGGAAGCTGATCAAGTGAAGGCTTGATCAGCTTGATTTGGCCAACCTCTACACAGACAGAATGTCATGGTATGATGACCCATCCTTGGGAAGAGCACTGAAAAGGATCTACCAAGTTTCATTGGACCAAACATGAAGACAGAGGTTCGCATAAAACTTGCATATGCTAATTTATGTGTGTCAATGCAAGTTTAGAAATCATTACTGTAATTTCAACAGAAAGACAATAAATTTCACTGTAGCTGGGAAGACGGTGACCATTTTTCCTTCACCTTTTGATGCTCTGGTGCTAACCATTGATGGGCAACTTCAAGGCCCCTGTTCTCCCTTCTTATGATTCTTTATCTTTAAACTGGGACTGGACAGCCCTTCAGAGAGAGAAGGGGTAGGGAACATGTGGCCCTCCAGATGTTGTTGGGCAGCAACTCCTATCAGTCTTAGCAAGCATAGCCAGTGGGAATTGCAGTCCAAAAACCTCTGGAGGGCCACACGTTTCTCATCCCTAACATAGAGGATGCCTGCAGATAGATAACTGTGAAGGTTTGAGGCCTACACAGGCAATGGGGGAAAAAGGTCATGCTTAGAGGCTCAGAGTTTTCTGTTGGGAGTGGGTAACCCTGAGTGGAGTAGTTTCAGTTCTCCAGATAAGTTTCATTTCTTCAGGCTCAAAGCAGTACTTTTGGTTTTGAGGGAGGAGCATATATAAAGAGAGCAAGAAAGCCAGTAAGAATCAGAAAAAACAGGCTAAAGCCAGAGCCAGAGCAAGAGGGAGTCAGGAAGCACGGCCTGATGTGAGAGCAGAGTCAGAAGACCAGAACAGGAAGGAGCAGCCTAGAAAAGTCAAAGGACAGCTAGGGTAAAGGAACTTGCATTTTGAAAATTTTATTTTCTTTTAATGCCTTTTGTATCACTCAGCTCTAATGTGTAAATACCTTTAGTTGTAATTTGTTTGCTTTAAATCTACTGTTGTGGTTAAACCCTGCATCTAGAGTGTCAGTCACCCCACATCTACAGCCTAAATAAACCCCACGTTACTGGGAAGAGGAAGTTTAAAAGAAGGAAGGCGGGACTCTTAAGGAGGCAAGAGATCCTTCAGGAGTTGCTCATGGGGGTCCAGGTCATAAGTGGAACCTTGACAAGGATCTTCCTCTGTAAAGTAGGACACATGGGCATCCTGTTGTCAATAGCATCTGGAGGAAGGCCTTGGACATGGAATGGAGCATTTTTGCAGCAGCAAACTGAAGGAAGCAGGGAAATGCATTATCCCCTCCACCCCCCAAAAGACAAAAGAGGATACCAATGTGCGTAAAATTTGCACATGCTAGTTTTTATGTATAGATGCAAAGTTAGAAATAATTACTATAATTTAAATAGAAATGCAGTATATCCCACTGTAGTGTGGAAAACCATGACCATGGATCCTGCTGTCATGTTCCTTTGGCCTCCTCCTTCCTCATGCACACACAGAAGAAGAGAGACTTCAGTCTCACATCTTTAGTTCACTATCAACAGGTTCATTACAGATGCAAATTCCCAAAGACTCTCAGACTACAAAGGAATAACAGCAGGGAATCCAAATGGGAGCTACGATGTTGCTAGCAGTTTGATCAGGGACTTGCTGGCTAGAATAACTTAGGGAGGGAAGCCCCTCCCATCCAGTGATGCTCCCCTATGTCGACCCTCACGCATCGCCAACCGGGTCGACTGCCTGAGCTCCACCTCTAACTTTTCCCTCTTCGCTCTGCACTGTAGTCTAGCCTCTCTCAGGTCACGCCCCACACTCTCCTCCTCCTCCTCCTGGATTCTCATGGAGGAGCGGGAGTGGGCTTCAGGCCCAGCCATCTGGGTGCTAGTATCCTAAGAAGTATGCCTCTCCATATCTGAACTGGCTGAGGAAGATGCTTCCCCCGGTTCTGGCAGTTCCCCTTCTGAATCTGAACTGCTATCTCCATATGCTCAGAATCAATCCTGACACCTGCATGGCTGGCAGCTCAATCTACTGTGCAGCTGCTAACTGTTGATGGGTAATCGTTCTTATGGTTATTTTAAAACTGTAATTGGACAGGATAGTCCTTCAAATAAAGGACTGTCCTTTGTAAAAGAGGACGCATGGGCATTACACGAGGCTCTGTTTAAGGTCAGCATCAGCCAGGCAAGTTCATATGAAGGTAGGTAGTTCTTAAGGTATCCTGGTTCTAGGCCATTAAGAACCAGCTTGAAAGATTGTTCTTGCATATAGTTCATTCCCTCTTGCTTGGTTTCTGGATGATAAATTGAGGAGATAGCAAAGGAGATCCAAAACCGTACCATAAATGGAAATCAACACTGGGGGAAAATACTTTTAAAAGATTTCAGAGTGCATCTTCAACTGTAGGTATTATGGTGCTATCCTATAATGATGATGATGATGATGATATACCGCTGACTTTCATTGACAACATGGCCATAGGACAAGGCTAATTATTGCTGGCACCAGAAACAGCTTGTGGCTTTATATTACATTGAGGTAAATTACACTGGAATTAGAGTGGATTACTTTTATCAAATAGGGAATAAGCTGTTAATTAACTCCCTGCTGTAGCAATCTCTTTCAGAGCTTGCAACTGTTATTAGCTCTAGATTAAACTGTTGAATTAATTTCCCACTTACTTACTATTTCAAGCGTTTTTTTTTTAATTTACCTGGCAGCAGCTTTAATGGGAAATTGTATTAGCAAGCATAAATTGTTGTTGTTTCCCCCCCTCCCCCTTTTCCTTTCAGTTTGGGAGGGTAAACAGTTTGTGATAATGTTTATGAAGTCATTTTGTTTGATATATATATATATATATTTGCACTTTTAATTAGCACTTGGTTGTTGGAGTATTAGGTCTGAGACTACATTATGGTTTTCGGAGAAAAAACACACACAGGTAATCCTCACATTTAGAATGGTTTGCAAATAGAAAAGGGATGTTGATGAAGCATTGGCTGGTGTTGGGGTGGGCTATATTGGGAAAGAAATACGAGATCGCAATTTCTTGTTCAAATTTTAAAGTAGACCTAAGGAGCCTGAAAGCCAAAGATCTGTTTAAGTGAGGGGTGCAGGACTAGAATGCAAGCCGGGAGATCTTTTCCGAAACAGAATTTAACCCTTGAGCTGAAAAAGATTTAACACCCCTGGTTTACAGTGCCAGACTAAGACTCAATTCAAATCGGCCAAGAAACCCACTTTGAAATGGAATTTGGCCTTCGGGCTGATAAGAGTTTCAATCAACATGCCCCATTTAAAACAATACATGATCATTCAGCCATATAAACTCTACTCAAGGATAGCCCTACCGTGAGGTAAAGGGGACAGGTGTCTCAAGGCCAGCCCTACCATGAGGTAAAGTGGGGCAGCTGTCTCGGGCAGCTGATCCTTGGTGGTGAGGGGGGCAGAGGAAGTGGTTCTCCAACCATTCCTCTTGAGTGCCTTGAGGACAGAGCTGTGTGCATGAAACAACTTGTCCTGAGCCCCCTAAACTACCCTGCTACCACTAGTTATGGAGAAATACACTGTCCCATTGCTAGTGTTGAATACAGATGTGAAGGCCCCCTGGAAGGGGGCACAGAAAAAATGGGGGAAAAACAAATGGGGGAGGAATCCCCTCTACTTTCCCCACAAATCTGTGGGAAAAAACAGGAAAAATCTCCCCCCACCCCCGGCTTCAGGATTTCCCTTTTTTTTCTGTCCCCCGCCCCCAGGCCTTCATATTTCTAGCATCAAAGTAAGATCCAGCAGCTGTCAGTGGACTACCACATACTTTGCCTCAGATAGCCAAATGTCTTGTGCCAGCCCTGACTCTACTTCTTTAGTCTTCCTGAGCCGGGACTGGGCACTGACAAGTACCTGGTGCGGTCTGGAAAACAGCATGGGTCCCCCATTGTTGGCAGCCTTTAGTAGCCAAGAGAAAAATGGTAGTCACTTCCCCACATCCCTGCTTACCTGTTTTGGCCACTGCAGAGCCGATGAACTCTACGTGCCTTGGCTGAGCAGTAGCCAAAGAAGTCCTTGCCTCCCTTTCCCACAGCAAAGGGAGGCACCAAGTTTGCCTATCTGTGGCCACCACTCATCTGAGCTGCATGGTGGCCAAGGAAGCTTCCTGCCACCCTTTCTTGCTCTGGAGCACGAAAATGTGGCAAAGGTGCTCACTGGCTTGTCCCCAAGCTACCAAGGGGGTCTGATTACCTTGGCAATGTAGTTCAGAATTCCTCACAAACCTCGACATCAGGGATGTCGGAGGAATCCGTCTGGTGCCTGGAGCTCCCTGAGCTTTCATCAGCTTGGTTCCCCAGACTCCGGCTCATTTCCTGCAAGCTGGCCTGACTCGACCGGCATCGTGTCGGTCCAAATTGCGGATTTCCTGTTTTTTCGTAAACAGAAAGTTGCACAAACTGCAACCGCAGTTTGCGTGATTTGTGACAATTCCAGCCGCAATTTGTGAAAATTCCAGCCGCAATTTGTGAAAATTCCAGCCTTAATTTGCTTAATTTGTGCCAACTGTGGCTGTAATTTGCATAGTTGGTGCAAATTACAGCCACAATTTGTGTAAATTATGCAAATTGTGGCTACAAAATGTGCAACTTTCTAGTTATGAAAAAAGGCCAAAAAACTAGTTCCTGGATTTTGGGAAAAACTGCAGCTCAGGCGGGAATCTGTTGGGCCAAAATAGGGCTGGATTTGCAAACCATGGACATCGCTACTGGGTATGGGGGAGAGGGGCGGTGATCATACTACAGTGGCAGGATGATCTCCATTCACTACTGCAATGCCAATGCTTTAGGACAGGTGGTGGCATAGGATTGGCTTTCTGAGATTCCCAGAAGCTTCTAGGTTGTAGTGCTGATGTCTTGGCTTGAACAGCCTGCAGATCCTGTTTTTGACCATTGGCCCCAGTGATGTAAGAAAGTAACAGGCAATCAATGCCTGGTTTTCTGGTCCAAGCCCCATGGTTCTTGGCATCTGTGGCTCCTCGCTTGTCAACTCTTCCAACATTTTGCTAAGAGCCAGGAATCATTCACAAGCCTGCTTAATAAATGAATCACTGAGACATCCCCTGCAGGTGACAGAGATGGACAACCTTAATATAACTCCAAGAAAGGACTGGGTACAGCAGGGATTTTAGTACTGGATGGTTACTTTTCATCAAATTTTGAAATATTTATTACAGGCATAATACCTTTGATTATAATCTCTTTAATGTCTTCTAAAATATTTAGATCCCAGCAATTTTTCAACTGTTTTGGGTTCAAATTTAAAACATTTCTTTTTGTAGCTTTTTCAGTGTATTGCTTGGTTATTAAATTCAACACACTGGGCTGGATCCAGACTAAGTTGGTTGCTCTTAGTTGCCATTGAAATCAGTGCATCAGTTCCTTTAGCTGCCTTGAGTGCCATTTTCTTGATAGAAAGGTGGGTACAAATCAAATCAATAAATATGCAAGTCATGATGACTAACTTTAAGCACTGATTTCAAATGAAGCCAAGTACAATTAAGAGATTAGCTAACCTTTTCTGTACAAACATGCTACCTTCGACCTGCTGGTCTGTCTGTCTTTCTTTCTTTCTTTCTTTCTTTCTTTCTTTCTTTCTTTCTTTCATTCATTCATTTCTATACCGCCCAATAGCTGAAGCTCTCTGGGCGGTTCACAAAAATTAAAACCAAACAACACACAATAAAACAATTTAAAATATATAAAACATTAAAACCACAATACAACAATACAACCACAATAAAACCTAGCAGCAGTGCAGGAGTTTAAAATACAGATTTAAAACAGCAAAGCTAAAAATTTAGAAAGCTAAAATGCTAAAATGCCTGGGAAAATAAAAAGGTCTTCACCTGGCGCCGAAAGGAATACAATGTAGGTGCCAGGCGAACCTCACTAGGGAGCTCATTCCAGAGCTCTTTTCACAAGCCTCAGGAATAGGGATGTATGAACATTTTATCTGCTCTCACAAAAAAAGTCAAGCATGCCCTGTTCGCAAGGTCGAATGTGAGAACGAGGAGAACACATTTGCTGAAAATGTTTGCAAATTCTCGAACGTGTGCTCGCAGTTGAAAATTGTGCAAATTTCAGAGAAACAGGCATTCAAAATCACACTTTTTTAAAAAAAAATGCACAATTTCACACTTTCATCTATGCAGGAAAGTCACACAACTTTGAAAAGTACTCAGATGTTTGCACAATTTTCCCATTCGATTTTGTGCAATGTTCCCATTAGCAGACATGGAATAATGCTTGCAGAAATTGAAGGAGAGGGGGGCATTAAGTTGCTGTTCAGATAATTTGGGTGAATGCAAACATAGTTTGTTTGCCCATCCCTACTCAGGAAAGTACCTAACTAGTCAAGATAACCAGAGGATCTGACACAGCATGCAATTACCTGCCTCTATACACACACAGTTCAGCTTTGGAGCAGAGAGACCCACTAGCTTGGAGAAAAGGGGCTGCAAATGGATACAGATATTAACGCTTTGATTCTGTAGTTTTGGAGAACACAAATTGTTCAAATATGATGTAGATATTCAGATCCAGACCAGTGTAGTGTTTAGAGAGTCGAACTAGGACTGGAGAGACCCTGGTTCAAATCCCCACTCAGCCAAGAAGTTCACTGAGGGATCCTCATTCATTCATTAATTCATTAATTATATTTATTTATATCCCGCCTTTTTCCCAATACTAGGACTCAAGGTGGCCTTACAACGTTAAAACTGCTACAATTAAAACCTATAAATAGAAATATAAATACAACTGTACAAAAGTTAAAAATATAATTAAATCATCAATATTAAAATTGTAAAAATATTAAAACGTTAAAAGACAACCAGAACAACAAAAATGGTATCCATACATCACATTTTCACAGGTCCAGACTAGTTATCCCCAAAGGCCTGCTGGAACAAAAAAGTTTTTGCATGATGCCTACGAAAATATATCAAGGAGGGTGCCACTCTTGCCTCCCTGGGAAGGGAGTTCCAGAGCCTTGGGGCAGCCACCAAGAAGGCCCTCTCCCACATTCCCACCAGGCATGCCTGTGATGATGGCAGGATGGCGAGAAGGGCTCCCCCTGAAGATCTCAGGGCATGAGTAGGCTCATAAGGGAGAATACAGTCTTTCAGATAACCTGGACCCAAGCCGTATAGGGCTTTATAGGATATAACCAGCACTTTGAATTGTGCCCGGAAACAGACTGGGAGCCAGTGAAGCTGTTTTAACAGGGGAGTTGTATGCTCCCTGTAACCAGCCCCAGTCCTTGAACCAATTACTGTCTCTTACCTGACAGGGTAACCCACCTGACAGGGTTATTGTGATGATAATTGTGTGTGTGTGTGTGTGTGGGGGAGAGCCATTTACTTCAAAGAGTACATGAATAGATATGGCAGTGTTCATCCTCTCTAGATGTGGTCACACCTGGTGTATTTATTTATTATTTATGTATTAGTAATATTTATATAATGCTCAGTATAATAAAATATCTAAGCAGTTCCCACATAAATATTAAAAATCACATTTCAGGACACTATGAAAAACAATTTCAACTGCAGTAACAACACGGATCACATTTAAAATACACTGTGCACACGCCGAAGCTGTTAAAAAGCACTCCTAGCAACGTGAGGGCTCGAAGGAGGGCAAAAGTGCACACACAAACCCTGCTGCCAGTGTTCTCCATGCACTGCCCCTACCCTGCCCATTCTTGACTTTGCCACACTGAGCGGCCAGTTCCGAAGGGGGAGCCTAGTCAAGTTCGCCTGAACGCAAGTAGAACTCTCCACACGGTCGGGAACCCAGATAAGGCAAGATAACTTGAGTAAAGGCCCCTTTGGCCAGATATTGCTGCTCAATGTGGCAAGTTCGTGAACAAAGAAGACACCCTAACCCTGCAACCCCTTTTAACCTTCATGTGTGCAACCTCAGTGCCTGCACAGGACTCAGGAGGACATCCATGGTTGTATCCAGTAGGGTTGTCCCACCAATGGGAAGGAACCACCGGCAGAACAGATGTCCCCCAGCCCTCTATCTGCTCTGGAGGGGTGGGGGAAGGATGGGAGAAGCAGCGATACTCAAGTTTGCTGAGAACTCCACTTCATAGCTTGGTTCATTTGGCTCCCATTCTTGTTGGTGACCTGTTTTTCTTTCTGGCTGAATGGAAAAAGTGCACATTTTGAAAGGGAAAAGAGCACATTTTGGTGTGCATTTTTCAAAACTGTGGACTTTCCTCCCATCGACTAAGGCATGAAAATTTTCCCCAGTGTTGGGGGGGGGGGAATGGGCATTTTAAACTGCAAACGCAATCACAGGTTTGGGAATTTGCAAACTTTTTTTTCAAAAAAATATGCTCCCATCTGCAGTTGGGAATGTGAGCAAGTCAGATTCAAATGATTTGCAAACTGAAACAAAATTCTCTTACATCCCTAGTTGGGGGACCTTCTGGGGCATGTGTGGGGCTGCATGGGGAAGTAAGGATGGGGAAGTCCCGGTGCACAAATAGAAGTCTAGTGTTATGTGAGTGAACTTCTGCTCCCATGAGGGTTGGATCCATCTCTTAAGCTGCATAACTGGTCTTCTGGAGGGGGCAACCCCCATCTAAATCTAGTTGAAACCTCCACCCAGAGTAGTCAGTTTTCTTATCCACAATACCACAGTGTCGTTTGGAATAGAACAACCAATAATGAGAATGAAGCAAGCATAGCAACTCAGAACATCTCTAATGAAAACTTGATTATATATCCATAGAATCATAGAATAGTAGGGTTGGAAGGGCCATAAGACCATCGAGTCCAACCCCCTGCTCAATGCAGGAATCCAAGTCAGAGCATCCTTGACAGTTGGTTGTCCAGCCTCATCTTGAATGCCTCCAATGTGGGAGAGCCCACCACCTCCCTAGGTAATATATACCCCTTTTTATTAGCACTGGAGCTGTTTCCATAGATCACCCTAGAGAGACAAGCCTGGTTACCCACTCTTCCCTTAACTGCAGGGGGAAAGACGTTTACGATGAAATTTATTAAAATACAAACAATATACAAATGTACATTTAAAAAAAAATAAATTGGTGTTGTTTCAATTAATTTTAGTCTGTATTTTAGAAAGATTTAACTATTCATGCAAAGAAGAAGAAAAAAACAGAACTGAAATGTGTACGGAAAGTAGAATGTGCTGACACCCTACACAGCTTTACAGCCTTTTTAATAAAGTAATTTTAAAAATAATAGGTTTAACATAGCTTGAAAAAATAAAGAAAGAAAAGCCCAAAACTAATAGTTTTTCCCTCAAATTGCCCTTTTATTACATGGTTCCAATTAGCAATTTCTCCCCTTTCTCAAAGATACAAATTGCTCTTTTCTTTTCTCTGGAGGAAATTATGAGATGATAGAAATACTAAAAAGTCATCAACCGAATGCCAGACTTAACCTCAATTGAAAGCATACATCTCCATCCGTTCCCAGAATGAATTGTTTGTGTGAACAACACTGTGTATGTTCAACCTCCTGCAAAGTGCATGCACAAGATGTTTCTTGCCTGTGGTTGCACATAACATTCTACCCAAATCCATTAGCTCTCTACACAACGCTTAAGAATTGCAATGCAAACGATACGTGTTTTTAATCTGTGTATGGCCATGCTTGCTTTGAAGTCATTAAGGAAGAGGCTGTGGTATTACTTAAAGCATTTATGCTGTAACATGCAGAAAATTTCAGGTTACAGGTGCACAGATGACTTTACCCAGATGCTATGAGCCTACATCTGGAATCTAAACAATAGATGTGTTCTCGGTTTCTTTGTAGTGCAAATCTCATGAGTCAAGAGGAAAAGCTGAACTCATAAGTAATAGCACCACATGTGTTATGATGAAAGCCTAGCCAAAAGGTTCATGATACCGAAGCGGCCTTTCAAACAACAACAACAACCACCCAAAGGTGCTTGGCTCACAATCATGACCCAAAAATCTGTAGTCTCCGAAATCAGGTATGCATTCATCCCGCTCCAAAGAAGTTCACAGCAGGGATTGGGAATACATATACATCTGTCTGCAACGAATGGGAAATCCCTTGTGCAAGCAAGAGCTGTGGTTATGTTTCGAAGACCCATGGTACACAAGCAACACCTGCATCAGATGCTGTACCCCTTGAATTAAACAGCTGCCACTACATCTGTGGCCACCAACCTGTTTGAAAAGTTTCCGCATAGCAGAAAGTCCACCTTTTGAGTCTAAACAGCACACTTCTGGCTTTGGGCGCAAGAGATCCCAGACTGAATTTCTGCATGAGGCATTGCAGTGGGGGAAAGGGGAGGCAAACCTTTTAGGGAGGGTCATAGCTCGGCAGTCGGGCCCATGTTTTGCACCCAAAAGGTCTCCAATTCAGTCCCTGCTGTTTCCACATAGGCTTGGGGATTTCTGTCTGAAACCCCAGAGAGCCACTACCAGGCAGCGTAGAAAATACTGACCTAGATACCCTACTCAGTATAAGGCAGCTTCTACTGACCCGAAGGCAGCCTTCCCATCCAGATGTTTTGAAATATAACTCCCAGCCAGTGGAGGCTGGTGGCTCTGATTTCACTGGGGCTGTGCATCCATTTGGATTTCCAGTCAGAACCAGCCAGAACTCTAAAGGAGCTACCCAAGGTACTGTACTTGATCCCCAAAATAGGTACCAACCTTGGGTAGCTGCTTTAGAGTTCTGGCTGGGTCTGGCTGAAACCCAGAATGGATTCGCAGCCCCACCGAAATCAGAGCTACTGGCTTCCACTGCTCCCTGTGTTCCTAACCATTGGCCATGCTAGTTATGGCTGATGGGAAATGAAGTCCAAAATATGTGGAAGGCACCAGATTGGGGCAGGCTGCTCTGTGCCCTCTTGCTCCTGTCCAGGGGCGTCACCCCCACCACACATGCACTGCCTTTGCCACCTGTGCTGTACATACCTGTAAACCAGGGGCAGGCAACTTGTGGCCCTCCAGTGTTTCGACCTACAGCTCCCATCAACCCTCACCACTGGCTATGCTGGCTGGGGCTGATGGGAGTTGTAGGCCAAAGCATCTGCAGGGCCACAAGCTGCCCACCCTCACTGGAAACCTACCCTTAACATTAGCAGGGCATGATGGACGTCACAACAGATAAAATAGCTACGCTAGCAGCCATCCCTTAATCTTCAAGGATCTGCCCAGCACCTACTGTAGAACAGCCTAGTTCAATTAAGTCTGTTATCTACTCCTACACTCCATGGTAAGACCGTCACTTTGTGGCTTCCACATCAAGCACAGCAACTTCTTCCGTCTCTCCCCCTCCCCCCTCACACGTTTGACGAAGAGTTCTGGAGAATATGAAAGTTCGCTTGCTTTTCTGACATTTTGGTTGATCCTAAGAAAGGTATTTCCAAATTTTGGATTTTTTTTTTTCTAATGGAACAACACAGCTTCATGTTTGACTGTGTGTGTTTTAAATTAGTACATTAATGTATTGTATAAATAAATACTTCCTTTTATTCATCTCCAGCTGACTGTCAAATCAGTTTTACTGAAGCTTAACTGAAGTGGTGGTAAGTTTGAATAACACAAGGGTAAGAGACAGACATTCTATGCAGCAATATAAAAACACATGCGAAACAAAACAAATTTCAGATAAAATAAGTCACACAAGATATAAATTGGAGTAAACACCTTGTATTTGAAGAGTCTTGAGCTCTGCAAACTTTATGTGGGTTTCATCAGGGAAAAACAAAGTTCTTATATCTGGAACGAAAAACACTGTTAAAGGCATTTATATAGTATGGAACGGGAATACTGTATTTTTATTTATTGTTCTCTCTCTCTCTCTCTCTCTCTCTCTCTCTCAATCTCGCTAGAGCAGGAAGAGGTCGGCTTCTCAGATTTGGAAATTTCTAAAAGACCAACATTTGTTCATTCCAAGGTGGTTATAGACCCTTCCTACCCCTATGGCCCATGGCAGGAGCCCTCACAAATATCACATGATACAGCCCCTCCTGGAGCTGTACCATTTCAGAATGCAGGTGGAGGAAGATTAACTACTGAATGCTTTTCCAAGTCCTTGCAATTGGCTTTACATCTGGGGTACTAGGATCATTTCTCATTGGACACCCTGCCTTAAAGGCCTAGACTGGCTTTTGTTATCATCACTTAGATTTGCAGTACAGTTGTGCACAAAATTCTCACTTCTATTTGTGGGAAGGGAAGCTGGGAAGAGCATTAAACCAAGTTTTTCAAGGGGGAAGAAGAAATTCTCCAAAATGGGAATGTGGCTTTTCATTAGCAGTAGCAGTACAGTAGCACAGCTTGTTTCTTTCTCTGTTTCCCTTCCTTCCTTCCTTGCTCTCGCTCTCTCTCTCTCGCTGTTGCAAGTGGTGACAGCAACAACTCTCTTGGCAGACTGGCCACCATTTTGCATTCTCCATGGTACTCCAGACCTAGCATTGTGTCAGGGCATTGTATGCGTGTCTGGGGCGGGAGTGGAACGGAAGCTGCCACAAAAAATGGCAAATAATATTTTGGGGGAAATTCTGCATGGTGACCTTTTGCTGGGGGGTGGGGGTGGAGAGGCAGAGTTGAGAAAAAGAAAACAATCTCAGAAATGTTCTCAAGAATGCCATCTGAGAAATGTTGGCTCATCTCTAATTTGTACTGAAAAGGAACCAGACTTTTAAACAGGGAAATCTCATCACTTATTTCCATGAGCTCCCAATCTCAATTTTCTTACCTATACAGATCTATTATTCTCCACCCAACTTGTCTTTACTAGTCTTGGATTCAAAACAAAGACATCAAATTAAATGATACTATATTCCAAACATTGCAAAGCAAACAAACTGGGACAGCTAACTGATCCCCAAAACAAACTGCTGTAGTAACATATTGTTTAACCATCGGTCATAACAGAAAACAGTGCAGAAGTAAAATAGATGATATCAACAGGAATCCTTAAAACAAGCGACCACATATATATATGTCCATATAGGTTCACCATTGTTTTCCACTACAAGAGCAAAAAGGGCAACCTTCCCAATAATTGATCTCTCTTGTTTGACTGTACAAGAGCCTGCCTTATTTATTTATTTATTTATTTATTTATTTAAATTTGAGCAGAACTGAAAAGGAGAATGGAACAGAGAAACAAAGTTCACTGTTGCCTTTTGATAAACAGAACACTGAAATAACAAGGAACCGAGAATGTCCTCTGGAACACCCACATTGCAAATAGGATGTCTTTGATTGTAAGGCGCCATCCAAAACAGCATGGACCTTTTAATGCAGCCCTTAAAAAACCCTGAAGCCCACCTTCCAGAAAACACCTCAGATCCTAAGAGATGTTAAGGGTGCAGTCCTGTGCATGTTTAGACAGAAAAAAGTCCTACAGCTCCCAGCATGCCCCAGCCAGCCATGATGGCTGGGGCATGCTGGGAGCTGTATAACTTTTTTATGTCTAAACATGCATAGGATTTGCACCCTAACTTAAGGAAATAAAAGTTGCCATCTCTTCCTCCTGCCTGCAGCTGCTTGCAATCCCCGAAGGGCCTTCTGAACAATCTGGGAGGGTGAGTAGTGTGTGTGGGGGGGGGCAGGTGAGGAGGGGACGGGAAAATTTCCTTCAATGACTTCCTTAAGTTAACATCTCTTAGGATCCAAGCCACCAAACTGTGTAAAAACATGGAAATTGGGAGTGGGATCCTGAGCCCTGTTGTGCATAGTATCTGAAGCTAAGCTTCCAGAGTCAGTGCATGAGGAATACTCACTGTTAGGAACTGCCGCATCCTTTGGTGAGAAGCAGAAAGACCCATTGCCTCTGCTGTGTAGGGTTTGTTGGGTAATGTCCTCAAGACAAAGTTGTCTGCTCTGGATGTCTTTCAGTCTCTAAACCTGCTAGAAACAGAGCCGTAGGGACACCTCCATGCGGCTCCTACGCCAGGAGAGGGGAAGGCATGGCCCTTCAGGTCTTGCTGGACTACAATGCCCATCAGCCCTAGCTAGCATAGCCAATGGTGATGAATGATGGGCATTGTAGTCCAACAATATCCTTCTCCTCACAAGAAGGACATTGCAGTACCTGGTGCGCAACACAAGAGTCACAGCTCACACCTTTAGTAGGGATGTATGTTGCTGGGAAATCCAGTTCTTTTAGCTTGATGGAGTTCTGCGGCATGTATGGCTAGCTCTGCATCTGTGAGCCAAGCTGCGGGCTGATCCCTGAATTCCTTAACTTTTTTGTGCACTGTTTGGCAGAGGCTGTGGGGGAGGGGTTGCAATTTGCAAAGCAATTTGCACCAATTATGCTTGAACTTGGGCAAATTACGGCTGAATTTGAGCATATTGTGGCTGAATGTGCATAAATTACACAAATTGGGGCAAAATTTGCACGAATTGCAGAATGTTAAAAAAAGAGAGCAAAATTCCCAGAAAATCTGTGAACTGGCCTGACTCACTGTGTATTGAGTTCAGCACTGTAGCAGGAACCAAAACCCAGAGGGCCAAGCCTAGGAAAACCGATCAAACTCCACCCCCCGACACAAATGGATTTCTCCAACATGCCTAACCTTTAGAGACATAAGAATTCAAATTAACCCACCAACTACTCAAGACTGTTCACTCCTCTAAAGGCCTCCATGGAGATGACAAAAGGCACAAATCAAGACTATTCAGCACCACCATCACACACAAGGCTCTAAGCCAGAGCACCAGGCAAGGCTCCGGCAGTCATAACGCTTGAACATAATGATGCTGGAACATAATGACTAGATGGGTTTCAATTTTGTTCCAGAATTGAGATCTGAGCATTACATGACGAGCACTTCCTTTCCTGCTTTTCCACTACATAACCTCTAGGTGGCACTCTTGTATAGCAGAATAGCACAAACACACAAGAAGAAATCACACTATCTTTCGCTTCTACAAAATAATAACCACATTTCCCCTGTTCTAAAAAAATAATGGCCAAAAGCGCTCGACAGACACAGAAGCAAAACTGGAGGGTCACATCATCGTCTAAAGAACCCGTAAACACTGGTGAGTAGGGAATGATGAGCACACAATAAGTACTTCATGTAGAAAAACCCTTAGCCAGAGCACCTCCTAATGCCTCTGGGAGTTCACCAAGGTCCTGCCTAGCACTCCCTCTTATAGTGAATTCAGGTTATGAGTGTTGACAGGTCTGCAACCAAAATGGGGCCATTGAGAAACAAGAGAGGTGCATCAGCATACTTGAGGGAACCCAAAGATTTTCAGAAGGACAAAGAGCTTTAAACACACACACACACACCCTAAGGGGACAAAATACAGCCCAAAAAGGGCTGAGGCATGAAGGAATAGCAACTCCGGTTCCGGAGGCGCTGTGATTCCATTCAGGGCTTTAGTTACCACCAGCCAAAACTCTAATGTTAGCATCCAAGGTGCTAAACCCTATCCCCAAAATGGTAGCTCTGGGGCAAATCTATACCCATATATACCCTATATTGAATTTATTTATATTCAGTAGCATATCTATTCTATTGGCAATAGATATTTTCGAATAGAATTTATCCTCAAATTGGGAAAAAAGGGGCAATTCAGCTAAAGAACAAATGAAGCCTGTGGAGGGCTCCTCCCCTCACATCATGACCAGCACCCCACAGGCCCTAAGCATGGCTAGAACAAGATGGCCCCAATGTGGCCTATGATTGGAGCTGAATGGGCACCAGTATTGAGCAGCAACTGAATATAGATCTCCCCCATAAGCATAAGGCCCCTTCAGAAGTTATTCCTCCATGCATTCCAAAGGAGCAGGGCCACATCTGTCACTCCGCTGACTGCACCTTCATACACTGAGTGGGAAGGAAGGGGGGGAGGTTGGTTGGTCTGGCCAAACTCACTCAGAATCCTCCCCACAACAGGGCATCACTGTGCAAAGGTCAGGATGGAGCTGGAAGGGATGGAGATGGGGGGGCTAGTGCGTGCGTCATCGAGGGGGAGGGCTGGCCCCGTGCATGTCCATTTGCCTCTTCACTAGAGATGTGAAGGCTTGAGGAAAAGTAATTAAACCAAGAAAAAAGGAATTTCCTACCAACATTTCCAGGGGAGGAAGGAGGGAAATTAGTATTAGTATTTTCTGCCCTGGCTCCCTTTTTTCTGGGTTTTTCCACCCCCCCCCCCAGACATTCGAACTGAATGCCTAAAGGGGGCTAGAAAGTTTGGTGTTTGCGAGTGGAGAATCGTTTACACTCATGGATCCAGAACCCCTCCTCTCAAGGGAAGCTTCACAGTATTTTGGGGGGTGGGGAACAAAAACAAACCCAAATTACCTCTAGCTGGTCCACATCTGCCTCTTGCACAAGTCAGGTACACCGTAAAATTTCAATGATGCCTTTAAATTTGAATGGTTTCAAGCTGCTGTAAACTCCTGCAGCAATCAAAAATCATCTGCTGTGGGACCAAGGGGTATGTGAACACCACTCCATCACCTGATCTGATGTTAGATTTATTGGAGGGTAAATCATGTCATTTATGCATCAACTCACAGGAGGAAGGAGGGTGGTTGGAAGCAATCCCTGTGCAGTTAATTTAATAATAGACTGAAAATGCCGTAATTACTGTTTCAGGTGCACTGGCTCTTTCTGAGCAGTCATTGGCCCACGTCACCAGCCATAAGCTTTGCTTGTGAGGGGCCTGGGATTAACAAGTGTTTAGTTAAAAACAAAAAAACACCCTTCCAGAATATCTCAAGAAGTCGTTTAATGAGGAACAAAACCCTCTTTCACTGGGTTCTACTGCATTGTAGTTGAAACCCCATCAGTCGCCCACTACCCCATCAGTTGCCCACTTTGCTATACTCATCTCTTTAAAAAATGTAGGGTGCCAACCTACCGGGATTTTAATTGCCGCATTGGGGCAGGGGAGTTAAAAAAGAGGGGGAGAGTCTCATTTGGCCTACATGCAAGGGTGTTGAACCTCTTTCAGTCTGGAGGCAGAGTTCCATTTTAGAGAAGCTCTCAGAGGCCACAGTCCAATTGGCAGGAGTGAAGGCGAATGGGGACAGGCCAAAGGTGAAGGTCCGCGGCCAAAACTACCACAATCTTTTCATTTAAAGCTCTTACTGTGAGTAAACCTTAGTTGAGACATTTTGACATTTTAGAATGGGAGGGAAGGATTTAAACTCCTAAGCACAGGATTCTCTCCAGGCTTGAGTCCTGGCAGCGTTCAGCCCAAGGTGTCAAGGATGCCTCATCTTTCTCTGTCCCTTGGGTCTGACGTCTTCGCTATACCAACAACAGTGTCAGAACAGGTCCTCCATGATCCTTAGTTAACAGCAGATAGGTTCTTAAAAATGAGAATCTGTCTCCACCAGCAGTCATTCCATCTGGCTGCATCAGAAGGAGAGGTGAAACAGAGAGCTCCCGCCGCTGCTGCCGCCGCCGCCATCAGCCTGGCCACGGCCAAATGCCATTTGGCTCCTCCCCCTCCCAGAACTGTCTCCACCAGTACCTATTCCACCTACCTACATCACAGGGAGAGATGAATCATAGAATCATAGGGTTGGAAGGGGCCTACAAGACCATCAAGTCCAACCCCCTGCTCAGTGCAGGAAGCCTGATTCCCAGGCGGTCTCCGATCCAAGTACTAACCAGGGCTGACCCTGCTTAGCTTCCAAGATCAGATGAGATCAGGCACATCCAACCCTTTGCTCAGCAAGGCCCACTCTACCTGTTCACCTGGGACCAACTGCCCTTTGGCTCCTCCCCTCTCAGAACTTTTTCACCAGTAGCTGTTCCACCTGACTACACCATGGGGAGAAGTGAGGCGGCAAGGACCCCTCCATCAGCTCAATTGTGAGGCCATTGCCCTTTGGCTCATTCCCCCCCAGAACTGTCTCCATCAGAAAGCATTCCACTCTGGTTATTATTACAAGGATAGAACATCGTAGGAGACTTGGTACCCAAGTCTTTATTTGAGTTTATTTTCCTCTTCCCTCCCAATCCTTTTCTTTTTCTTTCCTGTCTATGAGATTGTATGCCTTGAGTGCACCAGCAAACAGGCAGTAAATAAATTGCCAATAAAATAAAAAAATAAAAAATGTAAAATCTATCTATCTAATCTATCTATCTAATCTATCTATCTAATCTATCTATCTAATCTATCTATCTAATCTATCCATCATCTGTAGTATATGAACATTATCAGTCACATCTCATCATCTTTTTTTATTCCATCCTTTTGCAACAAAATGAACCCCAACCAACCACCATGTTAAGATTATGTTCTGGCTATATAGGCCATCACTGGGTGGACATTTAATAAACTGGCAGCAACAAACCCTTTGATATTGCAGCACAGCCTCCCACGGAGGGTGTACATCTGAAATGATTCCAGGGTGCTGACTGATTCACATTTGCTGAACAGCTTAGCTGAAATAAGCATAAGTGAAAGAGTGCACATATACATACATGTACATACATCTCTCACACACATTATTTGCAGGCCTGATTTATAGGAAGTGGCAACTCTAACTGCCCGAGGCCTCAGCTTGGTTTTGCCACTTGATCATTTGACTGATTCACTTGAGTGGCCAGAAGAGGACATTTTCTGCCTGATTTCAGCGTACTCTCGTCACCTGCTCCACAATCGGCGAGGCCAAGTTGATTGCACTTGGCTGAGCGGCGAGGGTGTGCAATGCATCACGAAAGAGACCATGGCTGCATATGCGTGCAGAACTATTGAGATGTTAATGATAATGGAATGCGGCCCACTCCTTATTAGGTACGGCCTCTTGACTACGGTATGCACCCTCTGTATCTCGGATGCAATTGTGGCATTTGCTCTCTTAAGGCTGTTTTGGATGGTCACAGTCTGGAAGAACTGAGTGGGGAGGGGCATAACAGCCCTCCCGCCTACTCCCTTGCCCTGACAGAGCCGTTCACTCACTGGTATTCCAAAGAGTATTTTTAAAAAATCAGAATGACAGTAGAAACTCTACAGAGAACAAGTGTTCCATTTCATGAAGCCAGCAAAGCAAATAGGTCCAAATGACTTATGCAAGTGGTGAGAGAGGGTGGGGACAGAATGCTGGGCGGAATGGGAGACTCTGTAGACCATAAATTAATTAATAATATTAACTTTAATAACTAATTAATAAGTATGTCTTGACTTATGCAAGTGGTGAGAGGAGGTGGGGAAAGAATGCTCGGTGGAATGGGAGACTCTATATGCCATCCATTAATTCAGTCTGTCTATCCGTCTTGTCTATTCATTTATCTCTGAGGTCTCTAACGTGGTGCCCATGAATACCAATGTGCCTACAGATACCTCCCTTGGCACCCACCAGGCTCCTTGCCACCCCTGATTTTTATTTTACTTTTTAAGATTATTTTTAAATAAAGAAATAATAACTGGGAGACTGGCAATAACACTTCATTTTGCCTCTGGAGGGGCAAAATGAAGTGTTGCCCCTCCAGACCTATCTTGATTTGGGTTCAAAAGAGAGGTGTTGTGTTTTGGAGCTCTACCTTGGGCAAGTTCT
This sequence comes from Heloderma suspectum, assembly GCF_057233095.1. NCBI lineage: Eukaryota > Metazoa > Chordata > Lepidosauria > Squamata > Helodermatidae > Heloderma > Heloderma suspectum. Next base: position 28,144,769 of record NC_139466.1, read on the forward strand.
TTTAGACTCACCAGTTTGCCTTCAGGGAAATGAGTGTTTTGTGATTGGCCATGCCCACCATTTTATGAATGGATAAGTCTCTCATGACAGCCATTCTGTGAGAGTGTCAATCACATGCCCTCAAAAATCCAAAATGCGCCCACCAGCACATAAAGGCTGGGTACCCTCCATCTGTCCATCCATCCACCTACCTAGCTAAAGTCCAAGAGGAAAGCTTGAAAGAAATGGGTATGTTTAGCATGGAGATAAGAAGACTGAGGGATGACATAGCATTCTGTAAAGAACTGAACAGCTATTACAGAGAAAACGGCAAATACTTGTAACCTCTGGGGCAGGAGAGAACGACTAGATCTAATGGGCTTAGTTATACAAGGGTAGATTTTGGCTGAACATTAGGAACCTCTTGATGGTTAGAGCAGTTCAATATTAGAACCAATTACCAAGAAGGGTGGTGGGTCTCCCTCACTGGAGATCTTCAAGCAGAGACAGGACTGCCCTGTGTTAGGGATGCTCAAGCTCTGAATTTCCTGCATTGAGCAGAGGGTTGGATGAGATTGTTTAAAAGCCGTTTCCAACTCTACAATTCTATCTGTCCAGACATGAAAATAAGTGAATGACCAAAACAAGATAGATGGGTCATAAGGGTTGTAGCCCAACATCATCTAGAGGAGATACAAGGCTGGGAAAGGCTACTCTATAGCAAATATATCCATGTCAGTGAGCTTGTGGCTACCTGGCTACCATGAGAATATTATGATGACAGGCAGATTAGAACCTGATGAGGAGTCTTCCCAGAGGAAAAAAGGAAGAGATATGAAAATGAGCAGAGCTGAAACTGCATAACAGGAAATCCTACCCCCCCCCCCCATAACTAGAACCACCAAACTCCAAAGAAGCTGGTAACCCACCAAAGATCTGAGAAAGGCTGAACTTATAGGCTAGCTGTCCCTGCTTCACCAGTTGCAGCTGGGCCTGCCTCATCAATAGCCACAGCTGGGTCTTCCTCCTCACAAGTAGACTCCTGCTCCTGAGCAGACCCTTGGTCTCAAGTAGACTCTGGGCAAAAGGGTCTTCTGACAGCCAGGTGGGCACTCTGATGACAACTCTGAGCATCCTAACTGATCCATTGCTGTCAAACTTTAGTGAGCCTTGGGCAGGGGGAGGAGAGTCTGAAACCACAGCTGGGCTGGGCATTCCCACCACAGGACCTCTCAGGGATCAAACTCCTCCTCCTCGCCCTCCTCCTCCAAAGAGGTCTCCCCAGGGCTCGGGCTGTGCTGGAGCTTGACAAGGTGTGGCTTACACAGAGGGGCCATAGCACAGTGCTAGAGCACCTGCTTTTTATGCAGAGAGTCCCTGGTTTAATGCCCAGCATCTCCAGTTAGAAGATTCAGGTAGCAAGTAATGAGAAATGATCTCTCTTCCAGAGACCCTGGAAGCCACTGCCAGTTGGAGTAGACAATACTTAGGTGGATAAATCATTTGCTTCAGTAGTAGGGTGGCCACTTATGCATCACCCCAAAAGAGGAGGATGCAGATTTGCATAAAATGTTCGTGCAATATTTTACATGTATGGATAATTAATATATAGCAGCTAATATAATATAAATATAAATACAAGGCTCTCACCAAAGCGGGGAAAACTGTGACCAGGTGACCTGTGTGCCCTGCTCAGTCTGCTGTCCAGGTGCTAATTGCTGATGGGGAATTTCAAAGGGCCCTTTGGGTAGGATCTAACTAAAGCCCTACTTAGAGTAGACCCATTGAAATGAATGGGGCTTAAGTTAGCCATGACTACCTTAAGTCACTGCATTGCAAAGGGTCTACTCTAAGTAGGGCTTTAGCTGGATTCTACCATTCATCTTTAAACTGGATTTGGACTTGGGGATGTACGGACTGTGTAAAATCCGCTCCGTCCGTGTTTCACAGATTGTCAGACACCTTTTTTTCTGTTGTCCGCTCACAAGACGGATAGGTTTTTTTTTTCATCATGCAGAAAAATATGCAAATAATTATGTGAGAGGTTTCGTAACAATTTATATAATGTACCTTAGTACGTGACATTTAGCATATTGTCCCCCATTCCATTAATCTTTTCCTCAGCAGAAACATGTGTATTTTCCTACGAATAAATAGGTGTAAATTTCAGGAAAGTAAAAAAAATAAAGACATCTGAAAGTCCATGGACACTGTGCGGCCTGAGGGGGTCACTCTGCAATGGATTCTGCAGGCTGGATTCTTAGAAATCCAACCTCATTTTGGTCCATCTCAAATTTCTCCAATATCCCTACTTGGACTAGACAGCTCTTCAAATAGAGGCCTGCCCTGGGTAAAGTAGGACACATGGCTACTCTACTCAGAATAAGGCAGATTCATAACTTCCAAGTGTTCAAGGAACCCAGAGACCTCATGAGAAGAAAGAGTAAATTCCCAGGGAGAACAGGACTTGTGCGGTGAGAGGGAGGAGCCCATGGGCAAGAGATGAAGACCTTTCAATATGGCAAAGGCCAATGCAAATCAGCCAGTAGGAGCATCAAGGAGGAAGCAGAACTATCCAGGTCACTACTGAGGCACAGGAGATAAATGTGGCCACTAGAAGCCTCCAAGTAGTCAAATAGTTAAGACACTGGGTACAAAATTACTCTGCTATGCTGCATGTTGACTGCATTCAATTCTAGCAGCTAATTATATCAGGCATGTAGCCATCACCAGTGAGTCCATGGTGCCCAAATGGCTTAGAAGTTGATGCACACACACAGGTTCATACATTATATCCACCCATTTCTCTGTCAGGTCACAGTTTGGGGCAATCCTGCTTGCAGTTCTGGCAGCTGTTGCCAGGGATGTAGCACTGAAGCCCTTCGGATGCTGGTCTGACTTGCTAACAGTTATCCATGCCTTAGTTACATCATGCTTATAGAATCATAGAATCACAGAATAGTAGGGTTGGAAGGGGCCTACAAGGCCATCAAGTCCAACCCCCTGCTCAATGCAGGAATCCAAGTCAGAGCATCCCTGACAGATGGCTGTCCAGCCTCATCTTGAATGCCTTCAGTGTGGGAGAGCCCCCCACCTCCCTAGGTCATTGGTTCCACTGTCGTATTGCTCTAACAGTCAGGACGTTTTTCCTGAAGTTCAGCTGGAATCTGGCTTCCTGTAACTTGAGCCCATTATTCCGTGTCCTGCACTCTGGGATGATCAAGAAGAGATCCTGGCCTTCGTGTCTGTGACAACCTTTCAAGTACTTGAAAAGCACTATCGTATCTCCCCTCAGTCTTCTCTTCTCAAGGCTAAACATGCCCAGTTTCTCTCTCTCTCTTTTTTTTACAAGGGTTTTTGGGCTGAAACAGCATTAGCTATTTTGGCAGGCAGGCCCCCATTTTGCGTCCTCCACAATGCCAATGCGAGGGGCAGTGTGGTGTCCAGATCCAGGGAAGAGGTGTGGCTAGTGCTGTGCCTAAATCTGTCCTCTGATTTCCTGGAAGTTTTCTTCTCCCATCAAAGAGGCTTCCATTGTTCTTCCTCATTCTTAGGGTATTTTATAATTTATTTGTGTGACACTTTTGAACTTACCTAGTCAATGTGAGGTGGACAAGTGTGCCATGAGTATGTTTTCTTTGTATTACACATGTCTCTATGGCTCTGCAGCCTCCCAAGCTGCCTGCACTTCTTGATCTGAAAAAGCCCTATGGGAGGAATTATCTCATGATGCCTTCCTATACTTTAATTGAAGCGCAGGAAGCCGAGGAGGTTACAGGCTGTTGAAGAGATTACAGTAAAATGAAAAACAGGACACTTGCGTACACTCCTCATCCACCTCCTAAGGAAGGTAGGCACAAGAAACCCAAACCGAACTCATGAGAATTTCTCCTACATTTTCTTCTCCTTTGAATTCCTTTTCAAAAGCAACTTCACTTGTATCAAATTGAATGAAAAGGGTCGAAAAAAATGTGGAAGAAAATTTTGGCTTGGCATTAATACAGATATCATTTCAGGTACAGGTAAGGGCAGTCAGTGTGAGATAAGAGGTTTACTCAAAGTATTTTTTTCTGCTTGCTGTCATTATCTGAAAGGGCCATCTGATCAAACCCCAAATTACATAAAGCACTTTCTCCATTCTTAACCATCACCCTCTGCTAACAATAACAACATTGACATGGAGTTTAAGCCTCCTCAAATGGATTTAATATTGTTTCAACCTATTTTCGACATGACATATGTTCCTGTATGATTCAGCCACGTTTTCCAGAATCAAACTCCATGATCTGGCAAACCTAATCTGTTCATAAAATGAAAAGGTGACCTTGCCTAATTTAATAAGTCAGTGTTGAAATACTCTTTCAACATGTTAAAGAACTCTAGAAAGGTTATCGTAGCTTTCTTTTAGAGGAGGTTGCTCTCCCTTTTCCAGGCCATTTCTCTAAACGATATTTCCATTATTGTAACTCCGCTTATTATAATAAAAAAATAACCTGTATACATATTTTGATAATAGCTTTGATTTCTGTCACTGACATCAGTAGGCATGTTTCACAACCTACATCTTACTTAATTTTCAAAATCAAATGTCATATTGTGCAGGTCAAGAGAGAAGTTATTTAGCTGGGATGCTAAATTTTAGCATGGAAAATGAACAACAACAATTAATTGCCATGAATTTAGCATGGAAAATCCATACTTCTAATTTATTGAAATAAATTCAACATCCAGCAGGCATATTTTCACAGCAACTATGCTACAAAGCCCCAGATTTTATTTTGCGGTAGGAACTATAGAATCATAGAATAGTAGGGTTGGAAGTGGCCTACAAGGCCATCGAGTCCAACCCCCTGCTCAATACAGGAATCCAAGTCAGAGCATCCCTGACAAATGGCTGTCCAGCCTCATCTTGAAGGCCTCCAGTGTGGGAGAGCCCACCACCTCCCCAGGTAATTGGTTCCATTGTTGTATTGCTCTTACAGTCAGGAAGTTTTTCCTGATGTTCAGCCGGAATCTGGCTTCCTGTAACTTGAGCCCATTCTTCCGTGTCCTGCAATCTGGGATGATTCTTCTCTGTGACAACCTTTCAAGTACTTGAAGAGTGCTATCATATCTCCCCTCAGTCTTCTCTTCTCAAGGCTAAACATGCCCAGTTCTTTCAGTCTTTCTTCATAGGGCTTTGTTTCCAGTCCCCTGATCATCTTTCTTGCCCTCCTCTGAACCCTCTCCAGTTTGTCTGCATCCTTCTTAAAGTGTGGTGCCCAGAACTGGACACAGTACTCCAGATGAGGCCTAACCAGTGCTGAGTAGAGGGGAACTACTCTACTATGAACTTCAGCAGGGTAGAAATGTCTCCCTAAGGCAATCCTAAGTAAATAGTTGGCCGCCTCTGAACTAGGAGGCGACCGACTATCCAATGCAGGACTGGTGGAGTGCGGAGAGCAACCTCTCCTCCGTGCTCTGGTTGCCTTGCATTCTCAGCTAGATGGCTGATTTTGGCTGTCTGGCTGCAGAATTTCAGAGTGGGGGGGAGCGGACAACACATAGGAAGCATTGTACGGCACTTCCGTGCTCTCTGCCACTCCCCGCCCTCAGGAACGCCCCCTTTCATCCTGCTCCACACTGCTCTACTGAGTGTGGGGCGCAGGACGAGCCGCACTGCCTACAAGGCGGCAGGGGCTGGGATGCGGTTTTCTGGGAACTGATCTTGGAGCATGGGCTCCGAGGTCAGTTCCCGAAAACCGAACGATCTTATGGCCATCTAGCGGCTGTCTAGCGGCCATCGCTCTCCAAAACACAATGGGTAGAGTCCAATGGTGTCCCAAGGCTAGTGCAATTGATCTTGCACGAGTGTTGATTTCCACTAGTGCAATGTCAGTTGCTCTAGCCCTGGGACAATGTCAGGTCCTACCTTTTTACTATGCAAATGTCTACTCTTTTTGACCCATCCTATGTATCACCATTGTTTCTTCCTGGCTGTTTCTTCTTCAGCAACGATTCCACCCCACCCTGGCTGATTTTTATTCCTCCCCTTCCGCTATTACAGAAGAACCTTGACTCCCATGGACAGTTGACTGAGGGGCCTTAGAAAGGGGCGTACATACATCTTCACCAGTGGGAAAGAGTTCCACCAGCAGAGGCCTCCAGTATGCCTGCAGAAAGCTCTGTGGGCGTAGAAGTACTGCTGGCAGTGTTTCCACTGGTGGTAGGGCCAAATCTATGGAATTCTGGGGATGTGTCAGAGACACCTTTGGATCCACTGGATCCAAAGCCCACTTGTTCCCCTTGATTGGGTCCACCAACTACACCAACCTGAGGCTGGCGTACTTAATTCTCATCCCATTGGTGTCAGTGTGAGGGAAACTCTGGGAGGGAGGGGAAATGCTGTGAGAAATTTAAACACAAAGTGCCCACCCCACACAAACACCTTGGCTGGAGTGAACCAGCAGGGAAGTGGCAGATCATCTGCCATGGACCTTATGGGTTGCTCTTCCTGCTATATTGGTGATCTGACCCAAACAGAATTACAAACAGAATGGAATGGCAATGCAGCACTACACAGCCAATGAGAGCTGACTACGTGATGACACCACTGAGGGCAAGGGAAGTCAATTGAGAGCGAAAGCAAATGAGGATGATGAAAATGAACTTTTTTGTTTCATAAATGCAAAAAAAAAATCTACAAGGAGACAGCTTTTCAGTACTTTTAAATACAAAAAATAAGGGACAATAACAATTACATAAACAAACAAACAAAAATTGCTGAAAATATTCTGAAATAATCTGTCGGTGGCTTTGATGCAGCTCTGAATGAGAAGCTGATCTAGTTAAAAATAGCACACAGGAGGAATGGGGAAGTGAAAATGCCTCCATCTTCCTCCCACCCTGTGTGTGCAGCAGGGCTTAGAATAGATGGAGGGCTCCGAGATCAGTGCCCTCTGTCTACAGAGCACCACTTCCATAGGATTATGCTCTTAGGGCACAATCCTATCCATGTTTAGACAGAAAAAAAGTCCTACAACTCCCAGCATGGCCCATCCATCCATGCTGGCTGGAGAATGCTGGGACTTCTACGATTTCTTTCTGTCTAAACATGCATAGCTCTTAAGATATTATTGAAGTCAAGTTTTAATGTTGTTGAAAGCTACCTTGACTTCTTTGAGCGGGGCGGGGGAGGCAGGATATGTTACAAGAAAGAAAGAAAGAAAGAAAGAAAGAAAGAAAGAAAGAAAAACATAGAAATAGAGAAGGCAAGCAACCTGTGAGTAGGTCAGGAATCTAGCTACTCCTACTCTACAGTCTCAAAAATCCTCTCCCATGAACGAAGTTTCAGAGTAATTTCTAACATGCAAAAAGGCCTAGATGATGCAAAGCACCACCTGGGGGGCGGGGAGAGAGATGGTCTTTTGGTTACTTAATTCTGACTGAGGAAATAAATGCCTTTGATACAAACTAAAAGTCCCCTCACAATTCATAAATACGTGGAATAATTATTTTCTGGGGAAGTAGTTCTAATCTAATTTATTGCATTTTTATGGAGTGTTAGACCAACTTCTTATTTGCAGCCTGTCGAAACGGCAGCAAATTATAGCAAACAGAACATTAAATGCTGCACCATAAAGTAAATATTTATCTAATTTGGGATTCTGTACATCTTAAGGAGCATGATGGCTTGCTTTTCTTGTGTCAAAAGGAAATAACGGCCTGCATTATTTCTCTTGGTTGTACAGACTAAAGGGGGCATCACTATCAGTCAAGTAATTCTAAGAGCTGCCGTTACCACTTAAGATTTTTATTATAATACATGACTCTCTTTTATGTTCCAGTGGAGAGACCAAGGCAATCCTTTAAGAAGAACCCAAACTCCAATGCAGTAACATAGTGCAGACCAGCAGGATTACAACTGCCTTAAAATCATGATGACTGGTGCATTAAAAATTGAGTGACCCATAATTTCATGATGACTGGTACAGCTCCCATCATTCTTGACCACTGGCCATGTTGGTTGGGGCTGGTAGGAAGTTGTAGTTCAAAATATCTGGAGGGGCTAGGGATGGGCAAATGAGCAATGTTCAAGATCTCTAGGATTCTCCAGATGCTGTCTCACCACTCGTCTCGTACCCAGTTCCTGTTTGTGTTTGCGATTGTTGCTCATTCTATGCAAGCAGGAAAATTGCGCAAATCGAGCAGTGATCAAATGTTAAATTTGCACAAATTCCCCCAACATTTGTTCAACTTTCCTCCATAGACTAAAGCAGAGCTGATTCATTCTACAGGGGAAATTGGCACAAATTAGGAAATTGGCACAAATTAGGAAATTAGCACAAATTCTAATTGGGAAAGCTGCACAAATGCAACATGACCACATATCTGGGAATTTGCAAACATTATCAGTGGACATGTACTCATTATCATGATTGTTGTGGTATAAAATATTTGGAGGGATTCAGATCAACCAAGCCTTCAAGACTTAGACTCCATAGGAGTTCTGGGAGATGGGCTCTGGGCAACTTCCCAACACTGACTGGAGCACATCCTCCTGGTTTACTGGAAGTCTTGGATATTCTACTGGTGACCTGCTGTCAACAAATGAGGACTGTCTGAGTCTCTTCATGCCAAGACCATAAGGTGATCTTATGTCAGATGATCTCTAACAAGCAAAATGTAAAGATTGGGCCCAGCATCTCTGCAGAAGCATCTCGAGGGGGCTTGGGAACAGACTCCGAGTCTGATGAGGAAGAGCACAAAGCAGTGGGAGAGTTATCAAGGTTTCAGGAGATAGAGCAGGGAGACAATGGAAGAGAGGATTCTTTCCAGATGCCAGTTAATCAGTTGGTTCAAAGCCAAACAGAAACTTCTCCCTCTGTAAGAATACAAAATCTTACAGGGAGGGAGGAGTTAGGAGTGATAGATGCCAAAATCAGATGTCAGCTCAAGAAAGAATTGCAACTTTGGGAAGTAAGGTATTCTACAAAGTCAGCCCATCAGAAGAGGTTTCTAAGGGAAAACTCCCTGAGGGTGGACTAGAAAAGACACTCAAGTTTCATACTGCTTGCTAGTGCCAGTTTGATTGCAAACTCTCCTAGCAATAGCGCATCCATCAAAGACAGCTTCGGGTAGTCTATGTAGTACTGTGCAAAGCTAATTAGAAATCTTAGCTCTAGGTTGCTGGAGGCTGAGAAAGTCCATAACCTGAAGCACTGTCGATCTGGCGAATTTGCACAATCAAGGCTATTTACTAAGTGATCGACTACTTTGACTACGAACACGCCGGGCTTTGGCACTCGACACAAAATACAGGAAGCCCACAAGCAGGACATAAAGGCAAAGGCCTTCTCCCCTGTTTGCCCCCAAGCAACTGGTATTCAGGGGCATATTGCCTCTGAACCTGCATGTTGCATAATGCCATCACTGTATTTAGCATTTGTATATCACTTTCAACTTTTCAAAGTGCTGCACATGCACTATCGAGTTGCATTATAGCAACCCTACAAGGCAAGTCATAGTTACTATACCCATATTAGGCATTTTTATACCCATACTGCAGGTGGGGTAGTCTCAGGCCAAGACAGTGTAGCTTGCCTTAGGCCCCTTGATGATTTTGTAGAGGAGGAAACGTTTGAATGGAGGACTTCCTGATTCAGACCTCAGTCTCTTAGGGAGCATTCCCGTTGTCCCTGGCAAGTGTCCCAGGGGCCATAGGATTGTGCAAATTCCCCCTTCCAAGGTCGGAGACAGCACTCTGACCTTGAAAGGGGGAGTTGGAGATCTGCCCCCCTCCCTCATCCCCTCACAGCTGGCGTGGAAAGAACCGCACTGGCTTGCCTTTGAAGTTAAAAAAGCAACTGCAGAGGAGGAAGAAACGGGGTGTTCCAGTGGGCAGGGGAGGCCTCTTCCAGCCTCCTTCTCTCCCTTTCTGAAGTGCCATCACTAGATGGGCAAAAAAGCCTGTCTAGAAAAATCTGAAGGGCGGAGGATGGGGAGGCAAAGATCGCCTCCACTGCTCCCCCTGTCCTGCATTGGATGATCAGATGCCCCCGAGTTTAGAGGCTTCCGATCACCAAAGGGGGAATTAACAGGAGTGTACCTTTTGTTGTTCAGTCATTCAGTCATGTCCGACTCTTCGTGACCCCATGGACCATAGCACGCCAGGCCTTCCTGTCCTGCACTCTCTCCTGGAGTGTGCTCAAGTCCATATTCATTGCATCAGTGATGCTATCTAGCCATCTCATCCTCTGCCGTCCCCTTCTCCTTTTGCCTTCAGTCTTTCCCAGCATCAGGGTCTTGTGTTATGCCAGCTCATGCCTTCTAGCCCTTGGTAGACCTATCTAAGCTAGTGGCTATTACTATACCCAGTGGCAGCAAATCGCATAAGTGAATTACACCCTGCACGAAAATGTACTTCATTTTGTCTGATTTGAACAGGGATGCGTGGGGAATTCGTTCTATGCGAATTGCTATACAAACTGACCAGATCCGCTTCTCCAAGGCTAATGTGTGGATCGGAACATGGCTATCCTTCAGGTTTTGCACTTCTCCAAATTTTGTGATGCAGTTCCCGTCTCAAAAAACACATATAATGCATTTAAAATGCATTTAAAAAACAACAACCTAAAATGCGTATTTTGAGAGAAAAGATTGAAAAAATACATATTTCAATGTCTATTTTCAGGAAGATGTTAACTGTTGGTTTGTTTTTAATTGCAGAAATGCAGATACAGAAAGGAATGGACTTAAGAATGAACACATCTGAGAATGACAGATGGGAAACAGACTATTCTTTAGTACTGAATCTTTAGTACTGAATCTCCTGCCAGACAGTCTCATTGGACAATCCAGAATTCCGGCATCAGGAAAGAGGGAGAATAAACTTCTCTCTATCAGCTTCCTCCACACCATGCATAATTTTATAAACCTCAATCATCGCTGCATGTCAACCCTCCCCCCTTCCCCAGCCGGTATGATTCTGATGCCCAATTTATGCCACCTCTACTTATTTTTTAAGGAGAAGAATCATGCCAACCAGGTGTCTGGGTGGAATGCTTCTGTTGTATGTTGCCTTCACTTTGTGGTGGTGGGCAGGAAGAGGGTGTTCCATCTATCATCCCAAAACTGGCACCACCCAAGTCAATGTCTGACCTGAACCTAAGGTGCAATCCTATGCATGTTTAGACAGAACGAAGTCCTACAACTCCCAGCATTCCCCTGCCATCCATGCTGGGTAGAGAATGCTGGGAGTTGTATGACGTTTTTCTGTCTAAACCTACATAGGATTGCACCATTAGAAAAGGAAGATCAAGCTTGCGCAATACAGGATAGGTTCAGTATTTGCTTGTAGAACAGGCACGCACCCTCTCCATCAGGCAGGGGGGGTGGTCTTGCATGCATGTGCTGCTTGGGGGTTTCCCATGGGCAGCTGGTTGGCCATGGTGTGAACAGAATGCTAACAACAACACCTATTACTTTTATTTATAGAAATAAAACATCTCAAGGACTAGGTGCTACGCAACCATTCTGTTAAAAAGAACAACCCCTGCCTGCAAGTTTACAATCAAAAAGAATATTAGATGATGGAGAAAGGTAAGGGGACAAAAAAGGATGCAGAAGCAGAGGTCAGAGGTCAAAGGCTTGGGAGAAGAGAGATGTTTTCAGATGTCATAACTGAGGAAAATGATTTAAAAAAACACAAAACCTTAAAAGCAAAGTGTGTGTGCCTTTAGCTCCACAAACCAAATCTGACCCTCTCCGATTTAGCTTTAGTTGGTCATGACAGTTTGTAGACCCACGTACTACATTTAGATGGGTGTTTTTGTTTTTAATTATCAGAGGACGATTCAAATAAACCAACACAAAACCTAGATCTTCCTGCAATCCCTTCAAGGCATTGCTCGTGAGCCTGCGATCTGTATAAAATCCTTCTCATTTTGGTTTAGTTTGAGGGCACACCAGATGGAACGCAGGGTACTGTGGGATCTGCCATTTATCACAATGACAGTGCGTAGGTAGCAACGAACCTCTCACCACAGGGAGCCAGGACTGCAAATGCAGAGTGCAGGAATCAAAGAGCTGGACTTGGTAGAGTTTGACAACACTTGCGCTGCTCATTAACTTAATCATATTAATTCATTAGCCTTATACATCAAAGTAATTCACCGCAGAATTGTCACCAAGAACCATTTATAACTGTTCACATTCTCTGCGCAGAGGGGGAGTGAAGCGGTCATTCCAAAGAAGTACCGTTTGCTTCACATGTTAATCGTTCCTTTTGTATGTGTCTGAATAGCTGCCTACCCCAACCTGGCGCCCTCCAAGCTGGCTGGGAACGATGGAAGTTGCATTCTAACACATCCGCAGGGTACCAGGTTGAGGAAGGCTGATGTACAGAACTGGTTGATATATCGTGGCTGCTGTGTGAAGATGCTTTGTTTTCTATCAGCTCCATTTTGGGGCTTCTAACACACAGGCTCCATCAGGAGTACTGAACCTCTTTCATCTGAATTCTATTTCAGAGAAGCTCTCAGGGGCCGCATTCCAGTGGTGGGTGGGGGCTGGGCAAAAGAGGCATGGCCAAGGTGAAAGGGGCAGGGCCAAAGTACCAGCACATTTTAGTTAAAGCTCTGACTGCCAATCATGAAGCCTTACGAGAGGCATCTCAACTTTTTGGAATGGTGGGGGGGGAGGCACAGAAGCCACAAAACCACCAAAAATGGTTGGTGATTGGGGGAGAGGTGTGTGGCCACCTGGGGAACTCTGGAGGGCCAGATTGGGACCCCAGAAAGGCTGGATTTGGCCTCTGGGGCTGAGCTTGTGCACCCCTGATCTACATGGACATTTAAAGAAACATTGGTACATGCGTACGATGCCCAGACTTCACACATTTGTCACAGGAAACATCAGAATAGCACCAGTGTTTCCAGCATCAACGTGCAGAGATGTCTGAAGTTGACACATAAATTATACAGGTGGTATAAAAATTATACCATTTTTTTCTCCATAGCAAGGAAAAGCTTCACCTACTGACTTTCTAAATGCCAGGCTGCTATTTAGGGGTGGTGCGGGTGCCCAATTCCATCCAGGAATCTGACGGAACTCCCCCTGCCCGCACACCCGAGTACTGCTCGCCGAGCCCCTGCCCCCGTTCGCCACCTACCTACGAGCAGTGAGCGGCCTACACTCACCCTGGTGGCCTTGTGGAACTCCATGGTCACCAGCTTTTGAAAAATAAAACAGTGATCACAAAAATGTGCATCTTTGTGTATGCATGAAAATGCGCATTTTTGCGAAAATGCGCATTTTTGTGCATACACAAATCTGCGCATTTTGCAATCGCCATTTTATTTTTCAAAAAGTGGTGACCGAGGAGCTTGACAAGGCCACCAGGGTGAGTGCGGGCTGCTCACCGAGCACGGGTGGGGCTCAAGCGCAGTCCGAGGACCAGCAAGTGGGGGCAGGGGCTGGATAGGGGGCTGGAGAACCGAGACAGGGATGAGTTTGCACATCCATACTGCTATTAAAAGCACATTTGACAGTCTGGATGAATGCATCATACAGCACGTCACCTCAGACCCTCTGATTTCTAGTGACCGTGGCGGTGTGACAAAATGCGTACAATTTGCACCTTGAAATCACCATCTCTAAGAATGGTTCACTCTGTGATAAGAGAGGTGCCATATGGGGTGATTCATACTCAGCTATCATGTAGGGTGGCCACTTTTTGTCCCACTGGCCTCACTTCTCTGACTTTAATAGCAGCCGGCCAGCTAGCCATGAATTTATTTAGAACAGCCTTCACACAGCAGGTGCAACATGTCAACAACCACCCCTTAGTTCTGTTCGTTATATGGAAGTTGTATTAACATACAAGGGATGGTTTTACATATCCTTAATATTCACTAACTTTCACTGAACACACTTTCTTCCAGCTGATGAGGAGGTAAGAATGGTCAAGCTGGGTCAGATCAATGCTTCCCATAAATCAGCATTCTGGCCACAGACAGAGGCTAGCCAGATGGCTTGGAGCATGGGTGGGATTTAAAAGCAGGAAGAAATGGTGGTATCTGTTCTTCTCTCAAGCTTTTCTCTCTGTAAAGCTTTAAGGTGGCAGAACAACTGGACCCAATCTAGACATATGGGTGACATGACCCCCAGCCCTCGGACTTTCCAGTGTGCAGCAGAGGATTTTGCTGAAACAACAAGGCACATGCTATTTCCTTAGGGGTAGGACAATTATTGCCTTATGCAGGGCCCTCTCAGTCAGAGGACTCAGCCCAGCCATCATCCTCTAGCTCAGAGGATGAGTCCCTGGCCCAATCCCTATCTCCCCCACCTCACCACAGTCTCAGACTACAAAACCAGGCAAGGGCCTCCTAACAATCCGGTCAGGTCTTCCAGGAGGGGCAGAGCTGACCACATTACAGGTCTTGGCAGCAGCTTACATAAGGCTTCAGTTGGCTTTAGCTCCCAGCTGAGACAACATCATCCTATTGTCCGAGTAGGAGAGAGTTCCAATAAGCAGGCCCCAGTTGGACCTATTTAAAGACCTATTTTCTCCCTGCCTTGATCAACTTTCCTGCCTTGATCTTGCTTCCAGCTTCCCCTGCAAGCTTCAAGGGACCACAGAATGGGACAACAGCTCATCACGAGATCCTTGTACCTCTTCATACAAGAGGTATGAGGGGATGTTGTATGTTGAAATGGTACAAACACACACTAGAACTCCCTGCACACCAAAAATCAGATGTTTAACCATACTTTCCTCCACCTGCAATCTAAAGTGGTACAGTCCATGGATAGTTTGACCATATTGCAGATTCTAGTCAAAGTTGAGATGAATATGCATATGTGCAAAGCTCGCAGCTGTTTCCTCAATATCCAATCCCAAGAACTCCAGAGAACTCAAAAGCATGCTTGCAACTTTAAAAGGTGTGACCTTTTAGTTGGTCCTAACCATATCATTTTCCCAGTAGTAACATATGGCTGTGAGAGCTGGACTATAAGGAAGGCTGAGCGCTGAAGAATTGATGCTTTCGAACTGTGGTGCTGGAGAAGACTCTTACGAGTCCCCTGGACTGCAAGGAGGTCAAATCAGTCCATCCTAAAGGAAATCAACCCTGACTGCTCATTGGAAGGACAGATACTGAAGCTGAAGCTCAAATATTTTGGCCACCTAATGCGAAGAGAAAACTCTCTGGAAAAGACCCTGATGCTGGGAAAGACTGAAGGTAAAAGGAGAAAGGGACGGCAGAAGATGAGATGGATAGATAGCATCACTGATGCAATGAATATGGACTTGAGCACGCTCCGGGAGAGAGCGCAGGTCAGGAAGCCCTGGTGTGCTACGGTCCATGGGGTAGGGATGTCAGAGAATTTCGCCACGAATCTCGGGAAGGCCGAATGCCAGCGCATTCGGCCCCCCGAAATCGGTGGCAAAACGGTCTGCCCCCCCGTCCCCCCCCCCGGGGAAACTTACCTTCGGCCAATCTTCCTGGCGGCGGCGGCTCCGGCGGTGGTGCGGCGGCGGCGGCTGGTCTTTCGACCGGCTGCTGCCGTCGCCATTTCCAGTTAAAAAAATAAACAAACAAAAAAACGTGATAGGCTACGTAAAGATTTACGTAGCCTATCATGGCTAGATTTTTAAAAAACACTGTGATAGGCTACGTAAATGTTTACGTAGCCTATCACAGCTGATTTAAAAGAAAAGAAAAAACCTGCGCGTATGCAAATGGCGGCGCCCATGGGCGCCGCCATTTGCGTTCCTTATTTTGGCACGTCTTAGTCTACGTAAACATTTACGTAGACTAAGACGGCGAAAATAAGGGGAACGCTAATAGCATAGCATCTACGCTATTTGCGTTCCCTTTATTTTTGCTGTCTTAGTCTATGTAAATGTTTATGTAGACTAAGACTTGCCAAAATAAGGAACGCAAATGGCGGCGCCCATGGGCGCCACCATTTGCGTACGCGTGGGGGTTTTTTTTCTTTTAAATCAGCCGTGATAGGCTACGTAAACATTTACGTAGCCTATCACGGCTGACTGCAGGGACGCAAACAGCGGTGGCTATGGCCGCCGCCATTTGCGGAGCTGGCCGGCCAGGATTCGGGGGAGGAGGGATGGAGTGCCTCCCCCCCGGCCAGAATTTTGGGGGGGAGGGGGGGAGCACCCCCCCAGCCCGAATTTCAGGGGGGGGACGGCACGCCTCCCCCCTGGCCAGAATTTCAGGGGGAGGGACGGAGCGCCTCCCCCCCACCGCGAATGTCACCCTTCGAAAAGGTAAGTGACTTTTGTACATCCCTACCATGGGGTCATGAAGAGTCGGACATGACTGAACGACTGAACAACAACAAACCATATCATACACTGTTTGGGGTTTAGAGGTTGTGGGAAGAGGACCTTGTTCTGTCTTGTCTTAGAATTCTGTCTGTTACAAATGATGTGAGAAATCCCAGAGTTACACTGATGTTTCCAGCAACAAATGCTTAAAGTTTAGGGATTATGTGCATATGTCCACATGTATCCAAGACATGTGCATGCAAGTTCTTAAAAGGTTTATGTTCACATGTGTATGATGTCCGTATTTCGCATGGTGAACATCAGCACTTATGTAAACTTGTAGTCCCTGCTTACCAGGAGCTTAGTTTGCACCTGTCATGTGGGGGCACGAGAGGGGCACATGAAATCCTCTCATGTGTTGCACAGCTGGTGGCTGGGTCATCTAGCCAGGTGCCCAGCCACACTGCAAAGCTGCAAGCAGCCCTGAAAGGCAATCAGTATCACCGGCTGGTTCAGAGGGGCAGAGCCGCAGATTGGGGAGGGAGAGTTCTCTCCGAGGTCCACTCCCAGGGGATAAATTAGAGGGGTCTCCATGCTTTCAGACGTTGCTGCCTTCCCCACCCACCTTCCCTCTTTTCAGTGTTCTTTCCTTGCTATGGACAGAGGCTAGCCGCTGCCTGACAAGGCTGGGAAGAAATTTTACTGGCCTATGCAATCAGTCTGCGTATTGATAGGGGATGGAGGCTGCCTTCCTCGTAGCAATCCTGTTGGGTCTAGCATTTAACTGCTTTGTTTATCTCTATCGCAATGTGTTTGATGGAGGCATTAGTCTGGATCCATTTCAGGGACTCCATTGCTCCCCAAAGGGGAATCCCCATAAGGCAGGGGTGGTGAACCTCATGCCCAGGGACAAATCTGACCCACCTGGGGTCCCAATCCAGCCTGCCAGGGTCCCCCAGATGGCCAGCCTTATTCCCCTGGTCCAGCCATTTCCTCAGCCACCAATCATTTGGTGGTTCCCAGCTTTTATGCAGTCCCCCTCCTCCTCCACCACTACCACCACCACCACCACCACTCCATTCTTTGTGCAGTTTCGTCCCCGTTGTAAAATCTTGAGAAGTTTCTCCTAAGGCTTAGTTATGGGCAGGAAGAGTTTTATGCTACAATCATTTGTATTTGTATTTCTTTGTATCTTTGCCCCATCTCTTTTGCCTTCGGCCCTGCCCAACCCTGAAACGTGCCTCCCTGAGAGCTTATCTAAAATGGAATTCAGCCCTTTTGACGAAAGAACAGCCTCACCCCAGCCTTAAGGGATCTGGAGGTGGTGTTTCAGTATTTCAGCCCAGCATGGGGACCGACACACCCGCCGCACACAAAAGGTCACAGGAGGAGTCCATCCACATCAGGTCACACCATGGTGGCCCCAATATTCCTGCTGCACCCAACAACGTCACAGCAGCACATGGGCCCAGGTGATGAATCAGCCAGCAATCAGGCTTCCTGAGGACTAGATTCTCAGCAAGAGAAGGGCCGTAGCTTAGTGGCATCTCCAGGCAGGGTAGGATAGCATCCTGCCAGAAACTCTGGAGAGCCGCTGCCTGTCAGAGTTGACAGTACTGAGCCAGAAGGACCAATGGTCTGACTCAGCATGTCAGGTTCTTTGGTCCCTGATGTCAGGGTGGAAACTGAGCCCAGAGAGCCTCAGAGCAGTTCGGATTCTGAGGAGGATCAGCAATCCGTGGGAGAGGAGCCAGCTCATCCCTCACAGGCTCAGCACCTGGCAGAGATTCCTCCTGCCGGCATTCCTGAGATAGATAGTGACCCTGGCAGTGAGGGAGTGCGGGAGGGGGGCTTCTTAGATGCTCGACACAGATGCAAAGAGCGACGAGCGATGGAGGGCGTGGAAAGGAGGCGTAGCGCCTGTGTGGCGCGCAAGCAACGGCCGCCTCCCATGGACCCAAGGGAAAGAGGGAGGATCTCTCCATAGCCCATAAGTTCTGGGTCTTCAAGTGACTCTTTCAAATGGGGATCAACTGCCTACTTGAAGCTTAGGCCACTCTGCTGTTCCTTGCTTAAGTCGCTGGTGATTAGCATCTGAAAGAGTCATTAAGTGGTAAAAGGATTAAAGCTTTGAAAAGAATCCTTTCGTCTGTGTCTTGAGTTGGCTATTGGAATCTACTGAGAGAGGCCGCCAAGGCACTCCTGACACCTATATCCTTGCCCTATGCCACGCCAAACTCTATGAGCGGAAGCCAATAATCATTTTAAAGCCATTCTTCCAGTCTGCATGTGGTTACGGCTGCCATGCTTGGCACTACCAACATTTTGTGCTGGTGGCGCAAACATCACTGGTATTTCACACCACTATGAACACATACAAAGGAGCTCTGAACGTTCTGATCATTTCCTTTGACATCCTCTGCATTTTGAGAAAGCCGGGGGTGAGGGCATTTCTGCCTGCTCACAACCCTTAAGAGAGAGTACCCTTGCCTTCTACAAGGCCCATTGAGATAAACATTTCCCCCATATCATATAGCCAAGTATCTAATGGCACTTTCCCTTTAAGGAAATTACGATTAATGAAGAACTAAATCGCAAATCCATTAGGTTTTAGTCAGCACAGCAACACCGCGCGGGGGGTTTTCATGAATGCTCAAAAAATCCAATAACGTAACCTCTGGTAAAGCTTGAAAAGCCCTGAAGGACGAGGCAGTTAGATCAATATTAGTTTATTTCAACTGCTGTGCAGTACGAAGAGACGGAGCCGATCATCCGACGGATTTTATTACCTGTTGGGGAGATAAGTCCCGGTGATAAGAGGCCTGGCACTCCGTGGGGCAGAAGGCGCGTGTTCTCTTGTATCGCAACCCCCAGAGAGCGCTTGGGGGGCCTCCCCGGTCGTGAACTGTTGAAACAAAAGTGAAAATAAACTTTAAGTGCTCTTTTGTCAAAAGGATTTGCATAGTAATGCACTTTGCATTGATTTTAAAGGCCCTGAACGGTGTAGGCCTTGGCTATATTCAAAACCTGCTCTGAGAATCTTAACTCTTTGTCTTCTCAGAGACCACCTGATTATACGGGGATCCTGGCATTGGGTCTGAAGTCAGTGGTGGATGATCTGCTTTTTGAACCACTGGACAAGGAGTGGGAGAAATGTGTAGTTCCATTTCTGGGACCAAAAACAAGACAATTTTCCTAGACCAGGGGGGCAGAATTCCAGCCCTGGGGTCCAATCTGGCCCTCTGGAGGTCCCCAGAAGGCTATGCCTCTTCCCTTGGCCCCAATCTGTCATGTTCCTTCATCCTCTCCCTTTGCAATCAACACACTCCAGGAAACAAAGCTTCAGGCCAACACTACTTTATTAGTAAATTACTAGCTTCTTTACAAATGCAGATTCTAGGAAAGCCTCAGACTTCATAGAACCAGCTAATCCACACATCTACCAATATCAATAGAGGAGATGAAATGGAAGCTAGAGAAGTTGCCAGCAGTCTAGGCACACGTCTTGGCCAGACTTGCTTCGCAGGGATGCCCCTCCCTTAGGATGGCTCCCTCCTACATTGGCTTCCACGAGCAGCCAACTTGGCGGAGCATCTGAGCACTGTCCCTAATTTTTCCCACTTCGCTCTGTGATGGACCCTAGCATCCCTCAAGTCACGCCCCTCTCTCTCCTCCTCCTCTGAAACCGGGGTTCTCATGGTGGATGAAAGGGGGAGGGGCGTACAGGCTGAGCCATC
Organism: Heloderma suspectum; assembly: GCF_057233095.1. Lineage (NCBI taxonomy): Eukaryota > Metazoa > Chordata > Lepidosauria > Squamata > Helodermatidae > Heloderma > Heloderma suspectum. The sequence continues at coordinate 28,164,755 of NC_139466.1, forward strand.
TGTGTGTCAAAGTCTTGGGAAGAAAGTCTCACCATATCTGGGCTCACTAGGGAGGGTGCCTCCCTCCGTTCTGGCTGTTCCCATTCTGACTCTGAATCTGAGCTGCCAGACATCTCCACATGCTTAGATTCGTTCCTGACACAACCCTTCCCTCCAGCTACTGATAATTTGGTGGTTTCCTGGCTTTTCTGCAGTTCTTTCCCCATTCTAAAAGGTTGAAATGCCTCTCTTAAGGTTTAGTTATTGGCCATAAGAGCTTTAAGCTGGATGATGCTTGCATTTAAGCCAGAAGATGCTTGTATTTTTGTTATTTTGGCTTCCACCCCAATGTGCCTTCGGCTCTGCCCTTTTTCCTTTGGCCCCACCCACTACTGGAGTGCAGCCCCCGAGAGGTTCTCCAAATGGAATTCAGCCCTCAGACAGAAAGAGTTTCTACACTCCTAGACAATTCAGGACTATGAGCTGTCTACCAACTAGATTTTTATGGCACCTTTCCTCCAAAGACTTCAGTGTCAAGAGGTCGCCCCTGCTGCCTTCTGAAATCCTCAGGTAGCCAGAACCAACACGCAGGCAACAGGGTTCTTTTCCAAGGCTTTATTCCCATTCAACCTAATGATGCTTACAGATGCTAATTGCTTGATCCTACGAGTGAGACTTAAGAGAGCTGCCTACGCGGGGGTCCTAACCTTAAGAATCAGTTGATCTCTGTTTGGAGGGGAAAGCGGGAAACCTCTGTCCTTATGAGCTAGGAGGACAGAGTCCACTCCTTTCCCGTGGGGCATAAGGGCGCCGCTGTTGCTGTCGCGCCAAGCGGGTTGAGCATCTCCTCTCAGCACCCACCATCTCACACTTGAGGGTGTGCCGGTGCCTAGTGTCCAGAAACTGCTGTTGCTCCTCCCTCTCCCTGCCAGGGTCACTATCGCTCTCAGGAATGTGTACCAGGAGGGGCTTTCCCCTGGCTGCTCCTCTGAACAGCGTGCGGGCTCCTCTCCCGCGGTTTCTAACTCTTCCTCAGAATCAGAACTGCTTTGGGGCTCTCTGGGCTCCGATCCAACCCTGACAGATATACCCCATTTTGCCCCTAATAAGGACCCTGTGAGGGAGGCTGGACTGAGCAGTAGTGACTAGCTCATAGTTAAGCCTAGTGGAGAAATGGGATCTGAAACCCAATTTCCCCAGCCTACGTCCAACACTCTGTCCACTACACCAGCCCTTGTGGTTAAACATGATAACTGTATTATGGTTGACGAGAAAAAGGATTTTGTTAGCTACATATCCTTGTCCCATTGAGACCTGGAGGGTATTCTGGATTCTGAGACATCCCTCCCATTGAGCTGGTGGGAGGAGCATCTTGACGATCAGCTGACCTTTCAGACAGTTCTTGGTACACAAATACATTGGCAAGGAAGTCCATCCTGTAATATTGCTTTCAGAAGGTGCATCTCAACAAACCTACCTGTAAAATGGAGCCAACCTAATCCAGAACTTATTTCTCCAGAATTTCCTTATTTCCAGGAGTTGAAGGTTTAATTACAAAAAATGATAGCATGGCCAAGGTCAAGTTCACACAGTTGAATGAAACTTGTGCTGCTCTTGTGGGGAGGACAATTTCCCCCTCCCCTTCTCCTCTCGCACCCTCACTTCAGAGACCTTTTAAGGGATATTGTATGGCAGAACCCATTCCCAAAGTGACTCCAGCAATATATCTTTTTGACTTCTCAACCCCAGCTTCCCTTCCTCACAGATGGATGGGTGTTTCTGGAGGCTGCGCAAAGGGGTTTGGCTAACAACTGCAGCCTCACCTATCAAAAATCTCAGATTTTTCAACCCTTGTTCGAGCTGTTTATGAATTGCAGTTAAGAACTTGAATCCATAATGCAAAAGAAGGAAAATGGTCTCTTTGTTTTTATCTGCAGCATCCACCCCACTCTCCTAATGCAGGCTAGCTGGCACATCATTTTGTAGCTGTCACAGCAACAACACGTTAGGTGTGTCTTGTCCAGGGATCACACTACACATTGGTTACATTACATCAGCCCCAGTAAGAATGTAAGAGCCCTGCTGGATCAGACCAAGAGTCCATCTAGTCCAGTATTCTGTTCACACAGTGGCCAACCAGCTGCCTACGGGAAACTCACAACCAGGTCACAAGTGCATCAGCACCCTCCCGCCCATGTTCCCCAGCATACTGCCTCTGATACTGGAGGGAGCATACCGCCATCAGGACAAGTAGCCATTGATAGCCTTCTCCTCCATGAATTTGTCTCACCCCCTTTTAAAGCCATCCAAATTGGTGGCCATCACTACGTCTCGCGGAAGCGAATTCATAGTTCAACTATGAGTTGTGTAAAGAAGCCCTTCCTTTTATCTGTCCTGAATCTCCCACCAATTAGCTTCATGGGATGACCCCGGGTCCTAATATGATGAGAGAGGGAGAAAAACGTCTGCATTCTCCACACCATGCATAATTTTGTACACCTCTGTTGTATCTCCCCTTACTTGCCTTTTTTCTCATCTAAACAATCCCAGATGTTGCAACTTTTCTTCATAGAGGAGTTGCTCCAGCCCCTTGATCATTTTAGTTGCCCCTTTCTGCATTTTTTACAACTAGAAAATATGCTTGTTGAGGTGCAGTGGCCAGAACTGGGCACAATATTCTAAGTGTGAATGCACCACAGCTTTGTATACGGGGAGCATGATCTTGGCAGTTTTATTTTCAATTCCTTTCCTAATTATGCCTAACGTGGAATTTGCCTTTTTCACAGCAGTTGCACACTAGGTTGACATTTTCAGTGAGCTGTCCACCACGACCCCAAGATCTCTTTCCTGGTCAGTCATTGCTCACTCAGATCGCATCAGATTATACTTGAATTTGGGACTTTTTGTCCCAGTGTGCATCACTGTACAAACCGGCATAATGTCTCTGAGATGTGGGGATGGGCGATGGCAGGGCACTAGATCGTCATCAGAACAGGCCAGATCTGAAAACACTTTTGTGTTCTACACCCCTGATAGCTTGCACTAGCTGTAGTACAGAATTATAAGCCACCAGTATGCCATACCTGGGCAAGATGGCTGAAAGGGCCACAGCAGTCAAACTACAAATGCTTCTAGAGGATACAGATTTTCAAGATCCTTTTCAATATGGGTTTTGGTCTGGTTCTGGAATTGAAACTGCCTTGGTTGCCCTGATTGATGCTGGGGTGGGGCAGTTTAACCCAAACAATTCTTATTGTTTGTTCATATGCATTAACTGACTAAGGGCACAATCCTATGGGGATAGGCAGCCGCCTCCAAACTCGGAAGCGACTGCCTATCCAATGCAGGGCAGGAGAAGCATGGAGGGGATCATTCCCTCCATGCTTCTCCTGCCCTGCACTTGCAGCTAGACAGCCTATTGAGGCTGTCTAGCCGCGGGAGGGTGGAGTGGGGGAGGAGGCTGCCGGACAACACATTGGATGTGTTGTACCGGCATTTCTGCCCTCCCTGCCCCGGAACGCCCCCCCCCCGGAATGCCCCATTTTGGCCACTCCGCACTCCTCTTGCAAATGCGGGGCATGGGGCTGTTCCACACTGCCTGCGAGGCAGCATGGAAGGAGGGGAAGGTCGGTTCTCCGGGAACTGACCTCAGAGCGTGGGATCCAAGGTCGGTTCCCAGAAAACCAGATATCCTATGGCAGTCTAGCCGCTGGCTAGCGGCCATAGGATTGCTCCCTAAAACACATACAACAAATCTATTAACATTTAATAGATTCATTTGATCAGATGATAGCCATAACAACAACAAATACAATAAATATAACCATAATAACACATTATTAATAATAATATTTATCACCATCATCCTTAGTTTAAATTTCAGTGCAGAATGGCTGTGAGCCAAATCTGCATATGGTAGAACAAATAATTGTTGAATTATATTGAAAAACTACAAAACCCATGATGAAGCAAGATGAGTGAAATCCACATGTACAAACACATCTGGAGCCTTGAATACTGATTGAACAGCACATGGACTGGGAAACATTTTCTCCTTTCGTCTCTCCTTGATAGAAACCCATTTTACCCAGATGAGTAACAGAGCTTTTGACAAACATTCCGTTATACAACCAACCGGCAACAACAAATGAAAGGTTTATAGCAAGAATGATTTCCCCCCCACAAATGACTTCTCTCGTTCGGAAAGGAACAGAAGTTAAACTTCACTCCATCACGTTTGTAGTGGCAAAGCTCTTTATCAAAAGGAGACAAACTCAGGGTTTAAATGACAGAAACTTCTGCTATCATTGCACAGAGGTGCCATTATGGTATTCTTGCTTTCACAAAATGCATGCATACTATTTGTTTTATTGTATATCTGTCTAACACTCAGACAGATACACATCATGAAATCATTCTTGAGTTTACTATTTTAGGCCTTTGCCTTTTTATCTAGATTAAATTTTCAAGTTCCACAGTCAGTGCATTTGTCCCCTTTACTCTGGGGAATCTATACAATACAATACAGCACAACATGATATAAAAACCTGCTGTACAGATCAATACATTTTATCACATAATGCTGCTTTGCCTGCAGATACCTCCTCTTGTTCAGCAGCACCCAGCACCAAGAACGTTTGTTTCTCACGTCACCACAGCCTCATATTTAAGTGTCCAATTTGGTATGGCCACCAGTGCACTCAAAGAGGTCATGGGGACTGAGACCCCAAAAGGAGAGGAACATCTCAGGACGCAAATATTATTTGTGGCCTTTCCGCAAATAAAATCTTTGCATCCTAGGATCTTTCTCTTCTTTTGGGGTCTACTTTGGGTGCTTACCGGCTTTTCCACCCCCATGGCAACTGAGAGCCAACATGTGATGGAACTTGTGTTGGAACCTCTTTCAGCCCAAGGGCCAAATTCAATTTCAGAGAAATTCTCGAGGACCACATTCCAGTGGCGGGTGGGACTGGAGGCAAAAGGGGGCGGGCCCAGAAATATCAGCATAGTTTCGCTTAAAGCTCTTACTGCCAGTAATTAGGCCTTAGGGTTCAAAATTTCAACCTTTTAGAATGAGAAGAATAAAAACTGAAAGAATCTGGGTAACCACTGGTGGAAAGGACATTGGTGGAAAGGAGGTGGGGCCAGGAGAAGGCTGTGTGGCCATCTGGGGACCCCATGGCCTGTGGTCCTGATTTAGGGGGTTCATTTGTGTTAACCTATTGGCCTGTACAGTTGCCCGGGAAACAGTAGCAAAGACAGGCAAAGATTTCTGAATTCCCACCATTCCCACTACCACCACCACCTTCTTCCAGATAACTCCAGGGTCTCTGGAGGGACATACATGCTGCTTGTATCACAACTGTCATCTTGGCTGCAGCCGTATAAACTTCTGTATGTCCGAGGCAAACATTCACTTCTACGGGGGAGGGAGATAATGAATGAGAATTGTGAATGCCTTTGGGGGATCACAGAATCATAGAATAGTAGGGTTGGAAGGGGCCTACAAGACCATCAAGCCCAACTCCCTGCTCAATGCAGGAAGCCTGATTCCCCAGGCAGTCTCTCATCCAAGTACTAACCAGGGATGATCCTGCTTAGCTTCCGAGATCAGACGAGATCAGGCACATCAGACACCAATGGGCCATGTGCTCCTGGATCTACAGGGCCCCCATTCAGACATCATGTCAAGTCATAATTAAGCCTGACTATGATTTTGTAAAACATCTGAAACATGGTTTGTGACCAGCCAGCAAAGCAGAATCAGAAACCATACATGGGATCAGATGCCATGATTGGTAGTAATTATGTTTTGGTGTGATGACTGAATTGACAAACCACAGTTAAAAGCATAGCTTACCTCTGGAGGCTCCATAGTAATAAAAAAGGTAAAGGTGTCCCCAACCAGTCATGTCCGACTCTAGGGTGTGGTGCTCATCTCCATTTCTAAGCTGAAGAGCCAGCACTGTCTGAAGACGCTTCCGTGGTCATGTGGCCGGCATGACTGAACACCGAGGTGCACGGAACACTGTTACCTTTCCCGCCGAAGTGGTATCTATTTATAGGGATGGTGGAGAATTTCTCCCCGAAACTTCGGGGGGCCGAGCGCCAACGTGTTCGGCCCCCCGAACAAGTTTCGGGGAGAAATCCTCCGCACCCCCCCGCCCCCCGCACCCCCCCCCCAGGATGGGACTTACCTTCACCGAATGTCCCTCCCGGTGGCTGGTCCGGCCGGCGGTTCGGCGGGTGTTCGAGCAAGGCGGGAGCGGCAGCCGGTCTTTCAACCGGCTGCCGCCGCCGCCATTGCAATGAAAGAAAAAAAAAAAATGCCCCCTGATAGGCTACGTGACGATTCACGTAGCCTATCACGGCTAGATTTGCAAAGTCAGCCGTGATAGGCTACGTGAATCGTCACGTAGCCTATCAGGGGGCGTTTTTTGTTTTTACTTTCGCGTTCACGACCGGGCGAGGCGCCTCCTCCCCGGCCTGAATTTCGGCCGGGCGAGGCGGGAAGCCTCCCCCCCAGCCTGAATTTCGGCCGGGAGAGGCGGGAAGCCTCCCCCCCCGGCCTGAACTTCACGGGGGGAGCAGCGAAGCGCCTCCCCCCCACCGCGAACGGCCTTCGACGACAGGTAAGTGACTTTCGTCCACCCCTACCTATTTATCTACTTGCAATTTCTTGCTTTCGAACTGCTAGGTTGGCAGGAGCTGGGACTGAAGACGGGAGCTCACTCCGTCACACAGCACTCGGGTCTCGAACTGCTGTCCTGCCGACCTTCCGGTCTGCAGTTCAGCATCTTAACCACTAAGCCACCGTGGTCTCAAAGTAATAGGAGAACTGAAAAGATGGAAGACAGACACAAAAAAGACAAGCGGCTTTAAATAATGGCTGCTGAGAAGAGTTTAGAAAAGAAAGAAAGCTGACAAGGAAATCTAAATCATGGGTTGCTTGTACGTTTGGAAGCACAAACTAAGGTTTTTGGGTCTGAACAATGGTTGAACAAACCATGCTTTGGTGTGATATAAAAAAATGAAGTGAACTTCATTGGAAGTCCATTGTGGACAGGAAAATCCAGTGAACTGTCATATGATACTGTAAAACTGCAGTTTTTGCAAGCTCAAAAATAAATGTTTAGAAGCAGATAACTGAGAAAGTAGCCTTCCTGATGGATGCTATGGCTGTACTTTCAAATTTGCTAGAATCAGATGTAAATTTACATATTAATCAAGACAAATAAACATGTGGTGATTTAACTAGGAAACAGTCTGATGACAATTTAATCAGCACAGGTTGAAAGGTCCATCACTACCGCATCCTGTTGCAGTGAAAATATTGATTGTGTAACTGATTTCAGTAATGCCTTATTTTGCAGGGCACAAATAACCATGTAATTACTCTTTAATTGAATGGTGATTGCTTGCTAGCAATTATTAAGAGAGGTTTTTTTGGTTTAATTACTAGATTATTTATGCTCAGCTATATAAAATAATATTTCAACTTTGCAGGGTAGTGGTGGAATTAATCTGAATCACAATGGGCCGGATCATATATTCAACCAAACTTTGGTTGCAGAGGCTGCAGTGACAGAGAAACATTTCCTGCTCCTTCACCACGCATATAACGGCATGTTCAGAAGAAATTATCCCAGTCCAATGAACTATGGTCTGTTGTACTGAAAACAAGCTGTGTGTCCACACACTCCTTCCTCTCTTGTCTTGCATGGCATCATTCAAGATTTCTAGGTTTGTTAATCTATAGTATATCATGTCATTCGAGCCATGACACTGTGGTTTGTGGCATCCCTACAAACCAGGAGAATCAAACTATACTTTGATATCCTGGTTTGTGGGGCACAGCTCCGAACACAGTTTCTCAGTTTAGACATCAGAGGAGACTGTGGTTTAACACACCAGGAAGTACTGAATTAAGCTGCTCATGAAAGGGGAGGAGGGAAGGGGCAAGGAGATAGCACACAGCTTCTTCCAAGCCCCCCCAAACATGGTTTGTTGGACAAAGATGTTTGAACTAGTTGGAGAGTATGCATGCCTACTCTTCCACCATATCAATGGATTGCTGGCCAAGTGAGCTTATGAACTAGCCGCATCTCAGAACTCAACCCAGATAGAGTTGGTTGTACTAATTAAATCCTGTTGAAATCAAAGTTAGTTGTGACTTTATGAAGCACACATTGCCTGATGGTGAGTACATCAGCCCACTATTGTCTTCTCTGACTGGCACCGGTTCTCCAAGGGATCAGGCAGAGGCCTTTCCCAGGACTCTTAACTGGAGATGCAATGGAATGAACCTGGGATCATCTTGAAAAAGCTATGGATTATCCACCCCCAGGGAGACTACTTTTAAGTCCCATTGATTTCAACAGGATTTGGGTATCACCATTTATTTATTTATTTATTTATTTGGATTAGGGACACAAATTTTCATGTTACGACGCTTCAAAGGCCTGACCCAAAGATCAGTGGCACGAGGTAAAAAGTGGACCGGGCTGTGGTGGGCACAACGGCGGCAAAGGTACAACCAACTATGGAACTGGCGTGATTAGGCACTGCAACAGATTCCACCCCTATGCCATCTCCTTGCCTATGGACCTCAAAGGGAAAGGGTCAAAACTGAGAGGGGTGAGAATTTTGCTTCAATTAGTTTTTGATAAGAATTCGCCAAAACAAGTGCATTTCTTCATATTTGGAATGGAAAGAGGTAGAGATTTTAAAAAAATGAATATTGGAAAACCTGAAACGAGGGGCTGGCGTTGAAGGTAAGCATGCTTGGACTCCTGCTGAAGGCTCACCCTCCAGGAGAAGCCCATTGACAAGAGCCTTCAGGGACTTGCTCCTCCTCTTCATTATTGCAACCTCCTTGTTCACCTGCCTCTTGCTCCAGCCCAGACAATGGAGGTGGTGAGAAAGAGAAGCAGTAAGTACTACGACCTGCTTCCTCCCTGGCTCTCTGTCTGACAAGCAAGCCAGTGGGAGCAATGATGAGAAAGAGGGGTAAGAAACAATAGCAGCTGGTGACCATTAGGGATGTACGGCCTGTGTAAAATCCGCTTCGTCTGTGTTTCACGGATTGTCAGGCACCTTTGGTTCCGTCGTCCGCTCACAGATGGATGCGGATTTTTTTATTGGTGTAAGCCGCCTTGGGAGGGCTTCTGCCCTGAAAGGCAGCCAAGAAATATTTTTAAATGAATGAATGAATGAATGTTCTTCATGCAGAAAAATACTCGCAGAATTACGTAAGAGGGTTCATAACAATGTACATCATTTACCTTAGTACGTAACATTTAGCGTATTGTCTCCCATTCCATTCCACTTTTTCTCAGCAGAAACTTGCATGTTTTCCTATGAATAAATATGCATAAATCTGGGGAAAGTAAAAAAAAACACCACACACACACATCTGGAAGTCCACTGACTTCACATGGCCTGAGGGGATCAGCTCTGCAGCTGATTGCACAGGATGGATTCATAGAAATCTGAGCTCATTTAAGTCCATCTTGAATTTCTCCAGCATCTCTAGTGACGATGTAAGTGTGCCATTGGGGTCAGAAGAGACTGAAATGGACAGATTTGTTCAACCAAGCCCAGGGCATGGAGTACCTAGTTCTTAAAAGTCTGGGTTGGAATTCCTGTGTATTCAATAGGGACGTTGGAGATATCCACAGAGATTCAAATGAGTTCAGATTTCTATGAATCCAACCCACAGATTCCACAACAGACCAGCTAAAGCATGAGAATGAGGATTTTGGAGGGATTTACACATTTTCTTTCACTTTGGGGGAGATTTGAGCAAATCTGCATTAATTAATGTGGTTTAGCACTAGTGTGCATTAGTTAATGTGTATTAGTGCTAGTGCACATTAGTTAATGCAGATCAGGCATTTGTGTACTTACACAAGTAGAACGAAATTCTCCTACAAAAAATACGGATTCCATCAGTGAATGGGCAACGGAACAAAAGATGCCTGACAGTGCCTTCAGTGTGGTAGCCCCCTTCCTGTGGAACATCCCGCCTTTGGAGGTCAGGGAGACGCCAACGTTGTGTTCCTTCTGGTTCCTCCTGAAGACATTGTTATTTTGAGAGGCCTTCCTCGAATGACCGGCCGCGGTTTATTAAATTTGGCCATATTGGAACTTGTCTTTTAAAAAATGTTTTAATTGTTTTAACATGGTGCTTTATTCTTTTATCTTTATTATTCACCACTCTGAAATCTTTTGATGTGGAGCGGTATATAAATATTGTAAACAAAATAAATAAATATATAAATAAATAAACCCATGAAGCACAGATGCAACAGATTTAACAAAATCTGTACATCCCTATTATTCAACCACGTTTATGGGACTGAATTGGGGTTGCCACCTCTCTTTTTCTGGCAGGGTCCTCATCTTTATGTTCTGTTGTTATGTTTTAAGTTATGTTGTTTGCAGTGGCTATTAGTGACATATAATAAAATGTTTGACTGACTGACTTAATAGCTGTATGGCAGGATGGTACAATTTGTTCCTCTCCATATACCTATTGAATTTTGCCGATGCAGATGGGTGAGGATCTCGTTTCAGTTTGCCTTTATAAAAAATTACTAAAATTCGCCAGTGTCTTCATATTCAAGACAGCAAGAACTTGAGATTTATTTTTTTAAAAAATCAAATGCTGGAGGAAGTGAAGGTGACAGATGCCTCCATCCCTGCTGCAACGAAGGTGTAAGGAGAGTGTACAGGAAGCACGCCAAATGCCAAGTCCTACCAGGCCAATCACTGCTGTAGCTACAGCCAATCACTGCTGTAGATACTAGCATAGCAACAGCACGAGACCGTCTACAAGCATGAGATCTTAATGTTGAAATGATCACCGCTAGAAGGATGGGGTGGATCTGCAGATCTTTTGACAGTTCAGCTTTACAGAATTAACGTTAGATTTAACATTCTGTAGGATTAATGGAGGAATACGGTCCAGGAGAAGCTTGATTTCCTCTGGGGGTCTAGCCCACCATTTAGGTATAATTTACCCTGATGCTCTGCCTTTCATTTTCTGGCCTTCATTAGAGGAACTGAAATAGTATCCTATCCCCCTGAGTGCCGAGAATAAACCAACTGGAAATATATTTCAGCAACGCTTCATGTTTTTGAAACTGAAGTGGATTACCACCCAGCAACATTAACTTAGCAGCTTTCCTATAAACTTTGGGGGCTTGGCAGTTATCTAGATGAGAAGGGAAAGCATCACATCTCTGGGTGACAATGGGATATGACACATTCCAAAATATGTTTATTACAAGTGATGATAAACGAGGGAGCTGATACATTTGCCGTTAAGATCCTGACACACACACACCCGCAATTTTAGTGGTAGGTACTTTATTTTTGATATCCGCTATCTATAAATTAATACCAGACAATTTGGCAATCTCTACTAATCTGGTCAATTTCCACCCCACCCCCTACCACGGGCAACATGAGTAATAAATTACTTATTGACTGTAGGAACCATTTTTTAAAATGACTGAATGTTTGACTTCGCAAGCTCTCAGATCTCTAACACAATCCAGTCTACAACCAAGTTAAGGTAACGCACTTGGAATTTACGGGAGCTGAGTTCAACACAGTTTCCACGCTTGGAATTAAGGAGTTGAGTTTGGTGGAGTTTCCTTTGTCCCTTAGTTTCCTAAGCCACCATATGTGTAATTAAGGGAACTGGGTCTGGGTACAGTGGAGTTTTCCATTGGCTTATATCAAATTCCTTCAAGTAAACTAGGTTATTGATTGGGCTGTTAAATCTCTCTCTCTCTCTCTCTCTCTCTCTCTCTCTCTCTCATATCAAGGTAATTTATTAAGATGTATATGTGCTCTGCATTACAAGTGTTTATATAGCACTTTTCCAAGATACTCCAAGTGTTTCACATTAAGTAGCATAGTACACACCCACCCCCAACCCATAAGATATGCCGCTATTATCAGTACAGTTCAGGAGCGGGAGAATTGTGAGCGACAGAATGGATCACCTAAGTCCACCGAGTGAATTCATTGCTGGAGTTAGATTTCAACCTTTCTCTTGATTGCTACTCAGTACCAGCTGTCACTAGCTTATCAACACCGAACCCACATCAGGAGCTGCCAGGCAAGAACAGGGAACCCACCCATCTGTGTCTTTTTTGTCTCATGAGGTGAGCAACTAGGGAGAATGTTCCCTTGGCAGTAAAGGATTCCTAGGCTCTTGTGCTGCCCATTGGCTCCCTTTGACTTGGAAAGACTACGAGGTCTTCCAGGTTAAGGTAAGACTGCCTGGGCTATAGCAGTATTTACTTGCTCAGGATTCCTGGCTCCCATTCATCAGCTGCCTATGGCTGGGCTCTGACATGCCACACCTCATGCCTATAACCCTCAGCTGTCCCTTCTGTAGTCTGTCTTTCTATAAGCCAGGTTTCCCCCAACCTCAGTTCCTCCAGATGCCTTGGACTACAACTCCCATCATCCTTGTCCATTGGCCATGGTGGTTGGGACTGATAAGAGTTGTAGGCCAAAATATATGGGCAGGGCAGGTTGAGGAAGGCTGCTGTGGTAGACCTGGTGGAGGCTAGTGTCAGATGTTCAAACAGTGACAGAGGAGGCCTGAATGTCTTCTTGCTTTTTTATGCTTCCTGTGTATTATGTGAAGTGTGATTTCATGCCCACCATGAGATTCAAGATCTCCACAGTCCTTTAATATTCCTGGATCACACCACAAGGCAGAAATGCAAAGCCACACTGTATGCAGGGCGCAGGAGTCAGGAGAAGTCAGGTCAGTGTTGCTTGTAAGGACAATTGTGGTTGAAAAGACAGTGTCAGGAATCAAGTCCATAGGAATTTACGATCTCAATATCTGAGTTTGGGGGTATCGAGCAAAGATTTGGCCTATGCAGGACCTGTGAGTTCTGGTAATTCCAAGGAAGGCAGGAACCACCCTATCACCCAATAGTTCGCAGCAGGTCATGTGACATATGCTGCCACCTATTAAAGGAGAACATAAGAACATAAGAAGAGCTCTGCTGGATCAGATCAAAGGTCCATCTAGTCCAGCATCCTGGTTCCCACACTGACCAGGTAATTCACGGAAGCTCACAGGCAGACCATGAAGGCTGGTCCTCCCATCACAGCAACTAGTGTTCATCGGTAGACTGTTTCTGAACATGGAGGTCCAAATATGGGTATCATGGCCATGAGTTTGTCTTCCCTCCTTTTATAACCATCTAAGCCCATGGCCATCACTACAGCTTCCCTCAGTTAATTATGCACTCTGTGAAGAAGCACGTTCCCATTGGGTCTGGTTCTTTCATCCGAGCAATTCAGTAACTTTGTTACTCCCATAGATTACCTTGCCTTCCTCCTCCAATTTGCTAATCCGGACTTCTCTATCCATGTAAATTATAGAAATCCAAACTGAAAGCCAGAGCCCAAACTCAGGGTGCAAAGGTCAGTTTCAAGACAATTTGATCACATGAAGCCAAAATATCCAAGTTCGAGGCATGAACGAGGATGCACCAAGATAAGCATTTGAAGGCCCCTTTAGGAATTTTACCGTCGCTAATTTAAAAAAGGAATAATTATTTTGCCACTCTACAAAGTTGCACTGTGGCAGCAAAATAATACTCCCTCCACTCGGACCTTATTACACGGTGCTAGATGTAGTTAAACTCTACATGACCTTTGGAGTGTTTAGGAAGAGAAAGAAAACTTTGACCTCTCTGCAACCTGATTCTGTCTCCTCTCGGTGTTGGCAAACTGATCACTTGTCTAACTACTGAACTACATTGTATTGCTAACCAGATCAAAGGCAACAACAAGCCAATTCAGCAGCGGGGGGGGGGGGGGCAGAATCCAACCATGCAAAATGGGCAATTAACATTAATCATACATGAAGTTGTTTAAGCGGATAACTAGAACCTGGTCGCTATAGCAACTCTCATAAAACAGGGCTCGGCACAAATGCATGGACTCTCTCCTTACCACATTTTGTGGGAACTCCGGGTCATTATGTCCTCTTGACATTCACAGACCAAAGTGAATTACTGTGTGTAGGGGGGCGGGAGTGGAGAGGAGGGACAAATGTTCCATAATCATATGGTGTACTTAGCGGCATGCATGGCAGGCTTCACACATAGTTTCTGAAGCCAGTAAACAACCTTATCCATTAGATACCCTTCTTTGGATGGCAAAGGAACAGGTGAGCATGTACACTACGGATGTTGGAGAAAACTGGGGGGTGGAGTTTGACGGGTTTTCTTAGGTTTGGTCCCCCAGACATTGTTATAGTTCCTGTTGTGGCACCCGACTTGATCTGCAGTGAGTCGGACCAGTTCACAGATTTTCTGGGTATTTTGTGCATTTTTTATGCAGGTTCCACAATTTGCACAAATTTCTGAGCAATTTGTGCAAAATTGGCTGTAATTTGCACAAATTACAAAGAAATTTGTTGAAATCATTCAGGAATTTGTGCAAACTGTGGAACTTGTGAGGAAAAAAGGCACAAAAAAATTCCCGGAGTTTGGGGAAAAGCCCACAGCTCAACTCGCAAACACAAATCGATCCATACACAGTGCAGGATTAGGATGAGTAAAAAAAGAACTGGATTTCCCAATGACGGGTATCCCTAATGTACACGCGCTTCCACCATGTACCTTTGTCAGGCCTTGGCCATAGGATGGCCATGCACCCTCTTTTACAGAGGACTGTCCTCTGTTTTGAAGGTATCCCCTATTTGAAGGGCTGTCCAGTCCAAGTCCAGTTTAAAGATAAAGAAGGGAGAGCGGGGGGGGGGGCTTGAAGGGAGAACAAGAAGGGAGAGCAAGAGGGACCTTGAAGAAGGGAGAGCAAGAGGAGCCTTGAAGTTGCCAATCAACAGTTAGCAGCACCTGGTTAGCACACTGAGCAAGGCACACAGGTCACCTGATCACTCCACAGTCTTCCACACTATGGAAAGATGTACTGTATTTCTATTTAAATTATAAAAATTAATTCTAAATTTGCATCTGCACATATAAACAGGAATGTGCAGATTTTATGCCAATCACTGTTCTCTTTTGTCTACTTTTTTGGTGATGCATGTCTTTTTTTGGCGATCCACAAGTGGCAACCCTAATTGGCCAAGCAGGCTGGAGGGCTGTTGGGAGGTGCAGTTCTTTCACAAGCAAACTAGGATTCTCAGGGTCAAGGGCAGTCAGTTGATGTGGTTGAAGGCAGGCTGGTGGACAGATTCTGGGGTAGGGTTATGTATCGGAAGAGGAAAGGTATAGATGCAAATGTAGAAATGATTACTATAATTTAAATGGGAACACAATATATATCACCCTATTAGGCAAGACCATGCCCAGTTGAGCTGTGTGCCTATTCAATGTGCTCTCTGGGTGCTAACTGTTGGTGGGCAACTCCAAGGCCCCAATTTATCTCCCTTCTTATGGTTCTTTCCCTTTAAACCGGGCATGGATTGGTGGACAATGCTTTGAGTTGAAGACACCTTCAAATAGAAGACTAAGAACATGAAAACATAAGCACGTAAAAAGAGCCCTGCTGGATCTGACCAAGGTCCATCTTCTCCAGCATTCTCTTCACACAGTGGCCAACCAGCTGTCGACCAGGAAACCACAAGCAGGGCATGAGTGCAACAGCTCCCTCCCACCCATGTTCTCAGGCAACTGGTTTACATAGGCTCACTGCCTCTGGTACTGGAGGTAGCACATAGCCCTCTAGCCTAGTAGCCATTGACAGACTTCTCCTCCAGGAATTTGTCCAACCCCTTTTAAAGCCATCCAAGCTGGTGGCCAGCTCAAGAAATCATTTTGTTCCAGAAGCAGCCGCACAGCCTCAGGTGAGGAAGGCTGCCAAGAACAAGAATGGCTCTGGAGGGCCCGGAGAAATTGTGTACATACTTTTGCCACAAAATAGTTGAAAGCAGGGCTGTTGACTCTCTTTCAGCTCAAAGGCCAAATTCCATTTTGGAGAAGCTTTGGGGGGCTGCCTTTTAGGGGTGGGTGGGGCTTGAAGGCAAAAGGGGCAGGACCAAAATACCCCCCCCCAAAAAAAAAACCCAACCCCAGCCTATTTTAGCTTCAAGCTCTCACTGCCAGTAACTAAGCCTTAGGAGAGGCATTTCAACCTTTTCAAATGGGGGAAAAACTGCACAAAAGCCAGGAAACCACCAAACAATCAGGGGTCACAGGAAAGCAATCAGTGGTCACAGGAAACCACCAAACAATCAGCGGTCACAGGAAACCACCAAACAATCAGTGTTCACAGGAAACCACCAAACAATCAGTAGTCACAGGAAACCACCAAATCAGTGGTCACAGGAAAGGGAACCTCAGAAGTCCAGACTGAGACTCCAAGTGGTCCGGATTTGCCTCCTGGACCAGAGGTTCTGCATCCCTGGATTAAATGAAGTTGCTCCTACAAACCTGCAGACACATCAAATGCCTACCTGACTGCTGAGGCACTGCCCAGGCAGCTAACCCACAAGAATATCTGTCAATTGGCCAATCCACAGCCTTGGTGGAAAATACGGCCCACTGATGAAGCACTCCCACCCACCAGTCAGCCCTGTCTGCAACAAAACGTTCACAGTTCCTTCAGGTTAACACACTCTTAGCATGCTTGAACTCTTATTCTGTCCATAGAGCAGTCAAGAGAGAACGGACCAAGACAAAGTGCTAGGGAGGATTCCAACCTTTTGAATTTTAACAACACAAGTGACCAGTGATCTCACGAAAACCATACTGCAGTGGAGCTGATTAGAATACATTATATCCACTATGATGATGAAACACTCATGATAAAGTGTGTGTGTGGTTTTTTTTTTTGCATTATCAAAGAGAGAGAGCGGATAGAACAAGCAATTTAAGGGTTGACTACTCAACTGACAGAAACTATGGCTGTGAAGCTATTTTGTACTCCATTTGCTTGACCTATCTATCTATTTATTTATTTATTTATTTCTGTACCACCCAATAGCCGAAGCTCTCTGGGCGGTTCACAAAAATTAAAACCAAACAACACACAATAAAACAATTTAAAATATATAGAACATTAAAACCACAATATAACAATACAACCACAATAAAACCTAGCAGCAGTACAGGAGTTTAAAATACAGATTTAAAACAGCAAAGATAAAAATTTAGAAAGCTAAAATGCTAAAATGCCTGGGAAAATAAAAAGGTCTTCACCTGGCGCTGAAAGGAGTACAATGTAGGCGCCAGGCGAACCTCACTAGGGAGCTCATTCCAGAGCTGGGGTGCCACAACAGAAAAAGCCCTCCTCCTAGTAGCCACCCGCCTCACTTCCTTTGGCAGGGGCTCACGGAGAAGGGCCGCTGATGATGATCTTAAGGTCCGGGCAGGCACATATGGGAGGAGGCGATCCTTCAGGTAACCTGGCCCCAAGCCATTAAGGGCTTTAAATGTTAACACCAGCACTTTGAATCGGTCCTGGAAATGGACTGGCAGCCAGTGCAGCTGGAAAAGTACTGGCGTAATATGAGCTCGCAGGCCAGTCCCTGTTAACAATCTTGCTGTCCTATTTTGGACCAGCTGAAGTTTCCGGACCGTTTTCGAAGGCAGCCCCACGTATAACGCATTGCAGTAATCCAGACGAGAAGTTATCAGAGCATGGATAACTGTAGCAAGGCTATCTCTGTCCAGATAAGGGCGCAGTTGGTATACCAGCCTAAGCTGATAAAAAGTGCTCCGTGCCACTGAGTTCACCTGTGCTTCAAGTGACAGTTCTGGATCCAAGAGCACCCCCAAACTACGAACCTGATCCTTTAGGGGGAGTGCAACCCCCTCCAGAACAGGTTGAATATCACCTAGCCGGGCAGATGAACCACTCACTAACAGTACCTCCGTCTTGTCTGGATTGAGTTTCAGTTTATTAGCCCTCATCCAGTCCATTACCGTGCCCAGGCACTGGTTCAGAACAGCCACTGCCTCACCTGGTTTTGATGAGAAAGAGAGGTAGAGCTGGGTGTCACCTGCATATTGATGGCACCTCAGCCCACACCTCCGGATAACCTCCCCCAGCGGTTTCATGTAGATGTTAAACAGCATAGGGGATAAAATAGAGCCCTGTGGAACCCCATGGCACAATTGCCATGGCACAGAGCAATAATCCCCCAGCACCACCTTCTGGAATCGGCCATCCAAGTAGGAGCGGAACCACTGTAGTGCAGTGCCTCCAACTCCCAACCCAGACAACCTATCCAGAAGGATACCATGGTCGATGGTATCGAAAGCCGCTGAGAGGTCCAGGAGAATCAACAGGGTCGCACTCCCCCTGTCCCTCTCCCGGCAGAGGTCATCCCACTTGTTGTTGGGATGTTGGGCCACTGGCCTATAATTGTTAACATCCTCTGGGTCCAGGTTAGGCTTTTTAAGGAGTGGTTTAATTACCACCTCTTTTAAAGTGGCAGGCACCACTCCCTCTCTCAAGGAGGAATTTACAACCTCCTGGACCCAGCCAGACAACCCCTCCTTGTTTGATTTAATAAGCCATGAAGGGCAAGGGTCAAGCACGCAAGTGGTCAATCGGACTTGGCAAGCACCTTGTCCGCATCCTCAGGCCTCAGTAACTGAAACTCATCCAATAAAACTGGACCAGACAGTGCTCTGAACACCTCTACCAATGGAACTGCATTAATGGTGGTGTCCAATTCATGACGAATCTGAGCGACTTTATCCTCAAAGTGCCGCGCAAACTTGTCACAGCGTGCTACTGAGGGTTCCACCGTCTCTCTCCCTGGCCCAGAATGTAACAGGCCACGAACCACTCGGAAAAGCTCTGCCGGACGACACTGAGAAGATGCAATGCTGGTGGAAAAGAACTGCCTCTTTGCCACCCTCACCGCCACAGAGTAGGCTCGATAGTGGGCTCTTACCTGTGTTCGGTCAGACTCAGCACAAGTTTTCCTCCACCTGCGTTCTAGCCGTCTCCCCTCTTGCTTCATTGCCCTCAGCTCAGGTGTATACCAAGGAGCTGGCCGGGCTCTGCTCAGAGGGAGAGGGTGCTTGGGCGCGATCGTGTCAACCGCCCGAGTCATCTCTGCATTTCACAGAGCGACCTGGGCTTCAACAGGAGCACCAGCCATACCAGCAGGAAAATCCCCCAGAGCCCTCTGGAATCCATCGGAATCCATTAATCTCCGGGGGCGGACCATTTTAATAGGTCCCCCACCCTCGCAGAGGGGAAAGGCCGCCAGGAGTCTAAACCTCAGCAGGAAGTGATCTGACCATGACAAAGGGACAGATGTTAATTCCTCCACTTTCAGATCACCATCCACCTGCCCAGTCGAGAAAACCAGATCAAGCATGTGTCCTTTTATATGCGTTGGGCCGATGACATGTTGGGACAGCCCCATGGTTGTCATGGCGGCCATGAAGTCCTGAGCCGCCCCGGATACAGTGGCCTCGGCATGGAAGTTGAGATCCCCCAGGACCATCATCCTGGGGGTCCTCAACACCAAGTCCGAGACCACCTCCGTCAGCTCAGGCAGGGAGTCTGATGGGCAGAGGGGTGGGCGGTACACCAACAGAATCCCTAATCTGTCCCGGGTACCCAACACAAGGTACAAACACTCAAGATCTGCACTCGAATGAGCAGGAAGCCTGGAGAGGGAGATTGAATTCCTATAGACCACGGCAACCCCCCCTCCCCGACCCTCAAGTCGGTGTTGGTGCTGCACCAAGTACCCAGGAGGGCACAGCTGGGAGAGAGTGACCCCTCCCAGTTCCCCCACCCAGGTCTCAGTAATACATGCCAGGTCAGCCCCCTCATCCACAATCAAATCATGGATGAGGGAGGTCTTATTTTGGGCCGACCTGGCATTCAGCAGCAGCACCACCAGACCTGAGGGCAGACTGGCCAGGAACCATCAGGTTGGGGGAAGAACCAGAAGAGGGGACAGCTGTAAGGTGTCTAGCCCCTCTTCTCCTCAGCTGGCATGTTAATCCCCCAATGCCATACCTCCCCCTGCCTGTGACCACAGTTATAGTGGCACCTCCCCCACCCCCTGAGTTGCCCAATAGTCCTCCCAGGCACATATTAAAATGTTAGGATATAAAACCTACTTCCCTATTTAAATAGAATGCATTCAAGATTTTGTGCTGGCAATTTTTTTATTTTAATTTTTTATGGGGAAGAGGTGTCAAACCATTCCGATTTTTAATTTTGGGATGAATCACTGATAAAACCTTCTAAAGCAAAGAGCCCCCAATACTCATGAGTAGGAAGGGGGGGTCTGCGAGGAAGAATGTGGGATTTGGATAGTATGGAGGTCCATGGGGAATGCAGAGAGGGGATTAATCCATTAAAATTACATCACACCATCCAGGGGTCAGGGGTCAGCCCTGCTCAGATCTGAAACCCGGGATCTCCTCAGAGGAAGAGCACCCCCCCCCCCGCAGCAAGCTCTCACACTGTCAGTAACCCAGAGGAGCCATTGGTTCCAGACATCCTAGGTGCAGCGTCGTAAGTGAAGCTCCACACCAGTTTCCTGGGTTCCTGATTCTTGGACACTCCTCCTGTCACACCCAGGACCGTAAGAGATGGACAGCCAGTGAGGAGCTTCAGGGTCACTGGTGAAGTGCTAGGCTAGCTGCAAGTGAGTCTATTCAGAAGAGGGAGGCATGTGTAAGCACCTGCCTGGATCAGGGCCTATCTGAGAGCCAGGAAGGGGATGGCGTCTCCAGATCCTATGGAAGCTTTCACTCTTGAGTTGAGTCACTGCAGAAGCAAGAGCTTGCTTGGAGCTCCAAGGTCCAGTGCAAAGCCCTACTGAACCAGGGAAATAAGGCACCATGCCTATAACAAAAACAAAGCAAAAAGGGTGGGGCTAAATTGATCACTGTAGCATAATTCTTCCCACTGTCTGAAAAAAAGCCCACCTATCAATGGCTACTAGCCCTGATGGCTACATGCTACCTCCAGTATCAGAGGGACAAAATGTTCACCAGTTGCTGGGGAACACAACTACTGTACTCATGTCCTTCTTGCGGGCTTCCCACAGGCAGCTGGGTGGCCACTGTGTGAACAGAACGCTGGATTCCATCAACCCTTGGTCTGATCCAGCATGGCTCTCCTAGAGCCACTTCCTGAAAAGTTGCCTGTGCTTATAAATAACATTAAAAAGGGATTCATCATGGAGGATAAGTCTACCATTAGCTGCTAGTCATGATGAGTGATTGGCTCAGAGTACCAGTTGCTGATAGGGTGGCCACTTATGCATCACAAAAACAGAGGAAATGCATCACAAACACACACACACAATTTATGAACTCAGATGTTCATAAATTGCGCACATGCTAATTTGTATGCATGGATGCTAATTTATAAATAATTGCTATAATTTAAATAAAAATACATTCTCACCATAGTGTGAAAGACTGTGACCAGGTGACCTGGGTAATGTTCAGACTGCTGTCCAGGTGCTACTAATGGGCAACCTCAAGTCAACCTCATGTGCACAGCCCTTCAATAGAGGATGCCTTCAAATGGAGGACTGTCCTCTATAAAGTAGGACACACGGCCACTCTAGTTGCTGGGGAACAGCAGTGAAAGAGGACTACTGCCTTAATGCCCTGCTTGTGGGTTTCTCATAGGCAACTGGTTGGTCATTTTGGGAAACAGGATGCTGGTTTACGTGCACTTTCGGTCTATCTCTTAAGTTCTTACAAAGGCTGGGAGAAAAATGTTCACCTATTTCGGACTAAAGATAAATTACAGCATTTTAGTAGACTGGCCCAAGCCTATGAATATTTACTCAGCAGTCAGCCTCATTAAGTTCAAAGGGTATTCCATGTAACCCATCTAAAGTTAGTTTTGATTCAGGGCAAGGGATATATGAGAAATTTGTTTCAGTGCATTTTTACCCAGTTCATATCTTAAAGACTGAATGTGTATTCAGACACAATCTGCTGTCCAAGTCTGTACACTTCCAAGCTTGCAATGTGATTCACGGCCCAGAAAAAAATACATGTTTTTTTTAAAAAATGCGCATGGAAAATGCATACTTTTGAAAAATGTGCACAAATACCCTTTCAACAATGGGGGAAGAACGTGTACATTTCAAAGATGCACACCACTGATGCGTACATTTGGAAAAATACACTCACAAAAACATGCAGCTTTTCATGTGAAAAGAAAAAAACAAAGCTCGCAATGTGATACGGAATCAACTTGCAGTGAGCTTCAAGATAGAATTTGGAGTGAGTTGTGATAGAATATTTCCCTCTGATGTGCTGTTTTGTTTTAACCACGCAACGATTTTTATTTTATTTTATTGCACAGGGGGACATTCAAAAACAGTATCCCTCATTTGCAATCTGAAAAGGTAGGGTCCACTCTATCGCCTTAGGAGTCTACAATCTCTTTTTGCTGCAGGCCTGGACCAAATCAAAGTCTCTTGAAACAGTGGAACTAATTAAGCACAACTAAGTTGCAGTGCAATGCATGTTTACTCAGAAGTAAGTTCCACTGCCTTCAATGGGGCTTATTCCAAGGAAAGTGTGGACAGCATTGCATCCATGCAGTGCAATCCTCTACATGTCTTCTCAGAAGAATGTCATACTGTGTTCATTAGGGACCTCACTCATAGGTCGGTGTGTAAATGACTGCCCCTTTAAGCTACAATAGTATACCACTTAATTCGTCTAAGCCCTACTGAGCTTGAATTCTGAGTAGACACATATATAGTTGAGCTGTTAGTCATGACTGATGTTACCTGGACTGGACCCTCACTTTTACAATCACACAACATTCACTTCTGAAAACAACTATTTTCGTATTGACCAACTTTCATCAAAATATAACTGAGTATACCTGCCATTCAAAGATTCAAACTAGGCAATCTAATTTATTTTCTAAGATCAACTTCTGGATAGGAGTATTTAAGCTACCAAGCTTAATGTTTTGGATATCTCAGCGCTAACTGGGTGAGTAATGTCGTACTCTTCTCATAAGTGCAAAATCCATTCATGCATTGTACAGAGAAATCTGTCCCTTTTGATATGCTAAGGGCACAATCCTATGCATGTTTAGACAGAGAAAAGGCTGGCCGGGGAATGCTGGGAGTTGTAGGCCTTTTCTCTGTCTAAACATGCATAGGATTGCGCCCTAAACCTCCTATTGAGTTTCACTGAGAATTCTAACTGGCTATAAAATCTGATCGGATAGTTTACAAATATATATATAGATAGGAAACATTTGCTGGCTTATCAGGTCATCGAGTCATGACTCTGTTTTGCCCTGGTAAATTCAAGAGAACTTAAAACAAAACAAAAATCACTATAATGGGGAGAAATACCCCAATATCCAGTATTCAAAGATATTTCCCCCCTATCTAATGTTTAACCAGAAAACCACTCTTAGAGCCAGATGCACTCTTTATAGCAAGTGCTAACCTTTCAAAAATTTCAGTCCATTATTTATGAGGAGAAGGCATTTTGAGATATGTTTGAAAGCACTATCAGGACACGCTATTGAATGTCTAGGAAGCACATGTCTCTCCTGCTAATTGCCTCCCACAGAAGTCGGTTAAAGCTGGGCATGCCGACAAACGGTTCGATGCTTTACCTTCGTCTAGTCACTAAAGCAGGTCAGGAAGCCTTATCTTTGTGTGAAGAGGCATGTCAGCCAGCTCAGGAGGAAAAGAAGAAGCAGCGTTGGCTCCAAGGACCATGAGAATGTGGACAAGTGAAGGTTGTCCAAATCTCACAATTAAGGATGAACAGCTGCCACGAGACACAGGCGACTCCTCAGCACTATCATGATTGGCAGGAATTAAGGCAGGGGTGCAGAACCTCAGACCTGGGGGCCTAATCCCAGATATCCCAGTTGTCCAGATATCCTCAGATGGCCATGCCCCCTTCCCCTGACCAAGTAGAGACTGGGGGCTCTGATTTCAGTGGGGCTGTAAAGCCACTCCAGGTTTCAGTCAGAACCAGCCAGAACTCTAACTGAGCTATCCAAGGTGCTGAAACTACTTGGGGGATAAGGTTCAGAACCTTGGATAGTTCTGGCTGGTTCTGACTGAAAGCCAGAATGGATTCACAGCCCTACCAAAATCGAAGCCACCAGCCTCCACTGCACTGACCACTGATTGTTATGGTGATTTCTGGCTTTTATGTGCGTGCAGTTATTTCCCCATTCTAAAAGCTTGACATGGAATATAGCTCTCAGGCTAAAAGAGGTTCAGCACCCCTGAATTAACGGGACTTAAAACCTCTGTCAGTTTTATACCAGTTTAACCGTCATGGTTTCCTCCAAACAATCCAGAGAACTGCAGTCTGTCGAGGGCACTCAAGTTTCTCCATTAGAGATCTCTGCTCATCTGACCACCCTCACAGAATGACAGTTCCCAGAAAGATAGGCTAATCAACTTCTGGCCCTCTATACAGAGTTTCCCTGTGGGCCAAACTAGGTATGCCAGTGAGACGCTGTAATTTCTTTCCACATGTCTGTCCCATCCACACGTAAAGTAGGGTGTGAGTCTTAGGTAAAGGAATTCACATGAGAGGAACATGGAATGCTTCCCCACCCGGACACATCTCACGTCTCCTTCCTCCAGGCAGTTGTCTCCATTTCTGACTCACTGCTGGTGTTATCAAAGCCCAGAAGGAAGAGACCTGGCTGAAGCAACCAACTTCAAGGAGATATTTCATGGGAAGGATTCAGGACTTCTCCCCCACATGCTCCTTGTACAGTTAAAGAAAGAAACTCCCTTGCTTTGTTGGTGGATGGGGAAGACATGCTGTGATGTGTGAATCTTACCACTTTGCCACTAAATCATGTTGGATCTTGGGATCCCCTAAAAGGCCATGGTCCCTAGACATCACTGGGTCCAGACTTTCCGTAGAACTCCCCAAAACACCAGCCGCCACCATCAAATAATTTACAGAGAGCAGCAGGACTCTTCTCTTTACATCCTTAGCACCTGGGGTTAGATATATTGCAACCTTCAAATCCACCCTACCAGAACATTAGGTATTTAAAAGAATAAACATTTGTTTGTTTGTTTGTTTAACAGGTCTACATTCAAATCAGTCAATAAACAGTGAGAAACAGTAATAATAACTCTAACAACCAAACACCACACCTCTGCTTTCAATAACTTCTCTCTTTTAACATCTATCCTTACCATCAGTCTTTCACCTACGTATCTCCCTCTGATTCCACTAACATCTCTTTCTTCTCACTAACTACCTAAAGGCTCAATTCAATGCATGTTTAGACAGAAAAAGGTCCTACAGCTCCCAGCATGCCCCAGCCAACCATGCTGGCTGGAGAACACTGGGAGTTGTAGGACGTTTTTGCTGGCTGGAGAACGCTGGGAATCATAGGACTTTTTTGCTGGCTGAAGAATGCTGGGAGTTGCAGGACTTTTTTGCTGGCTGGGGAACGCTGGGAGTTGTAGGACATTTTTGCTGGCTGGAGAATGCTGGGAGTTGTAGGACTTTTTTGCTGGCTGGAGAATGCTGGGAGTTGTAGGACGTTTTTGCTGGCTGGGGAATGCTGGGTGTTGTAGGACTTTTTTGCTGGCTGGAGAATGCTGGGAGTTGTAGGACGTTTTTGCTGGCTGGGGAATGCTGGGAGTTGTAGGACGTTTTTTCTGTCTAAACATGCATTGGATTGCATCCTTGATAAACTAACTATGGCTCTTAATTTCTCTACCTGTCTATCTCCATCCTAACTCAACTCTCTCTCTCTCTCTCTATCTCTCTGATCCTCTCTGATCCTCTCTGTGTCCATGTCCTTTTTACTGACTTTCTCCAACTGGCCCTAACTCTACTCCACCACTTCATTCTGACCTCAGCTGTCAATCATTTCTCCACTCACTCTTCTCTTATGCACACAGATGATGGTTACATCATGTCTTGTTTGGCCCCACCTTGAAGGACAAAGAAAATAACATCATTGGATCCTCGATCCTCTCAGTCTCCAGTGTTTTCTGGCAGCATTGGGCTGCCCCTTATCCAAGGGTAGCTTCATAGGGCACCTTTTCACTTGCCCTGTCTGACCACATGAGCAGCAAGAGGAGTGAGGAGAAGGAGGAGGAACAGTAAACTCCGCCCACCTTGTTCTCTCCCTCTGGAAGGCAGTACAGATTGAGCTTAGGAGGAGAGGCAGGAAGTACAGGAGCAGTGAGGAGGCCTTACTGCCTCAAGATCAGTGGCGCAGTGGTGAAGACCAGTAGTGCAGGCACTCATCACGACAGTCCCCATAGCCACACCCCCTAGGAGAGTCCAAAAACGCAGGCAGCTGTGTTGATCCATATCAACAAACCAGTTCTAGCAGCTTTTATCTCCCCCAGGAGCAGGTCTTTTGAAAAGCTAACAGCTTTCAACTACCCATGCAAGAGCACGATACTCCAAAATACTTTGCAGTACAACAAGGATAGCTCACAACAATACCTGGTTGCAGGGGAAATCCATTATCTCCAGCTATTGTAAGGGTTGCAGCTAAGCTCAGAGCAAACAGGGAAGTCTGAGAAGAGTGGCAGATGACATCAGTATTCCTGCCAATTAAAAAGTCCTGGTGCTTCGATCCTGTGGGCCCTGGCTCCACTACACCACTGCTCAAGACAAACTTCAGACATGCCAAGTTTTGCCTATCCTGTTCTTCTGGAAGGAACAATGCCAGCTCACATCTTGTTCCTTGATCGCACACCACAGCGTAGATGGGAAAGGGTGCACAGATGCCAACCAAAACTGAAGTACTTCTGCATCTGTGGCTCTAGAATTTGTGTGGGAACAAATGAGAGCCAGCGTGGTGTAGTGGCGAGAGTTGGACTGGGAGCTGGGAGATCCGGGTTCTAGTCCCCACTCGGCCATGGAAGCTCACTGGGTGACTTTGGGCCAGTCACACACTCTCAGCCCAACGCACCTCACAGGGTTGTTGTTGTGAGGATAAAATGGAGAGGAGGAGGATAATGTAAGCCGTCTTGGGTTCCTTGCAAGAGGAAAAAAGGCGGGGTATAAATGCAATAAATAAATAATAAATAAATAAATAAAATATCCCATTGTTTTATTTCAGCCACAAGTTGGCTGCTGATAATGACAGGGGAAGAACCAGATGCATAGATACAGATGGACAGACAGACAGACAGACAGACAGACAGATGAAGGTCCTGGGCAAATGCACATTAATGTCTCTGAGTAAATGCACAAACATACTGTCAGCAAGTAAGAGTAACTGAAGGAGGCAAAGACAGATGTCTCATCTTCTTAGGAACACTCTCTTCAGATTGAGAAATGATTTAAATTCTTAATAAACAAAAAGAGAAAGGGCTTGGAAAATTAACCCACTCCTGCCAGTCCCTTGGACCTCAAAATGCCCTCCCCTGGAAGTCTATTAACTTCAGCCTTATAAATAAGCCTATAAAAGTTGCTAGCCTGCAAAAAGAACACCAACACAACCGCTAATCTGCTGGGAACTGGCAGAGGAGGGCTCAAGAGTTCAGACCCACCTGCAGCAGCCCACTGCCTTTCTATTTTGGGCACAGACAAGGGTACTTCCTATCTCTGACAGCCCATTTCATTTTATGGTGGGTGCAGAAGAGAATCACCTGCATGTAATTCCTGGTCGCCAGAGGTGACCAGGTTATTGCTTCAGTACAAGGCTGTCTTCTTTACATAGGCTACCTGCAATTGGTAAGAGAATTTGGGTTTTAATCCAAGTCAGAGAAGAATTTGGGGCCTGTAAAGCCTACCTATCCTCTGAGCCCCCCAAATTCTTCTTCAAGCCCCAGCTTGGGAGAACTTGCTCAGCTATTCTAATATGGCGCGATACTGAAAAGTTCCCAGGGCTCCGAAACGGAGAGGATTCTGTTTGCTCCCTTCAGACTGAGAAGCTCAGAAGCTGCAAGAAGACAGAGAGAGAACAGCTTTTTTTCCTCACTGAAACCTTAAGACAAACTACACATGGAATAAGTTTGGCCTTCCTAATTCACCTGATAGAAAGGTTTCTGTTCAGGTTTATCAACCTGTTTTAGCAAGCAGTAGCGCTTACCAGATGAGGATCAGATCAGGAGTGCTATTTATATGAGTGTACAAAGCCATGTTAGCAGTATGTTATAGACAGCTGGGAATTTTGGAAATCCAAATGCTAGGTTAACTACAAATCTTCAATGGCTTTACAATCTGGAGATGATCCACACCCGTGTTTAGGTGAAACATCCCAAAACTTTAAAAGAAATTTACATACACAAATTGCCCATGACTATTGCCAAAAGGGGGGGGGGGATAAAAATCAAAGGCCCAAACATCTAAAGCATATCTAGAAAGCAGATGGGACTTACAGGTTGATATGCCCTGAAGATTTGATTTAGGAATAAATTTACCTTTTCCTACCAGGAGAATTTACAATTAGCTTCCCTTTAAATCTGGGACATCAAGGGAGGGGGTTCTACATGCACATGGAATATAACAAAACCCTCTGACTTTACACCATAAAACTATTCCACTAAGTTATGCTGCTGTTTTAAGTCTCTACGCAACCCAATGGAATTGCTTGATTTGGAAGATTAATTGGGCACTGGATTACATCCAGATGCCTTGATACAATGACACAAAGGCAAGTAGGGATGCGAGAATGAGCAATGAAGTTCTCCGTTTTCCACCGCAATGCTTATCTTGCTTCGTTCTTGCTCCCTAACAGAAGGGTGTCTCCCCCCACCACAGGAAAAATGTGCACTTTTCCAAGCATGCATACCAAATGTGCATTTTCCCCTTGTAGGCTAGAGACCGAAAATGCCATTTTGGGGAGGAAATGTGCATTTCCGGAAGTGTGCAGCTGCGCAAGCACACAATTTTGAGCTGATAACAAGCCTGGGAAATTGCAAACATTTCCAGAGAATTGCTTGTGTTTGGGGTTGCGAACAGGACATGTTCGCAGGATTTGCAAACAGGAACAAAATTCTCATACATCCCTGAGCTCCAGTGCTAGCCAGAGCTTCCCATTGACTTGAATGTTGGAGACATCCCCATACGTGCCCATAACGATCCACATGTGTGCCTTCAATACTGAAGTGAATGGTGAATAGGGATAGACGAACTCTCCCACACCCACCCCATGCACCAAACACCCTCCCCTTTCCCAACCACAGCGAGCACACGGGGTGAGTTGTCCAACAGCCCGCAGGGCCTCAGCAACAGCTCACAGCTGCCCACTGCTACCTGTCAGTCAGCCCCTCGTGCTCTCCTTCCTCTCTCCTCCTCCTGTCCCCATAACTGCAGCAGCAGGGACAGGCAGCTCAGGGAGGAAGCAGGTGGCTGGGAATGAACCAAATTGGGCAAGTGTGGGCAGCTGCGAACTGGCATCCGGGGGACTGAGCTGGTCAGAAATTGCTGGGCTTCGAGCCTCAGATGGATGCCCATGCCATTCCTAATGGTGAAGCCTCTGCTTCTGCAGGAGCTCCATGTATTAACTGTAGCTCCAAACAGCTCTGGATGAAAGCATTAATTTCAAGGAGACGTGGGGCCAATTCGTACCTCAGGGATGAGCAGAAGGTAGATCTGGATCTACTGCTAGCTCTCTGGGTGGTTTCCAGTAGATTGGCAAGGATTTCTGACTCCCAGTTGTTTCGCAATAGCTGCAACAAACTTAAGGCTGCCCCTCTTCCCTATATATCGATGTAACGAAGACAGCTCAGGATAACCACAAGTGGATTTTGGTGTGGAAGGACTGCAGGCTCCATTCAGTACTCAAAGGCAATTCCTGGGCTCAGAATTCTTTAATTCTGTCTTTTGCACCAGACACCAGTTGGTGGGTCTGTTGTTATTCTGTTAAATAACAAAGTCAATCCTGCAACGCTGAAGTCTGTCCAGCCCTGTTGTACATTAGTGAAGTAGCATAAAGGGTTCCAGTTTTCTGAATCATAACCAGTGTGTTTTACCCCTTAGTTATAAATTTAAAAGAAAAGAAAAAGAAGAGAAAGAGAAAGAAATAAATAGAATTATTGGGTACAGATTCACCCTCACATTATACTTATTATCCATTCTATTTTTTCTCCTGTCCTTCCTTCAAGGAGCTCGAGGTCGCCCACATGGGGTAATTCCATTTTATTCCCACAAGAACCGCATAAGGTGGGTAAGGCTGAGAGACTGTGATTGACCCAAGACCTTCATTTATAGTTGTATGGGGATTTGAGCTGAGGTCTCCCTGCTTATCTATCCACTACATCACACAGGCACTGAATTCGAACCCAAACCAGCCCATGCAGGCCATTCGGCTCCTCCTTTCCCTGAACTGTTTCTATTTGGGCTGGTTGTTATCAGAGAGACCATCAGAGGAAGCAGCAGCAGCAGTCAGGCACCTTTCATTATGCCTGGATAGAGCTCTGCTTGAGAGCCCCCCCCCCCACGCCCCTCCAGCTACCATGTGCCATCACTGAGGACATCAGAGGGAGAGAAAGCAGCAGTCCCTCCATTCTGCTCCAATCCAGCTCCGTGGGTTTGCTTTTTCCTCCTCCCTCCTCATCCTTTTTCCTTTTGTATCATGACACTTAGATGCCATGTAAGGCTGAGGGGAGGGCCTGTCCTTTTAGTGAACTCTGTATATAAATAAATTCTAAGACATACAAAGTGAACTATGTAACTTTTCAGAGCTGATGCCTGCGTTTTGCTTGGTTTCTTTTTCCATTTCCATCCCTTTTCTCTTTTGTTTTGGGACTTTTAGACTGTTAGCCAGCTGGCAGAGATGCAATGTTTGTTTTGTTTGGATCAGTATGCAGTGCTTAATAAATTGTAGATGTTAAATGATGGTGCTGGTGCTGGTGATGGTGATGATGGCAGTCCTAAACCACTGAGCAAAAGAGTCAAGCCGATTTCATCTTTTTTATATCGTGTTTTAACTCGAGGAACATAAAAATACGTGTTTCTTTTACAGTCACCTGGTTAAACTTTGCAAGCACAAATATTTACCTCGGTTTGGAGGAAAATGATGAAAACCATCCTCGGATCCCATTTAAAATGTAAAAACAGAATGCCAGGAGCCTTGATTTATAAATAGGAAGTAGTTGTGTGTGTGTGTTTGTCTCTCTGTGTGTGTACTTTTATGTTCCTATTATGCTTGTATCTGCCTTCTATTATTGCCCTTCTTATACCCAAGAAATAATAATTTCTCTGTCAGTTACTCACATTGGATGCATTCATTTTCTTTAGACTTTTCTTGCAGTTATTGATTTCCTGCCCCTCGAAGGGGTTTGGTTTCTCTGCTCAGCAGTCCAGCCATTAAAATAAAGGTTGTTAAAACTAACAGCGGTATGGGACGGGGGGGGGGGGGGATTCTAATATTAGTTTTATCCATTTTCATCCAAGGCAAACGCAAGTGATGTTTTTCTGTTATTAAGAACAAAAATTAAAAGGAAGTATCTTGTTGCCTTCCAGTGTTAAGAGCAGATTGTCCAGCAGCGTCATTATCCAACATTGAGAATCTGTTTTCAAACAGAAAAGATGACCTTTTCCAAGGGGGCAACTGCAGCTTTTGACATACGCATGCCAAAAGCTGTTTCGAAATAAGCAACAACAACAACAAAAACTTCTAAAGAAATGTTAGGAAGTCTAAGAGGCTCATAAATCATCTCGATAAACCATAATTTACAGCGAACTCTCAATTTCCACAAGTAGCAAAACAACTTCAGAAACTCTTCCTGCGACAGCCCAGGAAAACTAATTCACCCGGTCAGAGTGTGGGTAACTCTACAGCAGCTTTCTCCAGCCTGGCACCTCCCAGATGTGTCAGACCACAACTCCCATCATTCCCAGGCAATGGGCATGCTGGCTGGGAATAGGGATGTATGGATTGTCTAAAAGCCGTTCCGTCTGTGTTTTGCAGATTATCAGGCATCTCTCATTCTGTCCTCCACTGGAATCAGATTTTTTGTTCCAAGTGTGCGCATATGCGCAAATTCACACATGTGGAAATTTGCACATGCAGAAATGCGCAAATCCCCCCAAAATGCAGCTTTAGCATATGGGGGTGATGCACATTTTTGTCTGGGAGGGTGATTTTGCATATTTTTCTACGATGAAATTTGCACAAATTCGGGGAAGTTAGAAAGCCAGTCTGCAAGCCTGTAGAATCTGCCCAACGGGGGAAAGCCAGTCTGCTGTGGAATCCATGGGTCGGATTCATGAAAATCTGAGCTCATTTGGTTCTGTTGCAGATTTCTCTGACATCCCTAGCTGGGAATGATGGGAGTTGCCGTCCAACATATCTGCAGGGCGTCAGGTTGGGGAAGGCTGCTCTAGAGGTGAATAGGCCGTGATGGTCACTGGTGTTATCAATTAATGGCAAGATTGCTCATTTAAAAAGTGAGGTGAGCTGAGCCACTCCCTTCATCTTCCCTTCTCTGTCACTCTCCCTGGTAATGTTGAACTGATGTTCATGTTGACTGCCGGTGCCTTAGAGAGCGATCCTATGGTATCTGGGCAAGCATCCCAGGGACCATAGGATGGCTTGGAAAACCCCTCTGAGATTGGAGGCAGCGCTCCATCCTCGGAAGGAGGAGTTAGAGATCCACCACCACCCCGCCCCCTCGCAGCCACTGAGGAAAGAACCAGCAGGGCATAGGAATCCCAGAAGCCTCTGAGGTCAGGGGCTTCCAAGCAGCAAGGGCACAGTCCACAGGATTACACCCTTAGTCATGCTTGCCATGTTTCTGTATGAGACTCTGGATTCAGTTATCCCTCTACATGTGCATTACCATAAGGCAATGCCACAGCCAGGACTTGAGCACTAACAGCCCAATGCGCATAGCAGAGAAGATTCTGGGGTCAATGGCATTGGTTGAGGGAGATAAGATGGGATCCTTGCAGATCAATGGTGGGCGGATTTCAGACTTGCAAGAGATACTTTGTTTCTTTAAAATAAAATGTTGTTCCAAGATTCACCAAGTGGACCTTAGTGCAAAAGACATACACTGAGGATTAAAGAATTCTGAGCCCAGGAACATGTTTTGAGTACCAGAACTGAGTGTGACTCACGGTCCTTCAACATTTAAAAAAAACCCTAGGGGTGGACGAAAGGCACTTACCTTTCATCGAAGCTTGTTCGCGGTGGGGGGGAGGCGCTTCGCTGCTCCCCCCGCGAAGTTCAGGCCGGGGGGGGGGAGGCTTCCCGCCTCGCCCCGGCCGAAATTCAGGCCAGGGGAGAGGCTTCCCGCCTCGCCCGGCTGCGAACTCCATTGTTTTTTTTAAAAAAACAACAACGCCCCCGTGATAGGCTACGTGACGATTAACGTAGCCTATCACGGCTAGATCTGCAAAGTCAGCCATGATAGGCTACGTTAATCGTCACGTAGCCTATCACGGGTGACTTTAAAAAAAAAAAGCGCGTACGCTAATGGCGGCCCCCATAGGGAGCCGCCATTCGCGTTCCTTATTTAGTCGCTGTAGTCTACGTAAATCTTTACGTAGACTACGGCGAAAATAAGGGCAACGCAAATAGCGTTGCCCTTATTTTCGCTGTAGTCTACGTAAATCTTTACGTAGACTACAGCGACCAAATAAGGAACGGGAATGGCGGCTCCCTATGGGGGCCGCCATTATCCGTACGCGCTTTTTTTTTTTTTTTTTTTAAGTCACCCGTGATAGGCTACGTGACGATTTATGTAGCCTATCACGGCTGACTTTGCAAATCTAGCCGTGATAGGCTACGTGAATCGTCACGTAGCCTATCAGGGGGCGTTTTTTTTTTTCTTTTATTGGAATGGCGGCGGCAGCAGCCGGTCAAAAGACCGGCTGCCGCTCCCGCCGCGCACGAACACCCGCCGAACCGCCGGCCGGACCCGCCGCCGGGAGGGACATTCGGTGAAGGTAAGTCCCATCTCGGGGGGGGAGCGGGGTGCGGGGGGGTGCGGAGGATTTCTCCCCGAAACTTGTTTGGGGGGCCGAACACGTTGGCGCTCGGCCCCCCGAAGTTTCGGGGAGAAATTCTCCGCCATCCCTAAAAAAAACACATACACACTCCTGCTTTCTTAACTTCAGTAGCATGATTTGGGATAGGGGGGAGAAAAGTCAGCAGTTGTTGAACAACTGGGAGTCAGAAATCCTTGCTGATCTTCTGCAAAGCACCCAGAGATCTACCAGGAGATCCAGATCTACCTTCTGCCCCCTCTGCTGTAGCACCTTCATGAGGCATGCCTTACTGAACCACAGCAAAGGTACCTCAGTAGCTTGCACTTCTTTATAGTGATTCGTAGAATCACAGGGTTGGAAGGGGCCTACAAGACCATCAAGTCCAACCCCCTGCTCAATGCAGGAAGCCTGATTCCCAGGTGGTCCCCCATCCAAGTACTAACCAGGGCTGACCCTGCTTAGCTTCCGAGATCAGATGAGATCAGGCTCATCCAGCCCTGCACAAGAACCAGGTTATACATGAGCAATTCAACCATTGCCAGCATCATGAGGGCATTATGCTGTGTTGCCCACTGCCATCATCGACAAGGATGGGAAGCCCAGTACCTTCACTGTGTAGAGATGCCAGCACGGTTTAATACCTCATCAGACTGAATCAGCACTACCAGCTTCAGCCTCAGCCTAGTGTGGCTCAAAAATCTTGCTCCAAACCTGGGAGGTTGTAAATCCATCCAAAATACTAAAATTCAAGGCAACCGTAAGGTAAACTCATGATACAGTCATCTGTACCTGCTTGCTCACACACTGCGGCCATCAACAAAGGCCCTTCTCACTTGTCCACTATCAAGGGTGGTTAAGTTGGTGAGTACAAGGGAGAAGGCCTTCTTGGTAGCGGCCCCATATCTCTGGAATGAGCTTCTATTAGAGTTTCATCAAGCTCCTTCTTTGTGGGCATTCAGAAAAGCTTTGAAGCCCTGCTTGTTCTTGTTGGCTCTTACTTAATTGCATTTTCTGGTTGTTGCTCTTATTTGCAATTGCTGTTTTGGTAGATTTTTACTGTTTTGTATTGTATCTTTTATTATGCATGCCACCACCCTTAAGGGCAGCCTAAAAATAATGTGAAAGAATAAAAGCAACCACAAAACATAGAAATAAAAGTACTTCATGCAAAATACAACCCAGAGAAGTTGGGGTTTTGTGTGGAAAGGAGGTCAGTTTCTACCCGGTGAGGGTATTTGTGATTACAACTTTTCAGTGGATAGACAGCACAGACATCAGCATCATGATTCCAGAACACCTGAAACATACCTGAATATGCTGCTAGCAAAAGACCATGAACGAAGCAAGCAAAATTCGCCCAATCGTCACTAACACAAACAAGTGTGTTACTCTTCAAGTATGACTAATTATTTTCATGTGTGTCTTTGGATTAGAAACACATTTTGACTTGCTGCTTTCAAAGCCTCTTGTAGCCAACCAGTGCAAACATCTCCATGATCACTGTTTACATGGAGGTTTAGAAGAGAAATGCCTGCCTGGCAGACTAGCTCATGCAGCGGAGCCTTCCCCAACCTGGTACCCTACAGATGTTTTGGACTGCCACTCCCAGCAACTCTTTTTACTTACATAAATCAGTATGCACGTATTCCCCCAGACTGGGGTTTGGCCATTATTATTCCTTTCTTTAAAAAGGGAGAGAAGGATAATCCAGTGAATTATTGACCAATTAGCCTTTTCACCATAATTAGTAAGTTGTACACCAGATATCTCTACTTAAAACTTTTAGACTGGATGGACCATGAGAATATCTTGGCCGATGAACAAGCCGGATTTAGATCTGGTTGCTCCACCTTAGACCAGGCTTTACTTTTACAACATTTGGTGGAGAAATACACAAGCATGCCAATGTCATCTTTGTTTGCAGTGTTTGTAGATCTTAAAGCAGCTTTTGACTTTGTTTCCAGAAACAGACTCTGGTCAAAACTTCAGGCCTCCATGGTCAATTGCCGCCTATTATTTCTTTTATATAAACCTCATGAAAATACCATCTTAAAAATTAGATGCAATCCCAGGGGCTCTCTATCTGGACAGCATTATGGGTTTTGGCACAACATTGCTATAATGAACATCTTCATATTAATTATCAAAAAACAACAGTAATGATGTTTGCCAAAAGACCAAAGCTATACAAGTGGTCTACTAACGATCATAAAAGAGCGCAGGTAAAGTTCTTTAAATATCTAGGAGCTGTCTTCTAAGCCAATGGAGGACGGAAGGCACATGCAGACTTGGTCAGCCAGTCAGCCCATAGGAGTGCTTGTGCTATATGGGAAGAGAAATCCTGTGGCCACTAGTCAGGGGCTAGACGGCCGCAGGATATGTGGTTTTCCGGGAACCGATCTTCCCCCCGTTCCGCGCTGCCTGCGAGGCAGCGCAGAAAGGCCCCAGGCTCCATGCGTGGAAGAGGAGCATAGAGCGGCCAAAACGAGGAGTTCTGGGGGGCGTTCTGGGGTGGGGAAGGCAGAAATGCCCATATGACACATCTTATGTATTGTCCTCCAGCCTCCTCCCCCGCTCCGCCTTCCCATGGCGAGACAGCCGAAATCGGCTGTCTAGATGCAAATACACTGCAGGAGAAGCATGGAGGGAACGATCCCCTCCGAATTTTCTCCTGCCCTGCATTGGATAGGCAGTCACCTCCAAGTTTGGAGGTGACCGCCTATCCCCATAGGATTGCGTCCTAAAGTTTTTCGCACTAGAGGTGGCCACTATGTTCTGGCAACAATAAAGCTTTTTAAGGCCAAAGTGATAACCCAGCTTCTGTACAGTGCACAAATTGGACCATACTCTACTTTTTCCACCCTCAAAGTACAGTTCAATCCAAATTTTTGAGGGCCATCCTCCAAGCACCATGGTGCCTTTCCAATGCAGTTTTGTGTCTGGAGGCTGGACTTCAAAAGGTTGAAACCAGGGCCCGGCTCGCAATTTTTAACATCTGGCTGAAGCTTATTGGCCCAGTTGGCCTAGCCCCACTAATTATTTATGATAGTTTTCAATCCACATGGTCCAATAAAATATATCAAAAGCTGTAGTTCTATGGCTTTTCCCCTGACAACCTCATCCTGATGGGATACAAGGCGGCCAGGAGGCTACTTAGACAATGTCTCACCGACACAGACCTTCAGCAGGATTTAGGATCAATCCCCAATCCTGGCCTTTATGCCAATCCCGGCCTTGTTACGCTCTCAGTTCAATGTTATCGTAGATCCTCTACATTAGCCCGAGGTAACTCACCTCCCTCAGCTGTCCTTGAAGGCAGATATAGAAAAGTTCCTTATCATGAACATAAGTGCCGATGTGGATCAGGGGAGATCGAAACAGTGTCTCATGATCTCCTATATTGTTCTTTTTATCAGGATGCACGTAAAAGTTTTATTGAGCCATTTTTAGTTAAATCGCCAGGATGTCCACACACTTTTAATATTTATTTACTTCTTTCTGATGTAAAAGCATATATCACTCTTAATGTTGCCAAATTCTGTGCAGTTGCAATTAACATATGGCCAGGCCTTAATCTGAGTTTTTACTATATATAACTTCTGCTATGTGCTCTTCCTCAGTTTAATAATTGTTACTTTCTATGGATTTTGTATAATGTTGTAAATCTGCTTTGCTGGTCAATTGACCATAATAAATTACTACTTACTTACTTACATCCCTATTCACAACAATTAATGTTGACTTTCAACATTCTGAAAGTCAGTGCAATGGACAGCTAGATATGTGACATACACCAGGGGTGGGCAGAAGGTAGACCTGGATCTACTGATAGATCTTTGGGTAATTTGCAATGGATCAGCAAGGAAAGAAATGGAGCCTGAATGTGCCCAATCTTATCTGATCTCCGAAGCTAAGCAGGGTCAGCCCTGGTTAGTACTTGGATGGTAGACCTCCTGGGAATCAGACTTCCTGCACTGAGCAAGGGGTTGGACTCGATGGTCTTGTAGGCCCCTTCCAACCCTAAGATTCTATTATTCTAATTCAGATGCCCAATTATTTAAGAACAGCAGCAACAAAATCCCCCCCCCCCCCCGTACTGCTTAAATCTGAAGTAGGCATGTTCTGGAAGTCCCATTCCTCCTAGCTCCTGCTGTGGGCTACACATATGCTGCCAAACGTGCTGCTGAAATTCAACAGTGCGGCAGCAAAAAAGGGCCACAGAATTTCACAGGCAAACCGCAAAGCATTTTCTTTTAAAAATAAGGAAACATGGGGCATTTCTTGCAGCTGTGCCACCAAATTTGGGGAGGGGGCACAAAAAGGACTGGGAGGTGCATGCAGCATGGGCCACATGTTGCCCACCCCTGATTTAAATGAAGAAACCTTGGGGTAACCAGGAGTGGATCACTTCTGGTCCTCAAAGCAAATTCCTGGCCTCAGAATTATTTAATCTACTTTTATGGCTTTTGCACTGCACTCTGGTGGCTGGATCTTGGGGTGCTAGTGATAGGGCAAACTCCAACGTAAGTCCTACTTAGAGTAAACCCATTGAAATGAATGGGACTTCAGTTAATCATGACTAACTTAAGTTCCATTTATTTCAATTGATCTACTCTCAGTATGAATTACGTTGGATTTTGCCCATAAACGCAATAGATCCTCCAAGCTGCCCACCAATAACATATACAGCCAATGACATGTGGGTCTGGTTTGTAGGTTGTCCATGCAGTGGGCCACAGGAATGAGCCATGAGCTTCTGTGCTGTCTGCTCCTGCACACAGAACCTTAAATGTCAGCCAGCATCTAGCCCATCTGCAGAGGTTCTGCTCACACTGTTCATTTGCTGTGAAAGAGGAGGGCAGAGAAGACTGGGTGAGCATGCCCGCCTTGCACAGGCATCAATGGTCTTTCTGCCACATTCAACATGGCAGGGAGAAGGAGGCTTGCATTGACAACCCACAGTCTGTACAACCCACAGCCCTGGGCCTGGATGTGAATCAGAGACATAAATCTTATAGCCAGCCTGGTGTAGCAGGATAACAAGCTGAACTTTGGGCTGGAGAGACAATGCATGTTTCATTTCCTGTATTAACATTTCTGTGATGGTTTGGCTTGGCACTGGAGTTCCTGGATAAAAGCCAAAACAAACTCTTTAATATGGTTTGCAGACTACATCCGTACTTGCATAATATTGTTAACATATAGATTTGTTACAGTTCTTGAGAATTTCTTAGAAGGCTCTCCTCTGGATGCTCAAGCTGTCTGGGGGGAGGGGGGAATCTGAGACAGAGCCTTCTCCGTGATGGCACCTCAGCTGTCAAATGCTCTCCCCAAGGAAGCTTACCTGGCAAAAACCTTATTGATCTTGGCCTTTAACGGTCTTATTCTTTATCTCAGGGCTGCAGCTTGGGGCCAAATCTGGCCTTCCTGGGGCCCCAATTTGGCCTCTGAGATTCACCAAATGGCCATGCCCCTTTTCCTGGCCTCACACCCTTTCCTCTTGACTACCAATCACTTTGCAGTTTTCTGGCTTTTGAGCAGTTCCCTGCCCCCATTTTAAAAGGCTGAAATGCCTCTACTAAGGCTTCAATACTGGCAATAAGAGCTTTAAGCTAAAAGATGCTGATATTTTGGGGTGTTGTGTCCCTGCCCTTTTTGCCGTGGGACCCAACTCCTTTGCCTCTAGCCATACATGCTGCTGGAATGAGGCCCTCCAACAGCTTCTCTGAAATGGAACTTGGTCCCCAGGAATTCAACACCCCTGCCTTATCAGACTGATTTTACGCTGCTCAGGACCAAGGCCACCACAAGGCATGACCAAGCCAATGTAACATCCTTTTATTTACTTATTTATTTAAGGGCCCAGCGCCGAGATCAGTTAGAAGGTGGCTACCACCAGTCAAGTGCAGTTGGCACCTGGGGGAGAAAAATCCCACAAGCACTTCTCTTTGGCATTAAAGATACAACAATAATAGATTAAGGCTGCAGCCCTATCCCCACTTACCTGGGAGTAGGGATTATGGACAGTGTAAAATCCACTCCGTCTGTGTGTCACGGATTGCCAGGCGCCCTTTTTTCCATCGTCTGCTCACAGACAGACACAATTTTTTTTCTTCGTGCAGAAAAATACACAAATCATTCCGTAAGAGGTTTCGTAAGAATTAACATAATTTACCTTAGTATGTAACAGTTAGCATATTATCCCCTATTCCATCCAACTTTTCCTCAGCAGAAACATGTGCATTTCCCTACAAACAGATATGTGTACATTTGGGAAAAGTAAAAAAAAAATCCAAAAGTCCACGGACTCTGCGTGGCCTGAGGGGGGGTTGCTCCACAGCAGATTCTGCAGGCCGGATGCGTAGAAATCTGAGCTCATGTTAGTCCATCTCAAATTTTTCCAGCATTCATACCTGGGAGTAAGTCCCACTGAACTCTATGGGACTTACTTCAGAGTAGACTTGCATAAAATGGTGCTGTAAAACACTAAGAATTTGCTGCCCTTTCATGACACTCAACCCAGCTGTCTGAGGTGGAGACCTCACCCTGTTTTAATGGTAGAGCCACCCTCAAGATATATTGGATGTCTATATTTTAAAAGCAGAGAATTTGAAACATGTACAAGATACAGCAACCCTTCCTTCCTTTCTGTATTTCCCCCTAAAATGTCTTGTTTAGATGTTAAATATATACTGGTTGTCTGCGAGATATGAAAAGGTCAGCCAGACAAATTCAGTTTAGAAAGCAGCAGACGGGGTCACAATTGATGACAGCTTTTGCTTTATGACTCATTTACATTAACTTACAGGGAAATGAATCCAGTTTCAGAGCCCTCCAAAGTAAAGAGCTGAAGAATTCTCTCTTTGTCAACCCCTGAGCGAAGGTCCATTTGTTTTCTATTCTAATCCTTTTCTTCTGTACGAGTAGCGGCTGTTATTTAAGTTTTTAACTATTCATTTTGCCTTCAGATATGCAATGTATTACAAGCTGCTTTTCAATTAATCTTAGCCCTTGAAGACTGCACACTCGCTGACAACTTCCTCAGGAATCTCACGGTTATGTGAGCATTTCACAAAAATTATTCTTCATAACTGCACACATTACAATTTACACATTAAACGCAGCAGGTTTTCACCTTAGGCCTCTTGCCAAGAATAACCTCCGCCGCTCCCCACCCTATTCCTTGAAATTTTCTCTCCTTTGGTAAAATAAAAATTATAAATATACAACTAGCAGCAAAAAAGCAGAGGAAAGCATTTGGAATAAAATTATCTCTTTTTTAATACCTTAAAAACAAATGATGAAGAAGATGAATGATATCAAGGGATGTAATATATTAGTAATACTTATCATTGCTGTACCATGTTTATTTTTTTAAATGTATTTATTATGTTTATATCTAGGCTTTTTTCCTCCTAAGGAACCCAAAGTGGCATACATAATCTCCTCCTCCTCTCCATTTTAGCCTCACAACAACAACCCTGTGAGGTAGGATGGGCTGAGAGTCTGTGACTGGCCCAAAGTCACCCAGTGAGCTTCCATGTCTGAGTGGGGAGTAGAACCCGGAACTCCCAGTCCAACACTCTCGCCACTACACCACACTGGCATGTTTCACACACATGGGACATGTTGAACCATGGCTTGCTGCTACATGAGTGATCCATGGGCTCGTGCCCTTCCCCCCTCCTCTCCCATGCTCAGATTCACTGCGTCGGTTCAGATGTAGTGGACAACTGCCCACAACCATGGTTTCCCACTTTGGTGATGAGCCACAGTGAGCATCAAGCTCACATACTACCCCTTACCCACTCTCACTCATGCAGAAGGTCAAAAGCTCCCACTTCCAAATTTAGAGTAACCAGAGTTCCCTGAAACCATCACAGGGTGAATCATAAGTGGGGCATGCCTCTGCATGTCTCCTCAGAAGTAAGCAGGACAAACCTCAGAAGTAAGCAGGACTGAATCACTCAGCAGTTTCCTCTAAAGGCTGTGCTCTTTTTCCCGGCAGGGAAAAGCTCTGATCTCTAATCAGCAACTGATCAGACATAAGATTATTTCCCTGCTGAGCAGAAGAAAAAGGAGCCCTTTTCTGCATTTGGCAGGGAAAAGCTCTTTTCTCCAATCAGCTGCTGATTGAACAGAAGAGCTTTTCCTGCCAGGAGAGGGGGAGGGCCAGGAAAGAAGCTGGCAGGCCGGAAGGGGGATCCCTACAGAGGCCCCCCATCCCTGCTGTAACACCTCAACTCAGGGAGTTGTGGTTTATTTAAATGACCATTAGTGAGAGCAATCCAGGACCAAACCATTGTTCCACATCCTAGCTTGTTGTTGCTAGCCATAATTTAAACAAACCACCATTCCCTGAGTTTGGACTTCGTGAGGAATGGCGTTTAGTTTGAAAATGTATGGTTCTTCTCTCGCAAATACAATAGAGAAGAGGGAAGCACATGAGCCCAAGATTTACCAAGGGTGATTCTTTTTGTGGGATACCATGGTTTCCTATTTCATCAGAACCAAGCCAATTTGTTCCTTCCTGTTTAGCACAAACCAAAGTTTGTCATTACATCAGAAGCAGCAAGCTGTATTTTGCACTTGCTCTCCAAACCAGATTGTAATTTGCAGAAGAAAGGTAAACCATACTTTACCTGTTCAGATGAAAGGGTAAACTATGGTTTGTACTAAACAGCAAGTAACCACCTGAATCTGAGCTGGGGAGACCGGGTGTGAGAGCACAGCACATTCCTGATATGACACACCATCATATGGAGAATTGGGAATGTTACATCTGAAGTATTGTCCCACTACTCAGTTATCCTTACCACAGCCTTGTAAGATACACCAGTGTTATTATCCTTATTCTGCAGAAGTAGTTGTGAGACAGTAGCTTGCCAAAGGCCACCTAGTGAGTTAAGAGCTCAGTTGAGATAAGAACTCATAACTTTCTGGCTCACAGCTCCCACCCTTAGCCACTGAGCTACAGAATCACAGATCTGTCTAGTTTGCATACATACAACTGGGCTTCTATATTAAAAAGCAACAGAAATATGCAGTCATTACTTCCTGACATCCATCAGCGATGCACAGTGCAAAGCTTGTGTGTAAAACATGATTTCTCTGACTCTCCATCCCCAACAGCACCAGGCATAGCTCCACCAGAACTAAACCACACAGCCCATTTTTAATGTTTGTTACCGCTTAAGACTGCACAGCCTGATCTCGGAGCCTTTTGCTCAACACATACACATACATCTTCCCATTGAGGTGCTCAGTGAATGGGACCATTATGGAATTGTTGATACACTGAGATCAGCATGCAATCCTTTTCAGGATAAGTCAAAGGCAGAGTCTCCATGCAAGATGCTCTCTCCAGAGAGAGAGAGAGAGAGAGAGAGAGAGAGAGAGAGAGAAGAAAACCACTACTCAGAAAGTGTCAACCAAACAGCCACTGCAGACTCAGACTGAGGTAGTGGATACCTTTCAAGTAAATGTGCATAGGACTTCACCTACATTATTCCTACTATTGGCTTCCAGCCATCAACTGCACAGTAGTGATACATCAGAGGTGGGGAATCTCAGGCCTGGAGTCCCAATCCAGGGCCAGAACTGGGTCCTCAGAAGGCCATGCCCCTTTCTCCTGGCCCTACCCCCTTTTCCCCAAGTACCAACAGTTTGGGGGATTTCCACCTTTGGGGCAGTTTTTCCCCATTCTAAAAAGCTGAAATGCCTCTGCTAAAGCTTAGTTACTGGCAGGGAGAGCTTTAAGCTAAACCATCCTATTTATTTAATAGGGACAAATGCCAAGTTCTGCACCTAGGAAAAAGAAACCAAATGCACAGTTACAAGATGGGGGAGACGTGGCTCAACCACACTACAAGCGAGAAGGATCTTGGAATTGTTGTCGATCACAAGCTGAATATGAGCCAATATGTGTGATGTGGCTGCAAAAAAGGCCAATGCTCTTTTGGGCTGCATTAATAGAAGCACAGCTTCCAAATCCCGGGAAGTACTAGTTCCCCTCTACTCAGCACTGGTTAGGCCTCATCTGGAGTACTGTGTCCAGTTCTGGGCACCACACTTTAAGAAGGATGCAGACAAGCTGGAGAGGGTTCAGAGGAGGGCAACAAAGATGATCAGGGGACTGGAAACAAAGCCCTATGAAGAGAGACTGAAAGAACTGGGCATGTTTAGCCTTGACTGAGGGGAGATATGTTAGCACTCTTCAAGTACTTGAAAGGTTGTCACAGAGAAGAAGGCCAGGATCTCTTCTCGATCATCCCAGAGTGCAGGACACAGAATAATGGGCTCAAGATCCAAGAAGCCTGATTCCGGCTGAACATCAGGAAAAAGTTCCTGACTGTAAGAGCAATACGACAATGGAACCAATTACCTGGGGAGGTGGTGGGCTCTCCCACACTGGAGGCATTCAAGACGAGGCTGGACAGCCATCTGTCAGGGATGCTCTGACTTGGATTCCTGCAATGAGCAGGGGGTTGGACTTGATGGCCTTGTAGGCCCCTTCCAACCCTGCTATTCTATGATTCTATGATCCTGGTGTGTGTTTGTTTTTTGCTATTTTAGCCCTGTCCCCTTTGTCTTGATCCCCAGCCACCACTGGAATGTGCCCCTCCCCCCAAAGAGCTTCTCCGAAATTGAATTTGGTGCTCTCCCACTGAAAGAAGTTCCCCAGTCCCATGATACACAGAAAAAAAAATCAGCTGATGGATATGGGCATGTGAACTGACTCTTGGAAGTGCCATAGCTCAGTGGGGGAGCACATGCTCTGCATGCGAAAGGTCCCAGGTTCAAGCCCCACCATCCCGAGTTAATAAATAGATCCGGGACCCATTTGCCCATGGACTGATCATCTGGCCTGGAAAGAGATGGTGTCTTATGTTATTCTACACTTGATGAATCGCAGC
This sequence comes from Heloderma suspectum, assembly GCF_057233095.1. NCBI lineage: Eukaryota > Metazoa > Chordata > Lepidosauria > Squamata > Helodermatidae > Heloderma > Heloderma suspectum. The sequence goes on from NC_139466.1 coordinate 28,209,540, forward strand.
TGAAACATGTGGACTGGCATCAGTTAAAAGCCTCACACTCCAGGTGATGCAAAGCGACGTGAAGACTCCCTCTGCGGTGCTTGATTTGTGATGACTGCAGCACAAAACGATGGCTCGCCTGTGCAAATGAGCCGTTCGTCATCTCTGCCTGGATCGCCCTCTCCTCTTTGCTCCTCCTCCCCCCGATCACCTCTGCCATTTACAATCATGATGAGATCGGAACGCTTTTCCGCTTTGCTAAAACACTCTCCAAGCCTTCAATGCAAGTTCCCAAACAAACACTCCTACACAACGAAGCCCCCCTGCCCCCCTCAAACACTCGGGTCCTGTGTAAGTGCAACATGCAGTTTGCCAATGTGTGACATGCCTGGAGACATGACAGCCAGCTCGTCCATTCCCAGGGTGGCCCTAGCCAATAAGGAGACGGATAGGATCTCAGGAGGCATCTCTCAAAAGAGGAGCAGGCAAAGAGCAACTTGATGCCAAGAACGTCATTATTAGTGTTAGTTCAAGTTAGCCCCACATGAGGCTGGCATATTCATGTTCTCCTAAACACCCACAGCCACAACTGGCTGCAGACATCTGTGGCTCACCAAGAGTGAAGATATTCCCATTTTAAAACTTCTAGTGTGGGCTTACAGTTTTATTATTATTAAGAATGTAATCCTATGTATCTTTAGAGGGAGAGAAAACTCATGGCTGGGCCATGCTGGGAGTTGTAGGCCTTTTTTCCATCTAAACATGCGTAGGATGGCACCCTAAGAGGGTTTATATCTCACCTTTCAATTGCCATAACAATATTGTTGCAAATAGCTCAGAAAAGTGTTACTACTCAAGAATGACATTTGAAAAGCCATACACATCCTCTGTAAAAAAAAAAAACCCTCAGAAATTATTATTCTTATTATTAATAAGAATAATCTATTTCATAGAGTATTAGCAAGGACTTTGTTGTTTATTCGGTCAGTCACTTCCGACTCTTCGTAACTTCATGGACCAGCCCACGCCAGAGCTTCCTGTCGGCCGTCGCCACCCCCAGCTCCCCCAAGGTCAAGTCCGTCACCTCCAGAATATCATCCATCCATCTTGCTCTTGGTCGGCCCCTCTTCCTTTTGCCTTCCACTTTCCCTAGCATCAGCATCTTCTCCAGGGTATCCTGTCTTCTCATGATGTGGCCAAAGTACTTCAGTTTTGCCTTGAATATCATTCCCTCAAGTGAGCAGTCTGGCTTTATTTCCTGGAGTATGGACTGGTTTGATCTTCTTGCAGTCCAAGGCACTCTCAGAATTTTCCTCCAACACCACAGTTCAAAAGCATCTATCTTCCTTCGCTCAGCCTTCCTTATGGTCCAGCTCTCGCAGCCATAGGTTACTACGGGGAATACCATTGCTTTAACTATGCGGATCTTTGTCGTCAGTGTAATGTCCCTGCTCTTAACTATTTTATCAAGATTTGTCATTGCTGTCCTCCCAAGAAGTAAACGTCTTCTGATTTCCTGGCTGCAGTCAGCATCTGCAGTAATCTTTGCGCCTAGAAAGACAAAGTCTGTCACTGCCTCCACGTTTTCTCCCTCTGTTTGCCAGTTATCAGTCAAGCTGGTTGCCATAATCTTGGTTTTTTTGAGGTTTAACTGCAACCCAGCTTTTGCACTTTCTTCTTTCTCCTTCGTCATAAGGTTCCTCAGCTCCTCCTCGCTTTCAGCCATTAAAGTGGTATCATCTGCATATCTGAGATGGTTAATGTTTCTTCCAGCAATTTTAACTCCAGCCTTGGCTTCATCAAGCCCAGCACGTCGCATGATGTGTTCTGCGTACAGGTGGAATAGGTAGGGTGTGAGTATACAATCCTGCCGTACTCCTTTCCCAATCTTAAACCAGTCCATTGTTCCGTGGTCTGTTCTTACCATTGCTACTTGGTCATTATGCAGATTCCTCAGGAGGCAGACAAGGTGATTTGGTATCCCCATACCACCAACAACTTGCCACAATTTGTTATGATCCACACAGTCAAAGGCTTTAGAATAGTCAATAAAACAGAAATAGATGTTTTTCTGAAACTTCCTGGCTTTCTCCATTATCCAGCGGATACTGGCAATTTGGTCTCTAGTTCCTCTGCCTTTTCTAAACCCAGCTTGTACATCTGGCAATTCTCGTTCCATGAATTGCTGGAGTCTACCTTGAATGATCTTGAGCATTACCTTACTGGCATGTGAAATAAGCGCCACTGTTCGATAGTTTGAACTAGGGATGGCAGAGAATTCCGCCACGGATCTCGGTTAGGCCGAATGCCAGTGCATTCGGCCCCCTGAAATCTGTGGCAGAACGGCCTGCCACCCCCCCCACCAATCCCCCCCCGGGACAAGACTTACCTGGGGCGGATCTTCCGGGCAGCGGCGGCTGCGGCGGCGGCTGCGGCTGGTCTTCCGACCGGCTGCCGCCGCCGCCATTTGCAGTCTTGTCAGGGTTTTTTTTTTTACAAGACATGATAGGCTACATAAAGACTTACGTAGCCTATCACGTCTGGCTTAAAAAACCCAAACAAACGCGCATACGTAAATGGCGGTGGCTACGGCTGCCGCCATTTGCGTTCCTTATTTTTGGCCATCTTAGTCTACATAAATATTTTATTTACATAAATAAATATATATAAATAAATATTTACGTAGACTAAGACGGCCAAAAATAAGGAACGCAAATGGCGGCAGCCGTAGCCACCGCCATTTACATATGCGTGTTTGTTTGGTTTTTTTAAGCCAGATGTGATAGGCTACGTAAAACTTTATGTAGCCTATCACGGCTGACTACAGGGACACAAACGGCGGCGGCTACGGCCGCCGCTATTTGCATCCCTGCTAGCCAGCAGCCAGATGTCCTGCTGCTGGTGGAGCTGGCTGGCGGCTCCATGGAATCCCCACGGAGCAGAGCCGGCCAGCCAGGATTCTGGGGGGGAGGCACAGAGCGCCTCCCCCCCCCCAGCGGAACCCGGCGGAGCCAGGTAAGGGGAGTTTCGTACATCCCTAGTTTGAACATTCTTTGGTGCTTCCCTTTTCTGGTATGGGGATATAGGTTGATTTTTTCCAATCTGTTGGCCATTCTTGTGTTTTCCAGATTTGCTGGCATATGGCATGCATCACCTTGACAGCATCATCTTGCAAGATTTTAAACAGTTCACCTGGGATACCGTCATCTCCTGCTGCCTTGTTATTAGCAATGCTTCTTAAGGCCCGTTCAACCTCACTCTTCAGGATGTCTGGCTCTAGCTCACTGACAACACCGTCCAATCTATTCCCGATATTATTATCCTTCCTATACAGATCTTCCGTATATTCTTGCCACCTTTTCTTGATCTCTTCTGCTTCTGTTAGGTCCTTGCCATCTTTGTTTTTGATCATACCCATTTTTGCTTGGAATTTACCTCCGATGTTTCTAATTTGCTGGAAGAGGTCTCTTGTCCTTCCTATTCTATTAACTTCTTCCGCTTCCGCTCATTGCTTGTTTAAAAATAATTCCTTATCTCTTCTGGCTAACCTCTGGAATTCTGCATTTAATTGGGCATATCTCCCCCTATCACTGTTGCCTTTTGCTTTCCTTCTTTCTTGGGCCGCTTCCAGTGTCTCAGGAGACAGCCATCTTGCCTTCTTGGTTTTCTTTTTCTTTGGGACGTTTTTTGTTGCCGCCTCCTGATCAACGTTGCGAACTTCTGTCCATAGTTCTTCCGAGACCCTATCTACGAAATCTAGTCCCTTAAATCTATTCTTCACCTCTACTGCATATTCATGAGGAATATTAGTGAGCTCATATCTAACTGATCTGTGGGTCTTCCCTATTCTCTTTAGTCTGATTCTAAATTGTGCAATAAGAAGTTCGTGATCTGAACTACAATCAGCTCCAGGTCTTGTTTTTACCAACTGCATAGATGTCCACCACCTTTGGCTACAAAGGATGTAGTCAATCTGATTTTGGTGTCGACCGTCTGGTGAAGTCCATGTATAAAGTCATCTCTTAGGTTTTTGGAAGAGAGTGTTTGTTATGCACAGTGAGTTGTCTTGGCAAAATTCTATCAGCCTATGTCCTGCTTCATTTTGTTCTCCCAGACCATGCTTGCCTGTAATTCCAGGTGTCGTTTGACTACCCACCTTAGCATTCCAGTCTCCTGTAATGAAAATAACATCTTTTTTGGGCGTACTATCCAGTAAGTGCTGCAGATCCTCATAGAACTGATCTACTTCTGCTTCTTCAGCATCTGTGGTTGGGGCGTATATTTGGATCACTGTGATGTTAAATGGCTTACCCTGAATTCGAATTGAGATCATTCTGTCATTTTTTGGATTGTATCCAAGCACTGCTTTACCCACTTTATTATTAATTATGACGGCTACTCCATTTCTTCTGTGGTCCTCTTGTCCACAGTAGTAGATCTGGTGGTCATTTGATGTGAAGTGGCCCCTTCCAGTCCATTTCAGTTCACTGACACTCAGAATGTCAATATTTAATCTTGACATCTCCCCAATAACCACATCCAATTTGCCCTGGCTCATAGATCTTACATTCCAGGTTCCTATGGTGTCTTGATCTTTAGAACATCGGATTCATCGTTCACCACCAGCACCATCAGCTCCTAGCCGTCCTTTTGGCTTTGAGCTAACTGCGTCATCACATCTGGGGCTAGTTGAACTTATCCTCTGTTCCTCCCCAGTAGCATTTTGACCATCTTCCGACCTGGGAGTCCCATCTTCCAATGGTATACCGACATATCTCTGGTTGTACTGATCCCTTTAGTTTTCATGGCAAGAATACTGGGGTGGGTTGCCGTTTCCTTCCCCAGGGATCATATTTAGTCTGACCTCTCTGCCATGACCTTCCCGTCTTGGGTGTCCCTTCACAGTTTAGCTCATGACATCATTGAGGTGCTCAAGCTCCAGCACCACGAAAAGGTAACGATCTCCTTTGCTGAAGTAGCAAGGACTAAACATGCTGAATTCTGCAACTGGTACAAAATTACATAAATAAGAGAAATTTCAAAATATTTTTTATTTTTTCCATCCATTATTCTACTTCGAATTATCATATAGAAGGACCGCCTAAATCCCTGCCTGGTGAATATTAGAAATACTTCATACACGCTAATGCTTATCCTTGCAGTCTTATGGACTAGAAACTGATTTTTAAAAAAGAAAGACATTTGAGGTCATCAGAATGCTGACTTTGGTAATCAACTCCAAATTTTGCAACTGAGTATTATAGCTGCAGAAGCACAGAATATTCAGATCCTGGTTTGGGGGAGATAGAGCCTGACTAATTAGAATTTCCAACTGTTCTTCTTCAGAACATATTCATTTGTTGCTCCTTCTCTTCCTATTCCCACATTTCCTCTGCAGTGGCGTTGTCCTCGACTGTTTGCACAATGCTCCTGCCCTAGGGTGGTTATATTTTGTTTTCATTTGTGTAGTGGTGTCGCCAAACTTCATAATTAACCTTAATACATGGATTTATTCCTAACCAAGTGTTGTTTCTCCTGAGAAGACTGAGCTGACTCCCAATTGAACTGAGAGGAGTTTACCCATCCCTAACCCCTCCTCGGGTGAATTACCATGAACTTGGTTGGCTTTCCACCTCTATTAATATGCTTGGACTATGCCTCCATTCCATCTCATATTAATATCCAGATCCTAATCCTTCCTGGAATTGTATGCTATGAGGAAGAGGGGGCAGTGATCCTGAGTCCAAGAGCCTGTCTCGGCCTCCCTCATTTATGCTGCTGTAAATCTACACAGAACTGCCCTTACTTTCCACCTTTGCGGCCATACAAGAACATAAGAAGAACCATGCTGGATATAAATTCCAAGGGGGGGTATACATATGTTATGGATCTTTTTGCATTCTGCACCATTCTTCACATCCAAGGTGACATTTCCTCAAGTCACAACCGTTACTAAGGTCCACGTGTTCATCATTCGCCTGACAGAGGCATCAAGCAATGGTGCACATGGGTAAATGAGCCATCAGGTAATCAGCAGACAGGAATTTCATGCCAACCAATGTCAACTAAAAACCTCAACACTTTCCAATGACCGTTCACACATTCAGAGGTGCACTAAACATGACATGTGTCACAGAGAATGGTAGGTTGTCAGGCTGCCGCCTGGAATTTCATCCTGTACTTTTGCAATTGCTGACAAAGTGGGAGACAAGGCCATTTCTCCTGCCTGCTCCTTTCTTCCACCATCCTTCCCAACCTGTTGTAGTAAGCTGTACAGAGTTGCCAGACAACGTGTGTGGGAGGATATTGTCCTGTCTAGAGCTCATCTCAAGGTAACAGAGGAGCCATTCTGAAGCTGTTGTGCTTACTAGAAGGGCAAGGCAGAGTCAAGTCTGATGAAGCAGAGTCATGCCCGGCTATGCAGGATGGCAAGATCAGACCAGGCAGGGTCTGTCAGGACCCTGGACAAATCTATGCTGGCTGAAACTCACTCAGGAAGAGCTGTTGTCTCAGCAACATGCAAAGGGCTTCTGAAGCCTGGCAGGTCTATACCTCCAGTTAAATCCACCCCTTCCAAGAAGCTGTCTATTTCTTAAAGTGCCACAGTCTGCAGCCAATGTCTTCCACAGAGTGGAGGCAGTGAGGACTGCATCAGTTTGGTGCCCTCTGAATTTGAGGAGTCTCGTAAAGCCACATCCTCCAGCCTGGAAGATTCTGGAGTAGCAGATGATGGGTAATTAGATGAAGACTTCTCCCCCTCCAAGTCCTCCTCTAAGCCAGAGGGGGGGATTGAGAGAGGGGGACATGACACTTGATGTTGAAATCACCCATGGAGGACCAGATAAGGGAAACCACCACTGCCTCATCTCCCACGTCCATCAGCAATTGTAAAGGTTGTGCATAAATCTCTGGGTTGCATCCTGGTAAGCTTTTTAAGGGAGCTAGAAAGAAATGTAAGTAAGTAACAAAAAGGACATAAATGTATTTCCCACAGCTTTTTAAATTTATTTATTTATTTATTTATTTATTGCATTTATATCCCGCCTTTTTTTTTTTTTTCCTCTTGCAAGGAACCCAAGGCGGCTTACATTATCATCGTCCTCTCCATTTTATCCTCACAACAACAACCCTGTGAGGTAGGTTGGGCTGAGAGTGTGTGACTGGCCCAAAGTCACCCAGTGAGCTTCCATGGCTGAGTGGGGACTAGAACCCGGATCTCCCGGCTCCCAGTCCAACACTCTCGCCACTAAATAGCCTTACAATATTTGACGCCTGCCATTTTCTGACTAAAGTTTAGCCTCACCTTTCCCTTCAATGCCTTGTTACTCCTGTCTGTTAGTGGAGAAAAATAATGATTGTCAGGCTCTTTGTCCTGCAGCACTGGCAAGAGTGTCATGCCAGAGAAGAAGAGAATACTTGGCATTATGCTGGCACTAGTAGCACCATTTCCCAAGGCTGAAACCAATTTCCATTCCCTCAGTTCCCTGCCTGGGCCTAAGGCGATGCAACGAGCTGAGTGGCGGGCAGTGGATTGCAAACTAACGGATTAGCAAACCCCTTGGTAGCAGACGTAGCAGCTGCAGTTAAGACCCGCAGTTGCTCAACTCTTAAACGTGTGTGTGTGTGTGTGTGTGTGTACACACACACACACACACACACATACACACACTAAACTAATGACCCGGATTTGGTTGTCAACACCTGTTTTGGTTTTGAGAACTCTATACTTTTCGTTGGTTTTTATTCTCCCAATCTATGCTTCTCAGAAGGGGTGGATTTAACTGGAGGTATAGACCTGCCAAGCTTCAGAAGCCCTCTGCATGTTGCTGAGACAACAGCTTTTCCTGAGTGAGTGATTTTCAGCCAGCATAGATTTGTAGTCGCCTTTTCCCAGTGAGCTTAAGACCCAAGTGAGGATTAGAGCTCAGATCTGAGTCCAACACTCTAACCACTACACCACACTGGCTTTCAATTGTACATCCTTCCTTGTTTTCCTTATGAAAAGGTGTAGAACAGGGGTGGGAAGAAGGTATATCTTGGGGAGGGGGACATCTTTCAGCCTCAGGCCCAAATTTTATTTTGGATAAGCTCTCAGGGGCCACATTCCAGTGGTGGTGGGGAAACGGGGGAGGGACAAAGGCAAAAGGAACAGGGACAAAAATAACAGCAGATTTTAGCTTAAAGCTCTTACTGCCAGTAAATAAACCTTAGGAGAGGCATTCCAACCTTTTAGAATCCCAGGGCAGGGTCTGAAGGCACATGAGGCAGCCACCTTGCTGAAGCTAAGCAGGCCTGGGTCTGGTCAGTGCTTGGAGGGAAGACCACCTGGGAACTGCATGTAGCCACCTTGAGTTTCACAATGGAAGAAAGGTGGGATAGAAGTGTAATAAATAAATAAATACATACATACATACATAAATACATAAATAGAAGGTGGGCTGGAAAACCAGTATACAATCAGTGGGGTGAAAAAGGGTGGGGCAAGGGGAAGGGTTAGGGTTTCTAGGGACCCCACATAGGCCCAATTTGGCCCCAGGGTGGGTCAAATTTGTCCCCTGGGCCAAGGTTCCCCAACCCCAGTATATCTGGATCTGTAGTAGATAGGCAAAGATTTCTGAATCTCAATTGCTTAACAACAGCAACAACAAAATGGCTCTCTCTCCACCACGCTTGCCCTAAATTATACTGTTGAAAAGAAGAAAGCTTGGTGTAACCAGGAGTGGATTTTTGTATGGAAGGATTGTGAGGTCCATTCAGTTCTGGTACTGAAAACCAATCTCTGGGCTCAGAATCCTTTAATTCTAATTGTGTGCCTTTTGCACCAGGTTCCGGCTGGTGGGTTGGAGGCAGGTGGAAGTCACAGACCAACACAGGAAAATGACACGTGCTTATTTGGCCTGTGAGTCATGCATGCATTATGGTTACGATGGGACTCATTTACAAGTATATAAAACAGTTAGCATATAACCTGCAGTTCTACTGAAGGGGTTGATGCGGGTGATGGGAAGGGGTGGGGGTAGAGGGGTCGGCCATATATTTTTAGATTTCTTTTCCATTAATACACATTTGCGGTTTCCTGGCTTTTGAAGGCATCGCTCTCCCTTAAGTAAACACGAACAACAGCATGCATTCTCTCATTATCTGGAGAGGTTATTTTCGAGCTGTGTCTTAAAATACAGTAGGCTTGTTTTCAGTCTGCATGCACTCCATTCTAAACACTTTATGAAAGAAGGTTCTTTCATAAACAGGACAAGCTGAATGCCTTCTCGTAGGAAACCCTATTTTCAGCCTATCACTAAACAAAAGCTTGAGTTCTTTAACTAAGTCTAAAGTGGCATGCTTAATGAACACGTTTGTGTGACAACCATCTTACGATGGCCAGATAGCTGTGGCGGATGAAGATGGTCATGCTTTGTCCACAACCCATACTGGGTGGTGAAACTGGAGTAAAGTGTTAGAGCTCTTGGAGCAGGAGCCGGTCCAGGGAATTCTGGAGCTGATCCAGGGAGTTCTGGAGTTCCAGGGCTTGAGCAAAGGAGCTGGACATTAATGAACTCAAAAGAGAGCTGTTAACCTACCAAAGGTCCAGAGGAGATAGAGCCATATATAATCACTGCCAACCCCTCCTCTTCCTGTTCCTCATCTTGGTCATTGCTTGAAGCTGGATCTTATCCCTCCACCTGGGTAGACCCTTCCTCCCAAGTAGACTCTTGGCAACAGAGCCTTCTGGCAGCCAAACAGGCACCTCTGCAGCAACGCTGACTAGGGTCCCACTACATGGCACTACTTTGATCTCCCTACCCTGTCACAACTGCGCAGCAATGCAGCTTCCAATCAGCATGCCCTGTGATACACTCGTGATGTACTGCACGCTTCCCTAACAGACTCGCCATGCCCTCTTTTTTTGCCATTATACTGAAATCCGCAGCTGTGCAGTTCTGTGAGTGTGGGGGTGAGACACTTCAGTGGTTGTTTTGTATTTGAGGGGCTCTGCTGTGTCTTTCCATCCCTTTTTAGGTAAAAAGTGGGTGTTTTGTGCTCCTTCATTTCCGCACCATCAGTTTGTCAGTTCCCCAGCCTGAGACTCTCACGATGGTTTGCACTCACAAGCGTGAGCGGTACGTGCCTAGCCATGCTCCGAACTGGTGGCTGGAGCGATGGTGGTCCTCCCCTAAGCCCCCCCCCCCGGCCCTTGGGTACTGAGTCCAAAAGCAACTGTTACAAAGATACAAAGCTGCAAAAACGTGCGAAAGTTACATTACTGTTACTGCGCCCTGCGCAGTTACAGAGGCACAGAGGGGCATAGATGAAAATGCCCCTCTGTGCCTCTAACTGTGCAACTGCGAGGGGGTGGGGGAGCAAAGGTGCATCACAGAGTGATGCAGGCACTACGCACGCCTACAACACGCCCACTGTACAATACAAAGTTACGTCAGGGAAGGAATGGATGGCCTGCAGTCACAGGGGAACCCACAGCAAACCCAAAAAATTGCAGTAAAACGACTCCTTGGAACTCCACTTTTTCCGGGCGAAAACCACGGATGGCTGCGAAGTGGCGACTGTGTCATCCATCACGAGGGCCTTCGACTTGCACCTGCCCCGGAGTAAAAGTCAGGTGTAGATGTGAGGCCCAAGGTAAACAGACTGTGACATGGGGACTCACGGCTTCATCTGGGTCACATCAGACCCATCCGGTGGACTGCCAGAAATGGCTCGCAGGCCACACGTGGCCCACGGACTACAGCGTTTGCACCCATGGTTTAAGGACTGTGTACAATCCTGGTTCATAAACCAGGGTCAAGCAGTGGCTTGAATTCCTGGTTTGGGAGCAGAGCTTTTTTTTCCTGGTTCAGGTGCCACAGGAAAGCAGTTTCGCAAACCAGGAAGTCTCCTCTGAAGTCAGGCACATGAATGAAGATGGGAAGAGGAAGGGGAGAAGTTGAAAGCATCACTCATAGGTATGCGAATAAACCAGAGTTTGTTGGAACAGGAGGCCTTCCTGACCTCAACGTCGCTGTTAATGTTTCAGCGGTTGGTGGAAATGTGGCTTTTCTGGCAGGCTTTTGATAGTGAATAAGTCAGCCTTCCCCAACCTGGGGCCTTTGAGAGGCTTTGGGTCTAAAATTCCCATCATCCATGACCATGCTGAGTGGGGCTGATGGGGTTTGTACACCAAAACATCCGGAGGGCACTATGGCTTCTTATATTTGGTTTTGTTGAATTATTTGTGCTGCTACGGAGTCTGAGTTCATTCTGTTGATTGTTTTAATTTGTTAAGCCAATTTTGGTATTGTTAGTTTGCATTTTCTTGCAAACAAAAGACAGCACAAACATTTATTAAATGACACATAAAATCCTTGTGCAAAATGCTTAAGACTTCTATTCTCTCATTCCTCAACACAGGTTGCCATGTTACATACACTTACTTGGGAATCTAGTGGGGCTTCCTTTTGAGTAAGCATGCATGGGATCGCACTGGTGCTATTACTTAAAAATGACTGAATGGGGGTGGGGGGAAATGTAAACTATGTGTGTGAATATTAGGACCTACCCTGCTCCATCCCCCTATCCAGACTACAGCAGCCAAAAACACACACCAACCAACTGAATAAGTCAGGGTGCCTTTGAAGATATTTAATTAAAATCTAATCCCACATTCTTAAAGGCTCACATAAATTAAGCTGTCATTCCAGAGATTTATGCATTCACATTTGCATATTACATACAATTCATCAATTACTCATGTTTGAAAGCAATGCCTTTCTTGGGGAGCGGAGCTGCCAACCATGCCAACAGGCACACTGAGACGGACGAACTATACCCGCTGGTACCTTGGAGAAAGATGCTTCCATATGTCTGTTCTTCCTTTGCACAGCCACACAGCCCCAAGCACGCTCACTACAATCACACTTTTAACTTGATGCATTCTTTTCAACTCAAACTTGTCAGTTAAAGATGAACCGCTTCAGTTGAGCTTAGGGCAGCCAGATTACCGGCAAAACTGCATGCTTTGTGATGGCATCGGCCCCTTGTACTTCTGCTCCAAACAGGTGGCAGGGATGGGCATTTGACCAGTCAAAAAAAGATCTGGTTAAGTGACTGCCCAATTGTTGTCAACTAATGGTCAAGTTGTTGTTGTTGTGATTTATTATTATTACTATCGTCCACAAATCATACCATTAAAAACTATACTGGAAGGGGAAATAGCCATAACACTGAAAATAACACTGAAACTTCATAGAAACACAGAATAGTAGGGTTGGAAAGAGCCTATAAGACCATCGAGTGCAACCCCCTGCTGAATGCAGGAATCCAAGTCAGAGCATCCCTAACAGATGGCTGTCCAGCCTCATCTTGAAGGCCTCCAGTGTGGGGGAACGCACCATGTCCCTAGGGAATGGGTTCCATTGCCGTATTGCTCTAACAGTCAGGAAGTTTTTCCTAATGTTACTGGCTTCCTGTAACTTGAGCCCATTATTCCATGTCCTGCACTCTGGATGATCGAGAAGAGATCCTGGCCTTCCTCTCTGGGACAACTTGTTATTCTATTCATCACCATCATCATTTTGTATCTTGAAATAACTTCTAGAAAAGCATGTTGACTTGGTCGTCAAAAAGACATTCCAAATTACTCTGAAACAGTCTAAAATCAGAATGGTCTAAGGATGTAAAGCCCTTGGAAAAACCCAGAAAAAAAGGTAGGGAAGGGACTGGAAAAAATATGGGAAAAAACACATTTTCCCCCTAGGGATGTTTGGAAAATTTGAGGAAACCATGTCTTCTCCCATATTTTCCACATGGTTCCCCCCCTCCCCGAACCTTCACATCTCTATAATGGTCAAGTATTTTAAAAGCATTAATAGTGCAATCAGACACATGTCTATGCAGCAGTAAGTCCCACTGAGTTGAATGGGGCATACTCCCAGATAATCAAACCTAAATTAGAACAACAAATTGTTGTTGTTGTTGTTGATCAGTCGTTAAGTCATGTCCGACTCTTCGTGACCCCATGGACCATAGCACGCCAGGCCTTCCTGTCCTACGCTCTTTCCCGGAGTGTGCTCAAATTCATATTCATTGCATCAGTGATGCTATCTAGCCATCTCATCCTCTGCCGTCCCTTTCTCCTTTTGCCTTCAATCTTTCCCAGCATCAAGGTCTTTTCCAGGGAGTTTTCTCTTCGCAATAGGTGGCCAAAATATTTGAGCTTCAGCTTCAGTATCTGTCCTTCCAATGAGCACTCAGGGTTGACTTCCTTTAGGATTGACTGATTTGATCTCCTTGCAGTCCAGGGGACTCGTAAGAGTCTTCTCCAGCACCACAGTTTGAAAGCATTGATTCTTCGGATCGGCGCTCATAGTCCAGCTCTCACAGCCATACATTACTACTGGGAAAACCATAGCTTTGATTTTACGAATCTTTGTCGGCAAGGTGATGTCTCTGCTTCATACTATGCTGTCTAGGTTGGCCGTAGCTTTCCTCCCAAGGAGCAAGCGTCTTTTGATTTCATGGCTACAGTCACCATCTGCGGTGATCTTGGAGCCCAAGAAAGTAAAATCTGTCACTGCTTCCATTTCTTCCCCTTCTATATGCCAGGAAATGATGGGGCCAGATGCCATGATCTTAGTTTTTTTTAATGTTGAGTTTCAAACCAGCTTTTGCTGGTTCAGCTTTTGTGAACTGCCCAGAGAGCTTCGGCTATTGGGCGGTATAGAAATGAAATAAATAAAAAATAATAAATAATAAATTTTGCACTCTCCACTTTCACCCTCAACAAGAGGCTCTTTAGATCCTCTTCGCTTTCTGCCATTAGGGTGGTATTGTCTGCATATCTGAGGTTGTTGAGAATTCTCCCGGCAATCTTAATTCCGACCTCTGATTCATCCAACCCGGCATTTCTCATGATGTACTCTGCACATAAATTAAATAAGCAGGGCGACAATATACAGCTTTGTCGTACTCCTTTCCCAATTTTGAGCCAATCGGTTGTTCCATGTCCAGTTCTTACTGTTGCTTCTTGACCCTCATACAGGTTTCTCAGGAGACAGGTAAGATGGTCTGGTACTCCCATCTCTTTAAGAATTTGCCACAGTTTGTTGCGATCCACACAATCAAAGGCTTTAGAGTAGTCAATGAAGCAGAAATAGATGTTTTTCTGAAATTCTCTTGCTTTCTCCATGATCCAGCGAATGTTGGCGATTTGATCTCTAGTTCCTCTGCCTCTTCGAAACCCAGCTTGCACTTCCGGTAGTTCTCGGTTCACATGATGCTGAAGCCTAGCTTGTAGGATTTTGAGCATAACCTTGCTGGCATGTGAAATGAGCGTAATTGTACGGTAGTTTGAACACTCTTTGGCATTGCCGTTCTTTGGAATTGGAATGTAAACTGACCTTTTCCAGACTTGTGGCCACTGTTGAGTGTTCCAAATTTGTTGGCATACTGAGTGGAGCACTTTAACAGCATCATCTTTTAGGATTTTAAATAGCTCAGCTGGAATACTGTCATCTCTGCTAGCTTTGTTGTTAGTAATGCTTCCTAAGGCCCACTTGGCTTCACTCTCTAGGATGTCTGGCTCAAGTTCAGTGACTGCACTATCATGGCTATCAGGGACATTAAGATCTTTCCTGTATAGTTCTTCTGTGTATTCTTGCCACCTCTTCTTAATCTCATCTGCTTCTGTTAGGTCCCTGCCTTCTTTGTCCTTTATCATGCCCGTCATTGCACAAAACGTTCCCTTGAGATCTCCGATTTTCTTGAGAAGATCTCTAGTCTTTCCCATTCTATTGTTTTCCTCGATTTCTTTGCATTGTTCATTTAAGAAGGCCTTCTTGCCTCTCCTTGCTATTCTCTGGAACTCTGCAATCAGTTGGATATATCTTCCCCTTTCTCCCTTGCTTTTCACTTCCCTTCTTTCCTCAGCTACTTGTAAAGCCTCATCAGACAGCCACTTTGCTTTCTTGCATTTCTTTTTCTTTGGGATGGGTTTAGTTGCTTTCTCCTGAACAATGTTATGGACCTCCGTCCATAGTTCCTCAGGCACTCTGTCTATCAGGTCTAATCCCTTAAATCTATTCCTCACCTCCACTGTATATTCTTAAGGGATATGATTTAGGTCATACCTGAATGGTTTAGTGGTTTTCCCTACGTTCTTCAATTTAAGCTGAAATTTTGCGATAAGAAGCTCATGATCTGAGTCACAGTCAGCTCCAGGTCTTGTTTTTATTGACTGTATGGAGCTTCTCCATCTTTGGCTGCAAAGGACATAATCAATCTGATTTCGATATTGACCATCTGGTGATGTCCTTGTGTAGAGTCGCTTCTGTGCTGTTGGAAAAGAGTGTTTGCTATGACTATGATCAGCGTGTTCTCTTTGCAAAACTCTATTAGCCTTTGTCCTGCTTCATTTTGTACACCAAGGCCATGCTTGCCTGTTATCCCGGTGATTTCTTGACTTCCTACTTTAGCATTCCAATCCCCTATGATGAAAAGGACATCTTTTTTTGGTGTTAGTTCTAGAAGGTGTTGTATGTCTTCATAGAACCGATCAACCTCAGCTTCTTCGGCCTCAGTGGTTGGGGCATAGACTTGAATTACTGCGATGTTGAATGGTTTGCCTTGGATTCGTACTGAGATCATTCTGTTGTTTTTGAGATTGTACCCCAGTACTGCTCTTCCCACCCTTTTGTTGACTATGAGTGCTACTCCATTTCTTCTAAGGGATTCTTGCCCACAGTAGTAGATATACTGGTCACCTGAATTAAATTCGCCCATGCTTGTCCATTTGAGTTCGCTGATTCCCAAGATGTCGATGTTCAGTCTTGCCATCTCATGTTTGACCACCTCCAGCTTACCTTGATTCATTGATCTGACATTCCAGGTTCCTAAACAATATTGTTCTTTACAGCATCGGACTTTCTTTTCACCACCAGACACATCCACAGCTGAGTGTGGGCTTTGGCCCAGCCGCTTCGCTCTTTCTGGCGCTACTTGGAAATTCCCTCTGCTCTTCCCCAGTAGTATATTGGACACCTTCCGACCTGAGGGGCTCATCTTCCGGCGTCATCTCTTTTAGCCTTGTGATACGTTCCATGGGGTTTTCTTGGCAAGAATACTGGAGTGGGTTGCCATTTCCTTCTCCAGTGGACCACATTTGTCTGAACTCTCCGCCATGACCCGTCCATCTTGGGTGGCCCTGCACGGCATAGCTTATGGCTTCACTAAGTTACGCAAGCCCCTTCGCCACAACAAGGCAGTGATCCATGAAGGGGAGAACAAAAAATATACTTTAACAAATACTTTTTACTCTGTTGTCTTAGGGTGCAATCCTATGGAGATAGTTGGCAGCCTCTGAAGTCAGAGCCTGCCAAGTATTCAATGCAGGGCGGCTGGAGCATAGATGTGATCCTCACCTCCGTGCTTCAGCCACAGTGCATTTTTGCTAGACAGGCAATTTCACCTGTTTAGCCATGGTGCTTTGGAGCAGGAGGGTAATGCAACTTCCCCAGGCTCCTTCCCGCCCCTGGAACTGCCCACTTTCCCCCTTCTCCACGCTCCACTTCCAAGCAGAGACGTAGCTAGAATCGTGCTGGCTGCAAGGTGGAGGAGAGTGTGGCTTCTGGGCTCTGACCTCGGATCTCAGAAACTAAACAATCCTATGTCTTCCCAGATGCTGTCTAGGGGGAATAGGATTGCTCCCTCCATGTCTCACTTGCAGGATTTCAACCATGAAAACAATGCAGTGATTACTCAAAGCCAACATGGATTTGTCAAGAACAAATCCTGCCAGACAAATTGGATCTCATTTTTTGATCAGGTAACCTCCCTTGTGGACCGTGGGAATGCTGTGGACATAATATACCTCGACTTCAGCAAAGCTTTCGACAAAGTGCCCCATGATATCCTGATGAGCAAACTAGCTCGAAGTGGGCTAGATGAAACAACTATCAGGTGGATCCACAGTTGGCTACAGAACTGGACTCAAAGAGTGCTTATCAATGGGACCTTCTCAAACTGGGGAGAGGTGATGAGCATGGTACCACAGGGCTCAGTCCTGGGCCCGGTGCTCTTCAACATTTTTATTAATGACTTGGAGGAGGAGGTGCAGGGAATGCTGATCAGATTTGCAGATGACACAAAATTGGGTGGGATAGCTAATACTTTGGAAGACAGAAACAAAATTCAAAGTGATCTCGATAGACGGGAGCGCTGGGTAGAAAACAACAGAATGACATTTAATAGAGATAAATGCCAAGTTCTGCACCTAGGAAAAAGAAACCAAATGCACAGTTACAAGATGGGGGATAACTGGCTCAACAACACTACAAGCGAGAAGGATCTTGAAATTGTTGTCGATCACAAGCTGAATATGAGCCAACCATGTGATGTGGCTGCAAAAAAGGCAAATGCTCTTTTGGGCTGCATTCATAGAAGCATAGCTTCCAAATCCCGGGAAGTACTAGTTCCCCTCTACTCAGCACTGGTTAGGCCTCATCTGGAGTACTGTGTCCAGTTCTGGGTACTGCACTTTAAGAAGGATGCAGACAAACTGGAAAGGATTCAGAGGAGGGCAAAAAGATGATCAGGGGACTGGAAACAAAGCCCTATGAAGACAGACTGAAAGAACTGGGCATGTTTAGCCTTGAGAAGAGAAGACTGAGCACTCTTCAAGGACTTGAAAGGTTGTCACAGAGAGGTTGTCACACTCTGAGCACTCTTCAAGGACTTGAAAGGTTGTCACAGAGAGGAAGGCCAGGATCTCTTCTCCATCATCCCAGAGTGCAGGACACGGAATAATGGGCTCAAGTTACAGAAGGCCAGATTCCGGCTGAACATCAGGAAAAATTTCCTGACTGTTAGAGCAAGATGACAATGGAACCAATTACCTAGGGAGGTGATGGGCTCTCCCACACTGGAGGCATTAAAGACGAGGCTGGACAGCCACCTGTCAGGGATGCTCTGACTTGGATTCCTGCATTGAGCAGGGGGTTGGACTCGATGGCCTTGTAGGCCCCTTCCAGCCCTACTGTTCTATGATTCTATGATTATCTCTTGTGTTTTACTTCAACCAGTATCTTCAGTTCTTCATAGCAACTGTTCTTCCAGACCTGAGCCCAAACCCTCACAGGGCCCTTTAGACAGCCAGATCACATGTTGTCCCAATACCCACAGCAAGTGAGATGGAATTGTGGGCTGTCCTAGGCCTTGCCCAGTGATGTGTTCCTGTTTGGAGATGCCTGCAGTTACAGCGGGTGAGCAGGAGGAGAAGGCTCGTCATTCTGCTCCATTTGCTTCAGACTGCTTCAGGGCTAGGGGGCAAGCAGCCCATACTCCTATCCTTGGTAAACGCAGCACCATAATGAAATAAATAAAGGTATGCTGCCATCTAACACAGTGGCATTCTTGATTGCTGGCATATTTAACCACGGTCAAATAAGAGGCAGTCAATTGACAATATCTTACTAATCAACTGACTGGTGTGCCAACCTATCGGTAACCAAGATTAGAAAACCAAAACATACCTATTTCACTAATATTTTGGGATTGCCACGTGGCTACTATGCACATTAGTCTCCCCACCCCCTGCCCCAACTTTTTCAGGGACAATGATACTGTGCAAAATAGTGTAGGTACTCCCTACCCTTTGGCCTTGCCTTTATTGTAGGTGTACGCTAAAACGTTAGGAGAAATTACCAATTACTTTCCCTTCTTTTCTGACGATGAGACCTAGAAACTTACTCTGAACAGCAAATGTGACCATGTCAAATCCTAACCCTCCTGACTGTGAGTTTGCATCATTAAAGGGGCATGTGATATTCGAGGCAAGGAAGCATTCGCTTCAAACTAGCATGTCCTTACTATTTTGAATGGCAGATCGGCCCCCCTCCGCATTATTAAAAGTGCTTAACTAACAGAATACATAATGATACAGTTTCATGATGGGTGGGGCATTTATCATTGCTTGTTATGTGATGACTTGTCACAACAAGGAACGGTGCAGTCACTCACACTGTGCGATGCCATCTCTTCCAATACACATCCAAAGTAGCTTTCATTTTACGCATGGCATTTATTTATTATCTATATCATAATCCTAAACTGCCAGTAAGACTGGGAATAATCAGATGATGAACTTCCTCTGGGCTCAGGGAGTTGATTAAGGACTTGATTAAAACACACACACACACACACACACCTCCCAGAGATTTGTAGGGTGGGGAGAATGATTTGGGGTAGAAAATGCCCTCTGACAGGAGAATAAATAAATGAAGCGGGGTGGTGGGGGCGCGGGGAACGGATCATAAAGAAACGCTATGATGTCAGCACTTTGCTTCAGACTGATGTCACACATATCTGGCTTCCTCCAACATTTCAACAACAGGAAAAAGCTAAATACACCACATTCTCATCACAGAGATGCTACCTATCAGAGATGTTGTAGCAGCAAGTTTCTCCTGTCTTCATAGGGATGTCAGAGAATTTCTCCACGAATCTCCAGGAGGCCAAATGCCAATGCATTCGGCCCCCCCTAATTGGTGGAGAAACGGTCCGCCCCCCCACCCCCACCCCTCGGGATGGGACTTACCTTGAGCGAATGTCCCTGGCGGCGGCGGCTCCCGGTGGTGGTTCGGCGGCAGTTCAGCGGCGGTTCGGCAGTGGCGGCGGCCGGTCTTCCGACCGGCCCATGGGCGCCATTTGCGTACGTGCTTTTTTTTTTTTTCAAAGTCACCCGTGATAGGCTACGTAACGATTTACGGAGCCTATCACGGCTGACTTTGGAAATCTAGCCGTGATAGGCTACGTAAATCGTTACGTAGCCTATCACGGGTGTGTTTTGTGTTTTTTTTTCACTTTTGTATTTCACGGCCGGGGAGACAGGGCGCTTCTCCCCAGCCTGAATTTTGGCCGGGCGAGGCAGGGCGCTTCCCCCCCCGGCCTGAACTTCAGGGGGAGAACCGAAGCGCCTCCCCCCCACCGCGAAGCAAGCTGCGGGACCAGGTAAGTGCCTTTCGTACATCCCTATAATATATACTTTTTTCTTTTTGCAAACAATTTTCCCTAATATGCTTTTTTTTGCAATCAACTTTCCCTAATACATACATTTTTTGCAAGCTACATTCCCTAGTGTATGCATGTTTGCACACTTTTTTTATTGGAGGACAGCACCTCAAAATTTGGGAAAATGCAAATATCAACATCCATGTATTGGTTCAGGACAGGCGAATTAGTTAAGTTTCCATTAAAATGTCAACCAGATGAATGTCTGCCCTGTTCCTAGTCTTCTCCAATTAAATTTTTAGGTTTCTACTGCACGGTTTGAGATGAGGCTTTCAAAGTTCCATTTGCCCACTCTCCAGGAATGAGCACACCTCACCCTCTGGCAGGAAGGACTCCCAGACACCTCAGACAGGCTCTCGCTTCTTGTGCCAAAGTCTGGAGAAGAAAAGAAAGAGCAAGCATCGATCTTGCCATTTCCTTCCTTGACCAAGCCTCAGCATAAGTGAGGCAAGGCCTCACCTCTCTCTCCAGCTTTTTGGGCTAGAGGAGTGGAGGAATCAGTAGTGCAGGGACATATTTGTGGATCTTTGCTCCAGAACAAAGCAACTGGCTGCCCAAAGAAGTATATATGGACTTTATGGGATGGGGAAAAGCAATGAGAAATGGGAATATATTACCACCTGCCCAAACAAAGAAGAGATGCTACCAGCTGCCCCCAAATCTATGGGAGGGCAGCCATGGCTCTAGGTGTGCTAGTTTGAGAGCCCCCAAGCAATTTGCTGTGCATAACCATCCCCTGTTATCCCAGTTCCTCTCTTTCCTCCTCTGCTGTCAACATTTAGATTGCAAGCTCCTCGAGACAGGGGCCTACCATTTTCTTCCTTTCCTTCTTCCTTTTTGTAACTTTGTAAAATGCAACCCACATTTATGGTGCTATATAAACAATAAAAATGTTCACTGTTGGGGACAGAGCACTGGACTAGATGAATCTTTCCCTTGTAAACTGCCAGATATAAGGATGGTCTTATATAAATAATGGTCTTCAGTGCTGCTGGGGGAAAGGAAGCCATTTGATATGCCATATTGAACCCCATGAGTGGCTGGAACAAGAATTAATGGGACCAATTTTGGGTTTGCAGAGGAAGTGATAGTCTGGGCTTCCAGGCATCCTTCTTAAGTTCTTATTAAAAGGGGAATGGACACCTTCATGGAGGATGGGTCTATCAAGTCTATTGGCCATCTTATATACTAATGGTGATTTCATGCTCTAAGCGTGAATCATTATGTCACTAAAATGATGTCATCCATGCACAAAATGGAGGTATCAGGCTCAGGGGAAACCCCAAGATTTGCATACATACAAAATGAATAACGGGGGGAAAACCCTAAAGGGGACTGTGAAAGTTAGAGGCCTACAAAGGCAAAGAAGGGTCAGGTATAGAAGCCTGGAGTTTTCTGTTGGCAGGGTGTAGTGGTGGTGTAGTTTCATTTCTCCAGTTAAATGTCAGTTTCATTTCTCCACCTAAGTTTCATTTCTTCAGGTTTGAAGCAGCACTTTCGGTTTTGAGGGACGAGGGTATATAAAGAGAGGGAGAGAGCCAGTAAGAGTCAGAAAGACCAGGCTGCAGCCAGAGCAAGAGCAGAGAGACAGCCAGAGCCTGAAATGAGAGTAGAGTCTGAAGATTGAGCAGGAAGCCTAGAAAAGTCTAAGGACAGCTAGGGTAAAGGAAGTTGCATTTTGCAACTTTTATTTTCTTTTAATGCCTTTTGTATCACTCATCTCTATTGTGTAAACACCTTTGTGATTTCTTTGATTTACTTTAAATCTACTAGTAAACTGTTGTGGATAAACCCTGAGTCTATCAGTCACCCCATGTCATTGGAAAGCAAAAGGTGAAAGAAGGAAGGTGGGACTCTTAAGGAGGCAAGAGATCCTTAAGGAGTTGCTCAGGGGGTCCAGGTCATAAGTGGAATCTTCATAGGGGGAACCCCAAAATAGCCCAATGGGGGCTAAGCATGTTTAGTGGCCACAGAATACTGCCTGTTGTGCGGGGATGGGGGAACAGAAAATTGGGGGTGGTGGAATGGAGGGCATGGCTGGCAAGCTGGCTGACACACTGAAGAGGAGCACTCAACACTGCAACATTTTCTTGCAGGTCCCATGAGTGGTAACTGAAAGGACATGGGACTGTTTAGATTAGAAAAAAAGGCAAGAGGAGACATGATCAAGGTGTACGAAAGTATGCATGATGTGAGAAAGTGGTCTGGGAGACATTTTTCTCCCTCCCTCATAATACTAGAGCCCAATGGGGTAATCCCATGAAGCTGACTGGTGGGAGATTCAGGACAGAACAAAGGAAGGACTTCTTCACACAGCACAAAGTTCAGCTATGGAATTCGCTACAAGATGTACTGATGGCCACCAATTTGGACGGCTTTAAAAGGGGACTGGCCAAATTCCTGGAGGAGAAGGCTATCAATGGCTACTAGTCTGAATGGCTATATAATACCTCCAGTACCAGAGGCAGTATGCCTATGAACCCGTTGCTGGGGAACATGGGCAGGAAGGTGCTGTTGCACTCATGTCCTGCGTATGGGTTTCCTACATGTGACTAGTTGGCCACTGCATGAGGAGAATGCTGGACAAGATGGACTCTTGGTCTGATCCAGCATAGTTCTTCTTATGTTTTTATGAGCCTCCATTTTCAGATGCACCACATCACAGAAGACTAGTTTTGGGTGAACAGTGGGAGACAGCTACGGCCCTTGTGTCCTTCTTCTGGGCTTCCCAGAGGCATCTGGTTGGCCAGTTTGTGAAGCAGGATGTTGGACTAGGTGGGCCTTTGATACGAGCCAGCAGGGATCTTATTGTGTTCTTTTAATCAGCACAGCTACTTGCAGCATTCTGCCGAAGATCCCAACTAAATCAAGTTGGCGTCCCCATGCAATACTTGTTGAAACAAACATCACTGTTCGTAGCTCGAGCAAACACTGCAGCTCCTTTAGTTCCTTATATTATTTCCCAGAGTTTTCATATAGCCATCAACATCTTTATTGTTGTCATCCCCTTTCTGTAATATTTCTTGGTTGGGGGGGAAAAATCAATAACGGTTCATCTCTTGAGTAGCTTACCGAAGTAGCCATCAAACGAAAATGTCCAAATTACTTGCGATTATGATATGGAAAACGTCTTTTGCGCTTTCCTCGCTTACTGAAAGACAGCTAGCTACACACCTGGGCTCAGCCACTTCTACCAGAAGCAGCCTGTAGCAAAGCTAGAGTTGTGTGTACACCAGTTTACTCAAGTATTCAAAACAAACTACATTTTAAGGTTTAATTTTCAATTAAATAAACTCAAACATAGCTGCTGACTTCCACTGAGAATTTGAATTGGCAAGCAGCCAGTTCATTCCATTCGTTGTTTTCTTTTCTGCCAAGAACGCCGGGGGGGGGGGAGGGGGGAGAAGTGCTATGAATAATTTTCTAAACTCTAAATTTCAATGAATTTATTTATTTAATGTCAAAGTTTGGCATTTGTGGGACATGGGGGTGGCATCAGGGAAAAAAACCCTCCACTATACCTTAAGCTCAGCTATTGATACATCTTATTCAGTTATTTATTGGACAAAGGTCCACAAATTCAAAAGTGTAGTCTTTGAGGCTGCAATCCTACACTCACTTACCTGGGAGTAAGCCCCACTGAAGGCATAGGACTTACTTCTGGGTAGACATGTATAGGGTTGTGCTGTTAACTACTGAGACTGCAGTCCTAAACACACTTTCTAGACAAAACACCCCACTGAATGGGGGGGGGATTTACTTGTGAGTAAACATGCATAGGATTACACTGCACATTGATCTATGTAATATACACAGACATGCCAAATGCTTCCCTTTATATTTAGTTCAAGAAAATGAAATGGGTAAGATGCTAAAGAGATCAAAATATATTTCAAGCTATATGAAAGGTTATAAGTTGAAAGTACAAATCAATCCCTAACCATCTTCCTTTACTGCCCAAGACAGAAGCTCCAAATTAGCTGAACTTCAGCCATTTTATAGTAGGTAGATGACTTTTGTATGTTTCCAAAGTCTGCCAAGTCATTCAACATTGTCAGAGGAAGTAATATCGAGACCTCTCAGGAGAGGTCAACAGCGGAAGGCAACTTCAGTTTTACACAGTTCCATTGAAATGGATGAACTCCATTGTGATACAGTTCTAAAGCAGCGATATACACTTACTGATGTGAAGCTCTCCATTTAAACCATGCCTTTGGGGCTCTGAAACCAGCAAACTTGGTGCTCCAGCTGCCATTCCAAAGATTTGGAGGTGGCTGGTAGCATTTTGGGGGCAGATGGTAAGACAGTCCCATTGCTCCTTGGTTCCCTGCTTCCCATAACTCCTACAAATGCTTCTCTGGGCAGCCATTTGCTTTGTCTTGAGCAGGAGGCCACAAATAACAGCTTGGCTTCCTAGCCAAGTCCCCATTTCTCCTCAGTACCAGTAGAATGACGCACAAAGCAAGCATCAGGCTCACCCATCATCCCCCACTCCATTGATAACCTGTAATGAGTAATGGGGCATGCACGCACCAAAACAAATGGAGCCTGTATGCACAGGTATCAGTTCTCATTGCAGGTTATATGCACCTGTATTGGTGGAGCAGGGATGCTTGAGCCCAAGGTTCACTCCTGTGCATGATGTAATATTTCTTGGCCATGTGCAGACTAACCATGTAGCTCCCTTTAATAGAGGAAAGTTTGTGTGATTGGCTTGACACTCCTCTAGGGTGGAGGGCAAAGACACATCATGTGCCCCGTGTCTTTAAGAAAGTTGTGAAGACCCACCCATTTTCACTGGCCTCCTCATAATCTCTGGACTGCAGGTTTTATCAGTGCAACCTGTTTTTATAGTGTTTTATTGTATATTTATTTGTCTGTTTGTATACTTTGGTATGATTTCTTATTCTGTACACTGCATTTAGAGGGTTTTACCCTTATGGTGGTCTAAAAATAATTTTAAATAAATAAATATGGGAGAGCTTTAGATTACATTACAATAGTAATGTTCAACAGTGCTGTTACAGGTGCCCATCCATCATGAGGCCAAGTGAAAATTGACCCTACAACCTAGAGGAATGGAGTCAAGTACCACTTGGCCACTGTATCTCATCACCGTTATCCAAGTGCCTTCCTTCTTTGTGCTGCCACCACTAAAGGGAATGGGGAGAGGGTTAAAACAGCATGTACTTTGTAAAGATGGAAAGTCAAGACTAGCAGCAATGTTCGTCAGTGGCATAGATTCCAAGGAATATAATATACTTGTTTTTACAAATTTGGTAATTATATTCCAAAAAGAAAAAGAATAAGATAAACATAGGGGTTTCATGTATGTGTGTGTGGTGGGGACTGTTGGCCTGTTTGGTTTTCCACTTTTACTGCCTCGCCATCCTCACTCACTCCTCAATGGTCACATTTTGCTGACATTTACAAACATTTCATGTTGATCTTACGTGGGTCACATCAATCACCCATACAGTTTCAATGACACTCTGTTAAATAAACTGTCATGAAAGATTTATAGAGAATTTGATAAAAGGAAAGAAGATGTAGTTTAGCTTTTAAAGGTGCATTACTCCCGCTTTTTGGTGGTGTAATATCAACTCTAAAATAACATTAAGCACTTTTTCTGGAAGATGTTGGGGTGTGTGTGTGTATACATACATACACACATACACACACACATACATATATACACACACACAGTTTTGTCAACACCCTTTTGTTTCTTTCTGCCCTCTCCATGCGTAGTTGTGCCCTAGATTTTATGTGAACGTCAACAGAAGGGAGAATACCGAAGCATACAGAGACACACTCCCATTTGCTATACTTCTTATTATTGTACAAAAGAGAAGCATTCACCCTCTAGCAGCAATCCTACATGCAAGTTAAAACAGTAACTACAGTAATTCAGTAATCAGAACAAACATCTGTAGGGGGTATATACAATCTCTCACAACCCAGTGTGAGAAAAGATATCAAGAACCCTGGTGACGTTCTTGTTAGACTTGGGTGCAGGAACAGAAATTCAAACACCATCTCAGACCCAGGGCTGGGCTCAATAGGTTTGGTCAAATCAATTCAACCTGAATCAAGGGGATTTTTCACCCCCAAACAGATTCCCGAAACAAGGCAGACAGTTTTGGCCTTTGGAAAGTAAACAAAGCATTATTAGGGTGGGGTGGGGGTCTTACCTTTAAGTATTATCTTCCTTGACTTAACTTTTTAAAAAGTTCTCTTCCCTCATAGCAGGAAGAGAAGGAACTCATTGAGGCAACCAGGTTATTTTTCCATGGTCTGCCTTCCTGGAACAACTCTGTGTTGTACAGTCTTCTCCAACCTGGTGCTCTCCAAATGTTTTGGACTTTAAAGCCAGTCAGCCCCAGCCAGTAGACGGAGAGAGCATTTTAAAAACATTAAGTAAGCTAAAAAGTTTACCTCCTTTGCTCTCCAAATGTTTTGGACTTTAATGCCAGTCAGCCCCAGCCAGTAGACGGAGAGAGCATTTTAAAAACATTACGTAAGCTAAAAAGTAACCTCCCCTCACCACCCCCTGAAACAGTTTTCTTATTTTCTGAGGGCTGAAGGAAGTAGGTAGAACAGCCCTTCTCATTTCATCACCCATCAATAAGATGGTGAAATATGAAGGGGTATTTTGGTCCAGTCCTACAGCCAAAATATACATACAGAAATATCACATGATACAATTGCAGTGGCAACCATGATCGTCAGGTCCAGCATCAAGGGTAGGCATGGTCGGGCACCTGCCAAGGGCCCGCACCTCAGCAGGGGCCCACTGCCAAGACCCCTTGGAGTTGCTCCTCCTCGTTCCCATTCCAGCCTGCGTGTTCACCTGCCCCTCACTCTGGATCAAACACCAGAGGTGGTGAGAAGGAGGAGCAGTAGTTGCCACAGCCTACTTGTTCCCTGGTTCTCTCCCTGTCAAGCAAGCTCGTGGTAGCAATGATGAGAAAGAGAAGGTGGAAAAATAGGAGCTGGTGACAATGGCAGTGAGAAGGCAGACTCGCCGAGGGAGGGGGCCCAATGAGGGTGTCTTGCCAAAGGGTCCTTAAGAACCTGACTATACAGTTACAGCAGCTGCGTGTATTCTTTATTCTTTATTTATGATTAGCACTTATGTACCGAATTATCTGCTAAAAAGCCATCAAGGCAGCGTACAATGATTTAAAACAATGTATAGCCAACACAAGAAGTTACAAGTCACACAAACAGTCCCTGACTGGGCTGCGAACCATACAAATGGCTCCATGCTCTCCCAGAGTTAATTGCATGAGAACCATCAGATCTGTGAATGAGACCACTTGAAAGTGAATGGCGCAAGCCATGGCATGAGAGATCTATGTGCACACACATCAAAGCGCATGCAAGGCTCTGGATCTGAGCATTTATTTTCCATGTATCCACCTCATCCTCTCTCTTCTATGTTGCACTGTGATTATTATAGCCACTGGATGATTTGAGGTTCTCACCAGGGACCAAAGTACATTCTTCACTAATATCATGATTATGTATAATATGTGTGGTCTCATGATGACCCTCTATATTGCTATCTCTAAACATCTGTTTCGGCATTGAAAAGAGACGAACGTGTGTTCTTTAGCTAGTATTCACAGGGTTCATCTCATACAAGCCAAATGCCCTCTGTTGTTAGTTTCCCTCAGTCCATTATTTCCTTCATTAATCACATTCCTTCACCTCTGAAGTTAGCTTTAATTTTCAGATTGAGCGTTACCCTTTCACATTGTTAACAGGGTCTTCATCTGGTCTGATTTAAAGGCCTCACATTTTGTTATCAGTGGCACTGGATGGGCTCAAAAAGAAACAGGGGTGGGGGGAGAGGGCTAAGCAACCTATTTGTAAACATACACACACACATGCATACACATACACTCTCCTTCTCTCTCTCTCACACACACACACACACACGCACACACACCATGATTTTTTTTTTCCACAGAAAGAGTTGTTAAAGAGAGGAAAATGTGTCTGTCTTACTTACACTCTTTGCACTGACAAGTGCATTATTACCTCAGGATGTCAATGTGAAACAGCACCATTCAGTAAAGAACTCCTAGAATTTAAGGGTCAAAAAAAAAAAACCTGAATGAAACAAATGGCTTGAGACAAACTATAATTTGCCATGTATTTCAGGGCATGTTGCTGGTTCAGACAAAATGTCTAAGAATACCTGGCTGCAAACCCAGGAAGGGAAATTGGTGCCTGAATGGGAAGGAGGTAAGACCTCAGGGTCCAGCCATCAAATGTCAAACCATGGTTTGATGGCCTGAGCTACCCTCCCCGCAACCTGCTTGCCCCCACTTCGCAGCTTACTTTCCTCCACCCCAAAGCTCCTGCCCATTTTGCTTTTTCATACATACCCATCAGAGGAACAAACTCTGCCCCCCACCCCAAAGGTGGAAAGCGGTACTTTATCACAATACCGTTGGTAAGGCTGAAACAGACAATCAAAGGAGCTTTAAATATTGGGGAGCTTTCAACAAAGGAGCCAAAGAGGCTAAGGACTACATTTCACCTATGGATTTGAACTAACTAGTCAAATCTTTCTGTCCCTGATAAATATTAACAGCCTAGTTTGAGACCGTGTTTCAACAGAAGCTTCGAACACCAAAGATGCTTACAGCATCTATACTGTGCACTGGAACGCATCTACCGTGTGCTGCCTTGGGCTGGTTGTTTGGAGTACTCTTGTGGTCAAGGTGTTCCAGGCAGCTTCTCAACCTGACATTTCCTATTTGCCCCATCTTCATCAGAATTTGTTAGACGCTGCCAAGGGAACTCCCGAACAGGGCTTACTGATAGTAATATCCCTCTTTTGTCAAAGAGGATTACTGTCACTCGTCATAAAAAGGCAGAAACCCTAAACCACAAGTTTCTTTAATATTCTCCATAAGCTTTTTGAATCTGTTATTGGAGCATAATGTCATGGGAAGTTATAAACATTTACTAGATTCCTTTTTAATGTTGTTTTCTGTACCTACAAACAAACCAAAAATGGGGGGGGGGGTTGTTTCCTGCCATTCAAAGCCAGCTCCAAGAGCCTTCTGCTATACATTCCATAATATTTCAGCTGACTGTGGGCTTTGTAGATTGCTCTGATGAGGCATGTTTGCATGTCACCGGATGGTTCATCCCGGGCATGCTTGTCCATCAAAATCAAAGCAAGCAGACTGCGTTCTTTGTTTCAAATGAGAACTGTTTCATCGTTCAGATTACAAAAGCCTATTGCAAACTTTGCCAATTGAGACATTTTTTGTAGTTTCTGCTAAAAAAAATAATTTGCTGCAAGGTTGGATCAGGATAAAGCTGGTTTTCCATTTGCTTCTGTGCAACAAATTGGCCTTCAAGAATACTTTAGACAGTTTTTGAAGGGGCCCTTTGTCATGCATTGATTAAAAATGATAGAAAAGGAGAAGAAAACCTTCATTTGGGGATAAAACCTCCTGCTCGTAATCAGAAAGACATGGTGGTGTAGCAGTTTGAGTGCTGGACAAGGCCAGGTTCCGATCTTCAACCAGCCGGGCAAGTCACTGGGAGCGTCTGCACAATAACCAATAAGCCAGGAATCCTGGCTTAATAAAACAGGTGCGTACTGGTGAATGCAACCTGTTCATTCTTCCATTTGTGAGAGCAGGTAAACAAATCTGGAAGAGATACTTCGTATGACGTACAAACCCAGGATAACAGTTAATTGCACCCAAACCCAGGATTCATAAGCTAACAAACAACCCTGGTTTAATCCTAAATTACAATTCTGTCTTGAACCATAACCCTGGGTTCAAATACCACACAAAGCTCTCCGCTTACTGGTTTGTTAGCCCACTTGTGTAAAGGGAGGAGGGAACAGGCTCTGTGCTGGTTCATATGGCAGTATATTAAGCCAGAATTCCTGGTTTATCATTACATGTGAATGCAGACATTGGGTGATTTGGGGAATATCAACATACCTTGGGCTAATCCACCTCTTGGGGTTATGAGTATAAAACAGGGGAGGAGAATCCTGCCCTGTACATTGTACGCTGTCCTGAGCTCCTTAGAGGAAGGATAACATAAAAAATCATTGAACACAGGAAGCTGCCTTATACCAAGTCAAAACTTTGGTCCATGTCGCTCAGGATCACCTATACCAAGGGTCGCTCTGGATCATCTATGCCAAAGGTGCAGAACTTCAGGCTCAAAGGACAAATCCAGCCTTCCTGGTGTTCCAATCCAGTACCCCAGGGTTGCCCAGATGGCCACGCCCCCTTCCCATCACCCCACCACTCATTTGCTGGTTTCCCAGCTGTTGTATAGTTTTCCCCCCATTCTAAAAGGTTGAAATGGTTCTCCTAAGGCTTAGTTACTGGCACTAAGAACTTGAAATTGCAATATGCTGGTATTTGGGATACTTTGGCTCTGTCCCTTCTGCGTTCGGCCCCACCCACCACTGGAATGTGGCCCCCAAAAGCTTCTCTGAAATGGAATTCGGCCCTCAGACTGAAAGAGGTTCTTATCTTCAGTGACTGGAAGCAGCTCTCCAGGTGTCTGAGATGGGAGTCTTTCCCAGACCTACCTGGAGATGCCAGGTATTTAACCAGGAACCTTCTACATATGCTCTACCACAGAACTATGCCCTCTTTGTTATTGGTTGCCACCTCCTCAGGACCTGGTTCCCCAGAAAGGCCCTAGGAGTCAGTTCCACTTCATCCAGAGGAAGTTGTCTTGCTATCTTCAGCTGAGGACTCTGGCCATGAGGACACTTCCATGCCACAGCCAATCCCATGTTGTCACAGCTTGTTGCTGCTAAAACAGGCCAGGCCCCTTTAAGAGACAATGCCTCAGTCAGTGTAGAGCTGAAGCCAGCCAACCTAAAGGCAGACAATGTCCTACTAAAAGCTCAGTCTTGATCTGCTTCATGCTGGAGCAACTTACAGACAACCCTTTCTGGCTTCCAGCCCCAGCACCACACAGAGCTTTCCATGCTGCTGCTTTCTTCCTTTTTTGCTTCCCTGAGGAACGCCTGCTAAAGATCAGACCATAGCATAATTCTGTAACCCAGGATACATCACACAGCATCACCTGAACCCAACGCCTGAACCAGGACAGCACCACTTGCATATCCAAATTTGCTTTTATGGAAGTCATTTCTTACTTTGACAGTTCCCTTCTAAACTTTTAGAACTCAGGAGCTGAGAGGTAAAGAGGACTGGAATCCTCTTGTCTTTCTCCCCACCCCCACCGCAATGAGAAAGCTTGTAAAACCTTTATTACACTTCTGTTGTAAACCACTTGGGAAGAAAAGAAGAAATACTCTCCAGCTAAGCACAGCTGTTATTTTCCAATTAAAAGATCACAAGACCAAAATATTAATTCATTATACAACAATATTTCGTTCAAGCATCTCCAACTACATTCTAGCAAAGTATTCATGTGTTTTGTATTGCTTTTATACATATATATAAGAGAAGCTGTCACAATTTCTTTGGCATCAGTAATTGAATGTGACAAAAGAGTTTATTGTCCGTTGTTGATATGCAAACAACTCTGTCCCATATTCAGAACTGTGTTCAAGAGAAGTAACTAAGTGTAAAGGATTTTGTTTTGAAAAGCAAGGAGGGGGAAAACAAATCAAGATACATTGACATTTCTCCAAAGACTCCGTCTATTCAAGCACTAGACAATGGGAAGATCATCTTATGATATCAAAAGGGGCAACTTAAAAATATAGCAAAAACAAGCTGACATATCTGCCTGCACTTACAGATAAGAATGTCAAAATATAGGTTATACAGCTACAATATTGATGTGGTTAATATATCATACCATTGCCTCCCCACCAATCATGCATTATCTGTCAACATTGTTTATTTCCAGCCAGGGGTTAAATAATGACCATGTTCTAAGAATGCCTTGGGGAAGCTGCTTTGTCTTACATACTGTTCACCTGTTTACTTCAGAGCAACTTTACAGTTGCTTTTGTTGAATTCCCTGTGTGCACAGCTGGCATTTATCAACTTGAAGTGAGCCTTCGGTCATTGGCTATGGTAAAGAACTTGCTGAACGCCACTATTAGCCTTGTCCTGTGGATTTTGAATGCAACACTATCCCACCTTCAAATGGCCATTTTCTGTTACATCTAAGGATCAACTCAAACCATTTTTTAAAAATTCCTCCATGGTCCAGGAGTGCTGACATCCCCATGAGGCATAAAGCCAGTAGTAGGGATCATCGAAAGGAATCCAACATGCACAGACTCTGCAAATGATGTGGCTGAATCTAATTACTTCCAAAGTTTTCCATAACACATTGAACCTCTTTGGAAACCCCATTGGAGAAGTAGGATGGTCTTGAATGCCATTTTCTTGGTAGAAATGTGGTGTATAAATCAAATCAAATCAACAGACAGAAGAAACAAAACACTATGAAGAATGAAATATAGGAGAAATTACAATTATGAATTTATTAGAAAAACAAGAAGAAAAGAGTGAAGGCGTCCCATCAACACATTAAACCAGTTCATGATTCTTAAAACACATGGTCAAAAAACTTTAGCTACTCCCAAAGACTATGCTAGTCACACTTCAGATTTCCCTTAAGGAGGAGATCCACGAAGGGGTGTGACCGCCAAACACACACGCACACACTATGGCCACAATCCAGCTCAGCAGTATATATCCTTAGAAACAGTGATTTCAGTGAGAATCGTAGCCTCTGGACTGGAACCAGACCTACCCATACTGACAGCAGTAGCCCCACTGAAATCAATGAGAATTAAGATAATCCTGACTAACTTAAATCCCACTGAGTCATAGTCTAGGGAAGACTAAATCTGGATTTAGACCATCATCTAGAAGAAGCTAATCTTATTTTGGCCACACTTCATACCTGGCTCCTTAACCCAGATGTCTGAGACTCTTTAGCTCCCTTGGATCCCTGACCCATGTGTGAGATGATTCCCTCGAGTCCTTCCTTCTCCTCTCTCTCTCTTTCTCTTTTCACAACATCTATGGCTCCTCCAGTATTTTTCTCCTCAAGTCCCAGTTCCAGCTTTCCCATCTACTAACTACTCTGTCCTCCTTCATTCAGCCATTTCCTGGCCCTCTTCTCTCTCTCCTGGTTCTCTCCCTCTCTCTCCCTTTTTCATGCACACACACCAGCTTAGTTATTATTTATTTATTAAATTTACACCCCCTTTTTGCCAACAGTGATGCTCAAGGCAGCTAACAATAATAAAATATAGTTTAAAAACAGAATATTGATTACAACGTAACATAAATACAAATCAGTTATTAAAAACACAACAATAACAGAAATAAACAGCACCCAACAAGTTCAGCAACAAATCAGCTCACATGCCCAAATAAAAATGTTTTTGCCTGCCAGCGGAAGGACATCAAAGTGGGAGGCAACCTGGCCTCCTTCAGCAGAGAGTTCCAGAGCCTGGGAGCAGACACTAAGAAGGCCCTCTCTCCCCCAAAGAACTCTAAACAATCAGGCTGTTATGAGAAAATGCCTTCTTTCAAATAGCCTGGTCCCAAGCCATATAGGGCTGTATAGGTCATAACTAGGGATGTTGGAGAAATCTGCAATGGAATCGGATTTTCATGAATCTGACCTGTGGATTCCGCAGTGGACGGCTTTTTCCCTCTTGGGTGGATTTGGCGGACTTGTGGACTGTTTTTTTTTTACATTCCCAAATTTTGTGTACATTTCATTGCAGAAAAATATGCAAAAAAAACTCCCACCAAAAAATGTGCTTTCCCCCCATAGGCTAAAGCATGAAAATGCACATTTGGGGGGAATTTGTGCATTTTCACACATGTGAATTTGCACAACTGCACATTTGTGCAACTGCAAATTTGTGCAAATCCAGAAACAAGAAAAAATCCAATTCTGTCAATGGGCGGACAACTGAAAGGCACTTGAAACACAGATGGAATTGATTTTAGACAATCCGTACATCCCTAGTCATAACCTATATGCTTCCCAGCCTGGCCAGTAGTTCCACCTCTGCTTCAACTTCATGTCAAAAGCAGATAGCTTACATAGTCCCCAGATTCATTTTTAGTGCTGCTTTTGCCCCCATGAACCCAGCTTTACCTCACCTGAACCTGCCCTACTCTCCAGCAATAGAATCTGACTAATTGTCACCTTCTGGTTCTGGTAAAGCCCATGGTAAATCCAACTACCCATTGAGATAAGGTGGAGTCAGTATGTTATGATGGCTATATTTGATGGCCTAAGGGCATCCAAGTTCAAATGTCTGCTTAGCCATTCAGCTCATAGGGTGATTTGAAGCATCTTGTTTCTCAGAAGGCTCTAAAGTGCTATAGATGAGGACAGTCAAAGAGGTATTCTTGTTGTTGGATGCTTTGTGGCTATGTAACTTATCTTTCCTAAACACTCACTGGGTTCACACAACACGACAAGTCAGAGTATGGGTTGAGTATGAATTCAGCGTGGGTTGTCATTGAACCGTGGGTTCTTGTTGAATCCTGGGTTGCTGTGTTGTGTGAACCCAGCCGCACTAAGAAACCATGGTTAACCATGAACAACCCACAGAGTACCCACGATTTGTTGTTGGTTTATGAACTGTGGGTTGCTCGTGGTTAGCAAACCATAGTTTGATAGAATGGCTGGGTTTACATAAAACAACCCACAATTCAACAACAACCCATGGTTCAATAACTATCCACACTCAACCCCTACTCTGGCTTGTCGTGTTGTGTGAACCAGGTCAAGAAAAACTTTTTGGCCATGTCAGGGTTGACTAGGCAGTAAGTAGATTCATTCATACACTCTAATCCAGTAATTTCTTGTTGACTTATGAGTTTCTAAGCACACATGAAGCTCTAAATCAATGGAGCAGCTGCTCCGTGCACACCAAGGGTTCTCCTTGTACATGGAGTGTCCTTGCAAATTTGTCCTTCAATTGTAGGGGTGGGGAACCTGTGGCACTCCAGATGTTGTTGGACTCTAACTCCCGTCATCTCTGACCATTGGCTATGCTGGCTGGAGCTGGAGTTCGACATTTGGAGGGCCACAGGTTCCCCGTCCCTGCTCTATTCAAATCTGTTTGGCAGGAGCTCCACTTGCACATAGGAGCACACATGAGCCTGGAGGATTATGGGAATCCTCTCCCAGGATGCCATTTTTCCATTTCTTACTTGGGTTTTGCCTTAAAAGTATTATGGCCATCTCCGAGCTTATAGACTTTGACACGGTAAAATGAAAATATACAAATAAAGGAGGAGAGTGGTTAATTTTATAAGGCGATTGTACTACTACTAATATTTCAGTCTCTTCCAGTATTATGCTTAACCCTCTCTACCACTCCCAAAGGTTCTAATTATGCTGAGCTGTCACTCTAAGGGTCAAAGCACAGCCTCTTTGTAGCTAACAATATGTAACTGCAGACAGCAGATGTGCCAGGCTTCTTTTAAAGACCCACATAAATGGGCCCTGTGTCTTCATCGTGCTTAAAACAAAAAAGTTTCTCTTAGCCAAATTTTGTTACCAAAAATGATGTTAGTTTTAAAAACAAAACAAACTGTCAAAACCTCTGAACTCATTTCTTATTTGTTGAGTGTTTAAAAAAAAAAAAAAATCAGCTTGCTACAGCAGGTTTCCTTTCTCTCTTTTTTAGAGGCATCACAGCCATTAATAAAAAAATTCCAATTAATAACGGAAGAACAGCTACTAATCCGAGTAAATGTTTGTGTTAATAATAAAAAACGTTAGTTTTTGCTGACCAAAACGGATTAGCCTGGGCAATTAATTTTTAAAGGCTTATTTTTGAACCGAAATGTTCTGTGAAATGAATTCCCCGAAGAGACCTGGAAGGCACACATTCAAACAATGCTCTAAGAGTGGAAACTGATGGTTGTTCTTTCTGGCTTTGCCCCCACCGCTTTCCACTTCTTTGCAGCCATCTGAGAGGAGCTATATGTACCATTTGCTGGATTTATCGGGAAGCAACCTAAGTTTTCAAGTTTTAGAATTATTATTATTAGCAGTACTACTTCTACTACTACCATTACTACTGTTATTTTGATTTTTAAGTGCTGCAGACCTATGGTTGTTTAGGAAGGTCCAGTGTTGTCACAGCGTTGTCTAGAAGACCTGGCTGATGCCGATGTTCAAAACTTTTTTTTTTCCACGTAAGTGTTCTGAACCTCTTTTGTATAACACCAAAACAGGAGGGTGCCAAGGAATTGGTTGCTATGGTGGCATCTCATAAATCATCAATTATTGTCTGTTATTATGAAGGTGACAGCCTCATAAAGAGATTTGCATTTTCGGCTAATTTTGAGGGGGGCTTTTTTTCCTCCAGACATCATTTGCTTTGTAAAAGCAGCGTCATGACAACCGTGGAACACTTAAGCTCGTTATCGGGGCGTTCAGGCGTTCACTCGGACCCTGTCAGTTTGGCATTTAACCATTCCGGGCCACTTTGCATTATTGAGTAGATTATCTTTAACAGTTCATAAATATATTTTGAAACGTGGGGAGAGCATAATAGGCGAGAGCCAGCCAAAGAAATGGAGGCCTTTCCGGTTGCCATGACAACCTAAACTGATCAATTTCCTGTCACTGTTTTAAAAGACCCACTCTCCTGTGGCCGTAAACACTAATTACAAATGCAGTCCATTTTCTCACATGTTCAGCTTACAGATTAAAGCGGTTCATGCCTAATTTATCATTTAACATGTCCTCCCACATTTGTAGCGCGGAGCAGAATGAATAATAACTTTACTTGTTTACAGCGTTTTCAACTTAATTTCACTAATTAGGTTTGCAGTCACAGGAATTTTAGATGTAACTGGCCCTGTAACGGGACCGGGAAGGCACTTCCCGCCACCCCAGATTTTCTTTATGTAAAGATTCATAGTTTGTGTCCAAATAAACCCTGCTCTTCTGATCTTTATAACAAATAAGCTCACACAGGTCAACCCCCTAAAGAGGAGGGGGGAGGGAGTTCTCCCTTTTTTCGCAGTCATCCTGCCAGTTTTAGACTTTTGTTTTAAAGTTTGTATCCCCTCTGTAAAATTCAGAGTTTATGCAGTAACTTAAAATACTTTTAGAGTGGTTTTCTTGCATGAGAGATAGAGGCTGGAATTCTCAGATTTTATTTAAACTCTCTTCTGTTTCAGCAACTCTGTTCACATTGTGAAACATTAAAAAGATTTTATTCTAAAACTAAGGTAAAAGTGATACCATAAGGCCATCGTAGGTCTCACACACACACACACAGTCTAGAAACATTTGCAAAAAAAATCCCACGCTCAGAGTTTCCTGCCAACCTTCCTTAAAAGCTTTTAACATTCACATTTTATATTATGTTGGCTTCTTTGACATTTATCGGTTGTTAATGTCTTAATTATTTTTTTCTATGTTATATGGGTTTGCTGAACTTTTTTTTAGATGAGTCAGTCTAAGAGCCCATGATTGGGTTAACCATTGAGATGTCAATTTCAAAATAAATAAATGAAGTTATGTTTCCCTCTCCCAAATGCATTATTAAGGTTCCATGCCTGATGTTTTGGTCCAAAAGAGCACAGGTCAATTACAAGGACTCTTTTAAATTTATTTTTTAATTGGTATGAGAAAGGGGAAGCGAAAGCCAAATGTTCTACCCACCACCCCTTGCAGTGAAGGTTCTGCAAAAAGGGTTCCTTTAAAAAGTATTTCAACAAAGTCTACAGTTCAGCTCTTCCCTTTTTGTAGGAAAAAAGAAACTGGGAAGGGAGGGGGACTCAGTAACATTCCTGCTGTAATGTGATAGTGCCATGATTGTAATATAATGTAATTAGAAACGGCAAAATATTAGACGGAACTTGAGATTCAGTCCTATGGGGATATCAGTTGTGTTGCCTTATTTTTTGAAGGCCACAGCCCTGAGGAATTGTGGGAATGAAGAGAAAGAGAATGTTGGTTCGGTGGCAGCATTAGCACTTAGTGTCGCCACAAAGACGGCTGCTCGACAGCTTCTGCCGAAGGCAGCTCCTCCCTGTCATCGGTTTTACAAAAGGGCTCCTTCCCAGAACTCCTGTTAATCAACAAAAATTATACATCCAAAGAAAGTTAAAACCCTTTAGTGGGTCTCAGGGGAGCAGACAAGAGGGAGCTGCAAAACACTTCCAACTGCTCTGCAGCCCAGCAGCTGCGGTCTCAACACTCCAGGGGCTGGGAATTCAGTCCAACAGTCTGTGCTCACAGGTGCTCCATGCTTTTTCGAGCACCAGCTCAGTGACTTTACGGCAGGATTTCTGCATTACCGCCGAGTCAAGGTTAAAGCTCCCGTGCCCTTATTTCAAAGGGAAATTTGGTCAGCGTGAAGCAATGAAAACTAATCTGCGCACAGCAAGCCGTCGATCAGGAGCGCATTCTAGGGGGGAAACACACACGTACACTCACACACAACAAAAAAGGAACGAAGGCTTTGAATGCGCGTGTGTGCGCGCGCGCGCGCCCATGCACACACACGTGCTCACAGATGGAGCCCTGCATCTTTCTTTCTTTTATGGAGCCTTTTAAACACTCCTCAAGCATCATGGCAAAGATGCACGAGAGTAAAATCAGTCAAAACCGTAGCACGAGTTCTGATCGTCTCATGTGCACCTTCTTAGCTTCAACCTATGCTTCACTTAGGGTTGTTTAACCTTTTCTCAGAGCCAATGTGCACATTTCAAGTTTCCAGACTGCATTTACATGAACAAAAGCTAGCAGCATTGGGTTCTCCAGTAGGGGCTGATCTGCAGAATATCCTCATCCTGTTAGATACAGTAGTATCTCCCATTTTCCCCACATTTGTGTGGGGGTGCGGGGTGGGGGTTGGGAATTATGGTCAGCAATGTTGTTGTTCAGTCGTGTCCGACTCTTCGTGACCCCATGGACCATAGCACGCCAGGCCTTCCTGTCCTGCGCTCTCTCCCGGAGTGTGCTCATGTTCATATTCATTGCATCGGTGATGCTATCTAGCCATCTCATCCTCTGCCGTCCCCTTCTCCTTTTGCCTTCAGTCTTTCCCAGCATCAGGGTCTTTTCCAAAGAGTTTTCTCTTCGCATTAGGTGGCCAGAATATTGGAGCTTCAGCTTCAGTATCTGTCCTTCCAATGAGCACTCAGGGTTTATTTCCTCTAGGATTGACTGATTTGACCTCCTTGCAGTCCAGGGGACTCGTAAGAGTCTTCTCCAGCACCACAGTTTGAAAGCATCAATTCTTCTGCGCTCAGCCTTCCTTATAGTCCAGCTATCACAGCCATACATTACTACTGGGAAAACCATAGCTTTGATTAGATGGACCTTTGTTGGCAAGGTGATGTCTCTGCTTCTTACTATGCTGTCTAGGTTTGCCATAGCTTTCCTCCCAAGGAGCAAGCGTCTTTTAATTTCATGGCTACAGTCACCGTCTGCGGTGATCTTGGAGCCCAAGAAAGTAAAATCTGTCACTGCTTCCATTTCTTCCCCTTCTATATGCCAGAAAGTGATGGGGCCAGATGCCATGATCTTAGTTTTTTTAATGTTGAGTTTCAAACCAGCTTTTGCACTCTCCTCTTTCACCCTCAACAAGAGGCTCTTTAGATCCTCTTTGCTTTCTGCCATTAGGGTGGTATCGTCTGCATATCGGAGGTTGTTGATAATTCTCCCGGCAATCTTAATTCCGACCTGTGATTCATCCAACCCAGCGTTTCTCATGATGTGCTCTGCATTTCTATGCATATAATGATGCATAGAAAAATCCCAGAATCCTGCACTGCTTTATTACAGAAGAAGCAGTCACAGAAGCATACTGGGTATACAGAGGCATGCTGGGAAAATATGGCATCATCCTTATTCAGGGAATGGACAGTTCAGGAATAAGGGATCCTTTTAAAAAGGAGTCCATAGTTTCTCTTCAACCTTCAACTCTTCACACTTCTGACGTTAGAAGCATAGTAGGGTCGACATACTGTATGTAAGCATCAACCATGTCATGTGGCCAATTCTCTGCCTCTCTCTGGGGATGAGTTCTGCCGAGGGGACTTAGCACATGAACCAGCAAATCCACATGGTTGTTGCTGATTCCACCATGTACAAATAAGCTTTCAGAAGCAAATTGCGCACTTGTAAGCTGCCCAAAGCTGATGGTTTCAGTAAGGCTAGGTTTACTGAGAACAAAGACAGCAGTTAAACCACATGAAGCCTTTTTGACTGAAACACTTGAAGTACATTTTCGTGTGAATGCAGCAATCATCTCCCACATTTCACAACAGCATTTATCATGGGAACTGTCAACCAATTAAGAATTTTAAGGCACAGTTCCATGCATGTTTAGACAGAAATAAGTCCTACAGCCCCCAGCATTCCCCAATTGTAGGTCTTTTTTCCTGTCTAAACATGCATAGGATTGCACCCTTAGCCTTTCAACCAATTAATTTCCTGTGTTAGATACTGAAAAAAAAATGTGATACCATTTTCAATTTAACAAACAAGAAGTTATGAGTCATGGTTAGAAGCGAACACCATTTCTCATTGTACTCCCACTTCCTATTTGACATAACATATGAGAAGCAAAATGACTTGAAAGAGTAAAGAAGTCTGTCCTTAATTCTCAGATCAACCAGTTAGTGTTTGCCCTCTCCAACTAGTCCATCACTGATTTCTGTCAAATTTAAGCACACAACTAGGTCCAGGATTGGGGCCTAAGGCTTTCATTGATTAATCCATGGGTTAAAATGATTAAAACTTGCAGCACTACATATAATTAAGGCTTAGCCAATTTTCCATGGCTGAACATTTTTGGTGCAAAAAAAGAATAGTTTTGGAAAGTCCAAAATGTTTTCTAAAAGACACCCACAGCACATTGTCTCTCTCCACTACCACCACATACATACACACACACACACACACACACACACACCGCCCCATTTCACTTCTATTCACTGCTCATTTGGGCTACTGCTTTGGTTGTTCTTACTGTTTAATTTTTCTGAAAGGGAACATCTTCCACCCTATCAGGGGTTTGTTTGTTTGTTTGTTTTCATTTCTATACCACCCAACAACCAAAGCTGTCTTCGGATCATATAACCAATGCGATGATCTTCATGGCACCACATAAAACAATCAGATTTGGCTTTGCGATGACATCATGAAGCCAAATCTGAGTGAGGGCATTTCTCAATTCTGCCTTCACTCTAAATGGGAGAACAATTTCACCCCATTTTAGACCACATATTTAAAGGTAAGATCACCACCCCCAAAATTCTTAGAATTTTCCTATATCCCATCCCCTGAAAATGAGCCTGCAAAAGTGTGTGGGGAGGAGTAGATATTCAGCTCAGCTTTAGTGAGAAGCTATAATGTGCTATTCTACCACCTCAGAACTTTGTCACCTTATTCTGCTGATTTCTATGGACTCTATAAAGAGAGGACTCTGGAGTAGGATAATTATATCTGTCCTCCTGGGCAGAAATAGTTGGCCAGAATGCCCCTTTTTTAAAATACCAGCATCATCTACAGTACTTGATCCAATGCAAGAAACTATGGAACAGTTGTAGCCATTTGTTTTCATCTTCATATGGGGGCAACAAACAGGAGAAGCGCAGAACAGGAGTCCCCACTGAAGTCATTAAAGAGCACAGAAATTGAATGTTTTGCTGCTGCCGTTAACATGAGGATGCCTCACTGTTGCTTTCAAAGAGTAGGCGTGAGCTCAACTATTACCCCATGTTGGTTTCCAGTCAAGGGAGAACAGTTTCTCGGTTATTACATCATACAGAGATTATCCTAACAGATGCTCTTGAATTGTGGAATTCCTTTTCCCAAGACAGTCCTGAAATCCCTACACTTAATCTTCTAGGCCTCTGATTCTAAAACTATGGTCTGTCGACCACACTAGTGACATGGGGCCTGCTGTCAAGGTGGTTCATGAGACCACAGTGAAAATAATACAAGAAAACACCAAAGGGCTTTTGGAGAGGCAACAATGTTGAAACATCAGATTTAAACGTAGCTCCTTCTACAGTCCAACACAGCTGCATTGAACATAGAGGGAGATGGGGAGAAGAGGCCTTCCCTGAGGAATCATCCCTTGAATGGCAAAGCAGCTCTTTGTAAATCAGGCACAAATCTAGCAGTACAGCATAAGCACGTGTCATGACAGGTATACACATGTGAAGGTCACTTGTTTGCAATCCCCCACTATGCATGGAAAGCTAATTCATTAGGTCTAACTTGGCCATCTCCCTATTGTGCTAGTGTGCCCTATGTAGGGAGATTTTGACAGAGGGGCGCTTTCAAAACACAAGATCTCCTCTGGCATTCTAGAAGTGATCCAATCCTAGGCCTTTCTTGAAGATCTGAACAGGTTCTCGATTCCACAGTACTTTATATCTTAATTGTTGTGCACACCATCTTTAGCTAGAGCAGGGAACTGAAATGTTTTTTTAAAAAATATGATTAAGATTGGTTTAACTCAGGCTTGAAAGCTGACTGTTCTCACTTTGAAGTGGGAACAAAAAAAAAATAAAGGAAGACAGGAGCTAGTATGTTGTTTCTTCAGGTTATTAAACCGAACATGCAGAACATTACATTATTATGCTACACATGGCTAAGGAATTTTAGTATTCACAGGATTATGGTAATTAAGTCTTCCTTCACTTTGGGTGATGTGACACTTGCTTGACTATAATGTCACTCCACTTAAAGGCTGTGTAAACAACATTATCTTAGTCACTCTGCATTATGTTTCCAACTGCGACAAAATTACAAGGTCAGACTGGACAAGAATATAGGTAATCCCAAGAAAACATCATGTAAATGACTAGCTCAGGAGGTTCAAGCTGGGTTCTTAAGAGCAGTAAATGGCTTGTGTACTACACCAATATTCAGGTATTATGTTGCAGGAAGAATCAAAAGTACATTACTTAATATCCTTAGAGATTGTGATAGAACCAAGGAATCTGTTTCTGGAGGGGGATCCATGGTCAGAACACTGAAAACCCTTCAGGGAAGAGGCTCACCTGTCAAAACATGTGCCATGAGAAAAGACAACACTTCTGTTCCAGTGACATTAAGATACCAATTAATTTTCATCTTACGAAAAGGGAAACGATAAGGCTAAATAATGCATCCTTTTTCTTGCTAGTGCAAGGCTCTGAAAAGTATCCGATTCAGGTCATTCTAGTGTAACCGGCAAACTGGAAGGTTATGGCAAAAGGCATGGAAGGAGGGCTAAGATGATACAGATGAGACAGCCACAGACAAGAGGCTGGATCAAGAGGATGGTTTTATCAGAGCAGCGGATGCCGAGGAAACCAGTGCCTGAGAGGAATAGGAGCTGGGGAGTTTGTCCAAGGAAGTGGGAGCTGTGGAACAGGGAAGTGGCACAAAGCTGGAAGTTCCTAAATGACAACATGGGCCGGAAGGCAAGACCCAGGGTCATGTAGACAACAGCCTCGGCCTGACCTGGAAGCTCTTATTCCAGGGGTGTTGGACTTCTTTCAGCCCGTGACCTGAATTCCATTTCTGAGAAGCTCTCAGGGGCCGCATTCCAGTGGTGGGTGGGGCAAAAGGCAAAAGACTGAAGGAAAAAGGGGCAAGGCCTAAAATAACAGCATATTTTAGCTTAAAGTAACAAACCTTTAGGAGAGGCATTTCAACCTTTTAGAACGGGGGAGGGGGACCGCACCAAACCCAGGAAACCACCAAATGATTGGTGGTTGGGAAAAGGGTGTGTGGCCACTTGAGGAACCCCGGCGGGCCAGACTGGAACCGCAGGAGGACTGCATGTGGCCCTTGGAGTTCTGTACCCCTCCGTTATTTTCAGTAGGATCAACAATGAGCCATCAGGAGGGCCCATGTGCAAGGCTGAAAGGTAGAACCAAGCCCCATGCAGCCAAGAGGTTCTGTAGGACCCATAGGCTCATTTATAAACAGCTGCCGGCACCTGGGGCAGAGAGGACCAAATCAAATCCCCTCAGTGCTGACTGAGACATGGATATGGAGTTTTCCAGTCCATAGGAAAGGTGGACACATAGATATGGAGTTTTCAGGTCACTTTACTTGCCCAGAGTGGATACTGTAATACGAACATCTAGGAGCCATTGCTTTAGGCATTTAGATTTACAGCCCATCCTATCCCAAGAGTTCAGTCCTAAATATCCATGTCTGATTTGTAAAGAGTCATGGCCCAATCCAGAGCCCTGTGCATATTCTTGATGCAGGCACAGAGCTTCCCTGAGGAGAATCCCGCATTCATTTTGATGGAGGAAGCAGGTATGTGTGCAAATCTGACCCCACACACTCCCGCAGAAAAGGCCGAGTTCTTTGACAAGGCTCCAACTCCAACATCTATAAGGGATCCTTGGACTGGACCAAAAGCCATCTGAGATATAATAATCTAAATTAGAGAGTAAGTACATGCCACATCCAAATAATTTATTACGGATCCTGATGGGTGTTTTTTCTGTGTTCAAGCAGCTTCAGAACGGGGGAAATTTGGAGAGGCAAAGCAGTAGAGGTGCTTAATCCTTTCTCACAACTGCCGCTTTCCACACCAAATCATACTCCTCCAGCATTTCT
Source organism: Heloderma suspectum (assembly GCF_057233095.1). Classification (NCBI taxonomy): domain Eukaryota; kingdom Metazoa; phylum Chordata; class Lepidosauria; order Squamata; family Helodermatidae; genus Heloderma; species Heloderma suspectum. The sequence goes on from NC_139466.1 coordinate 28,254,156, forward strand.
CTTCAGAGATTGCCCCCTCCTGAAGTTACTTTTTGGCAGAAGATGCTATCAGCAATGGTTTGTTGCACATATTTGTGAGTGATGTGTAGCTAGGTAGGAGACACCAGGAAAGAGTCAAAGGAAAACACAAACATGAACCCAACCCAGCCTTTTTTATAGTAGAATGTTCCATGCCTTCTTAAGATATGAATTCTACTAAGAATCTTTGGGGTATATCATTTCTTCCATCACCCCACACAGACAATGGAGAGAAATTTGATCTACACATAGAAAAAAAAAAAGTCAGAGGAGTGCTGGCAAACCATCAACATTTCCATCACAACGTTAATCTCATATATACCAAGGATTTAGAAAAAGACAAAAGGTGAAGCGAAAGACTGGTGAAATAACTGGATAGAAAATCTACGGATAAACAGCAACAAGGGGCATTTCTGAGGAACACAAAGTTCTTCTATCAAGAAAAGGCTCCATAATCCAGGAGACACACGTCTTCGTGAATCATTTAATCTTCAGCAAAACTGATCATTCGTGATTATGGCAACAACCACCACATAGGAATATAGCAAGGATGGAGAATGTGTGCCCCTGCAGATGCGGTCAGACTACAACTCCCATCAGCCCTCACTATTCTGGATGGGGCTGATGGGAGTTGCAATCCAACAATATCTGAAGTGACACACGTTCCCCATCTCTGGAATATAGGAAGATGTTGTCCATCTAGCTCAATCTTGTCTGTTCTTGAGTGGCAGCCTTAACGGGCCATAACTCAATGTAATAGAGCCCCTGCTTTGCATGCAGAAGGCCCCAGGTTCAATCCCCAATCCCACTGCCAGTTAGGGCTGGGAAAGAATCCTGCCTGAAACCCTGGAGAACCACAACCGGTAAGTGTCGACAATACTGGGCTGGGATGGACCAAGGGGGTCTAACTCAGTATAAGGCAGCTTCCTGTGTTCCTGGTAGGAATGGATGGACCCATCTCCATCTGGGGTGGGGGGAGCTTGACGAGCTCCCCCGCACACATGGTCTGGACCCACTTGGCAAGCCTCCCTGCTTGCCCCACTCACCCGCCAAGCCACGCGAGCCGCCCCTCCTCTCTGCGCCAAGAACTTCAGCCGTCAAACCCTTGTGCTTTATAGCCAGCCCCAGTGCTCTTGCCCTGGCCTCCTCTCAAGTACTGGGGTGCCTCCAAAGCCCTTCCACCCCGCGCCAGCTGTTAAGGAAGCCCTCGACAGCCAGCAGAGGCAAGGCGGGTCCCGGCATGGCCAACCCTCCAGCCGCTCACCGAGGTCCGGGGCGCTTAGCAGCTGGGTCCATCGGTGCCCCGGGGCTTGGCTAGTGGGGTCTGGGAGGCTGGATGGGGAGGAATCCATCAGATTCCACCCCCTTTTCGGACTCCTGCGCCATCCCTAGTTCCTGGTATCCAGGTTCTCAGGAGGGAGTCTTTCACATCACCTGTTACCTGATCCTCTTTTTTTATTATGCTTTAACTGGAGATTGAACCTGCAACCTTCTGCAGGGAAAGCGTCTGCTCTGCCACTGCGCTATGATCCCTCCCTAAATCAAACAAGACTGTAATTAGAATTAAACTAGATCTACCTTGGGTATATGTCATATTACTGCTATAATGCCTTGAATCCTTGGAACTGGGCACATTACTAATTAGGAATCAGCAACAAGTTATTAGTATTCAAATATAGAGAGCCATTCCTGCTTCCCCTCAGAATGTTCATTGCACTGCATCAGAGCAGCCCAGCCAATCACTGGTTTGCATCTACAATGCAGAATCCACAGTGTGTCCCTGACTATTATTGATAGTAGTTTGTATATTTATATTATTTACATTTATCTCTGACTACATAATACCTTCTGTCTTTTTTATACTTATGCTATGAGATATAGACAGATAGATAGCTGATGATAGATAGATATTATTATTATATTTATTAAACTCCTCAGAAACTAGTTCTCTAGAAGTCGTTTTGAACATTTTGATTTGGCCCTCCCCACCTCCCTTTGCACCCAGTGTTCAGTCTGGAGCAGCAGAGAAAGAGTCTGCAGCAAATCGTGCTTAGAGACTTCTTATGTCAAAAAAGAAATCCAGACAACCTCACCAAATATGCTACCGCAGAAAGAGCGCATAACACTTCTCGGAATTGCAGGAGCTCTGGCCAAACGTCACCGTTCTAGCCTACCGAACTGCACTTCTGATTCAGCCTGGGTTTCCTCACACACCAGTCTATGACTGCCTAAGTATGTTTTCTTTAAAAAGCTCGGGGGGGGGGGGTCGAGAGAGAGATTGGAATTTAATTGTTTCCTTTCTAGACAAACAGGCTGCCGGATTGCTGCCGATGGAAAGGCCAATGGGATGTCAGAAAGACAACGGTACAGTGGGATTATGTGCCAAGGTCCAGGGTAGGACAGGCAAACAAGGGGAGGTCTCCACTTGCTGGAAAAAAGACCCTTATAAAATAAATCTCAGATAACAAGCTTTCGTTTTATCCGTCTCGGCGTTCAAATCAGCAGTTCAATTCAAATTCTGTTATGCTAACTTCTTGGGTTACTTTCTTATTAAGACATGCTTATGATTACATTGTCGGACTCTCATCCACACACATCTGGAATGCAGCAGAGAGGGCAAAGTGATTAAGAGTAAAATGTTGTGCATGTCACGAAAACACTTGATAGTCCTGCTTATCAAGGGGGCGGGGGATTTAAAAACCTGCACCAAAAAGAAGAAGCAACTGTCTGTAATGCTCAAGAGTAACTCAAAATCTGCCCCTTTCAGCCTATATGGAGGAGGCAAAGGGCTGGTAGAGCCATGTACACTCATCACTAAATGGTACAATTTTAATTTATTTATTATGCTGATATCCTACTTTTCTACCATGAAGTTCAAAGTGATCAACGTGTTTCTCTCTGCCTGCCAATCTGATTGTCACAACAACCCTGTGAGGCAGGTTTGGCTGAGAGGTGCTGACTTGCCCAAGGTCACCCAATGAGTTTTGTGGTTGGATAGAGACCTGGGTTTCGCCATTCTTAGTCTGATACCCTAACCCAGCCTTCCCCAATCTGGTGACTTCCAGATGTGTTGGACTGCAATGGCCAACAGCTGTGCTGGCTGGGAATGATGAGAATTGCAGTCCAACCCATCTGGAGGGCAGCAGGCTGGGGAAGGCTGCTCTAACCATGACTCTGTACTGGCTCTCTCAGCGGCAACTCGCACGTGTGAATGAATCAACACAGATCAGACACTGCCGACAAGACTTCCATGTCACCTCGAACGTCATGCTGTTCAGTGGTGTCAATATACACTGCAGGTCATCAGGTATCAACAGCAGGTCATCAGGTATCAACAGCAAGTGATGAGGAGAAACTTTGACATGATCCACACATGCAACAGAATGAGGAGGGATGTCTGTGCTTCAGGAACTTGTGAAAGCTGACCTCATAAACCAAGGCTCTAATAAGGCCCACCACAATCCTCTGGCTATGACTGTTGTCCAGCCAGGAGAAAAAAGCACTCCTTGCACCCTCCAAATTGGGCTCTATAGGTCCTCTCTGCCCTTCCCCCCCATAAGAACTTAATGGAGCAATGCCATTTCATAGATTCTATGGGGAAGGGTAGAAAGGAGCTCTAGGGGTAAATGTGGAAGATGTGGGAAGCCCACCCCCTGGCAATCCTCCCACCCCCTGGCAATCCCCCCATACTTCATATTTGCCCTCCCCATACCCTTTTATAAAAGGGATGGGATTGTAAAGACAGGCTTTTTCCTCCTCCCTGAACCCTCATATTGGGTTGGAAAAACTACCCCCGCCCCCAATTCTTCCAACTTGAGTAATTTCCAAGTTAATCCAAAGCAAGAGCTTGTTGTTCTATAAGAATGAGTGGTAAAAACACACACACCCAAAGTCTTGTTGAAGTGGGAGGGTGGACTGAACCATGTCATTTTTAAATGCTAAACGAAAACCAAACCTTCCAGCCAGAAGAATGCAGAAAGCTGCCTTACAGGGAATCAGACCTTGGTCGATCTAGCCCTGTATTCCCGACACTGACCGGCAGCCACTCTCCAGGGTTTTCAGGCAGGATTATTTCCTAGCCCTAGCTAGGGTTGCTGGGGACTGAACAGCACAGCACAGCAGGCGGTCTGCCACTGAACTACGGCCTCTCCCAGCTACAGCCTCTCCCAAAAATACGACACCAGAAAGAAAGGATATAGAACCAGACCTTAGCCTATACTAGCTTTCTACTTGCAGGAAATGTCTGTGTATCTGTGTGTCCCCTGCCCCCAGTTATTACCCAGAACGAGATTGAAATATATCATCCACCACTTGTATTATCTCATTCAGGATGGGAGGTGGTTCTCTGGGTGATCTGTAGTAGATCAGAAAGGATTTCTGACTCCCAAGTGTTTAACAATAGCACAACAAAACGACTCCGGACCCAAATTATATTGCTGAAATCAAGGTTGTTTGGGCTAACCAGGAGTGGATTTTTGTGCAGAAGGACTGTGAGGTCCATTCCGTTCTGGTACTCAGAATTCTGGGCTCGGAATTCTTTAATTCTAAGTGAGTGCCTTTTGTACCAGACTCCAGCTGGTAGAACTTGAAGCTCTTGTAAAAAGAACTCAAGTCAATCCTGCAGTCCTGAAGTCTGCCCACCCCTGCTCTGATAGTACAGCCCATTCTACCACCTCAAGTTTCTACCACCTCATTCCCACGACACGTTTATAATTTACTTCTGGAATTCAACCACCAAAAGTGGACATTTTGTGTATCCATGTGTTTGTTGCTGAACAAGCCCATTGTTCCATTTATTAACTTGGCTTTATGCAGTAATCACTGGGTGGTCACACAGAACAGAACTTCCTGTTTCTTTGGAGGATGTTTCTTTGTGAGCCTCAGATCATAGGACGGCAACGAGCAGAGAGGACAGATAAAATAAATTACAAATAATCCAAGCATAATTGTTTTTCCCTTGATTTGCTATGACAGGCAGGAAATGTACAATAAAGATGTGTTTATCCCAGCCACTCGATCCCTTTTAAAAAGAAAAAGAAAAAAAGACACAATTCAAACATTCTACTGCTGCCTTTGCAAAAAGAAAACTTTCATGTACTCTTTAAACTAATGGCTTTGATCTATTGTGCACATATAAAAGAAACATCCCCCTGTAGCAGTAGTAGAAGAATTAGTTCATCTTTGAGAAACTTTTCTTAAAGGCAGTGATGGGCAACTATGTTGAAGCAAAGGGGTGAGAAAGAGAAAGAGAAAGAGAAAGAGAAAGAGAAGGAAGTCCTCCTGACAAATTTTCTGTTTAAGTGTCATCTTCTTAGGGTAATTGCTTATGTTTCTACGAAGGGCCCCAGACAAGTCCTGTCTTGTCTGTTCTTCAGTCTTCCTTTTCCCAAAAGGGAAATGGTGGGAAAGAACTGAGGGAGAAAACTGTAGCGTTGGCGATTTCTTTCCTAGAGTGGATAGTGCACCTGAGGACAATGCTGATGCTGTAACCTTGATCTGAGATGGGCTGAAGTTTGGAAACTTCTAATCAGAATGTTCCTTCTTACTTAAAAATCACACTTAATAGGCACAGCACATTTTCTCAAAACAATGCTTTTTCTACTTCTTGTGGGGAATGGGCATAGCTCAGCAGGTAGACCCCACATTATGCACACAGAAGGTCCCAGGTTCAATCCCTGACATCTCCAGGTAGAATTGTTGGCTTTTATTGTTGTTTTTATTGTTTTTTGTTTTATCACTTTTAATGTTTTAATTGTTTTTTAAATGTATTTTATTGCTGTAAGCCGCCTTGGGAGGGCTTCTGCCCTGAAAGGCGGCCAAGAAATTTTATTTATTTATTTGTTACATTTCTATCCTGCCTTTTTGCCTCCAAGGAACTCAACGTGGCATACATAATCCTCCTCCTCCTCTATTTTATCCTCACAACAACAACCCTGTGAGGCAGGTTGGGCTGAGAGACTGTGACTGGCCCAAAGTCACCCAGGGAGCTTTCGTGGCCGAGTGGGAACTAGAACCCGGATCTCCCGGCTCCCAGTCCAGCGCTCTCACCACTACACCCCACTGGCTCTATTTTAAATATTTTAAATAAATAAATAAATCGGGAAAGGCCCCCTGCCTGAAACTCTGGAGATAAGCTGTTAATCCGTGTAGACCAGGACTAGGCGACCTGTTGCCCTCCAGATGGTTTGGACTACAATGCCCATCAGCCACAGCCAGCATGGCCAATGGCATAGGATTGTAGGAGTTATAGTTCAAAGCTTCGGAACGGCACCAGTTTGTACACCTACACCATGGTGTACAAACATTACAATGGTGTAGACATTACTGAGATGACTTGGTATAAAGACAGCTTCCTATGTTGCTCATTAGAGTTGCTAATCATCTGACTTGGCTAAGTTTAATGTTTGTTTTTAGCATTTTAGCTTTCTAAATTTTTGACTTTGTTGTTTTAAATCTGTATTTTAAACTCCTGCACTGCTGCTAGGTTTTATTGTGGTTGTATTGTTATATTGTGGTTTTAATCTTCTATATATTTTAAATTGTTTTATTGTGTGTTGTTTGGTTTTAATTTTTGTGAACCGCCCAGAGAGCTTCGGCTATTGGGCGGTATAGAAATGAAATAAATAAATAAATAAATAAATTTTTGTTGGCCTCCTGGTCAGCTGCTAGAGTTTTTCTTGGTGGAGCCAATTTTTTTATTATTATTATTTATCAAATTTATATTACGGTTTTGCATCTGGGTAGGAAGTTCAAAGCAGATTACAATCTAAAAACAATCAACACAGATGATTAAGAGAGAAAGAAAGAGAGCGGGGGGGGGGAGAGAAAGAGAGAGAGAAGCAACAGTATCCCAAACCACCAGACAATCCAATGCTCCATCAACCATCTCAATCTGACAGCTGCAATAAGATTTCTATTCCAGTTTTTAAAACAACCCTTCGAAACAATTTTGCCTTCACCTGCTTCTGAAAGGTAGAAAATAATGAGCTTTGGTGGACCTCTCTGGAGAGGAAATTCTGTCATTGTAATGCAGTGCCACCACTAAAAATGCCCTGCCCCATATTCTCATGCTCAAGTTCCATAAATCCGCTTGCCTATTCACCAGCAGTGAGTGTCTCTCCTATCTCCACTCCCCAACCCAGCACAAAGACATATTTATTTTTAAAAAACTATATTCTGCCTTTCTACCAAAGACAGGCCTCCAAGATGCCTTACAACATCATTAAGGGCACAATCTAAGACATGTTTAGACAGAAAAAATGTCCTACAACTCCCAGCATTCTGGGAATGCTGGGAATTGTAGGACTTTTTTTCTGTCTAAACATGCATTAGATTGCACCCTAAAACAGTTTTGTCCTCCCCACCCCCAAGTCAATTGGCATTCCACGGCCAATGAACATGCTCAATTCTCAGGCCAGTTTGGGAGTTCCCTCCCCTTACCATGTAAGGTTTTTTCTCCTAAATATTTTATTATTATTTCTGCAAACTTTTGGGGTCCCCTGATTCTGATGATAACCTCCCCCTCTTGTGCACGGATGAGGCCATTTTGTCTACATAAGGATCCACGCTTGGAGAAGGCATTTGCTATTAGCATATAGGATTTATCTGCCTTCTTCCCACAGAACGTTTGCACGTTCGCAATCTCCAAAGTCACGAAGGCTATAATGTTGCCCTTTTCGTTAATGAAAACTGAGAGTCCCGGGAGTCTTACAAAAGCCCCCCCAGGCTCCACAGCAGTGTGGCTTGCTCACCCCCCACCCCGCATTATTAGATTGTTTCACATTGCCGTGCTGAGCAACATTCACGCTCGTTTTCTCCTTTCAGTTCAGCCTGCGCTAATTGTTTTAATTCTTCCACATTCTTCTTGCTTTTTCCCGGCAAGATGGTTGTCACTCAAAACTGTTGCTCTTTTGCCGGACATAGCAGGGAGGATTGGAAAGAAGAAGACTCTCCAGTGCCCATTTGAGTGAGTTTCCCCCACCGCTCCCCAGTAGCTTTTTCATTTACAGCGCCTTCAAAAACAATCTTTGCTGTGGGAAAAGGAGAGCAGACAAATAAGATCTCTGTCTTTCCCCCAAAGAATGCATACACCGTCTTGGCTTTTCCATGGGTATAGGAGAGGCTGTTTCTGAGTTGATCAATATCGTATACTCCAGAGAAGATTCTCCAATGACATGCAACAGGGCCAAGGCTGGGGTTGGGAAGGGGGGTTATTTATTTATTATTGAAGGGAAATATTTATTAGTATCATTGGGTCAGCATCCTTGGGCACCTGCTGAAGCCCATAACCCCACAGGAGCAACACTCCGTGCTCGCTTCAGCAACTGAGCAATCAGAGGGGCAACAAAGAGGTAGAGGGGCTTCCACCTGCTTCCTCCCCTCCCTCCAAGACAGGTGTGCAAATTGGCCCCAGAAAGACAGCAACAACCCCAGTGAGGAAGGGGCGGGCCCATGCAGGGAAGATATCTTGTCCAATCCTCTCCCAACCCAGGAATCAGCAATGATGGGGGGGGCAGGCTGCCAGGAACTGCTAACCCCTGTCCCATGTGGCGAGTCATGTCAATATATCTCAGAATCTTCCAGAGTGACTTTACTCACATTAGCCACTGGCTCCTCTTGGGCAGGAAGGAGCAACAAGGCCTACATGAGCTCCACCGTGAGATTGTGACTGAATCTACACATAGCAGTTTTATTGTTATCATACTGCAGTGATAACTATTGGAGCACATGACACCAATGGGCGCCAACAGTCATCACTGTAGTATGATATCGGTAAAACTGCTATGTGTAGATTCAGCCTGTATGTCTGGTGTTGCTCCTTGCTCCTGACTTGTTCTCCTGCCTTCCGCTTTGCTCTCTGATCCACATTGTTCTTTGGTCAACATCCCATTCCTGGCTCCTGAGTCACTCTAGACTGTTGTTAACAGCCAAATCCTTTTGTTTCTGGAAGATTGGGGTTTGTTTTTGAATCATGAATCCTACATGTGGTTATGTGTCCAATATTGTTTGCGTATTAATGTGTTTGTGAATCATTTGCACCTTTATACAGGGATATGTTTTAATATGTTTGCAGTATACGAAGGAAGAATTTTGGTTATTTCATGGCAGCATCAATGAAGCTCAACAAAACGGGATATTACCGGATGCCCGTACTTTGCTTCCTTTGTTAATGAGTCACTTACTTTGAAAATGTTTACACATCTATTTAGGAAATTAGAACTTGGTTCTGCTTTCTAGGTCAATGTGTTATTTCCTTTAAAATATACACTTACTGATTTAGGAGTTTAGAACTGTGTGCCTTTATTCTAAGATATGTGTATTTCAGTTGTTGGATCTCTTGTTGGGGTAGACTGTCTGTTAGCCTTCAAGCAGTGTATATTTGGATTTTATTCCATGTAAGTTACATACGATTATCATAAAATGTATATATGACTTGTGCATAAATATTAAAGTCTAGGGGTAAAGCCCAACGTAAGTCCTATTTAAAGTAGACCCATTTAAATAAATAGGGCTTAGGTTTGTCATGACTGCAAGGAGGTCAAATTAGTCCATCCTAAAGGAAATCAACCCTGACTGCTCATTGAAAGGACAGATACTGAAGCTGAAGCTCAAATATTTTGGCCACCTAATGCGAAGAGAAAACTCTGGAAAAGACCCTGATGCTGGGAAAGACTGAAGGCAAAAGGAGAAGGGGACGGCAGAGGATGAGATGGCTAGATAGCATCACTGATGCAAGAAATATGGACTTGAACACGCTCCGGGAGAGAGCGCAGGACAGGAAGGCCTGGCGTGCTGTGGTCCATGGGGTCACAAAGAGTCGGACACTACTGAACGACTGAACAATGCCACAAAAAACACAATCTAAGTCCCACTCATTTTAGTGGGTCTACTCTGCATAGGACTTATGTTGGTTTTTACCCTAGTGGTTTAACTATATCAGTTGGGTGTTCTTTAGCACTTTTGTGTTGACTTTACTTGCAACTGCGCCTTCATTTTGTTTGGGTTTTCACAAGCCAGCCCTGACATGGGCTCAAGTGGTGATCCTTGTGATGGAAGCAGGAGTACTATATAAGTACATTCCTATTTTAATCGTGAAAATGTGAGGGATGTGCCACTGCCCATCCTATAGCTATGCTCATGACGTTTTTATCTTGCCATATGACTCATCCCTTTTTAGATCCTTGTCATTTCATACAAGAACGTTACAAAAGTTGCACTGAGTGCAAGGACTTGCATTGACTTTCATCGAGTGCAAGTTCTATTCCAGTTCCCTGCCATGTTCAATTCATTGAACAAAACACACAAAACTATATAACTGGATTTAAAAAACAACAACAAAAAACAAGCCCCTTGCCCTTGCTCCTATGATAGAGACATACTTTTTTAAGGGAATTCCAGTCACTTAGCTTAAGAGTCATTAAAGACCCGACAAAGCAGCCACAGAAGATCATCAGCAATCTTCTCAACATAGCCTGAATAAAACTATCCAGGTGGTAGCCCTGCATTAAAAAAGACAAGGTGATTATGCATAATTTTGTCCTGCAGGTTTGAAAATAAATAAAATAAGTCTCGCAGACAGGTAGCATTAAAGATCTGTTTTTCAAAACTTGGCAGATAGCCAGATGGATACAAGGAAAGACAAGCTGTTCTTTCATTAAAAAAAAAAAAAAGTACTGGGAGTTAAAGTTGCATTTCCTTTCATTAATGTTTGCGTTCAAACACATTTTCAGAGAACACTACCAAATGAATAATTTGAACCCTGAACTCCAAAACTTTGCTGCATGCAGAAAGCCACCCATGATCCCACACACCCAAGAGAAACTCCCCCTCTTCTCCTCAAACAAACCAAGGGCAATCTCTTACCATAAAGGCACCAAGATAGGACACTAAGAACCTGTAAGCAATTAATAGAGATTTCTCCCAAATTAAGAAGTGCTTTGCAAGATCAGACCTAAATGTCCATCATAAAGTTCAGCACTCCACCTTCGGGCTGAGCTTAAATGGCCCCCAGCACTTTGCTGGCCTCTTTTGCATATTATGATTGCTCAACATAGACATCATGCCAGACAGTGGATCAGGAAGCTTCACTATGGTTTGGCTTGATGCCTGAATTGGCAAACCATGGTTTTTGGTCAACCAACAAACCAGAATCTGAAATCACAGACTGAAAAGGGTTTGCAAACCATAGCTTGTGCTAACTGTAGCTTGGTCCAGCATCTGAATTAATAAACCAGAGTTAGGACCATCAGTCCACCTCCAAGGTTGCTGCACCATGGACATGGGACTGATTTCCGGAAGCTGAGTGCTACAAGACCAACAAATGAAAGTAGACAAGCAACTCTAACCTTGGTTTGCCTGTTTTATGTAGCCCTATCTCGACACCCTGCACACATTTTGTGAAATTGTAAGGGGGGCAGCAGGATCGTGTCCCACTGCCCCACCTGATTATATCCACTGGTGGCCACACATTCAGTGGTAATATATAGAAGGGGCTACATGTGCACAGATCCCCATATCAGAGTTCTCCATCATTGCTGTCAACCCCAAGAATCAGATATATTGGAAACCAAGCTCATTCTTATCTACTTTAGGAGCAACAGAGACCCTGCATACAACAGCTGTCTGGAATATAGTTGTGTTTATATAAAAAAGTAAAAAATATAAAAAGATGAGAAGATCTTTTAGACAAACAAATATATAAAGATCTCAAAGGAAAAACGGATATCTTTCATCTTATTAAGAAAACACACAATCATTTCCTTCTGTAGGCTCATTTAGACATATCAAAGAAAAACGCTGGCACCATCGCACAAATTTTAAGATCACCATCATGCACATACATATCTGAACTGCCTTGTGAACATAAATTGTGTGGCAGTGAATGGGAGGTTGTACAAATGTTTCTGTAACAAAACAACACAAAATTATTATGGCAGAAACAGTTCTCAAAAGGATCCAAAGATTACAAGAACACTTTTTAAAAAGAGAGGATTACCCTTTTTCACCTCTCAAGAGAGCAATCTTGCAGGTCAGGTTTGAGATACATCTGAAGGAAATGGTAAACTCAATGAGATATCTTTGGATGCCATTTCAGAATAAAATGGGGAAAGAGCCACTATTCAACAAAATAAAGAGCAATTAGAAATAAATCCTTATTTCCTTACCAACAGGTTTTTAATTTTTGTTTGCATCCCTAAATTTAATCTCAGAGTTAACACAGAATACAATCCTGCTGGAGTCCACAAAGTCAAAACACTTATACCTTGGGATTATGCGATTATTTATTCTACAGAATCCAGGAATCAGAATGTTAAAAGGAGTTGTATTCTTTTTCTGGTGCAGAAATGAGGTGACATAATGAAATGGAGGAAAGTTTATGGAATGGTGGTTATCAAGCAAAACGATGGAGTAGTACATAAGGTATTGCATCTAAATTTCCTGACCCATAGGGGCCTTGCCCAATTCCCCTTCTGATTTTAGGTAGTTCCTACCTAACTAGAGGTAATAGTTACTAGTTACTACCTAACTAGTTACTACCTAACTAGAGTTTGGAGGTACATGATGCAACAACAACCCAACTGAAGCTAAACAAGTGTGAACCTGGTCAGTGCCTGAACAGGAGACCAACTGGGAACACTGCCTTGATCCTTGCCATGGAGGAAAGCTGGATGCACTGATGACATCTTGACCATCTGGATTCGTAGACAAGAAGCCCTGACCAAGTCCCACTGGGACTTCAACAACTTTCACTCCACCATCAACCTGAGCTTAGACCAGTCCACACAACAGGTTCACTTTCTGGATATGACTGCACAACTCCATAATGGGCATATAAGCACCACCTTATATCAGAAACCGCATGACCACTATCAATACTTACATACTTCCACTCAGAACATAACACAAATGATATGTCTTCTAACGGATCTTGGGATTGTTATTGTAGATAGTACAAAATTCTTTTATATTTTTGTATGCAAATGGTTTTATAGTATGTTATTATATTGTATTTTTAAGGTTTTAGGGTTTGCCCAAAGAGCTTTGGTTACTGGACGGTATAGAAATGTAATAAACAAAAGGAAATGAACAAAATCTATTGTTGAAGCTCAAATATTTTGGCCACCTAATGCGAAGAGAAAACTCACTGGAAAAGACCCTGATGCTGGGAAAGATTGAAGGCAAAAGGAGAAGGGGACGGCAGAGGATGAGATGGCTAGATAGCATCACCAATGCAATTAATATGAACTTAAACACACTCCAGGAGAGAGCGGAGGACAGGAAGGCCTGGCGTGCTATGGTCCATGGGGTCACGAAGAGTCGGATACGACTTAACGACTGAACAACATTCAATACAACAGTATCTGTTTAGACTCATCAGGCAGACTTCCACAACTTAAGGATTTAAATCAGGGATTTCTCACAAAGGTGCAGGTAGGGCAGGACCATGGGGCATAGATGTGGGGCTCCATGTTCTGGGACAGCCACAAAAGGGCCCATGACAACAGCATATCCTCCTCCTCTCCTTGCCATGCTGCTAAAGGAAAGCTTATTACAGAGTTATAGAATCATAGGGTTGGAAGGGGCCTTCAAGACCATCGAGCCCAACCCCCTGCTCAGTGCAGGAAGCCTGATTCCCAGGCGATCTCCCATCCAAGTACTAACCAGGGCTGACCCTACTTAGCTGACGAGATCAGACGAGATCAGGCATATCTAGCCCTTTGCAGCAGTGGCCAGTCAAGGCTGCAGCCCCATGGCACGCTATTTTGAATTACAGTGTTTTTCTTTACTAACTTTCATTAGCAGTGTGCTGAACCAATCATGACTCTTCCTTCTGGGGCATGCGGCGTGACTGGCTGCAGACCCGACACTTTGCTTTAGCAGTGCCCCAGCGCGGCAGGAGGAAGAGTAAAAGCTGCCGCTGCCACCAAAATAAAAACAGGGCTGGGATGGTTGGCAAAATGAGGACTCCCCTCAAACCTGATCATGCCTCTGATTTCTCAGACTACAAAGCCCACCCAAGAAAAGTGGGGAGAACACGGCCTGACTGGTACCAAGGAATAATCTACTGTGGGACACACCAAGAAGAGAAAACAACAGAACAGCACTTGTTGTCAGCTGCAGTTCCCAGCTAAAGCCACTGAAACATATCATCGATTATCTACAACCCCATCCTGGAGAAGGACACTTCCCTCTCACAGACCTTGGGTGGTAGGCCTGTACTTGCTTACAGACAGCTGCCCAACCTAAAACAGCCACTCACCAGCAACCACAGACCATGTAACAGAGATACAGACAGAGGAACCACACCCTGTGACAGACCCAGGCGCCAACTCCGTCCCCTTGTCTACTCTGGCAATACTGTTATAATAGCCTAATCATATAATCCACAACATCAGGGGTTCATAGACCTGCTCACTTTGCAATGTGTTATATGCCATCATGTGCCAGCAAATGTCTCCTTCAATCTACACAGCTCAAACAGGCCAGGCTCTACACAAAAGAATACATGGACACAAAACTGACATCAGAAATGACAACATTCAAAAAACAGTGTGGGGACGTTTTGCCCATGCAGGACACTCTGTCACTGACCTCAAGGTGATCATTCTTGAAGAAACGATCTTCAGAGGCAGATTCCAAGGCAACATAGCTGAACTACAATTCATCAAGAGGTTCAACTCTATCTCCAATGGCTTGAATAGGGACAACGGTGTTTTATTTTTGCTTCACACACTACACATGTCCATCAGTTTATCAGTGCAAGGACCACTGTGTTATCACCCAACAGCTCTTTCGTGAATGGCCATTGTTAATATAATTATCACATGATCTACTTTCAGCATTTAATTTGCCTTTGACTTCCCTGGGTGAAATCCAACATAAGTTCTACTTAGAGAAGATCCATTGAAATGAGCAGGACTTAAGTTAATCATTCATTCAATGGGCATACGCTAAGTAGAACTTACCTTGGATTTTACCCAGATCAAGTGATCATTGGAGTGCTGTGTCCAGTTCTGGGCACCACATTTTGGGGGGGGGGGTGCGGCCAGACTGGAGAGAGTTCAGAGGAGGGCAGCGGAGATGATCAGGGGACTGGAGGCAGAGCCCTGTGGGGACGGACTGAGGGAGCTGGGCGTGTTTGGCCTTGAGAAGAGAGGACTGAGCGGAGATGTGGTGGTGCTCTTTGAGTACTTGAGGGGTTGTCGTGGAGGGGAGGGCTGGGATCTCTTCTCGGTCATCCCAGGGTGCAGGACACAGAATGGTGGCTTGAGTTGCAGGAAGCCAGATTCTGGCTGAACATCAGGAGGGGCTTCCTGACTGTTAGAGCAATATGACAATGGAACCAATTACCTGGGGAGGTGGTGGGCTCTCCCACACTGGAGGCATTCAGGGCGGGGCTGGACAGCCATCTTGCAGGGATGCTCTGACTTGGATTCCTGCATTGAGCAGGGGGTTGGACTCAATGGCCTTGTAGGCCCCTTCCAACCCTACTATTCTATGATTCTATTATTCTAAGGGGTGGATTGGGACTCCAGGAGGGCTGGACTTGACCCCTGGTCCAGAGGCTCTGTGCCGCTGATTAGGTTTAGATTTAGAGCAATACAACAATGGAACCGATTACCAAGGGAGGTGGTGGGCTCTCCCACACTGGTGGCATTCAAGACGAGGCTGGACAGCCATCTGTCAGGGATGCTCTGACTTGGATTCCTGCATTGAGCAGGGGGTTGGACTCGATGGTCTTACAGGCCCCTTCCAACCCTACTATTCTATGATTCTATGATTCTAGGTAGTAGATAAGGGGAAAGACCCCTGCCTAAAACACTAGAGAGTTATTGCCAGTTGTTAATAGACAATACGGGGGATTGGGGAGCATAGCTAGTGGGTGCCATTCCGCTCTCCACTCACACTTTTAGAGAATGCAGTGAGGAGAGGTGAATGCCCTAGCATGTTCTCAACCCAGGGTTAGCTGCAGGAGCAGGGGATCAAAGCAAGAACAAGGGGAACAAGGTCTTGAACTGGAGCTTTAGAGGAGCAGAGAGAAGGTACTGCTCAACAGACCAAGAAAAGGCAGAAAACCAAGCTCCAAGGATTTACACCAGGACTGGTCAATCCAGAAGCTTCATACAGTCTGCCAATCCCAGGAATTTATGTTGCACATGCCTATTCCCTTCCGGGCCTACGGAGGTCTCCAGGGCCTAAGCATAGGCAGCCCCACGTAGTTTAACTAAGCCAGGTTCTTGCAGCAGCCTACGAGAGCCCCAGTTTAAGCCTCAAGATCTTCAGCAGGATCAAATCTAAGAGCTCATACATGTGAAGAATTTATGCTACCAACACAGAGGAACTTCAAAAAGGAGAAGGAGAAGATTGTTAGAGACTGAAGGGACTAGCTGTACCTTTCCAACTATGAAGCATTACCATCCCTTCCACCCCTAGCCAGGAGCAAAACAGATGGCCAAACACAGACATCCAAACATCACTGAAGAAATAGCTGTCACTATCAAGGCATCATGAAAACAAACAGAGACGTCTCCTTCTCCAAACTGCATATGATGTCTTCATGCACTATTCAGAACAAGGGGCACAAGAGTGTTACAGAGGACTTACACAGCAGCACAATGCGGAAATCTAAGCAATCCTCCATGCACATAAGGAAATGCTGTGGCAGGGGAAAATCCACAAAAAGAGATGTCCAGCGTTTTAAGCGTGTTCTCGGAAGCAACAGCACCATCCATGATTTGGGCAACTGACGTGAAACATCTTCTTTGAGGGTTCCCAAGCTATTGTGAATGTGTCTCAAAAAGGGAAATGTTTTTAATGAACATTAAACAAACACACACACACATACAGACACAAACACACAGAGGCAAACACACACAGACGCAAACACACGGAGACACAGCTGAAATGTTGATTTCTCTGCTGCAAATATGACAGCAGTTGTGTTTGTTGGGGGAAAAGGACAGCAAGTCTTTAATTATTAAACCAACTGCATTTAGCAGATGGTCAAAGAAAAGTACTTTTTTAAAAAAAGTTGCCCACAGGGTTATATAAACGAACAAGGTAAAACAGCTGGCAGCTGGCGCGTGAAATCAATAATGAGAAAATGAATCCTACTGTATCTTTGTTTTCATTGTCTGGCCGGAGACAGTGAGCAGGCAAAAAAAAAAGGGGGGGGGTTCACAAACCAGCTGAACCAACTGCATAGATCCCATTTTAAAATTAAAACAAAAAGAATTACATCAAGGTCACTGTTTCAGGGGGAAGAGACAAAGAAATTGCGGGGGGGGAGTGGGTGTCAAGATGCACGGCTCAAGGGCCTGTGCTTCGATATATTAGAGTTTGTATGGCAAAAAGCTGTATGTTTTAAAAGAGCATTTGTTGTTACTACTTTATACCTGACAACAACCAGAAGGACTTTGGTGCTCCTGAGGTACGTGAAGTTTCAAACTTAGGAGAGAGGAGATGGAACACACACACCCTTGAGCACCCAAAATGGCACCCTTGCACAACATACCTGTAAGGGAAACTAAGGCTGCCAGCTCTGTGTTGGAGGAAGACCTTGGCAAAGTATCCTCTGGTGGGCTCTGCCATAGATCGATCAGTGTGTTCCCACCTGGTGGCAGCAAGACCCCTGCAGTCTGCGGTAGGGAGATGTGGGCCGCAAGCCATCTTGATTACTTGGGGAAGGGGCCTAGCTCAGTGGTAGAGCACCAGCTTTGCAGGCAAAAGGTCCCCAGCCCAATCCCAGGTTATCTTCAAGTAGTGCTGGGAAATAGCCTTATCTGGAGAACTGGTGCCAGTTGGTGTAGAAAAGGGGTGTTGAACCTCAGGCCTGTGGGCCATACCTGGCCCTCTGGGATTTCCCAGATGTCTCAACCCCTTTCCCCTGACTGCCGATTCTTTGGTAGTTTCCCAGCTTGTGTGTGTGTGTGTGTGTGTGTGTGTCTCATTCTAAAAGATTGGGATGCCCCTCCTAAGACCTAGTTACTGGCAGGAAGACCTTTAAGCTCAAATATGCTGGGTGACTACCAAAAAGAGGGCCTTTTCTGCTGTGGCACCCCGGTTGAGAGGTCTGCCTGGCACCTACAACATGCTCTTTCTGGTGTCAGATGAAGACCTTTTTTTATTTTCCCAGGCATTTCAGTCTTTTAGTTCTGTTGTTTTACATTTGTTATGGTATTGTAGGGGCGCAATCCGACGTGATCCGCACTGGGTACTTGTAAGCCTCCAAACTCTATCCTAGGCAGAGCAGGTGTTGCTCCTCCTGCTCTGCATTTAAGCGAAACGGGCCTTTCCGCCCATCGAGCAGAGGCTTCAGGGACCAGGAGGGAAGGAGGCTGGGGAAGCCATAAGATTTGTCATAGGGCTGCCGCCCGGGTCTCCTCTCCTCCCTGACCCCAGGAATGCCCCCTTTTCCCCATCTCTGTGCTTCGTCTTCCAAGCGCAGAGAGGAAGCCAATGCAGTTCTCTCCATGCCAGCTACAAGGGGGAGTGCGGTTTCCTGGCTCCAACCTTGTAGCCAGGAAACCGAACCATCCTGTGTCCCGCAGATGCTGTCTAGGGAGCATAAGATTGCTGTCCCCATCTCTGCATTGCTGCTAGGTTTTATTTTGGTTTTACTTTTATACTGTGGTTTTAAACTTTTAAATTCTATATTGCATTCCATGTTGTATTTTGTGTTTTTAATCGTTGTATTGAGAGCTCCGGCTATTGGGCAGTATAGAAATGTAATAAACAAACAAAACAAATAAATAAGGTGGCATTTTTGGTTTTTTGGCCCCACCCTTTTGGCTTTTGGCCCCACCCACCACTGGGATGTACCCCCCCCCCAAGCTCCTTTGAAATTGAATTCAGCCCTTGGGCTGAAAGTGATTCAACACCCCTGGTGTAGAAAACACTAAACTAGATAGACCAGTGGCCTCACTCAGTACAAGATGCTTCTGAAATTCTTGCCCACAATGTAGCATCACTCCTGGGTATTCTGGGTAATTGAAATGGCAGGGATCTTGCAGATCCTGCCACCCGCAGGCCTGGCAGCTGCTTGAAGAACCTGGCTACTGATGCCAGGCATGGGATTACTTCTGAGTAACATGCCTAGGATGATGCTGCGAATGTGTACAACTTGGCATTACAAAAATGTAGCACAAATTTTAAGCAGACATCTATGTTAATGTGGATATTTCGGTACTATTATTACAATTATTACTTATTAAGTTTGTGTCGATTCCCACTGTAAAAAGCAATCCTGAAGTGACTTACACATGCAAGTATAGAAATCCACAATTAATAGAACAGAAAACAAAACAAAAAATCAAGATAAACCATAATCAGAACAATACAAATAATAAACACCTTAAAAACATAACCTAAAAACAGTACAATAGTAAATATATATATATATATATATATATATATATATATATATCGTCCATGATATGCAATAGTTTAACAACTGCAGAAATATAAGCCTATGTCTGAAGTAATCATACCTTTAAGTCTGAATTTTCAAAATGATAAGCAAAATGGTTAGATAGTATTCAATACGTGCCCCCAAAAATCAGATCATTAAAAAAAATGAACTGGAGTATTGATCTGTTGGGTACAGAAACTACTATGATCATATTGTCTTTAACAGCCAGTCAAAGAGCTAAACCCTCCTCCCAACCATGACCCCAGTAAACTCCATCTTGGTTACAACCCTTTCAATAATCGCAACTCATTCCTCTGATCCACTAATGCAACACAGACAGTGGTCAAGGATGCTACACTGGAAATTTGTTAGGCTGCTGTTTGTTCAAAATGTGCAGAGGCATTTTTATTTATTTATTTATTTATTCATTCATTCATTCATTCATTCATTTCATTTCATTTCTATACCGCCCAATAGCCAAAGCTCTCTGGGCATCCTTACTGGCTTTTAAAACTTGGGACCTGGATGATGCCACCATTCCTACTCCAAAGCTCGGTTATAGCGCTGCTCTCTATAAAAAGTCCAAACATATAACATCGACGTTAGGAATTAATCACCGCAGCTTCTTATGGTGGCCAGCAGCACAGACAGCTATAAAGAAAGATTGGTGAAACTCATGGTGAATGGGTGTCCTGCTTCAACGCAGGCAAGGCACAGATAGTCCCAGGAGCAGCAGCGAGAGAGCAACCAGTTCAGTCCAAGGTCATTCACAGGTGTTCCGAGGAGGTTTTGAAGGCACAGGCAGAGGTAAGGTCAAAGCAGTCCAAAGGTCCATTCACAAGTGTCAGTTTTATCAAGCGTCAAGGCCAGTTGGGGGGTGGGGGGGGTATCCATAAGTGTCATCCAGATGGGTAGCCGAGGATCTAGAAGCCTGTCAGACCTGATGTCTTGGAATGCAAAGCCAAGGTTAAGGCGCTGTTGTTCACAGCAGAGAGCTGGTATCTGCGGGGCTGATTTATAGCTGGTTGTTAATCGGCTCAGCTGGCTGATTAGGTCAGTGTGTGAGGTCCCACGCTGCGACTTCCTTTTGGTTTTTTGCTGCTCATGTCTGACTCTACACCGTTCAGACGGATGGATTCTCTCAGGCTCTGCTTGGGGAAATTCAGGAACTGCTCAAGAGGCACCAGGTTGCTCCTGTAATGTTCCCAGGGGAAGACTGTCAGCCAAGGCCTCCTGTTCCTTGCTTAGCTCTGGCTAGAGCTCATTGTGCTGGCTCTCCCCCTCCTCTTCTTCCTCAGACAAATGCTCCTCCAGGTAGGGCACGGCAATGGGTCTTCTAGGTGCTATTAGCCACAACAGTTATAGCAGGAGTGCAGAACCTCAGGTCTGGGAGCCAAATCCAGGCCACCTGGGGTCCCAATCTGGTCCTCCGAGGTTCCCCAGATGGACACGCCCCTTCCCCTGGCCCCACCTCTTTCCCCCAACCACTGAAAGTTTGGCAATTCCCCAACTCTTGTGCAGTTTCTCCCCATTCTAAATGCTTTAAAAGCCTTTCCTGAAGGCTTTTAAATATTTTAATTATTGGAAGTAAGAGCTTCTAAAAATATTTTAAAGAATATTTTAATTATTGGAAGATCTTCTAAAATATGCTTGCCTTTGGCCCCACCCCCTTTGCCATAGGCCCTGCCCACCACTGGAATGCAGTTCCTGAGAGCGTCTCTGAAATGGAATTCAGCCCTCAAACAGAAAGCGTTTCTGTACCTGAGTCAAAAACACACACATGCACACCATGCTTCATAAATTATACTAATAAGCATCAGATGCTGGAGATAAACTGGGGATGAAGATACTACTCTCTGTGGGAGATCTGGTTGAGACAAAACTTTGGTTGGTGGTACTTCACCTCCCTCTTGTCCTGATCTGCATGTGGATTCACCCCACTTCTCTGTGGGCATCTCTACACCAGCCTAAAATCCTGCATTTAAAATGGGGCTTTCTGCTTCCGTTTTAAATGCAGAAACACAACGACTCCCTTTTTTGCTCACTTCTTTCCCCCCCTCCCCTTTCCCTCTCCTTCTCCTCATATCTGAGTCTTCAATACCTTTCACTGATCTCCTCTTCTTGCCGCTTTTCCTCTTTTCATGGATGGAACTCAAGCAAAACACAATGGGGTAATTTGATAGCTCATTATCTGCAATCTATGTAAAAATGGAACAAAGGGCATTTCGTGCAGGAGACGCTTCGGAGGTTCACAGCGTCATGTAAGGAGCCCGCAAACTTCCGTGAAGGAGCAATCTCAATCACAGGATAAAAGCTCCATGTGAAGAAAGCCTGCGTCTCTTTTTAGATTGTAAGCCACATTAAAAAAAGCTGTCAAACCTATTCTTTGCAAAGCACCATGTACATCGGTAGCACTATATAATCAATAATAATATTACTCGCAATAGCGTACATCAGGGTTGAGGAACCTTTTCTCCTATGAAGGGTCGTTGAGCCGTGGGAGGCAGAAGCAGAGCCAAAAGTGGGTGGACTCCATAGCATTTCAGGATCGCATCACAGTCCCTTGCATGCGCTACTGTGCCACCCCATTGTTCCGCTCTGTCATCCCTCAGGAAATTAGCCCACAGGTCCCCTACCCCAGGTGTACATGGACATGGATTACCCCACTTTAACATCATAGCAATCCTGTTAGGTTTCAGCAAGCTCTGGAGGTCAGCTTATGCTGAGAGAGTGCGCCTGAGCCAAGCCCATCCAGATAACTTCCTGGCTGAGTGGGGATTTGAATTCGGCTCTCCTAACCGCTGCACCATGCTTATGTTACAGTGGCATTTCCAATCTGACCTAGGGACTGAAATCATTGTCCTCTGGGTTCCTACATTATGGCAGGATCTTGGACAAGAGGCAGAAACCATCCTGGTGGATATTATGGCTCTATACACCACACACACAGTGCATGCATTACGTGTGTGTGTTTGTGTGCGTATAAAACTCAATCCACATTGATGTTTGCTCAGGTGGCTGTCCTTAAGAAGGTAGTCAGGACCTTAAAGTGTATATCTGTGTGTGTATTTGTATATACACATATAAATATATCTTTATATTACTTAAAATATACAAATGATTTGTTCCTGTTGACCTTTTCTTAAACTTCTTTCCCCCCTTTGTATTAGTATTATTAATAATAATAATATCATTATGGGATTATTATTATTACTATTCCTTGTTGGCTAAACCTTTAATGTTTATTAATATGCGTTAACTGAATGGTAATTTATGGCCATGAACTTGAGCACACTCCGGGAGAGAGCGGAGGACAGGAAGACCAGCGTGCTATGGTCCATGGGGTCACGAAGAGTCGGACACGACTGAACGACTGAACAACAACAACAACAATTTATGGCCAATGGAAATGGATTGTTTGCTTCTATTTCTGTGCTAAAAGGCTATTTGGATATTTGGTTTGTTCTTATTGAAGTTTAATATAATTCTGTTTTTTTCCTTTTTTCTTTCTTTCTCTTCCTTCTTTTGCTATCCTCTCTTTTTTCTTTTTCTTAGAATACTGTAATGTTTGAAACTGAAGATTCTGATTATATTGTTGGTAGTGTTTATTTCATTTATAAAAATAAAATAAAAAATAGATTTTTTTAAAAAAGAAGGTAGTCAGGACCTCATTAAAAGACTTCAAGGCACCAGAGCAGGTGAACGAATGAGCTTTTCACCACACTCCCCAGGCCAGGAAGAAGCATTCATTTATTTATTTTTATTTACAATATCTATATACCGCTCCACATCAAATATTTCAGAGCGGCGAACAACAAGATAAAAGAATAAAACACCATATTAAAACAATTAAAACATTTTAAAAGAAACAGACTGCATCAAGCAGTCATGAGTAGTCAACATTTATGGCAGGTGGCGCAAATGCCATCACACAGAGGCCTGTTCCACCTTCCTTGATGTGGTGAAGGTAATGTGTTGGACCAGCCCCCACTGGCAACCTGTCCACACAACTGAAGTTGGGAGGTCATCAGACTCAGGTGAAAGGACCACCGCTCAGTCGCATGCAGAAGGGCCCTGGATTAATCCCTGGTAACTCAAGAGCAGGTTTGGAGCAGATCCGTTTGCATCACACCCACCTCTGTTTCTCCGTAACAACTGAATCAGGTGTGGCCGTGCAGGCTCTGGACCAGAGCTTGGATGCTGTGGTGGGCTGAATGAGAGCCAATAAACTGAGCCTGAATCCTGGCAAGATGGAAGCACTGCAGGTGGGTGGGTCACAGTTCCAAGAAATAGGTCAACTGCCTGTTTTGGAAGGCGTTACACTCCCCCTGAAGGAACAGGTGCGTACTTTGGGGGTACTCCTGGATTCATCTTTGTCATTTGAGGCTCAGGTGGCTTCAATGGCTAGGAGTGCCTTTTACCAACTTCAGCTGGCACACCAACTACAGGTGTTCCTAGACCGTGATAGCTTAGCCACAGTGGTACAGGCACTGGTAACCTCGAGACTGGATTATTGTAGTGCGCTCTATGCAGGGCTACTTTTGGGCTTGGTCCGGAAGCTACAGCAGCTGCAGAATACTGCAGCAAGGCTGCTAACTGCGGCCTCCTTCTGACAACAAGCTACACCCTGGCTAAAAGAACTGCACTGGCTGCCAATAACTTACCGGGCCAAGTTCAAGGTGTCGTTAGCATATAAAATCCTAAATAACTTGGGACCAGGTTATCTCAGGGACTGCCTCATTTCTTTCCCGCCCCCTTTTTATTATTATTTTCACAAATCACAAGACACAACAAGAAAAAAGGGAGAGACACTTACAACATTTCAAACATAACATAAGGACTCGAACCATCCATGAACTTAGAATTCCACTACATCATGAAGAGTGACCAATTCTGAATAAACTTGTTTACAGAAACTTATTCTTTGTATCTTCTTAAATAAGTCAATTTTATAATGTAAACCATGTCCCAGACCTTCTGGAACCAATCTTCATTAGACAGAATCTTGGTCTTCTTCTAGAAAGCAGCTATCAATATTTTACTAACTGTTAAAAGGTTAACACTAAGCTCCAGGTTGCAAGTTACATTTAAGTCTTGGGGGGGGGGGCAATCCTATGGCCGCTAGTCAGCGGCTAGAAGGCCATAGGATTAGGGGTGGACGAAAGTCACTTACCTTTCGTCGAAGCTTGTTCGCGGTGGGGGGGAGGCGCTTCGCTGCTCCCCCCGCAAAGTTCAGGCCGGGGGGGGAGGCTTCCCGCCTCACCCCGGCCGAAATTCAGGCCGGGGGGGAGGCTTTCCGCCTCGCCCGGCCGAAATTCAGGCCAGGGAGGAGGCTTCCCGCCTTGCCCGGCTGCGAACTCGAAAGTTTAAAAAAAAAAAAAAAACGCCCCCGTGATAGGCTACATGACGATTAAGGTAGCCTATCACGGCTAGATCTGCAAAGTCAGCCGTGATGGGCTATGTAAATCATCACGTAGCCTATCACGGGTGACTTAAAAAAAAAAAGCGCGTACGCTAATGGCGGCCCCCATAGGGAGCCGCCATTCGCGTTCCTTATTTGGTCGCTGTAGTCTACGTAAATCTTTACGTAGACTACAGCGACAAAATAAGGAATGCGAATGGCGGCTCCCTATGGGGGCCGCCATTATCCGTACGCGCTTTTTTTTTTTTTAAGTCACCCGTGATAGGCTACGTGATGATTTACATAGCCCATCACGGCTGACTTTGCAAATCTAGCCGTGATAGGCTACGTTAATCGTCACGTAGCCTATCACGGGGGCGTGTTGTTGTTTTTTTTCTTTTATTGGAATGGCGGCGGCGGCAGCCGGTCAAAAGACCGGCTGCCGCTCCCGCCCCGCACGAACACCCGCCGAACCGCCGGCCGGACCCGCCGCCGGGAGGGACATTTGGCAAAGGTAAGTCCCGTCCCAGGGGGGGGCGGGGGGCGGGGGGGGGGAGGATTTCTCCCCGAAACTTGTTCGGGGGCCGAACACGTTGGCGCTCGGCCCCCCGAAGTTTCGGGGAGAAATTCTCCGCCATCCCTACATAGGATATGAGGGTTTCTGGGAACCGACCTTCCCCCCCTTCCACGCTGCCTCACAGGCAGCGTAGAACAGCTCGGCGCTCCGCAGAGGAGTGTGGAGTGGCCAAAATGGGGGGGATCAAATGGCTCAACTGACGGCTGCCGTGCAGAATCTACAAGCTGCTGTTCAACCCCCTCCACCTCTGATTCCCCCCTGCTGCAAGTATACGGTGGCTTTGCCAGATAAGTTTTCTGGTGAGAAAGGACTTTTTCAGATTTTCAGGGCCCAATTGGAGCTGTACATGCGGCTTTGACCTGAGGATTTCCAGTCAGAACAGGTTCGTGTGGGTTTCATCACTAACCTACTTTCAGGCATGGCAGCTATATGGGCTTCGGGTCTCCTTATCGCTAATGACCCCCTGCTCGGGGACTATCAAGGTTTCATGACAGCGATGGCCCGTTTCTTCGGTGACCCCCTGTGCACGCAGATGGCTTTTCGGGAGATTCGCCACCTCAGGCAGGGCAAGGACTCAGTTTCCAGCTACGCTACAACTTTTCGCTTGCTGATGCAGGATCTACAGTGGACTGATGCCACGCTGGTGGCTCAGTTTTTGGATGGTTTGAATGACGAGATCTT
This sequence comes from Heloderma suspectum, assembly GCF_057233095.1. NCBI lineage: Eukaryota > Metazoa > Chordata > Lepidosauria > Squamata > Helodermatidae > Heloderma > Heloderma suspectum. Next base: position 28,280,244 of record NC_139466.1, read on the forward strand.
GGATAAGTTGGCGCGCATGCCCAGCCCGCCTACTTTGGAGAACCTCATCTAGAGCTGCCTTCAGATAGATAGTCGGCTGGAGGGGCACCGGCAGACCCGGCGGGGCACTGGGATTTCCCTCCTCTCAATCCCCCACATTTCCTGCCCCCTCCCCCACCCCCCGCCCCTGCGGTGGGGGTGGAGGAGACCCCGATGCAGCTGGGAGCTACCCAAGCCCCACTGCCGCCAGAGGAGCTTGAGCGCCAGCGAGCTGAGCGCCGATGTTTTCGATGTGGAAAGCTGGGGCATTTCGCCAAAACCTGCCGAGTTAGATCAGCAGCTCCGCTGCCTCCCCCTCCTCTCCTTCCCCTTCCTCCTCTTCCTCGTCCCCAGGCCTGACTAGACTGCCCCCCAAGCTTGTTAGGGGCCTCCAGTGTGGGGGTCAGTTCCCCACCGGGTGGGTGCCTTCCCCAACCCCCCCACCCTCCCATCTGCTGTTGCATGTTCACCTCCGCTCCTCCCAGGGGGGTGGGGTGGAGGCCCTAGCTTTAGTGGACTTGGGGGCTACGACCAGTTTCATGGATGAAACCTTCGCCCTCTTCCACAAGATTCCTACCCTGCCCCTTCCTGCCCCCTTGGCAGTGGAGACCATCGATGGGCGTCCTCTCTCTTCAGGCACGGTGACCTGTATTACAGTTCCGCTCACTCTGCGCGCCCAGTCCCACATTGAGCAGATTCAGTTTCACTTGGCCAAGGTTCCCCTATACCCAATCGTGCTGGGTGTTTCCTGGCTCTCTAAGCACAACCCTCAGATTTCTTGGGGACTTCAGCAGGTGTAGTTTGCGTCTCCCTACTGCTGGGAGCATTGCCTCCCGGAGGAGGCGCCAGTCCCAGCCCAGGCCTTAACCCTTTCCTCCCCCTCCTTGTCTGCTTCTGGCAGTCCTTCAGCTACCGTCATCCTCCCAGAGAAGTATGCGGCTTTTCGGGATGTGTTTGACAAGAAGGAGGATGACCGGCTTCCCCCCCACCGCCCTTTTGACTGTGCCATTAACCTCATTCTGGGGGTGACCATCCCCGCTGGCCGGCTGTATTCGATGTCAGAGCCGGAACTTCGAGCTCTGCGGGAGTTTTTGGAGAAGAATCTCAAACGTGGCTTCATTCGCTCTTCTTCCTCCCCCACCTGCACTCCTACCTTCTTTGTGGCCAAGAGATCTGGAGAACTCTGCCCGGTGCACGATTTTAGAAATTTAAATTCGGTCTCCATCCGTGACAAGTACCCCCTCCCCCTCATACCTGAGACGCTGGAGCACCTGGGACGAGCCAAGATTTTCACAAAGTTGGACCTGCGTGCTGCCTACAATCTCATTCGCATCCGGGAGGGGGATGAGTGGAAGACCTCTTTTGGGACCCGGTACGGAGCATATGAATACCTAGTGATGCCGTTTGGGCTTGCCTGCGCCCCCCCCCCCCATGTTTTCATGTTTTATGAATGCCATCTTCTGGGACTATTTGGACACTTTCCTCATTGTGTATCTTGATGATTTACTTATATTTTCTGAGGACCCCCACGCCCATCAGCGTCATGTCTCTGTCATCCTCCAGCGCCTCCACGAGAACCATCTTTATGCCAAGCTGGAGAAACATGCATTTGATCTAACCTCTTTGGACTTTCTTGGCTACATTATCTCGCCTGACGGTATCAGGATGGATCCTGCGAAGGTCCAGGCTGTCCTCTCCTGGCAGGCTCCATCCACCAAGAAGGACTTGCAACGTTTTCTGGGCTTTGCTAATTTTTACAGGAAGTTCCTGCCCAGTATTGCTCCGCTGACTTCTCCTCTCACGGACCTCCTTAAGGGCAAGAAATCTCTTTTTCATTGGACGGCATCAGCCAACAGGCTTTCGAGGAACTTAAGAGGCTTTTCAGTTCTGAGCCGATCCTGTTACATCCAAACCCCAGGAAGCCTTTTGTAGTGCAAACTGATGCCTCTGACTTTGCGGTGGGGCGGTGCTCTTTCAGCCAGATCGGGAGGGCAGCGGGTTGCAACCCTGCGCCTACCACTCCAGGAAGCTGAACATGTCTGAGAGGAATTATACCATTTGGGAGAAGGAACTGTTGGCCATCAAGTCCACTTTGGAGACCTGGCATCATCTCCTGGAGGGGGCACAGCACCCAGTCGAAGTTAGAACCGACCATCGCAACCTCGAACATCTTCAGACAGACCATGCCTTAAACCAGAGGCAGATTAGGTGGTCGCTTTTTTCCCCCCAGTTCCCCCTTAAGATTTGCCATGTGAAGGCCTCCGACAACCTACAAGCGGATGCTTTTTTTGTAAGCCTGACCTCCAGCCAGGGAGTGAGGAAAATCCCCCCCTCTCTGATTCTCCCCCCCGCAAGGCCTGGCGGCAGCTGTGGTGCCTCATTCTTGGGAGGAGCTCCTTCTCTCTGCACAGGCTCAGGATGATTTTGTTCGCACAAAGGTGGAGGAATTGGGGCTAGCCTCTGCCCCCCTCCACTCTACCCCCTTCTCTTTGCGAGGTGGCCTGCTTTACCATTTCGGCCAGGTCTATGTGCCTTCTAGACCCCTCCGCAAGAAGGTCCTCCATCAGTGCCACGACTCCCCCACAGCTGGGCATTTTGGCGTTGCCAAGACCCTGCATGGAGTGACGAGGGATTTTTGGTGGCCTCATGTGTGTCAGGACATCAAGACCTATGTCACCTCCTGCCCAACCTGCCAGCGGGCGAAGGCCCCCTCAGGCAAGCCCACAGGTTTGCTTCACCCCCTGCCTACCCCCTCAGAACCTTGGAAACCGCTCTCCCTTGACTTCATCACTGACTTGCCTCGCTCACACGGTAAGACCACCATTCTGGTGGTGGTGGATTTGTTTTCTAAGATGGCCCATTTCATCCCCTGCTGTGGGTTGCCCACAGCCAGGGAGATGGCAGAGCTGTTCTTGGCGCATGTTTTCCGCCTCCACTGATGGCCCGAGGGTCTCATTTCGGATAGGGGGGCCCAATTCACTGCCCATTTCTGGAGGGAGCTACTTGGGCTTCTCCATGTGATGCTCCATCTTTCCTCCGCCCTCCATCCACAGACAGACGGTCAGACTGAGTGCACCAATGCGACTCTGGAGCAGTATTTGCGCTGTTATGTCAATTACCAGCAAGATGACTGGTTTTCCTTGCTGACTCTCACAGAATTTGCTTATAACAATGCCTGCCATGCTTCCACCCGCCAGACTCCATTTTTTGCCAATTTTGGTTACCACCCCAAGGCCTTCCTGTCCACCCTAGCTCCCTCTTCGGTGCCAGCGGCCCAGGACTTTTTAGAGGAGTTGAGAGTGGTACACCAACTCTTACAGGACTCCCTCAAGCAAGCCAAGACAGCCTACAAGGCCTCTGCGGACCGACAGCGCCAGCCGGGTCCGTCTCTGCAACCAGGGGACTGGGTTTGGTTTTCCACCCAATACCTCCCCTCTCACTCGCCTGCAAAGAAGCTCGCGCCTCGCCGCACGGGGCCTTTCCAGATTACGGCCCAGATTAACCCTGTCGCTTTTCACCTGGCTCCCCCCCTCCATGAAGATCCATCCTGTTTTTCATCAGTCCTTGCTGTCCCCCCTGGTTTCTGGTGACCCTCATCGCTCGGCCGGCTCCCCACCACCACCAGTGCTGGTGGAGGGGGAGGAGGAGTTTGAGGTCGCAGAGATTCTGGACTCCCGCCTTTCTCACAGCCGCCTGCAATATCTGGTTGACTGGAAGGGGTACGGGCCAGATGAGCGATCCTGGGAACCCACGGAAAATGTGCATGCTCCGTTGCTGCTGAGGCGCTTCCACCAGCTGTACCCCCACAAACCTGGGGCCCCAGGGGAGGAGCATGAGGGGGGGGGCCTCATGGGAGCGGGGATGATGTCAGGGTGGACACTGAGCCCATAGAATCCCAGAGTAGTTCTGATTCTGAGGAAGAGCAGCCGCTCCTGGGAGAGGAGCACACTCATCCTTCCCAGGGCCAACAGCTGGCAGGGATTCCTCCCACCGGCATTCCTAGCATAGATAGCAGTCCCGGGAGTGAGCGAGCGTGGGAAGAAGACTTGCTGGATGCGTGACGCCAACGCAGGGAGCGGTGCCAAATGGAGGGCACGGAAAGGAGGCGTAGTGCCCGGTTGGCGCACAAACAACGGTTGTGCCCAGAGGATCCAAGGGAAAAGGGGAGGGACTCTCCCTAGCCCATAAGTACAGGGTCTGCCAGTGATTCTCCTTCAAACAGGGACCAACTGTTCCCACTTAGGGCATAGGTACTCTGCTGCTCATAGCTAGTTGCTAACAGTAGAATTGTTAAGTTGTAAAAGAGGAATAAAGCTTTGAAAAGAATCCCTTTGTGTCTGGACTTGGCTACTGGATTAGACTGAAAGAGGCCGCCAAGGAGCCCTTGTCAGCCTGTTTGTCAGGCATGCGTGAGAGGGCTTTCTCCTGTGAGGACACCAAACTATGGGATGTGCTCTCTCAAGAATTACAATTGGCCCACACTCTCTTGGCCATCAGAAAGGGTGTAAAGATGCACCTTTTCAATCAAGCCTTTTAAAACATGTAGGATTTCTTTTTTAAAAAATGTATTAATGTTTTTACTCTTTTTAATGTTCTTGTTGCAAGATTTTATTGTTTTAAATTGTTGTACACCGCCTTGATAGCTTTTTAGCAGATAAGGTGGCATATAAATGTAAATAAATAAAATCCCTATTCCCAGCTTCCCAGTATCTCCAGTTAAGAGAGCTCGAGTAGTAGGTGATGTGGAAAACCTCTGCTTGAGGAACTGGAGAGCAGCTGTCAGCCAGAGAAAACAATATTGGATTAGATGGACAAACCTGATAGAAAGCACCTTCCTAGGTTCCTATGAAACCTATGAAGCCTGCAAGGGATGAACACACAGTAAAAGGAATGAATCGACAAATATTTGAATCCCTTTCTAAAAGGCCACTTTAAAAAACCACAATAACACCTCTATCCAATGAGAATGATGGATCTGGTTATTCATTGTTGAAAGGTGGGAACTCTGTAGGTGTTCAAGAGAACTCCCAGCTAAAGACAGGCAAAATCAGTCTATTTTTGCTCTGTGTCACTTCCATATACATTCAGTTCATAAGTCAATTCCGTCCCATTTCTGCATTAATCTTTTTAAAAAATTTACTTAAAATAAAATGAATGAAAATATATATTTAATATATATTAAAACTATTTTCTAAACATAGTTTTCTATATATATGATGTTTTGATCCAAGAAGCACATCAGAACATTCAGGATGTGCAAAAGCCAAGAGATAACTAAGTTCTCAACTGCACATTCCAGGAAGTTTGGAACAGATCATTTTGTATCAGAATTTCAGAAGATCCAATTAGACAGACATCCCTGTTCCCAGCTTCTCCATCCCTTCATCTGTTCTGGGCTTATCTCTATTATGCCCCATCTCTTACTGATGCAAGGGGAGGTGGCGGGAGGGGGGAGATAATGCAATTACTAATTGTTCCTGGAAACAAACACAGATGGTCCCGTCTGCAAAATTCTTCCCATATTTTTAGCATACATATTGTACACATTGTTCCAACTGGGACCTTCCTTATTACTTTATCTGATTTTTAAAAATCAGCTTATGAAAACAGCTCTCTGACCGCCCATCAGCTGTTTCTATTCTGTAGCCTGCCATTTATCTAAGGAAGCAAATAATTCTCTCTCCTCAACCTCAAGATTAGCTGTTTTCCCAATTATTATTGACAAGGCATATTGGAAAGTTCTCTGCAAAACACAAAAGACTCCCGAGTTTGTACAAAGGTGTGGAAGTCGACGTTTCCTGTGGACATCAAGGCTAGGACAATACCGTTAACATTTGATCGTTTTGTTTCTGTGGAGGCGAGGAAGGAGAATACTTCCTGCAGCCAATAAAATATTGGCTTTCAGCCCGCTCACTTCAGGGGGAAAAATAGTTTATAACAACATAGCTAGAAGTCTGAATAGGTTAGCAGAGCCTCATGTTCCTAGGGCTCAAATAAATAAGATGCATGAAGACATCCATTTTGACAGATATTAGATTAAAAAGGAGAGATGCTTTCTTTGATGTTACCTAGACTTGAAATTCAAGTCATCATAGCTTGGCTCCCATTTATAAAAAAAAAAAAAAAAGATTTGTAAACAAGGTTTATTTCCAGAAGCTCAATTTACCTTCTGTTATCACATAAATTCTGTATAAATAAAGTACAACCGTCAATTTATTTCTTCCCCCCAACCCACTGCCTCTGTTCAGCAAGACTTAACTCTCAATCACAGAATATATAAAAATGTTAAGATTCCTGGCAGTGAGCATTAATTTTGCCTGTTCATTTATTTAGGAATCCTGAAATAAGCTTCAGAAACGTTGCTTATAGCGCAACTGTAAACTGAAAAAGGTCCTGGAATAATAAAGATAAGGCTGTCCCATTTAGAAAGGGAAATTTTTACATTCCTGGGTAAACAGGGGGAGCTCATAAATCGTGCCGTGCCGTTTAGCGCTGTCAATGTGACCCGCGTCTCGATGAACCTTTGTGTTCTCCAAGAAAACTTAATTAAAATATTTATTGTAGAATTGTTTTACCAAGGGGATGAGAGAAAATTAACTCTTTCAACACAACATTGGTCTTTCTCTCTCTGCGTCAGAACCACATTCAAAATGTAGGGGTGGGGGAGGCAGGGGGAAAGAGTCCAGAAATTGTTGCCATACAATTTTTGTGTATTTGGGCTGCCCTTGCGAAGGCATAGAATCTGCCTCAATGATACATAAAATGTTGCCGGCATTGCAACTGTTTGCTTCTTTGGGAAGAGCATATTTTCTCACATGGTGGCCCATCACATCCGAGACTGCCTGAAAGGCCTTTAAACGACTCTTTCCACACACCCTTACAGCTTTAGATATGGGCAGTATATAATGGAGTCAAGCCCCCTCCACTAGTTGTGTTGCGCTCGCGGGAGCGACCACTTGTGCAAAGGGGCTTTTGCACTTCTGAAACTAACCCCGGAAACACATGTTGCCACTCGTTTCCGGATCACAGTTTTCCCCATTGTGCTGGGATGTATTCACTTTCCATTGAAAAGATAGGAATTCTTTCTCAGTTTCCATCTATACATACACGTACACATGTACAAACTCTATGCAAATCTGCATCCAGTCTTGTCCTCTATTGTGGAGATGTGTAAGTGGCCAGTTGAGATCTGTTGACATATTTATAGCTCCTACATCTTGAATACCATTCCTGGCTGGTCAGTGCAGAATAGGTATTAAAAAACAACAAACGCATATTCTGCCCCAGGGTCGATGTAGATGTGAAGGGAGAAGTTCCTACTTGGTCCTGTTGCACCCTCTTAATCCTGCTCCATGCCAAGGCAAAGTGGGCGAGGTGCCAAGCTGCTTATGAAGTGTGCATGAAAAGAGGCTTAAATAGCCAGTGCATGTCCATCTCTCATTGGCTGCCTGTGACAATGCAGTCTGCCATTGGAACTTGGCCCTGCCTTTTCCCACAAACCAGCAAAGGTGCCTAATTGGAGGAGAGGGCTCACCTTTACAGCCTTAAACAGGTCCAAAATATCTAAAGGAGCATCTCCTCCCACATTAACCAGCCCAGTTGCTAAGAACACCAAGAGAGGCTCTTCTGCGTGTCCCATCAGTGGTTGTCGTAGGGCTGGCAAGAACATGAGAGAGACCCTCATCTAAAACTGCATCCAGACTGTGGAACTCCCTATTGAAGGAGGCTGGCCTTGACACATCTCAGATGCTTTCCACAACCTTTTGGCTAGATGAGTTGACAAGAGTTAGCAGAGGGTTTTTGTTTGGGTTTTTTATATATATATGAATCCCCCAAACAAAAACAAAAACATAAAAAGAATTTTTTTTTTTATGTTAACCAAGCCTCTCAGGCATCTTGCCTACCAGTTTCTATTGGAATTTGAGAACTTAATGGTGTCCCCATTGCAGCCTGGGTGAGTTAGTGGCTGGACTGTGAGATTTATTTGAACAGAAGTGAATTCAGGTTTAAACTTTTCATTGATGTTTCTCTCTCTCTCTCTCTCTCTCTCTCAATTTAACTCCACCCCCACCCCCATCCCAGACTGTGGATAGTAAGGGTTTTTATTGATTGTAACCTTGAATTCATTTTCAATTATGGGATTATTTGAAGACCTTTTTTTAAAAAAAAAAAATCTAATTATTCTTAGAGAGAATAGAAATTCTATCCCATAGAACACTTTGATGTTGGAGTGCTCCAAGTATCCAACACCCTGCCAGCAAGCACCCAGCAGGGTGGGAGACACAGCGGGGGCTTTTTTAGCCTGTCTGTTCTCTGAAAACACATTTTGTGTTAGACTGGCTTCTACAGTCCTACAACTCCCAGCATGGATGGCCGAGGAATGCTGGGAGTTGTAGGGCCTTTATTCCTGTCTAAACATGTAAAGGATTGGACTCTAAATAAATTTTAATTGACTATTTGACTTTTGGTTGGTGAATACATTGATGAAATTTGCTTATAAAACAACAGTTCTGAAGAAAACACATTCATAGTAAACATAATTTCAGCACAGGCATTTCCTCCTGCATGGCACAAAAGACAAAATACCTCTTTTAAGATGGTGTTTGCCATCTGCTAGTTTTAGACATGCTTGAATCATAAATATTTTATATTTCACACACACACACACACACACACATATGTTGCCCAATTAACTGGAATCAATTTTCATTTTTTTTTTTAAAAGAAAACAGATTAATCTAATGGCTAATCAATTAACAGCATAGCTTATAGATGTCTACACAGTGCCAATGAGTTCAGTGAGGCTTATTCCTAGGAAATGGGTATAAAAGATTACAGTAGGTTGCAGTCTTATAGCCAACATACATCTGAGTAGACACACATAGGGTAGGATTGAACTGTAAATGTTGCAGCCCATTTTGCACAGTGATGTACACCTTTGCAAACTGAGCAGATTCAGACACAATTTGAGGCAACCGAATTGTGGGATAAAAAGTTTGACACATTTAGAGAGTGGTTAAGGAACCTACCACACACTAGATTTCTTCTGATGTTCCAGCAGATGTGGAGTACAAAACTATCCAAAATCTCCATGTCACAAATATCCCCGGTGTCAGAACATCAAGTTAAATCTGTCCAAATACTTTTACAACTTATGGAACTAGAATACTGTGACCATATGGTCGGAATTTATATCAAACACTGCATATGCACTATACTTAAGAGATAGACACTGATCATAACTTTATCCTGAAAAGAGGCCATCAGAAACGTGCACCATCACAAGCACTCCTGCTAGCTGATGACTTTAGCTGCAGTGCTAAGTGTATAAAACTTAATTGTTGGCTTAATTTTAGCCAGGGATAAATCCCGGAATTTCTTTTCAATGGCAGGGCTCCACTCCAAGACATCTGAAATTTTGAAACTTAGTGCATTTTCCTTGCTGTTTCCTACTGATGAACAATTTCCTAGATCTTCGTTAACATTTTTTTCAGAGAAGGAAAAGCATCTTGGAAGGTTAGCAGCAGCACACAGGGATCCAAGTCACATGTTGTTGTTGTTGTGGCTTGTCCTATCTGCAGCTGCTCCAACCAAGTTGCCATTTCATGCCACACCCAATTATTTGCTTTTTCTTCCCAACTCTGTGCACGTCTTCCAAAAAAGCACCTATCAGTCATGTTTCTTCCATTTCTCATCTTGCCTACCTCCCCTGCCTCTTTCTAGCCAAGTGCTGTTTATCTTATTTATTAATTTAAGAAATTTTATCTTAGTTCAACTTAGCATAGTCAAACTATGGAATTCACTTCCACAAGATGCAATGATTGCCACCAATTTGGATGGCTTTAAAAGGGGACTAGACAAATTCCAGGAGAAGGCCATTCCTGGAGAAGGCCATCAAATTCCTGGAGAAGGCCATCAATGGCTACTAGTCCTGATGGCTATACGCTACCTCCAGTAACAGAGCCAGTATGCCGAGGAACAAGGGTGGGAGGATGCTGTTACATTCATGTCCTGCTTGTGGGTTTCTCGTGGGCAGCCACTGTACGAACAGAACCATGGAGCTTTGGTACGATCCAGCATGGCTCTTCTTATGTTCTTATCGTGTTTCTCAATCAAAAGGGCTCCTGGAACAACTTGCAAGCAACATTAAACAAAACAGTCACTAGCCGTGAGCTTACAGTCTAGAAACACACAAGAAAAAAGGAACGGGGAAGGAAGAGGAAAAAAATAAGTTCCTTTCTTCCCAGTCTCCACCAGTGCCTTGTCTTAAATGGAAGGCCTGCAATTACCTAAACCAGCCACCAAGCAAGGGTAGTGCACACTGTCCAAGTCTTCCCTCCGTATTTGTCCCACAGACCCTTTGCTGCCTATCCTAGTAATGCATTACATGAGTGCCCCCCAATTCAGTCACATCCCTTGGTTGCAGTGGCAAAATCAACTTCACATGCCCTCCTACATGCTGCAAATTGGGGACAAATTAAACGTAAACCACCATGCCAAGATTTTAAGCTCCTGGCACATGAGCCTGGCAGGGACCAAATGCCATTTGGTTCTCCCCCAACACCCTGGAAAGTCTCATGCAGTGGCCATGGAATCAGAATTGGCTTATTTCCTTCCTGTGCCGTTTCCCTTCTGAAGTGTGCTTATTAAATTGTAAGTCATGATTTTAAACACTAACATCTGCATCAGGGGTCCTTCTCTTGTGCCTGCCGTTAAGGTTGGCATGCACTTCTGGCAGGGTCTTCTTGGTGGTGGCTCCTCAATTATGGAGCTCCCTTGCAATTTAATTACACCTCACCCCTTCAGTACTGGCATTTAATCAGGCCTCGAAGAGTTTTCTCTTCACCACTCCCACCAGCTTCATAAATACAGTAGCTGGTATGCTACAGAGCAACTTTCTGACATTAACTATGCACCTATCGGATGTTGTTGATGTTATATCTATGATTTCTTGTATCGCTCCTTTCTTTGTGCAACATTTTGTGAAGGCATGGCCACAGAAAGCTGTTTATACATACCTTGAAACAAACAAGGACCCACTTCTGCAAAGATTGTCATTCCTATAGTCACCTACCTTACCTCTAAAGATGAGGGCATCTGGACCAGGTCCTCCACTGAAGATCTTAAAAATTAGACAAACTGATCTGGGATTCAGGATGTCGACTTTTCAGATACCAGGTCCCATTCTGGGATTACTTGCCAGTCAATGTAATTGGCTGACATCACAGAATGTTTTGTCCTTGATACAACTTGCTCTACACACATGCTGTCACATTTGTAATCAAAGTCGTTCATACTGCATTTGTCACTCTCCTGGCAGAAAAGTAGAATCATAGAATCATAGGGTTGGAAGGGGCCTACAGGACCATCAAGTCCAACCCCCTGCTCAATGCAAGAAGCCTGATTCCCAGACGGTTTCCCATCCAAGTACTAACCAGGGCTGACCCTGCTTAGCTTCTGAGATCAGACAAGATTGTAGAGCTCTTACTGTATTGACATTAGATCGATGAGCGATAATGCAGAGATGCCTAAAGTATTATATAAGGCGTTTCCACGGCAAACATCTCTAATACTTTTTTGTAACTGCTGCCCCAGGTGCTAAGCCAAAATTACTGACCTTTTGATAAATGTATGAAGCATTGGAGAAACACTTGAATCTCTCATTACTCCTCACAGTGACCCTATAAAGCAAAAGTGGACTTTTGTGGACACTCCTCCTTCAAGCCTGGAAGGTTAAACACCCACCACCAGTCATTCCATGGTCTGAAGATCTTACTCCTCTTGCTGCATTTGAACCTATCTGTTACAGTCATCAGTTTTGCCTGGATACTTATTTAGATATATGAACTCCTTATATAAATGTATATATTTGAAATAAAAGTGTTGAACTTTTTTCTGCTCTTTTCCTTTTCTTATCAATGGTGTTGTAAACTGTGACTGTAAATGCTTTTTTGTCATTTTGTTTTTTTCTTTTTCTGTTGCTGTTCCTGCCCACACACCTTTCTACTTTTTGTTTCTGTTATAATTGCAAATAAAAGAGTCAGCTCCCATAATAAGCACCTCTGTCACCAGGTAAAACGTAGGGATGCATAAGAATTTTGTTTTTGCTCATGAAACACGTGAGCATGCCGTGTTTGAAGTCCCAAACACAAGCACATGTCCACCAAAAACAACAGGACATTGCCGGGCACATGCTCATGTTTGATTTGCACAACTTTCCCAGTTTACTTTTGCACAAATATCCTAATTTGCACAAATTTCCCCTGCAAACTGAAAGCCCTGCTTTAGTCTATGGAAGAAATTGGCTCAGATTTGGGGGAAATTGTGCAAATTTCATGTCCGATCACTGCTCAATTGGTGCGCTTTTCCTGTTTGCGCAGAGCGAGCGGTGACCACAAATGTGAACAGGAATCAGGCATGAGATGAGTGGTGAGACCAGGGGTGGCCCAAGACCTTTCACTGCCTGAGGCAAGGGTCAAGAAGGCACCCCCTCCCATTCTGTGTGCATAAGCTGACTAGACTAGACGATTCTGTCTTAATGCTGATAAGACAGCATCTTCCACTGTACCTGAAAGAAGCAGGCTAGGAGGCGCAGAGTAGATTACATGGCACACGGGTTTGCCCCTCCAACACCTTGCTGAGATATCCCAGCATTTGCCACCTCGGGTGACTGCTTCACCCTGCCTAATGGTAGGACCAGCCTTGGCCCAGACAACCTTTGGAGGATCTTGGTGATTTAGAATGTTGCTCATTCGCCCATCCCTGTCAAAACGTGTCTCGGCTGTCTCTAGGGAGAAGGCGAATATTTTGCAGCAATGGGGCTTTGCCATTATGGCTGTAGTGGTGGAGCTGGTGGGAATAATGTGTCAGGCAGGCAGCACATTTGGCGATGGGCCCTTCTGGGCCCTTGGCAGGTGATTGGGCATACCAAACCTTGAAACAAGCGTTATTTCTCACCATCTAACTCCAGCTGAGCACTGCCCTGCTGAGCAGTCCTAATGGCTAGCCTGTGTCAGGGTGGAAACTGAGCCCATAGAGCCCCAAAGCAGTTCTGATTCTGAGGAAGAGCAACAACCTGTGGGAGAGGAGCTCGTTCATCTCTCACAGGCACAGCGGCAGGGAGAGATTCCTCCTGCCTGCATTCCTGATAGAGATAGTGACCCTGGAAGCAACAGAGCAGGGGATGGGGTCTTGCTGGATGCTCAGCGCAGACGCAGAGAGCAGCGCCAGATGGAGGGCGCTGAGAGGAGGCGCTCTGCCCACTTGGGGCTACGACAACGGTCGCGTCCCAAGGACCCACGGGTAAGAGGGAGGACCTCTCCATAGCCCATAAGTTCAGAGGTTTCCCGCTCTACTCCTTCAAATGGGGACCAACTGCCTTACCTGGAGCTTAGGCTACTCTGCTAACTACCCCGGTGCAGTTCCTTGCTTAATCGCTGGAAATTAGCATCTGAAAGAGTCATTAAGTTGTAAAGGAATAAAGCCTTGGAAAAAAACCCTTTCGTCTGTGTCTTGAGTTGGCTATTGGAGGTAGGGATGGACGAACGTCACTTACCTGATCCTGAAGCTTGCTTCGCAGTGGGGGGGAGGCGCTCCGTTTCTCCCCCCGAAATTCTGGCCGGGGGGGGAGGCGCCCCGTCCCTCCCCACCGAAATTCTGGCTGGGGGGGAGGCGCCCCGTCCCTCCCCCCGAAATTCTGGCCGGGGGGGGGAGGCGCCCCATCCCTCCCCCCGAAATTCTGGCTGGGGGGGAGCGCCCCGTCTCTCCGGCCGCGAATCCTGTTGTCCTGCTGGGACGCAAATGGCGGTGGCTGTAGCCGCCGCCATTTGTGTCCCTGGCCTGCAGTCAGCCGTGATAGGCTACATAAATCCTTACGTAGCCTATCATGGCTGGAAAAAAAAAAAAAGCACGTACGCAACTGGCGGCGCCCATGGGCGCCGCCATTTGCGTACACACTTTTTTTTTTTTTCAGCCGTGATAGGCTACATAAGGATTTACGTCGCCTATCATGGTGTTTTTTGAAAATCTAGCCGTGATAGGCTACGTAAATCTTTACGTAGCCTATCACGTTTGTGGTTTTGGTTTTTGTTTTACACTTGGAAATGGCGGTGGCAGCAGCCGGTCGGAAGACCGGCCGCCGCCGCCACTGCCGAACCGCCACCGGGAGGGACATTCGCCAAAGGTAAGTCCCATCCCGGGGGGGGGGGCGGACCATTTCTCCACCAATTTTGGGGGGCCGAATGCACTGGCGTTCGGCCTCCCCGAGATTCGTGGAGAAATTCTCTGACATCCCTAATTGGAGGGGACTTTAAGAGGCAGCTAGGGCGCTCCTGACAGCCTGGCCTTCTTCTTTTCTTTTTTATGCACTTCCTCAAGACCACTTAACTGTGAAAAGAGACAGGAGAGAAAAAGCCATGTAACGGTATCTTCTCTGACACAACACTGATGGTGCAAATGTGGCCTTGTAGGAATATTTTGACATGGTGACCAATGGGAAGCCACTGTGAATTGGGAAGGAGAGGGGGGAGAGAGATAATATCTGGTTTCAATCTTCTGCAAAACCACCCACCAATACAAGAGAGTAAAGAATGCTCAACAGCCAGACGACGGCTTACAACCCAATCCCATGCAGAGTTAAGCATGCCTAATAATTCATGGGATTGGCTATTCGTACAGCAGAAGAAGGCGCACGGGGTGCACTTCCTCAGAGCAAAGGGAAAGGCACTCTGCATGTGCTCAGAGGCACCTATACACTACAGTCCTGATAGCTAGTTGATACCATGGTTCGCTACCAATCTGCTGACTGACCCTTGGCTGCTTGTATAAATGTGTCAAGTCATGCAACCTATTGTTTTTTTACAGGGACAGGAAGATTAAAGCCTGATAGACAGAATCAGTTTTCCTCTTTATTTCTGTGTAAACCACCTTGACATCACTGATGAAAGGCAATATATAAGAACATACAAAGAGCCATGCTGGATCAAACCAAATGCCTCTCTAGTCCAGCATTCTGTTCACACAGTGGCCAGCCAGCTCCCACGGGAAACCCACAAGCAGGACACGAGTGCAACAGCAACCTCTCGCTCATGTTCCCCAGCAACTAGTGTACATAGGCATACTGCCTCTGATACAGGAGGTAGCACATAGCCATCACAACTAGTAGCCATTGTTAGCTTTCTCCTCCACCAAATTCTCTAAACCCCTTTCAAAGCCATCCAACTTGATGACTGTCACTACATCTCTTAGCACTGTGGCTAAGAGACTGGTATAGCACTGTGGCTAAGAGACTGGTATAGCACTGGTATAGCACTGTGGTATAGCACAGTATAGCACTGTGGTATAGCACAAAGCTGGTATAGCACTGTGGCTAAGAGACTGAGCTACGACTCAGGTCTGGAGCTTCCCTTTGCCATGAGCAGATGAAATGGCCTTAAGGCCAGCCGACTTACAGCCACCGCCTCCAAGCTGCAGTATGAAGATAATTCATACTTACCTACCTTACAGGGTTGTTGGGCTATTCAATCTTTCTTTTGCCCACCTTCCGAGACTCCATCTCTCCTTCCTCCCCCTGACCCTTCTGTTGTAATTACTGCAACAACAGAATATATATTGAGCTTTCAGAATGCTCTGAAATGCTAAATGAAAGCTGGTATTATTGTAACTTGTATTTATTATTATTATTAGTTTTATTTGTTCATTATTGGTGTGTTTTATTACTAATTTACTATTAATTATATGTATTCATTATTCTGTTGTTATTATTATTATTGATCATTGTTAATGTTGTTATTATTATTATTGATCATCGTTATCAGGATATTGGATAATGGCTCTACAAACCCATATCTTCCCTGGTTTGTTTTTGGTGACAGCCTACACACGCACAAAACAATTATTAGAGGTATATATTATTTTTAATTCTTCTTCTTCAATATTATGTATTATTAGTACTATTATGTATTAGTAGTATTAGTACCATCATCATTATCATGATTTATCATCCGCAGGGCACTGGATCACGGCCCTACAAGCCTCTTTCCTCCCTGGTTTGCATTTGTGCACAGCCTACACACAAACACACACACACTTCTTTGTGCAACTGTATACAAACCTCACCAAATGCTCACGTGCACCAAGGTCAGATTTCTTTTTCTTTTTTTACTGTTCTTTGATTAATGCTGAGAGCTGCAGCGTGTTTAGACAGGGTCACGACCCCAGGCATCCATTTAATCAAATTTCTCTGCTGTGCGTCCCAGTGGAGTCATCGCAATGAGAAACTCTCTCAATGAAGAAAAGGGGGAAAGGGAAAAAAGGGGAGGAGGAGGACCAAGGTGGAGGGAAGCAGGAGACGCACACTTCACATCGCACATTGTTTACACACTGTTAAGTAATTATTTCACTCTCCAGACCCCCACGGCCATCAACAGAGGAGTCACCTCCTTGGAGATCCTAAAGAGCTTATTCAGCAGGATCTAATCCATTTGTTTCTTGCCTGCATCAGGAAAGCACACGGCTTGGCTTAAAGACTTCTCTGTGTATACTAAAGTACACAGGATCCATGCTAATGATCTCACTAATTATTACGGTACTTTCCCCTATTTGCTAGATGCAGACGATGCTGGCGCAAACTGAAGTATGAAGCAACACGACTCCCCCCCACCCCCATCCCATGTGCCTCCTCTCCCCACCCCCACCCCCCGCATAGGAGAAGATGGGTCTGGAGAATCGACAGGTGAAAGACTTATTTCCAGCCCATTTCACTTTCGTTTGGGTTCACCCAAAAGTCTGTTTCATCTCGTTTCCCCTTTAAATCTGCACTTAAAAAAAAAAAAGTGGGGGAAACCCGGCACAAAAATTGTTTTTAATCATGTCCTGCTATACATATTTATTTAGTTTGATTTTTTTGATTTTTTTGTGGTGTGGGGGGAGACATCGTTGGAAAATTCAGGACACTGGTAGCTAACAAAGTCCTGGACCAGGAGATGTGAAACAAATCAGTTCATCTCAGAATTTGCAAAGATCTAATTCCTTAACACTCTGAGTCTGGTCACAGCTCCATTGCAATGTGCTGTGTTGACAAGTAGGATCACACAGCACATTGCAATGGGTGCCCTTTGGATGTTTTGAACTACAACTCCTATCATCCCTGACCACTGGTTGTGCTGGCTAAGGCTGATGGGGGTTGTACTCCAAACCATCTGGTGGGTGGCAGGTTAGGGAAGGCTGATTTAGACAATTGACCAGAGAGTTTCTTAAGAATCCTCTGCAATATACAAAAGTCCTAAAGCACAGGGGGCTTTGCAAGAGCCAAATCAGTCATTTCTTTTATTCATACACTACACTGATATCTCACCATTCTTCCAACATGGAGCTCAGGTCAGTGTCCATAGGGGATTCCAGGAGGTCACCCATCCAGACACTGACCAGACCCAGATCTGCTTAGCTTCAGCAAGGTGCCAGCATCATGTGCCTTCAGACTGTACCTGCAATGCTAAATGCCAAGTCTAAAATGGGACAACCCATCTATGCCTAGACCTGGAGAGAAAGGAAAAGAGAGAGACAGAGAGATCCATCCTGCCAAGTTTCAACCAAGAACACTGTAGAATCTCCACTCTCCCCATCCACATGGGGGGATGCAAAATGGGGCAGAGAAGAAGCAACATGACACCAGAATCCCTAACACAGCCTTTCCCAACCTGGGATAGTATCCAACATTAGTCCTACTTAGAGCAGACCCACTGGAATGAATCGTACTTAAATTAGTCATGACTAAGTTAATTCTCATTCATTTGAATGGGTCTACTCTAAGTAGGGCTAACATTAGATACTACCCCAACACCCTCCAAAGTATTTTTGCACTTTGGCCTATAGAGGAAATGCACATTTTTGGCTGGTTTTTTTGTTTTTGTTTTTTTGCATATTTTTCTATGACAAAATTTGGGCAAAATCTGGGAAAACTAGAAAGCTGGTCTGCAGATCCACAGAATCTGTCTGACAGGGGAAAAGCCAGTCTGCTGTGGAATCCTCGGGCCAGATTGATAAAAATCCGACCTCATTTGGTTCTGTTGCGGACTTCTTCGACATCCTTTCAAGGGCCCCCAAAATCCTGGAGCCAGAATTGCACAGTACACAGCAGCTGAGACCACAAGAGGGATCTGTTTATCCCTCATGCCACAGAGACTCCCAAGCAATTCTTGTTTCGGGCAGGAAAGTGCTTCTTTTCACCTACTCTGTCTTAGCACCCTATTGTTAAAAATATACTGTGCCATCAATTGCTTATTATCCAACATTTCCCAGATGAATATAGAGACATCAAGATTCTCACAGGAAAATGGCTGCCTAAGCCCATTCTCTTCCTTCTTACACATTGCCGAAGGTTCTCCTCTGCTTGCTCTGTTCACTGGCGATGCTGCCGAATTTCATACTGAGTTGGCTCATTAGTCGAAACCCGTCTGTTTGTAATGCTCACCGCTGTAGCAAGCCTGAATCGATGTATTATGAATTCATGATTAAATTCAGAACTGCTTGTGAGCTTTGGAGCATGTCCGGTCTGCATCTAACCCATGTCATTTCTGTGCATGTGCAGAGTTGATTGGTTTAACCCTTGAATGATCTGGTGTATCCACCATTGCCTCCCTCATCTTTGCTGCCACTACAGCTCTAGCTCTCAAAGGAGGAGGAGGATTCTGCAGTTCCATCTTCTTCTCTTCTCTGGTTGCAGAAAAGGGCAACTCAAATGATCAAGTGGCTGGAGCAACTCCCCTATGAGGGAAGGTTATGACAGCTGGGATTGCTTAGCTTGGGAAAAAAGGTGAGTAAGAGGAGACATCCAGGACAGATAAAAGGAAGTACTTCTTCACACAGCACTTAATTAAACTATGATATGTGCTACCACAAGACATAGTGATGGCAACAAATTTGGATGGCTTTAAAAGGGGATTGAACAAATTCATGGAAGATCGATGCTATCAATGGCTACTGATGCTTCCTCCAGTATCAGAGGCAGTGAGCCCATGTACACCAGTTGCTGGGGAACATGGGTAGGAGGGTGCTGTTGCACTCATGTCCTGCTTGTGGGTTTCGCATGGGAAGCTGATTGATTGTGTAAACAGAATGCTGGACTAGTTGGACCCTTGGTCTGATCCAGCATAGCTCTTCTTATGCTCTTATGTTCTCCTCCTCCTCCCTATACTGGCAATTAGAGAGTAAAGATCATATCAGGCAGCCAGGCCACACAACAACAACCAATCAGGAAGGGGGTACATAATGTGGTGATGCACTACACAATTCCAAACTACAGCTCCCAAGATGCACTTTGATATTGCACATGCACAAAGATACCTACACACGGAACAAGATCGCATATTAAAGAAGAACTCCTGTCTGAGCTCACGTGGACGAATTCGTTACTTTACAAGTAAATAACAAACTCACTCAGGGTAAGCTCACCGATCACTAGTATTCATGTAAACTGCAACAGACAGTCTTTTACTGATTTCAAAGGCAGAAGAGTGCTTGTTTTTTTATAAAAATATGCTAGGAAACAGAACTGTCCTGTGATAGATCGTCAGGCATTCAAAATATACCTCGGCGGTTGCAGCGTGAGACACAATTGGCAGTACACTGCTGGGTGCCATGGCAGTCAGGCACATGATTGATACTCATATATCGTTGAAAACAGAATTGTCATGTAATAGATGATCAAACCTTCCAAGTAGACTTTGGTAGCTAGTGTGTATCATGGCAAAGAGAGCGCTGGTTGGTCCCTTGTGGTCATGAATGTGCATTGATACACATGTATGCATACCCCATTCTGATATATTTATTTGTTTGTTTGTTTGTTTATTTATTTAAAACATTTGTATCCCGCCCTATATCATTAAGATCTCATGGCAGCATACAGATACAATCAATGTAAACAGTATAAAACAATAAATAATTTAAACCCCTAAAAACACATTATACCATTAAACAAGCTAATGTCAATTAAAATCTAAAACAATAAAACAGTTAAAACAGTGTGCTACTTTAGGGAAAGCATTTAGCTTTGGTAAAAAGCCATGTTTTTACTTGGCGCTGAAATGAAACGAATGTCTGTGCCAATCGGGCCTCCAAGGGGAGGGCATTCCACAACTGAGGTGCCACAGCAGAGAAGACCCTCTCCCATGTCCCACCATAGTGTATGTCTCACACTGGTGGGACCCAGAGGAGGGCCCCTCCAACAGATCTCAGTCCTCAGGTAGGCATGTATAGGGAGAGGCACTCCCTCAGATACTGAGGTCCCAAGCCACTTAGGGGTTTAAATGTCATCACCAAAACCTTGAATTCCAACTAGAATATATGGGGGCTGGGAGTTAAATCCTAAAGAACAACAACTCTAGCAAGCCACACTAAACATGTTAACAAAGCATGCCCAACAAGCAAAAGATAAGGAGAGGGATCTACCACAGACTGGGATAAAAATACAGGGACCATCCCTGGTAAACAGGATCAGTCGGCTCTGGTACCATTTTGTTCACTCTTTCCCGCCATACCTAGAGGCCAAAATTCCCTCTTTGCCTGATGTGCAGCTGCCTTTTCACCAAATCTTGGTTGCTCCTTTTGCAGCAAATACTCAATATTTGTCCGGTGGTTCTCAATAACACTCTGATCTTTTATGCAGCTCTTCTCCAGGGCAAAGAGCAGAAATGAGGCAGGCAGGTAATGAGGAATTACAGTTTGCCTTTATTTAATAGCTCCATCCGTCAGAGTAATAGAGATGGAGCAAATGGTAACCTTATTCACCCAACCCTTCCTAATTGCTAGCCTGAAAAGCAAAGAGAAAAGTGGGGGCGAGGGGACTGAGGGGGACCCTGGATCTAATTGCAGCTCAGAAATTAAAGGTGAACAACTTGAAAGCCAGGCGTAAGCATAATGCTCCTGTCTTCTAACTCAAACAGACTCCAGAAGGTAAGACAATTAGCAACCAAAGAGAAGGCTGCAAAGTAGAAGAAAGCAGAGGTCGAAAAAAACAACGTCCCCCTTTCAACCCAACTTGAACCCTCACCCTTCTTCCAACTGCACTGTCCCTTGGGGTGTTGGAATAAATAAATTCAGGCTGCTTGGGTTATCTGCAGAGGACATCTCCTTGATCCACACAGACATCCCACACTTCTGCACACAGTGCATTCTGTCTTCTTGGCTACTGAACAGAGCAAAGAGGTGCGATCGCTGCCTAAGGTGGCAGAATTTAGGGACCACCAGCAACAGTAAAAGACAGGTCTCGAGAAAAGGGGCACAAAAGTGCAACCAGAATTATCAGGGGATCGGAGCCCCTTCCTTCCAAGGAGTGACTAAAACATTTGAGGGGAGGGGATTAGCTGTTGTTGTTTTTTAAGTCAGATAAGGGTGGGGGGGAGGATATAATTGAGTGACACAGCACACACTCTGCATGCAACCCCCCCCCCCCGCAATCCCATTTAGAACAGGGTGCAAAACCTTGGAGAAGTTCTTAGGGGCCACATTCCAGTGGTGGATGGGGCCACATTTGGCCCAATGGCCAAATCCAGCCCATCTGGGTTCCCATTCCACCCCTCCAGGGTACCCAGAGGGAATCAACCAATAGTTTATTTTATTGATGGTTTACATGTGTATTCTTCTTTTCTTCCAACATGGGACTCAAGGTGGCACACATGAGGTTCCCAGTCAGTCTTCCATGTAAACATCACGTGCTTTCAAATGACAGGCTCTGATTTAAACCAAAACATGCAGTTCAGGTATGGGGAAGAGCTTTGTTGATCCAGGGGCAGCAAGTTATGTGTAAACTGGACTAAGTTGTAGGGAAAAGCACAACCGAGCATGTTTGAATTTCAGACCAAGTCAACTGATTTCTCATCTTCAGAGGTGCACAGTTATGATAGCATTGGGTCAACACTTGGGGTTAACTGACTCTTAGAAAATGTGTGTGTGTGTGTGGGGAGGGGGGGGTTCTGGATTTATCCTTCCTGCATAACTGCTCAATTGCTGTTTTAAAAGGTAACAGTTGGAAAAGTGACTCCCAATAAATGTTACGATGATTATATGTTTTACAGCTGTAGGAAAGCAATAACAACACTCTTTTTAAGCATTCGGGTGAAGATGAAGCTTTCCCCAAACCCCAAATGTGCCCTTCAGATCTTTTGGACTTTAATTCCCATCACTCCCAGCCTGTATGGATAGGAATGCTGGGAGCAACAGTTCAAAACACCTGAAGGGCAGCAGTTGAGCCAAGGCTGGTCCTATTCTACTGTAGGCATAACAAGCATCTGGACGGCCTGCACGTGCCAACTCTGCCTGCTACATTTTTGCATCTTGTCGGTTCTTATTAGAAACTGAGAATCCCATTTTTATTTTATATATGTAAGTGTGTGTGCATGTATATATATCTCAGCACAATGCATTACCTGCAGTTACCTCCAAGAAACCGGTTCTTTTAGGAGCACAGTTACTAACGAAAGTTATTGTATTAGACACTAATACATTATTGTATTGTATTAGACGCACTTCCACTAATGGGATGTATTTAATCGAATGTAAAAAAGGGGGGATGCTGTATGCAATATGTAGGTAAAACTACAGTGGGGCTAAGAGCAAGATTCCATAACCACATATCAGTGATTCTTACCAAAACACTAGAGCAGCCTGTTGCAAGATATTTTAACACACTTGCACACAGTCTCTCAGTTTTACAAATGCTTCCAATCAAATAAACAAAGAACACTGACACACTTGACAGAAAGGAAAACTTCTGGATCTACCAACTCAGAACTTTTAGTCCATGTGGCCTTAATCTGGAGGACAATTCATAAATTTTATACCATTCATACCTCTGGTTTTTTTCTCCTTAGGAATTTTCATTTCCCAGCAGTCCAAACTGTCACTCTTGGTATCTATTTAACATCACAGCCAATGATGATGATGGAAACCGAAACATTTAGTTCTAAATATATTTCAAAATTACTCTGTTGTTAGTCTATCTATCTTTCTTATACACACATGTGCATGCATGCACGTGCACGCACGCGCACACACACACATATATACACACACATATTGTCAGAGATGTAACTGAGATGACATTCAGTTCTACAGATTAGCATACAAGGAGGGGAAACAAAAACAAGCCCAGATTTAGTATGCTCATAGAACTAAAAGACTTTTAAGGGCTTGTCAAGATTTACTGAGAGATTAAGCAAGACACTGAAATTAGTGTAAAGAAGAACACTTAAAAACCGGTGGAAACAGGAGACACGGTAGCCAGAAGGCACGTCTACACTGGAGGCTGAAAATGGTTAAACAGCCAACTCCTTCTTTCCTGGGACTCTGAGGAACTGCAGTTCTGCAAGACAGGCTAGGAATCCCCAGCCCTCCTGTATACTCTCATCAACACTATGACTGGGTTCGCACAACACACTAACCCATACTCAGTGGTTGAGCGTGGGTTGTTGTTGAAGCCTCAGTTGTTTGTCGAACCATGGGTTAGCATGCTATCTGAACTCAGGACATTTTCCACAGGGTGACTTGTCAACCATGCACTGTGGCTTATTTTTCTCGAACAAGCCAACTTGAGAACCCATGGTTTGTTCTTGGGTTGTTTAGGGTGTTAAACAAGCCACACTGAGTGGTTAACAAGCCATCCTGTGGAAAATGTCCTGGATTCAGACAACATGCTAACCTCTCAGGGTGGAAACTGAGCCAATAGAACCCCAGAGCAGTTCTGATTCTGAGGAGGATCAGCAATCAGTGGGAGAGGAGCCAGCTCATCCCTCACAGGCACAGCAGCTGGCAGAGATTTCTCCTGCCGGCATTCCTGAGATAGATAGTGATCCTAGCAGTGAGAAAGTGCGGGAACGGGGCTTGCTAGACGCTCGACGCAGACGCAGGGAGCGACGAGCAATGGAAGGCGCGGAAAGGAGGTGTAGCGCCCGTTTGGCGCGCAAGCAACGGCCGCCTCCCTTGGACCCAAGGGGGAGAGGGAGGATCTCTCCCTATCCCATACGTTCAGGGTCTTCAAGTGACTCTCCTTCAAACGGGGATCAACTGCCTACTCGGAGCATAGGCTACTCTGCTGTTCCTTGCTTAGTCGCTGGTGATTAGCATCTGAAAGAGTCATTAAGTTGTAAAAGGATTAAAGCCTTGAAAAGAATCCTTTCGTCTGTGTCTTGAGTTGGCTACTGGAGTCTACTGAAAGAGGCCGCTAGGGCGCTCCTGACATAACCCATGGTTCAACGATAACCCACACTCAACCACTGAGTGTGGGTTAGCATGTTGTGTGAACAGCCCCATTGTGTCATCCCAGTGCCTGAAGTTCAGCAGATGTGCACTAGAGACAGCACCATTACTGTAGAATGCTAGGCCTCGGGTCGGTTACATGGCTCACTGCTTTCCTTTTACAAAAAGGTAGAGATCAGTGATGTAGGGCGGAAATTTTTTCCAGTGCTTCATTTTTCCACAGAAAGCCTTCCGTTTCATCACTTAATTTGTAAAAATGAATGTGTGCCAACTGCAAAT
Organism: Heloderma suspectum; assembly: GCF_057233095.1. Lineage (NCBI taxonomy): Eukaryota > Metazoa > Chordata > Lepidosauria > Squamata > Helodermatidae > Heloderma > Heloderma suspectum. The sequence goes on from NC_139466.1 coordinate 28,304,790, forward strand.
ACAATATTAGGCAAGCTTGGCAGTTTCAGAGTTGCAGTTAGTGGTTTTCAGGTGATGATCCTTAGCAAGTTTGTGAGAGAATACATATATGCCACTGAAACACATATATGTCCCAGAGTGAAATGGATCAATTAGACAGTGACAGCGAAACTGAAGGTGTGCCAACCACCTCAGTGAAGGAGGGTTGAACTCCATTGTGAAAGAAGAGTGTTTGTCTGCATATCATGCACAGTCCTTTGAGTTGCTAAAATTAATTAGCATACCAACAGTTTTCACTACCTTGGGGGTTTCCCCCCTTAAATTTAAACACTGTAAGCAAAGTACATGCTATTGTCTTGACAGTTTGACAAGTTTTTCCAATAAAAATGTCTACATATGATAACATTTAAATCACATTAATTGTGCTTGGATTTCCCCCCCCCCACCTCAAATATTTCAGGTCAACTACAGGTGGTGCAAATGAACATGGAGTACAAAAAATTAACATGGGGCATTTCTTTAGCTTTATTTCCTAAATACAAGTAAAATAACCATGCCAAATTGGATCTCTCTAAGGCAGAGGTGGCAGCTTGTAGCCCTTCGGTGTTTTGGCCTACAGTTCCCATCAGCTGTAGTCAGCATATTTAATGATGAGGGATGATGGGAATTGTAAGCCAAAACATCTAAAGGACCACAAGTTGCCCACTTGTCCTCTAGAGCATCAGATCATTTTCCAATGCAAACGGAAAGCTGTCCTATGGAAATGAACCTAATTACCACTGGAAAATATGTCCAGTTCAAAATATTCTGGAAAACCCGTATCACATGGTTTTCAGATGTGGACAATGACTATGGGCTCTGTCTGCAGATGCATGCTGCTACTATGGTTGTGTTAACATTCTTATTTTCTTCTAGGTTTTTTTATTTTTAAATTGAACTGCCTTTTATTTTTGTAAAAACAAAAACAAAACAGCAGTGTATAAATAAATATTTTAATAAAGAAATCACCGTTCCCAGGTTTCTTTGACACAAACATTTTGACAGGTAAACTGCTATAAAACCCAATGAAATTAAGAGACAAAATCTCAGGATGTTGAAAAAAGGTATATAGTTTTATTCCTCGAAATAGCACAAGACTTTTCAGCCTTGTATGATGTATGTGGGTCTTCTTCAGGGTTAATATTTCTAAAAATGCCTGCAGAAATCTCTAAAAATGCCTGCAGATGAATCCAGTCACAGGATTTATCTTGGGAACATATCTCTTTCAAAGATTTCTGCAGACATTTTTAGAAATATTTTAGAAGTTATTTTAGAAATAACTTAAAGACCATTTATATATCAATCATATAGGACCGAAACGTGTTGGGTTATTTCAAAGAACAAACTTTTTTTTCTTCATCATCCTGAGACTTTGTCTATTCATTCCATTGAGTTATTTTGGACGTTCTTCAGTTTTGTTTGACCCTGCTGGCACCAAAGAAGAATGCCAGCATCTATAGAATGCTGATATCTATAGGAGAGTAAGAAGTTACCTTACAACAGATCAGAGAATTGGTCCTTCTAGTTCAGTATTGTCTTCTCTGACTGAAAATGGTGCTCCAATGTCTCATACAAAGGTCTTTCTCAGCACCTGCCAACTGAACCTTTTAGCTCAGGGTGGGGAATCTCTTTCAGGATGAGGTTTGAACTTACTTTCAGAAAAGCTCTTGGAGGCCACCTTCCAGTGATGGATGGGGTCTAAGGCAAAAGGGGCAAGGCCAAACACAAAAGGGGTGGGACCCCAAATCCAAAAATACCATCATGGCGGAGAATTCCGCCACGGATTTCAGTGAGGCCGAATGCACTGGCATTTGGCCCCACGAAATCCATGGCGGAATGGCCTGCCGCCCCCCCACCCCCCCTGCAGATTCCCCCCGGGACGAAACTTACCTGGGGCAGATGTAAGATGGCAGTGGCAGCTCCAGTGGCAGCTTTGGTGGCGGCAGCGGCGGCGGCAGCTGGTCTTTCGACTGGCTGCCGCGGCCACCATTTGCAGTCTGGTCTTTTTTTTTTTTTACCCAGACGTGATAGGCTACGTAAAGACTTACGTAGCCTATCACGTCAGGGTAAAAAAAAAAAAGGTGTACGCAAATGGCGGCGGCTACGGCGGCTGCCATTTGCTTTCCTTATTTTTCGCCGTTTTAGTCTACGTAAATATTTACGTAGACTATTACGGCGAAAAAAAGGGGAACGCAAATAGCTATTTGCGTTCCTTTTTTATTTGCCGTTTTAGCCTACGTAAATATTTACTTAGGCTAGAATGGCGAAAAATGAAGGAACGCAAATAGCGCCCACTACGCTATTTGCATTCCCCTTTTTTGGGCGGTTTTTTCTTATGTAAATATTTACGTAAGATAAATCGGCGAAAAATAGGGAACACAAGTGGCGGCTGTAGCTTTGCGTACACTGGGTTTTTTTGGGGGGTTAGCTGTGATAGGCTACGTAAATTCTTACGTAGCCTATCACGGCTGCCTGGCTGGACGGAAATGGCGTCCGCAGCAGCCTGTTCGCGGCTGGAAATCTGGCTGCGGACAGCCCTGGCCGGCTGCTCCGCGGCCTGGCCGTGGAGTGGAGCTGGCCGTCGAGGATTCCAGAGGGAGGACCGCATCGCCTCCCCCCATCCCCCACCGCGAAAGATTCCGTGAAAAGGTAAGTGGGTTTCGTACATCCCTACCAGCATATTGTAGCTTAAAGCTCTTACTGACAGTAACTAAGCTTACTGAGCATGACAGTAACCAAGTCACTTGAGGATGGATTATCATGTTGTCTGAACTAAGTCCATCTGTAGATCTGGCATGGGGGAGAAATTCATTGGGTTTGCATTCTAATGCAAACTTACCTCATTTTGCACTTTTGAACCAATACTTGAAATGGAACGCAGTTATCCATCAAAATTTGCACTTCTCTGAATTATGTGATGCAGTTGTCCAAACAAAAAATGCATACAACAATGTATAATTGGGGAAAAGTGCACACAAAAATCCATATATTCATGAAAATAATGTACAAAAATGCATTCTACTTGGGGAAATTACTTGCAAAAAGTTTGTATATTAGACACGATTGCATACAACAATGTGTGTATTAGGAAAAATATGCATAAAAATGTATTAAAAGTTCTGTGCAAACCTTTAAAAAAAACCTCAAGCTGATGTGAAAATGGAAGGAACTGAACTTAAAACTAGAAAAATGAGAAACCAAAATGCATGGATTCCTCTATCACTAGTAGATGCATGGACATTATATGTGTATCGCATCTTTAAAAAAATTACCAAGTTTCTGCCATCCGGTGGATCCACAGTTGGCTACAGAATCGGACTCAAAGAGTGCGTATCAATGGGATCTTCTCAAACTGGGGAGAAGTAATGAGCGGGGTACCGCAGGGCTCAGTCCTGGGCCCAGTGCTCTTCAATATTTGTATTAATGACTTGGAGGAGGAGGTGCACGGAATGCAGATCAAATTTGCAGATGACACAAAATTGGGTGGGATAGCTAATACCTTGGAAGACAGAAACAAAATTCAAAGTGATCTTGATCGACTGGAGTGCAGGGCAGAAAACAACAGAATGACATTTAATAGGGACAAATGCCAAGTTCTGCACCTAGGAAAAAGAAACCAAATGCACAGTTACAAGATGGGGGATACCAGGTTCAACAACACTACAAGCAAGAAGGATCTTGCAATTGTTGTCGATCACAAGCTGAATATGAGCCAACAATGTGATGTGGCTGCAAAAAGGGTAAATACTCTTTTTGGCTGCATTAACAGAAGCATAGTTCCAAATCCCGGGAAGTACTAGTTCCCCTCTACTCAGAACTGGTTAGGCCTCATCTGAAGTACTGTGTCCAGTTCTGGGCAACGCACTTTAAGAAGGATGCAGACAAACTGGAGAGAGTTCAGAGGAGGGCATGATCAGGGGACTGGAAACAAAGCCCTATGAAGAGAGACTGAAAGAACTGGACATGGTTAGCCTTGAGAAGAGAAGACTGAGGGGAGATAAGATAGTGCTCTTCAAGGACTTGAAAGGTTGTCACAGCAAGGAAGGCCAGGATCTCTTCTCGATCATCCCACAGTGCAGGACATGAAATAATGGGCTCAAGTTACAGGAACCCAGATTCTGGCTGAACATCAGGAAAAACGTCCTGACCGTTAGAGCAGTATGACAATGGAACCCATGACCTAGGGAGGTGGGGGGCTCTCCCACACTGGGGCAATTCAAGACAAGGCTGGACAGCCATCTGTCAGGGATGCTCTGACTTGGATTCCAGCATTGAGCAGGGGGTTGGACTCAATGGTCTTATAGGCCCCTTCCAACCCTTCCATAGAATTCTATGATGCTATGTGCTGTGTTATAAAGAAAGGGCACTTTGCAGTTAAAAAAGAACTTTTACTGTTAGCAACAAAGAGGTGGCTGCAGGCCATGTCTTCTCTCTTTCTCAGTTTCTCTCTCTCACTCTCGCTTTCTCTCTCTCTCTCACACACACACACACACACACACACACTTTGAAAACGAACGTTCTTCCATCAGCCAATTGTCATGTGTCATATATATTACATCTCTCTGTGGGTCAAGGCTCAGGGCCTTTTCTCCAGAATAAAATACACCAAGGGGGAAATTTGTGTAGTACTACACACCATTTACAAACTGCTTCCAAATAAATTAAAGTGCTTTCTGCTGTTCATTAATCCCTGGGTAAGGCCATTTTTGCATTTGTGCTCAGTGTCAGAAAATGCTTGACTCATGCTTCTGAGGGTTACACCTCTTTCTCTCTTTCTCTCCCCCTCCTCTTCTCCCCTCCCCAAGTACGCAGATGGTGACCTTTCTTAAGCGCACTCTAGAGATAACGCATAATGTAAGTCTGAAAAGGAGAGCGAACAGGACAGATGCCACCAGAAAGAGAATCTGGTCCAGCATACACAACTGAAAGGATGAGAAAACTTTTTAAAAAAAGTTTAGTTAGGTGTCTCTCAAATCCAGCCATTACGCTGAATCTTCTCTATTATGGTCTATTATGTTCTTATATAAATGTTCTGCAGTATCCACGCAGCTTCCAAATTTAGGATTACAACGAATGGCTCAATTCACACAACCACTAAACCATGGTTTGCACAAACCTTTTTTTCCCACCCAGACCATAGTTTGAGCTTCCAAACACACAAGAAAACCATGGTTTAGAACGGCTTGTGTTCATCTGTCCAGGTCTCCCATTGCTATAGCATAGAAGCCTTCAGAAGTGGAGAGATTGCTGCAAGTACAGATTGTCAATTCAGACTTCAAACCAAACCATAGGTGCCACAATACCCATTCCAAAACCCTGGTTTCTGGCTCAGGTTTTGCTGGTCAGATTGCAAACACGGGTTTGTCTGTTCCTGCTTTTTGACAGTGTACGTCTTTCTTTTTTCTCTCAAAGTGCTTAACTTCTGGAGCATCAGGAACAAGATGGCAAATGAAAGTTGCTCAGACCCAGAAAAAAAAATCAAAAATGGTAATTAAAAAAAATAAATAAAAGGCAGCTGCCATTTATTGCACCCGCCACCACCATCTTCCTTCCACTCCCTGCAATGCTCTGGAATGACTTAACTTCTGGGGCATTTGGGGAGCAAATCCAAGATGGCGGCTGGAAGCCTCTTGCTGCTGGAAAGCTGGGTATTTTTTTAATTACTATTTTTTTATATATATAAAGGTCTAAAACTTTTCTCTTTTTCAGTTTCAAAAAGCAGCCTCCACAGGATGGCACTTTAACATAATTCTCCCTCAACCTTGTTTTCTGGAGACAACAAAAGTGATGTTAGAACAAGCAACATTTGAAACAGTGACCCCGTAGTCCAGGCCCTCCTTTAAGAGAGACAGATTTTACAATAAAAACTAAAATTAAAAAACCACATGTACACATATTTTTGCAAATAAATTTCACCTCTCTCTCTCTCCCTCTGCCTACATTTCTTTTCCTGTTTTTATTCATTTTCGGTCAAGTATGTGTCCTGCTTACTTGTCACGATGGACTGGCCACGATCCAACTTGATAAAACCAAGATGGACCAAAGCAATCAGGGATGGTATTAGTCAATTAAATCAATAGGACCTTTGGCACAGAAGTCAAGGTGAGCAAAAGAAGGCCTTCTCATCAACAAGAATATCACTTGCATTTCCTCTCCAAGTAAGCAAAAGCTAAAGCTAAAATAAAATAAAGGAAGAGTTAAATCCAACCAACTCTGACAGAGTTTTCTATACAACAAAACTATCCCCTGTAAGCAGTTTGCTGGCGACAAACCAGACTCCATTCATATACTGGGATCTTTGCAACTCTAATTCCTGACAGTGAACTGGAAAGGAAGAAGCACATTTACAAGAGTTGCATCTCCTCCTGCAGAAAGAAGAATGAGTTTGTTTACCGTTGAGAACTTGATCTAAAAGTCAGTGGCCTTGATCCAGCAATCCCTTGTGGACTCTGAGGGTGGGATGGGTCCCTACCACCACATCTGGAAGGGTTTCCCCATTCACTTCAATGGAAGATACAGCTCTGCAGGCATGATTAGTTGCTTCCTTTGCAAAGCTAAATGTAAAAGCAGTGGGTACAGACTCTCCACAATGCAACACACGTGAAGCTCTGGATCAGCTAAAGGATATGGGGCAATTTTAAGCATGTGTTCAACTTCCTCTCAAGACTTGATAAAGCCCAAGCTCTGTCTCAGCACTTATTTCAAGGAGATCCTTGGTATAAAACGCTGGTGGCTAATAGCTTCAAGATATATTCCTGACTTCATCAGGGAGAAGAAAAGGAGGAATGGACCACAGATGAACAGATATCCCTAGTTCCACTGGATGGGTTCACTCAGCATTCTCTTCTGCCTTCCTTCAGATAGGACAGCTATGTGTCCTCCTTTGCAGAGGACAGTCCTCTATTTGAAGACCTCCTCTATCTGAAGGACTGTCCAGTCCACGTCTGGTTTAAAGATCCATAAGAAGGAAAAGTAACAGGGGCCTTGACATTGCCTATCAAAGTGTGGAGGCAGTGATGGACTGGATGTGGGCAAAGAAGCTGAGGCTCAATCCAGACATGACAGAGGTTATGTAGGCTAGTAGGATCTAGGGCTGGGGGCACAGCCTGGTCAATATGGTACTGCCCTGACTCTGAAGGACCGGATTTGCAGTTTGGGGGTGCTCTTGGAGTGAACATTGCTTCTGAAGGATCAGGTAGCTGCTGGGACCAGGAGTGCCTGGAGAAGACAGACTTGGCCACAGCCATCCATGCTTTAACCACCTTGTGCTTAGATGACTGCAATGAGCTCTCTGTGGGGCTGCCCTTGAAAAGTGTTCAGAAATAACAGCTAGTGCAAAATGTGGCAGACATATTGTCATCTTGTATGCTTTTTATAGACCATATAAGACCGGTCTTGTGCCAACTGCATTGGCTTCCAATTTGTTTCTGAACCCAATTCAAGGTCCAGATTCTTACCTATAAAGCCCCGAATGGCTTGGGGCCAGGAAACTTGAAAGGCTGCCTCCTCCCACATGAGGCTGCCCCAAATTTGTGATCTTCGTCAGAGGCCCTGTTGTAGGTCCCACTGCCAAGATAGGTGAGGTTGGTGGGTACATAAGATGGGGCCTTTTCTGCAACAGCACCTGGGCTGTGGCACTCCTTTCTGAGGGAGGTCAGACTGGCTCCATCTTGGCCTTGCTTTAGGTGACTTTTGATGCAATTGTAACGTTGCCCTCTAGTTTGTTTTTTAAGATGTTTCTGTTTTGCTTGGAATTGGCGGCTGGATATGTATTGTTGTTTTAAAAAAGTGGTGGGGAACAATATTGAGTTTGGGGGACAGATTGCCCCTCAGAGCTCTGCCCAGGCAGGATGACATCAGGAGGTGGGGAACCATCCATAACTTGGGCGGGAGTCTGTCCCCAACATCATCAGGCCCTTGGCTTATGGAGTCAGCTTCACTCTGCCTGCGCTTTTCCCCAGCAAGGGACAGCGTAGGCAGAGAAAACCCAACCAAGGTACTGACACTGCTCTTTCTCCATGTTCCCCACATGGGGAATGAGGGGGAGGAGCACAGCAGACTCAGCTGGTGCCCAAAGGAACTGGCTGAGCACGCCACAGCGCTGCTCCACCTCCATCTCCCCATGCGGGGAAGACACCAGAAGAGTGAAGAGGACTCAGCTGGCGCCTCCACTCACTGGAGGAGTGCGCAGCTGGCTTCTCTCCTCTACCGCCTTCCCTATGTGGGAGGAAGGAGACCCTCCTTGCTCTCCTGACCACTCTCCCTTCCAAGAGGGCAGGACTTCACGGAGGGGACATGCCTGAGGCCCAGCAGGTCAGAATTCCCAAGATGGCAGGCTAGAGATTCCCTGTCCCCATTTTAAAATGTACATCATATTGAGGGTGTTGCTGGGCAGAAAGGCTAGTAGCAGTAGTAATAGTACAATGAGAGAGTAAACTTTTGCTTAATGTTCTCCTATCCAGCTCAATGGGACATCACAGCACCTGGCTTGGTCTGAACTATGCTCACTGTGCATTTGTTATTGCAAATGGATTTTTCCACCCAAACTGCGCCTGAAAAATGGAATCCATATCCAATTCTGTCTAGATGAGAGGAACTGGGACTCACATATGCCCCGAAACGATTCCCTCTGAACTGGATCTCCTTCCCACAATCCTAGATGTATCGAGGATGATTATGGTTATGCATTTGTGAGTGAAAATCATGCTCTGGGAATTCATTATTTTACACATTCCAGGGATAAACTCTGGCAATGGAAAGGAGTTATGGTTAAACCATGCTGAGCCTTAGTTGGGGTGGAGTATGGTAGGCTGGGAATTCCCAGGGCAAAACTATAAACACACACCAAAAAGATGTCAAGTGTATGTCTGGAAGAAAGGCAAGTGGATAGGGCCTCAGGCAGTTCTTAGTTCATTATTTACCAAATCTGACATGGCAGAGAGGGCCTCAGGTATTTCAAATTCTTTGTTCCCATTCCATATGTCCAAAAGCTACTGCAACTACCCAAATCTTCAGAAAGAAGAATGTTTGTGCTAAGTTGGAATTACTTAATACAAGAGAACACTGCTAAAATAAAAATGCAAACCATGTCACCAAAATGTAGTTGACAACATGTATATTATGCAATTATAACTGTCATTTTATTACTGTTATTAATTTATTAGTATAATTGCAATTTTTTTCAATGTCATAATGTGATAATAAAGGACTTGTCATTACTGAGTTAACCTCAGAACATCTCTGACCTCAGGGGAGGGCGCTCTACGCTTTCAGTCCAAAATGAGCTGTCAGTTACCACAACGACATTTTGATGACTACATTATCTTGTAATTAAGTGTCTCAACAAATTTCTCCTTTTGATTGACAGGTAGTTAAGACTATCTTTGACCACAGGGCAGTTCCTTTATATTTCAAGAATATTTTTCTCCCCGAGCACTGAAAGGGAAAGATGAAAATTTAAAAATTAAAATGTTTTGAACTATATATATATAGGCAGATTAAAAAAACTATACTTAGTTATTATGTGTAAGACAATGGAAAAGCTGACCAACGTTATTTTCAAACTGCTCATGCTATTGTGTTAACATGAAAACTTTGATAGTTTCAAGGAGTCCTGAAATTCTTTGTCAAAGTTTAAGAAGTGCACTATTTTCCTTTCCCCAACTTTTTGGGAGCCCGTTGGTTTCTGAACAAATAATGAAAATAATACAAGGAGAGAACACACCTTGATGACATGGTGTAACAGTGCATATAGATGGATCTAATGGAGGGCGACATGATCATGAAGCTCAATGGTGAGAGACTCAGGCCAGACAAAAGAAGTACCTCTTCATATAGCACATAAACAATGGAACTCACCACCAAAAGATGTGGTGATGGCCACCAATGTAGTTGTCTTTCAAAGGGAATTAGATACGTTCACTTGAGGATATATACCATCTCCAGTATGGATCATGCATCTGTATGCCAGTTGCTGGGAAACACACATAGTGCTGTTGCACTCATATGCTGCTTGTGGGCTTCTCATGGGCATCTGATTGGCCACTGTGGGAAAGAAGATGCTAGGCTAGAGAGGTCATTGGTCTGATCCAGCAGGGGCCTTCTTACATTCTTAAGAGCCATTCTCTTCAAAGCAAGGAAAAGATGAGAGAATGACTGTTCTCCTCCGGATTTAAGAGAACAGGGCACCAACTAGTTTCATGGGTACATTAGAGCTGCTGTCGTGTCTCAGACTTTTGCCAATGCAGGTAGCTGCCTTTTGGTCTAGCCACCACTCCTGGTACGGCCTACTGCCTCAATAGACAAACAGCAGTCTTTATAATACCAGAACAGCTGGACTCCAGCAGTGAACATTTCTTACTGCCCGGTGAACTGCTTTAAACATTCCACAGAGCAGGATCAATGATGGTTGGAATGGTCCTGAAACCAGAAACCAGAAAGGAGGGGGTGGGGGCATGTGTCCAATGTTCAGCTAGAGCATACAGTCTGCGATAACTGGCCCTCAACATGGTTAAGAGCCATCACATGTGACACTGGGTTGAATTCAAAGGTTCCTTTCCTTGAATGGAAGGATTCCTTCAGTCAGAAGGAGATTCTTTCCATTGGAAGAAGAGACCTTTGGATCCAACTCATTAAAAAGTACCAACCATGCATTCTGTTGTCACCAGTTAATTAATGTGTGCATCTACCAAGGGATCTTGATGCATGTTGGCCTCACATGCGGCCATTCTGGGCTTTGCTGCATCTCAAAGGAAATGGATGAGTTTATAGGTATGGCAGGGTCCACTGTGACCACTGTAGAGAAGACAATAAGTAATATGTTTGAACTACAGGAAGAGAGATCAATAGGAGTCACACAGCGCATAGTTAAATCATGGACTTTGCTAACACAGGATGTAGTGATGGGCACCAATTTGGATGGCTTTAAAATAAATTAATGGAGAAGGCTAACAATGGATACTAGTCTGGATGGCTCTATGCTACCTCCAGAACCAGAGGCAGTGAGCCTATGTACACCAGTTGCTGGGGAACATGGATGGGAGGGTGCTATTGTGCTCATGTCCTGCTTGTGGGTTCCTGATCGACAGCTAGTTGGCCACTATGTGAACAGAGTGCTGGACTAGATGGACCCTTGGTCTGATCCAGCATGGCTCTTCTTATGTTCTTAACAGCTAGGGGCTCAAGGCTGGGAATCATTGCCTTAAGTTGAGACTTGACGTATGGTGTCTCTAGTGCACATCAAAGTAAATGGATGTGCAGAAACACAAAAGGACCATTATGCCTGGTGTGGAGATTGTGGTTAGGGATACATTTTTCTCCCTCTCTCAAAATGCTAGAACCTGGGGTCATCCTATGAAGCTGACCAGTGGGACATTCAGGACAGATAAAAGGAAGGACTTCTTCACACAGCATGTTGTTAAACTACAGAATTCGCTCCCACAGGATGTAGTGATGGCCACCAATTTGGATGGCTTTTAAAGGGGGTTAGACAAATTCCTGGAGGAGAAAGCTATCAATGGCTACTAGTCTTGATGGCTATGCGCTACCTCCAGTATCAGAGGCAGTATGCTCATGTACATCAGTTGCTGGGGAACATGGACAGGAGGAAGCTTTTGCACTCGTGCCCTGCTTGTCGGTTCCTGGTCAACAGCTGGTTGGCCACTGTGTGAACAGAATGCTGGACTAGATGGACCCTTGGTCTGATCCAGCACGGCTCTTCTGATGTTCTTATGTTCTTATATCAATGGGCTCCAACATTGAATGCTGGCCACAAACTGATCTTGATCATGATCATCAGGGGTGTTAAACCTCAGGCCTGTACAGCAAATCCAGCCAGCCCATGGGCCATAACTGGCCTTCCAGGGTTCCCCAGATGGCCACGCCCTTTTGCCCTGGCCCCACCTCCTTTCCCCTGACTGATAATCATTTCATGGTTTCTTGGATTTTGTGCAGTTTTTCCCCCTTTCTGAAAGGTTGAAGTTCCTCTCCTAGGGTTTAGTTACTGGCAGTAAGCGCTTTAAACAAAAATAAGCTGGCATTTTTGGTATTTTGGCCTCACCCCTTGGGACTTTCACCTTACCCCCTTTGGCCCTCAACCCCACCTACAACTGGAATGAGGACCCCCAAGAGCTTCTCTGAAATGGAATTCTGCCCTCAGGCTGAAAGAGGTTCAACTACCATGTATGAAATGTATGAAATAACCAATGCCAGGGAAATAGCGCAGAGCACCATACACACACACACACACACGGGGTAGAGCAACTTCTACATTGCACTTGTACCCCTACTCTACACACTGTAGTTTTCAACTGGGAATGAGAAGTTCAGAGATGTGTAATCACTCTAATGTTTTATCTCAAGAAGACAGGGTTAGGGTACACAGCTAGACTACGTGGGACTCTTGGAGTATCCAGAAGGAAAGGAAGAGCTGACCCCCAGCAGAATACCAACAAGAAGTGAAAGCCCTGCATCTAACTTTGCTCTCGATGAAGTTACTGAGTCCAGAACTCTTACCCAGGTAAACTTGAGCATCTGATCTCCATGGTGCTGGAATTAAAAATGCATCACATATTCGAGGTGCAGTAGGCCGTATTCTGGTAAGCTGTCAAAAATGGGTTGATGATGCAATATTTATGAAGGTCAAGGATTAATTTTTAAACTTTTTAAAAAATGTTTACATAAATATGCTTTTCATAGCACAGGTGCCAAATTGGAGAGGGGGGGTAAGTAAAAGGTACATAGTGCATTTTGATGTGAAATTCTAAATTAAATCTACATCTATACAGCCTCGAAATAATAGATTCCCTTAAAATATAGGCATCACCATTTTTGCCCCCCGCCATCTGATGATCTCAGTCATCAGTCTCTGAACATGAAGGTTCCCCTCCTAGGTTCCACAGCTAATGTGCTTTGGGATGGTGCATTACACCCATGGTCAGGAATGCTGGGAGATGGGAGTCCAAAACCTGGAGGGTACCAGGTTGGGGAAGCTTGGCCTACGCTGACTGGCAGGGGCTCTCAAGGTTTTCAGACAGGGGTCCTTGTCAGCCCTACAGGGAGGTGCCACAAACTGAACCCGAGACCTTCTGCATCCAAAGGAAATGCAATAGCTCATCACAAAGAGCTCAGTTGTGGCGTTTCTTGCATACTTTACTTTGACAAGCTGCTGTTATTGCATGCAAAACAAGTATAGTTCTTTTCATTTGACACCATTTTAGGTCTTTCTTTGTAATAAGGATTGGTTTCCCCTCTATTCTGTCTCCTCCTCTACACACACACACACACACACACACACACACCTATCAGAAGTCAGTGGGACTTATGCATGACTTGCTAAGCTCAGGGTTGCAGTCTGTGCATTTCCTCCCCTTTAGAAGAGTGTGGCAATTCATCAGCGATTTAACCTATAGACATTTGAAGGTTGAAGAGCACCTCAGAGGGGTCGTTGACCTTCAGCAACTGCAAGATTCGTAGCTTCAGCTACAGTCAATATATATTTATCTTTCTGTTGGGACTATTACAACTGTTCGAGTAATGCTGACCTTGAAACTTCCTGTGCTGGATGCGGTAGAATAACGATCCCTGTAGGAAAAGTATAAAAAATATCGCAATCGGATGTCTAAATCCAAAATGCACATAACAAGAGTGAGCATTCCCAAAACATGTACCACCACCTGAAAGGATGAAAATGCTCATTCTCATTGTTATTTATGTTGCACATGTCACGTGCAAAAAGGAAACAAAATGGTACATCTGTTAAGTTTTTCCTACCGATATTTCTGTAGCATGAGGGACCACATCTTTTGGTGTAAATTACACACTACAGACATCATGGGACAGCAAATACCAAAAAGCACCAGCAAGCTGAGACCAAGCCCATGACATAGACTGTAGGCATGCAATGCAGCATTCTTGAAGCTAAGCAGGTCTGAGATTGGTCTGTGCCTGAATAGTGGTCCCTCTGGGAACCCCACTTTTTGTAGGCCAAAACATCTGGAGGACCACAAGTTGCCCACTCTTGCAGTAGCGATTGTGTGTTTCCAGTTTAAACAACTGCATTGTTTCGTTGAAAGAGAGACTGGGAACCAACTGCCAGCAGCAGGGCCAGCCCTACCATTAGGCAAAGTGAGGCAGTTTCCTCAGATGACAAATGCTGGGAGGCAACAGCAAGGTGTTGGAGGTAGAAATGTAAGAACTCACCCTAGCTCGGTTCTCCGTGCACTCATTGAAGCAGCGTCCCTGCTCCCTTCCCCCCCCCCCAAACCTGTGCTCGAGCCACCCACGAGTTTGGTGAATCCCCCAGCACTCACCGCGAACCCGTTCGGTGAGCGTCGCCATTTTCACACCTTTCCTTTCTAGGAAAAACAGGAAGTTTAAAAAATGTGCATATTCAAATATGTGCAGTTTGGAGCTGGGAAAGCTAAATAAGTGCAATATTAGAGGGATGATACCTCTAATATTGCGCTTATTTAGCTTTCCCAGCTCCAAACTGCGCTTATTTGAATATGCTCATTTTTTAAACTTCCTGTTTTTCCTAGAAAGCAAAGGCGTGAAAATGGCGGCGTTCACCAAACGGGTTCGCGGTGAGTACTTTGGAGCGTGAGCGGGCACAAGCGGGGGCAAACAAGGACAGTGTCTCGGTGGGCACAGTTCGGGGGTCATGGGCGGGGGTTGCTCAACAAATTCCCAAACCCCGAACTGCACTTGCGACATCTCTAGCTGGAGGAGAAAATTGTGTGCCACGTGGCTTTCCCTATACCACCTAATGTAGCCTGCCTTCAGGTGTGGCAGAGGATGCCGTCCCATCGCTGGTGTTGAAGAAAGATGTTCGGTCTTGAAGAAAGGGTTTTTGTACATGGAATTGGAGGGACACCATTTTGTTCTTTGCCTCAGGGAGCAAAATGTCTTGGGCCGGCCCTAGCCTGCGGAGCGAGGTTGGTAAGACCCACCTGAAACACGGCCTCAGTTTTAAGGTGTCCACAGTGCTCTCCAATTAATACAGCTATAAAGATGATTTCTCAGCTTAAAAAGAAGCTGAAGGGGACTATACTTCCCTGACAAAGTGTTAGTGAAGTATTCTCCAAGAAGGAAAGCGGAGTACTCACTATACATTGAGTACTCCACCCCAACCCTCCAACGACAACAACCGCCCTGAATGTTTAAGAATTCAAATCAAGGAGTCTTATTAAAGAGCAATAACCCTCTCCTTTTCTTATTCTTCTGTAAACTAATCAGAAACTAATGACTTGCACTAATTAAAAAGCTATAATTAGGAGAGACCTCATAAAACATGGCAAGGATTTCTGGTTGGAAATCTTTATGTGATAAGCTTGTTCCTTATACCATTATCTGTCCCTCACAGAGAAAAAGAATGCCACAAGGATAAACGCTGAGAACCCAACACTATTGCTTAGTAAAGTCAGGATGCTCCCATGGACTGATTTCATTGGGGGAGGGAAAAAGATAATGCCTTTCCACCATTACTTAGCTCAAAATGATACTGTTATGTCATTTTATAGCAGTCTTCCCCAACTTGGTGCCCTGTAGATGTGTTGGACTTAGGGATGTCTGTCACTGTGAAATCCAGCCCATCAGACTCCTGCTTAGCACCTGACATGGCTCACATTTGCAGGCCGAGCCATGGGGGGTTTCCCGAACTTCAGGACCCTTTTGCATTCTAAAAAATTTGCATACATAGAAATGTACACAAATTGCAGCTGTAATTTATGCAAATTACAGCTGAAATGTGCATAAATTATGCAAATTGCATGTGCAATTTGCACACATTTCTATTTACGCACATTTTTAAAAATGGAAAATCCACGAACTGGCCCAACTCGATGCAGATCAAGTCCAGCCAGCTTGCGGGGAAATGAGCTGAAGTCCAGGGGGCTGAGCTGATGAAAGCTCAGTGAGCTCCACCCCGACATCCCTAGTTGGTTGGACTGCATCTCCCATCTAGTGATGTGTCAAAAACTTCTCCCACTTTTTTGGACCATTCTCATTCTATATGACAGAAAAGAAATGGCCATTCTGTGGGTGGGGAAAGAGGCCCCTGCCCACAAAATCTGGGAAGTCAGAGGGCTGAGCCAGGACATCAAGAATGTATTGGTTTCCTGAGAAAATACTGTCCTCCCCTGACACTGGAGGGCATTCCAGTTCTCCAAGAGTCAGCTCCTCCCCTTTATCTGGACAGAGGATCTATCAGTCTTTTTATAGGTCTGGAAGGGCAGGGACAGCTACTCCTCTCAGCCCAGGGAAGTCCTGCCACCCCGCATCCCCCAATTCGAGATCAGAGAGAACAGGGGAGTTCCACCTCTGGTACATGCCCTCCGAGGAGAGTCCTCCAGGGACAGGACTTCAAGCCTAAGCCCCGCCCCCTGGAAGAACCCGAAGAGGCTCCACAGGCCATACTGGGGTTCCCTGCAGGCCACATTATGCCCACAGGCCAAAGGTTCTCCAACCCTGTCCCGGAGAGCGATCTCATTTAGCACGTTTATTTTACTTGTATTTAGTAAACAGCACTTAAAAAAATACCCCAAGTTTTTTTTTGTGTGTCCCAATCTGCTACAAGTATTTCATCTGAAATATTTGAGGGGACAAAAAATAAAGCACACTTCATGTGATTGGAATACTTGTCAAAATTCAAAGAAAATAGAATGTACTTTGCTTACATTGTTTAAATGTATTTTTTTAAAAAGGTCTGAAAACTATTCACACACTAATTCAGCCTTCCCCAACCTGGTACCCTGAAGATGTGTTGGATTACAACTCCCAGCATTCCCAGTCAGCATGGGAGTCACAGTCCAACACATTTGGAGGACACCACGTGGGGGAAGGCTGCACTAATTAATTTTAGCAACCCAAAGAACTGGGTTCTTTGCATATCTGCATGATATGCATGTCATGATATGCAGACAACCATTCATCTTGTTTCAACAGAGTTCAACTCTCCTCCGCTGAGGTTGTTGGGGCAACTTCAGGTTCACTGTCACTACTTATTAGTTCTGTTTCATACTGAGACATGCAAGTATTTCAGTGGCATATATATATTCTCTCACATGCTTGCTAGGGATAATCGCCTGCAAAACATACATTACAACTGTGAAGCTGCCAAGCTTACTTAATATTATCTTTCCAATTCGCATCCATTCATCGTTACTAGCGAACTTATGAAATGGAACAATTTCACAGAAAAATGAAGCACTGGGAAATTGTCTGCCCCACATCGCTGTGAACTATGGCTGGTCAACCTGTCGTAAAAACCACACTATCCATTTAGAATTAGAAACACAGCTTCACGTAACTCATTTTAACCTTGAAATACATGCAGTAGACTGATGAAGCAGAACGATCCTATACTTTACCCTGGGCAAACGATGATATAATAGAGATGAAGATAGAGATAAGAATAAGAGGAAGCAACCACAGCTCAGTGGTAGCGCATATGTTTTGCATGCAGGAGTCTTTAAAAGGGCGTTAGACAAATTCCTGGAGGAGAAGGCTATCAATGGCTACTCGTCGTGATGACTATGTGCTACCTCCAGTATCAGAGGCAGTATGCTCATGTACATCAGTTGCTGGGGAACATGGACAGGAGGAAGCTTTTGCACTCGTGCCCTGCTTGTTGGTTCCTGGTCAACAGCTGGTTGGCCACTGTGTGAACAGAATGCTGGACTAGATGGACCCATGGTCTGATCCAGCAAGGCTCTTCTTATGTTCCTATGTTTTTATGTGCCAGGTTGAATTCCTGGCATCTCCAGGTAAGCCTGGGTAAGACCCTTGCCAGTCAGTGTAGTGTCTGTTGCCAGTCACTACACACAAAATTGGGCTAGATGGATCAATTATTTAATTTGGTATGAGGCAGTTTCATACAATAAAGGTACAGCTCTCTGGGATATGGCTTAATTCATAATTCCTATTTATTATTTTCCCCCAAAATACTAGTGGGGATCTTTTAATGGTAGGGTTGTTGCTTTATTTCCAAAGCTATCATGAGAACCATTGAATTTCATCATAATTAAACAGCTGCTGTAATCATCATAATAAATACAGTTTAAATTAGATTGAAATTAATAGTGAGCTGTTATAATATTATCTGTTTTTTAAAAAAGGATTACTTTTTCCTGGTTGAAACACATCCATCAGTGTTGTTTTTCTCATATCTGAGTTATTCTACTGACACTGAATTAGGCTGAAATCTTAAATAAACTTAATAGAGAGTATGCCTAATCGAACACAGTGGGACCTACTTCTGAGTAAACATGCCTAGGGGATGCAGTGTTAGTAATTTCACTCCCTATATCTCCAGTATTGGACCAGAAACAGAAGAGGAGTGGAAACAGGTTTAGAGCAAGGAAGGTCTCATTTCCCATGTAATGAATTTTGTTTCTGCGAGAGCAAAGGTATTTACCAATGACAAAAATCACACTTACAGAAGGTCTTGTGTCTGCGGTTAAGTTCAACACTGGTATGCTAAAAATTCACCAAAGCTGTTCTCCTTACCTGTGTCCAATTTAGGAGCAGGCACAGGTATAAGGGCTCCTTCACACCGGGCTTTTATCCTGTGATTGAGATGGCTCCTTCACTGAAGCTTGCAGGCTCTTCACATGATGCCGTGAACCTCCAAGGCATCTCCTGCACTAAATGCCCTTTGTTCCATTTTTAAATAGATCACAGATCATGAGCTATCAAATTACCCCGTTGTGTTCTGCTTCAGTTTCCTCCGTCAAAAGAGTTAAAGCGGCAAGAAGAGGAGCGAGATCAATGACAGATAATGGAAGACTCAGATAAGGGTGGGGGGAGAAGGAAAGGGGAAGGGGAAAAGGAAGCACATGTAAAGGGAGTCAGTTGTGATCCTGCATTTAAAACAGAAGCAGAAAGCCCCATTTTAAATGCAGGATTTTAGGCTGGTGTAGAAATGCCCTAATTCTGTCTGACTTTCGTGGCCAGGTGTGGGAGAACAGTGTGCCAGACTATCTGTGATGGAGAAGTCCTGCAATCAGAACTTATGCTGTCTTTTCTTTATTTTACAAAAAGCTGCTGCTTTTGTAAAGGGGCAATTTGGATCAGGGTCACGGTGTGAGGAAGGGAGGATCTAATGCTTGGCTAGTTCAGCCAAGATACAGATCACAGGCCCTGCCTCCCGAGCTGCTATTAGCAACAGGGGCAGGAAACCTCCAGGCTTAAACTCTTATGCCTGTATGTTTCCTTCTCTGCCACTAAAACCCAGAAGTTTCTGGGGACAGAGTGTAAGATTTAACGTAGACACACACACCTGAGCCATGACCTTGATCCAAACTTTGTCCCAGGGGCTGATTTTTGTAACATATAAAGACAATGGGAGTTCCAAAGAAAGGGATCTTCCAGTCACATGTAGTTTGACTGCAACCAAGGAGAAAAGGTACCAATGGAATCCAAAGGCAGAAAATCCATATGAAGCATGCATAACCACATAGAAACAAGGATCAGATTTCTCACTTTGTGGTGAATATTTTCTGCAAAAGAAACTCATCAAACTCTTAACTGTCTGCATTGCTTGCAAAATGGCCCAATTCTGACCCTATTGGCTTGGAAACTTAGTTCCAATATTATTAGGAATATGTGTACAAGCAAAACCTAAGTTTGTCAAAGTTCTCTAAACTGCACCTTGAAGCTCATTCCAACTTGTGTACTTATCAGATTACGACCTTTATTTTTTTTCTTTTTGCATGAAAATCTGTGTGTGTTTTCCCAAATTTACATATGAATTGTGCACATCTTTGAAATGTACACATTCTTCTCTCATTGATTACAGCGTCTTTGTGAGCATTTTTCAGAAGTACGCATTTTTTCATGTGCACTCTTAAAATGAACGCTTGCTGTCGAACACATTTCTTTGGTCTGCAAATCACACTGCAGGCTCAGAAATGTATGGACTTCGACCTCAGACTGGGTCTGAGTCCGTGTTCGATCCAGAAGGTGCAAACTGGGTAGATCCTGATCAAAAACAACTGAAACAAATTTCTCATGCATCCTTAAATATTACCTAGGCCATTTAACATAGAGAGGACCTCAGTCCTATTTATGTTTAACTGGAAGGAAGTCCAAGCATGATCAAAGGGACCCATTCCATGTAAGGGCACTTAGGTTTGTAGCCCAACTGTCCAAACACACAACTGATCTAGGCAGCAGAACTCAAAACTCCCTTCTAATGAGCATCAGCAATGGTGCCCTGCTCTAGTGAGTCTTGGCAGTTTGCAAGCAAGGACAGGGAGCAAGGCAATAGAGTAGTCAAGTTGGCAAGCAAATGCTCAAGCACACAGGTTGCAGTCCAGTGAGGTTTAAGCTAAGGCAGGAGTGGTCAAAATCCAAGCAGAGGTCAGAACACAGGCAGGCAGGCAGGCGGGCAACAAGGATCAGGCAGCAGCAGGAGTAGTAAAGATAGCAAGCAAGTGGTCAAACACAGTAAATCAGTCAGGTATGTTATGCAGGGTCGTTGGGCAGTACAAAATGTCAGGAAACAGAGCATCAGACACAGGGCACAATTCAGGAAGCAAGGTACACGGCAGAGGCTGGATGGACCAAGTTGTTCTAACACTGGCTGGGTTTCCAGTGAAGACCCAAAGCCATCCAGACCGCACCCACAGCTCAGCTGTAGCAATCAGAGCTCCCGTTCCAGAACCTACTCCTGAGGAGTCGCTTTCTTCTGAGGAGACCTTTGCTGGAGGAGAGCACCCTTCACACAGGAGCTTGAGGTGACAATGCTCCTGGGGAACAGGGGGTGCTCAGCCTCTCCCTCAGAGGCAGAGTCCCTTTCTCCTGACAGGGATGGCCCTGCAGCCTCTTCCCCCCAAGGGTTCAGGCTCCTGTGAGTCTGGTGGAAGTCCCTGGTCCGGGGTACCCTGGGCTTCTGGAGCCTCTAGCTCCTCGTCTGAGGAGGACTCCTCCAGTCAGGGCATGACGAATAGATATTCAGAATTCAAATACCCTCTAACCAGCATGGTGGAGTGGCTAGAGTGTTGGACTGGGAGTCGGGAGATCCGGGCTCTAGTCCCCACTCGGCCATGGAAGCTCACTGGGTGACTTTGGGCCAGTCACAGACTCTCAGCCCAACCCACCTCACAGGGTTGTTGTTGTGAGGATAAAATAGAGGAGGAGGAGGAACCTTGGGTTCCTTAAGGAAGAAAAAAGGCAGGATAGAAATGTAATTAAATAATTAATTAATAAAAATAACCAGGCTTCTCCAAATTTACAAATGCAAATCCATTAGATGCCCAGTTAGTATCAACTGACAGGTCAAAAGGGACCGGCTAACTCAGTGATGGAGAACCTCAGGCCCACAGGCCAAATCTGGCCCTCTTAGGGTTCCAAACTGGCCTACCAGGGTACCTGAGATGGCCACGCCCCCTTTTCCTGGCCACGCCTCCCTCCCACCACTGATCATCTGCAGTCTTCTGGCTTCTGCATGCCTTTTCTCCATTGTTAAAGGCTGGAATGCCTCTCCTAGGGCGTAGCTACTGGCAGCAAGGGCTTTCAGTGAAAGCAGGCCGGTCCTTTTGTCATTTTGGCCACACCTCTTTGCCCTTGCCCATCACTCTAATGCGGCCCCTAAGAGCTGTTCTGAAATCAAATCCGGCCCTCAGGCTGAGTTTCCCCACCCCTGAGCTAGCTATATCAAATCAGTATGCAAGATTCGGCACCTCCCTCCTAGCTTTTCAGCCAAGAACAACCCAGAGCTTATCTGCCAATGTGCAGCCTTTCTGCCAGCTGGACCCAGCCCATCCTCTCCTGTCCTTTCCCTGCCTCTTCTATCTTACCCGCAGGTTCTGGCTCCTCAGCTCATCCTTCTTCCAGGCCTCTACTGGTCACCGCACTCTGTAGTCCAGCCTTAGCCAACCTGTGCCTCCAGCTGTGTTAGATTACAACTCACAGCATCCCCAGCAACACTCAGCCAATATTCCACATCCATCGACCATGTTCAGGACCCCTTCTGTTCACCCCACACCATACATACACTTAGGAGGAGTTGTTTTTTCCCCTAAATATTGTTGGTACTTCTGCAAACATTGCAGTTGCCCAGCCTTCTACCTGCCTCTTGGATGTGGATGGTGCTGTTTCAAATCCACACTTGAGAGAGTGCTATTCATATATAGTGTTGACATACAAATGCAACTGCTCAAGGGATTCTAGGCAGAATCTAGTCAAAGTTAAACAGATTTAAATCCCACGAATGCCAAATAAAATAATTAAGCAAACTGGGTTGAATCATGCTTAGAATAGACCCACTGAAATCAACAGGACTAACTTGTCCCATTGATTTCACTGGGTGCGTACCAAGCATGGTTTGGATCAGCCTTCCTGATGTGTTGGACTACAACTCCCAGAATCTCCCAGCTAGCTATGATGGTTGAAGGATTCTGGGAGTTGTAGTGCAACGCATCTGGAGTGTGCCAGGT
Source organism: Heloderma suspectum (assembly GCF_057233095.1). Taxonomy (NCBI): domain Eukaryota; kingdom Metazoa; phylum Chordata; class Lepidosauria; order Squamata; family Helodermatidae; genus Heloderma; species Heloderma suspectum. The sequence goes on from NC_139466.1 coordinate 28,327,244, forward strand.
TGAGGAAGGCTGATTTGAATCCCCATCAGGGGAAGGCAGCCTTTGGATCCTATCCAGTGACATCAGTTCTTATCTTCCTCCGTGCCATGGCAAGGGAACCTGCAGTATAGTCACATGGGGCAGGAAACAATATTGGGCCAGACTTAAATAGAATTCAAAGAGGGCCTTAGTAGTTACTCTCAGACTCGCCACTTTGCTTTAAAAACAAACGAGCAACAACAACAACAACAAGATCACTTACCTTATAGGAAGATAGGAAGTTGTCCATTTAGGTAAAAATGAAATGGAAGATCAAGCCAGTTCCAACCAATAAGCTGTATGTCAAGATAAAATATATATGCAGAGAAGGGGGGGAGATTGAATTACCACATGAGAGTGGGACAGTTCCCACAATCAAACAGCTCGCCCCACGCTCAAACAGCCCACTGTCCCATTCTAATCATGTGGCAATTCAGCCTCTCCACCAATGCTCTGCATATTTATGGTTTTCTATATTTTAGCTTGAAACAGCTTAGCTTATTTGTTGGAAGTGGCTCAGTTGTCCCTTTCAATTTTTATTTTATTAAAGCCACAGTGGGCGACAATGCATGCAGGTGGCCATTTTGAATATTCAGCACCCAGCCACAGCTTGTCATGTCGTACAAACCCAGGGACTGTGGCTTATGCAAGGGCTAAATGACCCTTAAACAGCCCTCGCATAACCCATAGTCTGTTGTTGGGTTATAACAAGCCAGGGCTGAGCACTGAATGTTCAAAATGGCCGCCCACCCAGGCACACAGCACAGCCCACAGTGGCTTAAATAAGCTACAGTGGGCTGTTTGATCATGCAAACCAGGTCATTATCTAATTGCAACTTGCCAAGATGTAGGAGGGGAACTTTTTCTATATGGAAGGCCTTGGACTTTCTTAATCAGCAAAGCCTCACAAGCATACAAAAGATTTTCTCCAGTCAAATGAGGAAAGTGCCAGATGTAACATTCCTATTCTCACAAGTCAAAAAATGCATGGTTAAAAGGCAGTGTATTACTTCTACAGCCCAGAGGATGTCTTTTTACCTAGCCCTATAATTAGTATATTGTTTGGTCCGTGAATTCTGACCTCTTGCTCTCACTATATTGTCTGCATGCAGACAACAATTTTCTCTAATGATCTCATCATCTAGAAAGTACTTAGCAAATATTTTCTTTTACTAGCAATTTAATGCAATTTAATGGATAGTCAAAATTTGAACTGTGAAGATTACGTTTGACCAGACATGCCGGTCTGACAGTATTGTTTCCAAAACAGATGAGAGAAGTATGATTTTTTAAAAAACATTAATTTGGATTTAAAATGTGCCATCTGTGTGGGGGGGTGTACAATTACACTTGGAAGTTTATTCAATGATGAAGACAAAAAAAGGGCAAAACGTTCTTGGTCACTGCTTCAAAGCATTTCTCGGTCACCATCCCCTTCCCACCAATGTTCCAAAACAATATTACACCCTGACATAGCATCATTCCACAGGAATTTGGGCAAGGGGCAGGGAGAAAACAGCCAATACCAGCTCAAGGCTTAGGGGGGAGGTCTTGGGCATGATGATCTTAGTGTCCCCCCTTCCCCAAGTTCATTCACCTCCTCTTCATTGCTGTTACTTTAAATTTTTAAAAAGTATATGTATGTAATATAAAAAAAGAAACCGCTGCCAATCACTACCATATTAAACTTGCACCATTATGAAAGTGGCCACAGAATTTCAGCATCCTTCAGACTACAGTCACACCCAGTTTGGGGGGGGGGGTCAAAATCACCCCCCATAAAGATTTTGAACTAAAAGGCAAAAATAAATAACTTGAAAAATCAAACTTTCAATTCAGCCTAACTTTAAACATTGCCAGCTGCCAAGCACTGAGTTCCCCAATCAGCAACTTCAAATGTTTGTGGGGAGATGGGGAAGAGTTTCCATGAGAATAGAAATAGGAAGGGGGTGAATATATCATAGCTGACGAGATCTATGTGGCTGTGGAACATAATGTTTTATACAAGCATCCAGCCAACTTTGTGCAGATGGTATGTAGCCTCTCCATCTTTATTACAAAGAATAAAAATGATGTACAGTATACCATGGGGTTATTCAACAAACAATTCCCAAGGATCACCTTTGCTACAAAGTATGAAAGAGCTCTAGAATGCTTTATACAATGTCAGAGGTTTACAGAGCTGCAACAACAGACTCACAGCTGGTGGTTATGAAAAGTGGGGCTGAACAGAGACTGGTGTGTTTTAGCGTTGCACAATGCATGCCGATGGTGAACCCAACGCTCCTTCATGGCATCTTCCAGCTAGTGCCAAATCACTTTACAAGTAGTATCTTTCTACACCAATGTCCAATAAAAGACAATTCCATGGGAGGGGTTGGGTGAACAGATGCCCTAGCTCTCTACCAATCCTTCCACCTCAATTATAAAACATTGTTATGTCTCAAAGGACTTGTTCAGGTGATCGGTGATGCTCAAGTAATCAGAGAGGTTGTCAGTCCTGAATTGATCAGTCTTGTTCATACGAGCAGGGAACCCCAGCGCAATGCAGTTGGAAGCGAATTCTGAACTTCACTCACTTCTGCATACCTGAAATTACGGCTGTGCACAAATGGCCTCTTGAAATCTTCCACCTGACTTGTGGGCAGAGAAATTGGGGAGACAATTTCACCAAATTTATCTGGGGGAGGAGAAATTCTCAACAGTTCCTCCCAGTAGGGCTCACCATTGGCAGGGCTTGTAGCACAGCCTCCGTCTTTTCTGGTAATGGGTTTGGGGGGTTTTGTGCTGCAACAGCATCAACTGTCTTGGCAGGCAGGCCCCCAATTTGCATCCACCACAATGCAGGTGGGGGCAGTGTTGTGTCTGGCTCCAGGGATGAGGTGGAGTTAGCGCTCTGCCAAAATCTGTCCTCCAATTTCCTGAAAGCTTTTCTCCCTCCACGGAAGAGGGTTCCATGGTTTTGCCTCATTCAGGATATTTTATCATGTATTTTTGTGGTGTTTATGAGCTTACCGAATTACAGCTAGCCTACTGGGCTGCCTGCATGTCTGGATCTGAAAAAGCCCCATGGGAGGAATTACCTCATGGTGCTTTAAACTGGGCTTTAATTGAAGTGTAGGAACCTGAGGAGGCTACAGATGACCAGAGAGATGACTGTACAATGAAAAACCGGACACTGCTGCCTGTTCCTTGGCCACCTCTTAAGTAAGGTAAGCCCAAGAAACCCAAACTCAACCCATGAGAATTTCTCCGAAATTTCTTCACCGTTGAATTTCTTTCCGGGAGCAATGTCTCTTCTATCAAACTGAATGAGAACAGTAAAAAAAAAAAAAAAATGTGGGAGAAATTTTTGGCACAGCACTGTCTGAAACAATGCTGTCATATCATCCACCTGGGCCCTTCCAGATGTTCTGGATTACAGATCCTATAATCCCTGACCATTGGCCATGCTAGGTGGGACTGATGGCAGCGGTATTCTGAAACATCTGGGCACCAGGTTGCTACCCCTGCTCTAGAATTCCACTGATGAAAATAAAGAGATTTTCCCTGGACACTTTATTTATTATAGTTTTCGCAAGGAACGTTTTAAAAGTGGAGAGGGGCGGCTGACAGCATCTCCTGCGTCTTTTCCATCTCCTGCTACCTGCTGTTGTTGTTTTAAACTGAAGATGCCAGGTATTGAACCTGGGATCTTCTGCATGCAAAACATGTGCTCTGTCCCTTCTACATATCCCAGGGGGAGGCAGCAGAAAACTGGAAGAAAGTCATTCTTTCTGAGGCATTTGATGGCATATGATGAGCTCCTTACATGCATTGGTTGAATTGTTTATGGCTGTCATTGATGTTTTAATTGTTTTAGTGTTTGGGGCGGGGGATATTTTAGCGGATAATTCTTTTTAGCCATTTTAATTGTGATGTAAGTCACCTTGAGTCTTTTTGAGAAAGACATGGAAGAAATCCAAACAACGATAACAATAGCAGCAGCAACAATAATTTTAATAAAAATGATGATGATAAAGTATCTACTAACAATGTTTTTAAGGCCAACTTCTCTCCAAAATGGCAGAATTAGAACCAGACATTGACTGTGCTTTACCGGAGACAGGCCCCCAGAACACAGACCCCCACCTAGGCATCTCTTCACCTAGACTCCGAAGGGGGAAACCCTATTTGGTTGTTACCTGCTACACAGAAGCCTCCAATCTCAGAGGCTTCCGGGATTCCACTGCCCTGCCAGGCTACTGCCAGCACAGCAGGAGGAACAACAGAGGCAGTGTTCTCCTCTCAGTCCTGCTTTTCTTTTTCTTTTTCTACTAGATGGACCTCTGAGTCCAGCTGGTAGTCACACTGGTGGGGGTGGACCTGGGACAGGATACAGAAGATCCTGGTCTCTCTTGCTCCCTCCCTTTCCCTCCCAACAGAATGCCCCCTTTTCCTCTCCTTGTCCTCATCCATAGTCATGACACTGTACCACCTCAGGTCATGGGCTCGGATGATGTTCTGTTGGGGTGCAGGGTTCAGCTATGGATAGGATCTGAGATCAGGTTGGGTCAGGCTGTTCAGGAAACAAGGCAGACAGCAATCAACACCACAGAAAGCTCCCAGTTGCCTCTATGTTGCTCCAACAAAGCTCAGAGCAAGACTGAAACTTAAATAGGATGCTACTGGCCGCTAGGCTGGTTAGCTCCGCATCTACCTCTATGGAAGCTTTGGCCCTTAAAGGGACCTGATCTGTTTTAGTAGCCTCAGGGTTCAGCAACATGGAAGTACTTCTGGCATGCTAGTGTCTTCATGGCCTGAGTTCTTAGAGTCTGAGGATGGTAATGGAGTCTACTCTGGATGCAAGGAAGCCACACTGGGGGTTCCTCTGGAGAACTGGGCCCTGGGAGATAGAAGCTAGTGCTGTGCCAAAAATTTCTCCCACATTTTTTTTTTACCATTCTAATTCAATTTGAGAGTTGAAATTGTCCCCTCAATTTCTCTGCCCACAAATAGGCTGGAGAATTTTGAGAACCCCTTTGTGCCTTTCCATGACTGAGTCTTCTCCTACTGACTCTGGAGCCTCTACTCAGGATGATGGTTTGTGGTGCTGGTCCATGACAGACACCAACCTCAGAAGAGGAGCTATCATGGAGCTTTCTGAAGGGAGGAGGGGGGCAGGGGTGAAAATCCAAGTATTTTCACCTTCGAGTCATAGCTTTGTCTACGGCCTGGGAAGTGAAAACCCTCAGTCTCCTATGGCCCCTCAGGCAATGTCTAAAGGCTGCAGGATTGCACCCTTTGATAGTAGTACATACAACAAGAAGGAGGAAGGGTAGAGGATATTGAAATAAAAATATTTCCATTCTTACTCATTTCTTTAACACAAATTTATATACTCCTTTATAAAAGGAGCCCAAAGCAGTCAACAGCATAAAAACTAAAAGATAAAATACCAATAAATAATCACGTGGTCAGCAGCAAGATAAAAGGCTCCATCAGATTTCATCTGGCTGGCTCAGGATGTCAGCTGACCATCTCCATTTTTTGCAAGGGGATGAAATAGCAGCAGTGGATAGTACTGCAGTGGATAGCAGTGGTTCACTTGCCTCTTGCTCTGGCCCAAGCAACAGTGGTGGTGAGAATGTAGAGCAATAGATGTCACCGCCTACCTGCTCACAAGTTCTATCCCTGTCCACCAAGCAGGTTTTAGCAATGATGAGAAAGACGATGAGGAGCAAGAGTAGTTGATGACAATGGTGGTGAGAACGTAGACTCACTAAGGGGGGAAGCATTGCCCAAGGGTTCTCAAAAACCTGGAGCCAGTGGCGCTCCCCATCTTCGGAAGCCAGGAATATAGCGACTCTACTATATGGCTCAGAGGATACAACATGGTGCATGCTTTGACAACAGATGCCACTGAAACTCAAAATTAGTTGGTTCATGAGTCAAGTTTAGTAGGTTGGTCATTCTTAGAGGTGTAATAAGCCCAGACTTTGATCTAATGAACTTTTAACGTTCTTGTAATTAAAACTGAGATGAATTACTAGTTAATTTAAATATTTTCCCGTGCCTGTGCAACCTGTATAACTAAGGAGGCAATCCTATGGCTGCAAGTCAGCGGCTAAACGGCCATAGGATATGTGGTTTTCTGGGTACCAACTTTCCCCCCCTTCTGTACTGCCTCGCAGGCAGCGTGGGGTGGCCAAAACGGGGCATTCTGCGGGGCGTTCCAGGGCGGGGAAGGCGGAAATTCCAGTACGACACATCTTATGTGTCGTCAGGCGGCCTCCTCCCCCACTCCACCTTCCCACAGCTAGACAGCTGAAATCGGCTGTCTAGCCACAAATGCAGGGCAGGAGAAGCACAGAGGGAATGTTCCCCTCTGTGCTTCTCCTGCCCTGCATTGGATAGGCGGTCTCCTCCGAGTATGGAGGCGGCCGCCTATCCCCATAGGATTGCACCCTAAGCATTCCAAACTCTGCCATTTTTGCATACCCTCAAGTCTTGGTTACTGCAACTCTTTACTTTCTGAAGGAAATTAAAACGTCCATTTCTAATGTTCATCCAAGTGGAATGATCTTACTTTACACCTTTTGGCTGCAATCCTATACAAACTTACCTGGGAGTAAATCTCATTGAATTCAATGGCACTTATTTCTGAGTAGACATGCACTGTAAACGGCTCTTTGCCAAAGGAACCAATTAGTTTAAAACTCTTGTTTGCACTGCAGCCTTGTTTACATGTCATTCAACTATACTAAACAAAGCATATGTGAAAATAGTGCAAAAACACAGGAAGCCAATTTAGAAAATACCACCATATTATGCATGCCACATCCCTAAGATTCGCTTTGGTTACACAAGAACAAAAAATTCAGAGATACTTCTAATTTTCAAAATAATCTATCTGTCCATCCATCCATTTATTAAAGATGCCACCATTCCGCCAAAAAAGGTGGCTAACAATAAAATACAGATTAAAATCAAAATCTTAATTAAAACATAACATTAAAAAACCAAATTAATTGAAAATGCAATTAAGTTAAAGGAACTAAACAGCACCCAACTAAAACTCGTTTCAGCAACAGACCAGAGAACTTTTGCCCGAATTTGTCACATTGGATCTGTAATTTGGCAGGCCGGTTACCATTTCTGATGGGTCAAGGTCGCCCATCACTAATTTTGACTTGCCGGAGCACAAACTCATCTTGGCATAACCCCGGCTGCTCCATTTCACAGAGGAAAAAAGGATGCCAGTATCCATTCGTGCAGCAAAATTTACTTTGGGCCTGTTTCCAACATTATCCAGTGAATTACAAAAATATAATCTCTTCATCAATATTTTTTCTTAACTGTTGTGGAGAAAAACAAAATGGTTTTCAATGCGTGACTGAGATTAAAAGCTTACTTTCAAGGCACTGGCACCTTAGGAGTTAAATGCCACCAATAAACTCACTTTGCAAAATGACCCCACTTAAAATATTTAATTTCCTTTCAATGACCGGGAGCCATGAAGTGCATACCCAGAGTTGCTTGCTGTGACACAATTCTTTTATTACTGTCTTTTTAACTCTTATAATGTCTTACAGCAGCTGCTCTCTTGCTCTCCTGTTACCTCCCCCACCCCTGAACAATTTCCTGATCCCAAATACTTAAATGCATTTATTCATCTTCCTTAGTATGGTTAAGACAAACAGTATGACCATTTTTGGAGGAGGGAAATGAAGAGTTGATTCTTTTACTGCACAATCCTATGCATGTCTACTCAGAAGTAAGTCCATTGAGTTAAAAAGGCTACCTTCGAGGTAAGTGTTCTAGGATTACAGCCTTAACTTATTTCTTAGCAACAACGTATCCATGACTTGGATAATAAATCATTCCCACTTGTTCATTCCTGCCACAATGTTTTTAATCTTCATTTACAACTCACAAAATCCATTTTGTTGGGAGCATTTGATAAAATACTCAATTACCATTTCTTTCTTTCTCTCTCTTTTTTCCCTTTCTCACTGCAGTTCAACAACTGCCATGCTGCTAAAAAGTCTCCAGTGCAGAAGATAAAGTGCAAATTTCTGAAGAACAAATGTCAGGGACAGTTTACAATGCTTTTCTTTAAGTAGATTATTCTTTCACACACACAAAATGATGCAGCAGTTCGATATCTATTTTGTCAAAGCTTGTCATTTAAATATGGTTTGGCACCTGCTTCCTACCAGCTCTGCTCCACTGTAGCTCCCAGTTTCAAGAGGTTGAAAAGCCAGATTTGAACTCTGCAGTGTCCTACAAAAATCAATACTTGTGCTTCCTCCTCCTGAAGAGAGAGAGACACCCCTACAGCTCAATCCTAGGCTTAATTATTTCTTAATTATTTGAAAACCCACAAAGTGGCTAGCAACCACTAAAAGACAACACAAAACTATTAAAACCACAATGATATTCAGAAATAATAAAATGACAATATGCCAGCCAGAGGCATTGTTAGGTTCTTAAAAGATCCAGGGCACAGGCCCATAACACAAATTTGCATGTGCATGTAGAGTCTAAGCACATCTTATATATGTGGGGGGGGGTGCATGTGGTGTATATGTGGTGTGCTTGTGTGCATGCGTGGTGTGCATGTGGTGCGTGTGTGTGTACAAACTAAAAAAGTTATGGCCATTTCTGTTTTCCAATGCAAGTCAATGAGAAAATGTAAAAAATGGCAATTAGGACAGCTCAAAAGATCCGGGGCGCAGCTCAGAAGATCCTGGACCTATGCCCAGGTGGACCATTCTCTAACAACTCCCCTGATGCCAGCAATCTGTTACACATCAAGAAGGATGAATTAACAGCAACAAACAGATCTGGATCCAGAGTGATCATATGGGCCCAAAAGCCCACTGAAACAATATCGGCCATCGAAAAATCAGGGGTGGAGAGCAGGTAAATCTACTGGATCTACCGGTAGGTCTCTGGAGGGTGTGCAGCCAGCTGATCAGCAAAGCTTTCTGATCCCAGACATTGTCAACAACAATATGAGTCTCTTCCCCATCAAAAATTAGGCTGTTAAGAATGCTTGATCAGTAGTAACTCAGATGTAAATTTGTACTTCTATATGCAGGTCATCCCAGTGGGCAGTGGTACATTTTGAAGTGCAGGCGCTCATCATGACAGTCCCCACAGCCACGCCCCCAAGGAGAGTCCAAAAATGCTGGCAGCATTGTTGATCCATATCAGCAAACCAGTCCCAGACATTTTCATCTCCCGCAGGAGCAGGTCTTCTGTCAAGCTAATGGGTCTTAACTGCACATTTGAGACCAAGCCAGCCCAAAATACTTTCCGTTACAAGGGGGATAGCTGACAACAATACATCATTGCTAAGCTCAAAGGAAACATGGAAGTCTGAGGAGGATGGCAGATTATGTCCTTGTCTCTGCTAATCAAAAAGTCCCAGTGCTTCAACCCTGTGAGACCCGGCTGCACTACAACACTGCCAATGGGTGGCTCATGGCAGGGCCAGCCCTACCATGAGGCAGAGTGAGGCAGTTGCCTCAGGCAGCAGCTTTTGAGTGTCATAAACGGGCAGCAAATTCTCAGTTATTTACTTTGTTATTATTGTATTTCTACTGCCAGGGATGGGGAAAGGTGGTTATGCGGATCTCTGCCTCATATATCAAAATAATTTGACTGGCTTTGGATACTTTGCACCTGGGAACCAGATCCAGAGTACATCGTAGCAGCAAAATGTCTTGGGCCAGCCCTGGCTCATGAGGTGCAGTCCATCAGGGGCCCACCCCTGACCTATCACTGTTCACCTGGCTTACTCCCTGACATGCCATTTTGCATCTAGCTCTGCCACCCCCAACCCACCCAAAAAGTATTTATTGAATTATTTCATTTCATTTCTCTACCGCCCAATAGCCGAAGCTCTTTGGGCGGCTCACAAAAATTAAAATCACAAAGCACAGAATAAAACAATATAAAATATGAAAGCTTAAAGCACAATATAACAGTACAACCAGAATAAAACCTAGCAGCAATGCAGAGATTTAAAATACAGATTTAAAAGGCTAGGAAGCTAAAATGCTAAAATACTGGGAGAATAAAAAGGTCTTCACCTGGCACCGGAAGTACAACCTAGGTGCCAGGCGAACTTCTCTAGGGAGCTCATTCCACAGCTGGGGGGCCACAGCAGAAAAGCCCCTCTTCTTGGTAGCCACTTCCTTCACTTGCTTTGGAGGAGGCTCCCAGATCTCACAATCCTGATGGCTGCCCACAAATGATTTAAGAGACAACAAGGAAGGAGCAAGGCACACCATGTTAGGGAAGGGGTCCCTAGTGTGGTACCTGCGGACACCTCCAATGGTGCCCATAGAGGGGTCTCCAGCATGGTGCCCATGAGCACCCAAAAATTGTTTTGATTTATATATATATTTTTTGCCATTTTAAAAAAATATACATACATGGATTTGTATGAAATGCATACAACTTTGTAGCATTACACATAGGCTTCAACAAAAGCAGGCCAAATATCCAAATGTGTATCCATTTGAATGTGGCATCTCTATATGCCACTCGTTCAACTATAGAAAGGTCTGTAAGATCCTCAACCCATTGCATTATAGGAAGTGAGCGTTTATCCTTCCACTGTTGTAATATCAGTCTTTTAGCTGTCAAGAGGGTGCGGGGAATCCATTTACACTGAGTATTCATTAATTTCAATGAAGCAGGTAAATAACATAAAAGATTGTGTACATCAGTGACTATTAAAGACTGTTCCGGTACAAAATTTATCTGTGTAATAACCTCCCCACAAAAAGAAGCAACTACTGGACCCTGCCAAAACATATGTTTAAAAGAAGCATTAGCTGTATTGCACCAGCAGCAATTAGCTGAATTGGACCATCCCTTATTAAAGAGACATTGCAGTGTCCCATAGACACGAAACAAAAGCTTTTGCTGAATAAGATATAGTCTAAGGTCCATAGGCACAACAGGTAGATGCCAAAGTGGTGATCCGCTGATTAGGCATTTTGTGCTGGTCCCTACAGCAGTTTCTCAAATTCTCAAATGTGCCCACAGGTACAAAAAGGCTGGGCACCCCTGCCTTAGGGAGTGAGTTCCACAGCATTGATGCTACTGCTGAGAACTATTGGCACTGCTGGGTTGATTCAGATCAAGAAGGCACATATAGCAGGGCCTCCAAGGAATCATAGAGTCGCTGGGGGCCTTGTTGGTGCAAGACATCCAGAGCTAAATATCCCCAAAAGAGGGCAGTCTGGACTCTGCTTGGAGATCGCCAGCGAGGGAGAGCTCGCCAGTAGTCTGGGTGTCAGGCCATCCCTTACAACCTAGACCCCCTGAGCAACTCCCTAAGGATCTCTTGCCTCCTTAAGAGTCCCACCTTTCTTCTTTTACATTCCCCTTTCCAGTAACGTGGGCTTTAGGCTGTAGACATGGGGTGACTGACACTCTAGACACAGGGTTTAACCACAACAGTTTACTGGTAAATTAAAGCAAGCAAATCACAACTAAAGGTATTTACACAATAGAGCTGAGTGATACAAAAGGCATTAAGAGAAAATAAATGTTACAAAACATCAGTTCCTTTACCTTAGCTGTACTTTCCCAGGCTGCTTCTTCCTGTCTTCTCTTCAGACTGTAGTCTCCCCAATTCTGCGCTCTCCTCTCTGGTCTTTCTGATTCTCTCTTTTTATACCCTCCTCCCCCAAAACTAAAAGTACCACTTCAAACCGGAAGAAATGAAACTTAGCTGGGGAAATGAAACTGAAACTTAACTGGGGAAATGAAAGGACTAGGGGTGGACGAAAGTCACTTACCTGTCCTCGAAGGACGTTCGCGGTGGGGGGGAGGCGCTTCGCTGGTCCCCCCGCAAAGTTCAGGCTGGGGGGGGAGGCTTCCCGCCTCGCCCCGGCCAAAATTCAGGCCGGGGGGAGGCATCCCGCCTCGCCCGGCCGCGAATGCAAAGGTTTAAAAAAAAAAAAAAACGCCCCCTGATAGGCTACGTGACGATTCACGTAGCCTATCACGGCTAGATCTGCAAAGTCAGCCGTGATAGGCTACGTCAATCGTCACGTAGCCTATCACGGGTGACTTTAAAAAAAAAAAAAAGCGCGTACGCTAATGGCGGCCCCCATAGGGAGCCGCCATTCGTGTTCCTTATTTGGTCGCTGTAGTCTACGTAAATCTTTACGTAGACTACGGCGACCAAATAAGGAAGGGGAATGGCGGCTCCCTATGGGGGCCGCCATTATCCATACACACTTTTTTTTTTTTAAAGTCACCTGTGATAGGCTACGTGACGATTCACGTAGCCTATCACGGCTGACTTTGCAAATCTAGCCGTGATAGGCTACGTGAATCATCACGTAGCCTATCAGGGGGTGTTTTTTTTTTTTCTTTTATTGCAATGGCGGCGGCGGCAGCCACTCGAAAGACCGGCTGCCACTCCCGCCTCGCTCGAACACCCGCCGAACCGCCGGCCGGACCAGCCACCGGGAGGGACATTCGGTGAAGGTAAGTCCCGTCCCGGGGGGGTGCGGAGGATTTCTCCCCGAAACTTGTTCGGGGGGCCGAACACGTTGGCGCTCGGCCCCCCGAAGTTTCGGGGAGAAATTCTCCGCCATCCCTAGAAAGGACTCCTTTCAGGAATGCCCCCTCCCACCAAAAAAGCTCCAGGCCTCTAGGCCTGACCTTTTCCTTTTCCTTGCCTCTGTAGGCATCAAACCTTCATACTGGGTCATTGGTTCCATTGCCAAACTACTCTTACCACCAAGACATTTCCCCTAATGTTCTACCCTTCTGTATCCTAAGCCCATTATTATCCTAAGCCTAAGCCCATTGATTGATTGATTGATTGATTGATTTGATTTATTAGCCACCCATCTGGCCAGCTACCCGGCCACTCATTAGATCTAGCCCAGTTCTCTGGGCAGCAGAGAACAAGACTTTGCTCTGTTCTGTGTGACAGCCCTTCAGGAAGATCTTTACATGTAGGTGGAATCATGTGGTAGAATCCTACTGCCAGCTGAGTAAGACAAGAGGTTAGGAACAGCAGCAAATCAAGGGGTCTTGCACCAACAAAGTAGTGGTACTGCACTGTGGCACATCAAAACAACCAACTTACTGAATGTTGGGGACTGGTGCAAAAACTCAGGGAAAAGTACATCTGCACTGCTAACACTGCACCATGCAAGACCCTTATACTCATTGACGGCTCCAGGTTTTTGATGGCCTTTGGCCAAGACAACCTGAATGGACCCCTCCCTCAGTAAGACTGTCTTCTCACCGCCATTGCCACCAGCCTTTCTTGCTCCTCCTCCTCATTGCCACCACTTGTTAGCGTAACAGGCAGAGAGCCAGTGAGCAAGGAGGCCGTGGCATCGACTCCAGGGGGCTCTTGTCAGTGGGCCCCTGCTGGGATGTGGGACCTTGGCAGGTGCCCAACCATGCCTACCTTTGACACTGGCCCTGCTCAACCTAATCACATGCAGTTCGAGACCGGGCAATATGGGGCTGTAAGAAAAAACCCAATCGTACCCACAGCAACAATATTAACGATGCCCCACCCACCTTAAAAATTGCTGCCAACGCTATAGCCACAAACGTATTTACTGAAAAACATGAGTATCAATGTCTACAAACCAGGCCATGACTAAACAGATTGCAGGGTGCCAACTAAGCATAACTCACATGCCATCAGCACAAGTACTGCAACTGTAGTAGCTGTTTAGTCCAGTTGGTACGTTTGACTGAAACTTTCCCTGAACTGCACCACTTGAGGCCCCGTGTGGCAGAAAAATGATATTCATTTGACTGCTCCCCACCCCCCAGATTAAAAAATGAAAAACAATTCCCCTTATATAGTAAAAACAGTATGACAAGCATAAAGCTAGGCTCTCCCTGACAGGCTAATTTTCTACATAAAAGGATTTTCCCCCCATGGGGAAAAGCACAAAACACAAGAACTCAGAAACTGTTCAGAAGGAACAAGCAAAACACAGTCTTGAAGACTGAAGTGGTGGAGCTCAGAAAAAGGCTTCATGCCCTGATCCTAGGGATGGATGAACCTGCCAATTTCGGTTTCTCTCTGTTTCTCATTTTTCCAGTCTTAAATTTGGTTTGTCTCAAGCGTCGATAATTTCCTCCAGACTTAAGTTTGGTATGTTCCGGACTCTGAGAATTGTTTTTTTTTTTAATGTTTTAATGAAAGTTCATAAGCATTTTTGTGCACATTTCTCATACATGTATTTTTGTATGCCTTTTGACCTAACATACACATTTTTTGCAAGCAATTTCCCCTAATATAATGCATTTTTTAACATTGTTTTCCCCAGTACACCCATCTTTGTACACATCTGTTGATTGGAGAACTCCACTGCAAAACTCAGAGAAGTGTGAATTTCAAAGGATACATGTGTTTTGGTTCACAAAGTGGTTCGAGGGTGCGAATTCTAGTAGGTTCACATTAAAATGCAAACTGAACAAATCGTCTCCCCCATTCCTAGTTGATCCTGCAGAATACATAAACTGAGTCTCACAGCCCAGTCCTACGCATGTTTAGGGCACAATCCTATGCATGTTTAGACAGAGAAAAGGCCTACAACTCCCAGCATTCCCCAGCAAGCCTTGCTGTAGGCCTTTTGTTGTAGGCCTTTTCTCTGTCTAAACATGCACAGGATTGTGCCCTTAGTCAAAAGAAAGCCCTACTAAATTCTAGGGGCGTTGCTCCCCAGCAAGCACGCCTCGGATCACAGCTGTCACTTTTTAATGGGAGGTGATGTTAGTCACTCACCGTTTGTCCAGTCTCGGTAATTAACACATGGGTGCCACATAAGCTTCAGCAACAAGTTCTATTTTTTTTTTAATCCATAAATGTAATAATTGCTGCACATAGTAGGCATATATTATGGCAAATTCACTTGTCACAGAAATCAGCTTCCCAGGGAGTGTGAACTTGGATTTTCTGTACACACATGCACACACGAGCCCATGTTCCATGTGTCTTTTTTTTTTTAATGTATTGTGTTTCATTAACCAAATTTTACCCTCTCTGCCTCAAACATTCTTCTTTCCAAATCTTTCATGGGTGTTTTTTCTCCTCCTTCTAAGCTTTCTGCAGCTCAACTCAACGATCATTACTGCTCTGCCGGTATAGCGATTCTGTCTGTCATGCTTCAAACAACTACAGCAGAGAGATTAAATACAATCTATATCCACATAAATCATTGAATAAATGAATCATGAAATTAATATGTAAATTGTGTGTTTAACCTCTATTTATACAGCACTGTCTGTCACCATGTAGTAAATCTAAAACTAATTGCAAATTCACAACTCTGCAAAAAGAACGCCATGGTAAAAGCTTGACATATTTATTAACTAAACGTTGAACTACATTGAGTAAGTAATTAACAGTCATGCCAGAACAGGGAGAGGAAAATTATATTTAAGCACAGATGTCACCTGTATGAAATGGCTAAAACTATTTTAGATTAGATTCTGATATTAATCAAAGAAATACCACTATTTAATTTTTGACAGACAAATCTGTTACCATTTATTCGCGA
This sequence comes from Heloderma suspectum, assembly GCF_057233095.1. NCBI lineage: Eukaryota > Metazoa > Chordata > Lepidosauria > Squamata > Helodermatidae > Heloderma > Heloderma suspectum. The sequence continues at coordinate 28,342,816 of NC_139466.1, forward strand.
TTCCATTAAACACTCCATTATTTAAAATCTGCACGTCATGTCCATCGCTGATCTCTTCATTAGTTCTTTTAAAAGGAAAAGTGACAGAGTGGAGAAGAGGGAAAGAAGCTGCAGTCACAGACAGGGCTATCCCTTTCTCAGGGATGTTCCACACACACACACACACACACACACACACAATGTTCTGCTTTCATTTTCTTCATTTTTAAAAAAAGCAAGTATCTGGTTCTTTTACTTGTCGAAATACAAAAGAAACTGTGCAGACAATGTTCTGTTCAATTGCTCACTAAGAAACTATAATCGTTCCCTCTATTTCCAATGTCCAGGCTGTGAGTGCCATTGCTTATATAGCCAAAATGCCACCACCCATGCACAAGTAGGCTTGGGGGAATCCCAAGGCTTGCAGAAGTGCAAAAAATATTTACACACACACCAAAAAAAAAAACACTCCAAAGTGCTCCAATAAGGACTGAGCATGCTCACTGGCTGAGGAATGTTGACTGATTGTTGGAGGGGAGGAAAAGAAAATTGGGAGACGGGGAATACAACGGAGTGGCTTGGATCCAGAACAGCAGCACTCTGCGCTGCAACATTTTGTTGCAGGTCCAACTTGTACAATTAAAATAACTTTATGCATACTGGGCTACCTGTATGGATATTCTAGCTGCTCTGTGATGATTTTCCTCTCCCTACCCCATCCGCTTTAGACCCCCTTCCCACAAATGTTCCGGCTACAGATCTGGAAACGAGCCTTCAGAAAAAGCAAGGTTCAAAAGGCTACAGATCTGGAAACGAGCCTTCAGAAAAAGCAAGGTTCAAAAGCAGAGTGGAACGAGTCCCGTGGCCTAGACAACCACCAACCTCTTTGGAACCCCAAAGGGTTCCCGTTATCACCTGGGTCAGCAAAGAACTGAGCCACCGCCGACAGGATGTCTTTCAAGCTTCCCAGTCTCTACAGACACCTCCCAATTTTAATTCCTACTGAAATTGAGACACTTTCTCATCGTCTGAGAGGAGGGCAGGGGACTTCTAAAACATAGTCATGAAACTGGATAATATCAGCTTAAGACCAACGAATTCCACGCAGTTCTTTCTCAAACTTCCCATCTCATGTTAGCAACTGTAGTGGTTAATGTTGTAAAGAGGGTGGCAGTCGCTTAGGCTGCAGCACTGCCCCCCCACCCCACCCCACCCCGGGCTGGCCCTCCCATTAGGCAGAGTGAGGCAAATGCAGGGCCATCCCATTGTCTATTCCTCCTGAGGTGCCCAGAGGTGTACAGGAGGATCTTATAGCACTGCTGGTGTTCAGCTGCATTTCCTATCTGCTTCTGTACGTAGAATGGAGTGCGGGGGGGGGGGGGTCCATTTTGTCCTGTGCCTCAGGCAACAAAACACTGTGAGCCCCACCGTCCTTTGTAACCTTGCTTTTTGTAGGGTGGCCACTTTGTTTGTTTATTTATTACATTTCTATATTGCCCAATAGCCAAAGCTCGGGGAGGGGGGACACTTATGTATCACCGAGAGAGACAGAGAGAGGGTACAGTTTTGCATAAAATGTGCATATGCTAATTTATGAGTGGAGATGCACATTTAGAAATCATAATAGAAATACAGTGCATGTCACCACTGTAGGCAAGACAGCGACCAGGTGACCTGTGGGCCTGTTCAGAGATGTCAAGCCTTGAGGGGGGGGAGGGGGACCTAAAAAAAACTGGTGAAAAACAAGAATTCTGGAAGAAAACATTTCATCCAAATGTTGCCCCCAAAAAGCCCTGAGGAAAGGGGGGGTTCCCTCCCCCGCACATTTGTTCGGGGGGCGAGGTTCTCTCCACATCTCTATACCTGTTCAGTCAAGTGTTGATGGGCAACTTCAAGGCCCCTGTTATCCCTTCTTCCAGTCATTTTTTTAAAAAATCATCACTCTGGACTTGGACCAGGCAGCCCTTCAAATTTAGAAAAGCTTCCGACAGATAACAGCCCCAGCAGCCCTTCAAACAGAGGAAAAACAAAAGCAAGGACTTCTTCACACAGCACATAGTTAAACTATGGAATTCGCTACCAGAGGATGTAGTGATGGCCACCAGCTTGGATGGCTTTAAAGGAGGGTTAGACAAATTCAGCAGGAAAAGGCTATCCATGGCTACTAGTCTTGATGGCTATGTGCTACCTCCAGTACCAGAGGCAGTGAGCCTATGTGCACCAGTTGCTGGGGAACCCAAGCATGAGGGTGCTGCTGCGCTCATGCCCCACTTGTGGGTTTCCCATGGGCAGCTGGTTGGCCTCTGTGTGAACAGAATGCTGGACTAGATGGACCTTTGGTTTGATCCAGCAGGGCTCTTCTTATGACCGTCCTCTATAAAGTAGGACACATGGCCACCCTAGCCTGTTGTGAAGGCATCTTTCCAGGCCCATAGGCCAGAAATTTTGTAGAGAAGGGGGCTGCATCCGGGTGGGGAGGAGGAATCATGGCAAAACCACCAGAGCATAAATACAGGTAGCCCCAGATGTGAACGTAGGGTTCATCATTTTGCAATGGCCAGTACTCTAAAGATCATGGGGCAGTGTTGGGAGGTCTTAAAATAATGGTCTTCGTCATGGTCAGATCATTACCATGTATGACACTGTGGACCGTAATGTCTTTCTCCGGCAGCAAAAATATTTTGTGGGGTTTCCAGGGCATTCCAGTCCCATTCAGAGGGGCACAGCTGCAAGTTCCCTCCCTCTTGAGGTCCATCATGCAAGATTCCACAGTCTGGACCTGGGAGTCTCAATGTTTCATTCCAGAAGCTGGGAAATGCTGTCTCCATGCCACGCCAGTGTTTGAATACAGCTGTCAAGTGGATGACATTGAACAAGCTGAGGCTGAATCCATACACGATGGGGGGAATGTTAGTAGGGAGGCCAGATGCTCTAAGAGGAGTGATTTAGAGCCTGTGAGGTGTAGTGGTTAGAGTGTTGGATTGGGACTTCAGAGATCTGAGTTCTAGTCCCCACTTGGCCATGAAGCTCAAAGGGTGACTTTGGGCCAGTCACTGACTCTCAACATAACCTACCTCACAGGGCTGTTGTGAGGATAAAAATGGAGAGGAGGATCACGTATGTCACCTTGGGCTCCTTGGAGGAAAGGAGGGATATGAACATAACAAATAAATGTACTTGTGATCCACAGGGTTGTTACTGACCCATCAGAACAGGTTTACAGCCTTGGAGTACACTTGGGATTTATGGTTGGAGATGCCCCTTTTTAGAGAAAAAGGACCTTGCCACACCATCCTCATCAGTGCCTTTATAACTTCTCAGATGGACTACTGCAATGTGCCCTACATGGGACTGCCCATGAAGATCAACGAAAAGCTTCAGCTGGTTCAAAATTCTACTGTTTGCCTCCTTGAGCATGCAACAAGATAGAAGAATATTCAACTAGTTCTGCAACAGTTATACTGGCTACCAGTTAACGTCTGGGCTCAATTCAAAGTGTTGGTTTCACTCATTTAAAAATGCTTTAAAATCTTTTAAAATGTTTTACAGACCTATGAGACTACCTCAGCCCATTATGTTCTTCCCATCAATTTAGATTTGCACTGGGTGCCCTGTTCCATATTCTATCATTATATGAAGTCAACCTACTTTAGCAAGGAGTAGGATTCTTTTAGTGGTGGCTCCAGTGCTCTGGGATGGCCTCCTGGAGAAGGTTCAACTTTTAGAAAGGTCTTCAAGATCTTCATATTAAGAAAGATGTTAGGGAGCAGATCTGGGAACTTAACTGCTGCTATTTGGGATGTTGTAATTTTTTTGTAATTATGTTTTTTTTTAATTTATTTTACTAAAGGTGGCTGGGATTTGATTGACTATTGTAAGCTACCTCCAAGATAGGATAAGGTGGTGCACACACATCATTTAAATGCACAGAAAAATAAAATTTCATAAACATGGTGCCACCACAGAAGAGACCCCGTCCTGCTTAAGTGGTAAGTTATCAACCTAGGTTCTGATAGAAGGGCCTGATGAATTCCATTCACCTTGGATGCACTGACAACCTCCCATCCCCTTCTGCTGGCACTGGGATTCAGCCCCCTGCCTCTTTCCTGTTCCCCCTAGTGTGCCAGCCGGGGACGGGGCTATCCAGAACTAACTGCTTTCAAGGAGTTACTGTAACCAAGGAGTTACTAACTGTAACCAAGGAGCAGCCAGCAATAATAAGCAGATATGTCTGGGTGAGATTCCTATGGATTCCCTGGCTGAGCGAGCAATCCTCAGTCCATTTCTCAAGCACAGCGAGGCATCGCTCATTCTTTGAAACAAGCCCTACAATGTTACCTTTTCAAAAGGAAAAGAAAATAGCCACCACAAAATGGCCCTTTCGAATTGTACACGCCGAAGAGAGTGTGTTGGCCAGTAGTTAAAATGGAGAGGATGAGATAGCAAAGATTCATGGCTTCCATTTCTTAGTCTGCCACTCATTTTCTGTGTGACCTTGGGCCAGCATATTTCTCGCTTTGTCTTCATCGGTCCCTGCACGTGCGCTGCGTCTTTGACAAATCCTTGCTAGGAATCAGCAGTCGGACACTTTTTTTCTCTCTCTCTCTCTCTCTCTCTAAAGTGAGTTCTGCAGACAAGGGCCCTTAACCAAGAGCTTCCTGAATCTTTCTCTTTAAGGTCATCAAAAGAACATGTGAGACACAGGAAGGGTTAATCCATATTTATAAAACACTGATAGTTTGGATGAAAGGCGGTTCCTCGTTTGTAAATGTAAGCTAAAGAACTTTCTACGTACTGGAAAATAAGAATAAACCTGGCCAATGGGAGGTGTGGGTAGGGTCCATTTGCATGTGGTAACCGATTTGAACGCATACAAATTTAACATCGCCCGGCACCACCACTGTTTTAATTTTAAGTTATAGGCACCAGATCTCAAGCTTCCCCAGAAGATACAGTCATTGACCAGATGGGTGAAGAACAAGGGCTTCTATATATTCTCTATTCTTAATGTTCTATATATTTTAAATTGTTTTATTGTGTGCTGTTTGGTTTTAATTTTTGTGAACCGCCCAGAGAGCTTCAACTATTGGGCGGTATAGAAATGAAATGAATAAATAAATAAATAAATAAATAAAGGGCTGGCCGCAGATCTAAACTGCCACAGGGAAGGCATTTTGTGCATGCTCAGAAGTGTTCTTGCTTCACACATGAAGATGCCTTTTTCCAAGTCAGATCCGAGCCAATGATCTGACTCAGAGAGGAAAGGGCATCTTCATACGTGAAGCCTCTAACCTTATACTACCCAGGATCTACATCAGTATCTGAATCTCAGGCCCCCCTCTGGGTTCCCCAGATGGCCATGTGCCTTTCCCCTGCCCCCACACCCTCTCCTCAATACACCAATCGTTGGGTAGGTTCCCTGCTTTTGCACAGTTTTTCCCCATTCTAAAAGGTTGGAATGCCTCTCCTATGGCTTAGTTACTTCCTAAGGCAGTAAGAAAACATGAGAACATAGGAACATAAGAAGAGCCATGCTGGATCAGAACAAGAGCATTTCTACACGAACGATTTATTGCATGCTCATGACTCGCCACTCACAGAAGTTTGTGGGTCCTTTACATAATGCTGTCAGCCTCCAGGACGTCTCCCATGCTTTACCCGCTTTATCCCGCTTTCAAAAAGATCGAAGATAAAGTGACAAGGGACATTAATCTGTTCTATCAGCTGTGTGTAATGATGGCAAAGCGCTATTATCACAGCGCCATCTAGTGGCTGTAAAATGAAACGTATAGAAACATATAGAGCTTGCCAAGGAAGGACTTTCCTTGATTCAAACCACGTGTCTGCCTGTGTAAAGGGGCTGGTCGTAATCTCGCAAAGAATCCAGAAGCAGAAAGCCCTGGTACGGATGCAGGACTTCAGCCTCCAAGGATCCATTTAGTCCTGCATTCTGTTCACACAGCGGCAAACCAGCTGTCGACAGGAAACCCACAAACAAGACATGAGTGCAACAGCAGACTCCCACCCATGCTCCCCAGCAACTGGTGTACATAGACCTACTGCCTCGGATACTGGAGGGAGCATATAGCCATCAAGACTAGTAGCCACAGATAGCCTTCCCCTCCATGAATTTGTCCAAACCACTTTTAAAGCCATCAAAATTGGTGGCCATTGCTACATCTTGTGGAAGTGAATTCCACAGTTCAGCTCTGTGCTTTGTGAAGAAGCCCTTCCTTTTATCTGTCCTGAATCTCCCACCAATCAGCTTCATGGGATGACCCCCCCCAATGGGTTCTAGTATGATGACAGAGGGAGAAAAATGTCTCCCTATCCACGTTCTCCACCCCACAAGATCAGCCTCGGATGGCCTTCTCTCTGTCCCTTCAGCCAGGACAGCTAGGCTGGTGAGGACGAGGGAGAGGGCCTTCTCTGTAGTGGCCCCCACTCTGTGGAACTCCCTCCCTAGGGAATTCCATCATGCCCCCTCTTTAATGAGCTTCCGCCACGCATTAAAAACGTGGTTGTTCAGGCAGGCATTTGGGGTGGGTTAGGGTAATTTTAGAAATGTGATGATTTAATGTTGAACTTTATTGTTTTGAACTGTTTTTATTGCTGTTAATTGCCCAGAGTGGCTGGGTGACCAACCAGATGGGCGATCAATAGATAGATCGATAGATCGATAGATCAATAGATAGATTAGCTTTAAGCTAAAATATGCTGAAGTTTTGGGTTTGGAGGGCCCTTTCTTTTTGCCTTCAGTTCTGCCCCCTTTGCCTTCATCCCTGCCCACCACTGGAATGCTGCCCCCAAGAGCTTCTCCAAAATCAAATTAGGCCCTTGCTTTGAAAGAGATTTAACAGTCCTGGTCTACAGTGATGAGCAGCAGATTGCAAACGTTTAAGGAGCTACATAAGATCGTATTAACTGGAGACACCAAGGACTGAAGCTTGGACTTCCTGCATGCCCAAAATTCAAAAACATGCTCTAACACTGAGGTTGGGTCCCCACCCTAACATACAGCATGGCCTTCCTGTGGTCTCAAACATCTGGAGGGCCCCAGGTGGAAGTAGGCTAAATACCATCTTAATTCCTCACAAATGTCCCACTTGTACTACTTATGGAATAGCTGCAACTCAGACATGTTCAGCAACATTTATTGTTTGGATAGGAGTTATTTGTGGTGGTGGGAGGGGAAGAACAGGGGGGGAAATTAATTCCTCACTGGTCACATTTGTGTGCTAATATTTTTAAAGCATCCCCCAATGTCCTTCCCCATCCCATAGGCTAAATATGGACAGTGGCTTGCCAGGGACAGTGACGGGAAAATAGGGATGTATTTCTTTTGAATAGCACAGAAGCTAGAATTCTACCAAGTAAAAAAATCTGCAAGTTACTCAAGCAGCACAAGAGTTTTGCTAAATCAGCAGCAGAAGTTAGGGAAGAGAAGGCGAAAAGAGTTATAGCTGCCCCAATAAGGCATTGTGACAGACTCCAGTTCAGCACTCAAAGCTACTGATATGAATTTCCCCCGTTTAACTGATTTCTTGTGTGTGTGTGGGGAGGTAATCCTTAACAGAATGCAGAACTGAGCGCTTAATAGAAATTGTAGAACATCTTGGCTTATGTATGGGTGGTATGCAGGCCAAATGTCTGAGGGAGCATCGGAAAAGATGTAGAATACAGGCAGAAAATTCTGCTTTCATATTTTTTAAAGCTAGAAAAGCAAGTTTCTAGTCCTTAGAGTTGCAGCCATAAGGACTATAGAATTATTATTAGTATTATTATTAATAACAACAACAACAAATAATGTTGAAAACCTCAAGAAGCTGAATTCTGATCCCAATATTACAGTTTGTTGTTCCTGCAGAAAGTGTCTAGTAATCTATACAGAATTGCTCTTGTTTTGCTGTAGTGTGGAATACACATGCTATTGCCTGCAATTTTTCTGTTAGAATTTAGCGCATTTCCATTGGTTTTCAAAAGCAAAATGCTGGACGGTATCAATATGCTGATCAATAGGCACTGAAAACTTGGGATAAATATAGATTTAATTCAATAAATAAAGAAAAAACTAATGGTTAAAGATGATGGTGATGATGCCAGGAACATTAATCTTTCCTAAATTGTCAAAAATTCCCTTTTCACACTCAGCTACAGACAGAGAGCGGGGGGGGGGGAGGGGGGAGATAGTTGTTCTGAGAACCAGAAACGCCCAGAAAAAGTCTGTAAAAAGGGGGACAACTAGCTGTTAAGACTCTAGTTTTTCTCCATGGGCAGGTGGAAGATCGGCATGGAAGGCTTTTGCACTTGTTCAGTTTTTCTTTTTCAAATCACGAATGGGTCCAATAGCATTTCTGCAAGAGATTTATGTTAAAAAGATAACTTTCTCCAGGTTTGTTTGGATTTGGGGTGGGGGGTTGGGGAGGGTGCATTTTCATCTTGGCTCCTTGTCTCAGTCCGACATTTCATTCTCGGAAGGAGAAAGAGCCTGCTCATCTCAGTGGCAGGAAAGAACAATCTTAGATTTATAACTTGCTAGGAAGCCATCACTGTGATAGAGCAATCTTTCCACCAGACATCTCTCCATTACGAGGGCTGATGCTGCTCTGCCCTGGTGCCACTTTTGGCCGGATCTGTCAGCCCCATCATCACGGACGCTAACAGCAGCATCTCCCTACGCTCTTCTATTTTTCATCTTTAATCTCGGCAAGCTGTGCTCTTCCTCTTCAACAAAGTGCTAAAACCTTTTTGGGCCAAGGACTTTTCCCCCCCATCATGATGTTTTAATGGTAGAGCACATGCAGAAGGATTGCTTGGGCCAATTCTATTCTCTCTTTCATTTCCCCTTTGTCATAAGTATTACATTTCCACTACACTTTTTAAAACATACAAATTCTTTTAACCTCCACGAAACACCTCAACAGGTGAAAAGTTAAAAGGTTTGCTGTCTGTTATATTTTAGCTGTATTTCTTGGATTGAAAAACAACAACAGGGTATAATCAAGGGCTACTTCAGTGCCGTGGTGGAGTTCCAGACTGGGAAGATCTGGATTCAAATCCTGACTTCAACATGAAATTCACTTAGTGAACTTGGGCCAATCATTTTCTTTCAGCTTAACCTACTTCACAGGGCTGTTGTGAGGATAAAATGGGTCGGGGGGGGAGACACGTATGCCAATCTGAGCTCCTTGGAGGAAATAATGTAATAAAAAAAATAATGTATCCAATAAAAACAATCTATTCCTGTCCCAAGTATTCAGAGTCAGGCAAGCTATATAACCAGGCAGATCAATATAGAGCCAGAATCTTTCCAGGCAACCTAGATAATTTTAAACCTGCTGCCAGTACCAAGAAATTAAGGGTGCAATCCTGTGGCCGCTAGACAGTGGCTAACCAGCCATAGGATTTTTTGGTTTATGGGAACCAACCTTGGAGCCAGCACTCCGAGGTCAGTTCTCAGAAAACCACTTCCCTGCCCCTGCCGCCTCATAAGAGGCGCGGTTCGTTCCCGGCTCCATTGTCGTAAAAGAAGTGCGGAGCGGGGCACAAGGCAGCGTTCCTGGGGGCGGGGAGGGTTAAAGCATCATTATGACACTTCCTATGCACCGTCCATTTAAGTGACTTAAACTTAAACCAGTGGCTCCTTGGGAGGAAAGCTCTGGCAAATCTCGACAGCATAGTAAGAAGCAGAGACATCACCTTGCCGACAAAGGTCCGTCTAATCAAAGCTATGGTTTTCCCAGTCGTAATGTATGGCTGTGAGAGCTGGACTATAAGGAAGTCTGAGCGCCAAAGAACTGATGCTTTCGAACTGTGGTGCTGGAGAAGACTCTTACGAGTCCCCTGGACTGCAAGGAGGTCAAATCAGTCAATCCTAAAGGAAATCAACCCTGACTGTTCATTGGAAGGACAGATACTGAAGCTGAAGCTCAAATATTTTGGCCACCTAATGCGAAGAGAAAACTCCCTGGAAAAGACCCTGATGCTGGGAAAGACTGAAGGCAAAAGGAGAAGGGGACAGCAGAGGATGAGATGGCTAGATAGCATCACCGATGCAATGAGTATGAACTTGAGCATGCTCCGGGAGAGAGCGCAGGACAGGAAGGCCTGGCGTGCTATGGTCCATGGGGTCACGAAGAGTCGGAAACGACTTAACGACTGAACAACAACATGCACCGTCCAGCCTCCCCCTCCCCCTCCACTCCGACCCACTGCAGCTAGACAGCCGAAATAGGCCATCTAGCTGCTAATGTGGGGTGGCCAGAGCACAAAGGAGAAGATCCCCTCCACACTCCACCCGCTCTGCATTGGATAGTCCATTGCCTCCAAGTTCAGAGGTGACCAACTATCCCCATTGGATTGTGCCCCCCCATGTATTTTCCTCTGCTCTTTTTAGAACTGGCTCCTTGGATTTCAAAATATATCTATTTTTCCCCAGTCCTGAATAAACCGACCATCAGTATTCTGTCTTTTTTTATAAAGGGGTTTCAAAGTTGGAGAGCCAGTGTGGTATAGTGGTGAGAGCGTTGGACTGGGAGCCGGGAGATCCGGGTTCTAGTTCCCGTTCGGCCACGGAAGTTCACTGGGTGACTTTGGGCCGGTCACAGACTCTCAGCCCAACCTACCTCACAGGGTTGTTGTTGTGAGAATAAAATGGAGAGGAGGAGGATATTGTAAGCCGCCTTGGGTTCCTTGCAAGAGGAAGGAGGTGGGATAAAAATGCAGTAAATAAAGAAAAAATAAATAAAATTTGAGGACTAGTAACTTGCTGAAGCAAGTCTGTTATTAGCAGGGTTATAAAACAGGACTTCCGACCTTCCCACTCCAATAAATTAATTCATGAACATTTGTATCTTTTTCTAAGGAAATTGGAATGGTTGTTTGTAGTCCACAGCCCCATGGGATAGATGAGACCAAATGATAATGCCTGAATCAGAACCACCCATTAAACTTCATAGGCAAGTGAGAATATGGGCTCAAAATCCAACAGTCAACCGACTGGGTCAAAATACACTCCTGTTCTTTAAAGAAAAAAGGGGGGAAATCTTCACAGAATAAGGTTCCCTCTTGGATTTCAAGGGAACTGTTGTAATTGTTGTAAAACTGTTGTAATGTTGGGGGTAACAATGGACGTAGGCGCATGCACTGCAATGGAGAGAACAGCGCTGATAGCGCCCAATAATAGTCTTCAGACACATGTAGGAAGAAAGCCAGACTATGAAGCACATGGTCTTCGATGTCTATATACTAATGCCCAGAGTATGGGAAACAAACAGAATGAACTTGAACTCTTAATACAGGAGGGAAATTATGACTTGATAGGTATAACTGAGACTTGGTGGGATGACTCTCATGACTGGAATACAGCAGTTGAAGGATATAACTTGTTCAAAAAGAACAGGAGGAACAGAAAGGGAGGCGGGGTTGCACTGTATGTGAAAAATACATATCTCTGCACAGAAATACAGGAGGAGGAGCTTGGTAGCCCCATCGAGAGCATCTGGGTTGAAATAAATGGAGCAAAGAATAAAAGGAACCTGGTGGTCGGAGTCTACTACCGGCCACCCAATCAAGGAGAAGCCAAGGATGAAACTTTTGAAAAGCAAATAGCCAATGTTTTAAGGAAGCATGATGTAGTAGTAATGGGGGACTTCAATTTCCCCGATATTTGTTGGGAGACAAATTCTGCAAAACATGGCCCCTCCAGGAAATTCCTGACTTGTGTGGCGGATAACTTCCTCCTACAGAAAGTAGAGGAAGGAACTAGAGGATCGGCTATCCTTGACTTGATCCTAACCAACAGAGATGACTTAGTGGATAAAGTAGCAGTTACAGGAACTCTGGGGGAAAGCGACCATGTTGTACTTGAGTTCTTGGTTCTAAGGGAAGCAAAAGCCGAGTGTACTCAAACGCGTACCCTGGATTTTAGGAAAGCTGATTTTAATAAACTCAGAACAATGATCAGTAAGGTCCCATGGCAAACAATGCTAGCGAGAAAAGGAGTCCAAGATGGGTGGGAACTTTTAAAAAAGGAAATTCTCAAGGCACAATCACAAACAATTCCAACAAGAAGAAAAGGTGGAAGACAACAGAAGAAGCCAATGTGGCTTCACAAAAAGCTTAGGGATGACCTGAAAACAAAAAAGGACACATATAAGAAGTGGAAAGAAGGCCAAGTAACAAAGGAAGAGTACAGGCAGGTAGCACAGAATTGCAGGGATGGCGTCAGGAAGGCTAAAGCGGAGAACGAGGTGAGGTTAGCGAGGGATGCTAAAAACAACAAAAAGGCTTTCTTCAGCTACGTGCATAGTAAAAGGCAGAGGAAAGAAATGGTTGTTCAGCTATTAAATAAGGATGGCAAAATGATAACAGATGACAAAGAAAAGGCAGAGGTGCTCAATTCCTACTTTGGCTCAGTCTTCTCCCAAAAGAGGGTCTATGACCCCCCTGGCAAAGGCGAAGTACAGGCTGAAGGGGCAGGATTGCAGCTTGAGATCGACAGGCATATGGTCAAGGAACACCTCATTACTTTGAATGAGTTCAAATCTCCAGGGCCAGATGAACTGCATCCTAGAGTAATAAAGGAACTGGCAGAAGAACTCTCAGAACCGCTGTCTATTCTCTTTGAGAAATCATGGAGGACCGGGGAAGTGCCAGATGACTGGAGGAGGGCTAACGTTGTCCCTATCTTCAAAAAGGGTAAAAAGGAGGAACCTGGGAACTACAGACCAGTCAGTCTGACATCAATCCCTGGGAAAATTCTGGAGCAGATCATAAAGCAATCCATCTGGAAGCACCTTGACAACAATGCCGTGATTACTCGAAGCCAACATGGATTTGTCAAAAACAAGTCCTGCCAGACAAATCTGATCTCATTTTTTGATCAAGTCACCTCCCTTGTAGACCGTGGGAATGCTGTAGACATCATATACCTCGACTTCAGCAAAGCTTTCGACAAAGTGCCCCATGATATCCTGATGAGCAAACTTGCTCGAAGTGGGCTAGATGAAACAACGATCATGTGGATCCACAGTTGGCTACAGAATCGGACTCAAAGAGTGCTTATCAATGGGACCTTCTCAAGCTGGGGAGAGGTAATGAGCGGGGTACCGCAGGGCTCAGTCCTGGGCCCAGTGCTCTTCAACATTTTTATTAATGACTTGGAGGAGGAGGTGCAGGGAATGCTGATCAAATTTGCAGATGACACAAAATTGGGAGGGATAGCTAATACTTTGGAAGACAGAAACAAAATTCAAAGTGATCTGGATAGACTGGAGTGCTGGGCAGAAAACAACAGAATGGCATTTAATAGGGACAAATGCCAAGTTCTGCACCTAGGAAAAAGAAACCAAATGCACAGTTACAAGATGGGGGATACGTGGCTCAACCACACTACGAGCGAGAAGGATCTTGGAATTGTCGTCGATCACAAGCTGAATATGAGCCAACAATGTGATGTGGCTGCAAAAAAGGCAAATGCTATTTTGGGCTGCATTAATAGAAGCATCGCTTCCAAATCCCGGGAAGTACTAGTTCCCCTCTACTCAGCACTGGTTAGGCCTCATCTGGAGTACTGTGTCCAGTTCTGGGCACCACACTTTAAGAAGGATGCAGACAAGCTGGAGAGGGTTCAAAGGAGGGCAACAAAGATGATCAGGGGACTGGAAACAAAGTCCTATGAAGAGAGACTGAAAGAACTGGGCATGTTTAGCCTTGAGAAGAGAAGACTGAGGGGAGATATGATAGCACTCTTCAAGTACTTGAAAGGTTGTCACAGAGAAGAAGGCCAGGATCTCTTCTTGATCATCCCAGAGTGCAGGACACGGAATAATGGGCTCAAGTTACAGGAAGCCAGATTCCGGCTGAACATCAGGAAAAACTTCCTGAGTGTCAGAGCAATACGGCAATGGAACCAATTACCTGGGGAGGTGGTGGGCTCTCCCACACTGGAGACCTTTAAGACGAGGCTGGACAGCCATTTGTCAGGGATGCTCTGACTTGGATTCCTGCATTGAGCAGGGGGTTGGACTCGATGGCCTTGTAGGCCCCTTCCAACCCTACTATTCTATGATTCTATGATTCTATGATTCTATAATTCACTTTGTGAGGGTTTTTACCCTCAAAACCAGACTGTAAATCTATTAAATAAAATAAAGAGAAAAAAACTGATGCAGACAGACCTAGCAAGACAAACCAGGAGAGTAAAATGAATGAATAAATAACTGAAATTACAATTAAAACTCCCAGCTACCCTGTGGAGCTTTTGAAGTATGGGGACCGTGCTGTCCTAACCCCCAGGGGAAACACAGACGAGGGCACACCCAAGGGTGGCAAAGTCAGTCAGCAAGCCGCATAGCAAGTCAGGCTGGAATCACAGGCTATCAGAGAGCTTCAGGCGAGAAACATGCACTAACGGTATCCAACTACCTGTTTACTGCCTATCATCTGAGGCCTACCTATGAGTGCCACTTCCAAGGGAGGCTCAGAAGGTGACAACAAGGAAGAGGGCCTTCTCAGTGGTGGCCCCCCAATTCTGGAATGAGGTTCCCACTGAGGTCAGCCTGGCACCAACACTCTCATATTGTCGGTGCCTGGTGAAGACTGCCCTCTACTCCCAGGCATTTAAAGGCATATGATGGGGCATGTATGCCAGCTGTCTTTAACAGCATTTTATCTAAAAAAATTAGGTGTTTAAAGTGTTTTAAACTGAGAGCCAATGTGGTGTAGTGGCTAGAGTGTTGGACTGGGAGCCAGGAGATCCAGGTTCTAGTCCCCACTCGGCCATGGAAGCTCACTGGGTGACTTTGGGCCAGTCACAGACTCTCAGCCCAACCTACCTCACAGGGTTGTTGTTGTGAGGCTAAAATAGGAGGATTATGTATGCCACCTTGGGTTCCTCAAAGAAGAAAAAAAGGTGGGATATAAATGTAATAAATAAATATAAATAAATAAATAAATATTGTATACTGAAATTTGATGCTGTGCTTTATTATCTTGTATCTGTGGTTTGTGATTTTGTGGATTTTTGTGAACCTCCCAGAGAGCGTTGGCTATTGGGCAGTTTAGAAAAGTATTATTATTATTATTATTATTATTATTATTATTATTATTATTATTAAATTGACATTCCTATATTGGCCTGGGGGGTAGGGGAGACTGTTAGTGGAAGACGTCATTCTTCAGATCGTTCTTCAAGATTCCACTCTCTACCCAATAGCTCTAGAACAGGGGTGTTGAACCTCTTCCAGCTCAAAAGCCAGATTTAATTTCAGAGAAGCTCTCAGGGCCCACACTGTAGTGGTGGACAGGGACAAAGGCAAATGGGGATGGGTAGAAATACTAAAAAAAAGGTTGGGAATATTGCAGTCTTGTCTGCAAGTTACACGAAGGGGGCAGTATTGCAGTTAGCTAGTTAATGCGTCCCCTTCATGGATCACTGCCTTGTCGTGGCGAAGGGGCTTGCGTAACTCAGTGAAGCCATAAGCTATGCCGTGCAGGGCCACCCAAGACAGACAGGTCATGGCGGAGAGTTCTGACAAAATGTGGTCCAGTGGAGAAGGAAATGGCAACCCACTCCAGTATTCTTACCAAGAAAACCCCATGGAATGTATCACAAGGCTAAAAGATATGACGCCGGAAGATGAGCCCCTCAGGTCGGAAGGTGTCCAATATACTACTGGGGAAAGCAGAGGGAATTTCCAAGTAGCGCCAGAAAGAGTGAAGCGGCTGGGCCAAAGCCCACACTCAGCTGTGGATGTGTCTGGTGGTGAAAAGAAAGTCCCATGCTGTAAAGAACAATATTGATCAATGAATCAAGGTAAGCTGGAGGTGGTCAAACATGAGATGGCAAGATTGAACATCGACATCTTGGGAATCAGCGAACTAAAATGGACAAGCATGGGCGAATTTAATTCAGCTGACCATTACATCTACTGCTGTGGGCAAGAATCCCTTAGAAGAAATGGAGTAGCACTCATAGTCAACAAAAGGGTGGGAAAAGCAGTACTGGGGTACAATCTCAAAAACGATAGAATGATCTCAGTACGAATCCAAGGCAAACCATTCAACATCACAGTAACTCATGTCTATGCCCCAACCACTGAGGCCGAAGAAGCTGAGGTTGATCGGTTCTATGAAGACCTACAACACCTTCTAGAACTAACACCAAAAAAAGTTCTTTTCATCATAGGGGATTGGAATGCTAAAGTAGGAAGTCAAGAAATAACCGGGATAACAGGCAAGCATGGCCTTGGTTTACAAAATGAAGCAAGACAAAGGCTAATAGAGTTTTGCCAAGAGAACACGCTGATCATAGCAAACACTCTTTTCCAACAGCACAAGAGGCGACTCTACACATGGACATCGCCAGATGGTCAATATCGAAATCAGATTGATTATGTCCTTTGCAGCCAAAGATGGAGAAGCTCCATACAGTCAGTAAAAACAAGACCTGGAGCTGACTGTGGCTCAGATCATGAGCTTCTTGTTGCAAAATTTTGGCTTAAATTGAAGAACATAGGGAAAACCACTAAACTATTCAGGTATGACCTAAATCATATCCCTTATAATACAGTGGAGGTGAGGAATAGATGTAAAGGATTAGACCTGATAGACAGAGTGCCTGAGGAACTATGGACAGAGGTCTGTAACATTGTTCAGGAGACAGCAACTAAACCCATCCCAAAGAAAAAGAAATACAAGAAGGCAAAGTGGCTATCTGATGAGGCTTTACAAGTAGCTGAGGAAAGAAGGGAAGCAAAAAGCAAGGGAGAAAGGGGAAGATATACCCAACTGAATGCAGAGTTCCAGAGAATAGCAAGGAGAGACAAGAAGGCCTTCTTAAATGAACAATGCAAAGAAATTGAGGAAAACCATAGAATGGGAAAGACTAGAGATCTTGTCAAGAAAATCGGAGATATCAAGGGAACATTTTGTGCAAAGATGGGCATGATAAAGGACAAAGAAGGCAGGGACCTAACAGAAGCAGATGAGATTAAGAAGAAGTGGAAAGAATACACAGAAGAACTATACAGGAAAGATCTTAATGTCCCTGATAGCCATGATAGTGCAGTCACTGAACTTGAGCCGGACATCCTCGAGAGTGAAGTCAAGTGGGCCTTAGGAAACATTACTAACAACAAAGCTAGTGGAGATGACAGTATTCCAGCTGAGCTATTTAAAATCCTAAAAGATGATGCTGTTAAAGTGCTGCACTCAATATGCCAACAAATTTGGAACACTCAACAGTGGCCACAAGACTGGAAAAAGTCAGTTTACATTCCAATTCCAAAGAAGGGCAACGCCAAAGAGTGTTCAAACTACCGCACAATTGTGCTCATTTCACATGCCAGCAAGATTATGCTCAAAATCCTACAAGCTAGGCTTCAGCAGTATGTGAACTGAGAACTACCGGAAGTTACAAGCTGGGTTTCGGAGAGGCAGAGGAATCGCCAACATTCACTGGATCATGGAGAAAGCAAGAGAATTCCAGAAAAACGTCTATTTCTGCTTCATTGACTACGCTAAAGCCTTTGATTGTGTGGATCACAACAAACTGTGGCAAATTCTTAAAGAGATGGAAGTACCAGACCACCTTATCTGTCTCCTGAGAAACCTGTATGAAGGTCAAGAAGCAACAGTAAGAACCGGACATGGAACAACCGATTGGTTTAAAATTGGGAAAGGAGTACAACAAGGCTTTATATTGTCGCCCTGCTGATTTAAGTTATATGCAGAGTACATCATGAGAAATCCCAGGTTGGATGAATCACAGGTCGGAATTAAGATTCCCGGGAGAATTATCAACAACCTCCGATATGCAGACGATACCACCCTAATGGCAGAAAGCGAAGAGGATCTCAAGAGCCTCTTGTTGAGGGTGAAAGTGGAGAGTGCAAAAGCTGGTCTGAAACTCAACATTAAAAAAAAAAAAGATCATGGCATCTGGTCCCATCACTTCCTGGCATATAGAAGGGGAAGAAATGGAAGCAGTGACAGATTTTATTTTCTTGGGCTCCAAGATCACCACAGACGATGACTGTAGCCATGAAATTAAAAGACGCTTGCTCCTTGGGAGGAAAGCTATGGCAAACCTAGACAGCATAGTAAGAAGCAGAGACATCACCTTGACGAAAAAGGTCCTTCTAATCAAAGCTATGGTTTTCCCAGTAGCAACCGAAGAATTGATGCTTTCGAACTGTGATGCTGGAGAAGACTCTTACGAGTCCCCTGGACTGCAAGGAGGCCAAATCAGACCATCCTAAAGGAAATCAACCCTGAGTGCTCATTGGAAGGACAGATACTGAAGCTGAAGCTCAAATATTTTGGTCACCTAATGTGAAGAGAAAATTCACTGGAAAAGTCCCTGATGCTGGGAAAGATTGAAGGCAAAAGGAGAAGGGGACGGCAGAGGATGAGATGGCTAGATAGCATCACCGATGCAATGAATATGAACTTGAGCACACTCCGGGAGAGAGCGGAGGACAGGAGGGCCTGGCGTGCTGTGGTCCATGGGGTCGCGAAGAGTCGGACACGACTTAGCGACTGAACAACGACAACAAAAGTTAATGCGTGGGAATTTGGTGCATAGCTGGCCTTAGGATCTCTGTAGCTACAGTGCAGTTTCCTGCTCCTCCCCTCCCCTCACTTTCTGCCTTCCTCCATTGCTGGGAGCACAATGCACAATGCTCTTGCTCCTGCCTGTGTAAAGGAACACAAAATGGACTGAACAAACTCTTTTTGAAACCCCACACTGTGCCCGCATTTGTACGTGCAAGAATACATGAGGGTAAACGGTCTTTCTTTCTTCACTAAGGAAAGGTGTGGTCTCCTGTTTTTAGTGTTTTGTGCGCATGTGGGACTGGTAAATGCTCATTCTGTTTTGCCTTTTTGTTTTTTAACAAGAGGCAGCAATACCAAATAAACCCATCAAAAAATACCAGAATATTTTAGCTTAAACCTCTTACTGCCAGTAATTAGCCTTAGGGGAGTCATTTCAACCTTTCAGAAAGGGGAAAAAGACACACAAAAGCCAGGAAAAACCAAATGATGGGGAAGAGTGCGTGGCCAGCTGGGGACCTTTGAGTGCCGGATTGGGAATCAAGATAGGCCACCTTTGGCTCATGGGCCTGAGGTTCAACACCCCTGCTCCAGAAGTGAAGTGTGTGCGAGTGTGAGAGAAAGAGAACGTGCGTGTACATGTGTGCACATGGGAGTGCTTCTAGCATACATGCATATAGAACGCATGTGCATGAACACTAAAGCACCCTGCAGCACACAGCATGATGTATTACATGCTGCAGCTGCAGATGTATATTTTGGCCTGCATATTTTGAACTGCTGCTAAGATAGAAGGTATATTATGTAAGATATATAAGGTATATAATTATATTATGGTATATTATATTATAAGGTAACATTATACGGTATATTAAATTATTAGGGTATATTATATTATATAGTTTATTATATGGTATATTATACTGTATGGTATATTACTTTACAGAAGGTATATTAAGGGATATTTTGAACTGTTGTTAAGATATTGTAGGACACTTACATTTCTTCAATTATATCTTTAACTAAAAAGAACGCACACGCACACAAGACTTTGTAATCAGAGGACAGGCTGTTACAGAGTACATGACAGCACACGCAGGCTGACAGTGTAGATCCTTCCCTGGCCTTCTATGGCGTCTAAGGCAACTGTCCCAAACCTGCTGCCCTCCAAATGTTTTGGACTCCAGTCATCAGCATTCCTGCCACTGACCATGCTGGCTGGGGCTGATGGGAGTTAAAGTCCAAAAGATCTGCAGGGCACCAGGTCAGAGAAGGCTGATCTAGGCCCCCAAACCCTATTTGGCTGTCTGATCTGACAATTCTGGGGAGCAATAATTGTTATTGCTGTACTTGACCTTTTGTTCCAACTAAAACAGAAAGCTTCAAAAGAAAAAGAAAGCGAGTGTGCATCTCTGTACTCGTGATGTGCCAGCTAAAGGCAAAAGCCCCACCATGCCAGAGGAACACCTGAGATACACTGGGGAGGAGAACAATTACACTGTATCCTATGGCCATTCAGTCCAGAGCCATGCCCCTCTCAATGGCACAACTTTAAATCAGCCCCAGACCTAGTGCAAAGGATTTCCTTCCCATGGACTCCAGGGGGAGGGGGAAATTTCAAATTCCTGTCTGCTGCTGTGGCAGAGTGGTTAGAGAAGTGCTCTGTGGAGCTTATAGTGTGGCTTCGAGTCCTGGAAGCTCCCTCTCTTTTGCTCCCAACATTTTTTTTTTTTTGCCCAGGAAATGATGACTAAGAGCATTTTCCTCCTTGTGGGGCTTGAACTCCTGTCTCCTGCTTCCAGTAAGCCACTGGAGGAGGCTGTTGCTATTACTGTGCATCTGTAGCTACTTGTTCTGTTTCAGCCAGCAAGACCTGCTGTCTGTCGCAGGGCGGGCCTGGCGTCATTGGGCATTACGAGGTCCCGTTCACACTGAGGACTTGAGACAAGTCAGGTATAGTGGATTCTGACTAAGCAGGAGTCACATTTCCCAAATAGACAGGAAATACAGTAGCAGCATGGAGAGCTCCAAGCAATGCCGGGACTGGGAGACAGCCACGTATGCCTGTATGTCTCTCCAACAAGCAGCAGGTTGCGCCTGAACCTTAGGGATGATGTTGGCTTCATTTGAGCTGGTTAGCCATGCCTATTTATTGACTTTCTTCCTTAAGGGAGCCTGGCCTATTTCTGCAGGCTTAGGCTGCAATGAGACAGGAGTGGCTGCAGCAT
This sequence comes from Heloderma suspectum, assembly GCF_057233095.1. NCBI lineage: Eukaryota > Metazoa > Chordata > Lepidosauria > Squamata > Helodermatidae > Heloderma > Heloderma suspectum. Next base: position 28,363,581 of record NC_139466.1, read on the forward strand.
GAAAGTATCTTCACAGCTAGAGTTCTCAGAACCCAAAGATGGCAATGTGACCTCCTCTGGGCACAGCAGAGTTGGTCCCGGGAGCCTTCCTGCAGAACTAGGTCCTAAGGAGGTGGGAACCTCATGATGCCCCTCTGTATCGAGTCCTCTTCCTGATCCATTAAATCCATTCATACCCCTGTCTTTAGAGATGCTGGAGGACTGGCAATAGCAGGGTCACTGCTGGCTGTGCCACAAGTGCTGATGGAGTAGGGGTGCTGTAGCATCGTCTTAGCTGTTGTGCATGCAGTGACCATCCCATGGACAAAAGCCAGCCAGACTGGCAGATGAATCTGTCTTCAGCACTGACATTGGGACAGCATCCTCCACTGCATTTGGAGACATCAAGCTAACCTTCTTATGGGGTGCAGAGCAGGCCTCGTGGCACAGACATTTCTCCTCCAACACACCTTGCTGCCACCTCCCAGCATCTGCCGCCTGAGGTGGCTGCTTCACTCTGCCTAATGGTAGGGCCAGCCCTGCATGGGTGTGTGCTGGGGGCATGCCCCCGTAGTCACGAGTTCATTGGCTGCTTCCCTGTGTGGCGGGCGGTGTGTGCATCCTCAGCAGCACAGCCCCTGACTGTCAGCCACTAGCAGAATGGGGGAGTATCTACTGTGTTTACACTGTTTATGTATATTCTGGTTCTGTGCTTTTCCCCTCCTGGGCTGAACACACACTGGATACGGCAGCCTTTGCACTAGCATAGCAGTGGCATATATTCCTCCAAACCCTGGCACAACTGGAGTGCAGGATTGCTCTGCTCATCATCTACATTTTAAAAGGTGGATGGCTCTTCATATTATCTTAGAAGCAAGCAAACAGCAGGAAAGCTTTTACACGGCCCATGTTATGATCAATGCTGCGGTCGCAGGTGTTAATGCTTCATTTGCCTTTAAAAGCAAATGTAATAATCTAGGAGGATCAATATTATACACTCTTTATACAGTGTGAAATTGCTGCGGACCCACTGCACTAATATATAGTAGAATTTCAACGGTGACATTATATCCTAACAACATGTTCTAGCTTTTTGCCTTCATGGCCTTTTAAACTCTTAAAAAAAACAAGAAGAAAGAAAGGAAGGAAGGAAGGAAGACTGGTGATGAACTGCAAGATTAATTTACAACAAAATTAACCCGGCACCATCTGTTGAATTTTTCATGAGTAAAAATAAATATAAACAGCAAGCTAATCAGGGGGAAGGGATCGCTTTAAAAAGGTTTCAGTAACGGAAGATGGCACTCCCAAAAATGGCCGGTTTAAGTACAGAACGGGTCTATAAAAGGGTGAAATCACACATAACAAAAAGATGTTATCCTAGTATGATAGGTACAGAAGAGTTTATGATTCAGTAAAAATAATAGGAATAAATCAGCAATGAATTCTGAAGAAGAAGAAGAAGAAGAAGAAGAAGAAGAAGAAGAAGAAGAAGAAGAAGTTATTTTCTAGAAAACTGTCTTGCTGCCTCCTCCTTTGAATCCCTTCCTTCACACACACTCAGAACTGGAACCGGAAGCAGCAGCAGCAGCAGCAGCAGCAGAAGAAGAAATTTTCTAGAAAACTGTCTTGCTGCCTCCTCCTTGCAATCCCTTCCTTCGCACACACTCAGAACCAGAACCGGAAGCAGAAGCAGAAGCAGCAAAGACGTAGTAGTAGTAGTAGTAGAAGAAGAAGTTGACGTTTAGAAATCTGTCTTGCTGCCTCCTTTTTGCACCCCCTTTGCAGCACAGTCAGAACAGGTTAATTTTGGCAAAATGTGGGGTGAGAGCAACACAAGCATTAGCCATGTGCTGTGATTCATGCTTTGGTGTGGAAACTGTTGCTTTCCCCAGCACATTGCTTCCAGACCAGAACAAGCTGTTAAAGGAGTCTGCAGAATTCCCTTGCTTGAAGTGAGAGTCTAGGTAGGCATGTTGGCAACATACTATGTTTCTGGGCCCAATTAAAAATGGCTTACCAGGTTACTTTGGACTATCTTCTCCTTTATGATCCAGCCTGTACTCTCAGATCTCCTTTGGAGGTGCTGCATGTGTGCCTGCTGGTAAAATCAGTTAGGTTGGTGAGCACAAGACACACTGTCTTCTTGGTGGCAGCCCCAAACTCCCTTCCAGCTGGCTGACGCTTAGCCCCTTCAGTCCAGGTCTTTGAGAAAGCCTTGAAAACGTCTCACTTCACTGCAACCTTTCCTTAAGAATGTGAATGGCTTGTATGATTCACAGCAGTTTTCCCTCCCAGAAACTGTACACCTATCAGATATGCCAATCCTCTTTGTATGTCACTTTCCGAGGGGTTGGCCCTAAAGAGCGGCTCCTAAGTAGTTCAAACAAATAAAGATTATAGATCAATAGATAAGGCTGTGCTAACTGCAACTGTAAAGGTACGCCAACCCACGTCTCGATTTTCTGCCTGGGAAGTTAATAGGGAGGGAGGAGAGGAGGTGTCACATATTCTGTGCCCTGCTGCTCAATATGGCCGCCAACACAGTGGTCTCTAGAAGGGCCACCAGCAGCCATGATGCGTTGCATGGTAGGGCATGACGGGAGAAGGAGCAGGGGCTTGGATGGGTCAATGGGATCCACAGGCCCCTCCAGAGAATCAGTAGATATCGTGTCTCAAGGCAAGGGATAGATAGTGGTGGCACACACGGCCCAATGGGCCGTGTTGAAGTAAGATTCACCTGCCAGTCCAGTCAGCTTCTGCACATGGACTAGGGAGAGGGTGTCATCTTGTCCTTCGCCTCAGGCAGCAAAATGTCTTGGGCCGTTCTCACTGACTGAAGCTCTACCCTGCCTCTTCCTCTCCCCAAGCACCTTGCACAAAGCTCCTGCCATTCGTTCTACTCAGGGGCTGTAGCTCGGTGGTAGAGCACAAGAGAGTCTATGTTCAAGGATAGACTGCCCCTGGCAGTGGTTCTACTGTCATTGCAGAATGTGTGAAAGCCCTCCTCCTTACCAACTTATGCCTGAAATGCTTGCTGGATGCACCTGATCTTGTCTGATCTCGGAAACTAAGCAGGGTCAGCCCTGGTTAGTACCTGGCTGGGAGACCGCCTGGGAATCGGGCTTCCTGCACTGAGCAGGGGGTTGGACTCAATGGTCTTGTAGGCCCCTTCTGATTCTATGATTCTATGAATCCTGGCTACAACACCCAGCCGCCACCAACCTGCTTTTTCTAACAACTTGCCTGATTAAGAGATATGGAGATCTCAAAAGTCTGCACATTTTTTCTGACCTTGGAGTTCACCTAATAAAAGTGTAATGAATAAACTGATACGTAGGTGAGGTGATGCACAAAACATGTCACTCCAAACCACAATTCACAAACAGTAATGGTGCATCCAGTTTATAAGTTTGTAAACTTGAGAGAGAGAGAGAGAGAGAGAGAGAGAGAGAGAGAGAGAGAGAAACGTTTCACATTTTAAAATCTGTTTGTAATCCCCGCCCCCTCGTTTTTTGTTTTTGTTTTACTTATAAATATATAAACTGGATGAACCATTGCTGGTCATTTATTGTGGTTTAAAGGTATTACACTCTATGGATTTTGGAATACTCCAGTTCCATCTAGTTTGTATTTATTATGTTATATTTCTTTATCCAGTCATGTGTATCCTGCCTTTAAGAACCAATTCCCCTGCACCAAGGCAGATAATATGACAAAACTGACAAGATATTGATAGAACTATAACATTAAACATTTCAAAAACCAGAACTGGCATAACATATACTAGGGATATCGTAGAAATCTATTTGGGGGGGTGGGATGGAATTTGACAAGTTTTCCTAGGCTCAGCCCCCCCTTCCCCCCAGACTTTTCGGTTCCCACTGCAGTGCCTGACTCGATCAGCAGTGAGACAGGCCAGTTTGTGGATTTTCTGGGAATTTTTTCCACATTTGGGGGAGGGAAGGTTCTGCAATTTGTGCAAATATCTCAATGATGTGTGCAAATTATGGGTGAATTTGCACAAATTCAGCAGTAATTTGAGCAAATTGCTCAGAAATTTGCACACTTTGTGGAACCATCCAAAAAATGCACAAAAAGGTTCCTGGAGTTTGGGGAACAGCCTGTAGCTCAGCTTACAGACACAAAGCGAGTTGCACATGCCTCAGAACTCCAGTAAGCCAAAAAAGAACCAGATTTCCCAATGACAGACATCCCTAACATATACAGAAGAACCAGCAGAAAATTATTCCCAGAAATTACTCAAGCCCTGTTCCTCTTTGTTTATGTGAATGTAGACATGGCTGAAGAACCTTTGAGATATTCCCATTACTGACAGGCGGAAAGGGTTGACTCGATCGTGTGCAAAGGAGAATTAATCACATCAGAACATGACATAAGAACACCAGAAAAGCACTGCTGCGTCAGACCAGAGGTCCATCTAATCCATGGTCCCATCTCCCAGAGTGGCCAGACAGATGCTTCTGAACATGAAGGCAACAGTGCCCACTCTTGTTTTTGCCCCTCAACAGTCAAAACTCACCTGGCACCTAGATGGTGCTCTTTGGGGCACCAGGTGAAGACCTTTTCATCTTCCCATGCATCTAGTGTTTCAGTTTCTTTTTTAATTCTGGTACTGTACTTTAAATCTTTGTACGCAGGACTGGCCCAAGACATTTTGCTGCCTGAGGTTAAATCTGTCTTCAATACTGTGGAAGGGACAGTGTCCTCCCCAGCACCTGAAGGCAGCAGGCTAGCTTTGGGGATGCAGGACAGAATGCATGGCAAACAGCTCTCTCCTTGCACAGTTACAAGATGGGGAATACGTGGCTCAACCACACTACAAGCAAGAAGGATCTTGGAACTGTTGTCGATCACAAGCTGAATATGAGCCAACAATGTGATGTGGCTGCAAAAAAGGCAAATGCTATTTTAGGCTGCATTAATAGAAGCATAGCTTACAAATCCCGGGAAGTACTAGTTCCCCTCTACTCAGCACTGGTTAGGCCTCATCTGGAGTACTGTGTCCAGTTCTGGGCATCACATTTTAAGAAGGATGCAGACAAGCTGGAGAGGGTTCAGAGGAGGGCAACAAAGATGATCAGGGGACTGGAAACAAAGCCCTATGAAGAGAGACTGAAAGAACTGGGCATGTTTAGCCTTGAGAAGAGAAGACTGAGGGGAGATATGATAGCACTCTTCAAGTACTTGAAAGGTTGTCACAGAGAAGAAGGCCAGGATCTCTTCTTGATCATCCCAGAGTGCAGGACACGGAATAATGGGCTCAAGTTACAGGAAGCCAGGTTCCGGCTGAACATCAGGAAAAATGTCCTGACTGTAAGAGCAATATGACAATGGAACCAATTACCTGGGGAGGTGGTGGGCTCTCCCACACTGGAGGCGTTCAAGACAAGGCTGGACAGCCATTTGTCAGGGATGCTCTGACTTGGATTCCTGCATTGAGGAGGGGGTTGGACTCGATGGCCTTGTAGGCTCCTTCCAACCCTACTATTCTATGATTCTATGATTCCAACACGTTTCTGCCACCTGCTAGCATCTGCCGCCTGAGGAGACTGCATCACTCTGCCTAATGGTAGGGCCTGCCCTGTTTGCACTGCTACTAGCGTCTATTTGTTTATTATTTTTATTTTTATATTGTAGTTTTAAACTTTAAAACATTGATATTATATTTTGTTATCTTGTATTTTATGGTTTTAATTGTCGTGAACTGTGCAGAGAGCTTCAGCTATTGGCCAGTATAGAAATGTAATAAATAAATACATACATACATACATACATACATTGAGTGATATATTGCCCCTGAACATGGAGATGCTCTGTTTAGTTATCATCGCCACTGGGCCTGATAGGCCCGTCCTCCCTGAATTCATTTAAACCCTTTTTATTGCCATCTAAGGTGGAAGCCACCACATCTCATCCCAGCACATTCCATAAATGAAGCGTCGCGTGAAAAAAAGACTTCCTTTCATCTTTCTGGAATCATCCGGCAATCTATGTATCTCATCAGGTTGTAATATTCTGCGAATCCTGGGTTCTGGTATTATAAGAGAGGGAGAGAAAAGCATTCCCTCTCTTTTCTCCATGGAAGAAATGTAACAGAGGAAAACCTCCCATTTCTGGAAGAAGAAAAATGCAACCCAACATCAGTGGTTTCAGTGGGCTATGTCTCACAGCATTCCCTCTATTTCCAATGTTCAGGTGCTGAGTGCCGTTGTTTATGTAGTCAAAACAGTTCCACCCACACACAATAGGGAGGTATTAGCAGGCATGGGGAAACTCTGTGGTGTGTAGAAGTATAAAAAATGTTTAGGAAAAAAAAAAACAAGGTTGGGGTGGGGGGTGTTGTCCCCAACTAGCTCAAGGATTGAGCATGCTCAGTGGCCACGGAATGCTGATTGACTGTTGCGGTGGGGAGGGAACAGTGGGGACTTGGATGGAGTACTGTGGAGGGCAGAGTGGCTGGCTGGCTAGAACAGTGAATAGGAGCGCTCCATACTGCAACATTTTCTTGCAGCACACACATATTCTCACTACAAGCATTAGAGGCAAGGCATCATGGTTACCAAGGTGGCTTCCAGAAGGGTCGAGTTAGAAATAGTTACTGCAGAGAAAGGGGTGGGGTAGGGTGGGGTGGGGAGGGAGGGAGGGAAGCAGAAGATGTCATTAGAATGTCCAAAGAAAAGAAAACATTTGGCCGTATTTTTGTTCAAAACCAACTAAGCGACGCACATCAGCCGATAGCAAAGTGAGAAAGAAAACATTCTGGCTATTTCATGAGAAATTCTGACCCTTCTTTCCCAGCAATTTTTACAAACATTGCATTCCATGAAAAATGCATAGATGTATTGAAATTCCAGACCGAGGCTTTAATCTCCAGTCACTTCTCTAAGAGGGACAGATCAGAGGAGTATAATTTGCCTTTATCGTCTTGCTCATCTCCTGTGTTGACAAAAGAAATCCTTCTGTTAGTTTTTCTTAGACAAATGTGACCCCAACCTGATATGACACTTTATTTTTGCAGCTGTGTCAAAAACAAAAAAACTAAAAAAACCTGCAGAAACCAGGTGCTTTTTAAGCTGCTTTATCCCCTTGCCCTGTTTGGAGGGAAAAGTTCTTTTGCTCTCAGCAGGGGCGGGGGGTTGGGGGCAGGGAGAGAAGACACCTTTCAAAAGATTCCAGGCAACAGACCTAAGGAAAGAAATTATACACACTAAACTGTAAGATTTGCTGAGACAGTGAGTAAGGGCCAGTTCTCACATAACATTTTTATTCCACAGAGGAATTTCAGGTGGAGGGAGTGGGGGGAGGTCAGTTGTAAGAAAAGCCATGTGAATGATGCAGAAAAGTTCTATGAGCAGGATAACAGATTGCTGTCTGTTCTGACACTGAGATTTTTCTTTCTGGATGATAATAATAATAATAATAATAATAATAATCAGGGCTATATCTATGCAGCAATCCATAGGAGCACAGAAATGCAGTCATCTGGCACAGAATTCTACATCCTGTGAATCGGCTTTTATTTTTAAAAAGAGGACAAGTTGCTAGTCCTTATGATATATTTCAGTTATGTGTTTGTTATAAGCACATGGAAATACCAGCTGAAGTCTCAGATCCCAAGAGTGGGGGCTGAGCTAAGTCTCAATTTAGACACATGCCAAACCATGGTTTGCATTAACCACATTAGTAAGAACTGAGCTTCCAAATGTAAAGGCAAGCCAGGGTTAGAGCTGTTTGCTTGCTGTCATTTTTCGGTCTTCTGGACACTCCGCCTCTAGATTCAGTGACTTCGAGAAGTGAAGGAATAGCTAAGGGGGGAAGCACAAAAGCCAAGTGGGCACAAAAGCCAGTGCCGGTCAGTGTAGAGAGGTCCCCAATCTTTCTGGGCCAGTGGGAACATTTGGAATTCTGAGGGGGTGTTATGGGTACTCTCACAAAATAGCTGCCATGGGGGGCTTGTCCATTCATACAATTTCTCCCATGGTGGGCACGGCTGCCACAGAACATTCATTTCTCAGAATGCAAACTGGTGAGACTGAAAGAACAGGAACTCGCTCAAGAAAAGGAACTCGCCCAAGAACCTAAAGTACAAGGCAGAGATGGAGGCTGAGCTCCAACACACAGAAGGACTCTTCTGAACCCAAATAAAGATGGTGCTGGAGGGCAGCACTTCGCTTTGCAGCAAGGAAGCAAGCCTTCCACTTAAAAAAACAGGAGGGGCAGAGAGCTTGACGGGTACCACAAGAGTTGTCTTTGGGCAGAGTAATGCCCACAAGCACCACAACGGAGACCTGCTGGGCAAGATGGACAAAAATTCCTATATTTATATTGAGCGGGTAAAATGCTACTTTAAATTCCAACTTTGTCACAGTGGTGTGCGTTTGGTACTTGCTATCACTGGAACTGTGCACTGTAGCCCTGGATTTACGGCCCTTATTCAGTCATCACGCTCCTCAAGACCTGGACTTTAAATATCTGTCTACAAGTCTCTCTCTCTCTCTCTCTCTCTCTCTCTCTCTCACACGCACGCACGCACGCGCACACACAGTAGCTATTGGGCCTTCAAAGAAAAGCAGTAAACCATTCCGCTTGCTCCCCTTCGTGTTCTTTAATTTATTTCACTCCATTTTAACTACCCAGAACAATTTCACTAGCCATTAGCCTGGAATGAAACCTTACAAAGCCCAATTGTTGTTGTGAAGATGGGTCTTCCCCCGCCCCACCCATGCTCCCTCTTCATCCGCTCTTTGCAGACTCTTTAAGGGGCAATAACATACCTCAGAAATCCAGGGTTCTTTCTAAAAGGGCCCATTGGGCAGAAATGGAATTCAATTATTAATAATAAATAGGGTAAATCTTGTGAAGCTTTAAAAAGGGGGGGGGAGTCAAGCTGCTTTGATGCCATCACTTCAAAGGCTCCCGACATTATGAGGATGATTCAGAATTCAGATTTCCAGTCCTTCAAGCTGTAGCTTGGAGGATCAGGAATGAGATCTATTCCTGTGTACACCAGCGAAGGCTGGTGGCTCTGATTTCAGTGGGGCTGTGGATCCATTCCCGGTTTCAGTCAGAACTCTAAAGGAGCTATCCAAAGTGCTTAACCTATTTTGGGACTGAAACCCGGAATGGATTCACAGCCCCACTGAAATCGGAGCCACCAGCCTCCACTGGTGTATACTCACCTTGCCCCTTCCCTTATGTTCCTCCTCTTCCAATAAATGACAAATAACGGCCCGATCCTATGATTGCTTGAAGAAAACGGCAATCCAACGTACATTCCCAACCTATCCACCAACAACACCCCCACTCTGCCATGGCTACATTTCACATTCGCTTCCAAGCAAGGGTCAGCTCTGCACATGCTGGAAAAACCTACTCAATGAATAATCATAATTTTGGCAGCATGACTGCCATTATAAAAAAAGAAGAAGAATTAAGAGGAAACAACGCTATGATGAACCACCATCAGGGATAACATTCAATGATAGAAATCCATCTAGGACAAAACATTTGGATGGACGCTCTAAGAGGTGTTCATTCTTTAGCAAATATAGATCCCCCCAGCCTCAAAGGATCCATTGCCGTGGTGGCTTAGTGGTTAAGATGCTGAACTGCAGACCGGAAGGTCGGCAGGACAGCAGTTCGAGACCCGAGTGCCGCGTGACGGAGTGAGCTCCCGTCTTCAGTCCCAGCTCCTGCCAACCTAGCAGTTCGAAAGCAAGAAATTGCAAGTAGATAAACAGGTACCGCCTCAGCGGGAAAGGTGACAGCGTTCCGTGCACCTTGGTGTTCAGTCATGCCGGCCACATGACCACGGAAGCGTCTTTGGACAGCGCTGGCTCTTCGGCTTAGAAACGGGGATGAGCACCACACCCTAGAGTCGGACACGACTGGTTGGGGACACCTTTACCTTTTATATATTCTCAAGAGGGATATATTGCCCACTTTGTCTCCCAAGATTTGTGGAATATAGCTATCATTTTAATGAGTATCTGTAGAAACAGTAGTAGCCTCCTTGGCCTCCATGCCAAACCCCATGTGCCACAACTATTCAGAGAGGCTGGAGACCAGACAACAGTGACAGCTACTCTTCCCTTTTCCTCACCACAAAATGTCTGCACTTTGCATCAAGGCTACACCATGAAATAGGAGCTGCATATTCTAACCAACGTATTGTTACTGAAACACAAAAAGTTATAGAAAATCTGACATTATCAGCATTATAAAAGGCATTTTTAGAATGGTTTAAAGATGATCAACATTGTAATTTGACATTATCAAAGTTATCAAACGGGGGGGGGGGATTCCCAGAGTATTGTCACAGGAGAGAAGATTTTGAACAGTCTTCTTTCAAAGATCCCTTTCCACATGGACTTGTCCATCAAGGAAGCACTGTGTACTGCAGAGGATTCTGGGGGGATGTGCTAATCAAGGGCACACATACCATTAACTGGCCAGGACTATAGCTCAGTGGCAGAACACATGTTTTGCATGCGGAAGGTCTCTGGTTCAACCCCAGGTATTTCTAGTCAAAAGATCTCGGGTAGCAAGTTATGAGAAAGACCTCTCCCCGAGACCCCAGACAGCAAGGGTGTGAAACCTTAGGCCCAAGGGCCAAACCCAGACCCCTGAGTATCCTCAGATGGCCACATCCCTTCCTCCGTCTGCACCCTCTTTCCCCTAGCCAATCATTAGGTGGATGCCTGGGCTTTGTGCAGTTTTTTCCCCATGCTAAATGGTTGAAAGGCCTCTGCTAAGGCTTAGTTATTGGCAGTGCTACAATATGCTGTTATTTTGGCCCCGCCCCTTTTGCCTTCTGACCTGCCTACCACTTGAATGTGGTCTCTGAGACCGTCTCTGAAATTGAATTCAGTCCTCGGTCTGAAATAGGGATGTCTGAGAAATCCGCAACGGAACCAAATGATTTTGGATGTTCATGAATCCAACCCACAGATTCTGCAGCAGACTGGCTTTTCCCCTGCTGGCGGATTCCACAGACTTGTGGACCAGTTTTCTAACTTTCCTGATTTTTGCACAAACGTTGCCTTAGGAAAATGTGCAAAATAAAAAATCCTGGCCAAGAATGCGTATTTCCTCCATAGGGTAAAGTGGGAAATTTCGCATTTGGGGGGATTTGCGCATTTGCGCAAATGTGAATTTGCACAATTTGGAGACAAAAAATGTACAAATGCAGAAACAACAAAAAATCCAATTTTTGGCAATGGGTGGATGACAGAACAAAAGGCACCTGACAATCCATGAAATACAGATGGAACAGGTTTTACACAATCTGTACATCGCCAGTCCGAAAGAGGCTCCCTGTCAAGTTCCTTCATCCTCTCTTCACAATCAACACACTCCAAGATACCAGGTTTCAGGCTCACTACTTTAGCGGGGGGGGGGGTGCTCCTTTACAGTTGCTCCCTCCTACGTAGGCTATCACGCATAGCCAACCTAGAGGACTGTCTGAGCTCCATCTCTAACTTTTCCCGCTTTGGTCTGCGATAGATCCTAGCATCCCTCAAGTCATGCCCCTCACTCTCCTCCCTCCCCCCAAGACCTGGGTTCTCATGGAGGAGGAAAGGGGGGGCCCTCCAGGCCGAGCCATCTGTGTGCCAAGGTCCTGAGAAGAACGCCTATCCATATCTGAGTTCACTAGGGAGGAAACCTCCCCTGGTTCTGGCTGTTCCCATTCTGAGTCTGAGCTACTAACTATCTCCACACGCTCAGATTCATTCCTGATACTCCTCACCCCTGCTGCAGAGACACTGCAATTCAGATGAGACGATGCTGAGATACATGGACAAACCCTGGCAATTGTACCTCTCCCTTGCCCCACATGAACTGAACTTAACCTAGAATGTACCACTGCTCTACTATGATGTTTTGAGAAGAAGATCAGTAATGGTGGACCAGTTGTCTTTCATTTCATTTATTATATTTCTATACCACGCCATAGCTGAAGCTCTCTGGGTGGTTCACAAAAATTAAGAACCATTAGAAATGCATTATACCAAGTACAAAACCATTGACATAAAAGCATATAAACAAATAGTGCATGTACAGACAACATATATCTAAAAACAATGTTTTTAAACAATCAACCAAACACAATCCAGGACCTAATTCAAAACTCATTATATACTACCAAATGCCTGAGAGAAGAAGGCCGTTTTAACCTCGTGCTAAGAAGATAACAATGTTGGTGCCAGGCAGCCTCATCGGGGAGATCATTCAAGAATTGGGGAGCCACCACCGAGAAGGTCCTCTGCCTTGTTACCACCCTCCACGCGTCCCTCAGAGGAGGCACCAGGAGGAGGGCCTTAGGTGCAGAAAGCAGTGTACGGGTCGGTTCATGCCAGTTTCATGGAAGTTTGTTCACCATTACTGTTCTTCTCAGCAAAGATCTCCTAGATTAATGTCTTAAGAATCCCCAAGGTTTCCCCAAAGACACTGCCCTAGTATATCATCCAGCAACATTCTTAGTTGTATTCTCCTTATGCATCTGTGCAGCTGCTACAAAACAAAACACAAGCAGCCTTTTTTTGTAACTACTTCCAGAGAGTAGCCTTAAGCATGTTCAAAGCGCCTTTCCCTAAGTAACCATCAATACTCAACAGGACTTAGTAGAGGAAAGCGATTCAGTAAGGTTGCAAGCATACACACGCAAACACTTTGGTACACTTCTCAGTCTTCCTGTACTTGACTTCTGGACTTTGTGCAGTTCCCAGTCAAATGTCATTTTTAGCCTGTTCTAGCATACATGTCAGGATTGAGCAGTTAAATGTTTAAATTATCTAAAACGAAGAAAGCACACACCAGCCCAATGGGTGGGGAAAACAAGCTGGAGCTCATTATACTTGGGAGTGATCAATCCCTTTAGGTTCCACGTGGTCTCATATATGCCACTGATTTAGCTCAAGGCCATGTACCACTTAGCTCAGTAGTGAACCCAACCTTGTGTAGGGCAGTCCAAGGAAGATGCATTATACCATTTACATCAGCTGATCATTTGCTCTCTCTTTTTATTTGACCTTTTCCTTTAATTCAATGTAGGACTATTACACAACAGTCAGAGAGAGAGAGAGAGAAAGTGGCTGTGTTCTTGCATAGTGGTAAGCCATGGTTTATGTCAACCATGGTTTGTTGCTTTTGCCATGACTTATCTTGCAGACAAGCAAACAACTGTGGCTTGTTTTCCCTATATCTGGTTTGTTTCCCTCGGGCCTATTTTGCCAACCTTCAAAGCGGTTTCATTTGCAGGCTGTTCTTGCTGTGTGCCTCTGTTTCGGGGCAGAGAGCAGTGCAAACCAGGGATAAGCCACAGTTCTGGGTTCAGTTCTGGGTTCAGATGTCATGACAAGCCATGGTTTAAACAAGCCAGATTTTGTAAGCCAACAAGAATCACTGGGTTCTATTTGTGGGTTGTAGCTGGTTAACAAGCTATGGTTTGTTTGCAGGGATGGGTCAGTCACAATAAAAGCCAGATTTCAACAAACCACACCATGGCTTAGCATTACGTGCAAACCAGGCCAGAGGGGGGGGATTGAGAGAGAAAGAGGGAGAGAGAGAGAGAGAGAGAGAGAGGTCTCATTACAAGCTGCTCCAAGGACGATTAATGCTCTAAGCAAAAAGCAACCAATCATTTAGGAGAGCTTTACAAATAAAAGTTACTAATTGCAAACGTTTTTACAATCCAGCCTGCCCTCACATACCTGTGTTCACACAGCCTCCTGTGTGACTGAACCTTCCCCAGGAATTCACAGGATTAAGGCATCTGTGGGAATTCACTCATTTTTCTTGCAGAACACTAAACTATTATTCAGTTGTATGGGGAGAAATGATAGATTAAGATTTCTTCTTCTTCTTTGCAAGCACATTATAAAGAACCTCGATCAGCATCAAACGCTTGGCTTTTACTTTGTTAATATGCAACAAAATGTTGAAGTCCACTGTGTACCAATCAAATGGCATGTAATATTCCAACTATCTGAGGGGTGGAGGTTGGGCCTGTTGTTTTTACAGAATGTTCTGCCTGGGTTATGGTGAGGTTCAACCTCAAAAGGAGTATTATCTAATAGTCGTTTTAATTGCATTTGCTTAAAGGCAAGAGTTAAGTCACAAATACAGTCTAAAGCAGTCCAATAGATGTTTAATTATAACACAGTCCCTGGAGCCAAACACTCCACGTATTTTGATAATAAAGCCTACGGTAGTCACAGAAGGGTAGCATCTCCTCTTTGCATAGGAAAACCCACAGGATCAGACACAATAATCACATCACTCCACAAAATGAACTTCTCTGACTTAGCAATTAATTCTGCTCACACAAGGGATAGATTTCTTCACCCCACCACAAAAAAAGTAAGGATCACAGCTTTCAAGCCTCAAGGAGCTTAGCATGTGCTGGTTCAATACCTTGAGTTATTTTGTTTTCTATGACAATATTTTTCACATTCTTTATTTTTCACATTTCTATGTCATCCTTCCCCGAAAGGCAATAACACAATGAAGTAGGCAACAGCACAGTGAATTAGGCCATAGCTCAGTGGTGGAGCATACACTTTGCATGCAGGAGGTCCCAGGTTGAATGCCCACTTTCTCCAGGTAGGGCTAGGAAAGAATCGGGCCTAAAACTCTGGAGAACCGCTGTTCTGATTCTATAAAGGGCAACTTCCTATGTTCCTTATGTAAGAGATGGTGAACGAAACTTAGCCACCCAGCCTGTTTCGATGCTGAACTTAAGTCATTCTGCTCCTTCATATCCCACACTCTACCCATAATAACATTCGACACATGGTAGGTGTCACCCGAATGCAAACTTTCCCACTGATCCCCAGAATGTAGCAGCCACTGCAAACTCATGTTTTGCACAATGCAGTAAATAACACAGGGGCACAGACCCTTAAGCCCAGGGGTCAAATCCAGCCCAGCTGGGGTCTCAAGCCAGTCTTCCGGACTTCCCCCAAAGGCCATTCCCCTTTCCTTGGCCCCACCTTCTTTTCCCCAACCACTGGTCATTTGGCGATTTCCTGGCTTTTGTGCAGATATTTTCCCCATTCTGAAAAGTTGAAATGTCTCTCCTAAGTTACTGGCATGAAGAGCTTTAAGCTAAAATATGCTGATATTTGGGGCATTTTTGGCCCTGCCCACCACTGGAATGCAGGCCCCAAGAGCTTTTCTGAAATAGAATTAGGCACTCAGACTGAAAGAGGTTCTGCACCCCTAGAGGAGCAGTTCAAGAGTACCCATTAGTCCCATCAAGTGTTTCGCACAGGAAGGGTGAAAGTGGAAGGGAAGACACAGCACTTCTGGCCTCAATCAATCCCAATGGGTGTGCAACTCCCCCAACCCGCCATCCATGCACCAGCACAGACTTCCATGCATCCCCTGACCTTCTATGCATTCACACAAGGCTCCAGGACCAGGGCAAATCTATTCACATAGGATTCCTCTAAATTAACATGTGGATGATGGAGGGAGTCACGCATCACTGGGGTCAGGATCTGAAGCCCCTTTCTAGCCACATTGCCACTTCACACAAATTATGCAGGAAGGAAGCTCTTAACCAGCTCTTAACCATCACAGCCTTTGCTGTAGCCCAAGTGCTCCACTTTGTTGAAGACATTAGGAGTTAGGTAGCTTTTGATCACCCCTGCTCTATGCTTGGGTCCACCCACAATTTCCCATGGATGAACCACTGGAGTTCTACCCCATTTACTCTGCCTTGTCTCATTCACTTCACCTGGAATTGTTGGACACACACACTTCCAAACCATGCTGGGGCTAAACTTATTCTGAACATTTGGCCTGAATTTTGGAGCAATTCGTGGTGAAAGAGGGGTGAAACAGCCCCCCGTCTTCTGCATTAAACACAGAAGCTTCTAGCAGCAAGGAGCGCTGCTGAGCTTCATGTCCCCACCTAGAACCCCCCCCAAAAAAAAATATCTGCCAAAATGAAGGGTGGGCATTTTTATACTATTCAAATAGAGCCGTGAAAGTAGGGGTGATTTTTGCTCATCTCTACTTTCAAAGCCACCTTCTCAGCCTTATGGGCTAGAAACTTGCTTCCCTCCTCCCCATCGAAAGCTGCAATTTTCCAGACGTGCTTTGCATAGGGAAATCCATAGACCTGGGTGAGGCAATGAAGTGCTTCGTAATCTATCGTTCCATGAAAACAAAGATAGCGCTTTTAAAACTCAAGACATAAAACCAAAACACAATGAAAGATTGTTGCCATTCAAAAGGGTTGTAAGAAATATTTTCTTCTAAACAGGACAGGCAAGAGAAATTAAGTTGATTTTCAAGCCTCCAATTCCTTTACCCATTCCGTTTCTCCCAAGGGAGCACGGGAATTGAAACACACATCTTCACTAAGAGAAGCTCTTCCAGACAATTTCCCGTTAAAGTGACTTTTAAAAGATCTTCTAAGCAGACAGCTTTAGCTACAAAACCCAGACGACATCTGTGTTATCTGCAACTACCTCTGGAACAGTGTCGGGAGAAATTACTGTGATTAATCCAAATCTTCCACAAGTCAATAGCATATCCTGCTGCACAGTACTGTGGCATCAAAAGGAGAGAAATCAAAAAGATGACATTGTGTTTTCCACCTCCCTGACTCGCACAGACTTCTGTGAGCTTTTTTACCCATGGATGGAGTACCACATAAAAACGAGGAAGAGCATACTTTTTAAAAGGAAAATGTAAAACAGCATGGCCAAAGGCCAAGTTTATACAAACGTGAACGAAGAAAGGGTAACCCCCACCTTGATTAACATGGGGATGAACGGTGATTGCTCAAGAAAAGTTATTTATTTAAGCTATATTTCACCCTACCTTTCAGCCATGAGATCCGCCAAGGTGAGTTACCAATCAAAAACTTAAAACCAACAATATTTTTTAAAAAAAATTAATTTATTTCATTTCTATACCACCCAATAGCCGAAACATTCTGGGCGTTTCACAAAAATTAAAACCACCAAGCGTAGCATAAAATATGAAAGCTTAAAACCACAATAGTACAAAACAGTACAACCAGAATAAAACCTAGCACAAATATCACAAAATCCAAAATCAACCACTGCCGAAAAAGAATTAGCACCAAAAAAAAAACACCCTACCCCAAAACCAACAACAACCCAACAGACACGATTCAACAGACTGGAGAAGGAACCCAAACAGAAACTCCAGGAAGTTGTATCATTTGCTCCCCAAAGTGGCAATCCAAGGACTCCCTTTTGGTGCCACACGTTAGGCGGCGAGCCACAAGTGGTAACCTGTTTCCCAGACAACCCCAGTGAAAACCAGCCCAGCCTCAGAAGTCAGTTGTTACAACTCTTAGTTCCCTTCGCTCAGCCACAGACCTTGTGCGGCTCCAGCCGCCAACTAACTCTCTCTCGGCAGTGGCAAAGAACTACAACTTCATGAACAAGAGCCGCATAGGAAAACTGTAGCACCCCCTTCAGTCAGACTGGTCCATCTCTCACTTTGTTGCCCTTCATGGCACCCAGAATGTGTCTCTAGAGAGGGACTTTACCACGGCTTTCCCCAACTGGGTGACTTCCTGCCAGCTAGGGGATTCTGGGAGTTGTGGTCCAACATGGGAGAGCTGCCTCCAAAGAGCTACCATAAAGGAATATATTTATATGGATACAATTTCCAAGAGAGCACTGTACCTAAAATGACCCCTTTTTGTATTATCCAGAGATAAAGCACATCTTCCTACGTTTTGGAGGGGGGGAGGTATCCAGAGAGGGGTGCCACCTTTTTATTGTTGTTATTATTCATCCAAAACGGGGGGGGGAGCCCCAAGGTCACCTGTCAATAACAGAACAAACCCTCTGTAAATCACGGCCCTGCACAAATAAATTCCTCATCAGTAATTAAAACCAGGCCTTGCTGGCCCTGTGTTATCAGCTCATCAAATTCATTGCTCATCTAGAATAACAGATCCACATCTGCAGTCATTACAGCACGCCAGATAAATCAATCCTTTCAATGATGCTTTGAGCCATCTCTGCTCCCTTTTAACCAGCCCGATATTTATTTCCCTCTGACACTTCTGACATTCTATTTACTGTAGGCAAATGGAACTCATACGGCACCTTGTAATGGCTTTACCAAATCCCATTGTGGGGCGCATCTTTGAAGATGGATGGTTGCAATAAACAAGGTTTTTATGGTGTAAGTGTGAGCAACCAACTCTTCTCCCTACCCCACCCTGCCACCAATGCCACTTTGATTTCTGCAGCCAAAAAAAAAAAAAAAAGTTTATTTACACATGATCACAGATAGAGGAGCCTTCTTAATGAGGAGTCACCAGAATACTTTTTAGACAATGATGTTGGTGAAATTTTGTATTGGCTGAAAGAGTAATGGAAAGCAGGGAGGGCGGTGAGGGAACTTTGGAGGTCTCACGTGCAGGCAAAGCAAAGCAAATTTTGTTGCCATTGTTCTTTCCAGATGTATTACAGTTTGTTCCTAGAAATCATGCCTGATCTCTAAAACACAGCAACTTATGACAGCTGATAGGTATTCATCCATCCCAGCCATTTCCAGCGTGATGCCCTCCAGCAGTTAAGATTACAATTCCCAGGATAAGAACATAAAAAGAGCCATGCTGGATCAGACCAGGGGTCCATCTAGTGCAGCATTTTGTTCACACAGTGGCCAACCAGCTGTCGACCAAGAAACCACAAGCAGGACATGAGTGAAACAGCACGCTCCCACCCATGTTCCCCTGTAACTGGCACACCTAGGCATACTGCCTCAGTTACTGGAGGTAGAATTTAGCCATCAGGACTAGTAGCCATTGATAGCCTTCTCCTCCAGGAATTTGTCTAACTTCCTTTTTAAAGCCATCCAAATTGGTGGCCATCACTACCATCACTGCATCTTGTGGAAGTGAATTCCACAGTTTTACTATGTGCTGTGTGAAGAAGCCCTTCCTTTTGTCTGTCCTGAATCTCCCACCATTCAGCTTCATGGGATGACCCCAGGTTCAAGTATTATGAGAGAGGGAGAAAAATCTCTCCCTATCTACTTTCCCCATATCATTCATAATTTGTACACCTCTATCATGTTTCTCCTTACACACCTCCCCCACCCCCAACCATTTGCCATGCTGGCTGGGTCTGATAGGAGTTGTAGTCTTGGATTGACTTGGATTCTGACTTGGATTCTGACTTGGATTCCTGCACTGAGCAGGGGGTTGGACTCGATGGCCTTGTAGGCCCCTTCCAACCCTACTATTCTACGATTCTAAGATTCTAGTCCAAAACATCTGGAGGACACTATGTTGGGAAAGGCTCAGCCATGCAAGTCATATGTTCAAAGGCATCTTTTTCCACTGACGCACAAGGTAATGCAATAACGAGCTGAGAGCTTTCTTCTGTATTTTAGAACAGGATTCCATCAGTCTCAGTACTAGCAAAGGCACACGGAACCAGCCATCCTTTAGGGGCGGATTTAAAGCCATGTTGCAGCAAGGCTGGAGTTTACTCAGTGAAAAGATTAGCAGTGGGCAAGAAGGTTTTCTGAACCATCAGCTCACCTAGCTATTCCAGACTTGGGCCAGCAAAGGTGCACAGGCAAAGGAATGCTGGTGCATTCTCAGTTCCCATCTGCAATAAGGAGGCTCAAAAGGCCTGACCGGAGCTTTGCATGAACCAGGAGCACGCTCAGTGGTGCAGCACACGCGCCACATGGAGATTTCATCTGTGGCATCTCCAGGTAAAAAGAGCAAGTAGCGGGTCTGCCCCAGACCTGGCAGAGTTGCTAGGCAAGGCTACAGCTTGGTGGGAAGGTTTGCATGCAGAAGGTCCTGGGTTTAATCCCTGGCATCTCCAGGTTAAAAGGGTAGGTAGGAAGTAACGGAAAAGACCCTTCTCAGCCTGAGACCAGTGGGGGCAGGGGGCTTCAATTTTGGTGGGGTTGTGCATCCATTTGGGGTTTCACTCAGAGCCAGCCAGAACTCTAAAGGAGCTATCCAAAGTGCTGTGCCCTGTCCCCAAAATGAGTTCAGGACCTTGGATAGTTATTTTAGAGTTCTGGCTGCTTCTGACTGAAACCCAGAAACGATTCATAGCCCCACCAAAATTGGAGCTACCAGCCCCCACTGCCCGAGACCCTGGAGAGACCAGTCACGGCAAACAATAACAGGCTAGATGGACAAATAACCTGACCTGGTATAAAGCAGCCTCCTAGGTCCTGGATGTTTCCCAGTCACACAAACCAGGCGTGCAGTCCTCTGCCAGTCATCTCAGTGTGGGTTTTTCCCTGTGGAGGCTGGTGGCTCCGATTTTGGTGAGGCTGTGCATCCATTCTGGGTTTCAGTCAGAACCAGCCAGAACTCTAAAGGAGCTATCCAAGGTACTGAACCTATTGGGGATAGAGTTCAGCATCTTGGATAGCTCCTTTAGAGCTCTGGCTAGTTCTGACTATAACCCAGAATGGATGTACAGCCCCACTGAAATCAGAGCCACCAGCTTCCACTGGTTTCTCCATTTACTTTACAACAGGGGTGTCGAACATTAGGCCTGTGAGCCAAATCCAGCCCTGTGAGGTTCACCGGATGGGACTTTCCCCCGACTGCCGATGGTTTCGTGGTTTCCCATCCTTTGCGCATCCCCCCTCCTTCCAAAAGGTTGAAATGCTGCCCCTAAGGCTTAGTTACGGGCAAGAAGAGCTTTCAGCTACAGTATGCTGCCATTTCTTGTATTTTTGGCCCCACCCCTTTTGCCTTTGGTCCCGCCCACCACTGGAATGCAGCTCCCGAGAGCTTTTCTGAAACAGAATTCGGCGCTCGGGCTGAAAGAGGTTCAACGCTCCTGCTTTCCAGTGAAGAGAGTTTGCAAACCAAAGCATGCGTATGCAGAAAGCAACCTAAGTTTCTTAGGCTTCGATTAGCTGTAGACTTTAGGCACAAGGTGATTTAATTAGCCATTTCAATTAATCTTTTCACACACACACACACACAGAAACCAGCAAGTGGGTTCCTCATCTCGCCTGTTGCTGCAGGAGGCAGAAAATATGCTCACCGGTACAAACTTGTGGGTGGGTGAGAAAAGACTGCCAAATGAAGTCTCTATGCAAAGGAATGCTCCAAAAGAATTGGGCCCAGTGCTTTTCAGGAGGGGTCCTCTCCAATATGCTCACCGGTACAAACTTGTGGGTGGGTGAGAAAAGACTGCCAAATGAAGTCTCTAAGCAAAGGAATGCTCCAAAAGAATTGGGCCCAGTGCTTTTCAGGAGGGGTCCTCTCCAATATGCTCACCGGTACAAACTTGTGGGTGGGTGAGAAAAGACTGCCAAATAAAGTCTCTATGCAAAGGAATGCTCCAAAAGAATTGGGCCCAGTGCTTTTCAGGAGGGGTCCTCTCCAATATGCTCACCGGTACAAACTTGTGGGTGGGTGAGAAAAGACTGCCAAATAAAGTCTCTATGCAAAGGAATGCTCCAAAAGAATTGGGCCCAGTGCTTTTCAGGAGGGCTCCTCTCCAATGTTACCAAGCAGCTCAGTTGCACACTGCTAGATTTGAGATATGACTCTCACACTTGACTCCAGAATTTTGTCCCCAAATTGTGGCTAAGCAAGGGCATAGGATGCACAGGCAAAGCTGTCATTGACGTGCTGACCTCTGACTTAACTCAACCACTGGGGGCAATCTTTGCTGGTATACGAAGCGTGGGGACTCCAGAAGCTGCAAACGTCACTTTAATCAAGCTACCAGAGGTACATCCTGAATTAAATGATCCACGGCCCTGAAGAGAAAAGTGCACCATGAATGAAGCCACTACGAGCAAACATTTTGCCCATTGTTTACAACCATTAAAGACAGAAACCTATCTTTACACACGGCACCTACTGTAACCTCGAACCTTTTCACGACGATGTACGATCTTTTGTAGGCTGCATGTGATGCACATTGGGGCAAAAAATCCCAACTTCGCATATAAGCTGATGGGATCTGGGCTATCTGAAGGCATCTGATTGGCTACTGTGGAATTATGTATTTACGGATTGATTGATTGATGGATTGATTGATTGATTTCTATACCATCCAATAGCCAAAGTTCCCTGGGCAGTTCACAAAAATTAAAACCCTAAAATGCCTCATGATAAAACCATCATATAAAATCATAACATACAAAAAATTAAAACCATTTAAAACAGCTAAAAAACAACAATACAATATCATAACCCATAAGAGGATTGGCAACCATCATATGCCATCAAATGCCTAGGAGTAGAGGAAAGTCTTAACCTAGCACCAAAAGGATGGAAATATTGGTGTCAGGCAGACTGTCAGGGTGGAAACTGAGCCAATAGAGCCCCAGAGCAGTTCTGATTCTGAGGAGGAACAGCAATCCATGGGAGAGGAGCTCGCTCATCTCTCACAGGCATAGCAGCTGGCAGAGATTCCTCCTGCCAGCATTCCTGGGATAGATAGTGACCCTGGCAGCGAGAGAGCGCTAGAGGGGGGCTTGCTGGACGCTCGGCGCCAACGCAGGGAGCAACGACAGATGGAGGGTGCCAAAAGGAGGCGCTCCGCTCGTTTGGCATGCAAACAACAGTCGCGTCCTGAGGACCCAAGGGAAAGAGGGAGGATCTCTCCCTAGCCCATAAGTTCAGGGTCTTCCCATGATTCTCCTTCAAACGGGGACCAACTGCCTTACCTGGAGCTTAGGCTACTCTGCTATCTTTCCCCAGTGCTGTTCCTTGCTTTGTCGCTAGTGATTAGTATTCTGAAAAAGTCATAAAGGAATAAAGTCTCGGAAAGAATTCCTCGTCGTCTGTGTCCTGAATTGGCTATTGGTGGGGACTGCAAGAGGCAGCTAGGGTGCTCCTGACACAGACCTCCGTAGGGAGAGCATTCCACAATTGGGAGGCCCACCCCAAAAAGGCCCTCTCCCTTGTTGTCATCCTCCAAAATCACCTCAGAGGTGGCACTCAGAAGAGAGCCTCTGATGTTAATCATATCACATGGGTAGGAAAACAAGATGCTGACTAGATGGACCTTTGGTCATTCCCAGCAGATATGATCCTATGTTCTTACTATTTCAACCACGATCTCCCCACACCTCAATGAGCTTCCCACTGAGGCCTGCCTGGTGCCAACACTGTCATTTTTCTGGCGCCCAGTTAAGACTGCCCTCTACTCCCAGGCACTGAATGGCACATGATGGGGCCTTTCTGCCAGCTGTCTATACAGCTCTAGTATTGTATTGAAATTGTTTTTAGCTGTTTAAGAGAGCAATCCTATCAAGCTAGGCGGCCGCCTCCGAACTCGGAGGTGACCACCTATCCAATGCAAGGCAGGAGAAGTGTGGAGGGGATCGTCCCCTCCATGCTTCAGCTGCCCTGCATTCGTGGCTAGACAGCCAATTTCAGCTGTCTAGCCACAGGAAGTCAGAGCGGGGGGGGCGGACGCCAGCCGACACACAGGAAGAGTTGGAACAGCACTTCCACCCTCCCCACCCCGGTACGCCCCCAGGAATGTCCCATTTTCACCATCCCATGCTCCTCTTCCAAGTGCAGAGCATGGGGCCTATGTGGCAGTGCGGGAGGGGGTGGAGGCCAGTTGTCAGGGAACCAACCTATCCTATAGCTGTGTACCCACTGACTAGGGGCCATAGGATTGTGCTCTAAATTGTTTTAAAATTTTGTATACTTAAATTCTTACGCTATATTTTATCTTGTGAATTCTGAACCACCCAGACAGCTTTGGTTATTGGGCAGGATAGAAATGAAATTAATAATAATAACCACCACCACCACCAAGGACTTCTGGCTCAGAAATCACATCCTTATCCACTAAGGTACACACACACACACTCACTCACACACTCCCACACTATTTCTACTAGGGATGTCGGAGAAATCCAGAAATGAGTTCAGGTTTTCATGAATCTGACCCATAGATTCCACAGCGGACTGGCTTCTCGTGTGCTGGGTGGATTCCGCAGACTTACAGACTGGTTTTCTAACTTTCTCGAATTTTGTGCAAATTTTGTTGCTGCAAAATTTTAAAAAGCCTGACCAAAAATGTACATTTCCCCCATAGGCTATAGCACGAAAATGCACATTTGGGGGGAAATTACGAATTTTCATCTATGTGAAGTTGTGCAAATACAAATTTGCGTAAATTTGGAAAACAAAAAATACGATTCCGTCAGTGGGTAGGTGATGGAATGAAAGGCACCCAACAGTCTGCAAAACACAGACAGAATGGATTTTATGCAATCTCTACATCCCTAATTTCTACCCACAAGACAGTCCTTAGCAAGCAATGAATTGCCACCAAAAGCAGTGGACCATTGTGTGAAGAGATCACAACCTATTCATTGGGAGACTTTGTTGTCTTTAAAGCCTTAGAACAGGGATGGGGAACATGTGCCCCCCCCAAGCTGCTCCTGGATTACAACTCCTATCAGCCCTAGTCAGCATAGCTGACGGTAAGGGCTGATGGGAGTTACAGTCCAACGTCATCAGGAGGGTGACACGCTCCCCATCCCTGGCCTAGAAAAACTTACACCTGACAACGTCAAAAGGCAAAACTCTATAGTCCAATTTAGCTCAATAGCCCTGATCGCAAATGCTTGAGGAAGAAAAAATTAAGCAATAGCTTGTCTACTGTGGGACAGCAGCACATTCTCGACTGCAAGCACAGGTGTACAGGTCGAAGATATTCCTCACCAAGCACTGATGGTAAACAGTTTCAGCCACTGAAAGTAAATAACTTTCAAGCCACTAAAGAATTTCCCTACTTCCTTTTTAATATATTTTTAATGTGGCTTCCATTTTAATTAGCTAAATACATTTCAAAATACACAATTTATCTCAGCCTGCAACGTGGAGACCTTTGTATGGCTCCCTGCTGGAATTTCACAAATAAATCACAGCTAATAAATAGGAGCAATCGGCGTGCCAGCCAGCCCGCCTTTCTTGAGGAAGGAAATGTCACTATTTGCAGGCTAAAATTTATTTTCTCCTTTTCATCTTCAAAGCATTTTACAAGCATTAACCCACTGACATGGGCCTTTGCGTTCCTCAGAGTTGCAAAGCCGCTGCTTGGGGCACAAGTCTTCCAAGTATACACATGGGACCTGTAACAGCGTAAAGTGCTCCTGTTCAGAATGCTACCCAGTCATACCATCTCCCAGGGTACTCCATTCACACATGCATGCATGCGTGTGCACACACACACACATACGTCAGTCAGTCGGCATTCCATAGCCATTGAGCATGCTCAGTCCTCATTCGTTTACAAAGCTTAGAATTCCCTCCAAGCCTGATGATACCTCCCTCTTCGGCCTTCCCCTACCTGGTGCCCCCAACGTGTGTGGGACTACAACTCCCAGCATGCCCCAGCCAGCATGCTCCCAGCATGGCTGGTGGGGGGATGCTAGGAGTTGTAGTCCCACACATCTAGAGAACACCAGGTAGGGGAAGGCAGGAATAGCTAGCTCCTTTAGAGCTCTGACTGGTTCTGACTGAAACCCGGAGCAGATTCATTGCCCCACTGACAAGCCAGAGTATGGGTTGTGCAACTTGTGCATGAGTGAAGTATGGGTTGTCACTGAACCTTGGGTTGTTGCTGAATCATGCACTGTTATGTTTTGTGAACCCAGCCATGCTAAGAAATCATGGTTTGTTAACTACGAACAACCCACAAAGAGAACCCGTGGTTTGTTGTTGGCTTGTGAACTGTGGGTTGTTCATGGTTAACAAACCACAGTTTGTTAGCATGGCTGTTTTCACACACAAAAACAGCTGTTTTCAACCCATCCTCAACCTGTACTCTAGCTTGTCATGTTGTGTGAACCCAGCCAATGTCAGAGATTGAAAGAAGGAAGGAAGCAAGCAAGCAAGCAAGCAAGCAAGTTGATGTTGGTGACACTGGGAGGACTTGAAGGACTTTCTCCATACCTACTTACTATCAGTTCAGACAGCTGCTTGCACAGTCACCAGAGGCTCCTGATTGGTGGTTGGTTCATAGGCCACTGTATCAATCAGGCCTTGGGTACCATGAAAAGGGATGCTGAACCTCATGGGGTCAATAGGACTTTGATGCAAATCACCCTCTGTGCAGAGTTACCAAGCAATTTCACTCTCTACAAGATCAAGCAGTGAATAATCCAAGTTGTATGAACTGCAAAGTGGGACTCTTTTACTGGGTAAGAACTCCTTCCTCACCTCTTAACTTCAATTACCTGAAAATTACTGCTAAGGGGGCTAACCTATGTATTGTTTCATTAGCATTCGCCACCACTGACACAGTACAAAGGGAAAGATTCAGAGAGAGAGAGACAAAATGCAAAAATTATCACCTTAGGTACACCCTTTTTGCATGGCAAACGGTTCAGAGTCTCGTCCCGGGGAGGATCCATGGGGGGGCGGGGGGGCAGGCCATTCCGCCACGGAGCTCAGGGGGCCGAATGCACTGGCATTCGGCCTCACCAAGAGGCCGAATTCGGTTCAGAGCAGCATGAATGCAATGCACTTAAAAGTTTCTTGGCATCTGATCTAGGCAGGGGGAAAGAAAGGATGACACAATTTGCAGCCATCTCGGAAGCTAGGAAGACTGGTGGTTAGGGACGGACAGTGTAAAATCTACTCCATCTGTGTTTCGTGGATCGGCAGCGCCTTTTGTTCACAGACGTTCACAGACAGATTCAGGGAGAAAAACTGTTATGTGGGAAAATGCGCAAATAATTCCATAAGAGCGTTTGCAACAATTTCCCTAATATACCTTAGTACATAACATTTAGCATATTGTCCCCCATTCCATCCAACTTTTTCTTAGCAGAAATGTGCATATATTTTCCCACAAATAAATATGCATAAATTTTGGGGAAGTAAAAAAAAAAAAGATCCAAAAGTCCATGGACTCTGTGTGCCCTGAGAAGGTCAGTCCACAGTGGATTCCACAGGTCGGGTTCTTAGAAATCTGAGCTCATTTTAGTCCATCTCGAATTTCTCCAGCATCTAGGGATGTCAGAGAATTCTGCCACGGATCTCGGTGAGGCCGAATGCCAGTGCATTCGGCCCCCTGAACTCCGTGGTGGAATGGCCTGCCACCCCCCCGCCCCCCCACGGATCCTCCCCGGGACGAGACTCACCTGGGGCTGGGGCGGATCTTCCGGGCAGCGGCAGCTCCGGCGGCAGCTCCGGCGGCGGCGGCTGGTCTTCTGACCGGCTGCTGCCGCCGCCACGATTTCCAGACTTGTGTTAAAAAAAAAAAAAAAGACGTGATAGGCTACGTAAATCTTTACGTAGCTTATCATGGTTGGGTGGGTTTTAAAAAAAAAAACCCGCGTACGCAAATGAAACGCATTTGCTTTCCTTCTTTTTACCGTCTTAATCTACGTAAATATTTACGTAGACTATGACGGCGAAAATAAAGGGGAACGCAAATAGCGTAGCGGGCGCTATTTGCGTCCCCTTTTGATTCGCCGTTTTAGCCTACGTAAAGATTTACGTAGGTTAAAACAGTGAATGAAAAAGGGACGCAAATAGCGCCCACTACGCTATTTGCGTTCCCCTTTATTTTCGCCGTCATAGTCTACGTAAATATTTATGTAGATTAAGATGGCCAAAAAGAAGGAACGCAAATGGCGGCGGCCGTAGCTGCCGCCATTTGCGTACGCGGTTGTTGTTGTTGTTGTTTTTACCCAGAGCCCTCTGCGGCCGGAAATCTGGCTGTGGATGGCTCTGGCCGGGCCGGGCCTGGCCTGGCCGGCTGCTCCGTGGAGCTGCCGTGGAGCACCGCCGGCCGTTCAAGGATTCCGGGGGGAGGAACGGAGCACCTCCCCCCCGGCCAGGATTCCAGGGGGAGGGACGGAACGCCTCCCCCCCACCATCAACATAATCCATGGAAAGTAAGTCACTTTCGTACATCCCTACCAGCATCCCTACCAGTGGTGCCGTTAGGGCAGGACTTCGGGACGGATGAAAGTGAATAAGCAGCGGGAGGGGGGTCCAAATGCAGTAGGGCTGGCTCACCACATTTTGAAGTAAGTGAAGAAATACAGACTACCATCTAAAGGGGCGGGGGCAGGGAGAATAAGACCATTAACTCTAGAGTCTAAAATTACCTAGCTGCATCATTAAGGAAGACAGATGTGCATCAACTCTAGGACAGCAATGGCACCAGAAACATTGGGGGTGGGGGGCAGAAGGAGATAGTGCATTTCTGGGGCACAGACCAGCTTAGCCCCACATGTTTTAGTTTCCAAGAGAGAGAGAAAACTTTATATTTCACAGTAACATTATCTTCCTAAACCTATTTTCTTGCTTCAGTTAACTCCTATTGATTTAGACAGAGTTAACTTTCACGCAATCATGCTTATATTTGTTATATTGCGTGCGTGCGCGCGTGCACACACACACACACACATACACTACAAAGAAGTAAGCATGCTGAGGACTGCAACCTTGTTTTAAGACACACACCCTCCCCCCAGTATAGGATTCAGTCAGGCTCTATATGTGGAAAGTCCCTTTCCTTCAATAACCACAGAGGTCAATAGGCATATGGTCAAGGAACACCTAATTACTTTGAATGAGTTCAAATCTCCAGGGCCAGATGAACTGCATCCTAGAGTAATAAAGGAACTGGCAGAAGAACTCTCAGAACCGCTGTCTATTCTCTTTGAGAAATCATGGAGGACAGGTGAAGTGCCAGATGACTGGAGGAGGGCTATTCTTGTCCCTATCTTCAAAAAGGGTAAAAAGGAGGAACCTGGGAACTACAGACCAGTCAGTCTGACATCAATCCCTGGGAAAATTCTGGAGCAGATCATAAAGCAATCCATCTGTAAGCACCTTGAAAACAATGCAGTGATGCCAACATGGATTTGTCAAGAACAAATCTTGCCAGATGAATCTGATCTCATTTTTTGATCAAGTAACCTCCCTTGTGGACTGTGGGAATGCTGTGGACATAATATACCTCGACTTCAGCAAAGCTTTCGACAAAGTGCCCCATGATCTCCTGATGAGCAAACTAGCTCAAAGTGGGCTAGATGAAACAACAATCCACAGTTGGCTACAAAATCGGACTCAAAGAGTGCTTATCAATGGGATCTTCTCAAACTGGGGAGAGGTAACGAGTGGGGTACCGCAGGGCTCAGTCCTGGGCCCAGTGCTCTTCAACATTTATATTAATGACTTGGAGGAGGAGGTGCAGGGAATGCTGATCAAATTTCCAGATGACACAAAATTGGGTGGGATAGCTAATACTTTGGAAGACAGAAACAAAATTCAAAGTGATCTTGATAGACTGGAGTGCTGGGCAGAAAACAACAGAATGACATTTAATAGGGATAAATGCCAAGTTCTGCCCCTAGGAAAAAGAAACCAAATGCACAGTTACAAGATGGGGGATACATGGCTCAACAACACTACAAGTGAGAAGGATCTTGGAATTGTTGTCGATCACAAGCTGAATATGAGCCAACAATGTGATGTGGCTGCAAAAAAGGCAAATGCTATTTTAGGCTGCATTAATAGAAGCACAGCTTCCAAATCCCGGGAAGTACTAGTTCCCCTCTACTCAGCACTGGTTAGGCCTCATCTGGAGTACTGTGTCCAGTTCTGGGCACCACATTTTAAGAAGGATGCAGACAAGCTGGAGAGGGTTCAGAGGAGGGCAACAAAGATGATCAGGGGACTGGAAACAAAGCCCTATGAAGAGAGACTGAAAGAACTGGGCATGTTTAGCCTTAAGAAGAGAAGACTGAGGGGAGATATGATAGCACTCTTCAAGTACTTGAAAGGTTGCCACAGCGAGGAAGGCCAGGATCTCTTCTCAATCATCCCAGAGTGCAGGACACAGAATAAAGGGCTCAAGTTACAGGAAGCCAGATTCCGGCTGAACATCAGGAAAAACGTCCTGACTTTTAGAGCAAGACGACAATGGAACCAATGACCTGGGGAGGTGGTGGGCTCTCCCACACTGGAGGCATTCAAGATGATGCTGGACAGCCATCTGTCAGGGATGCTCTGACCTGGATTCCTGCATTGAGCAAGGGGTTGGACTCAATGGTCTTGTAGGCCCCTTCCAACCCTACTAGTCTATGTGATTCTAGGTCCAGGCCTGGGGGGAGGAAGGAGAAAGACGGGGACGAGCTACTTGTTGGGGCAGGGGGAGGGCTCAGCCCATGAATATGAAGGGTTTGGCTACAGGAGTGGAAGTCAAAAGGAGCAGCAGTATCCCTTTTGGGCTCTAGACAGTTCACTGGATTCTTCCTGAGCATGCCTATCTGTGGGTAGTGCCCAGTGTTAGTCATACATACAGTAGACCCATTGAAACGAATGGAACATAAGTTAGCCATGCCTAACTTAAGTCCTATTCATTCTAATGGGTCTACTCTACATAGGGCTAACATTGGATACTACCCTGTAAGCGCACCCAGGTATCAAGGCTGAGCTGTGGGCAGCTGTCAGATGGGAGCTAGGAACCATGAGTCAAAGCCAAAAGACACCAGAGCTGAAACACACCAGAGCATAAAGGCTGTTTTGCTCAATTAAAGTGCCAGCTCAAACAAGAAGTCCGTTATATCCTTTCTTGTCTAGGAGGGCCCTGCTTGGCTCTGCATGAAGTTGGCCATCCAGGTTTAGGGGTGGGTGGGAAGAGAATAATTTTCTGCCCTAGACGATGCTCCAAAGCACCACTGTGGTGGCTCACCATATGGGGCAACTACACTCAGGGCCAAGCAGGGCCGGCCCTATCAGTAAGCAGACTGAGGCACCTGTCTCAGGCAGCAGATGCTGGAGGACAGAGTTCTGTTTGCCTGGTGCTGCCCTTCACCCTCTAAGCTAGCCTGCTGTCTCCTGGTGGAGGATGTTGTCCTGTTGCTAGTGTTGAAGCACACTTCAACTGCGAGCCTGGTTGGCTTCTCTAGGTGGAATGGGGGAGGGGGCACCATCTTGTCAGCAAACTGACTTGGGCCATCCCCGGAGCTGAGGGCTCTCGATTCTAACTCCTCACAAGCTCGGGTAATATTCTCCTTTAAGCCTCGTCTTTCTGGCTCATTGCTTTTGTTGCATCTGCCTCCAGCCTGCCCCATTTCCTTGCTGTCTCCCTGCAACCTGCTCCCTTCTGACATGTCCTCAGCGAGAGTGGGTCTCAGCATCCAAAACAGCCTTCAACCACATGCTTAATTATTCATTGGGTGACTCTCCAAAACAGTGAAATTAATACAAAGCAGTAAAGCAAGCCCTGCAGTACAAAGACACAGGAACACAGAGCACACCGCACTGCAAACTCACATGGGCACAGAACGCATTGCACTACAAACTAGAGTTGTGGGCAAACGGCCTCTCAAAATCCTCCACCCTATTTGTGGGTAGAGAAATTGGGAGGACCATTTCACCAAATTTCTCCAAGGGGAGGAGAAATTCTCCAGCTGTTTCTCACAGGGAAGGGCTCACCGTTGGCAGGGGTTGTAGCCCAGCTTATTTCTCCTTTCCTAAGGGTTTATTTGGGGTGGGGGGATGCACAGCCACTGTGAATGATAACAGCAACAACTGGGTTGGCAGCCTGGCCCCATTTAACATCTTCCACGATATCCCATACCTTGCGTCATTCTGGGACATTGGAGGGGAAGAGAAGGAAGGTGTCCACCATATATAATTAGCTGGAGAGCCAGTGTGGTGTAGTGGCTAGAGTGTTGGACTGGGAGATGGGAGATCCAGGTTCTAGTCCCCACTCAGCCATGGAAGCTCACAGGGTGACTTTGGGTCAGTCAGAGACTCTCAGCCCAACCCATTTCACAGGGTTGTTGTTGTGAGAAGGATTATGTACGTCGCCTTGAGTTCCTTAGGGAGGAAAAAGGGCAGGATATAAATGTAATAAATAAATAACCTGAAATGCAGGAAGCCAAGGAGGCTAGAGGTTGCCAGAGAGATGACTGCACAATGAAAGACAGAACAGTCACGCACATTCCTCAGCCACCTCATAAGTAAGGGATGCAGCCCATGAGAATTTCCCTGAAATTTTTTCCTTTGAATTTCTTTTCAAAAGCACTTTCTTTTCTATCAAATTGAATGAGAATGGTAAAAAAAAAATGAAATTTTCAGCACAGCGCTACTGCAAACAGAAAGGAACACAGAACACACTGCACTGCAAACACACAGGAACACAGAACACAGTGTGCTACAAATACACCGGAACACAGAACGCACTGCACTACAAACACACCGGAACACAGAACACACTGAGCTACAACCAAACATGGGCACAGAAAGCTGCCTTATACCAGCTCAGACTATTCGTCCACCTAGCACAGTATGGTCTTCTCTGGCAGCCACTCTCTGGGGTCTTGGGCAGGGCGTCTTTGTCATCTCCTGCTCCTTTCAACTGGAGATGCTGACTGAACATAAACATTACCACTGAGCTATAGCTCCCTCCCCTACCCACAGACCAAAAACGGTTCTCAAAGTATTACAAAAGGCTCAACAGCCAATCTTTTCCCTAGACGAACGGAACAGGGAAGTATTACCCAATTGTACTGCTTCAACTGCAGGTGGTGATTGATTTGGTACCAGATAGACTGTTGCACAGAGAGAAACAAGAACTCTTAAGCATATAGCTTCCATAGAATCAAATAATTGGGAGGGACCTTGGAGGTCATCAAATCCAACTCTCCTGCTCAATGCAGGACACTACTGCAGCATCCCTGGAAGACGGCGGTTCAACCTCTGCTTAAACAACTCCAGCAAAACCTCCTGAAGCCATCTGTTGGAACACTGTTGTAGAGCTTATAACAGGGGTCCTCAATGCAGCAATCACGGGCACCTCCAATAGCTCCCGCAAAGCTCTTCACTCCCTGCCCCCTTTAAAAAAAAATGTTAAAAAATATTGGAAAATGTTAGAGCACCAGGTTCTCTTTCCTGTTCCTGAACCCGCTCCTGATCATGGGCAGGAAGAGAAAGCAAGGCAAAAGGGGAGAGGGGAGAGAAAGAGCAGGACTATGGGCTTGGAAGGGGGAGAAAGAAGGAAGCTAGGGGCTAGGAAGGGAGAGAGAGAAGGCATCAAGGTACAGGGAAGGAAGAGAAATAGCGAGGAAAGGGCTTGGGGGAGAGAAATAGCAAGGCTACAGGAGAGACAAAGGGAGCGGAAAAGGGAAAGGTCTGTGTGGATGGAAGAACATTGGGCAGGCCAGGAAGTAGCATTTTCCACTTTCTACTCCCTCCGAGCCCCTAGCCTTGGTCTTTCTCTCTCCCACAACCACCTCTTGACTAGCCAGGCCCCACGGCAGCCATTATGTGACTAGGCCCATCCTCCATATTAGCCATTTTGTAGTGGTGCCCACAACAGTTTCTCCAATTCCCAAATGTGCCCACAGGTCCAAAACAGTTGGGGACCCCTGGCACTCACCTTTAGGATGCTTCTCCTACTTTTTAGCCCAAATCGGTTTCCATGCAGTTCCCACCTGTTGAATCTACTCCTGCCCTCTGGAGCAACAGAGAACAAGTCAGTTTCCAGGGGAGGCCGGTGGCTCCAATGTCGGTGGGGCGGTGGATCCGCTCCGAGTTTCAGTCAGAACCAGTCAGAACTCTAAAGGAGCTATCCAAAGTGCTGAACCCTATTCCCAAAATAGGTTAAGCACCTTGGATAGCTCCTTTAGTGCTCTGACTGCTTCTGACTGACCCCTGGAGAGGATTCACTCACTGCCCCACTGACATCAGAGCCACCAGCCTCCACTGTCTGCACCATCTTCTGCACAACAGCCTTTCAGATATCTGAAGATGACTATCATGTCTCTTTTTAATCTTCCCTTCTCCAGGCTAAACATATACTCAGCTCTTCCAACTTTTCCTCATAGGACATCATTTCCAACCATCCTGGTTGCCCTTCTTTGGACATGCTCTACCTTGCCAATATCCTTCTTTAAAAAAATGTCCCAACCAAAAGCTGTCCCTGGATTAAGGCTACAGACAGAGTCTTCATTTTTAAAGGATCACCCAAATCCTAAGTAGTCTTTCAACAGCTTCACTCCTCCTGCCCCCGTTTTCTCTTTTCTACCTCCTTCTCCCAGTTCAAAACTGTCCCTTTAACACATCACTCCTAATTAGATGATTAGTGCTTGGAAGGGCAGGAGATAAGTCATTTGCATAATTTAATCATAAAGAGAAGTTAAAGATACAGATTTTGCTATTCGTTTGTACAATTATCTTCCCCAGCCCAGAGGCAGGGGGTGAGGGGAGAAGGGAGAAGAGAAGGGAGAAATGAGGAGGGAGAGATATTAATGTGATTAAACAGAATTTCTGAAAAACAGGCAACTGTGTGTCCTGTATCAAAAACAGAGCTAGAGGCAAATGAAAGATTAATTTCAGAAGACAATCAATTTTATTCTACATGACTGTAATAAATAACAGCTCATCTGCAGACAAGCCATTAGGCCCTAGGTGGGGACATGTGTCACAAAGTCTAAATGACACACAAGGCAGAATATTGCAGCCAAAGAGAATGAGGAACAAATAGTCCTCCAGTTGCCATTTCAACCTAGAAATTTACAGGGCTTCTTAGGAAAAGGCAGGCAGGATTAAACAATATGCTAAGTGTACTACAGAACGTATAACTCCAACCAATGTGGGGCCCGTTCCTGTAGTGTAATCTGTTCCATTCTACCTTTCTTCCATTGAAGTCAAGGAAGCTGACTGGTGGGAGATCCAGGACAGATCAAAGGAAGGACTTCTTCACACAGTGCAGAGTTAAACTATGGAATTCACTGCCACAGGATGTAGTGATGGCCACCCGTTTGGATGGCTTTAAAAGGGGGTTGGACAAATTCCTGGAGAAGGCTATCAGCGGCTACTAGTCCTGATGGCTATGTGCTACCTCCAGTACCAGAGGCAGTGAGCCTATGTACACCAGTTGCTGGGGAACATGGGTGGGAGGGTGCTATTGCCCTCATGTCCTGCTTGTGGGTTCCTGGTTGACAGCTGTTCACTGTGTGAACAGAACACTGGACTAGATAGACCCTTGGTCTGATCCAGCATGGCTCTTTTTATGTTCTTATGTTCTTAAGGGATGTACATAGGGATGCCCAGGTGGTCTCTCATCCACTTACTGATCATACCCAGGCCTGGGGGGACACCAGGCTCTGGGGCACCTGTCATGGGCTATCTACTCAAACCTTGCAACAACAATAGCCCAAACAGTTCATCTTCACTTGCAGAGCTGGTCTGTGCGGCCCCTGTTGTATCAACGTGGGTTTAATCAGAGCAGCAAATGTTGCAACATCAATGCCCATTCGACAAACAATGTTAGTGAAGGTGATCAGATCCTTGCATGCAGATTTCTCACATTGCATGGCAGGGATCCAAATCATGCATCGAAGTTGTAAAATGGATGATGAATGCAACTTTTCAAAAAAAGTGCTCGGAAGTCAAACAAATGGAGGAGGAGTGCCTGAGATGTTTCTCACCTGGGGCCGCTGAGTCTAAGGCCAGCCCTGGAGGAAAGCATAGGATGAGAGAGGAAGAAGAGGAGGTAGTGTAGGACAGGGGTGCTGAACTTCTTTCTGCCCAAGGGCCAAATTCAATTTCAGGGAAGCTCTCGGGGACACTGCAGTGATGGGCAGGGCCAAAAGCAAAGGGGGGGATCCAAAGGAAAAGGGTCGGGACCAAAGGTAAAGGAGGGTAGCAAAAATACCAGCATATTTTAGTTTAACGCTCTTACAGGCAGTAAGTGAGCTTTGGAGAGGTATTTCAACCTTTTTGAATGGGAAAAATCTGCACAAAAGCAGAGAAACCACCAAACAATCAGCAATCATGGGGGAAAGCACGAACCACCTGGTGATGGGGGGAAGGGGGGTGTCCTTCTGGGGAATCCCAGATGGCCAGACTAGGACCCCAGGTGGGCCAGATGTGGCTCCTGACCCAGAGGTTCAACAACCCTGCTGTAGGAGGCAGAATCCATATCTTAGTGAACATCCCTCCTCCCGTGCTCACTTGTTGAAATCTTCAAGGGAGACCCTGCTTTGAAACAACCCACCACAAAAACTGCTACCTGAAGCAATGAGAGACAGTCGGCCTTTTCACACATGCAACACTCAACGGTGGTCTAGCATTCTGTGTGCGAGCCCCCATGAGCACTGGCCTATGTGCTTCCACTTCACTGCATCTAAACTAGAGGGCACTCTGGTGAATTCAAACGACACATGGGCAGACTTCAAGAAGGTAGGATTGATTTTGTTGGTGGCTATTACTTTTTTTTAAGTACTGAAATTGCTTCTTTTTTAACACAAGGTTAACTTTAAGTCTACTATAACATTAAATGGGGGAGGGGGTTTACATATTCTGACCTATTTGGTTTTTGTTTTTTTTTTGTTATTTTGATCATAGAACCATATAACACTAGGGTTAGAAGGGGCCTATAAGACCATCGAGTCCAACCCCCTGCTCAATGCAGGAATCCAAGTCAAAGCATCCCTGACAGATAGCCGTCCAGCCTCGTCTTGAATGCCTCCAGTGTGGGAGAGCCCACTACCTCCCTAGGTCATGGTCATGGGTTCCATTGTTGTATTGCTCTAACAGTCAGGCAGTTTCTCCTGATGTTCAGCCGTAATCTGGCTTCCTGTAACTTGAGCCCATTATTCCGTGTCCTGCACTCTGGGATGATCGAGAAGAGATCCTGGCCTGATACTGTTTTAGCCTGCAATTCTGCACTCACCTACTTGGGAATAAGCCCCATTTAACTTCACGGGATGGAGATATATAGAAATAGATAGATATGAGAGAGAGAGAGAGAGAGAGATTTCCAGAATTTTATAGCTGGAAGCTACCTTTGAGGTCATCTACTCCAACTGCTTGCTCAATGCAGGATCTACAATGGAGGATGTAACTCCAGCATACCCAACAGATGACAATCCAGCCTCTGTATAAATACCACTTATTTATAAGTGAAACCCACCACTTCCTGATCCACTCTGTTCTCCATCAAAGAGTTCTTGTTGTTAGGAAGTTTCTCTTAATGTTTTGCTGAAATCTGCTTCCCTGCAGGTCCTATTCATTGGTCAGGATGTCTGTCGTTAGAAAATCCAGCCCTTTTGGGGTCTGACAGATCCCTGCTGCCTGCCTGGCTCGGCTTGCATGCATGACCTGAGCTACGGGTTTTTCCCAGAATCAGGGAACTTTCCTGTGGGGGGTTCATTAAAAAAAAAGTGTGAGAACTGCAGCGGCAATTTGTTCACAGATTGCAGCCTTAATTTGTGAAAATTACAGCCCCAATTTGCACAAATTAAGTATTATGGCTGCAATTTGCACAAATTTTTTTACGAAAAAAAGGAAAATCCAGGAGCTGGCCCGACTCATTGCAGGTCAAGTTGGGCCAGCTCACAGGGGGCTGAGCTGCTGAAAGCTCGGCAAGCATTACCCCCGGATGGGTTTCTGTGATATCCATACTCATTGGTCCAAGTTCTGTCCACTGGAGCAAGACTGCTCCATATTCTGCATGGCAGTCCTACAGAACCGAAAAGGTGGCCATTCTAAATATACTTACTATGGAGGAAGTCACACTGAACACATTCTGAGTAGAGAGGCACAGGTCTAGGCTACAAATTTATTTAAATTTACATGGTGCTAACCATAGCCTTTTTAAAAGATACAAGGTATGAGGGAGCTGACAATTTAAGGAACAAAAAGCTACCGCTCACTGGGTTGAATTCAGACTTAGTCATGCTTAGGAGAGACCCGCTGAAATCAATGAGACTTCAGTTAACTTGTCCCATTGATTTCAATGGGTCTACTCTACGCATAACTACATCAGGATCTGGCCCATTGCTAGAAAGGAATCTTTAATACGTTCCCCCCACCCACATTCTTCCACATTATAGGCATATCCAGCCCAAAACATCTTCCAAAAGCACACCCATGCATTGACACTTGCAGACATCTGGTGAGATGGGGAATGCAAGACTAGCTTCAGGTTTTGAGGATGCCTGGGCAAGACACCCCTCCCTCCGCGCATCCACCTTCTCACCACTGTTGTCATCAGCTGCTATTAGTACTCCTCCTCCTCTTTCTCATCATAGCTGTTGCTTGCTTGAGGGGCAGAGATCCAGTGAGCAGATCGGCAGGGGCATCTCCTGCTCCTCCTTCTCGCCACCACTGCTGTCTGGTCCAGAGCAAGAGGAAGGGGAACATGCAGGTTGCCATGGTGAAGAGAAAGAGCAGCTCCAGCAGGCCCCTGTTGAGGTGTGGGCCCTTGGCCGCTGCCCAACCATGCCTACTCTTGCCACCAGCTCTGGGGAAAGGGCACATTTTAATCAATGGAAACTCTGATTGATTCAAACGGGTAGCCCTACTAAAAATCCATAAGCAGTTATTTTCTAAAGCAGTGATTTTCTATATGGCCCCCTATCCCCACTGCCTTTCAGGGGGAGGGGTGTGGAGAAGAGAAAATGCAAGATGCCTCAGATACTAAGAGGTCTCCAAAGATTTTTGGCTGGATATTTAGGATGGCCGACAAACCCAGCACAACTCCTCCTCTGCAATTTTAAGCGTTCCATCTACGACTCACAGAGGTTTGCCAGCCGTATCTCACTCCAGTGAGGGACAGCTGTGCCAGCAAAGCATTCTCACCCACCTGTGAGAAGTTTGGTGCTCTTTCCAAAGAATTCTGTTTTGCATAAATTCATGGCTTTGCGGGACAAAAGCACCAGGGCCATACGGGTACATTACACCAGCAAAAAACAAATTAAGGTGCAATCCTATGCAGGTTGAGACAGAAAAAAAGATGGCTGGGGGATGCTGGGAGCTGGAGGACTTATTTGTGTCTAAACACGTCTAGGATCCCAGCCTTCGCATGCTAACCACCTAAAACAGGGGTATTGAACCTCAGGCTGAATCTGGCCCTCCTGGGATCCACACCTGCCAAGACTCCCAAGATGGCCACACCCGGTTCCCCTGGTCCCCAATAGCTGATGGTTTGGTGGTTTCCCAGCAGGTTTTTTTCCCCCTATTCTAAAAGGTAGGAGCCCCTCTCTTAAGGCTTGATTACTGGCAGTAAAAGCTGTAAGCTAAAAGATGATGGTGGTTTGGCCCTACACCCTTTGCCCCACCCACCACTGGACTGCAGCCCCGAAGAGCTTCTCCGAAACAGAATTCAGCCCTCAGACTGAAAGAGGTTCAACACCCCTGTCCCAACAGATAGGCATCGCTGAGGCAAGTCTGGGGCCTCTTCATTCAAAGGGAATGAATGAGCCAAAGCGGAAGGGGGGGAGCTGAACAGAGCTTACAGGGCTCTTCTAGGCATCTGACTCGTAACCGGGCACATGGGGACGTTGGGTGTGGGGCATGCAGCCACATCCACATCCCCACTTTTGCCCTCCATGTGTGCAGATGAATGCCTGCACAGGGCTTTGGTTACTTAGGCTTAAATCCAACGGTGCCTTAAGTGAGGGGAAAGGCTCTTCAATCCTCATAGGGAATGCTTAACCCATAAGCAACCTCACGCGGGAAGGGGTTACTGACCACCTTACCTCATGTCAGCCTGCCAGAGTATTAAGCACATCCTGAGAGGCCCTTCTCTGGGCCTTTCTGTTCCAGGGTATAGGGCTTTTTCAGTTGTGGCACCATGGCTTTGGAAAGTTCTCCACTAGAAGAGTGTTATCCATAACCAAGGCAAGGCCGGCTCCAGGCTTGATAGGGCCCTGGGCAAAGTGCCCCAGGATGAGCCACCTGGGCTTACCAGACAAAAGGAGCAGGCAGGAGAAGTGCTCTGAGCAGCACTGGGTTATTGGAGGGTCACCATTTTAGTTTCCCACAACGCCTCAGAGTGGCACTACACTGAGGGCCTTGTGGGAAATTCAAATGGCAGGTAGGCTGAAACCACCTGGTGCTGCTCAGCTCACCAAGCCAAAAAGAAATATTGAAAGGGGATTTGGGGCAGGTATCTGTGGAAAGCCCTGCTGGGGTGTGGCACCCCTTCAACTGCCCGAAGATGCCTGGTGCTGACGCCAACCCCGAACCCAGGTAGGCTTGCCTAGCATAGAGCTTTATGCCTTACACAGGAACACAGGAAGCTGCCTCATACTGAGTCAGACCATGGGTCCATCTAGCCCAGTACTGCTGACACTGACTGGCAGCGTCTGTCCAGGGTTTCAGTCAGGAGTTTTTCCTGCCCTACCTGAAGATGCTGGGGATCGAACCTGGGACCTTTTTCATGCCAAACATGTACTTTACCACTGAGCTACAGCCCCTCCTCTACTCAGTGGCAGGTTTTGTTTTTTTGCTCAGGCCCTTAGATTCCATCATTTTTATTCTGCTGTGGCTGCTCTGTTGGGTTTTAATCATTTTTACTGAATGTATTGTTTGCTGTCATTATTTTATTGTGGTAAGCTCATGTGGAAATCTTCAGAATGAAAAGTGGGGCAATAATCCACTGTCATAACATTAAAAAGTTAAAATAATACCCAACACACTTGGGAAATTCTGCCATGGTGAACGTGACATTTCTTGGAAGGATTCTTATATTAAAGCCCTAGTCCTTCCTTGATTTCTGGAGAGAAATGCCAGCATCTCCAGAGAATTGGTGTAGGCCTCGGGCTCTTGTGCACCCTGATCCCTCTTGCAACAGAGAGAAATAACAGGTGAGAAAGGCAGGCACCGTGTCTGTTTGAAAGCAGAATGAATGGAGGTTTTCCACTGGATCCAGGCTGGCACAAACACACACCTAATGTCATTTTAAGGGAGGAGGTGGAAGTTGGCAAGGACATGGTGAATGCTGCCCACTATAGCAAATAATGACGTTACAAGCTATTCTATGCAAATAGCAAACTCCATGCTCCGGCTGGTTCCACATGGACCTATGGCCCGACTGGAGTCCACCTGGAGAAGAGCCTTTGGTGTGGTGGCCCCGTTTCTTTGGAACTCCCAGCTCCCAGAGGTCAGACAGGTGCCAAAACTGTGTTGCTTCTGGCACCTCCTGAAAACAGTTCTGTTCCAGGAAGCATTCCTTAAGTGGCCAGCCATGGTTTTTATTAGCATTCTGTTTTTAATAATTTTAATATGGTGTTTTTATCTTTTACCTTTTTTACTATTGTACCTCTTATGTTCACCACTCCAGAATCTGTTTTAGATGGGGTGCAGTATACAAATGTTGTAAATGAATAAATAACTCTCCAACTGTAGATCCTTAGCCAAAACAGAACCATCCACACACAAGAGGGAGGTATCAGCACGCTTGGGGGAAGGTAAAGGTTTGCAGAAGTGCCCCAAAACCTTTCCCTAAGAGGAAGAAAAACCCTTGAACCTCCTAATGAGGACTGAGCAGGCTCAGTGGCAATGGACTGCAAGTTGACTGTTGAAGGGGGCCGGGGAGTGAAAATGGAAAACCAGGGCAAAGCAGAAATGGGATGGAGTTTCCTGGAAGAAGGCATGACTGGCTGGCTGGCTAACACTCCAATTAAGAGCATGCCACACTGTAAAATTTTGTTCCAGGTTCCAATTGTCGCATTCAGTATTATTGAAAGGAGTTTATCATGATCATGCAGACATATGGATTTAAAAAGTGGAGGAATTCATAACTGATGAATTATGTTTGAGAACTTGTTGAAATTTTTGGAGGACATGT
The DNA here is from genome assembly GCF_057233095.1 of Heloderma suspectum. Taxonomy (NCBI): domain Eukaryota; kingdom Metazoa; phylum Chordata; class Lepidosauria; order Squamata; family Helodermatidae; genus Heloderma; species Heloderma suspectum. Next base: position 28,405,172 of record NC_139466.1, read on the forward strand.
TCTCCACCTTGCGCTCAGGGTTGCAAACAGGGCATGCTCACATGTTTTGTGAGCAGAATTAAATATCTTGTTCATCCCTATCCATGGGTCCAAGAGATAGTGTTAAATTAAGTGCAACAGAGCCAAATTGATATTTCCCCCTGTAGTGTAAATGAGTACATCCAAGACTAAGCTGAATTCTCTCCCAAAAGTAATGTGAACCATAAGGGGAAGAGAAAGTCAATCAAGTTCTTGGATAGGAATTAAGGGTCATGGAGGTGGAGCTTATATTGCATATCCAAATATTACACATTGGAAAAAGACATACAAGTTTACTCAGAAATAAGACCCACTGAGTTCAATGGCAATCAATAAGTTTAGGATTGTAACTTGAGGTTTATTTCCATATACAGATGCAAATAGTGAACTCATTTACAAGATCACATCGGTCTTCACCAGAAACTCTGGAGGGGGTGGGGGGTATGCTGTATAAGTGAATAAACTTTTGCGCTGTATCGTTCAGGAGTTAGTAAATTTCTATGCTGGAGTGATGAAACTTCAAGCTTGTGAGATCTACGTTGTTTTTTACTGGAACCCCAAGACCATCATCCACAACCTGGCACAAAAGACATACTGATGACTAGTCCTGATGACTATATGCTACCTTCAGGATCCCAGGCACTATGCCTATGTACACCACTTGCTGGGGAACATGGCTGGGAGGGTGCTCTTGAAATCATGTCCTGCTTGTGGGTTTCCCGTGGGCAGCTGGTTGGCCACTGTGTGAACAGAATGTTGGACTAGATGGACCTAGATGGATTTAGCACAGTTCTTCTTATGTTCTTAGAGAATCCTGAGCCCAAGAATTTGTTTTGGGGTACCAGAACTAAATGCAGCTCACAGTCCTTGCACACAAAACTCCATTCCTGGTTACCCCAAAAACTTTCTGCAGTACAATTTAGGGCTAGCAGGGAGTCCTTTTCTTGCCACTATTCTTCAATAATTGGGAGCCAGAAATCCTTGCCAGTCTTCTTAATAATCTAGAGATCTACCACCAGATCCAGATCTACCTTCTGCCCGCCCTGGGTATAGTTAACCTGTTATATCACATGTACCATATAATCCAATCTCAAGTTTTATACCTAAAGAGAAACGGATGCATTAATAAAGAATAAGCCAAAGTCTGGGACCACATTGTCTTTGGTTTTACAAAAAGCTACCTTCCAAAGAACCACTGAAATTGCCCAGGGTCTGAGACAAAGCTTCAAGCCATAACAGTTATAACGGTTAATCCAATACACCTTTTATACAAACCAATAAATACACAAGTGGAAAAACAGCACAGATGTTCAGCTCTAATGCAATCTCCATTCAATTTCCTAAGTGCGGTCCCTTTGTGCAAACTAGCTTAGCGTTATGTTTAGCTTGCAAATTCTTTTAATAAATAATGAATGCAATAAAACCAGTAGATCAATGGCAAGCTTGAGAAATCATAAAGGGGTTGGAGGGGAGCGGGGGAAGGAAGGGAAGAAGAAGCCCTTTGTGTCCAAGCTGTTGCCGATTTTAAAAAAAACTTTAATCCACAGGCTGATCGATATTACTCTTTTCCTTTTCAACCTAGTGCATAAATAGCACATCGTCTCTAAATGCAGTCTAAACGGCCTTACCAGAGATCACTCACAAGGAACCCGATACCATCACTGTACATAACAGTAATTGAACATTTTGGAAAACTTAAATGTTTGCAAAGCAACATTAAAACTACCAATTAAGAGTAGAATGATATTGCTGAAAACATGATAAACAAGAACAGCTGATCGTTGCCCGGGAATAAGAACCGCTGTTATGTAGCCGACGTAATTCTTCACATGGCTTTGGTGTTGGTGTCGTTTTAATTTGGAATTCATAGAGCTAAAATCACAGATGCTGGTCTGGTGCAATGCATTGCAACAAGCAAAACAGGCTTAGAAGGTCAAAATCTTGTACAGACACAGGAAACATAATCACCTTATACTCAGTTATGGCAGACAAGCAACAGAGAAGCTCATGCGAAAGAGGACATCTACAAGGAGGCAATGTACCTATGTCACTAATTACATGGATATAAAAGGCATATAGTGGAACCTTTGGGGGCAGACACAATGCCTTTATCTCTGTCTATTAATATTTCTAATTCTCCAGCTGTAGAATCAGTGGGGGAAAAAAGTTCTCCTTGGAGTCAGCTGCCTTTCAGAAGCGTGCACTAACCGGTGGCCACAGAGATCAAAACCGCAGTGCCCCCAGGGATGTCTCTAATATATCAAGCAGAATAAATCTGAATCACTGAGAACCATTACATGCTAGACTAGCTGTTGAACTTAGTAATTCATGTCTAATCAAAACACATTTTAAAAAAACCCTACACATACGTAGCAAATAATGTCCAACTGCATTCTCAGTGTGCCTTTCACAGCACATTATTTCAAAAACTACGGCTCTTCCAAAAATGTCTCTGCTTTAGTCACAGTTTGTTTGATCCTTATCACAGGGGCAAGTTTTTTGCTTAAAGTGATTTCAGAATTATAAGCAAAGAGAAACACATAAAACTGAACAAAGTGCTGCCAAGCAGGTATGGGCAGAAGGTAGATTCCCCTGGGAGCTACTGGTTAGGGATGCTGGAGAAACTCGAGATGGACTAAAATGAGTTCAGATTTCCAAGAATCTGACCTGCGGAATCCACTGCAGACTGGCCTCTCCTGGCCGCGCGGAGCCCGTGGACTTTCAGATTTTTATTTTTTTTTACTTTCCTGAATTTTATGCAAAGGTATCCATCGGAAAATACGCACATTTCTGCTGAGACTGGTAAATATATGCAGGGGAAAGTTGAATGGATTGGGGAACAATATGTTCAATGTTACCTACCAATATAAATTACGTAAATTGTTGCAAACCCTCTTATGGAATTATTTACATAATTTTCTGCATAACAGGGGGGAAATTGAATCCGTCTGGGAATGGATTCCAGAAGGAACGACACCGTGCAATCCATGAAGCACACGTGGGATGGACTGGTAGATCTCTGGATGATATGCAGCACTTTGGCAAGGAGTCCATTTTTCTGCCTCCCAACATGACTCCCCTCCAGCTCTAAATTGTACTGCTGATGTGACGAAAGCCTGGTGTAACCAAGGGCAGCTCTGTGTGTGGAAAAACTATGAGTTCTGTTCAAGTTTTGGTTCTCAAAAACAAATTCCTGAGCTCAGAATTCTTTTATTCTAGGTACATCTTTTCACCAGGCCTGGGATGGCTAGTAAAAAAATAAAATAGACCTTGTAAGCCTGAAGTCCGCCCACCTCTAATGCAAAGGGAATATCTATCTATCAATCAGTTGATCAATAGATAGATGACTCCACAACTCTCATTAACTTCAGTAGGAAGAAGTTGCTTCATGGCGTGTACAACTAAAGACTTTGTTCAGAACATGAATAAGAAGTTTATGCTTGCATGGCTAAAGTTTTAAAGGACGATGGAAGACATAAGCCAAAACTATTCACTGCATTATTCGTGTGGGTCTGTTATTCCATTTGAATATTTAGCAGGTATAAACAATTGCTGACGGTTGTCAAAAAGCGGGCTTCGGGAACTACGGCCCATATCTGAAGTCAAGAGTTCAGATAAAAGATTTCTACTCAGAACTGAAAAGGAGATGGAAAGAAACTCAAAGAGAAGTTAAGAGGAGAGAGAAAGACCTTGATGTCTCTGCAATGTGGAGGATGCACAAAACTTGTCATGCCAATCGCTACAAATCGTTCATGGTCACATGGCTAGCGGAAGCACCTCTGGCTCAATAAAGATACAAGAGCCCCCTACAAGACAGTATTTCCTGGTCCCCATTTCAGCTGTAAGCGAGGGAAGATCGAGAGGAGCAAATGCACAGCAAATGTCAACATCATATTAAAGTGATATTTGTGAATAACATTTGCCTAATGGTAGGGCCCATTTATTACAATACAAATTAATGAGATACTTATAAAACGTTTCTTTCCCATCATTCTCCTTGGAAACTTCCACTGAATAAAGCAGAAGGTTTGACAAAACAGGAACCAAAGTTTCCTTCCCTTTCAAATCCCTATTTCTTTGGTGCCTTCTTTTTTTAATAGACTATAAACTATAGACAAGGACTTGCGTTTGTTTGTTTTTAACTGTACAGCTCCTAGAACATTTGGTGCTTTAGTAATAAAGAAAAATAACGTTCCTATACACATTTAAGCTGCAAGCAATTTCTAATGATCCCAGTGGGACTTCCTTCTGAGTAAACCTTCACTGAGCCGTGAAGTCAGTTTTGAGACAGTCAAAGCAATACAGCAAGTAGGATCTCAAAGCAAAAATGGGTCAAACTGGACATTGTGTGTCCAAAACCCAGGAGCACCAATTCAAAATTAAGGATGCATAAGAATTGTGTTGTGATTCACTGATGATCAGAATTTACCGCCTGCAACCCTGAACAGGAATGCCTCTTTTGGAAAAAGCTTCCACACTCCAAAATTCAAAATGTGTTGTTTTTTTAAAACTTGCACTTTAAAATGCATTTTTCAAAAAATACGTATTTTCATGCTTTAGTCAGGTGCATTTTGGTGTGTTCTTTTTAAAAATGTGCACCAAAATATGCACTTTTCCCATTTGAATGAAAAGAAAAACAGGTCGCAAACAGAAATGGGAGTTAGGTCAACTGAACTTCAAAGTGGAGCACGGAGAAAATTCACACACTTAAATGATATGCAGAGTTCAAAAAGCTGACGGCAGGGAGGATCTGTTCTCTGTACCTTTATATAGCAAGGGGGAGGGTCTGTAGTATGCAATTATGCCAGCGATTCTTGCAAAATCTGTAAGGAACGAAGTGTGTTAAGCGCCTTCAGGAAAAGCCTTGTACGGAATAAAAACATTTTGTGACTCCTCAACTGGGCACCTTCAACATGTTTTTCAATAGCATGATTAACATATTGGGCAAATAAAGGTACAGAAAAAATAATAAATGTTTTGGGTCAGAAACACACAGCCACATTACTAGGACACACCATTCATCTTTTTTGGTAAAAGCGGTTTACCATGATAGCTAAATGGATCCTCCATGTCCAATAGTGGTGTTTATTATACATATACCTACATCAACCGCGAACTAAATTCTTCAAGTGTGGATCTTCATGAAGCCAAAACAGCACCATCCGCACTCCAGTGGGAGTTATAGGTGGGCTTGGGAAAACCCAATGTTTGCAGTGTACATACATACATACATACATAAATGGGGAAAGACCCCCAAACTGCCCAATGGGGTGAGCATGCTCCGTGGGCACAGAATGCTAACCGTTTGCTGTGGAGGGGAGGAGAACAGAAATGGAATGGAGTATTGTGGAAGAGGACACGGCTGGCATTCTGAACTAAAAGACTCCACACTGCAAAGTATTGTTGCAGGTCCCACTTGTGCCTTTGTATCCCAGACGTAGGCAACAGCAAGGAAGGGCTTCAACCTCATGCCCAGTTTGTGGGCTTCCCAGGAGCATCTGGTTGGTCTCCAAGCAGAAAAACGATGCTGGAATAGACAGACACCCCCCCCCCCCCGCAAGCAGGGCTCTTCTTATGTTCACAATGGAACCTGTGGCTCATACGAAGGAGGTCAAAGAGAAGTCTTGCTATGCCGATTTCTCCTACTTCTATTCCATTTATGCTTTGGACAACAAGCCAAAACCTCGTGGAGTTTGTTCAACTTCAGATTTAAATTGCTATGCTCAGCTGCAATCATATGCACATTTACTTGGGAGTAAGAGCCATTAAACTCGATGTAAGCATGCATGGGATTGTGCTGCATGGGACATACTGCGAATTAAGCATTCAAACAGAAAAGTCACTGAACACATCATCCAGCCAAACGTAAGCACTTTTAAGCCTCCTCAGTTTCTACAGACAGACCAGAAGTTCATGCTTAATTCTCCAACGGAAATCAGTGGTATTTGTACATGCTTAACTATGGCTGGTTCATGTCCGAATTTCATAACACGGGGTTGTATCCAATGTTAGTCCTACTTAGAGTAGACCCATTGAAAAGAATGGGACTTAAATTAGTCATGACCACCTCCCGTCCTATGGAACTCCTTGCCTCTGGAGGTCAGGTTGTCACCAACACTGGGTTGTTTTTGGCACCTCCTGAAAACATCTCTTTTCCAGGAAGCCTTCTTACCAGCCTCCATTTTATTGGCACTCTGTTTTTTTAAGAATAATGTTAATATCATGTTTTGTTCTTTTTATCTTTTGTTCATTTTATCTCTTGTTGTTCACTGCTCTGGAATCTGTTTAGATGTGGAGTGGCATACAAATGTTGCAAATAAAATAATAAATGAACTTAAGTCCCATTAATGTTAATGGGTCTATTCTAAGTATAACTAACATTGGATACTACTCACAGACAGAAACAGATCCCATACGAAATGCACTCCTAAGAGCTATGGACAGAGGGAAGGATCCAGAGAGGCAGTTAAAATATTATTATAACACCGGTGATAAATTCAATTTAATACGGTAGGGTGAAAAGCTACAATGCAGTAACGAAGGTATTTTTTTCCCCGTTTCCACAAGCATGTCTAGAATTTAAAATAACACATGCCGTTGTTGTTTTTTAAAGCCAGGGTACTTTATGCAACTTTATGATCTGTAATTCCAAGTTCCACTTCAGTAGAAAAAAGTTATCAGAATGTGCTAGTCAACAACTTTTCATTCATATTCAACCATTTTATTGGTGTTGGGGTTTAAAAAATAGAATGAGCATGGAATTGATGGGCTCCAGAGAAGCAGGGTAAGCAATATCAAGTCCAGCTGAATTAACCCCCTGCAAAATGAGAAGTGCCCCCCCCAATAAATTTAGCACTATTGGTAATGACATGTTCAACACACTTTGTCTTATCTTATCCTGCCGATCTTTTTTTTCTTGCAATGAAATATTAATGTTGAGAAAATGGTTACACTACTAAAAGACCTTGTGCTATATTTAGTTTTATATATTGATTTCCACCATTGTGAAATAATTAATCATTCAGAACAAAATTCTACCAATTTAACCCCGTCTTGCAAGCTAATTGGGAGGTTAATTCCCCACCCAGGACCGTCCCCCGGAATGATCTTAGGATTATGTTTATGGCTTCTGCCTCTTCCTAAAAAGACAATTTTGTTTTTGGAGGTGGGTTGTTGTTTCTTTCTCCCTTCCAAAACCTGGAGAGAGAGAGAAAGGATAGAGGTTACTGCCACTTTAGAAGCCTCAATCTCTTTGACATTGCTGGCAGTGTATGGGAACATTAATGCATCTGTCATGATAACAAGCTAAGAATAACATCTAGACATCAAACCGAGCAGAGAATCCATCTGAAGTGATTCATTCGGATCCGTCGCGTTGATTTATTAAACACAGGGCAACATCTGCAGCCTCAGAGAGACGCTTGGCAAAATTAATGCACGATCAATTCAAACAGGAGGGGGGGAAAAAGCGAAAAAGAGATAAATCAACACACAATTTGCATGCAGTTCCACAATCAGGCTTATTGGGTGCAAATGTTCCATTCCCCTTGCCAGAGCCAATGAGTTTAAAAGTGTGCGCATTTTGATCCCCCGTCTTTTCAGAATTGTGGGATTTGAAGTGACGCTGAAGAGTTCTTCTGCAGGTTGAGATGGTGAAAAGGAAGAGAGGGAGACAGAGAGAGAGGAAAAATGCTTCCAAAGAGCTTTGAATATGTGGCAAGAATATCATTAATGCCTAATTATTTTTGCTTCAGCTCCAGGAGCACAAAATGGGGATGTTTTGTTTGTTTGTTTGGAGGGGGAGTGGGGGGAGGTGATGGGGCATTTGTGAACAAATTGCCTTTATAAGAACTCAAAATGTGTCATGGAAATGTACAAACATTTCCCTTTCTTTCAGGGGAAAAGCATTTTATCTGCAGCTGGAATGATCTAGAGCTCTCGGATAGGACAAGGGGTGTGTGTGTGTGTGTGTGTGTGTGTACACACACACACACATATATATTTAATCACTGTTCCTTCAGATTAGATTTCAATATGAATGAGGCTACAAGACACCGACAGAGTTAAAGGCAAACAAGTGCAGAGCTCATCTTAAAACACACACACTTCTGAAATTTTATAAAGTACTGATCATTTATCTTAATAAAGTGGAAATCTCACACACACACACACACACACACACACACGTCATATCCCAACCAGAGGTGGGCAACTTGTGGCCATCTAAACATTTTGGACTCGACCCCCATCAGTGAGGGGCGATGGGAATTGTAGTCTAGACACTTAGATTACCTAAGTAAATCCTATTAAGCTCAGTGGGATGTAGTTCTGAGCATGCCTGCTTAGACTTACACCATTAACATTTCCCCCCAAAATGCAGCACCAGCTACATGAAGCATTTCTACAGTTCATGTCAAAGGTGGTTCATATACATTAATACAACAGATCAAATATTTTTGTGGCTATTGTTTTTCAATGGTGAAGGATTGGGTAAATGATTTGGCTACAATTGGGCAGATCGGACAGCCGTTTTTGTGAATTTCATGAAGGACCTTCCCTACCCTTTCCTTTTATCATAGAATCATAGGGTTGGAAGGGGCCTACAAGACCATCGAGTCCAACCCCCTGCTCAATGCGGGAAGCCTGACTCCCAGGCGGTCTCCCATCCAAGTACTATCCAGGGCTGACCCTGCTTAGCTTCCAAGATCAGACGAGATCGGGCACATCAAGCACTGCTATAAGGGAGTTCAGCATTATTATTATACCCATTCTGCAGATAAGGGGTGAAGAGTTAAGGGCCAGTGGCTTGCGTAAAGCCACAAAGCAAATTTGCGGCAAGACTTCCCAGCTCAAACTCTTAGCCACAACACTACATGACTGCAAGACTACCAGCCGCTGAATTCACACCTATCTATGAACCAGGATGTTAATAAATACTTTCTGTGTTCATATCCAACACACTTCTATCCATTCATCAACAAACAGCTTTGGGCAAGTTTGAATCCATGCTAACAATTTATGCAGAAAAAAGCAGTGTCGTTTCTGTAAGTGGGCACAGAAGATCAATATGCGCACTGAAAGCTGTGGAGTGGCGCATGAGTAGAGTACCTTAATTATAACTTCGACATTGTTCTTCTAATACAAAACAGCAACTGCAGACTGCTTTTAGACCGGCAGTATAACCAGAAACAAATTAAATAACATGATGACCTGCGGCCCAGAATCAGGGGTGGTGGGGTTTTTTAGAGAATACCTTTTCCTCACTGGAGAACAAGTCAAAATTACAGTATTTCAAACATTAAAAAAAAAAATAAAGTTGTTAGCAAATTTACAATCTTCCTTCCCCTAAATACCTTTTGTTGCTTATGTGTAAAGAGCTTACATTTGATTAAATAATCGGGCAAACAGCAGGATTCCTCTGATCCTGGAGGAAAGTACATCGCCAAAAAACAAAAAGGTACAACTTCATGGGGTTAATGCCCACCAAAACGTTGTGATCCTTATCAGCCAGCAACTCTTCCAGCTTAGTCCTACACATGTATACTTAGATGTCCCAGTGACTGGAAGTAACTATGCTTGAGACTGCAGGCTTTAACACTACCAGAGAGACAGGATTACAAATACTTTTAAATACTCCAGTGGATTCAAACATTCAGGCTGGGAATAAGATGCTTTCTTGCCATGCAATCCTATACATGTCTTCTCTGGAAGCAAGTTCAATGGGGCTTGCTCCCAGGTAAGTAGGTAAAAGATCATAGCCACAAAGTATATTTCAGTCTTATACGCCTGACATTACCCATACAGATAAGACACAATATGAATAAATAACACATCGATTGGCTGAATTCAAGACCACCCTGAAAAATGTATATATAAAATTTGCCACCCCAAAAGCTGTACACACACACACACACGTGCATGCGCGCATAAACCGATAAGCATTTTCTGAAATCCTAGCAGAGACATTTTCTATTGTTTTCCACAAACTCAGTAGCCAAATTTTATTTTTTTTAAATGGAAACTGACAGAGAATAAAAAAGTTCCCTCTCAGCTTAGTGGAGGATACTGCTGGGTTGTTGTTGTTTTTAAGATTTTGGAACAGGGACTTAAGAGTCACTGCTGGAGTTGACATTATCTCAGGGCAATTTTTAAATCTCCATATTACTTTACCCTCCAACAAAAAAAGAAACCCTGGACTGCAGGGTATAATGACTGTGCAATACTTTTGGAACAATGCATATGCAAAAATTTATCCCAGCCACACAAAGACATCATGGTCTCTTGATAATTTCACATTCCAGGTGCAGGAGTGCAACTATTGTCGGGTTACCATGTTAAAGGACACTGTTTAATTCATCTCACATGCGCAGAACTAATTAGGAGATGTTGACATAAGGAAGAAGAGAGTTCCAGTGCATACGACCCACACATTTTACATTCTACCATCACAGATTTGGAACCAAAATTCTAAATAGATTTGTTTTTATGAGTGGAACCGTTTCATCTGCTAATTGTGTCAAAAGCGAAGATAAACATCTCACAAGATGATTAATATGAAAAAAATGTGGCAGTTCAGTTTGGTTTGATTTTCCAAGGGAGGAGAGGTTGGTTCACAAACATTAGTAATTATAATCACAAAAACCTATTCAGAGAGAGGGTTGGCTTGCACCAAAGTACAGATCAATTAAAAAAAAAATAACTAAGACTGCAATCCTATAACCACTTGCCTGGAGTAAGCCCCACGGAACTCAGTGGAACTTATATCTGAGTAAACATATATAGGATTGCACTGTAAAAGGCCTGGAGAGTTAGCTGGAGGAGTGGACCTGACAAAATATAACTACTAACATGCAACCCTATGCATGTCCACTCAGAAGTAAGCCCCACCGAATTCAATGGGGTTTACTTCCAGGTAACTATGTATAGGATTGCAGCCTAAGACATACATAACAGCTGTTACGTATTTTTCCTACATGGCTTTTTGTTTCCCCTAAATGGCTTTCTGGTTTTGCTGGGTTTCCCGCCTTCTAATTAGATACATATTGCACCCACACTCTGCTAATCTCTCTGTCTCTCATGGTTTGTGTTTCTCCATTGGTACGAGTTTACCTTACTTTCTGGATATCCAATAGGATATCTCCACTCTTTCACTCAATTCCCCCAGTTGGGTTTTGTCAATGGCTTTGCACCTCAAAACACCCTCTACAACTCAGTGTCATAACACTTTATTAAACTGGGCCCCATCACTCAGTTGGTAGTACCAACTGGATACAACATCAAAGACTTTTGTTAAGCACTCTGCAGCCTCCATTGGTTTCTGTGAAGTTATGTATTGTTACGATCAGCAAAATTAACTGCATTGTTAAAAGTGCAGGGGGGGAAATACAATTCCCAAGTCAACTTCTATGGTGCCAGAAACAATCATCATGAACTGGTTCCAAAGAACTACATCAGACGTATCAGAGAATTTGGGCACAACTCGTGGAATTGTATTTTATTTTTTTCTTTCAGACAACCAAAGCCCTGCTTCTCATATCACAAACTTCTTTTGAAAATCATCTCAGTTTCAAAAGCAGTTCGAAGTTGGGCATGGAGGACGCCCCCAGCGAAGGTGTAGAACCCGATGCACAATTCTTTAGATTGTGACCTCATGTAATTTTAACTTTACTTAATTTAAAAGCAGCAAGACATCCACTTGCCAAATTAAAGATAGATTTTATATGCATATTTGAGATGATGTGTGCGTCTAAGCAATCTGTTCCCAACTTGTTTGAACCTCAAAACTCTACTTATGAACAGACAGCCTTGAGGTGGAAGTACTTCTGTCACACAGACAAACCTAAATTATTGTAATACATAGGCACAGGATGAATAGGTAGAACAGAGGGAGAAAAATAAAGATCATATAATAGATATGGATGTAGGTAAGAATTAACCACTCTAAAGAGCTCCAGAATGGTACCTGTTACCAAATCAACAATTAACATGTGGAGATCAAAGAAAGAAAGACATTATAATGCTTCTGTTGGCTTCTAAAGGAGCAGGTTAATGCAGGTTATTTGAGTCCTACTTTGTACGTTAGATCAACACTTTCAGACAAGCAGTTCTTAGGAATAACGGATAACCGCTACCCGACTTCTACTGTGGAGAAAAAGTTGCAAAACAGTTGCCTGACAATGAGTCACAGCAGACCCAATCAAACTGCCATGTGGTTTTCTAAGATACATACACACACTTTCTTCGCTTATTTGCAAAAGTGTAATAGTTTTTGAATGCAGATCCATTTATATACATATATATATACACACACGCGTACATACACACGCGTGCGCGCACACAGAATGCAGTATGGGAGAATTCTGGTCAAAATCACCAAACATTCTGGGCAAAATCATCAAACCCACCCCACTGTTTATTTTTGCATTAATGTGTCCGGACAGTTTTTGCTTACACTGATTTATAAAGGCTAGGAATTTATATAAGCACAGAATTTGGCACCCTAAAATATGAAGGAGCTGTAAGCGATCTCCAGGACTACAACTATTTTAGCAGTTCCAAAGAAGATGACGGAGCAAAGGGTACTATTGACAGTACATCTAACTTACTGGGATAACTAACATGTGATTGTTCCAGAGTTACAATAAGCAACAGTTAGTCTATAAACTTTCCTAGTTTCTTGGGCTCCTATCTCACAATATTCTTTCTTGTTCATTCTTCCCTATTTGCAACATGACTTACTCACAAGTTATATTCCCAACCTACAGTAAGCTAAGAGACTCTAAAGTGAAAAGATTCACTGAGAAAGAAAAAAACTAAGTCTAACTGAGAACTTCTTTCCATCAAGAATAAAAACATTAAAGAACGCACACGAGCTTTGGTGTTCTAATGCAAAGAAGTATATACTTTCTGACACGTTAACGATTGCAAAAATGATTGCCAAATGATTGCAACAACAACAAAAAAGATCTTATTTATTTCTACACATTTAAAAACACAGCTCTCTCCTTTTATCATTGACCAGAGCTGTGATCCTTGTCGGTCTCTGGGCAAGCAGACCGGATAATCCCTAACATGAAAATCTCAAAAGGTTTTAGCTTCTGAACAAACCCCGTATATTATAATCACTGTTAGGAAAAGTTGGGACACACTCCCTTGCCTGCTTTGCATAATCTCATTCAGCCTCAACCCCCTTTGGGCAAAAAGCATTCTAATGAGGACAGAAGCCTATTCAGCTTCAGAGGTTTAGGGTCAATGATTCAAGGCGACCATATGGGGGTCTAACACAGGCAGGGCTGGTCCAATAAACCTCATCTTAAGACTTTTGCTGATGGGTAGCAGCATCCCCAAATTACATCCTGGTTTCCAGGACTGACCTGCTTTGTGCCATGTTTGGATTTTTACAGGCAAGACATCTGGTGTACTTTTGGTACTACAACAACAACAAATAGCAAGATACCCACTAGCCTTATCACCAATTGCAGACGCGGTACATAAAACTAGGCTCAGGCATGCCCCCTGGGCTTTTAGTAGCTTATATCCCAACAATGTTGTTGTTGGGGGGGGGTTCTGGGATGGCAGGGATTCAGCAGTCGCAACACACAAAACTCAGAGAAAAGTGAGAGGAAGAGATGGATCCATGCTGAAATTGTTCAGTTTACATACAAGCTGAGGAAGGAGATGGGGATAGACTTTGGACAAAAAACTTCCTGGGAAAAGTGAAAGGAAGATACACAGCATCTCATCCAATGGGAGGGCTATCAAAAAATAAATGTTCTCTGGAGCTACTTCTCCTAAACACAGATACTTCCAGATGTGCTTAACTGGCAATCATATACACACTTACCTGCAAAGAAGCCCCACTGAACTCAGTGTGACTTTCTTCTGAGTAGATATGCATAGGATTGTGGTGGTAAAGGCTGGCTTTCAAGAATGAACTCCTTTACCTAGAAGTAAGTTCCAGAGCTTCATTTGAATGTACTTCCTGGTAAGCATGCTGGATCCTTTGCTCCTAAAACGTACAAGCCCGGGTCGGTTGGTTTCATACAATGCAACTGACTTTTAAAGGAAGCTGAGTTTAAGCATTGCTGTCCTGAACACATCTTGAAATAGACAAACTTCGTACCTCAATGAGTATTCTTCCTTTACCGTTATTTCCTACCACAACGAAACATGTATTGTTTTGCATGGGGCAAAAAGAAAACCCAGACAGTGTACGCTAGAATATTACCCACAGGAGTCTGAAAGCAGGATGAGGGTCTAGCATGCTGTGTGAATTGGCTTTATGTCCCAGCATTCCCCCCACTTACTTGCAGGTAAAATCAGAGCACCCAGCATCACATTGTGGGGCACCCTAGAAACTAAATGCATTTTATTTTAAAGTATGCCCCATCATTTAAATGGATCTTGGGTCCACCTCTCTTGATGAATTTCGCTGTGGCCAAACCCAGCAGATTTCAACATACCCTGCTAGAAAGTTTCCCTACAACTGCAGCCTGGCTCGCCAATCTCAAAGGTGCTTCCTCACCAGCAAGCCCCGTTTATGATTTTGGTCAACTTAACTTCCAAGTAACATTTGCACAGAAAGTTGCACCTTACCATCCTGGATGATGAGCAAAGACCTCCCTGCCACAGGCTCTCTTTGCTTACAAACACCCCTAACTTTCCATTACTGAAGTTGGCTTCATCCTGGCCCACCAATTCTAATCGCATTTCCTCGGCCAAGTCGATTTCAACAGACTTTTCTTTCCTAGTCAGCACGCTTCCCTTTCAATGAACTGCCCAAGCAGGCTCAGCTGAAAGTTGGACTAACAAGAAACCTGTTCCTATCTCACAGCAGTGGCAGTCCCAATGGATTTCTGTTTCAAGCGAACTTTCTTCCATGGGGTCTTCAGTGCAGGCTTTACTCGGAGAAGCAAACCCCTTTGACTTCTTCCCAATGCGACTGATGCCGCGCTTATATTTCCTCTTTAGGGGGATAAAAAGACAAATCAAAACAAAAACACATCCTGGTTTTATTTTCTGTTTTTACACCACTGAAACAAATGCAAAGGGATTTGGGAACAAGTCAAAAGCAGGGCATCGCAAAAGCCATCCCTTTGACTTCAGGAAAAGACAGGCGACCAGCTAAGCACATGGGATGTCTCCATCTGACCATCCCAAACTTACAGCTCTCCCCATAAGCCCTGAAAGCAACTCTTCTCCCAAATGAACCCAACTGGGGACTGCGACGATGGGGGAGCGGAGGGGGGGGGTCGGGGACGGCGGGACAGGCCCGAAGGGTGCCTTCTTTTACCCACACATTCAAGTCACTCGCTCGCTCGCTCTCACCTGGCATTGGTGCAGTCGTTGTACAGAGTTTCAAAGTCCTTCCGCGTGATGAGTTTGCAGCGATTGACGCCCGGCTGGATGGCGCCCAGCCCGCGCAAGATGCGCACTTGCTCCACCGTGCACACCACGGGCGCGATGTCGAGCCTCTTGAGCTTGGTGTAGACCGTGTGCAGCCCGCCGACCAGGTGCTTGAGGAACAGATCGAAGACCTGCGGCAGGCAGATCAGCTCCTGCCCTTCCACCAGGAAAGACGCCACCTTCACCCCGTGCAGATCGACCATCTTGCACTCGTTGCCGCCGCCCGCGCCGCCTCCGCCGCCTCCGCCGCCGCCGCCGGCTCCTGCTCCGGCACCGCTGCCCAGATTGCCGCCGCCGCCGCCGCCAGCGCCGGCCGTGCCGGAGATGAACCCGTGGATGAGGCTGCTGGTCAGCCGGGGCGACTCGGACGGGCTGGACGAGTAGAGGGGATCCGCGCGGAATAAGCCCCCCGAGCCGGCGGCGCCGCCGCCGCCGCCGGTGCCGCCGCCGCCGCTCGAAGTTGCCGGAACGATCGGGGGAGAGGACACAGCCATGCTTTCTACTCCGCCCCGGGCGCCTGGATCCGCGGCGGCGGCGGCGGCATCTAACCTTGTCGGCTCCACTTTTTCCTCCAAACTGTTTGCGCTCTTCGAGGAAAGGAAGGAAGGAGAGAGAGGGAGAGGGAGAGGGAGAGAGGGGGGAGGAGGAGGGGGCGACACACACGCGCCCCCCCCGCGCGCACTCCCACGATCCAGCCGCTCGCGGAGTCGCCTCCCCCTTCCCAGCGGCGGGGCGGAGGAGGAGCGCCGAGCGGCAGCGGGCGGCGGCCAATGCGCGGCGTCGGGGCGCCGGCCTGCGCGCCCGCCACTGGCTCCTTTCGGAGGGGGACGCGGCGGGCGGGGCGCGCGGGGCCGCCGCCCGCTCGCCGGCCCCGGGCGAGGACGGCTGCCTGCGAGTGGGAAGGGACCGGGGGGGCAGGGGCGAAGGGGCCCTCCGCGCCCCCGCCGCCGTCGCCCCCGCCGCCGGCCCCGGGACCCCCCGCCTCGGGAAGGGAAAGCGGAGGGAAGGCGCGCGCGTTGCTGGAGAGGCGCCGTGGGACGCTGGGCGTTCTCGTTCTCTCTCGGCGACTTCGGAGGGGAAAGCGGCGGGTCCCCGCGGATCGCCCGCGAGCCTTGGAGGCTGCGATGTCGCCGGGGCTGCGACTCCGCCCTGGGCGTCAGTCAGAACTCGGAAGGAGCCATCCAAGGTGCTGAACCTGTTTCGGGGGAGTGAGTTCGGCACCTTGGGTAGCTCCTGTAGAGCCCTGGCTGAAACCCAGAGCGGAGGCGCAGCCCCACTGACATCGGAGCCACCAGCCGCCACTGCCTGGAAGTTTATAGTTGGTGGGGCGGGCGCGGGGGGGGGGGGAGGCGGAAAGCGAGCCCATTCCTACCCGATGCACGGTTTACTTGGAAGTCAAGTCCGGCTTCAGTGCCGGCTTGCGGGCGTAAGTAGGCAAGCCGAACCTGCGGTTTAGTGCCCCGGTACACTCCCTGGGGGGGGGGGGGTCGGAGTGTCTTCGTGCGTCGGATTGGGCAGCGAGGCAAGGGGGGGTCGCATTCAAAACGGGGGGGGTGTGCGTGTCCGCTCTTCTGGAAGTCGGCCACCCCCTCCTGAATACTCAGACTGGCTTACTTCTGAGTAGACATGCAGGGGATTGCACTGCCAAGCTCCAACCTTCTGCACACTTACCTGGGGGTGAGGTCGCATACTGAACACCACATGAGAGCCAGTGTGGTGTAGTGGCAAGAGTACTGGACTAGGAGCTGGGAGATCCGGGTTCTAGTCCCCACTCGGCCATGGAAGCTCGCTGGGTGACTTTTGGGCCAGTCACAGACTCTCAGCCCAACCCACCTCACAGGGTTCTTGTTGTGAGGATAAAATGGAGAGGAGGAGGATAATGTAAGCCACCTTGGGTTCCTTGCAAGAGGAAAAAAGGCGGGGTATAAATGCAATAATAAATAAAATAAATATCAGCCTAACCTACCTCACAGGGGTGTTGTGAGGATAAAATAAAGAGGTGGACCACGTACACTGCCTTGGGCTCCTTGCAGGAAAGGTGAGATATCAAAGTAACAAACAGATAAATAGAACTTGCTTCCGAGTAAACATGAATGGGATTGTGCTGTAAGCAAAGAGGTGAAGTGATGGCAATGATGTTAATCCCAAATCCATGGTATGGCACTATATCTTTAGGACCAAACACGATGTCTCCAAGTCACGAGCAAGCTTTCAGGCTCCCAGAGCTCTTCATCTAGGCTGAGGAAGCATCCTGGAGAACTCGAAAGCATACACATGAATAAGTAACATTTTTATTTATTTTATTTATTAAATTTATTGATCGCCCATCTGGCTAGTCACCCAGCCACTCTGGGCGATGTACAATAATAGAAACATTTATTGTTTAAAACAATAATATTCTACATTAAGACCATCATATTTCTAAAAATGCCCTAACCCACCCCAAATGCCTGCCTGAACAACCATGTTTTTAATGCGTGGCGGAAGCTCATTAATGAGGGGGCATGGCAGAGGTCACTAGGGAGGGAATTCCACAGAGTTGGGGCCACCACAGAAAAGGCGCTCTCCCTAGTCCTCACCAGCCTAGCTGTCCTGGCTGATGGGACAGAGAGAAGGCCATCCGAGGCTGATCTTGTTGAGCGGCCTATCTGGTGTTGCTGGAGGCGCTCCTTGAGATAGGCTGGGCCAAACCATATAGGGTTTTAAAGCTCAAAACCAACACCTTGAATTTGGCCCGGAAAACAACTGGTAACCAGCGCAACTCCTTCACCACCAGAGTGATGTGATCTCGCCGGCGGCTGTCTTTAATCAGGTGAGCCGCCGTGTTCTGTACCAGCTGCAGCTTCCGAACTGTCTTCAAGGGTAACCCCACGTAAAGCGCATTACAGTAGTCCTTACCATATTAGTTCTAACAGGCCAACACATCATGGCTATCTACCATTTTAATACATGGATGGACAGGGAAAGTTCCCACTCGGGTGCAAGAATATGCGTGCTTCAGCCTGAGCTTATACATATTTATTTAGAAGCAAGTGCCACTACTGAGTTCAATGGAGCTTCTAAAGAACAGCACAATCCTGTGCTTACTTACTCAGAAGTTCAACGGGACTGACTCCTAGGTAAGTGTTGATAGGGTTGCAGCCGCAGGTGCCAGTTACATGTTACTTTAAAAGCATAATGTCGGGGGTTTGTTTTATTCACTATTTTTTTCATTAAAACCAAGTGGGGGGGCAGGGGGGGAATCCAGATCAGAACAACAGCAGATGGGAATTGGAGGTTTAACCCTTCACTTACCTTGCTGCGGTCCTAAAAATATCCCTCTTCCCAGCATGGTAAATAGCGGTAGCAGAAAAAAAGAACCCGCTTCTCCCATTGACAGCAATGGGAGCCTTTTTTAGCATTGATGTTTGCTGCACCTGTGGGGGCTGGAGGAGACTCTTCTCAGGATTGTGGCAGGGCGGAAAGGGTTAAAACTCCCTGTGGTTGTCAGATGTGGGCACATCGCAAAAAGGATGCCTAACCCTGATTTAAAGTAATGTGAAGTTAGGACCTGACCTGTAAGATAGAGCTGTGTCAAGATGAGGCTGGACAGCCATGTGTCAGGGATGCTCTGACTTGGATTCCTGCATTGAGCAGGGGGGTGGACTCGATGGTCTTATCGACCCCTTCCAACCCTACTATTCTATGATTCTGTGATTCACACTTTACATAGTGATCCATCCATTTTGCTTCATTGGCTTTCTGATCCAATTGTCATAATCATTCCCTCTAATACTGAACTTACACTCCCCTGCCTATCTTCTGTTTGGAAGCCCAGTAGGGCCAACCCAAAATAAGGTGTGAGTTCTGCATTCTCAGGTGTGTCTCTAAGTATGCAGAACTGTCTCTCTCAGGGCATAGTCTGAAGGCACATAAGGCAGCCATCTTGCTGAAGCTAAGCAGGTCTGGGTCTGGTCAGTGCTTGGAGGGGAGACCACCTGGGAACCACATGTAGCCACCTTGAGTTCCATGATGGAAGAAAGGTGGGATAGAAATTAAATAAATAAATATATGTAGGACAATTGAAAGAATGAGAGAAAAAGCAACTCCTAAAAATGGCCCAACAACAGGAACCTGTGCCCTCTGCTTTCTGGGACTTGTTTTGGGCCTTTGAGCCATGGAATGTTGCAGGCTGGAGTACGTAAAGAAATAATGAGGAATGGAGGGGGGAAGGAATTTGTCTGCTTGAGCCCCCTAACATTTTATATAGTATCCTGGAAGCAAGGCAGGGGTTGGATTAGAGTTGGGCATATATTGCAAGTGCGTTGTGAAGTTTAAAAAAATAAAAAAGCTCCCTGTGCTGTACAAGGAGCTTTCAGGAGGAAGGAAATGAAAAAGGATGCCTTTTTCCTTTCCCAGTTTCCAGAACCCACCTGCCACCACCCATGTTATAGAGCAGGGGCGGGCAACATGCAGGCTGCATGTGGTGCCCCGTGGCCATTTTTTGTGTGCACACACACTCCCATGTTCTCTGCTGCCACTGCCAAAATTCCAGCACCAGCAGCAATTTTGCTGGGCAACAAGACATGCAGCAAGCAGAATCATGCTCCCAGAAACGGGATTCTGCATGGAAAGAAGCCCTCCCAAGTACCCAACATACCTTGTTTTCCTGCAAAATTGCTGGGGCATGCTGGGAGTTGTAGGCCTTTTCTCTGTCTAAACATGCATAGGATTGCACCCTTAATTAGGGGTGTATGAATTACCCCATTCTGGTGGGGCCATCCGCTGGGGGGGGAGGTGATCCATCCCTCACCCCCGGAATCCTCCCCAGCCAGCTCCGCTCCGCGTTGAGCCCATGGAGCCGCCAGCTGGGCCCGCCCACAGCTGGACTTCCATCCGCTGCCAGGCTGCAGCCGCAAATGGTGGCCGCTGTAGCGGTCGCCATTTGCGTCCCTGCATTAGCCATGATAGGCTACGTATATATTTACGTAGCCTATCACGGCAAAAGGGAGGGACACAAATGGCGTAGCAGACACTATTTGCCTCCCTGATCTTTGCCGTGATAGGCTACATAAATACTTACGTAGCCTATCATGGCTAGGGAGGCAAATGGCTGCCGCAGACTGAGGCAGCCATTCGCGGCCGCTGACCGGGACAGCGGACAGACTGGACGGCCGACAAAAGGTAGGGTCCATCCAGGGGAAATTTCGTGGGGTGGCCGGGGGATTGCTCCGTTCCGCCACGGACACGGGGGCCAGATTCTAAAGGATCCTGCCTCATTGGAGTCCGTGGCGGAATTCTCTAACGTCCCTACCCTTAATGTGTCTGTTATAGCAGGGACTCATTTCTCCTTAAATAGGTTTTCTTCTTAAAATATTCTCTCAGATTCTACTAAGACAGTATTCCAGTACTGACCTCTGTGCTGGTGAGGGAAGGAATTCCGTGGGTCTCTTTTGGCCCTTCTAGGCCATGGTTACTACCACACTGACATAATCACTGTGAATTCACTCCATTACACTTTACAGGTGCAATCCTATGCAAGTTTAGATGGAGAAAGGTCCTACAATTCCCAGCTTTCCCCTTCCAGGATTGCACCCTAAAAAGTTGAAAAGGGGGCTGGGAGAGATTAAATGGAGAGGAAGTTAAAAAGGAATACCATATGCTAGTAGAGGAGATAGAAACTGGCAACAATTATTGCAAGCTAAAAACACCTTGACAGGGTGGAACCAGGTGCATTTAATCACCCCGACAACATATCCAAGACCAATCAACTCTTAAACTTCCATCACCGGCCTTGATCCTCTGCTTGAGAGCTGCAGAATGAGAGTCCTTTTGCTTTTGGCCTTCAGCTCACGTTTCTCGTGAGCTCCAACCCAATATATTCCCTGCAGGTGAGTGGGGTGGGTTAATCCCACACCTGAAGGCAGTCCAGGTAAAGCAGCTTCTCCTTCCAGTACTTTCCCATAACTGCTACGAAATGAAAAATGGGACCAGCCAAAAATAAAATATTCCACAATGCAATAACAGTGTATTGGGGGTTGTTTTTTTTTATGTTTCTGTGTTTATTGTTTACTTTATTATTTGCTGAGGTTTTGAGCTCAGGCCCACATACCAACCACCAATCATTTGGTGTTTTCCCAGCTTTTGTGCAGTTTCTCCCCAATTTAAAAGGTTGAAATGCCTCTCCTAAAGCTTAGTTATGGGCAGTAAAAGCTAGAGCTGTGCATAAATGGCCTCTCAAAATTTTCCAGCCTATTTGTGGACAGAGAAATTGGGACAATTTCACCGAATTTCTCCTAAGAGAGGAGAAATTCTAAGAAGAAATTCTCTCCTGAGGGAGGAGAAATTCTCCCAAAGTTTCTCATGGAGAGGGCTCACTATTGGCAGGGGTTGTAGCACAGCTGCTTTCTTTTTTCCTAAGGGTTTTTTGGTTTGCTGCACTGCTTCCGTAGGTGGCAACAGCATCAGCTGTGGTGAGGCTTCCACTTTTTTGAGGCAGAATTTTGAAAATTTTTTTGGTGGTATATTTGAGCTTACTGCAAGGTGGCCGAGGGTACTGTATGTGTGTTCTCTCTCTATTACACATCTTTCCATTGCTCTGCAGCCTCCCAGGCCACCTGCACTTTCTGAACTGAAAAAGCCCCGTGGGAGGGCTGGCCTCATGACGTCTTCCTCACGATGGCTTTAACTGAAGTGCGGGAAGCTGGGGAGGCTACAGGCTCCCACAGAGATTATTGTACAATGACAGACAGTCCTCAGCCACATCACAAGTAAGGTAAACACAAGAACCCCAAACCCAACCCAGGAAAATTTCTCTGAAATTTCTCCTCCTTCAAATTTCTTTTCGAAAGCGATGCCTTTTCTACCAAATTGAATGAGAATGGTAAAAAAAAAAAAGTGGGAGAAACTTTCGGCACAGTGCTAGTAAGAGCTGTATGCTAAAATACGGTGCTCTTTTTGGCCCTTTTGCCTTCAGTCCTGCCCACCACTGAAATACGGCTCCTGAGAGCTGCTCCAAAATTGAAACGGGCCCCCAGGCTAAAAAAAAGGTTCAATGCACTTTCTGTAGTGTTTTTACCCTGTCATGGGCTGGGTCTACACTATTGCTTTATAGCGGTATTGAAGTGCACTGATAACTGTTGGGGCACATAGCAAATTCGATATACCTCTTCTGTAGTGTTCTTTCCTGCTTTTTAGTCCACATTATCCCAAGTACTGCAACAAATCCCACAAAGTATAAATGCCCAAGAGGAATATAGCATTACCATGATGGGATCGTAACTATATGACACAAGGTGGAGATCTGGCCACCTGGTGGCCACTTACCTCAGAGTAAGCCTCATTGAAATCAACGAGACTTCTAAGTAGACATGTATAGAATTGCATAGTTATGGTCCTAAAAACACTTTTACCTGTAAGTAGTTATATCTAATGAAGGTGCTAGTTTCAGGGAAACTTAACCACTTGGTCTGGGATGACAAAGTTCCTTTCCAAGTAGCGATGGCGGAGAATTCCACCACGGACTCCAATGAGGCCAGATTCTAAAGAACGAATCCCCTGGAGTCCGTGGCAGAACGGAAGACTTATCCCCGCCTCCACGCGGAATCCTCTTCAGCCGGATCTTCCAGCTTGGATTGCCAGCGATACGGCCACCATGCCGTATTGCTGGCTGAAGGGGACGGACTGTGGCTGTAAAAGCAGGGACGTGATAGGCTACGCAAATATTTGCGTAGCCTATCGCGTCAATTAAAAGCACTGACGCAAATGGCGTCTGGGACGCCATTTGCAGCCGTAAAGGCCTTAGTTTAAGGTAAACGCAGCCATTTATGGCTGCATTTACCTTAAACTAAGGCCTTTATGGCCGCAAATGGTGTCCCAGACACCATTTGCGGCCGCAGTATGTCATGTCCCCTTCAGCCAGCAATACGGCATGGCGGCCGTATCGCTGGCGCTTCAGAGCCGGCCGACAGCTCCGTGGAATCGGAGCAGAGCCAGCCAGCGAGGATTCTGGGGGGGAGGAACGGAACGCCTCCCCCCCTGGTGGACCCCCAGTGGAAGGCAAGGTAAGGGGTTCGTACATCCCTATTTCCAAGTGCAATTCAAGGTACTGGTTATTACTCCTAAGGCCTTAAACGGCTTGGTCCCAAGCTGTTTAGAGGGCCACATGATTTTGCCCATCCTTTAAGTTGAGCTGTTCTGCCCCTCTTGTATGTGCCATTGCCTTGTGGGGCGCAGTTACTGGCAGTGTGCGAGAGGGCTTTCTCATGGTAGCACCCCATAAGTGCAACTCCCTGCCGCAAGAGGTTAAGTTGCCTCCTTTTCTATGTGTGTTCCACCAAAGATTGAAAATATTCCTTTTTAAGTAGTGCTGTGCCGAAAATTTCTCCCACATTTTTTCTACCCTTCTCATTCAATTTCATAGATAATAAATTGCTTTCAAAAAGAAATTTGAAGGAAGGGAAATTTCAGAGAAGTTCTCATGGGTTGGGGGTTCTTCAGCTTACCTTACTTCTGAGGTGGCTGAGGAGCGTACGTGGGTGTCCTATCTGTCATTTTACAGTAATCTCTGTGGCAGCCTGTAGCCGCCTCAGCTTCCCGCACTTCAGTTAAAGCCATCATGAGGAGGACATTGTGAAAGACCCACGGGGCTTTTTCAGTCCAGGAAGTACAGGTGGCCTGGGAGGCTGCAGAGCAATGGAAAGATGTGAAATAGAGAGAGAAAACACACACAGCACCCTCGGCCACCTCAAAAGTGCCAACAAAAGAAATTCAAATTTCTTCCTCAAAAAAGTGTGAGCCTCAACACTACGGAAGCGGTGCAATGAACCAAAAACCCTTAAGGGGAAAAAAGAAAGCAGCTGTGCCCCAACCCCTGCCAATAGTGAACCCTATCTGTGAGAAACTGTGGGAGAATTTCTCCTCCCCTAGGAGAAATTTGGTGAAATTGGTCCCCCAATTCCTCTGCCCACAAATAGGCTGGAGAATTTTGAGAGGCCATTTGTGCACAGCTCTATTTTTAAGAAAGCTTTTGATTCTGTTACCGCTTTAACTTATTGATTGCTTTTGCTCTTTATGTGCTTGTGTGTGTTTTCTCTCTTGATGCTGCTTTGAGT
Organism: Heloderma suspectum; assembly: GCF_057233095.1. Lineage (NCBI taxonomy): Eukaryota > Metazoa > Chordata > Lepidosauria > Squamata > Helodermatidae > Heloderma > Heloderma suspectum. Next base: position 28,429,687 of record NC_139466.1, read on the forward strand.
CTGGTAATCCTGTTGTAATTGTGATTTATTGTTGCTTTTATGTTTGTGTTTGTTTTTATACTTGGTTAGCCTCTGAGAGTGACTTTTGGGGGGAGGGAAAAAGATGGGATATAAGTGTTTAAAGAAAGAAAGAAAGAATGAACGAAAGAATGAAAGAACCAACTCAGCCATTTACAATGACCCACTGAGATAGGGCCACAGATGTCCCCATTTTCCTGAGAGGGGAAAGAGGCAGTGAGTTTTCAGACCACCCAGAAAATTCGTAGTTGAGCAGGGATATCATCCCAATTCTTACATTCTGTCCACTTTTCAAGGTTTGTATCTCCAACTACAAACAACAACAAAAAAGCATGTAAAGGCCTTCAAACAGGAAATATAAATCTGATTTATAGGTTTTGCATTGTTGTTGTTTTCCTTCCTTCCATCCCTTTCAAGGAATTTTTCCTTCCAGATTAATGAGACTATCAAATTCCACGCTCTGGGATTTTTTTTTTTCCCCTTTTGACTTTAATGCCTTCCATAAGCTAAATATATTTCTAAATAAGGCTCAGTTTTTGCAAGGCCAGATGAAGCCTTGCGCATCACCCACCCCCACCCCCAGTGCATGTTAGAATGGCATGAAGCAATATAAAATCATAAAGGCTGTAGTAAAAGCGGTACCCTTGAGAGGCGACTATCCATGGAGAAGAGAACCGCACTTTATGCTAAGGAAACGCTCAAGGTTTTGAATTAATACCAGGTGATGGCCCAGCTCACCTGAGCGTAGAAGGGCTTGACTACATTACTTGATGGGATTATTTCCTGTAATTTTTGCAGGATAAAACAAAGATACTCCAGCCAAGTTGTCCGGCTTCAATAAGCTGAAAATGCTCTGCATCTTTTCACATTGTTTTACCCAAAATCAAGAGGGCAGGGATGATGTTGAACTCCAACCCCCATCATCCCCAGCCAGCATGGCCAGAGGTCATGGATAATGGGAGTTGCAGTCCAAGAGCATCTGGAGGGTCCCCACCCCTGTCCTAAAATGATGGTATATCTGCAGTGTCATAGAACCTCTATGTCCTTTGGAAGCATCGCTGTCAATACCAGTTGCTGGGTAGTAACAAACGGTGAAAGCTGCTCGTTTCATGCTAATTGACCTCTAAGGTAGCGGTGTACAACCTTTTTGGCCCTGCATTGGGCAGTGCCGAGGGCCAAACACGTCTGTACATATTCATGTGCGCATACACAGAAATACACAGCAGGGTTTCTCTTTCTAGTTCACAAGGGAAACCCTTCCTTAGCTCCAGTCTCAGCATAGATCAGAGATAAGGGATTCCCTTGCCCGCACAAGTACCGGCGAGGGAATTCCCGGTGCTGCCATGATCTTTTTTTGGCAACAGTAGGAAGGTCTGGCGGGCCGCCAGAAATGGCTTGGCGGGTCACATGTGGGCAGCGGAGGCTGGTGGCTCTGATGTCAGTGAGGTGGTGAATCCGCTCCGGGTTCCAGTCAGAACTCTAAAGGAGCTGTCCAAGGTGCTTCTGCATCTCGGATAGCTCCTTCACAGTTCTGACTGAAACCCGGAGCGGATTCACCACCCCACTGACATCGTAGCCACCAGCCTCCACTGCACGTGGCCCACACTGTTTGCAGCCCTGCTCTAAGGGAAAGAAGATGCTGGATTCAATGGACCTTTGGCCTGGGCCTGCAGGGTGACTTTGATGATCTGATTCAGTGCTGTCTGGGGAAGCTGCCTCATACAAAGTCAGGGCATTGGTCCATCTAGCTCAGTGTTGTTTATACTGGAGATGAGGAATGTCTGGCCCTCCAGACATGGTTGAGCTGTAATTCCCATCCCTCCCCACCTGGCTAGGGCTAATGGGAGTTGCAGTCCAACAACATCCAGAGGGCCACACATTCCCCGCCCCTGTTCTCCGTTCACTGGCAGCAGCTCTCCTGTGTTTCAGATGGGCGACTTTCCCAGCCCTACCTGAATGTGGGGCCCTTCTGCATGCAAAGCAGGTGCTCCCCAAGTGTCAAGCCTCGGGTCTCTCTTTGTGATGGATCAGAGAAGTCGAATTGCAGAACAATGGCTTTTATTATGCAAACTACAGTTAGGTCAGCAGTGCCGCAGGTTACAACTGGAATCTACAAACAGCTGCGAAGTCTCTAGACAGCTTGCCATAGTACAGGACCACTTGGGCTATAAGCAGTTCTCTTTGGTTAATGCACTATGTGAGACAGTTGCGACGGGAACTGACGCCAGCTATCTCTTCAACAACTTGAGTAGCTGGGTAAGCTCCCCCCCCCTCCACCTTAGGGTGGGTATTTCTATAGGGACCTTCCCTGCACAGCCAGCCTTTTGTAGCACCGTACAAGTTGACGTTGCTCCTCTCACCTAGCCTGACATCTCACTCTGGGATCTCATATTCCTAACTCCTCCTGCTGCTATGGCATTCCCACAAGTGAAAAGTGTCAGGATTCCCTTTGCCCCTGATGAAAACTTCAAAAGCCAAATCAAAACACAGACAAAAAGGGTTCAATCCATGGCTCTTTAATCCACTTATTTTATTGAGTCATACAGATGCAAATTGTCAGTGACTCACGTCTACAAAGAAAAGTTCTTCAGGGAGTTCAAAGGAAAGGTACGAAAGTTGCCCACCGTTTGAAGAAAAGGCAGGCTACTATCTTAACTTAAGGGTTGGGGGGATCTCCCTCTCTCTTGTGAGGCCTCTAAGTGCAGCTGTTCTCACCGGGCCAATCGGGCAGACCGTTTAAGCTCTGCCCCTGCCAACTCTCTTTTGGCTCTGCGTCTGCACCTGGCATCTAAGAATTCAGGCTGCCCAAGCCCCACCTCTCCCTGTTCACTATCTCTCACAGGGGTGTGTGAAGAGGGGCCCTCTTCGTCCAGCTGGGTCTTTGAAGCCTGAGGAGTCTGTGTCTCCATCACTGGACAAGCCTGGGAAACTTCCTCCCCCACATCTTGCAATTCTTCTTCAGAATCTGAGCTACCGCGCCACGCCACTCCCTGTGCTCAGTGGCAACTAGGGGTGTACTAAACCCGGCTTACCTGGCTCCGCCGGGTTCCGCAGGTGGGGGGAGGTGCTCCGTGCCTCCCCCCGGAATCCTCGCTGGGAGGGAGGTACTCCTTGCCTCCCCCCGGAATCCTGGCAACCCTGACAAAAAGGGCTACTGGATGGCTACTTTCTAACTGATTTGCTTGCACCTGGACAACCTCCACTCTTGGCTTGCCAGTCCCCTGTAATCATGACGTCTCAGCAAACTCTTTCACCTTCTCCCCCTCAGACTCCAAATCACCCATGTCTGTTGGGGGTGCTTCTGCACAGGTGCTGGGCCCAGTCCTTATAACCAGTAAACCACACACCCTTAATATGCTGGCGCATAACATAGTGGGTCAGTCATGGTGATTTCTTTCTTCTTGCACCCTGGGTTTGTGGGTTCAAATCCTGCCTTCCCTCATTCTGGGAGGTCAGCCGCAGTTATTGTTTTTAAAATGGGGCATTTTCCAGTGGACCATTCCTGTGTGACATTCTCTGGCTCTTTTGGGGTGTACGCTATGCTAAGGCTGCCTGGAGAGGAGCTGGCTCGTAGGTAGGAGTGGTATGTCTGGAAGAACACATGCTCCAGTCTTTGGTATCTGCAGTTAAAAGGAAAAGACTAAGGATGTGTGAGGATTTCGATTTTGCTCGCAAAACATGCAAACATTCCCCATTCGAAGCTGCGAACACGAGAGCAAGCACGTTTACCAAAATATTTGCACATTGATGGACACATGCTCGCATTCATCTCGTCCCTGATTCCTGGTACGAAAACCCACTTTAGTCTGTGGGATTTGCATAGGTTTGGGGAGATTTGTGCAAATCTCCCATTCGATCACTGCTCAATTTGCGCTAGTTTCCCATTCATGCAAAATGAACAGCGAACGGGGATCGGTGATGAAGCAAGTGGTGAGACGATGTTTGGAGAATCCTAGCGATCTTGAACATTGCTCGTTCGCCCATCCCTAGAAAAGACCACTGCCGGAGCCACTGGAGAGCCACTGCCACTCAGAGAATATCGTATCGGACTAGATAAAGAGCCACTGCCAGTCAGTGTCAACAAAATGGACCAAGGATCTTACTCAGTAAAAGGCTTGATCAACTTCAACCCTATCCAATGGGTGTTCTGGACTCCTGCCATTCTATCTCCTGTCTCTTTCCCTGCTGCTCTTTTGGCTCCTCTTTTCCCAGTTCCACCCAATTCATAAGAACACAGGAAGCTGCCTTATCCTGAGTCGGACCCTGGGTCCATCTAGCCCAGTATTGTCAACACTGATTGGCAGATCTCCTGGGTTTCAGGCAGGATTCTTTCTTTCTTTCTTTCTTTCTTTCTTTCTTTCTTTCTTTCTTTCCTAGCCCTACGTGGAGATGCCAAAGATTGAACCTGGAACCCTCTGCATGCAAAGCAGGTGCTCTGCCACTGAGCCACAGCCCCACCGTGCATAAATACACAGTTCTCATAAGGTAAAATGGCAGGCAAAGTTGGAGCACATCAGCAGGCCAGTTGCAAGCAATAGGTGAACGGGACAGACATGGGCCCCTGGAGTAGGAGTGATGGCTTTAAAGTTTAAAGTGATGGCTTTAGGTTTTGGAGGCTCTGCAGGAGAGACACCCTCTGTCAATAGGAGTCCACTGCGTCATCGGGATGGGAAAGAGATTCGCTCAGAGAGGTGAAATTACCTAGTGTCACACTTTCAAAAAAAGACACGAACCAAAACTCAGTTATCCTTTGAAATTCACACTTCTCCAAATTTTGCAATGAGTTCTCCAATCAGAATATGCTTACAAAAAAGTGCATTTTAGGAGAACGTGCACACAAAAAAGGGTATATCTATGAAAATGACATGCAAACATTTATTTATCACATTTCTATACTGCCCAATAGATGAATGGTTGTGGTTCACAACAATTAAAACCACAAAATACAAATGCATTATATTAGGAAAATTGCTTGCAAAACCCGCCAAAAAACGTATATTAGGCAAAGCTCCATAGAATAATGCACGTATTTGGGTAAATGCAGACAACGATGTGTTTATATGCATGCCCTCTTTTTCAATTCTCAAAGGTCCGCATATAAATGAATTTAAGAATGGAAGAATTAGAAACTGAGAGATACTGAAATTGACAGATTTCATCCCTGCTTCATCTTTTCTGCAAGCTGCTTCAGTTTCTCCTCCCCACACACGTTGCATGCTTGTATGCCACTCAGAGAGGTGGCAGACACGTGGGGGAGCCGTCGGTGGCCGCTACCCCTCCATCTTGTTTGCCGCTCTGGGCCAGAGGGGAAGGGAAGGCAAGTGAGCAGGGGAGGCGCAGCAGCAGAGGCCTGGGAGCTCTTTGCAGTGGGTCCACTGCAGAGAGGCAGGCCTCAGCAAGTGCCCGACCATGCCAAGTCTTGGCGCCAGCCCTAGGACAGAAGTTGTGGTGGTTTATTCTATCATTTAGTAGCAAACTAGTCAACACCGTCTTATTGCAGATTTATGAAATGTGCTGTGATGAAAGCAGTAAACTCTAAAGCATCAGTGAGTGGGAGATATGGGTGGGAGCAGCGGAGGCTGATGGCTCTGATTTCGGTGGGGCTGTGAATGCATTGTGGGTTTTAGTCAAAACCAGCCAGAATGCTGAAGGAGCTCTCCGAGGTGCTGAACCTAGTTTGGGGCTAGTGTTCAGCCCCTTGGATTGCTCCTTTAGAGTTCTGGCTGGTTCTGACTGAGACCCAGAATGGCTTTACACTCCCACCGAAATCGGAGCCACTAGCTTCCACTGGGTGAGAGAGAACCTTCATGTTTTGAAGGTTCTCAGTCCCACCCATTAGAAGAGGACCAGCTACTAGAAGCGACTTCTTCCCAGTAGGGCTTGCTGCTGAGGACTGCCTTTGCTCCACAGCACTCTGATAGTGTCAGGGTGGACACTGAGCCCATAGAATCCCAGAGTAGTTCTGATTCTGAGGAAGAGCAGCCGCTCCTGGGAGAGGAGCACGCTCATCCTTCCCAGGGCCAACAGCTGGCAGAGATTCCTCCCATCAGCATTCCTGGCATAGATAGCAGTCCCGGGAGTGAGAGAGCGCGGGAAGCAGATTTGCTGGACGCGCGACGCCGACGCAGGGAGCGGCACCAAAGGGAGGGCGCGGAAAGGAGGCGTAGTGCCCAGTTGGTGCGCAAACAATGGTTGCGCCCAGAGGATCCAAGGGAAAAGGGGAGGGACTCTCCCAAGCCCATAAGTTCAGGGTCTGCCAGTAATTCTCCTTCAAACGGGGACCAACTGTTCCATCTTAGGGCATAGGTACTCTGCTGCTCATATCTAGTTGCTAACAGTAGAGTTGTTAAGTTGTAAAAGAGGAATAAAGCTTTGAAAAGAATCCCTTTGTCTGTGTCTGGACTTGGCTACTGGATTAGACTGAAAGAGGCCGCCAAGGAGCTCTTGACAGATAGGTGCCAGGCCTAGGCACCACTTTAATTTCCTGCAATGCCCCCTGACTTAGCATCACTTCCAGCTCAGAGAAACATAACTAGCTAAACCAGCCCTCGCTAACCTGGTGGCCTCCAGAAGTTTGGGACTTCGACTCCCATCAGCCCCAGCCAGCATGGCCAATGGTTGGGAATTATGGGTGTTTGTAGTCTGAAACGTCTGGAGGGCCCCAGGTGGGGAAAGGTTGAGCTAAACCAAGCCCCCCCAAGTCCTGCTCGGAGGACTGCTCCCTGCTGCTGTCACCAGGTTAGCCTGCAAGGGCTTGGCGATGGAGGGGAGGACAATTTTCTTCAAACCTGGAGCCGGCCCTGACCAGTGTAATCTGTAGCTTGGGTTTATTGATTAAATCATCCCTTTTGAATGAGATAGGCTGGAGATGTGGTGGGGTGCTGCCATCCCATGTCTCAGCTCTGCACTACGGAGGAGCACAGTACAGCGGGCAACATCTACAAGGCCATAGGTTCATCCAGATGCTGGAAGCAGGACTGGCTGGGGTTCCTCTATCCTCCAAGCAACAAGAAGAGATCAGATCAGTATCAACTCTAACATCAGCCATGTTGCAATTGACACCTTTTTTCAGCAGCATATTCATTTCTTCCTACTCCCTGCTTTCTGTTCTTTAACCAGTTACTGATCCGTAAGAAGAACTTTCCTCTTTTCCCAAGTTTACTAAGTTTGCTCATGTGTCTTTGGCAAGGAACTTTGTCAAAAGCCCTTTGAAAGTCCAAGTAAACAACACCTAGTGGATCCCCCATATCCATACGCTTGCTGATACCCACAGAGAACTCTCAAGGTTAGTGAGACAGGACTTACCTTTGCAGAAGCCATGACAATTCTTTTTCAGCAGGGTTTGTCCTTCTAAATGCTTAATAATTTCATCTTTAATCATGCTTTCCACCAATTTATCCAGAACAGATGTTATGCAAACCAGCCTGTAATTTCCCAGATCCCCCCTGGATCCCTTTTTTAAAACTGGCATTACATTGCCCTTTCTCCAGTCTTCTGGTACAGGAGGCCAACCTTAGGTACGTGTCACATATTATTGTCAGAAGGTCAATAATTTCCCATTTGAATACTTTAATGGGAGTACTCAGTTGAGTGCTCTGATAGATACCATCTGGACCCAGTGATTTATTAACTTTCAATTTGATGACATGGTCTAAAATTTAATCTTCTGTTGCCACTATTTGCCTCTGTTCCCCAACTTCTCTGCCCTCCATTTTCCACACTCAAGACAGATGAAAGATTTCATTCAGCTTCTCTTCCATCTCCTCATCCTCCTTTGTTATCCAACAGCCCAACCACCTCCCTAGCAGGTTTCTCATTTCTCGTTTAAAGATTTTCTTTCTACTGATGGTCTTAATGTTGTTAGCAATAAGTTCCTCAAAATCTGTATTTGTATCTCTTGCTTGCTTGCATTTATTTCATGCAAGTTTGTGTTCCTTTTTGTTCTCCTCATTTGGGCAAAGGTTCCATTTTGTGAAGGAAGCTTTTCTCCAAGAGCTGTTTGTTAACTATTCTGGTGACCTTTGGTTTGGTGATCAACCTTTCCTGACATGCGGTATACATTCTAGTTGAATTACTGTTATTGTAGTTTTGAGTAACCCCCAAGCATTCTAGAGACATTTGACCCTCTTGATTTTCCCTTTCAACTTTTTACCAGCCCATGCACTTTAGAGAAGTTTCTTCTCTTGAAGTCAAATGTGACTGTGTTGGACTTCCTTGGCAATTTTCCACTTCTATGTAAATTACATTTGATAGGACTAAGGTCACTGTTTCCAATCACTTCAACAACAATCACAGTTTGCACTATGTCTGGGTGCCCCTTAGGATTAAGCCCAGGGTCACCTCCGCTCTGGACAGTTCCATGACCAACTGTTGTAGGGCACAGTCATTTAGGAGTGGAATGCACAACATTTTCAGCCCCATCAGCTCCATCCAGTATCAGCTGGGGAACATGCATGCACGCATGCACACACTCCCTCCCACCACATCTCCCTTTTTTGCACACCGAGATCTAGAGACTGCTGGGGATGGGGGAGAAGGATGTAAGAGCTTCTCCCACTGATCACCATTGAGATTGCTGTTTCTCCGCCATTACTACCACTGGGAAATCAGTGGTCTCAGGCACCAGGAAAGAGTGTTGTCCAGCTCCCAGAGCCCAGCTGATCAGCTGAGCTGTAGGGAAAAGTGGGTGAGGTAACTCCAACTTTGGGGGCTGCACAGAGAGCATCCAAAAGTGACATGTTGCCCTGGGTCTGCAAGGTGTGACCCTTGATATAGGGTATCTAGAAATTTTGCTTGCAACAACAAAAGATCTGTCTCTGTCCCCTTAGTTCTAGTCTGCCAATCAAATATTTGACTCCAGCCTGTCTCTGACCACACCTGTTTCCTCTAGCTCTTCGATCTTTATTTATGTGCTCCAGTAACTGACCACTTCCGGCTTCTGACCCATCTGGCTGACACCTGTCTGAGGTGTCACACCCCCTCAGACAACACACAACAGCCTGATACAAGGCTAAGTTGCAGATTGGACACTCCCCCTTATGAAACCAAGGCAAACAGCCTGCCCCTGCAGCACTCATTGGTAAGTCATTGGAGTGGATGTGACATGCCGACAACAAAATGGATCCAGTCCGAGGTTCTGCAGGCCTCAAAGCAATTACACGATCATCCAGGCTTGATGTGACTGCTGAACAACACAGCCCATTTGTGATTGCGCATTTGCACCCCGAGAATATTTTGTTTAACTGTCCATACATAGGAAGGCTCACAGTAATAGTATTGCTAAAAATGTATATTAAAACTCGCTACTGAAGCACTATATAAAAAATGATAATACTATGAAGTAGATTTCAAAGGCTTTACTGTCAATAGAGAAATGATACCCTCTCTTGTGTAATTAAATGCATTGTATGAATATGTGCATAATGCAAAATCAATAAATAATGAATTACCCTTGATTGTAATTGAATGTTTTCTTAATTTTATTGTCAGCCATGATAAATAATCAGTACTTTTATACTGCATTAAATTAATTAGAGTGTCATTTCTATTACATACATCAGCAGTGAAGTAATGCAGTGACATCTGTTTCTAATGTCTCAAAGATGCGGTATTCCTTATTCAGTATTTGGTATGGGGGGGTGATTGGCAGCTATGCTGGAGTCGAGCAAGGTGGGAGTGGGGAGAAAGCTGGGAAAAAAAGGAATTTGCATTCCAATGAGTGTGTAGCATGATTGGCACTTGACATTTTGAACCCCAACATCCACAGCAATGTTGAAAAAGATCTCGGGGTTAACTTTTCAGATCAGCCACCAGTGCTATCCAAGGATTGGATAGCTGCATCCCAACATCTGGTGACTTGAGAGGCAGCGATGTGTAGCAGTTAGAGAAGAGGTGCAGAACCTCAGGTCCTGGGGGAGGGCAGAAGGCCATGCTCTCTCCCTCTGGCCCCACACCCTTTCTCCCAATCACTGATCCTTTGGTGCTTTCAGGCAGCAAAACGTCTTCAGGGTCTGCTGAAGGCTTTTTGCTGACTGAGGTAAAAGAGAAGATGGTGCCCCTTGCCCAGTCCGTGTACAGAAGCCAACTGAACTGGCAACTGAATCTTATTTTGGCACTGGTGATGGAATTGCATCCTCCATCACAGGCTACGTTTAAGGGCTCCAAGACAGGTTGCCTCTCATACACCGCTCTGTCCTGCCACAGATGGGGACAGCCAAAGAGTTCATGAGAACAGCCTGGGGGCTGCCACTGCTGGCCCCCTGCATCTGCCGCCTGAGGCGATTGCTTCACTCTGACTAATGCAAGGGCTGCCCCTCAGTTCTTTCCTGGCTTTTGTGCCATTTGCCCCATTTGAAAAGGTTGAAATGCTTCTCCTAAGGCTTAGTTACTGGGAGGTTTAAGCGAAAATATTCCTGGGTTTTTAGTTTTTTGACCCCGTTCCTTTTGTCTTCAGCCCTGCCCAGCACTGGGATGTGGCCCCTGAGAGCCACTCAGAAACTGAATTTGGTCATTGGGATAAAAGAGTTCTGTACCCCAGGTTAAAATGTTGAACTAGGACTAGGGTTGAGCTGGGTTCTAATCTCTGCTCAGCCAAGAAGCTCACAGGGTCTCAAGGCTGAGCCCTGAGCAGCTGCCGGAGGTGAGCCAGGGGAATCGGGGTGAAAGAACACAACAACAAAAACCAGGAACATTAAAAACAGAATAGCATTAAAACATGAAAGCTACATAATTTAAAAGGTCAAATTAAAAAGATGCATCTTGCCACCCATTCTAAAAGCCAAGAGACTCGAGCCCAATTTTTGTTCTTCCGTACTTTACTTCTGCTCTCTGCACCATGAAGGGACCGTGTGTTCCAGAAGTGCTAGAGATGGAACAGAATAAAGTGTTCATATTTTCAAAGGGGAGTGCAGCCATGTTTTCCTGACCAGGCTGCCTTCGCTGCAATCTGAGATGTTTTTGCATCAGCCTAATTAAATGTGTGTCTACATGGTCCGCATCCCACTTCAAGACAATTGCAGGTTGGGATGATATCTGCATTTCAACATCCTTTTCACTCCCCACCCGCAGCCCTGCCCTTTGATTTATTCATTTGCTTTAACATCCAACGTGATGACGAGTTTGGATGAACTCAAACGCTCGTTCACTTCTTCATAACTTTTTTGCTGGTCCAAGGAAAACTATCACCCTACTCTCGTAATTACAAATTACAAAACAAGCATGGAGAATGGCAGCCTTTTTTTTGTTATTAAACTATCATTTCATTTTATTTATTACATTTCTATACCGCCCAATAGCCAAAGCTCTCTGGGTGGTTTACAAAGATTAAAAACCTTAAAAATACATTATAAAAACCATTTGCAAACAAACGTATAAACAGGCAGCACGCTCAGAGACACACATATATCTAAAACAATTTTAAACAAGCAGTAATAAGAAAAATCCAGGACCTGATTAAAACCTAAGAACAACAGTAGTAGTAATTAGAAGTGGTGGCTGTCACTCAAAACAAGTTTCGGATCTTGTTATACTGGGGTCTCCAACATGGAGCCTGCAAGTGCCAATGTAGTGCAGACACCCCTCCTGGGACCACAAGGCTCCCTGGCCCTCCTGATTTTTATTTTATTTCATCAGGATTTTGTAAATCATAAAAAAAACTGGGAGACTGGCTGCAAAACGAAGTGCTGCCCTCCACCACCATCTTTATTTAGGTACAAAGGAGTGGTTTTATGTTTTGGAGCTCAGCTTTGTACTTAGGTTCTTGGGCAAGTCACTTTTCTTTTAGTCCCACCAGCTCACCTTCTGGGAAATGAGTGTTTTGTGACTGGTCATGCCCACCATGGCAGCCATTTTATGAATGGGGAACCTCTTCCGTGGCAGCCATTTTGTGAGAGCACCCACAACACTCCCTCGAAATTCCAAATGTGCTCACCACCCCAAAAGGTTTGGGGACCCCTGTATACCTACCTCTGAATAAGCCTGGGAACTACCCCGTACTACTTACTGTAGCTTACTTTTAAAAAAAATGAATATAAAACATTGGACAACAGATGTGTTTTAATCTAACCACATTTTGGATGGCAAATATCTCTAATTGGAGAATGACAAAGTGTTCTCTAAGATAAACACTTGTCACTGTTTCTCCTCTCCTCTCCTCTTCCCCCACCCTACTCCCTCCCCACTTTGTAAGATAACCACATAGAGTAGAAATAGAATATATTTGTAGGGATCTGCCATAGATTTGAGGCAGCCCTGACCTGAAAGCACTGCCATCTAGTGGCATGAGAAAGCATTGCCTGCTTTCCTCTGTTGAAAGCAGGTATATAAACTACATGTGCATTTTTAGAATGGCTTCCCTTCATGCGAACATGTATCCTTTTGCCACCTCTCTGCCGTCAACACCTGACAGCATTTCACAGATGAAAAATAGAGATACCTTGTGTAGTTGTAATGCATGCTGTATTAATTTACCCTGAAGTAGCGCTACACCGGCTTCTGAAATGGGGCATGTTAGTAAACTAATGATAACAATTGCTTTAAAAACAACAGCACCTCCCTCTAACAGCAAACTCAGGTGGTGAGTGTCAACAGGACTGGAGCCAAAACAAGACCACTAGGAAACAAGGGGGAGATATCAGCATACTCGAGGGAACCGTGAGGTTTGAAGATGTACAAAAAAAAGTACAAGTAAAATGATAACAACTATGGAAACAACCCACACACACAGGGCTGGCCAAGACATTTTGCTGCCTAAAGCAGAGCAGGAAATGGTGCTCCCCTCCCCAGATGCACAGTATCCAAAGCCAGTCAAATTATTTTGGTATATGAGGCAGAGATTCCATAAGCACCTTTCCCCATCCCTGGCAGTAGAAATACAATAATAACACAGTAAATAACTAAGAATTTGCTGTCTTTTTATGACACTCAAAAGCTGCTGCCTGAGGCAACTGCCTCACTCTGCCTCATGGTAGGGCCGGCCCTGCACGTACACACACACACACACACACACACACACACGCAAGACATGCCTCCAAAAAGAGCCCAATGAAGACTGAGTATGCTCAGTAGCCATGGAATGTTGAATGTCACATAGAAAAGTGGAAAACCGAGGTGGGTGGATGGCATAGAAATAGAGTAACCAGTGGAGGTTGGTGGCCCTAATGGGGGGGGGCCTGTAATCTACTTTGGGTTTCATTCAGAACCAGCCAGAACTCTAAAGGAGATAGCCAAGGTGCTGAACCCTAACCCCAAATAGGTTCAGCACTTGGATAGCTCCTTTAGAGCTCTGGCTAGTCCTGACTAAAACCCAGAATGGATTTTCACCCTGCCAAAATCGGAGCCAACCACCACCACTGGGTGTATCCTAGGGCATAGCTGGTTGCCTGAAACCTGGAATAGGAGCACCGGTAGGAAATGAGGCTACACTGCAACATTTTGTTACAGTCCCCCACTTGTCCGGTTGTACTTCTGATAGAACAGTTCCCCTATTGTGTTTAGACAACCAATAGAGACTCGGCTTGAATGGCCAAGGGAGAACCACTGTGTGTATTTTAAACATCCTTTGCCCTGTTCAGATATAAAGTGGAGGTCTACACAAAACGGCATGCCGGGAAGGGGGACAAAACCCATACGTTATGGCACTGCATAGCTCATCAGCACTTCCCCTCTTCCCGCAGCCCCAATATCAGAAGTGAGTTGGGCAGGGAGAAAATCAATTAAAACCACACAGTGCAGCAAGGTAAGTAGGGTGTCCTGTTAAATATCCTCCACCACTACCATCACCAAAAAAAGAGGACATGCATCAACAGAAATAAAAGAGGACAAAAGAGGATGCAGACTGGCATAGAAGTTGCTCATGTTAATGTATAGGCATAGATCAGTGGAGGCTGGTGGCTCTGATTTCAGTGGGGCTGTGAATCCACTTTGGGTTTTAATCAGAACCAGTCAGAACTCTAAAGGAGCTTTCCAAGGTGCTGATTGTTGTTGTTCAGTCGTTCAGTCATGTCCGACTCTTCGTGACCCCATGGACCATAGCACGCCAGGCCTTCCTGTCCTGCGCTCTCTCCCGGAGCGTGCTCAAGTTCATATTCATTGCATCGGTGATGCTATCTAGCCATCTCATCCTCTGCCGTCCCCTTCTCCTTTTGCCTTCAGTCTTTCCCAGCATCAGGGTCTTTTCCAGGGAGTTTTCTCTTCGCATTAGGTGGCCAAAATATTGGAGCTTCAGCTTCATTATCTGTCCTTCCAATGAGCACTCAGGGTTGATTTCCTTTAGGATGGACTGATTTGACCTCCTTGCAGTCCAGGGGACTCGTAAGAGTCTTCTCCAGCACCACAGTTCGAAAGCATCAATTCTTCGGCGCTCAGCCTTCCTTATAGTCCTAAAATAGGTTAAGCACCTTGGAGAGATCCTTTAGAGTTCTGGCTGGTTTTGACTAAAACTTAGAATGGATCCACAGCCCCACTGAAATCAGAGCCACCAGCCTCCACTGGTATAGATGCAGATTTAAAAATAATGACTATCAGTACAATAGAAATACAGAACATCTCACCAGGTAGTAAGCTGGTCTACGCAAATTGGGATTTTATCAGTGTAGGCCATATTAGAACCTGCAATCTACATGGGGTTACCCTTAAAGATGGTTCGGAAGCTGCAGCTGGTACAGAACGCGGCACCTCGCCTGATTAAAGACAGCTGCCAGCGAGATCACATCAGTCCAGTGCTGAAGGAGCTGCACTGGTTACCAGTTGTTTTCTAGGCCAAATTCAAGGTGTTGGTTTTGACCTTTAAAACCCTATACGGTTCCGGCCCAGCCTATCTCAAGGAGCGCCTCCAGCAACACCAAATAGGCCGCTCAACAAGATCAGCCTCGGATGGCCTTCTCTCTGTCCCATCAGCCAGGACAGCTAGGCTGGTGAGGACGAAGGAGAGGGCCTGCTCTGTGGTGGCCCCCACTCTGTGGAACTCCCTCCCTAGGGAACTCCACCATGCCCCCTCTTTAATGAGCTTCCGCCACGCATTAAAAACATGGTTGTTCAGGCAGGCATTTGGGGTGGGTTAGGGTAATTTTAGAAATGTGATGTTTTTAATGTTGAATTTTATTGTTTTGAACTGTTTTTATTGTTGTACACTGCCCAGAGTGGCTGGGTGACCAGCCAGATGGGCGATTAATACATTTAATAAACAAACAAACAAACAAAAATAAATAAATAAATAAATAAATACAGCTCCAGACAGACATCTGGGGGCACTGGAAGCAGATCCAGCAAGCCAGGTGAGTGGGAAGGACACGTATACCATCACTTTCTCATAGGATCATGAGAAACTGCCTCATGCTGAGTTGGACCCTTGGTCCATCTAGCCCAGTATTGTCGCCCCTGACTGGCAGCAGCTCTCCAGGGTTTCAGGCAGGCGTGTTTCCTGCCCTTCCTGAAGATGCCAGGGGTTGAACTTGGGATCTTCTGCATGCAAATGTGTTCTTCCACTGAGCTACGGTCCCTCCATGGTTCAAATGGACCATTTGGCCCATGTTCTCCAACACACATGGGCCAAATCAAGGAAAGGTGTTGTCTGATTTAGTCCAGGTGCAACATTTTAAGTATGAAGGTAGTGGCCCGAACACATATGCATTGTAAGGCATTTGTTTTAAGGGGATCTAATATGTGTTTGAGAGATTCCCACACACACACACACTTCTTTCACCCTTACCGAGTGTGTATTATTTTATTTGTATTTCTTATCCCACTTCAGATGCTTTACATTTGGAGAAAGGCATGGTAGAAATCAAGCAGATAGCTGCATTCCTATGGCATGTTTACATAGAAGTAATTCCCAGTATGTACAATGGAATGTAGCCTATGATCCTATATCCACTTACCTGGGTGTAAGCCCCACTTAAAATCAGTGGGACAGATTGTGCTGTTACGCTGATGGAAGTGCCCATAGAATTGCTGCCTAAATATTAGAGCCGTGCACAACATCTTGGTGAATATCATTGTCTGTGGATCAAGACCTGTATGTTCCAGACAACGCTGTTTCTAAATCACGTGCAGAAATCAAGCCACAAAGTGCATTAAAAAAAAAAAAACCTTTTCCATTCTTAGACTCTGTTCTTTTAAATACTTGTTAAAGGATGACAGGTGCATTGTGAAAAGTTCAGGGGCTGAAGAAAGCAAGTACCACCCCAAGCACGATGCCATGAGCATCACAATGGTGTGTAAAAAAATTTTTTTTTAAATCATCTTGAATCAACCACTTAGACTTACAAAAAATAATGATGATAATTATGTTGATGATGATGACAATTATAATCATCTCCAAATAATTCACTCCATTTGCTTTCATACAAATACAAATTAAGATTTCACTTCTCTAATACGATCGTACCCACTGAAGCCATTTTTTCCCGTTCCCCCCCCCTTTCTCTTGAAAGTATTTCTTTGTAAAGCTAAATTCTGCATTAAGAAAGTCACAGCAACTCCATCAAAGTGCAAGCACTTTGCACAGAAGAACTAACGGCCCAGTCCTATGCACTTTTACTCAGAAGAAAGTCCCACGGAGTTTAATGGGATTTGCTCCTAAGCAAGCATGCATGGGATTGTAACCTGTGCCACTTCAGCAAAAAGGATGTCTGTATACAGCACCTAGCTCCTTTTCTGACTTCCATTTGCGCAAACACCAAGGCTTACAACAAAAATTTGTTGTTGTTGTTGAGTACACGGTCCATTCAAAATTATGGACTTAGGGCCAAATTGGATGAAATTGGATCTCTCTTTACTTTCTTAAGAGCCAGACTGGTGTAGCAGTTAGATTCTAACTATCATTAGAGTGTTAGTCAAAGACTGAGAAGACCTGGGTTCAAATCTTTGCACTTTCCCTGATGCTCACAGGGTAACTTTGGACAAATCGCTTTCTCAGCTTATGCCACCCTGAGCTTAAATGACTATTTCCCCCAGAAAAATACATAGAAGCAGTTGCTGACAAAGACCTCTGTGATTGCATTTTTCAGAGAAAAGTGGTGGTGTTCATGTGCTGTGCATGGATGGCGCATACATTGTTTTACCCAGGTATCCATACTTGAGCACAAACACTATTGCAGTGACTCTAAAATAAGCTTATTTGCAAGGATCTGAGCTTTCAGGAAACCATTTCTCCTGATGCCTTTATAGCTTTTTGTTTATGGTTTCTCTCTTGAAGCCCAAGTTAAAATACTGCATATGAGAGACATCAATTCACTCGGCTTTATGGATCACCTTAAACCTTTTTAATTGTATGATGATATTTATGGTGCATTTTCTGAAGGAGCTTTTTAGCCATTTCAGAACTTTTCAAAGATTAACAAATACTGGGCTTTCTCCTTTTCTCATCCTTAGATTTTCTAAGGGAAAGAGAATTTATTTTTTGCTAGTTCTTCTTTTTACATACTGACATTTTAGGAGGTGGGTTCTGTTGGTATGTTTCTGGTGCCCCACAGCACCTATTCCGTGGAGGAAAAGTGCTTTTCACCCCCGCTCCAAAGCTTACATAGTCCCACAATTTAAAATACACCGTTTAAAACATTTCTTGCACCGCATAGGCATTGTGTGCAAAATATCTAGTGTCCACCCATGTAAATTACACTACATTTAGCAAGAAGGGTGGTCGCATTTTGAAAGGCATTTATTTCATATGAAGTGTGCGTCAGATAATCGATTCAGACCTGAAACTGACCCCCATATTATCAACATAGTCCACATGCGCCAAGGAACAGCCCCTGTTTTCCAATGTTTGTGTCAGATATATCCTGCTCAGTCAAGGTCAAACGATACGTTACGTTATTCATACTTTAAAGAAAAAGGTCGTGATTAAACTGGCCACTTCTAGTCTGAAGTGTGTTTGGCGGCAAAAGGGGCAGGGGAGCAGCTATTTAGCCCCACTCTGGAGGATGCAAGCACTATTAGGGGAGCTGGTCTAGTCAGCATGCTCTGCTGCTGGTACCTGCCATTTAAATCCCCCCACAATGCCTCTTGGGCCCTCATTTAGTGGTGCTCTCCAGCAATGCTAGGTCAGAGCCCCAGAGGCATTATGGGAGAATTTAAAGAGCAAGCACCAGCAACCCAGGCCCAGTGCTGAGAGAAGCATCAGGCACAGGTGGCGTACCCAGCATTTTGAGTCAACAGCAGGGTAAAGTGTTGGGCGCTCCTGAGAGCTCTGGTGACTGGCAAGTGTCCAATGGCACCAACCTCTGATGCTGGGCCTACGCATACACACACACATGACAAAGATGATCAGGGGACTGGAAACAAAGCCTTATGAAGAGAGACTGAAAGAACTGGGCATGTTTAGCCTTGAGAAGAGAAGACTGAGGGGAGATATGATAGCGCTCTTCAAGTACTTGAAAGGTTGTCACAGAGAGGAAGGCCAGGATCTCTTCTTGATCATCCCAGAGTGCAGGACACGGAATAATGGGCTCAAGTGACAGGAAGCCAGATTCCAGCTGAACATCAGGAAAACCTTCCTGACTGTTAGAGCAATACGACAGTGGAACCAATTACCTGGGGAGGTGGTGGGCTCTCCCACACTGGGGGCCTTCAAGACGAGGCTGGACAGCCATCTGTCAGGGATGCTCTGACTTGGATTCCTGCACTGAGCAGGGGGCTGGACTCGATGGCCTTGTAGGCCCCTTCCAACCCTACTATTCTATGATTCTATGTGTTTCAGTCCTGAAGTGATGCGTTTGCTTGCTTGTTTTCAGAATTCCCATTTTGTTCTGCTGGTTCTCTCAAAGGTCTTCAGATAGGATGGCCATATGTCCAGCTTTACAGAGGACAGTCCTCTATTTGAAGGGCTGAGAGAGGATAGTCTATTTGAAGATATCCTCTGTTTCAGGGGTGGGCAACTTGTAGCCTTCCAGATGTTTTGGCCTACAACTCCCACTAGCCCTCACCGTTGGCTAAGCTCCCAAAGGCTGATGGGAGCTGTAGGCCAACACATCTGGAGAGCCACAAGTTGCTCACCCTTGCTCTGTTGGAAGGGCTGCCCAGTCCCAAGTCTGATTTAAAGATAAAGAAACAGAAGAAGGAAGAACAGGAGCCTTGACGTCACCCATCAACAGTTAGCATCTGGATAGCAGACTGAGCAGACACACAGGTCACCTGGTCACAGTCTTCCTCTATGGTTAAATATTGTATTTCTATTTAAACTGTAGTAGTTATTTATAAATTTGCATCTATATGCATATGTGCATATATGAAAATTTTATGCAAATCAATGTCTTCGTTTTGGGGGTGATACATTTTGACTTTTTGGTGATGCATAAATCCCCCCACTTCTGATGTAGAAATGAAAGGAGAGGAAGTGCAAATTAATTGTGCTTTCCTTCCTCTTAACAATGTTTCCAAAGCAATTTTCAGCCCCACGGACACTTCAGGAGAGGCCTGTTCTCCACCGTCTGTATCTGACGTACGTTGCTGCCTGTATTATTATAGCCAATTTGAACAATCCTGAGATATTTCAATCTGTCATTGAAAATGGAATAAAATAGTAGAGTAATACTTATTAATAGTACAGCAATACTTATACTAATAAATCAAGATTTGTGAATTATCCCTGTTCAGAAATCTTGATTTATGGCCCAGCTTTTACATACCCTCTGAAGAATATTGTACTTCTCAGACAATTTCATTTTCTGTCTGTGGCTTCCTTCCTTGCCATTTCTGAAAGAAATGTCATTGAAAAAACATGCTGTCTTCGTGCTGGAAAGATGGTGTAGAATAGTAATATGCGGATAAGGTGACTGGTAGGACACAAAAGGGCCCGGCAGAGCTGTCAATTATACCAAGAGAAACAGAGATAGATTGCACTGTTTCCCATAGTCCCTGGGTTCACCAAGACCAGTGGTAAGCCGAGATATTTTGAATGAATCAGTGGTGTAAGGAACTGCAGGAGGGAGTGGTCTTGAATCGCGGCCTCTGGCAGCCAGTCTCTGGCACTGCCGGCACCCAGTGGAAGTTGGTGGCTCCAATGTCTATGGAGCAGTGAATCCCCTCTGGGTTTCAGTCAGAACTCTAAAGGAGCTATCCAAGGTGTGGCAGCCACACCGCTTGCACTCCTGCCCTAAGGGAAAGATGCTGGATTCAATGGACCTTGGAGAGCCCCTGTAGAGGTCTGACTGGAACCCAGAGCGGATTCACCTCTCCACTGACACCGGAGCCTCCAGCCTCCACTGGGTGCACCACTAGAAGGGGGGCCATATACCAGAGGTGTTGAAGCCCAGGCCCTAGGTGACCACGCCCACTTTCCCCCCCAACCACCAATCGTTTGGTGGTTTCCCAGCTTTGGTGTGGGTTTCATTCCAACGTCTAAAAGGCTGAAATGCCTCTCCTTTTTTTTTTTAAACCTAATTTTTATTCTACTTTTTATCTTTATAAATGAAATAAAGAATACCAACCACATAATCTCCATCTACAGTTTCCAACATTACAGTATTCTTGGGGACATTGCAACAACCAGAAAAGCAAAAAAGAAAATATAAAAGGAAAAGAGAAGGCAAAAGATGAAAGAACAGGAAAACAAGGGGAACAGAAAAAAGTATTAAAAGAAAAGAAAAGGAGGAGATTACATTTACAGATAAACGGCAAGTATCACTCTACTTAAAAGATTATACCATTGCCAATATTACAATTCAGTACAGCCTAGGTAATCTATCTTATTTTAGTAACATATTCTCAGATTGCCTCTCCTAAGGCTTACTTACTGGCAGTAAGAATTTAAGCTAAAATGCACTGTTACGTTTTGTATTTTGAGGCCCATCCCTCTTGCCTTGGTCCCGCCTACCATAGCAATGTGCTCCCCCTCCCCCAGAGAGCTTCTCCAAAGTGAAATTTGGCCCTCAGGC
This sequence comes from Heloderma suspectum, assembly GCF_057233095.1. Lineage (NCBI taxonomy): Eukaryota > Metazoa > Chordata > Lepidosauria > Squamata > Helodermatidae > Heloderma > Heloderma suspectum. Next base: position 28,450,578 of record NC_139466.1, read on the forward strand.
TGAAAAAGGTTCAACATCCCTGCCATATCTCCATTGTTCTTTCCTTCCTTTCTTTGCCCTCTCCCTTCACAATCAACATGCTCCAGGGAACACGACTTCAGGCTAACACTACTTTATTAGTTAACGACTAGCTTCTTTACCCCCTTCATGGATCACTGCTTTGTTGTGGCGAAGGGGCTTGTGTAACTCAGTGAAGCCATAAGCTATGCCGTGCAGGGCCACCCAAGATGGATGGGTCATGGTGGAGAGTTCTGACAAAATGTGGTCCACTGGAGAAGGAAATGGCAACCCACTCCAGTATTCTTGCCAAGAAAACCCCATGGGACGTATCACATTGCTAAAAGATATGACGCCGGAAGATGAGCCCCTCAGGTCGGAAGGTGTCCAATATACTACTGGGGAAGAGCAGAGGGAATTTCCAAGTAGCGCCAGAAAGAGCGAAGCGGCTGGGCCAAAGCCAAAAGGACACTCAGCTGTGGATGTGCCTGGTGGTGAAAAGTCCGATGCTGTAAATGCTAAACAATATTGTTTAGGAACCTGGAATGTAAGATCAATAAATCAAGGTAAGCTGGAGGTGGTCAAACATGAGATGGCAAGATTGAACATCAACATCTTGGGAATCAGCGAACTAAAACGGATAAGCATGGGCGAATTTAATTCAGGTAACCATCATATCTACTACTGTGGGCAAGAATCCCTTAGAAGAAATGGAGTAGCACTCATAGTCAACAAAAGGGTGGGAAAAGCAGTATTGGGGTACAATCTCAAAAACGATAGAATGATCTCAGTACGAATCCAAGGCAAACCATTCAACATCACAGTAATTCAAGTCTATGCCCCAACCACTGAGGCCGAAGAAGCTGAGGTTGATCGGTTCTATGAAGACCTACAACACCTTCTAGAACTAACACCAAAAAAAAGATGTCCTCTTCATCATAGGGGATTGGAATGCTAAAGTAGGAAGTCAAGAAATCACCGGGATAACAGGCAAGCATGGCCTTGGTTTACAAAATGAAGCAGGACAAAGGCTAATAGAGTTTTGCCAAGAGAACACGCTGATCATAGCAAACACTCTTTTCCAACAGCATAAGAGGCGACTCTCCACATGGACATCACCAGATGGTCAATATCGAAACCAGATTGATTATGTCCTTTGCAGCCAAAGATGGAGAAGCTCTATACAGTCAGTAAAAACAAGACCTGGAGCTGACTGTGGCTCAGATCATGAGCTTCTTGTTGCAAAATTTCGGCTTAAATTGAAGAACGTAGGGAAAACCACTAAACCATTCAGGTATGACCTAAATCATATCCCTTATAATACAGTGGAGGTGAGGAATAGATTTAAGGGATTAGACCTGATAGACAGAGTGCCTGAGGAACTATGGACGGAGGTCCGTAACATTGTTCAGGAGGCAGCAACTAAACCCATCCCAAAGAAAAAGAAATGCAAGAAAGCAAAGTGGCTGTCTGATGAGGCTTTACAAGTAGCTGAGGAAAGAAGGGAAGCAAAAAGCAAGGGAGAAAGGGGAAAAATATATCCAACTGAATGCAGAGTTCCAGAGAATAGCAAGGAGAGACAAGAAGGCCTTCTTAAATGAGCAATGCAAAGAAATCGAGGAAAACAATAGAATGGGAAAGGCTAGAGACCTTTTCAAGAAAATTGGAGATCTCAAGGGAACGTTTTGTGCAAAGACGGGCATGATAAAGGACAAAGAAGGCAGGGACCTAACAGAAGCAGATGAGATTAAGAAGAGGTGGCAAGAATACACAGAAGAACTATACAGGAAAGATCTTAATGTCCCTGATAGCCATGATAGTGCAGTCACTGAACTTGAGCCAGACGTCCTAGAGAGTGAAGTCAAGTGGGCCTTAAGAAGCATTACTAACAACAAAGCTAGCGGAGATGACAGTATTCCAGCTGAGCTATTTAAGATCCTAAAAGATGATGCTGTTAAAGTGCTGCACTCAATATGCCAACAAATTTAGAACACTCAGCAGTGGCCACAAGACTGGAAAAGGTCAGTTTACATTCCAATTCCAAAGAATGGTAACGCCAATGATTGTTCAAACTACCGTACAATTGTGCTCATTTCACATGCCAGCATGGTTATGCTCAAAATCCTACAAGCTAGGCTTTAGCAGTATGTGAACCGAGAACTCCCGGAAGTACAAGCTGGGTTTTGAAGAGGCAGGGGAACTAGAGATCAAATCGCCAACTTTCGCTGGATCATGGAGAAAGCAAGAGAATTCCAGAAAAACGTCTATTTCTGCTTCATTGACTACGCTAAAGCCATTGATTGTTTGTATCACAACAAACTGTGGCAAATTTGAAAGAGATGGGAGTACCAGACCACCTTATCTGTCTCCTGAGAAACCTGTACAAGGGTCAAGAAGCAACAGTAAGAACCGGACATGGAACAACCGATTGGTTCAAAATTGGGAAAGGAGTACGACAAGGCTGTATATTGTCGCCCTGCTTATTTAACTTATATGCAGAGTACATCATCAGAAACACTGGGTTGGATGAATCAGAGATCGGAATTAAGATTGCCGGGAGAATTATCAACAACCTCAGATACACAGACGATACCACCCTAATGGCAGAAAGTGAAGAGGATCTAAAGAGCCTCTTGTTGAGGGTGAAAGTGGAGAGTGCAAAAGCGGGTTTGAAACTCAACATTAAAAAAAATAAGATCATGGCATCTGGTCCCATCACTTCCTGGCATATAGAAGGGGAGGAAATGGAAGCAGTGACAGATTTTATTTTCTTGGGCTCCAAGATCACCACAGACAATGACTGTAGCCATGAAATTAAAAGACGCTTGCTCCTTGGGAGGAAAGCTATGGCCAACCTAGACAGCATAGTAAGAAGCAGAGACATCACCTTGCCGACAAAGGTCCACATAATCAAAGCTATGGTTTTCCCAGTAGCAACGTATGGCTGTGAGAGCTGGACTATAAGGAAGGCTGAGCGCCGAAGAATCGATGCCTTCGAACTGTGGTGCTGGAGAAGACTCTTACGAGTCCCCTGGACTGCAAGGAGGTCAAATCAGTCCATCCTAAAGGAAATCAACCCTGAGTGCTCATTGGAAGGACAGATACTGAAGCTGAAGCTCAAATATTTTGGCCACCTAATGCGAAGAGAAAATTCCCTGGAAAAGACCCTGATGCTGAGAAAGATTGAAGGCAAAAGGAGAAGGGGACGGCAGAGGATGAGATGGCTAGATAGCATCACCGATGCAATGAATATGAACTTGAGCACACTCCGGGAGAGAGCGGAGGACAGGAAGGCCTGGCGTGCTATGGTCCATGGGGTCATGAAGAGTCGGACACGACTTAACGACTGAACAACAAGCTTCTTTACGAATGCAGATTCTAGGAAACTCTCAGACTGCATAGAACCAGCTAATCCACACATCTATGAATATCAATACAGGAGACGGAAGTGGAAGTTAGATAAGTTGCCAGCAGTCTGGGCATGAACTTCATGGCCAGAGTTGCTTTGCAAGGATGCCCCTCCCTTAAGGTGGCTCCCTCCTATGTTTGCTTCCATGAGTGGCCAACCTGGCAGGGTGTCCGAGGCCAGTCCCTAACTTTTCCTGCTTCTCCTCATGACAGACCCTAGCGTCTCTCAAGTCATGCCCCTCACCCTCCTCCTCCTCCTCTGACACTTGAATTCTCATGGGGGAGCAGTTCAGGCTGGGCCATCTGTGTGTCAAGGTCTTGGGAAGAAAGTCTCGCTGTATCTGGGCTCACTAGGGAGGGTGCCTTCCTCTGTTCTTGCTGTTCCCATTCTGATTCCAAATCTGAGCTACCAGACAACTCTACATGCTCAGATTCATTTCTGACAATCTCCTACTTTACAGAAAACAGCCCTCTATTGGAAGAGCTGTGGGGGATAGTCCTCTGTTTGAAGGTGCCCTCTATTTTGAAGGCCTGTCCAGTCCACATCTGGTTCAAAGATAAGGAACTATAAGAGGAGAGAGTAAGAGACCTTGAAATTGCCCAACAACAGTTCAACACCTGCACAGCAGACTGAACAGGCACACAAATCATCTGGTCACAATCTTTCCCCACCATAGTGAGATATATCTTATTTATATTTAACTTATAGTAATTACATCTAAATTTCCACCTCCGCATATATAAATTGGCACATGCACATTTTATGCAAATCTGTGTCCTCTTGCGGAGACACATATCACCAAAAAGGAGGAAATGTAAGTGGCCAAAAGAAAGGAAATGTATTACTACAAAAGAGGTCGCCTTCAAATAGAGGACTGGAAGACAGGACACATGGCCACCCTAGAATTGGGACTAGGGGGAATGTTCCAAAGACTTCCCAGAAAAGGTGAGGTTTGAAGAGGAACTTGAAGGAAGTAAAGGAGTTGGTCACACAGAGGCATTCTGAGAGGCAGTTCCAGGCATAAGGAGCAGCAAAGGAGAAAAGACAGTGTTGTTTAGGAAACAGAAGACATGGTTCACATGTCATGCTATGACTGTGTCAAGCTCTGCCCTGGGACAAAACTGTGGTGTGAATCCATTTAGCAAAGTCACAAGACAGGAAGAGATCAGAAGTACAGTATTACTGGTAAAGATGTATGGAGTTTGTTAAATCTGTTCTGTCTGTGTTCCATGGATTGCCAGGCGTCTTTCATTACATTGTCTGCTCACTGACTGGACTGGATTTTTTTTTAAGGATGTACAAGAATTTTGTTCCTGTTTGCAAGTCTGCATTTGAGCAAATCCCACCCCCCAGTAAAAACAAAACAAGAAAAACCCACACAACTCAGGAAAAGCCAGTCTACTGCAGAATCTGTAAATCAGATTCATAGAAACCCAAACTCATTTGAATCTGTTGCAGATGTCACCACAATCCCTAATTCCTAGACAACAAGAAGGGCAGTCCAAAAGCAGGGTCTGAAGCAGAGCCCAAAACAAGCACAAACGAGCAGTTCAGATCAAGCACAACCCCAGAAATGGTACAGGGACCCACAGCTCAAGAAATCAGTCCAAAGAAGAAGCAAGGTCAGAAGAACTAGGTTGCACAGGACAGAGAGCTGAAATAAAGATGTTGTTCCAGCAACTACCAGGTTTCAACTGAAAGCTGATATAGTCAAGTCTCCTAGGCCATACCCAGGAACAGCTGCAAGCTGTTAGTCCTGGCTTCAGAGTCTCCCTACTTCCAAGGAGACCCTTGCTCTTGAGTAGACCTTTACTCCCAAAGAGCCTGGTTGTTGTGGGTCTTGAGGTGTGCACTTCAGCTTACAGTGATGACCTTTTTCTCCTCCCACAGGGGCCCAATCCAGGGTTTCCTCAGGGTTCACCATTGCTGAAGGGACTGATGTAGCATCCCCACAGCTGCCAGAGGTGCCTGGGATATCACTGTAGTCAGGGGATCCCACACGTTCTTTGGGCTCTGCAATGTCAGGGTCTTCATCCAAAGAGTCATCCTGGCCTGGATCTGGATCGGGTATGACATCAGATAACAGAGGGCTTTACACCACTATTCTAGTGTGCAAATGGACTGATGATACTTTCCTCCTTCATTTATGGAGAATTGGACATTAATATTCCCATTTAAACAGACAGGATAAAGAAAGACCTACTCATTGCCACGCAAGCATTTTATGGCTGAACTGGGGTTTCAAGAAGCTTTCTTGCATCACTGTTCTATGCACATCTGCTGAGAAACAAGCCTCATTGACTTCAGTGGGGCTTCCTCTTAAGTAAGTAGGTACAGGGTTGCAAGCTTAAAGTGGTAAGTAGAGCTTTGCTCACAGATATAAGCACACTCATTACATACACTCCAATGGTGCCTGTTTTCTGGGACCTGTCTCTCCTAAAGGACTGTTCCCTCTTTGGTCAAGTGTTGGGTCTCTCCAGATCTCCACTAGGAGCAGGGCTTTTGTAAAGCTAATGGGTCTTAACTGCCCATTCAAGACCAGGCCATCCCAAAATACTCTGCAGTGCAACAGGGATAGCAAACAGCAACATATGGTTGCTCAGAAAATTCATTTCCTCCCAGCTACTGTGAGGATTGCAGCTAAGCTCAGAGGGAATGGGGGATTCTGAGAGGGTGGCAGATGACATCACTGGCCCTGCTAATAAAGAAAAGTGCTGATGCTGCGTCCCTGTGCGCCCTGGTTCCGCTACCCCATTGACCCAATTCGCACATAACGGTAGCACATTAACCCATGATTTGCCAGGTCACATACCTGACTCGCGTCACTGCCGCTTCGCATAATCAACCTCCAATCAGAGGTTGTTTCATGATGTGTGAACCCAGACATGATTCGCTCTTAGGTTAACTGTGGGTTGTTTGACCCATGAATAACCCATAGCATCTGGGTTCACATATCATGCAACAACTTCTGATTGGATGTCGATTATGCAAAGCGGCGGCAGCACACACCAGACCAATTGTTAATTAAACCACGATTTGCTGCCGTTGTGTGCGCGCGTGTGAGACAGGGACAGGTCCTTGCTATGCTGTTTGGAATTATGTACAAGAATGCCCTAGGTTCATCTGCAACACGTCAGGGAATACGGTATTAACCAAACAAGTCTATAGTGTTGTGGAAGGGAGTCTTTTAGCACACCCCCACATTACCTTTACTCCAGTACAGGACTGTGGGCCTCAACCAAACAAAACAATGCATCTCCCAGGCATATCAGTAGCGCCTTCTGCAATGGTGTTCAGCACTGCTGGTATTTGTGAATGAGCTAACCGTCCCTCCTTTGGCTACACCAACATTAACTAGCTGGTGCATTTTATATCATGGTTGAAGACCTCTGGCTGATTGGAAGAATGGAGCCATAGTTAGCCCTGTCACCTCTTGCCGTCTCATAAATCATCAGTTATTCTCACCAACTCAAGAAGGTCACGGCATTTGCCTGTTTCAACCTCTACTGAAAATAATAAAAGAAGGCTTTGCTTTCTTTGGGTAATGAGTGGATTGTTGGGGGGTGGGGTGGGGTGTTTAGAAGTGACACTGTCATACTTAAAACAAAAGCATCACCTTCAGTCGGGAGATTAAAAAAGCACACCCCAACTTTTAATTGAAATGTTGCAATCTGTAAACTTAACTGGTTAATTAATTGGTTGAAAGGAAGAGCTGAAAGATTTTTAAGTGGTTGCCAGCCCTGAGTTAAAAGGGACAATGGGAATTACTACTTATTAAGTGTACATTGGATTGTGGCTTTATTCTCTGAGAACAGTAGCTGATTTGTGATACATTTTTATGTGTGGTATGTCCTTCTTTTTTAAAATGTGTGTATTTAATTATTTTCTGTGTAACTTAAAAAAAAAAATGAGGGCTGAAATCCTAAGCCCCAATGAACACAGTTGGTCTTCCGAGTAAACATGCATAGGACTGCCAGATCTATGTTTGAAACAACCTGTGGATAACAATACAATTGATCTGGGACCGCAATAGCAAAACTGTCTACTAAACCACAGTGTAACTTTTTTCCATCATAGTGAAATGGAGATTAAAATATTTACCTCATTCCTGAGGTGCATGAGGCATAGCAATTCTAAATATTACCCTTTGTATAGTAATGGTGATAAAAAGGCATTTATTAGTGTGTGAACTGAACCGCTCAAGAAACGCACATCATGTTCTGTGCTTTGTGTGTGTGTGTTTTTTATTTGACTCAAAGCGATCACAATAATGGGAAATCAATTTTAAAGAGAGAAGCCTCTGCACGTAAGAAAAAAATTTAAAAAATGGAACACTAAATCCAGATTTGCATGTTTCATTGTTATTTTTTCCCCTCTCCATACATATTAATTAATTGTACTAAATGGCTCATTTGTTCAAATGCCATCTCTGGATTACAAATGAGTCCCAACTTTTGCTGATTAAAAAAAAAAGCACAAAAGAAAACAAATTAATTTATTGAAGCCAAACGGCTACGTTTTGCATTTAATCTTGCTCATTCTTGGATAGGTTTAGGCAATTGTAATTGACTGGGGTGCTTGTTCAATAAAATATAAGGAAATGTTTCAGTCACACCATTGAATGTGCTGTTTAATTATGTCGTTGGGCACTTCTATTTGTTTCTAATGCAGAGGATCTATTGGTAAAATGAATGCCCATTTTGTGGTCTGTTATGCAGAAAATGTTTAATCCAGTGTTTGATTTACTCTGTTAAATCTTCTTTATTGAATGCGCTTATTCAGCCGTGCAGAATTGGGTATGCTCCTTTCTGTTACTATGACACTGCAATTAAATAGCTAAACAGAGGCGGGGGGTGGGGGTGGGGAGACAATAAGACATTTTTCTAAAGGGCCATGCCATTCCCATAAAAATTATTCATACCCTGTGCTCCCCGCTCCCCATCTCTATTAGATTTTCACCAGTTAATGCTGATATTACAAGCAAATACTTTTGCATTGTGGAAAATCAACAAATCCTGCCGTTAAGAAACCTAGATAAACATTTGGCCGATTTCACCTAAGAAAGGTTTCTGGTTCAATGACTAATGACTGTCATCATGAAATAGGATTGCATCGACTGGCGTCTTATGAATGAACTTAACAGGAGCTCGGAGAATCAGCCAGCCAATAGCCTTTCTGCTAGGATAAATACTCTGGTACTTTGGAAACAGGGACACGCTGACAGGGAAATAATTCTGCCTTTGTCTCGTTTATAAAACACCACTCACTGAAACACACAGTGTTTGCCAGTGTTACATCTTGAGTGTTCTACAAAAGGCAACGACAGCGTTTGCTTTGAGGAAACGTCAAGGTTGGGGTTGCAAGAGGCCGTCTTGGCTCCAGGTTTTGTAGGACCCTTGGGCAAGTCGGCTCACCAGCATTGTCGCCAGCTGCTACGACTCCTCTTCCCCACTATTGCCACCACTTGCTTGCGAGGCAGAGATGCCATGAGGAAGCAGGCAGTGGGACCCACTACTCCTCCTCCTTCATGCCACCGCTATTGTCTGGGCCACAGTGAGAGGCGGGTGATGGGGCAGGTTGCAGGGCTCTGGTCAGTGGGCTCCCTGCTAGGGTGTGGCCCCTGGCAGGTGCCTAGCTATGCCAACCCTTGGTGCCAGACCTGGCTAGAGTTAACAAGGGGAATCTGCAGTACAATGTTGCAATGTATTCCTGTGGTCTCCTTTTAACCAGACCGCTCCTGTTCGGGGCTCCAGCCAGCAAGCCATAGAATCATAGGGTTGGAAGGGGCCTACAAGACCATCGAGTCCAACCCCCTGCTCAGTGCAGGAAGCCTGATTCCCAGGCAGTGCCCCATCCATGTCCTAACCAGGGCTGACCCTGCGTAGCTTCTGAGATCAGACAAGATCGGGCACATCCAGGCCTTTGCTCGACATCATGGAATCATAGGGTTGGAAGGGGCCTACCAGACCATCAAGTCCAACCCCCTGCTCAGTGCAGGAAGCCTGATTCCCAGGCAGCCTCCCATCCAAGTACTAGCTGCCAAGATCAGATGAGATCAGGTGCATCCAGCCATCCTTTCTTCTCCTCCTCCAGGTTACTCCCTGCCTCCTGTTTTCCACTTTTCTTTTCCAACTGACATTCAGTATTCTGTAGCTACTGACTGTGCTATTGGGGGGGGGGGGTTACCCGCTTCGTTTTGCTTTTTTTTTAAATAAAAAAAAATCTGTATTTCTGCAAAGCTCAGACAGTTCTCTTGTTGCTCAGTGGTCTTGTGTTGGCTAAAAAGCCAACAGCACTGACCACTTGAGTTCACTATTAGAAGGAGGGGTTTGCATCAGATCGCTCTGCGATTGTGACTCCTCCTACCTCTTTCCCCTTATTTTCCCTTAAGGCGCAATCCTATGCATGTTTAGACAGAGAAAGGGCCTACAACTCCCAGCATGCCCCAGCCAGCCATGCTGGCTGGGGCATGCTGGGAGTTGTAGGCTCTTTCTCTGTCTAAGCATGCATAGGATTGCGCCCTTAGACACTGTCCTATGGAACCCCTCTTCCAACACCATCATCCTTTGGCTCCCAGTAACCTCTGGCTAACAGCACTGTCTATTCTCTCTTGCTGCCCCTTAAGCCTTGAACCACCTGGCAGAATTTCAGAATTGTCTGCCTGCCACACTCATTTCTGTTTGGCTCAGCCCCTTAGCCCTTCACTCCTAGTTGAAATGAAGCATAAATACAATCCTTATAATGAAATACAATCCCTACAAATCTCACTCCCTATAATAGCAGTTCCCCTGTGCTGAGAGAAATCTAGCCAAACAGGGCCAATGAGAAAGAAGTGGGAGATACTGGAATGCTAAGGGGAACCCATGCGGTTTGCAAAAGTATTTTATTGATTGGTTGGTTGATTGATTATTTGAAGTATTTTTATTTTTTCAGCTCCAAAGACTCCTGAAGTGGCTTATATATAATCAGTAAAACAAGGCTGCTCCTGCCCATAGGATTACAGACTAAGAAGACACAACACAGAAGGAAAAAGGGATGGGGAGGGAAGAGGGCGAAAAATTAAGTCTTTCAGGCTGGTGGAATGGCCCTGGTTCCCTTTTTCACCTCCCTCCGTTAGCCTGTTGGAGTGGCTGTTGGTGGTACACACAAATCTTTTTTTAAAAAAATTTCAAAGTCCACCGAAACCGTTTTTAAAGATTCAGGAGGGAGCAACCCACCCCTAAACAGACCAATAAGGACTGAGCATGCTCAGTGGACATCATGAACCATGAGATGTTGAGTGTCAGTTGGAAATGGAAAACCAAGCAGAGAGGGTGACTTGACTTGTTTAAGCCCCAAATAGCTTCTAGCAGCTTTCCCTATCCTGATACCCTCTATATGTGTTAGACTCAACTCCCAGCACGTTCACTGGGAATGATGGGAATTGCAGTCCAACACATCTGGAGGGCACCAGATTGGGGAAGGCTGGCTTATAGTATGCTGGAGGAAGGCATGACTGGCTTGCTAGAACCTTGAATAGGAGCTCTCCTGTTAGGGGCTGAGGACATACTGCAATATTTTGTTGCAGACCAACTTGTATCTTCTCATTTTTCAGTGCTGCAGTCCTCTTCCCCTCCCGATGTACCACAGACACCAGGTATGGGAGAGAACCTTCAGAAGGCAGGAGTAAGCTTGTTGGAAAGAAGGAAAAGTAATGCCCACTGGTTTCCTCCAAGCCTTCAGAAACCATTTAGTTATTTATTTATGGTGGTTGGGGGATGTATATCCCACCTTGTAATTCCAGGAATGCCATTTTCCATGTTGTTGTCAGCTTCATTGCATTAGCCATAGGGTCATCGCATTCACTTGACCTAACTTTGCACTCTGTAAGAGGGCGCATATTTGAACACAGCCCATGATTTCTCTTTCTTTAGTGTTTTATTATCTTTTAAGAACGTAAGAAGAGCTCTGCTGGATAAGACCCAAGCCCTGTCTAGTCCTGCATCCTGTTTCTCTCAGTGGCCCACCAGATGCCTCTGGGGAACCCACAAGCAGGACGCAAGCGCAACAGCACCCTCCCATTCATGTTCTCCAGTAACTGGTTCACACAGGCATACTGCCTCTGATACTGGAGGTAGCATAGAGCCATCAAGACCAGTAGCCATCGATAGCCTTATCTGCCATGAATTTGTCTAATCCACCTTTAAAGTCATCTAAGTTGGTGGCCATCACTATATCTTGTAGAAGCGAATTCTATCATTTATCTATGTGCTGCGTGAAGAAGGACTTCCTGTTGTCCACCCTGAATCTCCTGCAGATCAGTTTCATAGATGATCTCAAGTCCTGGTATTAGGAGAGAGGGAGAAAAACTCTTGCCTCCTTTCTCCACACCACATATAATTTTATACACCTCTGTCATGTCACTCTATTACAGTATAATTCTATACATGTGTATTCAGAAGAAAGTCTCATGTAGACTTTGGTAAATCTGTTCCGTCTGCATTTTGCAGACTGTCTGGCATCTTTCATTCCATTGTCCACTTATCGTTGGAATCTGATTTTTATGTTTTTAGGGATGTACAAGAATTTAGTTTCTGTCTGCAAATGTGCATTTGTGCAAATCCCCCCACAGCAAGTTTGCGTGACTCAGGCTGAATCTACACTTAGCAGTTTTACCATTATCATACTGCAATGATAACTATTGGTGCACATGACACCAATGGGTGCTAATAGTTATCACTGCAGTATGATAACAGTAAAACTACTATGTGTAGATTCAGCCTCAGAAAGAGCCAGTCCGCTGCAGAACCTGCAGGTCAGATTCATAGAAATACGAACTCATCTGAATCCATTATGGATTTCTGACACCCCTAGTCCCAGGTAAGTGTGACTCCCAGGTAAGTGTGTATAGGATTGCAGTCTCACAGCACACTCCTAGGCAAGTTGAGAGCCAGTGTGGTGTAGTGACTAGAGTGTTGAACTGGGAGTTAGGAGATCCAGGTTCTGGTCCCCACTTGGCCATGGAAGCTCACTGGGTGACTTTGGGCCAGTCACTGATTCTCAGCCCAACCCACCTCACAGGGTTTTTGTTGTGAGGATAAAATGGAGGAGGAGGAGGAGAATTATGTACACTGCCTTGGGTTCCTTAAGGAGGGAAAAAAGGTGGGATATAAATGTAATAAAATAAATAAGTTAAATGGGACTTACTCTCAGGTAAGTGCATATAGGATTACACCTTTAGGGCGCAATCCTATGCAACCTTAAATAGATATAAGTCCTACAACTCCCAGCATCTCCCAGCCAGCCATGTTGGCTGGGAAACACTAGGAAGTGCAGGACGTTTTTCTCTCCAACCATGCATAGGATTGCGCCCTCAGTCACCTTCTTCTAAAGTTTAAGAATCTAAAGTGAAAGGCCTCAAAAGTTGTAAACTTTCCTTGCTAAAGAGTTCCTCTAGCCCCCTGACCATTTTGCTTCATGGTGGCCACGTGTCCTCTTTTACAGAGAGCAGTCCTCTCTTTGAAGACATCCTCTATTTAAAGGGCTGTCCAGTCCAAGTCCAGCGTAAAGCTGAAGGACGAAGGGAGAACCAGCAGGGGCCTTGAAGTCACCCATCTACAGCTAGCGCCTGGACAGCAGACTGAGTCAGCACACAGGTCAGTCTTTTCCGCTATGGTGAAATGTGTTCTGTTCCTATTGAAATTATAGTAAATACTTCTAAATTTGCATATATAACTATAAATTGACATATGCACATTTTATGCTAACATGTGTCCTCTTTTGTCCTCTCTTTTGGTGATGTGTGAGTGCACTTTTGCTGCAACCCTATTTTGGTTGCTATGGCGAAACAGCCCCATGGTTTTATTTGTTTAAACGCTGTGTTTATGGTTTAATAGCTTCACTGTACATTTGAGGTTGCCTGGAGAGTGAGTGAGAATGGATGGGACTGCACGATTGCTTGAGCGGATGGTGCTGGATACTTGGTCAGTGAGAATGTTGGATGGGAGGGGGTGCTGGAGTGAACGAGTGTCGGTTAAAGGGGGCAGTTGAATGTATAGGTGGTTCAGATAGGGGTTGGCTTGTTTAGCATCATCTTCTGAGGATGGGGAGTGGATAGTGGCCTTAGGCCATAGGTTAGGGCATTAAGGGCGCAATCCTGTTGGGCTAGTCGGCTGCCTCTGAACTTGGATGCAGCTGACTATCCAATGCAGGTGGGCAGAACACAGGGGGGATCCTCTCCTCCATGCTCCAGTCGACCTGCATTTACAGCTGGACAACTGATTTTGTCTGACTAGCTGGGGACGTCAGAGCGGGACGGGGAGTGGGGAGGCCAGATAGCACATAGGAAGCATCGTAATGATACTTCCGTGGTCTCCTCCCTTCCCCGCCCCTGGGAACGCCCCCTTTTCGGCCACTCTGTACTGCGTTTATGGGCGTGGAGATGGGGAAGGACCATGCTGCCTGCGAAGCAGAGGGGGAGGGGGTGCGGTTTCTGGGAACCTAGAGCTCGGTTCCTAGAAACCAACAAATCCTATGGCCATCTAGACGCTGTTTAGTGGCCATAGGACTGCTGTCCCTATCGTAATGTAACCAAGAGCAAGAACCTCACATTAAAGAAATCTTTTAGAATTCAAATATTTATTTTAAACTATATAAATAGTTTGGGTTATTTTGCACAGAGTCTGTACTTGATTCATAATCGCGCTACGTGTCATACATAACCAAGGTAAAAACTAAAAGGGCACATCTCACATACTCCACTATTCTTAAAGAAATATAGGAGTATTTTAACGGTTGTTAAAGCTGGATGCCTGAGGTGTGTGGGAACAACCTGCCCAGGCTGAAGTAAAGGCGACCCCCCTCTTGAGGGACCTAGGCTGGGAGAAGAGAGACAGGGTTTTGCTATAATTGCCCTTTGCTGCACTTTTCCCAGCTCTACAGTATCCTACTTTGAGATTTTAAAAATCCTCTCAGATTTTCTGTCTCCGAGGCTTCTGCTCCCTGAAGCCGTGCATTAACTTTGCCGCCTCCAGCGGATTCCTAGGGCTGAAAGGGCCTCTGGTTTCCATTAGTGGTTTTTTAGCTCTTTCACATCCCTCCCCCCACCTCTTGTGAATAAGCAAGGGGCTTATAACAAGGCGTTAATGGGCTGCCAGTCAGGTTATTACCCCTTATGATGTCAGGTGTTAAGACTTGAATATATCCTCACACACATTCCAGAGGCCCACGTCTACCACAACATTGTATTCCAGGCAAGGCCGTCACCCAGCCGAAAACCTTTCCATCCACAAGACATGCGCTGAAAAGATGAGGGCAGCATCAGATGATTAAATAGGGCTCCGTCTAGAATTTATTTTGCGGGCCGGGCCTCAGCTGTGGAGAACATTAAGTGTCAATGAAGAAGAAAGTCCACCACAAACCATACTCCAGTGGTCACTTCCAAATCACACAAAATGCATCACCGGGAAAGAGGACACCGATTTGCATATAACTTGCATATGCTAATTCATATGTATAGATGCACATGCAGAAATAATGAAAATAATTTAAACAGCAATAAAGTACATCTCACCATGATGGGGAAGACTGTTACCAGGTGACCTGCGTGTCTTGCTCAGTTTGCTGTCCAGGGGGCTAACTGTGGATGGGCAACCTCCAATGGAGGCTGTTGGCTCTGATGTCAGTGCGGTGGTGAATTGGCTCTGGGTTTCAGTCAGAACTCTAAAAGGTTCTGCTTTCTCACCTTGGATCGCTCCTTTAGAGTTCTGACTGAAATCTGGATTCCCTACCACACTGACGTTGGAGCCAACAGCCTCCACTGGCAAATTCAAGGCCCCAATTACTCTCCCTACTTAGGGGTTTTTATCTTTATTTTTTAGCCTCGACGTGGAGCTGCCCTTGAAGACTGTTCAGAAACTACAGCTTGTGCAAAGTGCGGCAGCCAGATTAATAACTGGGACCAGAAGGTCTGAGCACATAAGACCAAATCTGGCCCACTTGCATTGGCTGCCAGTATATTTCCGAGCCCAATTCAAGGTGCTAGTTTTAACCTGTAAAGCTCAGGACCGCAATACGTGATGAAAAGTCTCTCCCATCCTGAAGATACTCGGACACTATGATTAAAGCCTGGGACCTTCCTCCGAGCGCTGCCTCTAAGGGAGGCTCAGAAGGTGGCAAAAAGGGAGAGGGCCTTCTCAGTGGTGGCCCCCAACTGTGATCTCCCCACTGAGGCCTGCCTGGTGTCATCTTTTTGGTGCCAGGTTAAGACTGCCCTCTTGTCCCAGGCATTTAATGGCATATAATGGGGCACGTATGTCTGCTATTTGAACAGGCCTGTTAAAAATTGTTTACTGTTATTGTTTTTAGCTGTTTAAATTGTTTTAAAAAATTGTATGTTAAAAAAATAAGACTATGTTTTTATCATAATGTGGTATTGTGGGATAATCCTGTTCTTGTATTTTTATGAATTGTTGTGAACTGCCCAGAGAGCTTCGGTTATAGGACGGTATAGAAAATAGATAAATAAATAAATAAATAAATAAATTTAATATATAAATAAACAAACTGGACTTGGACTGGACAGCCCTTCTAATAGAGGACTGTCCTCTGTTCCCCCTCTCCAGACAAGTCATGCTCTCCTCTGTCTTTACCCAACTACTGAATCTCTTTGGAAATGATTCATAAGCCGGAAACTGAAATCAATTGTAGCATTAAAGTTAACTTCATCAAAAGCAACAATACTTCAGAGCATTAATGTGAAATATTTCTCTTTCAGAAATCTACCATGTGGAACAAAGATGGTGGCTCCCCCTCCCCTTTGCTCCTTCTGTGTGCCCACTCAAATATTTTTTTCCGGAGTGATTTAGGTTTAGGGCCAACACAGTCCCCTTTCAAACCACACACAGAATTCAGTTGTGACGTTCACCGCTACTGGCTGAGCTGATGGCCATGAGGTTTAAAAGGGACACTGGGCCAGCATCAAGGGTAGGTATGGTTAAGCACCTGTCAAGGGCCCACAGACCAGCAGGAGCCTACTGACAGGAGCCTCCCTGGACTTGCTTCTCCTCTTCACCACTGCAGCCTGTGTGTTCACCTGCCTCTCATTCTAGCCAAGACAATGGTGGTGGTGAGAAGGAGGAGAAGCAGATGCCATAGCCTCCTTGGATCTCGGCTCTCTGCCTGCCAAGCAAGCAAGTGGGAGCAATGATGAGAAAGAGCAGAAGCTTGAAGAGCAACAGCAAGATGAGACAGAAGTGGGAAATGCTGAGGTGAAGAAAAATGGAGTTGAGGATACTCCTTGGAAAAGGGTGACAGTTAGGTGAAGAAGAACTAGACGCTGCTCTGCACCATTGGAAGCAGTGGAGCTGTGGAACCGATTCCAGGTACTTGCGGATGAGACTGGAGGACAGCCTGCAGAGGAAGAATCACAGAGTAACCTACATGAGAGTGAGCAAGAGGCTGAAGGTCAGTCAAACAGAGGCGATGAAACCCAGGCCTACAAGAAGAAGAAGAGAACAGTAGTAGTAGTGGGAGACTCCTTGCTGCATGGGATCAAGACCCAAGTATGTCACAAAGACCCGTGGACTCGCTAGATATGTTGTCTCCCGGGAGGATGGATTAGAGATGTGACTGAAAGGTTGCCTGCACTCATAAAGCCCACTGACAGGTATCCCTTTCTTCTCATCCATGTGGGAACAAATGATACCACCAAGCGGAGCTACAACGAAATCACATCAGACTTTGGAGCTTTGGGAAGGAAACTCAAGAACTTTGGGGCCCGGATAGTTTTCTCATCCACACTTCCAGTAGTTAGAAGAGGGATAGAAAGGGAACGAAAAATACTCTGGGTGAATGTCTGGCTATGAAGGTGGTGCCAACGAGAGAGATTTGGATTCTGGGACCACGGCTATACTTCCTGGAAGGTGGGCTGTTGGCAAGGGACGGGTTGCTCCTCACAAAGGATGGGAAGAATGTCTTTGGCCACAGCATGAAGAACTTTATCAGAAGGGCTTTAAACTGAATCCTACAGGGAAGGGAGATGTAAAGTTGGGGGTAACAATGGACGTAGGCGCATGCACTGCAACGGAGAGAACAGCTCTAATAGAGCCCAGTAATAGTCTTCAGACACATGTAGGAAGAAAGCCAGACTATGAAGCACATGGTCTTCGATGTCTATATAATAATGCCCAGAGTATGGGAAACAAACAGAATGAACTTGAACTCTTAATACAAGAGGGAAATTATGATTTGATAGGTATAACTGAGACTTGGTGGGATGACTCTCATAACTGGAATGCAGCAATTGAAGGATATAACTTGTTCAAAAAGAACAGGAGGAACAGAAGGGGAGGTGGGGTTGCACTGTTATGTGAAAAATACATATCTCTGCACAGAAATACCAGAGGACGAGCTTGGTAGCCCCATCGAGAGCATCTGGATCAAATAAATGGAGCAAAGAATAAAAGGAACTTGATGGTCAGAGTCTACTACCAGCCACCCAATCAAGGAGAAGACAAGGATGAAACTTTTGAAAAGCAAATTGCCAATGTTTTAAGGAAGCATGATGTAATAGTAATGGGGGACTTCAATTTCCCCGATATTTGTTGGGAGACAAATTCTGCAAAACATGGCCCCTCCAGGAAATTCCTGGCTTGTGTGGTGGATAACTTCCTCCTACAGAAAGTAGAGGAAGGAACTAGAGGATCGGCTATCCTTCACTTGATCCTAACCAACAGAGATGACTTAGTGGATAAAGTAGCAGTTACAGGAACTCTGGGGGAAAGCGACCATGTTGTACTTGAGTTCTTGGTTCTAAGAGAAGCAAAAGCCGAGTGTAGTCAAACGCATACCCTGGATTTTAGGAAAGCTGATTTTAATAAACTCAGAATAATGATCAGTAAGGTCCCATGGCAAGCGACGCTAACGAAAAGGAGTCCAAGATGGGTGGGAGCTTTTAAAAAAGGAAATTCTCAAGGCACAATTACAAACAATTCCAACAAGAAGAAAAGGTGGAAGACAACAGAAGAAACCAATGTGGCTTCACAAAAAGCTTAGAGATGACCTGAAAACAAAAAAGGATACATATAGGAAGTAGAAAGAAGGCCAAGTAACAAACAAAGAGTACAGGCAGGTAGCACAGAATTGCAGGGATGGCGTCAGGAAGGCTAAAGCTCAGAACAAGCTGAGGTTAGCGAGGGATGCTAAAAGCAACAAAAAGGCTTTCTTCAGCTATGTGCATAGTAAAAAGGCAGAGGAAAGAAATGGTGGTTCAGCTATTAAATAAGGATGGCAAAATTATAACAGATGACAAAGAAAAGGCAGAGGTGTTCAGTTCCTACTTTGGCTAAGTCTTCTCCCAAAAGAGGGTCTATGACCCACCTGGCAAAGGCGAAGTACAGGCTGAAAGGGCAGGATTGCAGCTTGACGTCAATAAGCACATGGTCAAGGAACTCCTAATTACTTTGAATGAGTTCAAATCTCCAGGGCCAGATGAACTGCATCTTAGAGTAACAAAGGAACTGGCAGAAGAACTCTCAGAACCGCTGTCTATTCTCTTTGAGAAATCATGGAGAATGGGTGAAGTGCCAGATGAATGGAAGAGGGCTAATGTTGTCCCTATCTTCAAAAAGGGTAAAAAGGAGGAACCTGGGAACTACAGACCAGTCAGTCTGACATCAATCCCTGGGAAAATTCTGGAGCAGATCATAAAGCAATCCATCTGTAAGCACCTTGAAAACAATGCAGTGATTACTCGAAGCCAACATGGATTTGTCAAGAACAAGTCCTGCCAGACAAATCTGATCTCATTTTTGATCAAGTAACGTCTGTTGTGAACTGTGGGAATGCTGTAGACATAATATACCTCGACTTCAGCAAAGCTTTCAACAAAGTGCCCCATGATATCCTGATGAGCAAAGTAGCTCAAAGTGGGCTAGATGAAACAACGATCCGGTGGATCCACAGTTGGCTACAGAATTGGACTCAAAGAGTGCTTATCAATGGGACCTTCTCAAGCTGGGGAGAGGTAACGAGCGGGGTACCGCAGGGATCAGTCCTGGGCCCAGTGCTCTTCAACATTTGTATTAATGACTTGGAGGAGGAGGTGCAGGGAATGCTGATCAAATTTGCAGATGACACAGAATTAGGTGGGATAGCTAATACTTTGGAAGACAGAAACAAAATTCAGAGTGATCTTGATAGACTGGAGCGCTGGGCAGAAAACAACAGAATTACATTTAATAGGGATAAATGCCAAGTTCTGCACCTAGGAAAAAGAAACCAAATGCACAGTTACAAGATGGGGGATACGTGGCTCAACAACACTACAAGCGAGAAGGATCTTGCAATTGTTGTAGATCACAAGCTGAAGATGAGCCAACAATGTGATGTGGCTGCAAAAAAGGCCAACGCTCTTTTGAATTGCATTAACAGAAGCATAGCTTCCAAATCCCGGGAAGTATTAGTTCCCCTCTACTCAGCACTGGTTAGGCCTCATCTGGAGTACTGAGTCCAGTTCTGGGCACCACACTTTAAGAAGGATGCAGACAAACTGGAGAGGGTTCAGACGAGGGCAACAAAGATGATCAGGGGACTGGAAACAAAGCCCTATGAAGAGAGACTGAAAGAACTGGGCCTGTTTAGCCTTAAGAAGAGAAGACTGAGGGGAGATATGATAGCGCTCTTCAAGTACTTGAAAGGTTGTCACAGAGAGGAAGGCCAGCATCAATTCTCCATCATCCCAGAGTGGAGGACACGAAATAATGGGCTCAAGTTACAGGAAGCCAGATTCCAGCTGAACATCAGGAAAAACGTCCTGACTGTTAGAGCAATACGACAATGGAACCCATTCCCTAGGGAGGTGTTGGGCTCTCCCACACTGGGGGTGTTCAAGGCGGGGCTGGACGGGCATCTGTCAGGGATGCTCTGACTTGGATTCCTGCATTGAGCAGGGGGTTGGACTTGATTACCTTGTAGGCCCCTTCCAACCCTACTATTCTATGATTCTAAGAGGATGAGGAGCAAGAGCAGCTGCTGACAATGGCGGTGAGAAGGTGGACTCACTGAGGAAGAGGGTCCGTTGAGGGCATCTTGCCCAAGGGCGCTCTGAAACCTGGAGCTGGTACTGAAAGGCACACTGGCAAATTCATGGAGGAGGAGAAGGTTCCTCCTCCTCCTCCATGAATTTAGGAACATAGAAAGCTGCTCTATACTGAGTCAGACCATGGGTCCATCTAGCCCAGAATTGTCAGTGCTGACTGGCAGCGCCTCTACAGGGTTTCAGGAAGGAGTTTTCCCTGCCCTTCCTGGAGATGCTGGGGATCGAACCTGGGACATCCTGTAGGCAAAGCAGGGGCTCAGTCATTGATCTACAGCCCCTCCATAGCAGTAGCAATTAGCAGCTAGTGCCAGTAATCATGTCATATTACTGATATTTCTAAGCTGCTCTGAGAGCTGCTTTCGGCTGAAGGGTGATGTAAAAATGTCTTAAATAAGTGAATGATGGCTAAATGGAACCTTTCTGTTCATAGGCAGTCCAACTTGGAATATCAGCTCCTGGGGAGCAACAGAAGGGGGCGCTGTTGCCTTCCTGGCCTGCTGATGGGCTTCGGCTTCCCAGAAGCACTGGCTCAGCTGCTGTGGAACAAAGGTTACTGGGCAAGATGGGCCTTTGGTCGGATTCCTGATTTTATAGCTTATTTCAGCCTTCCCCAACCTTGTGCCCTCCAGATGTTTTGGACTACAGCTCCCAGCATTCTTGACCATTGGCCATGCTGGCTGGGGCTGATGGGGACTGAAGTCCAAAACATCTGCAAAGCACCAGGATGGGTAATGCTAACCAACCTTATCTCCTCGCAGGGCTGTTGTGAAGATAAAAGTGGAGGGGAAGAAGCTCGTGTATGCTGCCTTGGGCTCCTTGGAGGAAAGGTGGGATATAAGTGTAATGCACAAACAAATAAATAATACACTGATGATGATTATGATGATAAGAACATAAGAAGAGCCCTGCTGGATCAGACCAAGGGTCCATCTAGTCCAGCATTGTGTTCACACAGCGGCCAACCAGCTGTCGACCGGGAACCCACAAGCAGGGCATGAGCACAGCAGCACCCTCCCACCCACCCATGTTCCCCAGCAACTGGAGTACATAGGCTCACTGCCTCTGATACTGGAGGTAGCACATAGCCATCAGGACTAGTAGCCACTGATAGCCTCCTCCTCCAGGAATTTGTCAGTCCGCCTTTCAAAGCCATCGACATTGGTGGCCATCACCACATGGTGAGGATTTTAACCTTCCCAAGCCTGGCCTCCCCTCCAGATGTACTGGACTACAAACCCCATCACCCGCAGCTAGCATCTGCAATGGCCGCGCTGGGTGTGGATGATGGGAGCCGTTGGCTTTTTTTTTTAGGTAGGCTTTTTGCTGTTGTTCGCGTCTTTAAACCGCCCCAGCACCGAAGGCTGTGCGGATTTCTTTCCTGCGCGCGTGCCAAAGGGAGAGGGAGAGGGAGAGGCGAGGAAGCAAGGAGCAGACACGTTGCCTGCCTCGGCTTTGCCTTCGGGAAAAGAACCGGGCTCGCTTGGCCCCTCCCCTCCCCTCCCCTCCCCTCCCCTCCCCTCCCCCCCAAAGAACTACATTGTCCAGAATGCACTGCGAATCGCACCACGTCCGCCCTTCCTCCCTCCTTGCCAAGAGCGCTCGCCGGCAGCCTCACTTCCGCCAGGAGTTGCCACCCTGCGGGGTCATATGACCGCAGCCGCTTTTCCCCTCCCAAGATGGCGGATAACCTGCCCTCGGAGTTTGATGTGGTGGTCATAGGAACGGGTAAGAGGTGTGGGGCAGGCGTGAGAGTTGGGCCTGGCTGGGGCGGCGCGGGGCGGCGCACTACCCCCCCCCTCCACCGTGGGGGTGTCAAGGCTGAGGCAAGGAGTGTTAATGGGTGAGGAAGAGAGGGAGGGGAGAAGGGAGAAGTGGGTGGAGGTGGGATGGGGATTGGGGCCGCTCCCAGGGGGCAAGGCAGCGCGAACGAAATGTGCAGCGAGACCCCAGTCTCTGTCTATCTATTGATTGATTGATTGATTGATTGCATTTATATCCCGCCTTTTTTCCTCCAAGGAACTCAAGGCAGCGTACATGATCCTCTACCTGCCCCCTGTTGGCATCTGGCTCTTTGCTATCCCAATCACCCCTTGCTAAGCCAAAAAGACATGCTGTTTTAATTCCCCCACCCCATGTGGTTGAAACAGTGTGGTCCTCGGCTCATCGGTGCCTGGCTGTTTGTGTCATCATCCACAGTGCTTGGTGAACGGTCACTGTAACACTGACTGTAATTGTCGCAGGCTGTACTGCGTGCATTTCGTTCTCCTCTAACCTCCCTCCTCACAATCCGCGCCATCCATGTATATCTTATCTGCCTGCCAATTTAGGATTACTCTTCCCGCATCTGATTAGTGGGCTCGAGACCCCGAAAGCTCATGCCATAATGAATTTGAAGTGGCGCAAGACACTTCTTCTTGTATTGTTTTTGCTGCATCAGAGTAACACTGCTACACACACACTCACTGAACATTTGGGGAGGGGTCCTGTGTCAGCATTGCCTATTTGCATAATTTTTTTTGATACGTAAATGAAGCCACTTTCAAATCAGTAAATAACTTTCTCAAATGCCTCCACCTTCCTCTCAAGTATTGTTAATACCAGTGTTTAAAAAATATGTGCACTTGAAAATCATGTACTATTTACACTTTTGCACTCAAAGGATTTAAGATATAATCAGCTGGGATTTTTCCCAGCATTATTGTTATATATCATTCCAATTTCCAATGAGTTATTTGTCAGCACATTATCTGGGGAGGCTCTGCACCATATCTATACTCTTATTTATTTATTTTATTTCTATACCGCCCAATAGCTGGAGCACTCTTGGTGGTTCTGTACAGCGCTTGGCCTACAGTTGGTGTTAGACATTAACACATGGGCAGTCATAAGTTAATTGGTAGAACACACTCTTCAAAAAACAGAAAAACTGAGCTGCTGATGGCCATCTAGTCCAGGGTTGGCAGAAAGTAGATCTCCATATGTTTTGGACTTCAGCTCCTAGCATTCCTAACCGTTGGCCATGCTGGCAGGGGCTTCTGGGAGTTGAAGTCCAAAATGTCTAGAGATCTACCTTCTGCCCACCCCTGATCTAGTTTTTATATAGTGGCCAGGTAGGTACTTCTGGAAAGCCCACAAACAGCCTTCCCTAACCTGGTGCCCTGGAGATGTGTTGGACTACAGTTCCCATCAACCCAGTGAGCATGATGGGAGTGCTAGTCCCACCCATCTGGAGGGAACCAGGTTGGACAAGGCTGCATTAAGGCAATATTCTTCCATGGTTGTTTCCCCCAGCAGATGGCATATGCTTGGTAGGGAAAGTGGAAAGAGTGAATCTTTTCTCCCCAAAACTATTGATTTGCATATCATTTCATGTGAAGTGCAATACAGCCCTTGTATTCACTTTCACAAGGTAATTATTGTTGTTGAGTCGTGTGTGTGTGTGAGAGTGTGAGTGTGACTGAGAGGGAAATGATGCTGAGAATGCTTTACTTGTCCCACGTACCCAGACATTCTGCATACAAGCAAGGTTTAGAGCTAGCATTGCCAATCTATCCTCTGGAACCGTCTGATGAGCAAAAGTTGTGCAGGTCAATCATTTCCTGGCTGGCAGATGAAGTTATAGGAAAATCTTCACCAGCTAAATTTCTGGTTGTCATGCAGTTGTACAAGGGCCATGCCAGAAATAAAGCTGTCAACTCAAATTTGAATCCAAGTTAAAATCCAGCCCTTGTCACTATCATTGTCCAAGGGCTTTGCTATGTACCATGAATCTAGCCTTGCCTGATCTCCATTTCTTCACCCCGCCCCATACCACCTGGTTATTTCTTTCTGTATTGCTGCTGCTCATCTATCTTCCTCCCCTCACCCTGGCTTCTTGTCTGTTTAAGATTTCAAGCCCATTGGATCTTTAGTCCATGAGTGCTTATGGCGTAATAATTGTGGTAGTCTTTAACATGCCATAGGACACAGGGTCTGTGGGGATATAATATTATTACTACTGTTCGGTGTATGTCAAGTAACTGCTAAGGTATGCTAAACATATTTATAATAATGCTCCATGGCACTTTGTGCCAAGTGATTCGAGTTTGAAACAGTCCTGTGGGGTAGGTCACAATTTCCATTTAACAACTTGAGGTTGTGCGATAAGCAGCATAGAATCATAGAGCTGGAAGGATGCAGGAGCCCGCTGAATATCTTGATGAAGACCATCCTGAACATACGGCTGTCCACTCTCTGCTTGAAGGCATCCAGTGAAGCAAAACACCTCCTCCTGCCCCCCAGTAGTTCGTTCCATTGTTGAATGGCTCTTGCTGTTAAGAAGTTTCTCCTGATGTTCAACCAAAATCTCCCCTCCTGCAACTTAACCCCATTAGATCTACATCTGTCCTCTGGACCAGCAGAGAACAAATCTTAGCCCTCTTCTATATCAAGGTTGGGCAGAAGGTGGATCTCCAGATGTTTTGGACTTCAGCACCCAGAGGCCCCTGCCAGTATGGCCAGTGGTCAGAAATTCTGGGAGTTGAAGTCCGAAACATCTGGAGATCAGCTTTCTGCCCATCCTGTTCCATGCGATAGCCCTTCAGGTATTTGAAGAGAGCTATCATGTCCCCTTTCCTCTTCTCCAGGCTAAGCATACCCAGTTCCTTGCAACTTTTCCTCATAGTTCTCCCTACTACTAACTATCTTTGTTGCCCTCCTCTGAACCCAGTCAAAGTAATTTATCCAAGTACCAGCTCGCTCGCATCTGGCTCTCTCACAACATCCCAGGGTCTAAAAACACACCCAGGGTTTGTTGTGACATCCAAATTGGGCCAGTGTGTGTTTCCTTCAGTAAGAAGAAAGGCAGGATATGAATGTAATAAATACATGGAGGGAGCAATCCTATGGCCACTAGATAGTGGCTAGATAGCCATAGGATATGTAGTTTTCCAGGAACTGACCTCGGAGCCCGCGCTCTGAGGTCAGTTCCAGAACCGACCTCCCCCCCACTTCTGCACCGCCTTGGAGGCAGCAGAGAACAGCCCCATCCTCCGCGCTCACAAGAGGAGCGTGGAGCGGCCGAAAAGGAGCATTCCAGGAGGTGTCCTGGGGCGGGGAGGGTGGAGATGCCTGTACAACACATCCAGTGTGTCATACAGCAGCCTCCTCCCCCGCTCAGCCCTCCCGTGGCTAGACAGCTGCAATGGGCTGTCTATCCAAAAATGCAGGGCAGGAGAAGCATGGAGGGAATGATCCCCTCCCTGCTTCTCCTGCCCTGCATTGGATAGGCAGTCGCCTCCGAGTTCAGAGGCGGCCGCCTATCTGCATAGGATTGTGCCCTAAGATACTTGTGCTCATCCATTCACCATTGGTACCATCGAGGCTTCTGTTACTCCAGTCTGAGTACTTGTATTAGTTCTTTGGGTTCTCAGTGGGCTGGTTGGCCCCAGTTGTATGTTTACAACAAGACATACTTCCGCTTTTGAATGTTACTGTCAGATATCCTAGCTCATACACTATTTGACAATGGGAAATGTTAAACGAAAAGGGGGAAAGAGAGAGAATTCCCAGACCCAACTTTTCAAGCAGAATTCAATAGGAATAATTGGAATATGGAAGCTAAGATTGGATTCTCTGTCTGACTGCAGAGCCTTTTAATTGCAGCACTGTAGGTTGAGAATGCAACAGAATCCTTCCTTCTGCATTTTCCCATTTGGTTCTTGGCTTGTATTCCTGCCTTTAAACTTGTTTGAGATTTTGTTGGGGTCCTGTTCATTAGCTGCTGTTTAAGTTATAAAATAACACCCTGTTCCCTTCTGAAAGGTGTTAGTGTTCTCTGACTTTGTGTCCTAGTAATTCTATTCCCTTTGTGTTTTTCTTTTAAAAAAGAAGTTATTTATATATTTTTTAAAATCCTCCAAAACAAAAACCAGTCACTGTAAATTTCCTGGTTCCATGCAATTTTTCCCTCCTTTCTCTTTCTGGTCTTCACTAGTTATAAATAACACATGAAATGACTTTCAAGGTAGAAAGCAGGAATCCATTTTGAAATATTCTATAAAATAAAAGAGTGATTTATGGCTCCATATGATTTTGGCTGAAAGCATTTGGGCTTTGCCCAGTCATCAAAGTCCTGTCAAGGGAATCTATTATTTATTGTTCGATATGCCGGGAGTGGTGGTAGTACTTTATTTTATGTTTATCTTATGTAAGTATAGTGTTAAGAAAAATCAATTCCAGATACTAATACAGTTTTAAAAATCTATCGTGGCAAACTAACCGAATATTAGAGAGATGAGTTACGAAGTTTAGGAATGCTGATTTTTAACTCTGTCCCCTAACACCCCCTCCCCCAAATCCTTAGATGTTTGGATTGCTGCTGAATATTTTGGGGTGCAATATTTCTCTGTTACTACTTCAGTGTTTGCGTAGCTCAAATTTTCATAAGTAACCAGGTTTCTTTTTTACGCAAGCACATATTTAAACTTCTGGTACAGCAACCCCCCCCCCCCAAAAAAAAATAAAACCCTGGGCTTATTTTTTAAGATTAGATGAGACTGAATAAAATAGTTGCATGACAGACTTGTGAGCTTCTGAAGTATTTTATTAGTTTAAGCACTTGTGCTGCATCCAAATGCTTGCTCCTGATGTGGATTTCACTAGATCTCTGTATAGATTAGTTACATGGTAATAGAGAGGCACTGAGTTGAATCATTATATTAAGATCCACAAATGAGTAGTCAGTCACCTGTCCTCTAAAATAACTGGGAATATCTCACTTTCACAGCTACACCTAATATTTTTGGTTTGTTGTCTAAAGAAATAGGCTTCTCGGCAAACCTTTTCGCCCCTCTTCATGTTACCGTTGTGGCATGAGAGTTACTGCTGCTCAGCTCCTTCTCGTGCTGTGAAAGTAACCTTGATGCCCTGCGTCAGCACTGGCGTGGGGCAGATGCTCCCAGAGTAGCCTCCCCACCCCCACATAGCCTAGAGCTTCTGCTGCCTCTGTGGGGCAGGAAGAATTTTATTTTGTTTCATTTATTTCATTTCTATACCACCTGCTAGCCAAAACTCTCTGGGTGGTTTAGAAAAATTAAAACCCAAAATACAACATGATAAAAACACAATATAAAGTCTTTAGCATACAAAAAAGTTGAAACAACTTAAAACAGCTAAAAGCAGTTAATAAAATACAAGGATAAAGCAGGAGTGCAGAACCTCATTTGGACCTTTTCTGTCCAAATCTGGCCTGCATGGGATTCCAATCTGGCCCTCTGGTGTTCCCCAGTCACCTCTTGTTTGGTGATTTCCCAGCTTTTGTGCAGTTTTTCCCATTAAAAGGTTGACGTGCCTCTCCTAAGACTTAGTTACTGGATGTAAGAGCTTTAAGCTAAAATATGCTAGCTTCCCCCCCCCCGGCTTTTGGCCCTGCCCACCCCTAGAATGCGGCCCCTGAGAGCTTCTCCAAAATGTCATTCAGCCCTCCAGCTAAAGAGGTTCAACACCCTTTCAATAAAACAACTGACATTAAAAGCCCCATCATATGCCATCAAATGCCTGGGAGTAGAGGAAAGTCTTAACCTGGTGCCAAAAAGATGACAATGTTGGCGCCTGGTGGATCTCAGTGGGGAAAGCATGCCACAGTCCACAACCTATACTGCAAAGCTCCCACATCGTGGAGATAACGTGAGAAGGGACACAGAAGCAGAACAGGGTGGAAGGAGGTGGGCACATGGTGGAAGCAAGCAGGCACGTGGCAGTGTGAGGCCTCTGGTGTAAAGGGGCTGGCCCATCTGTGGGCCTCAGTTCAGGGGCCTATGGGAAAAGGGGCTTCTGGCTGACGGGCTCCGCTGCTGTTCCCAATCCAGCTGTCTTTCCCTGCTCTGTGTCAGGAGCCCGAACTACAGATCAGGATAGCTTATTCATGTGGGCTGTGTGGAAAAACAAACCCTGTTCTCTGCTCAGGGAGGGACAATAGCTCAGTGGCAGAGCCCCTGCTTTCCACAGAGAAGGTCCCAGTTTCAATCCCCAGCATCTCCAGGTATGATAAGGAAGTAATCCTGCTAAAACCCTGGAGGTCCGCTGCCATTTAGTGTCAACAATACTGGGCTAGATGTACCAAGGGTCTGACTCAGGATAAGGCACTTCCTATGTTTCTGTGTTCCCTTTCAACTTTCACCCTTTGCTTAATCCTTACCTGTTCACTTAGGGAATTGGTGGGGGACCTCCAGCCCGTGAGCCAAATCCGGCCCTCGTGGAGTTCCAGTTCGGTCCTCTGGGGTTCTTGAGATGGCCATGCTCCCTTTCCCTGGCCCCGCTCCTTTCCCCCCGCTGCCAATCATCTACCTATTGTTTGGTGGCTTCTTGTCATTTGTCCAAGTTTTTTTCCCCCATGGTAAAAGGTTAACATTCCCCTTCTAAGGTTCAGTTACTAGTTGTAAGAGCTTTAAGCTAAAATATGGTGTGGAGGGTTTGGGGGGGTGCCCCACCCCTTTTTGCCTGTGGCCCCACCAACCACTGGAATACACCTGAAGTTTAATTCAGCCCTCAGCCTGAAAAAAAGTTCCCCAACCCTGGCTTAGAGGCGAACAGCTTTGTTGTCCCACCAGCCTGATTCTTTTTTTAATAAGCTCTTATTTCAGTATTCATGTAATCCATGCCAGAGCATAACACACCTACGGTGGTGGCCATATGGTTAAGACACACAATGTTGGCTGCCATTTTGGTTAGCACAGCCTGGTGGGGATGATATGTAAAAGAGATCTGAGGCCTGAATTATCTGTTGTTTAGACAATATTAGTGAGGTTTTGGCTGGTTCTCCTCTTTATGATCCATTTGACACCAAATGTTTAGAACGCCTCTTGGTAATGTTTTAAACCAAAGCTGTTCTTTGTTAGAGAGTATCTTAAGTGGCAGTTCTGTTTTGTGCAAAGATAGTTGGAACAGTGCCCCCATCCCAAATTTGAAAAGGGTTGCTATGCCTGTTCTTCCTTTTCCATTGCATCCAGCATTCGTTTCCAAGATTATAACTGTTAACATATTGTTAATATTGCCTTGAAACCAGACAGCAAAAATTCTTTGTGTCTTAAGCCTAAGTTCTTAGGGATTTGTAGATGAAAGGCAGCAAATGTAAGGTTGTTATTATTTGATTACAGATGGTGATTTTGAAATCTTGGTATGCATTGCTTTAAGATTTAAAGGCATTTGAAAGGCTCGCATAGCCAAACAGGCATAAACTACAGGCGTTGTCTGTTGCAATGCGCCATTCTGGGATACCGGCAATGTGTCAACGGAAGGAGCTGGATTCTTTGGCCAAGTAATGTTTCTTGAATGGAAATCAATATGCTAATTGGTTCATAGAACTGGGGACATTTCATGAAAGTTTGAAAGACTGCTAAAGGAAAAGACCTTAGCCTGTGATTTGAAACCCCTAATGCTTTCAGAATTGTCTACTAGACAAAATAAACTTTCATCTATTCCTGGCAAAGGGTTCTTTTTCTCCCCCCACCCCCAGGTAAAAAAAACAAGTGTTACATGATGTTCTGTCACAGTGAAGTAGCCATTGATGCTGGAAACCAGCATTGAAACTTCATAACTTTTTTTTCTGTTTTGCCAGTTGAGATTAAATCTTCCACTATCTGTCAAAGAGGTAGGCCTTAAAAATGACGAAAAAGTTGCTGAAAGTCTGAATTTCTACCTTAAGGGCACCTGAAGATATGAAATAGATTAGAATGCTTCCTAGGTTGATACCAATTCCTGATCTTGTTATGGAGTCATTTTGCTGATCTTGCAGAAAACTCATCTGCAGGGCTATTGGCTTGCCCCTCTTTATGACCTGATGTGATAGACAGCTTTGGTTTCACCTTCTATATGGTATATAAGGAAAACTATGCCCCATGTGCATGTAGAATTCACTTCAGATCACTTTTAATGCAGTATAGAAGCTGCTGTGGGGCCATTGGCTAGGACACCAAAATCCTGAATCTTGTGTGGATAGCATTTTCCTTTAACTTGCAGAGTTTATATGAATTGATTATAATATTTAGCATTTATATTATTTACTGCATTTCTGTGCTGCCTGTCTGCCAGTGTACTGAAAGCATTTCATTGTTTAAACCAGGAGGGGACAGAAGGTTAAACTCTAGATGTTTGGGGCTTCAGCTCCCAGCATTCCTGGCCATTTGCAGGGGCTTATGGGATTTAAAGTCCTAAACATCTGGAGATCTACTTTCTTCCCATCCCTGGTTTAAACTAGCCTTCCCCACCATGGTGCCCTCCAGATGTTTTGGACCACAGCACCCATCATCCCCAACCACCAGGGCTGCACTCTCTGGGCATAATGGGAGTTGTAGTCATGCACATTTAGAGCGTGCCAGCTTGGGGAAGGCTAGTTTAAAACAATGGCTTGTGACAACCTTGCCCAACTTGTTGTTCTCGAGACGTTTTGACTTTTGACTCCCATCAGCGTCAGACAGCACAGCCAATGGTCAGGAATGGTTGGAGTTGGATTTAGTAAGCTGGATACAAAAGGGAAAGGGGCAGTGGAAGGAAGAGGAAAATAGGCCGCTTTAGGTGATGGTAAGGAGGAGTTCTTGGAGAGGAGGAGACATACTGCCGGTTGTTCCAAGCCAGGCCGATGGAGGGGGGCATGCTGTCTCACCTCTTTTTCTGATGCAGCCAGGTGAAATGGTGGCTGATGGAGAGAATTATGGAAGAGGAGATGCCAAGCAGCAGTTGGTCCCAGTTGAGAGGATGGGAGTAGATCTTGGTGTCTCATGTCTCTCTCTGATGCAGCATGGTGGATTGGGATCTACACGTAGATCTCTAGATGATTTGCAGTAGATTGGTAATGGTTTCTGATTCCCAGTAGTTTAACAATGGCAAGTAAAAACCAAAAAGCATTCCCTGACTTGGCTGGCCTTGTTTCAGTCACTTCTCTCTGAGCCTCAATGTTCCTCACCTTTATGACCAGGTCTTCATGCAGCTCTGCTGGCCGGTTCTAGACCTGTGTTAGAATCCCTGATTTATCACAACTCAGGGATCTGTATATGCTGGTCATCACAGTCTATGGCTCATGAGATGCAGTAAATAATTGGCTGCACTCCCTTAACTGGCATTTTGTCCCACCCCAGCCACTATTTTACACCTGGCCCTGGTTTGTGGCCTTGGGGTTCTAGTAACGCTCCCACCCCGCCGGGTAGATCCCACAACATGATATCTATCCACCTCTGAATTTATATGGTGTGTTTCTGAGCACTCAAGGCACATTGCATACACTACCTCCAGTGATACTTACGACATCAGTCCTCTAAAGTTGGACTGTATAGATGAATAATTTAGAGTTATATCTTGCCCTATCTTAGCTGTTCAGGGCAGCTAACAGCAGTTTAGTTGTATAACTAAATTGAAGGATTCTTTCCCCTTAAAGCAGACAGGGCAAACTTCAGGATTGTAGGATCAGCATTATTTTATTTTTTACTAGAGCACTGAGGTCTATTAGCTGGAGCAAGGTGCAAAACGGCAGCTGTGGGGCAGAGTCAAGGTGGATCCAGACACCACTGCCTCATATACTCTGTAATGACCCGCTTATACAATACCAAGCTACACCAGAGTAACTGCTCAGGGATTCTAACAGCCTGATCTTGGGGGGGGGGGGGTGGTGCTGCTGTGTAAACAATTGGGAGTCCGAAACTCTTGACAATCTACTTTAAAACTCCCTTGATCTACCTTCTCTCCCTCTTCCCACTCCAAATATACCACATAAAGGGACACGAAGTGGGGAGAAGAGGAAAATGGGGAGGAGAAACAGAGCTTTAAAATACTGAAATCCACAATAAAACCTACCATGGTTAATTTCTCTGAACACAGGGAAGGAAGTGTCAGAAGGAGCAACTCTCAGCTGGTCCAGGTCCAGGTGTTTCTGCCTTTGCCTCCTTTCTCCAGTACAACAAGGTGCTCTGGGAACTTTAGTTCTTTGAAGGCTGAACCAGAGCATCAGCTCTCCGGGCACACAGATGACAATTCACAATGTATTCCATAGAAAGCAGTGATCATTTTAAACTGGTCTAAAATGTGTTTACCTTTGTAGTGTATTCAGTATCCCCATATTATAGAAAGAGTAGCCATGTTTAAAAGCCCACAAAAGTGACTAACCTGCATTTTTTTACTTGCCTGCATTTCCAGACTGACCGCAGAGGGTAAAAAAACCCACACAGCTTCTCCTGGCAGATTGGTAGAGGAAGGACACATCCCTCCTCCACAGTCTCCTGTGTTTCTGTGCTGGTAATGGAGGAAGGGGCTTTCCTTCCCCTGCAGTTAGCATAGAAGCCAACCAGACTGGCAGGTGAGGGGCTGAGTGATCCATCCCTCCTCCAGCCTGCTCACTTGCCTGCATGGAATTCCTGGTGGCCTATGACTACCAGATGAGTTGTTAAATGCAAGGCTAAGATAGAGCCCTGAAGATGAGAAAAAAAGTGGTTTTCCTAAGGCAATCCTAGAAAACGTGTGATGGAGAGGAGGTTTTGAACGGAAGTCTTTCTGGCTCATAGCGTACGCTTCTAACCACTACATTACAACATCCAGTTCTGATTTTTAAGGCACATGTGGAAGGTCAGGACCTTGGTTATTTTCCAGAAGTGTAAGTGAAATAAAGAAATACACTTGAGTAACCTACGCAGTCTTGAGAACGTTGATAGGAAGCGTCCTTATACCAAGTCAGACCATTGATGCATCTAGCCTTATATTGTCGACACTGACTAACAGTGGCTTTCCAGGGTTTCAGGTCGCATTCTTTCCAAGTCCTACCTGGAGATGCCAGGGATTGAATCTGGGACCTTCTGCTTGCAAAGCAGATGCTCCATAACACTGAGCTACAGCCCCTTCACAGTCTTCCAATATGTGAGCATCGTAAAGCATCCTGTATGTAAATACTTATTTCATGCAGAGCCATAAGTGGTCACGGGACCTTACAGAATTATGAAGGCCAAAGCAGATGGGTCTCTGCCCCAAATGAACTCACAGTCTAAAACAGAGAGCGAGGAAAGCATCAGAAGATTGCCAGTTATTGGGAACAGGGAGAGGCTGGCTATTTCCATTGCGCATGAGAGCTTCCCTGGGTAGACGTCCACATTTTTTTTTACTGGCCACACTTGTCAGGGCAAGTGTTGTAAACGAACCACTTTTCTTCCCAGACGTGAAGCTGCAGAGTGGGCAGAGATGGTCCCAGCAGTGGCATGGCAATAACTGTCCCCTCCTCCTTGACCATTGCTCCCCAAGCACCTCCGCTGAGCATTGGACAAGCTGTCAGGGAAGGGGCAGGAACTTGATGATGACAGTCTTAAGGTCAGGGTATTAAGGCCAGCCAAAAATTGTGGACCCCTGTCCCAGAGTGCTAGAAACAGAAAGCTGTATTCAACAGTAGGGGATGGACCTGTGCTTTCACCCAACAAGGCAAGTCTTACACTTGCTCACATATTCTCAGTAAATATAAGCATGCTTGATTTAATAGAAGAAAATGTCAGCAGAGTGCTTGAATTAGCATTTGCTATCAGGGAAGTATGAAACCATAATTTCAAAAACGATCAGAGGTGTTATTGGTGGGGAGGGCCTTCTTGGTGGTTGTTCCCAACCTTTGGAATTCCCTGCCTAGGGAGGCTAGGTTGGCCCCCTCTCTGCTGTCCTTATGCCAGCAGGCAAAGACATATTTATTCAAGCAGGCCTTTGGCTTGTAAACTGGCCTGTTGGTTTGGGTGCAGTTCTTATTCTTTTATTGTTGTGCTTTTAATTGTTTGTTTTATGATGGTTCAAAGTAAGTCTTTATTTTTATTTTAAATTGTGTTTTTTATTGTTATTAACCATTTCCTTCCTGGAAAGGTGGGGTATAAATCAAATAAATAAATAGATCCCTCATAAAAGTAAACAAAAAGTGTTCCCCCTTCAAACTGTTTGGTATTCAGACTGTTCATCCTATTTTATCTTCACCTGTTTAATTTTTTTAAAATCTCTCTCGTAGGTTTGCCTGAGTCTATCATTGCAGCTGCATGTTCCAGAAGTGGCCAGCGAGTTCTGCATGTGGATTCGTAAGTCTTCCTAACTACTCAGTGTATTCTGTTACATGTTGTGAGACTACTCTTGGCACATCGTAGGCTGCAACCCTATCCACACTTACTTGCTCTGAGGAAGTCCCATTGAACTCAGTTACATGTCTGGGTGGAGATGCATAGGACTGCACTATCAGTCTGAGCGTTTACAGTCTTTAGCAGATTGTGATACCATCTCATGTTCCTGCTGGAAAATACTGCCTTTGGGGAACTTCTTTCTTTTTTGTTGCAATCATGAGACACCATAATATTTATCTGAGAAGAGACTACCTGGAATAAATTCAAGTATCACATTTCTGTAGGCTGACTGTAAATGTAAGAAGTGGTTTAAAAATCATACGGTTCTCTTGGATCTGTAGTTCTACGAAGAGGGGGCCAGGGTACCAGAGTGGAGTTCTCCGTGCACAGAAGCTACAGTTCCCAGTGGTCCTTGAGCTGGCCTAAAACTGGCTCACCTTTTTGTAGTGTAAGTATGTCCTTAGCTGCCTAAAAAAGACAAATGCATCTCATGCTACAGGCACTTATGCATTCAGTATCCTGTTGGTTCACATGATCCGGGCTATGATTTTATCAGAGGTTTTTTGAGATAAGAAAAGTAAGTGTGTGTGTTTGTGTGTGTGTGTGTGTGTGTGTGTGTGTGTAAATTGTGGTGGCACCTGTACAACAGGGGTGGGCAATACTTGGCTCAAAGGCCACATGTGGCCCCCACCCCAATGGTATCACATTTGTTGTAGTGGTGGCAAGATCGCAGCAATTTGGCTTTAAAACAAGGCAGGCAGCACGTGCTTTGTTTGGAAGCTGAATTGCGCTTCCAGAAACCTCCCAGGAAGCATGGTAGTAGCGGGGGAAGCAATTTATTTATTTATTTATTTATTTATTTTTATTACATTTCTATACTTCCCCATAGCTGAAGCTCTCTGGGCAATTTACAAAAGTTAAAAGATTAAAATACAATATACAGGGTTTAAAAGCCATTGACATAAAAACATACGGACAGTTTACACAAACAACATATAACTAAAAACAACTTTGAACTGAAAACAATTTAACAAAAGATAAAAATGCAACAATAAAGCATTGCAGCTTAAAACAACACAGCTTAAAAACAATATACAAGAGTCAGAAAAAGGAACAAAAGTTCTAAAAAGGGAAGGCCTGCTGGAATAATAGAGTCTTTAATGCCTGCTTAAAAACCTTCAAAGAGGTCAGCAGGTGCATTTCAACAGGCAGGTCGTTCCACTGAGCTGAGAGGTGGCCAAGGAGAAGGTCCTCTTGTGTGTGGCTGCCAATCTCACATTAGGCAGCTGCAGCAGAGAGCCCTCAGAGGACCTTAGGTGGCAGACTGGGATGTAGGAGAGGAGGCGCTCCCCAATGCAACCCCTGGGCCCCCAGGTGTTACCCAGCTCTGCTCTACAAGATTAAAAAAAAAACCCACGTAGTCTCCTACCTCAGTTCACTTTCTTCAGGACTGAGGAGGTTTTGGGAAGGGTGTGTGACAACCCAAAACTGCTCTGAATCTCTCCTTAGCCAGGGTATAATCAGAGGTGAGGGGAGGAGGGAGAAATAACAGTTGGCTTTGGAATTGGTGGAGGTCTGCGGAAGAGCTTTAGAAATAGGCAGCCTTTAAAACTATTTACCTGCACTTCAAATAATTTGCTGATTTTAAAACTGACCTGCGCTCTGTTTTAGAATTATGCTAGGATTGTTTAACCCTCAAATAACCCCCGCCAGCCAGGTTCACACAATACGACAACCCCTGATTGGGGGTTGCGTATTCATAATGGCGGCCGGCACACTCTGCAACTCCTTGAGAGTAAATTAACCCTCAATGGGCTGTCGTGTGAACTAGCCCTGTGTATTTATTTCCACTGGGTAAATAAGCAACAGACTGGGTGGGGTGGGATGTATAAAACACTGTCTTAACAGCATATGTGTGTGTGTGCGTATAAAAATTCACATCAGTCAAAAGGCGGCATACCATTGGCTGTGTCACCCCACACACACAGTTATAACTGCTACATGTTTGAGTTTTTCAAGGCTGAATTGCATAAAATAGCATTTTCTACTTTCATTTCACTTGCTAGGCTGCTATTGTTGCTTCTAAGAGTGTTTACAAGCTAGGAATTGGTCTTCACCAATAAATAAACCTGAAATACTTCAGGTAGCTAAAAATGTGAAAACTACCACTTGGTTTTGTCTCAAAATTTAAATCCATAAATCTTGCACAGAATTCTTAGGTGAACGGCATATGAGAAGGAGAAACTGGTCACACTTGTAAATCTCCTCCTGATGGTGCTGTGTAAACTTTAAATCTTTTTCTTTCTGATTGGCATTAGATAGAAAGCATACGGGGGTGGAGTGAGGAGAAAAGAAACTGAGAGTCAAATGAAACTTTTGAAGTACTTTCTGTGTGCCAGCTCTGCCTGGATTCATTACCCTGGGTGGATCTTATTACTTTTAATCTCCCGCCACTGTTTTGCGTTTATCATAATATACCGCTTATGTGATGATGGTAGATGGTCTGAAGTGGACCATTATAAACCACTGAGTAGCACCTCTGTTGATTTATAAACACTGTCCAAGCATCGCCCATCAAGAGCAGCTAATCTTATTCAAAATAGTCACTTCCATTGCAGCCTGGTCATAAATTTGTGTAGTCATGTTTTAAAACCAAAGTTAGCTTCTGCCAAATTGTAATTGAAGGGGGCTCTATTTCTGGGTGCTAGCTATCTGTCTCAATAAAATGTTATAAAAAAAATTCTGTGGTTCTTTTTCAGAGAGCTACATTTACTGTAGATATTAATGAGCTGTTGACGTGTGAAATTTCAAGGATGGATGCTAAGTGATTTAGAAAAGTAATTTGCAATTCAGAACATGTGGCTTGGCATTGACTTTAAACTTGAAGTTGCGAAAGTTGAGAATTGGATATAGTTGTGAAAGTGATTTGTTTATACATGAAGATCTTTCTTCCCAGTGACCTCCCTCTTCTTTCCCCATCCTGGCAAATCTTATCTTATATGGGGGTACTGTGCTTTTGTTTGTCCATACGTTCTGCTTCCATTGGTGGAAATAACCAAAGCGACAGGAAAATAGGATATTTCTTCACATTGTCCATTTTGTGTCTGACACTAAAATTCAGTTTATACGTTGATGGGTTTGTCACGGTACGAAGAATTAAGCTGTCAGCCAACTTAAAGAATGTTTAATTGCCTTTTTAACTGACTTAAATGTGAGTATTACTGAAACCTCAGTATGGGTGCCTTTATCAAATATTGAAGGATAGTTGAAAGGGCTTAATGAATTAAACAAAATGGCACTGCTTTTTGTTAGAAGGAATGGTGCTTTGAGAAAAACGATTCCTCATTGCATTAATGTAGTAGAACCAATAATAGCCTGAAATAATGTCTGGGATCCAAACTTGCACACAGGGGTGTTCCAACTTGGTGCCCTCGAGATGTGTTCAGTTGCAACTCCCATCATCCCTATCCAGTATCGGCATTGGGCATGCTGGTTGGGGATGATGGGGGTTATAGTCAAATGTACCTGGTTGGGAAAGGCTGCTATAGGGCATAAGGAGTTCTTGTAGGAAAATTGCCTCCTCCCCACATGTGTGATCATAAATGTTTTCCACTTGCACGTGGGGTTTGGATCTCACCCAGTGTCTTTCCTTATCTCTCAGGTCCACTGACTAAAATTGGCTTCCAGCATTTAGTCAACTTAAGCTGTAGTTGACTAACTGCCAGTTGGAAATTTGTTGCCCTGCAAACAGTGGTGTAGCGGTAAATTTTGAAGTGTGTGTGATCATCGTGCCAGTCCCCATGGCCACACCCCAAGGAGAGACCAAAAATGCAGACAGCTGCATTGATCTACACAACAAACCAATTCTAACAGTTTTCATCTCTACCAGGAGCTTTTATAGAGCTCTCGGGTCTTACTTGCCCATTTAAGATCAAGCTACCCCAAAATACTTGGCAATAAAACCATGCAACTATGTGTTGTTGCTGAGAAAATTATCTCCCCCTCCACCCGACCCCAGTTACTGTGAGGGTTGCAGCTAAGCTCAGAAGGGACAGGGAATTCTGAGGGGGGTGGCAGATGATGTCAGTGGCTGGGTTCACACAACATGCTAACCTTCACTTAGTGGTTGAGTGTGGGTTATTGTTGAACCATGAGTGAGTGTGTTGTCTGAACCCAGGACATTTTCCGCAGGGTGGCTTGTTAACTATGCAGTGTGGCTTATTTTTCTCAAGCAAGGCACCTTGAGAAACCATGGTTTGTTGTTGGGTTGTTCCGGGTGGTTAACAAGCCACACTGCATGGTTAACAAGCCACCCTGCAGAAAATGTCCTGGGTTCGGACAACATGCTAACCCACAGTCCAACAAACAACCCACAGTCAACCACTGAGTGTGGGTTAGTGTGTTGTGTGATCCCAGCTGTTGATTCTCTCCAAACATGGAGAGTGTCTCTGCTAATCAAAAAGTCCCTCAAGCTGTGGCTCCGTCTCACCACTGCCTGGGAGGTTGGCATAGGAGGAGATATTCTTTGAGGCAACCTGGTCCTGGGGTGTATAGGGCTTTGTCTGCTAATACCGACACCTTCAGCCTAGCTTGGTATCTGATTTTGGATGGCTTATCCTGCATGAATGTATCACCATCTCTTGACCATGATCACTCAGTGGAACTTGCACTTGACCACTGATTACTATTTGCTCTGGGGGGTGGGAAAGAGGAGGTGAGGGCTGTTGCCTTCCAGCCCTGTTTCTAGAAGCATTTGGTCAGCCACTGTGGGAAACAGTATGGTGGACAATAGATGGACCTTTGACTTGATCCAGCTGGGCTCCCCTTACATTAAGCTGATCCAGGGATGACGACGGCGATGATGATGTGAATATGAGTCTGCAGTGTGATATGGCTGCAAAACAACCTGCACGCCTAATTTTAGGTTGCATCAATAGAAGCAGAATTTCAAAATCACGGGGAGTAATAATTCCACTCTTTTCTGCACTGGTCAGACCTCACCGCGAATATTGTGTCCTCTTCTGGACGCCACACTCTAAGGAGGATTCTGACAAATTGGAACATGTTCGGAGAAGGGCAGCAAAGATGAGTATGTGACTAGAAATGGAGTCCTACAAAGAAAGATTGAAAGAACTGGGCATGTCTAGCCTTGAGCAGAGAAGACTGATGAGAGATATAATACCACCTTTCAAGTACCTAAAGGGTCGTCACACAGAAGAGGGCTACAACCTGTTCTCTGTCATCCAAGGCTGTAGGACATGAAATAACAGGCTTAAGTTACAGACAAGCAGATTTTGGTTGAATATCAGGAAAAACGTCCTAATGGTCAGAGCAGTGAGACAGTAGAACCAGTTGCCCAGGGAGGTTGCTCCCTGTCGCTGGAGGTATTCCAGCAGAGACTGGACAGCCATCTGTCAGGGATGCTCTCAACTGGATTCCTACACTGAGCAGGGTTGGACCTGATGGCCTAAGTAGCGCCTTCCAACTCTATGGCTCTATGATATGTGATGGCCAGTTATTGGTATTTTTAGTTTTCCGTGTTGAACCTAATACAGATCGCAGAGGTTCAGATTCTTAATATCAAAAACCAAAAACACCCACCCACCTGGGACATACAAAGCAGCTGGCTGGTTCCTATATCTATATGATAAAATTGAGGCAAAATGGGAATAATCTAATATGTGTCTCAGCCAGATGATTAGGTGAAACTTTTAGGATTAGACACACAAGTCCTTTTACATTCCTACTTTTAAAATCGATATGGCAGGAGCTTCACTAGCAGGAGACAGCGTATTCCGATGGCATGACAACCCCCCCCCCTCCACTCCCCAAAGATCAAATAGAGGAAAGACACATGCAGGCGGCTCTCTGGAGAAATCATGAAGCATCAGCAACTTCTTTCTAGACATCAGCAGCTTTGATTCATTTTTCCAGGGCTATTATGGCATTGAGAGCGGCAGCTTTCCTAATTGACATTCACAAAAGAACTAGTTTCTCCCCCTGCAAGTCTGCTGCTATACTTGTGTCAATGACACTTTTTTTGTTTTTGGTCCAGACCGTTATGAAGGCCTTCACTTAATGGAAGGCAGGGGTACGATTCACATGTAACACTAAACCATGGTTAGCGTTATGGGTTGAGTCTGCACGAGCCTTTTGTTCATATGTTCCCCTCTCCTCTCATGTGTGTGAGAGGAGGAAATCGGAAACGTCTGCTTCTGCTTTGGAACTAACCATGGTCTCTGTGATGTTCAGAGTTGAACTACTGGGGTTTGTTCTAAATATGGTTGATCTAAAATGGATTCAGAATCTCCAGCCCAGGGGCCAAATCTGACCTTCATGGGGGACCCAATCCAGCCTTCCATGATTCCCTAGATGGCCCCACCCTTTTCTCCTGACCTCCGATCGTTTGGTGGCTTCCTGGCTTTTGTGTCATTCCCCCCCTGGCCCTCCCCATTTTGGCTTTGGCCCCGCCCACCTATGGAATGCAGCTCCTGAGAGCTTCCCCAAAATGGAATTTGGCTCTTGGACTGAAGGAGGCTCAACACCCCTGAGTTAAAACAAACCAGGATCAGCCATGGTTTGGACACTGCAGGGAACTCTGCTAAAGTGAAAGCAGAAGCTTTTGATCTCCTCTTTTGTGCACTCAAGGGAGCGGGGGGCAGGGGCCGGGGGAGAGACGGGAGGAGCCTGAAAGCCTGAGGTTTATGCAGGCTTGCTCTTGTAAACCTCAACCATGTTTTAGTATTACCTCTGACCCAGCCACAGCCTCAAAGGTCCCAGGGTGTAAAGCTGAGACCCAGGTTCATGAAATGTGCCCCTTTGCCATCTCTTGTGTGAATTCTTCCTGCTTCCTCTCCACTGCCCAAGTTTGGTGTTGCACCTGCACATCAATTTCTATGGTTAAAACAAGCAATGTGCAATTGTTTAAGACTTGAATGTAATTTCTACGGTTTGGACAAATGCAATTTTGTCAAGAAATGTTTGCTAAAAATCAGTACAACATGAGCATCTATTTGTGAACATATCAGTTTTGTTTCTGTTCATCATCGGAAGGAAAAGAGTGATGTGTAATACTTAATTTCTAACTGTATTCCTTCTTCGCTTGCTCCCCCACCAATTTTTTTTGAAATTTCACAGGTATTGCTTATAACTGTTCTAACTTCTCTTTATGATTTTACAACTTGTGGATTTTTTTTTTTAATAAATGAAAGTTGAGATGGATTCTGTGCCTGATGAGAGATCCCACACTTGTGTGACATTTCCAGGGAAACTTGTTCTGTGAGGCTTGGCGGCTTTGATTGCCCTAAGACTGTTCGGAGGAGAGAACCATTTCTGAATGCTTGTCCATATTGAAAGCTCCCTGCAACTAGCACATCAGGAGACAAGGTTATGAACCTAGTCCTTTCCCTGTTGTGCTAGTTTTCTACTGTGTGTGTTGAACATGGGGAACATTCATAATGTAATCCACACACCTGCAGTGAGAAATGACACTGTCTATCCATTCTATCACTTTATTCCTGCTTTGTTCTTTGACAGGTGGTCAGTTGAGAAGTCGCTGATCAAGAGAAATAAATGGGGATGGTTTCTAGTGACACCAAGAAATGTTTTGGGACAAAAAATCCAGTCCCTCCTTAATCAGAGAAATGTTGGCTAGGTTATTTCCTAAGATAAGGCCAGCTTAAATCCACTGATTCCCCCACACCCCCGGCTTTACTTGTCAACTTTGAGCAAAGTGTACTGTTTTTCTAAAAGTTGAAGGACTTTTTAAGGTCAGCTTCTAATCATGAACAATTAGACAGCGTTTAGCAGACATCTGTCCCTCATTGTGCTAACTTAGCAACCTTAGTGGAGAACATCATCCCTCTGTTCCTATAAAGAGCCTGGTGCTCCTAACAAAGTCTTTTTCAGTTGCCACAATTCCTGGATGATCTTCTTTTAAATGATACGCTTCAGCTAGGGTGGCCAGATGCAAAAGAGGTCAGGGCTCCTGCACCTTTAATAGAGGGAATTTTAGCAGGTTTAGCTAGGGCATCTGGCCACCCTAGCTGCAACACATCCCTATTTAAACATGCACATGCATGCAGCGCTTCTAATTGTGGCTGTTGTAAGACTGGCCTCTTGGTGCCCCCTCCCACGGTTTTGTAAAACTGTAATGAGAAGCTGTAAGGTCCGGGGCCAAATCCAGCCCATGGATAAGCAACAGTTGGCTAGATACCCTGGCAGATAAAAGGCAGAGCTGCGTAGGAATGCTGTCACTCTTCACCCAATGCAAGCATGGAATTCAGTGTCAAACAAAGAATTCAGATTTTGTGAAAAGCAAGTTTCTAGCCCTTAAGGCTGAGAAGATAGACTGGTGCACTCTCAGGAAACAGCTCTGTGTGTCTGTACATATGTATGTATGTGCTAAAGGGGATTTTGAATAATTGCGATGGGAGTTAGGCCTTCAGTGCCCTACTGGGCTCCTTGCACCACCCTATGGCAAGCTGTCTATATTTTGCAAAGTGGGCAAATATATGCAATTCAGCATATTAAATTGCTTTTGCTATATTTTGTATGCTGCCTTGGGAAAACATCACATTCTGAAAGATGGTTCATGCATCCCTTAAATAAATAACATTTCCATATAATTTAGTGGGTTGCAAACCTCAAGTGCTATATGTACATGAAGTGAAGACGGTCTATATTTTTGTTTGTTTGGGATTGATTGGTGAGCCTTCTTCCTTTTATTCTCTCCTGATCCCATGCATGTGTGTAAGCTTCATGGCTAGGATGACATCCTTACTCCATTTGGATAAATGCAATAGAACCCTTGCAAAAATGAAGGTTTGCTGAGCTGTTTCTTCTTTCTGTTCTCCCCCCACCCCCAGGAGAAATTACTATGGAGGAAACTGGGCAAGTTTTAGTTTCTCAGGATTATTGTCCTGGATAAAAGAAAACCAGGTAAGGAGCAATGATTTTGTTGTACCTCAAACATCTAAAGCAGGTGTACGCAACTTTTGGGGGCTCTGGGCACATTTGGTAATTTGAGAACCTGTCCTGGGCACCACCACAAAGTGGCTTGGCAAAGGGCAAGTAACCTTCCCTAAAGACTAAGTACAAGACAGAGGTGGGATCTGAGCCTTGACATACTTTGAACTCACAGTTTTCAGCACCACCAGAAACCTATTTCACAGCAATCCCAGCTGCCAGTGAGAAAAAATGTCTTAATTAAAAAAAAAACAGAAGCGGGAGGGGTAGGGCAACTTGTTGTGCACCAGGAAAGGTGTCTGAGTTGCTGCCCATGGGCATCGTTGCCTATTCCCAGTCTAAAGCTTTTAATGTTTTCTTTAGTACAGATATGCTTCCTTTCACCTAGTTTCACAGAAACATGTACTCTTAACACTAATAAAGGGATGGATGTGTCTAAAGAGAAATTGGTGTATATATAAACAGAACATTAAAAACGTCAGTCCTGTATACCAATAGCAAACTCAGTTCTTTGAGTATGGTTCTAGTGTGGCTGAGATGGCACCATCCACACACAAGAGGGAGGTATCAGCAGACTTGGGGGGGGGAACCCCAATGTTTGCAGAGATTCCAATTATTTTTAGGGGGAAAAAACCCTATTGGGGGAATGTAACCCTAGCCACCCAGTGAGGACTGAGCATGCTCAGTAGGAACAGAATGTGTGTGGGGGGGACAAAATTGGCAGGGGTGGGAAAGAGGGAATGGATTGGAATATCCTGGAAGAGGGCAAGGCTGGCTACCTGGAACCCTGAGTAGGAGCTCTCCTCACTGTAACATTTTGTTGCAGGTCCCACTTGTAAACCTGATGACTGGGAGCCAAATTACACATTATGTTTCCTCCTCCCTCCCAGTCCCTTTTTCCTTTTGTGTTGTGGCTTTTAGATTGTAAGCCTGTAGGCAGGGACTGTCTTATTAATCTTTATAAGCCTCTCTGGGAACCTGTTTTGGGTGCAGAGCAGGGTACAAATGCCGTAAATAGATAAATAGTTTGGCC
The DNA here is from genome assembly GCF_057233095.1 of Heloderma suspectum. Classification (NCBI taxonomy): domain Eukaryota; kingdom Metazoa; phylum Chordata; class Lepidosauria; order Squamata; family Helodermatidae; genus Heloderma; species Heloderma suspectum. Next base: position 28,495,157 of record NC_139466.1, read on the forward strand.
TTGTGTGTCTATCTAAAGAAACATATAAGTAGCAGGTGGGGTGTGAATTGGATTTGGGACCAGGGCTCTTAAAAACCCAAACAAAAACTTTTTACCTCTTCACTGCAGCCCTGGCAAAAATTGTCCCCATCCTTGCCTCTATTTGCATCATGAAGGAAGGTCTCAGTGGCATTTTCCATCCTGTTGCAAATAGCAGCTTCAGCTTGTGTGTCTGATTTTTATTGTGACTGTGACATGGGAGGAAAGTAAAAAAAAAAAAAAAAATAAAATCCTTGCCCTGGTCCTGATAGTTCCCCCCTCTTACTTTTATTGACAGTTTTAACAAAACCAAAAACATGCAAGGCTAAACTATGTGTATAATTTTGACATAATGTGTAGTTTGGCCCTCACTTGGTAAGTTACCTAAGCTGGTAGTGCCACCCAATTTCCATGTTACACTTTTACCCTGATCCTCGGCATGCTTACTTCAGAAATACGTCCCATTGTGTGTTATAGGACTCACTTCGTAAAAGGAGTCAGGTGCTCAGACCCATGGGTGGGTGAGTACTTTGGGTGACAGATGAGCTGACCAATATACGGGTGGCACGGAAGGAGGGCCTGGTAGTCCATTCCTCTTGGTGACAAGTTATCCAGGCTGAGCAAAGGAAGCAAATTCTAGGCATTCTATATCTGCCAATGGCACTGGATTGGCTCTCTCGTGTCAGCTGAGTTTCCAGTCCTGGAGGATTATGGGTGTTTATAGCTGGAGCCGCCTGCAGTTCCTCCTCTTGCCAGCAGACTCAGTGGTGCAAGGAACCAAGTACTTGAAAGGTTGTCACAGAGAGGAAGGCCAGGATCTCTTCTCAATCATCCCAGAGTGCAGGACACGGAATAATGGGCTCAAGTTACAGGAAGCCAGATTCCAGCTGAACATCAGGAAAAACATCCTGACTGTTAAAGCAATAGGACAATGGAACCCATTCTCTAGGGAGGTGGTGGGCTCTCCCACACTGGAGGCATTCATGATCAGGCTGGACAGCCATCTGTCGCGGATGCTCTGACTTGGATACCTGCATTGAGCAGGGGGTTGGACTCAGTGGTCTTATAGGCCGCTTCCAACCCTGCTATTCAAGGATTCTATGATCTGCTGGCCTAACAATAAGTGAACTTAAAATGGCAGCTTGTGTTGCATGCCAAGGAGGGGCCCCATATGCTGAGGGGCTCACCCGGTGGGAACAAGTCTGTAATGCAGCCTTCCCTGGTGCCCTCCAGATGTTTTGGACTTCAGCTCTCATCAGCCCCAGCCAGCCTGTCCGATGTCAGGAGTCCTTTGAGTTGTAGTTTGGAGAGCACCAGGGTGAGGGAGGCTGTTGTCATGAGCATCCATGAACAAGCCAAAACTGTTTGAGGGCCCATATGTTGCCTACAGCCTCTCGGCTGTGCTTTCCAGGTGTAAAAATAAGCATCTGACAAAACATACATTATCTTACACACGACGGAATTGCACTATTTATTTCCTCGACTTCTGCGTTCAAGTGAAACCAAAATATTCGGGGGCTGTTTGCTCATTTTTTTAGCCTACTTTTTTTTTAATGCAATAGTTGTGTTCTTTTTGCTTATTCTTGCAAGGAAAAGGCTGATGTGAGTGAGGAAAGCACAGCCTGGAAAGAGCTGATCCTTGAAAACGAAGAAGGCGTTCCTCTAAACAAGGTGGACCAAACCATTCAGCATGTCGAAGATTTCTGCTATGCCAGGTAAGTGTGCAGAGTTTTGCATCTACCCCTGGGGTTTCTAGCATGGTGGTGCCCGCAGACACCTCTCTTGGCACCCTTCCTGATTTTCATTTTATTTCTTAAGACTTTGTAAAAATTAAAAACCTATTTTTGTAACTGGGAAGCTGCATGCAGCAAAATGAAGTGTTTCCCCATGGCACCATCTGTATTTGGGTCTATAAGAGTGGTTTTGTGTTTTGGAGCTGAGCCTTCACCTCTGCCTTGTACTTAAATTCTTGATCAACTTAGGGCGTAATTCTATGGCTGCTAGACAGCGCCTAGACAGCCATAAGATTTTTTGTTATCTGGGAACTGAGCTCAGAGCCAGCGCTCCGAGGTCGGTTCCCAGAAAACCAACTCCCCAACCCCCTCCTGGGCGGGGAACAGTAGAAAAGGGGGCAGTCCTGGGGGGCAGGGCGGGGGCGGCGGAAGCGACGTTACGACACTTCCTATGCGCCATCCGGCCTCCCGCTTAGAGGTGCCCTGGCTAGACAGCCAAAATCAGCCATCAAGCTGCAAATGCAGGGTGGCCAGAGGTCGGAGGAGAAGATCCCCTCCGCTCTCCGCCCACCCTGCTTTGGATAGTCAGCCACCTCCAACTTCAGAGGCACCCGACTCTCCACGTAGGACTGCAGCCTTACTCTTCTTTTAGTCTTACCAGTTTGCTTGTTTGGTGACCAGCCATGGCCCACCATAGTAGCCATTTTGGGAATGGGTAAGCCCCCCCGTGACAGCCATTTTGCGAGAGCACTCTCAAAATTCCAGATTTGCCCATCAACCCAAAAAGGTTGGGGACCCCTGATCTATCTTAGTGTGTAAATGGGGAGGTATTTTGAATTTAAGGAGGGCTTAAGAGCTGGCAACATGGCTTTTGTTCCATTGTGTGCATGAACAGGGATGAAATCTGTCCCCGACCTTTCCATCTTGGACCTGAACAAGGAGGCTTGGTGCTCACTGTCATAGTCAGCTTCAGATGTACTCTAAGCAGCGACCCCATATGTTGTAACCTTTCCTTATATTGCAATTGCTCCAGCCACCTGTTAATTTTGATTACTCTTTTCTGCCCCCTTTCCAGCTGTACAATGTCCTTCAAGCCATGGCTTGGCTATTTAACACCCGAATCATCTCTTTGTCTTGAATAAGTATTATTTGAATGAATGTTTAACATATCTAAAAATAAATAAATTGTGATCTAAAAAAACCAGTTCCTCTTAGCAACTTAATGTTTGAGTCTGACGGCTTACATGCTTTGGCTGGTTTTTGCCATTGTTGCTTAACTTCCCTGAATTGCTACGAAGTTGCTATTAAACATTTATTTTGCAAGAATAAAAACAGCTGGGTACTAGTGGTAATATAGTGCGCAAAGCCGAAATGAATGGCCACAGAACAAAGTGCATCCATCAAAGGGGAAGAATACCATCTCCGCAACAAGCGGTATTGAAAAAAAGGCAAATGGCTGAAAAATAAATCGTGAACACCTGTGCTGCATAAATTAACCAGCTGGTTGGCAATTTTTCTTTTGACCTATCGGAAGGGGTGGCGGTTACGAGGCATTAATAAGACACATTGGCTTTGAGAGATTCTTTTGTTAGTACCATTAATTAATGAATGACGCTAGATAATGTTCAGAATTTACACCACAATTTGTGCTGCAGATGTATCCTTTTTGTGAATTAGTATTACCAAAAGGAGGGGGGAAAATACCCCTGTCTGCACAAAGATTTAAACTTGAAGTGATTTCTTTTTTCTACCCCAGGTTTCTTTTATAGCCACAGTTCTGTTTGGAAATTACGTTTTATGCAAGAAATATTCTGGTGGTTCTAAAGTGTCTGGGAATCTCTCAGATTAACAGTCCAAATTCAAAAGAATTAGTTAGATTTTTATTTTTAACCCATTAAGTCGGTGTGAAATATTATGTGTAAAGAGTACAGTTAAATTCTCATATTGCTGTGACCTTTTAGAGACTGATGCTAGACACTGGATACTTGGAAGTACATGCCATTGAATTCAGTAGAAGTTACTTTTCAGGAAGAAGATTTAGTGCTGCATCTCAGTAAAGTTTCAGCACTTCCAGTGAATCTGTGTGGTGTAGTGGTTTAGAGAAGGGATAGGCAACCTGGTGCCCTCCAGATATTTTGGACTACAACTCCCATTACCTCCAGCCAGCATGGCCAATGGTCAGGGATTCTGAGAGTTGTAGTCCAAAACATCTGGTTGTCTACTGCTGGTTTAGACTATCTGACATTGACTTCAGAGGCCTGGGTTCAATTCCCTGTTTAGCCATAAAGCTTACTGGGTGCCCTTAGGCCTATCTCTCAGCCTAACCTACCTTGCAGGGTTGTTGTGAGGATAGTGAGGTAACACATATTCATGTATGCCACCCTGAGCTCACTAGAGGAAAGATGGAATAGAGGTGGCAGCGGTTTAATGACAAAGGAGCACATACAGGGCAACATTTTACATCATACACATTATAACAGAGTAAAGTCTGTCCTCTGGTTCTGTATTCACAGTTGCTAACGCAGAATAGAAGGTGCATTTTGCTCATTCACATGTGTGCTGTAGAAAAGATGGGGAAAAAACATCTTTTTTTGTATTGGGGTGTTTTAAAGAAGAGGTACAGAGATGCTTCCTCCAACTTCGTTTTTAATATGCATGCGTGGTGACTCAGAGCCGCTTGTGAATATAGAAATTGTGAGTTCTGAAAATCCATGATACACTTTGGGATTTATTTACATGTCAAATTGATGGTTCCAGGCTGAGTCTTGAGGGGAGATTCTAATTTCCCCCTTTTACATGAAAAGTGATAACACTCACAGGAACACGGCTGGATGTGCCTGATCTCAGCAGCTAAGCAGGGCCAGTCCCGGTTAGTACTTGGATGGGAGACCGCCTGGGAATCAGGCTTCCTGCATTGAGCAGGGGGTTGGGCTCGATGGGCTTGTAGGCCCCTTCCAACCCCATGATTCTGTAGGAAGCGGCCTCATACCGAGTCAGACCATTGTCTCCCCTAGCCAAGCACTCTCGACACTGACTGGCAGTGCGTCTCCAGGGCTTCAGGCAAGAGTTTCTCCAGCCCTAACTGGAGATTCCCAGGATTGAACTTGAGAGCTTCTGCATGCGAAGCAGGTGCTCTGCCACTGAGCTATGGCCTGTCCCTTAACTCGGAGTTCTAAGGAGCCCTCAGGTTGTATGTTACAGGAGGCTAAAGCACACATGACTTCCATGATCGCATTTACCGACTTCTGAAAACAAAATTTAAAAAGCAGCTGTGGGTCAGAGCAACACCACCAGCAGAAGAGATGTTTAGCCTTTTCTCCTGCTCCATTTTCCTCTGCTGTTGCATCCAGTGGAGAGTAAAGACTGGGATAATTATTTATATAGTGCTGTCTAGGTACATGGCTCCTCCCCACCCTGCCCCCCAAAGAACAGGTTTGTCAGGTCCCTACCCCAAGGGGCGTGAGATCTAGAAATAGACATAAGGGAAACAACAGAGTAAGGGGTGGGAAATGGAACCAGGAGTAAACAGAATATTAATAATAATGCGCAATTATTTCAATTACACAGACTTTGGCTTAGTTGCACTATCAATTTATGTATTTTATGAAGTACTTCATAACATAAATTTCCCTAGGCTTTTTACAATTTAAAGCAGTGATATGATAAGATGGTAAGATGATAATGATAATACAAATATAATCGCAATCAAATCAACAATATAAAACTAAATGTGCCAATGCAGCAATAAATATATATTTTTAAATATTATACATATTTATACATATTATAAATATTAAATATAAAAAATAATAGAAGCATAGTTTCCAAGTCCCGGGAAGTACTAGTTCCCCTCTACTCAGCACTGGTTAGGCCTCATCTGGAGTACTGTGTCCAGTTCTGGGCATCGCACTTTAAGAAGGATGCAGACAAGCTGGAGAGGGTTCAGAGGAGGGCAACAAAGATGATCAGGGGCCTGGAAACAAAGCCCTACAAAGAGAGACTGAAAGAACTGGGCATGTTTAGCCTTAAGAAGAGAAGACTGAGGGGAGATATGATAGCGCTCTTCAAGTACTCGAAAGGTTGTCACAGAGAGGAAGGCCAGGATCTCTTCTCGATCATCCCAGAGTGCAGGACACAGAATAGTGGGCTCAAGTTACAGGAAGCCAGATTCCAGCTGACCATCAGGAAAAACTTCCTGACAGAGCAATACGACAATGGAACCCATTCCCTAGGGAGGTGGTGGGCTCTCCCACACTGGAGGCGTTCAAGACGACGCTGGACAGCCATCTGTCAGGGATGCTGTGACTTGGATTCCTGCACTGAGCAGGGGGTTGGACTTAATGGTCTTATAGGCCCCTTCAAACCCTACTATTCTATGATTCTATGGTATAAGGAGAAAAATTACATTGAAGGGACTGGAAAGCCTTAGCCTGGAGCCCAAAAGATAGCGGGTAGCAGCCTGGGCATCAGATGAGCTTCCAATACGGTTATTGGAACTAGAGCGATGTTCCACAGGCTTCCCAGAAAAAGTGGGTTTTGAAGATGGATTTGAAGGATGTAAGGGTGGTGGTCACATGGAGGCATTGTGAAAACAGTACCTCTCCCCCCACCCCGCCACCCAGCATTGCTAATAACAGCTTTTGGGGGAAGGGGTGCCTTTGATCCAGGAAAATGGAGGAGAAAGGATTAAACCAGGGGGAGGCAACCTTTTGGGGCCTGTATTTTGACATTTTGAAAAAGTATCCTGGGCACCACCACAAATTTCCATGGTGGGGTAAAATGTTGGGAGAACATCTCCTTTCTGGATTCTCAATTTTCTTGCTCCCCACTTACTGGATCCTCACTTTTCTTGCCCCCCCCGACATTTTTTTTGCATGGGGCTTTTCTCTCCACCTTTATTGAAATCTACGGAACAATATTGCTCCATTAACTTTAACAGAGTTTTGGGGAAAAGGGTCTCCTGCTGCAAATGGGTGGAAGTGGGGGAAGCCCACCCCCCACCAAGGACCCTGTTAACCCAAGGCTTCTTGGTGTGGGGTGGGCTTCCCCCCCAAGCCGTTTTTCAGCCAGGGACACTTTCCCCACCTTGTTCCGTTGACTTTAACAGAGTCCAGGAAAAGCTGATTGCGAGCACCCTCTGGGATCGTGGTGGGTGCTAGTGTGCACCATGTTTCCGTCCTCTGGATTACACTTCCTTCACTTGCATCGCTATCCCAGTCCAATTTGCACCCCATCCTTTCTTCCGCAGCTCTGTTAGAAAACAAAACTGATGTAGGGAGATCCAGTCATTGATGTCCTCTTTTGCATGTAGCTTGACGTGGTGATACAACATTGCTTGCACCAGTATTTTCAAAATAAGACCTTTCCGTGAAATATCTAGAATTGACCTGAGTCTGGTAATGTGAGGAGCTTTATTTCAGCCTAGCTCATTCAGCATTCTCTCTTGTAAATGTAGCCTGGCTGCTAATTAGATCAGAGATGGACATAAGGAGACTTAAGAAAAAGAATTAAATAGCTTTTACCTCTGGCAGCTGCAGAAACACTACCTTTTCTTGATAGCTGCTGAAGTTTTACTGGTGTTTCAGATCACCTTTTAAATCCCAGTTCATTAGTCGTCGGCTAAGCTTAAAACATTTACTTGGTGGATTAATAGCTAAGTGGTTAAGAGATAAAAAGATAATGCAAAATTGTTGCTGAGCTCTTCCTCCCCCCTCCCCCACTAATGATGACACTGATTTGATTAATCTCTGTTGGTAGCATAAACTTGAATACCCAAGTTCAAGGTACTAGTTGCAGAGGTAGATTTCATTGAAGTTGAAGATTAAAAAGGAAGATGAGCTTAAATGTGGAGTGCAACCTTAGAAGGAGAAGGTTAAGGATTTTGCCATTAAGAAAAAGAAAGGAGGTTGCCAAAGACTTGTTGCATTTGCTGACCTTGCTCTTTTGACCCCCATACCTTTATTGTGATAGGTAGTCAAAGGATTAATGGTTACAGCAGCAAGATTTTAAAACATACCTTCATTATGTTTCATTTAAAGGCCATGGATTGGACTGACAAAGATGAAGATAACTTGTGGTTTTATTTCCTGGTCATTAAAAAAAAAATCCCCAAAACTTTTAATGATGTTCCACAGTATGCCTTCGTGTGCAGTTCACAGCCCCCTCATCCGTAGTTCCTGCAGGGTGATAGTCTTCCATCCGAACTGCCCTTTCACTTCCCTTGCTGAAGTTGTATAGTTTGTCAGTGTTCTGTTGCTGACACTTTACTTCTGAGCTATTTGTGAACATTCTGTCACTTTACACTACTTCAACGAATCAATGGTTTGGGGCAGGCCTTGTGCGCCACTTGCCAGTTTATATGATTATGCAAATATGTATCTTCAGGCATAGATCCTATAATGTTCTGATAAGTTGGTGAAGTAAGTGTTCATACCCAACAAGTTGCAAGGTAGCCTTAGGGACTGATTTTATTCTCTCTCTCTCCCTCCCCCCCCCCCCAAATCAGTCAGGACTCAGCTGAAGATGTGGAAGAAGCTGGTGCACTGCCCAAATTCTCTGCCTCGGTTATCTCTGCTTCTGATGAGGTTGTAGAGGAAGCCTCCACCACCCCGGAGGCTGAGAGTGAGTGTTTTCCATGGAAGGATCAGTCGTCGGAGTCAAAAGGTGAAGAAACGTGCCCCGAAAGTGTTGCAGGAAGTGATCCAGGGCATACAGCTGAAAAGGATGGTGTAGAAGTGACCTCTGTGGGGGGAAAACACTGTGACAATGCAACGTCCAACCAGTCAGTATTGGAAATAGAAAATAATGAATCTGCATCAATACCAGAAGCCGCAGTGGAGCTGGGAAAAATTACTTATCCCCAAATAGTTAAAGACGGGAGGCGCTTTAATATTGATTTAATTTCTAAGGTAGGGAACTCGCTGAGTGTGTTTTTCTATTTTTTTGGGGGGTGGGGGGAAGGTTCATTAAAAAGCTTCCTTTGGAAGCTTCAAAGGCTAAACAAGACAATTGTGATGATCTTGGGACCCAGCATTCTGTTCCGTAAGGAGCATGGGTCATTTTACAAAAAAAATGTTTTGCAGTTATTTAAAGACACACGCACACTCTTTCAAACAAGTGAAACAAGGCTAAAATATCAACTAAAAGCACATTTTAATCTTTTGCTTTCAGGATACAAAGACCATCTTGGGTCTCGGACAAGATGATTCTTGAACTTTTGGAATGATACTTTTGCCAGTCAAAGATTAACATTTTTGTTTTGTTTTCCAGAGAGAACCATTAAGACATGTTGTCACTAAACATAATATTTGATTTTTAGGCAGTGTATTTCAAGAAAATAAGAATATTTCTATCATAATATTCTGACTTCCTACTCTGTTGTTAGGGTTAATGATGATTGCAGGATGGATAATTGGTAGATCAAAGGGCTTATCATTAGGAAAGCCAGAACTTGGTACACTTTATAGAATAGGAAAAAGCCATGGTTGTTTCATTTGCCTTATGAAACCAGAGCTGTGAGTACCAACCATTATTATTAATTTATTTATTATTATTTCTTAGATGCCTTTCTGAAAGGAAACTCAAGGCAATTTAAAACAAAATTAAAACATTCAAAATTTTAAACTGCTAAAAACAATTATCCACTAAAATAGCACCACTAAAACATCAGTGACAACCATAAACAATTTGATGCATTAAAGAGCCCATCATTTGCCAGCCAACGCCTGGAAATAGAGGAAAGTCTTGACCTGATGCCAAAACGATAACAATGTTGGTGCCAGGCAACATTGTAAATACTGGTGACAGGAATCAACAAACAGTGAGGAGACAAAGAAACACACCATTAATTCTGTGCGCCATGGATGCTTTGGTTATGAGTTTCACAAACAGCAACTGCCAAATGGCCACATAGCAAGCCGGTTTGGAAATTAAGGGGACTTTCAAAAGCACTTTGTGCCAGCGGTCTGCTGCTCAAAGGAAAAGACATAACTCACTGGGTACACCCAAGCCTTTAGGCTTGTATACAGTATAATTCTATGCATGTTTACTTGGAAGTAATTCCCATTGTGGTCAGTGGAGTTTACTTCCAGGTAGGTATGTACACCAGGGTTGGGTAACCTCTGGCCCAGGAGCTAAATCCAGCTTGTGGGGGGTCCCAGTATAGTCCTCCAGGTTCCCCAGATGGCCATGACCCTTTCCCATGACCACCGAATGTTTGATGGTTTCCTGGGTCTTGTGCAGTTTTTCCTCAACCTAAAAGTTTGACATGCCTCTCCTAAGGCTTAGTTACTGGCAGTGAGAGCTTTAAGCTAAAATGTGATGGTATTGTTGGCCCCGCCCCTTTTGCCTTGGCCCCTCCCACTGCTGGCATGTCCCCCCCCCCCCCCCCGCTTCTCCAAAGTGCAATTTGGCCCTCATGCCGGAAGAAGCTCAATACTGCTGATTTATGTCATGCAGTCCATGAGCTTGGAGGGAACCCGCTGAGAGGTGGGGGAGTGTTAGGTGTCAGAGGACCACTGTTTTGAGGGCTTCTGCTCCTCAGGACAGCTCTGGACAGGAAGCTCTGGCGTGGGCTGGTCCGTGAAGTCACAAAGAGTCGGAAGCGACTGACCGAATAAACAACAACAGCTCCTCAGGAGGGGCAGAGCTGATGCGGGTGAGAGAGATTTGGCCCTGAAAAGATAAAAAGCCTAATTAAGGCTCATGCTGGTCAAAGCAGAATTGCTTACTCGGTGCTCTCCAAGCTTTTCCAAGCCCGGCCTGCCTTGCCCCATCATGCTGTGTGATTTTCCTCCTGAGGTTGGGACAGGGCACAGTTTCCAATTTGGCAGACAAACTCCCCCCTCCCTCGCTAAGCCTTGCAAAGTTATCTCCTCGTGGCTACAAAGACTGAGAATTATGGCACTGCATAAGTAACTTTCTCCAGTGGAGCATTGCCTCTCTTTTTTTATTTTTTTAAGTAAGGTTATCCATCTTGTGCTGGTTTTTTTTTTACATTCATGTCCTTCCAAGAATGTGTAATAAATTTGTAGCTTATACAAAGTGAGTAAAGGTATTAGAAGATTAAGTTTTATGGTTTTAACTTGTAGCCATTGTGAACACACTGCTTTCTGGGATATTGAAGAAATAAGGGTGGTAGTTAAGTTTGGGGGTCCCAAAATACAGAAATCGTGGGAGAGGGCGTATAAAGAATATTTGGACGTTATCTGTGTCCAGAGGGTAGCAGCATTAGTCTATTGCAGCAACAACAAGAAAGCACCTCGTGGCACCTCTTGAAGGCTAGCAAATGCATTCTGGAATAAGCTTTCATGGACTATATTTCGTGGATTATCAGATACATCTGATGAAATGGGCTAAAGTCCATGAAAGCTTAGGGCAGAATACATTTGTTAGTCATTAAAAGGTGCCACAAAACGCTTCCTAGTTTCTGGAAATAGTATGTTTCGAACCTCTAAAAACCATGGCAAATATGTTCTGCTAGAGAAATTGGAAGAAGATAACCAGCCCTTTCTTGTTGTGTCTGTTTTGTTTTGGAGGGCTCCCATAAGAGCCCTTCTAAATTTACTTATCAAATTTAGTGTCTTAGATTCCTGAGAGAGTGTCTTCCTCAGCTCTGACTTCAGATAGCATAACAATAGATCCTTTTGAAAGGGTATTGGGCCTGGAGTACCCTTTCTCTTTAAGGCTTCCATGATCCTCACTTCCAGCTGAGCTGGGCTGGTCTTTGCTGCTGCCTTGCTTGAATTCTGTTTGCCAGCTGGCTTGTAGCCCACTTGCAATCCCCTCTTCTGCTCCTTCCAGTCCCTTGGCTGGTATCCCAAGCTCTGTGTGTGGAGTTCTGTTCACTCATGGAGACTTTTCAGCTCTGCACAAAGACTACCCCCACCACCAAGGTTGAGGGGTCCCCTCTTGCTGGAAGTGCTTGATGCTCATACAGTGGTGGGAGGAAAGCTTGGAACTTGGTTCTTCTGCTGCCAGGCTGAATATCCAGGGACTGATGGATCCTTCCAATGTTTACTTAGAAGGATTTGTGCCTCCCCTGCGACTGGTCTCAGGTTTTCCTTCTGGCTGGGTTTTGGCTGGAACCCAGCATTGATTTCCTTCTTGTGGCTTCAGGCTGCTTTGATCATTGGCTGGAAGCAAGCAGCAAGAGAGGAAAGGTGTGAATTATCTCATCCTACTTCTGGATTGAGTCTGAAGGAGGTACTCCTTTTCCCCTTCAGACATGACCTGGAAGTTTGAGAAGCGTGTCTCTCCTGCTTCTTTGGCACTTCTAGAGAAATTTGAAGAGGCCGTTGTATCTCAGATGTCCTCATTCTGTCTCCATATTCTGCCCATACTCTTCAAATGGGCATGCATGTGAACATTTAGAGAAGGTCCAGTCAAATGTAGCAGTTATTTCCCATAAGACATGGAAACATTCCTATTTTTTTCTCCCAGTCTGGAAGAGTATACAGTTCAGTTAAAGTCTTGAACCAATTCTGTGGGATTCTGCTAAGAGTCTTAGTGTCATGCCCACACAGAAGCAGGTTCTTTGGCATTAGTATATGGACAAGTGGAGCCTGCAACAAAGTGTTGCAGTCTATCTTCTCTCCTAAAAGGAGTGCTCCTGTTGAGGGTTCCAGCCAGCCACTCCCTCCTAGAAGGCATTCCAGGCCCCCACACCCTAGTTCCATTTTCTTTTCCAACTCTCGCTCTGCATTTTGTAGCTACTGAATATGCTCAGTCCTCATTGGGGTGTTTTGCAGGGGGTGCCCCCTCAGTGTTTGTTAATAAAGTTTTTTCTCTACTTCTGTGAACTTTAAGGATCCCCCAAGCATTCTAATACTTCCCTCTTGTTTCTTACTGTCCCCTTTTTAGCTACAGTCCTGGCAGAACTCACCACCTAAGTTCGCTGTTAGAAGGAGTGAGATTCAGAAGTATTACTACTGCTATTATTTAAATGACGCTTTTAATTTGCAAAGTACTTTGCATTCTCGATGGCGTGTTCTTTGTAGAAAGTGCTATCAAAGATGAAAAAAAGTGTTAATTAAAAGTCAGATTTCCTTCTAAACTGTATATTTGTTTGTGCAGCTACTGTACTCCCGAGGACTGTTGATCGACCTCCTAATTAAGTCCAACGTTAGTCGATACGCCGAGTTCAAAAATGTCACCCGGATTCTTGCATTTCGGGAAGGGAGAGTGGAACAGGTATTCTAATGGATAGAATTACAAATGCTTGAGCTTGTGACTTGTTGAAAAGAGCAAACTTTTTGTGCAGCTATAATTTTTCTCTCTTTCCTTCCCATTCCCTTCTCTGCAGTACCTTCTGTCATTCTTGAGAACAGTAATAGTATTAGAAATCATTTCAACACTTATAAATCGTAGTACTATTTATATGATGATATAAATAATGGATGTGTTTGAACATAATGGCCAAACCATGATTTGACTTCCTGGTCAGAACAGGGAATGGCTCTAGGTTTTGAGGCACCATTGGTTAAGATGCTGCCACTGAGGGGCCCTTTTTGAGTGGACCCACCTCATCCTCTCCATGGTCATTGCTGCCCACTCACTTGCCTTCTTTCTCTGGGCTCAATCCGCACAACTGCCCAGACAGAAAACACAATACAGGTGAAAGATACTGCTCCATCTCCTCTTTCTTGCCACTGCGTGCACACTCAGAGAGGTCAGGTACACAGGTAGAGATAACAAGGAGGAACAGCAGGGCTCGAGGCTCTAGGATTTGGCCGTCGGTCCCCTGCAGGGGCATGGTGGGCCTTGGCAGGTGCCTGATCATTCTGACCCCTGATGCAGGGCAAAGATCCAAGCCTTGGGCTTGCTCAGGCCTTCTTCCTTCTGTGCACCTTAATTGCCCCTCTGATTTCCTTGTCCTGGCATACCATCCTTTTCCAAGCTGTTAACATCTGAATTTGTGCTTGCCCTTCAAACCACAGTTAGAAGCCACGGTTTGAAACAGGTTTCCTATTCTGATTTGGAGGGCAAGTGCAAACCATAGTTCGCTGATGCAAATATAGTGGCAAATTATGGTTCTCCCAAATAAATAAGCCATGAAGGGCATGGGAGTGGGTGAGGGGAGAGCAAGGAGCGTGTGAGCCTGAGGTTTGGGGCCCAGCAATCCCCATATGTTAAAGAATTGGTAAAGAAGAGAATTCGTTAGACTGGTATTGTAAATCTCCAGTTTCTGTCTAAGTTACTGGTTTAATAAATCTGGTATTAGCAATAATTTTCCAGTTGGTGCAATTGCTCTACATTTACTCTCAGTTTGGGAGGGAGGCACTGCTGGCTCAACGAGCACATCAAGAGTTATTGGCAGACCGAAGAAAGGAAGATTCTTTCTGGGTTAAGACTGGTCAACTGGGGCTTTACATGCATTTACCTGGAAATGGGGAAATAAACCAACATACTCCTAGTTTTTGTGAGGATAAGAGATGATGTCCTTGAAGGACAGCATTGAAACAAGGGTGGCTAAGACTCAAGACCACCATACTGTCCAAGACCAAGCATTTCTCAATAGGAATAGCATATGAATAGCTTATTATATAGGAGTGGGGGAAAACCCAAGAGGCAGGAAATGTGAGTATTCTAATGATGCCTTAGGGCAGAGAAACTAGGAGGTTTTGGATTGATTTTAACTTGGCAGTTCATAGGGCCAGGGAAGGGTGTGTGTAGGGAAGTTCTGAAAGGCATTATTTGGTAGCAAAAGCCCTGAAGAGCAGAGAAACTGGTCAGTTACTCAGAAGTTCTAATTAGCCCTGAAACACCCTAAAACACGCTCTCTTAATGCACACAGTAAGGCTACTTGCATAGAATGTAAGCCAGCCTTCCTCAACCTGGTGCCCTCCAGATGTTTTGGACTGCAACTCCCAGCATTCCTCAGCATTAGCCATGCTGGCTGAGGTTGATGGGAGTTGAAGTCCAAAACATCTGGAGGGCATCAGGTTGAGGAAGGCTGGTGTAGGCTGTGATTTTTTTTCAGAGCATCCTGCTGGTCTTGACAGTGCTCTGAATTGTCTAAACCTGAACATAATGGTTGAAGGCATGATTGATAAGACTGGGAAGACTACATTTACAATAATCTCTTAAATGTGGCTAAGGAACTCGTTCCCTCTCTAGTGCAGATTTCCAGCCACTTGCCTTAACCATGGTTAAAGTTCACAATGGGAAGAATCCAAGTATTTCCTTCACTTGAAGAAGAGAACCTTTGGATCCAATCCCTTGGCACCAATCTGAACCATGGTTAGCACAAACCAGAGTTCCCTCTTAATTGGGAATTAAAGTTGAGGAACAAACCCTGTTTGAGAGAGGGCTAGAAGAATTTGTGCCACCAAGGTGAAGAGCTGGGGAAGCGAGTATATAATCCAGGGCCCACTCCTGGTTTTTTTTTTCTAAATTGTTCAGATATTGGGAACAGGCTGTCTGCAAAGACTAAACTTTCGATTTGGGAAAACATCCCATTTTAAATGACTTTGGAAAAATGTAACTTGAGCAATGCACACTTTTCTGATTCTGTGAGACAACACAAGCTCCCGCCCTTCTATTTATTTGGAGTAGAATGATGGCAACAAACCCTAAATATATTGCAGGTACCATGTTCCAGAGCTGATGTCTTCAACAGCAAACAGTTGACTATGGTGGAAAAGAGAATGCTGATGAGATTTCTGACATTTTGCCTGGATTTTGAACAGCATCCTGATGAATATCAAGGTTTGTGTCTTTTGTGGAATCCTGGAATCCTGTGTTTTGTGTCCTTTTCTTTTCCTGGCATTTTAAATAATTGTTAAATTTCTGTTCTGTTGCCCCGAGACCTCTATACTAGGCTCTGATTTGGATCTCCATATTATATCTGATGTGTGCAACAAAGTCATGTGTGTGTGTGTGTGTATTTCCCACACAATTTACTTTTGGTGGGAGGGTGTTGCTCTTGTAGGGTTGTTCTGACCATTCAAGTTGATAGTGAAGCCCTTGAGCATGTTGGCCTCCATGTTGGATTGGAATTCAAACATCCACTTTTTTCCAAGGCTGGAACAGAATCTCAGAATGGTGATTTTGTTCCATGAAACAAGAGATAACATAAATGGGATTACTCTTCTTTTTAAAAAAAAAAACTCTGTGTATCGGAATGTATCCAGTTCGTGGGCTTTAAGAGTGGGTATGGATGAGGAACTACATCCTGTGTTGCCTGGCAGAGTTGGAAGAGATGCCTGAATCTTAAAAACTAATTAACACAGTCTCAGACATGGTACAGTCCTCTCACATGACTGTGGCGTCCCAGATCTCACATTTTGGATTCTTTTATTGATGGGTTGGCTGCTGCTTGTGAATAGTTATCCAGAGTTGCTAATCCTTGGCGTTTATTTTCTTCTCTGAAACAGCTTTGAAGGACTGTAAATTTTCAGACTACTTAAAAACCCAGAAGCTAACTCCCAACCTACAACATTTCATCTTGCATTCCATCGCGATGGTTCCGGAGGCCCACTGCTGCACCATAGATGGCCTGAAGGCGACCCAGAAGTTCCTCCAGTGCCTTGGCCGTTACGGAAACACTCCCTTCTTATTTCCTTTGTACGGCCAAGGGGAGATTCCGCAGTGCTTTTGCCGGTAAGGAGAGATTTATTATTTTTTTAAAGCTGTCCAGTAGAGTATACTAGGTAATCTGATTTAATTCCTTTGGACACGCAACCATTTTCATTAAGAAAAATGTTTTAATGTGTTTGCGAATGGAAAATAAATCCACCTTTTAAGAAAATGCTTTGGGCTCCCCTTGTGTAGCAGCGCATCATGTGGAGGAATGAAGGTGGGAACAGAATGCTAAATGGGGGAGAGGGAGAGCTCCTCCCTGTCCCCTCTGCGGTCACAACAACCTGTGAAGGATCCCCAGAGGGGCTGATTCTCAGTGGGCCAATCCTTACAGCTCTAGCACATGGCTTTATATCATTAATTCAAAGTATTTCAGTTTCAAAGGTTGAAAGTATGAAACTTTAATCTGGAGCTGTCGCCTGGGAACAGTGGTTAAGTGTGGTGTTGTGAGCAACTTTTTAATCTGTCAATTCAATGAGCAAGAGTTGGTGTGTGTCGTCCCGTCCCCCCTGCCACCTCCTGTTGGTTTCTCTTTCAGCAGGTCTCATGTCAAACCCGTAGATGCTTTTGAAGCTTTTCCATGCATATAGAAAACCCACGGCGGTGCAGAAGTGACAGCTTTGGGTTTGGGTGTGAAAATCTAGGGTCAAACCCCATCTCAGTCAATGAGAGGCCAGAGGGAAGTCTCTCTCTGGGTCCTAGCACTAATCTGTTTTCAAGGGCGCTTGGTTGTGAGGCTAAAATGCCACTCACGACCTCCTTGGAGGAAGGGCATGTAGCAGGGCCGGGTCCAGGTTCAGGGGTCTCTCTGGTGGGCCCGTAATGCCGACAAGCAGGGGACCAGCCCCCGATTTTATTCACTTCTACCAAATGCAAAGGACAGTTGCGTGGGTCCTACCAGAGGAGAAGGATGATGACAACGGTGGTGGCAGTAATGCAGGGGTGGGCAGAAGGTGGATCTCCAGATGTTTTGGATGTCAACTCCCAGACGCCCCCTGCCAGCATGGCCAATGGTCAGAAATGCTGGAAGTTGAAGTCCAAAGCATCTGGAGGTCTACTTTCTCCCCATCCTTGCAGTAGCAGAGCTCTTTGAACAGGTGTCAAGTGGACGCTATTCTTATTGCCCACAATGCACCTGAGTGACGTTGTGTCACTTGGGGACATTGTGGGCAGTTACAATCATGACCGCTTGGCATCCATTGGAGCACAGGAAATGGTGGTCCAAGGCAACAGTGGTGGGCCCCTGGCAGGTGCCCAAGGTTGTTGCTTGCTGACACCGGGCCTGGCAAGAAGGTGGTTACTATTGAATCTATTTAAGGTTAATTGCTTCACACTAGAAATGAGTGTTTAAAACCCTCTTAGCGCATGTCTAAATGACTTGGGTGGTAGCCACTTTCTCCTTTACAGGTTCCACCTTGTAACAATTTTATTTTCTGGATACAGGGCCTCCTTTGCCCCAGTGTGTATTGCTAAATCTGAGCAGTGTTTTTTAAGACTTCTAGGAATAGTGTTCTGTCAGTCTACCAAGTGGTAACATCCCTGCCTATACATCATACCCTACAATTTTTATCACCAGGTTATCAGAATAAGGTGTCACTTGTCCTGTGATTTCTAACCACCTCTTCATATTCTGTTTTAATGTAACCCTCTTAAGCGTTCCTTGCAGTCAGTTACCCTGTGTGTTCTCATCAAGGCTACTGTTATAAATGGCATGCATGCATATTTATGTGAATGATTCAAAGACATTTGTAAGTCATATCCTTGCATTCTGAATGAATTCTGCATAAACTCTGCAATGCTCCCTAGTACTGTGGTGGTCTCTGAAGTGAATAAGATCAGCATTTATTCCTAAACAGTTATGAGCAAATGGGGTTCTTTTTCATGCTACTGTATAACTTCCATACAAAAGGGTTCACATTTTTGTTTTCAGATCTTAGCAGAATGGGGTTTCTGCAGCAACAAAAAAGGATGTGGGTTGTTGTTGTTGTTTGTATTCTGCTGTTTAACCACAGTTGCAGTTTTTTTAAAAAATGGTTTCTTCCTCATGAGTGGCTGTTTTGGAAGATCAGTGCATTGGATTCAAAGATTCCCTTCCTCTGACCAAAGGAGTCTTCCTCTAACAGAGGGTGGGAACTTTTGCATCCAGACCAGTGTTTCTTAATAACGTGGCATCTAACATTCTGCTTAGCCATGAAAATGAAACCATTCTTCTAAAAGAAGGACTTTTAAAGAAAGGGATTTGCATCACTGCCTGGTATGGAAATAATATAGACAACGCTTATTTTGTTTTAAATTATTTTTAGACCGTCTTTAAGGGTAGAACCTTCTCAAGGCAGCATACAAGATAAAAACCACACAAAGTGGATACAATAAAAACTGATAATGTATTCAATAAAATCCATAAATAGCTGAGATTATCAATAAAAATACATTAAAAAACAACTTACCAATAAAATCAGTAGCCTAGATATTACAGGGAGGCCAGTGAAAACAGCTGTGTCTTCAAAGCTTTCCTGAAGACCTGCAAAGCAGGAGCCTGATTAACCCCCAATGCAAGCTGATTCCAGAGGTGTGGGCCCACCACTGAGAAGGCCTTCTCCCTTGTACTCACCAGCTTAACTTAGTTATTAGAAAGGTTTTGTTCCAAGGTTTTGTTCCAACGTACTCACATCTGACAGCTGGAAATGTGGGATGTGATAATGCTGTACTGCTCAAATAATTAATGAAATAAGATCCCAATATACCTCCATACTAGACTGGCACACAACCACCAACTTCTGGTTCCCAAATGATAAGCTGCCATTTCCATAGCAAAAGCACTGGGTGAGCATAGCAACACAAGAAGAGCCATGCTGGATTAGGCCAAAGGCATATCTAGTCCAGTATTCTGTTCCTACAGTGGCCAGCTAGGAGTCTATGAGAAAACCACAGCAGAACATGAGCACAATAGCATCCTCTCTCTCACATTCCCCAACAACAGGTATACAAAGTGACGCTGCCTCTGATACTAGTGATAGCAAAGAACCATCAGGACTAGTAGCCATTGATAGCCTTCTCCTCCCTGAATTTGTCTAACTCCATTTTAAAGCCATCCATGTTGGTGACCATCACTACATCTCGAGGTAGCAAATTCAATAATATAACTCAAGTGCTTCCTTTTGTCTGTCCTGAAACTCCCACCATTCATCTTCATGGGACAACCCCAGTTCTAGCATTGTGAGAGAGGGAGAAAAACTCCCTATTCACTTTCTCTACACCATGCATCATTTTATTCATCTCTATCATGTCCTCACACCCACCACACCCCTGCTTGCCTTCCTTACTCACTTTTTTTCTAAGCTAAAAAGTTCCAAACATTGGAACGGTTCCTCATGGGGAATTGCTACACCTCTTGATCATTCTGGTTGCATTTTTCTGCACCTTTTCCAACAGTACAGTATCCTTTTTGAAGTACAGTCACACCCTAGATTTCTGTAACGGCATTACGATGTGAGCAGTTCTGGTTTTGATTTCTTTCCTAATGATCCCCAATATGGGAGTTGCCCTTTTCACTGTACCCATCCACTGGGTTGACATTTTCATTGAACTATCCGCCATGACCCCAAGGTTGTTTTCCTGGTCAGTTCTTTTGGCTACCACCATTGTGTCTGCTCACTGCTGTCCAGTGAAGCCTCTTCCAAGTGGTGTGGGATCTTTTACAGTTTGGTTCCCAGGAGAAGCCTTCTGTGCTTCACAGAAGCCTTCTGTGACCAATTTGGAGAGCACTTTGCATCCCTTCCAACTTGGACTCCGTTTGCTTAGAGCAGCCTTCCCCAACCTGGCGCCCTCCAGATGTTTTGGACTATAACACCCAGCATTCCTGACCATTGGCCATGCTGCCTGGGGCTGATGGGGGTTAAAACTCACAGAATTTGGAAGGGACAAGGTGGAGAAAGGCTGGTGTAGAGCGTATACTGGAGATACCTTCTGTTGCTCCTTGTCAGGCACCTCGTAAGGCTCCTATGGATTCCTTTCAGCTGTTGCTGTTATTATTATTATTACATTTATATCCCACCTTTTTTTCCCTCTTGCAAGGAAGCCAGAGTGGCTTCCATGGTCCTCCTCCTCTCCATTTTATCCTCACAACAACCCTGTGAGGTAGGTTAGGCTGAGAGTCAGTGACTGGCCCAAAGTCACCCAGAGAGCTTCATGGCCGAGTGAGGATTAGAACTCAACTCTCCTGAGTCCCAGTCCAACATTCTAACCACTACACCACTCTGGCTATGCACCACTCATAGGATTTGGGGGCACATGAGGCTGACCACATGCATACTTGACCCTTGCATCTTCCAGCTGATTAAGGCCGCTGGGGTTGACTGACTGGATGTCAGAAGTTAACAAGGCATTTAACTAGAGCCTGATAATGTCCTAATGCCATACTTGGACCTCTCCAAACTGGATAATTGTTAACCATTTTCAGATATTTTGTTCCTGGGTAAGTTGATCAAGTAGAGCCTCGTGTGGCACAGAGTGGTAGGCGTCAATATTGCAACTGAAACTCTCCCCATGATCTGAGTTCGATCCCAGCTGAAGTCGGGTCTCGGGTAGCCAGCTCAGGTCGAGTCAGCCCTCCATCCTTCCTAGGTCGGTAAAATGAGTGTCCAGCTTGCTGGGGGAAAGGTAGTCACGACTAGAGAAGGCAATGGCAAACCACCCCGCTATAGTCTGCCATGAAAACGCCAGCGCAAGCAGGCGTCCCTCTAGGGGTCAGTAATGACCCGGTTGATCAAGTACATTTTGATGACTTGCCTCCAAATATACCTGGATTATCTAGATCCCTTTCAGTGTGGCTTTAGGCCAGGTTTATTGATCTAGTGCAGGTGTATTCTGCTCTGGGTGGGCAGAAAGTACATCCCCGGATGTTTTGAACTTCAGTTCCCAACGTTTCTGACCATCGGCCATGCTGGCAGGAGCTTCTGGGAATTGAAGTTCAAAACATCTGGACTTTGCAAATGGCATCCAAGACCTTCTTGCCCACCTGTGTTCTAGAAGACAACGTGTACTGGGAAATAAACAGGGGTAGTGTGACCCTGCTGATTCTCCTGGATCTCTCAGCAGCTTTCAGGACTATCAGCTGTGGTATTCTTCTGGAACACCTTGCAGGTATTGGGCTAAGAGGCACTGTGTTAAGGCGGGTCTGGTCATTCCTGGAGGGTAGGCCCCAGAAGGTGCTGGGAGGCCACTGGCATATGGGGATGCTGTGGGGTTCAATTTTGAACCCTGTGCTCTTTAACTTTTACATGAAACTGTTGGGGTTTTGAGTTGCCCAGAGGTTTGGGCTTAGGTGTCTTCCGTATGCTGAGGACACCCAGCACTGTCTCTTATTCTCATCTGACCCTAGGGAAGCAGAGCCTTAGGATGAAATGAATATAGACTGAAAAGAACCCCTGTTGTTAGTTCCGTAGCTTGGAGTCAAAGCTTCATGCCATCTTGTTTGAAACTGTGCTATAAATGTCAAGGATTCATAAAAGAGGGATGGTAGAGCGCCTGCTTTGCATGCAGAAGTCCCAGGTTCAGGCCCCAACACCCACAGTTACAAGGATCAGGTACAAGGTGATGGGACAAACCTCTCTCTGCTTGAGATCCTGGGAAGCCTCTGCCAGTCAGCGCAGACAATATTAGACTACATGGATAAACAGTCTGACTCGGTCTAAGTCAGCTTTCTGAACTTTGCATCCCTTCCATTTTTCTAGCAGCAAGTCTTTCAAAGAAACAGTTTCTTTAAACAGCATTTCCTGTTTTTGTTTTAATTTTTTTTATCAGAATGCACATTAAGATGTGCAGATAGCATGCTTGTGCTTGTGGTTGGTTGGTGTGTGTATTTTTCCCTTCCTTTCTCTTGAGGAGAGAACCTTAGTTTGGGACAAACATTGGTGAGGTGAGATAATCCATCACTTCTGAGGCCTGTTCTCCAGTGATGGATGGATAGATTGGTAAAGTAACTCAATAATCTTCATATATATTTTTTTTTCTCGGGTTATTCACAGATCAGCGAGCGCTGTCGTTAATAAAGCTATGGAATGCTTTTGTGTCCTTGCCTGTATTATTTCTCAAGTTTTGACAGGACAAGACTTTTAATTTGAAAATAACCTTTGTGTTGAAACATGCCTCCTAAGCATACAAAGACCTTTGTGAGGCTGGTGTTCCACGATCCCCTGTTTAGCAGAGAAGCTGTTTTCTTGCAAAACATCATTTGGAATACTTCAGCATTTTAAAAAGTTAGCCACTGGTTTGCAGGCACTGGAGCTCGGGGGTGTGTGTGTCACACCGGATGCTTGTTTCAAATATATCGGGTGAATGCCTGATCCTGGTGCAGAAGTCGGGGCCATTGATTTTGTTGCTACTTACACTTAAGAAAGGAGTGCAGGGCTGCTCAAATCCTGTGGAAGTCAGCAGAGGCTGAAATGCACTGGTAAGCTCTTCCATTGAAGTTCCTCTCAGAAGGCTGAATAGCTAAGACAGCCAGTGTAGTATAGTGGCTGAAAGTGAAGGCTCTGAATCCAGGTTCAAATGCCCATTCAGCCAGGAGCTCCCTTGGTGCCTTTAGCCGGATCACTATCCTTCAGTTTATTGTTATTTATTACATTTCCATCCCACCTTTCCTCCAACAAGCTCCTAAGAACGTAAGAAGAGCCCTGCTGGATCAGACCGAGGGTCCATCTAGTCCAGTATTCTGTTCACACAGTGGCCAACCAGCTGCCCACAGGAAACCCACAAGTAGGACATGAGGGCAGCAGCCCTCTCGGCCATGTTCCCCAGAAACTGGTGTACATAAACATACTGCCTCTGATACTGGAGCCATATAGCCATCATGACTAGTAGCCTTTGGTAGCTTTATCTTCCATGAATTTGTCCAGTCCCATTTCAAAGTCATCCAAATTAGTGGCTATCACTACATCTTGTGTTATTCCAAATTCCATATTTTAACTATACGCTGTGTGAAGGAGACCTTCCTTTTATCTGTCCTGAATCTTTCACCAATCAGCTTCATGGGATAACCCTGGGCTCTAGTATTATAAGAAACGGGGGGGGGGGGGGGATGTCTCCCTATCCACATTCTCCACACCATGCAAAATTTTATACACCTCTATCATGTCTCCCCTTACCCACCTTTTTTCCAAGCTAAACAATCCCAGCTGTTGTAACCTTCCCTTATAAGTTGCTCCAGCCCTTTGCTCCAGCTCAGTGGCATACATGGTCCCCACTCCCCAATTTTAACCTCAGAACAACCCTGTGAAGTAGGTTAGGCGGAGATGGGGTGAGAGAGAGAGAATTGTGCCTGGAACAAGACCACCCAACAAGTTTCATGGCTGGTCCTAGTCCAACTTTCCAACCTCTGTACCATGCTGGCTCTCATCTACCTCACAGGGTTGTTTGAGGAGTAAAATACAGCAGAGGAGAGACTATGTGTACTGCCCTGCACACCCTGGAGGAAAGCTGAGAGAAAGGAAAATAAATATTTATTCTAGGTATCTGTGCTTGTTTTTGCTTGCCACTTCCTCCTTCAGCCTTTGAGGCAGGATGGAAGAAAATTGAAATGCTCCAATGCTGTCTTCAGGGTTGGGGGTGGGGGGTAGACTTGGGCAAGATGCCCTTAGAGGGCCCCCTCCTCCTCACTACTATCACTTGTACTGCCCTCCCCCTCTGGACACAGCCAGTTAGAGGGAGAGCAGAAGGCAAGGGCTGGGGGTTTGCGACTCCATCCCGTCACTCCTGTCGCTGCTTGCATATTCAGAGAGGGCAGGCGAACAGGCATCAACAGCGAAGAGGAGCAGCAGGGTCAGACGATTCTGTGGTTCAGCAGTGGGCCTCTTACAAAGGGTACGGGCCTTGGCAAGTGCCCAACAATGCCTACCCCTGTCACCAGCTCTAAAAGGCTCCCATTTGAGCACACCTGTGCATGAAGATCCTTTGTTGAAGCCCTGCTCCAAGTGACCCTCACCTTTGTAGGCAAGATGGGTGGCTACCAGAGACAACAGAGCCTCATCAGTGGTAGCACCTGGATTCTGGAACTCCTTCTCCAGCTACATTCATCAGGTGCCTACATTGTTAGACTTCAAGTGCAAATTCACATGTGTTCTTTTATTACATCAGTCTTTGGTTTCACCTGATTAATGCCCTTCCTTCCTTCCCTCCCTCCCTCCCTCCCTCCCTCTCTCCCTCCCTCCCTCTCTCTCATGATTTGATATGTGTTGGCTGCTGGATCTTCTTCTGTTTTGTTTTGTTTCTTTTCGGCCCTTAGAGACTGAGATGCACATCATGAAGTCCCTGGTTTAAACCTCCCCTCTGCCATGAACTTTCTGTGCGTACCTAAAAAAATCACTCTCTCTGCCTTGTATGATAACGTCTTAAAGCAGTTGTACCTAACATGGCACCCTCCAGATATGTTGTATTACAAGTCCATCACATTCAGCCGACATGGCCATTTGCCATGTGGGCTGGGGATGATGGAAGTTGTGATCCAGCACATCTGGAGGGCACCAAGCTAGGGAAGACTGCCTTACAGGGTTGTTGTGAATTATCATCAGAATCCTTAAGTATAGTGCTTTGAATGCTTGAAAGTGCTATGCAAACGTTAAGGAAGACGATGCTTTCAGCAATTTGTTTCGAGTTGTCTTGGAGGCCTATGTTTTCTGAAAAGGCAGGATATAAACATGTTTAATGCTCCTGCAGGCCTTCTACCTAGCATTAAAACAAAGACAATCTGGGTGTCTTTCTGTGTTGAAAATCAACATGTCTGATAAGGAGGCATCTGTATTTTTCCCCTCCCCTTCCAAATGTTTGGATTCAAGAGCATCACATCACAATAGTGTAGTCCTCTTGTAGCAACAGATGCAGCAACCCCGAAGCCTCTTTCGTTCCTTGTAACATTAATGTTTTAATTAAAGAAAACAACCAGTTGGAGGCAGTTACTTTCTGTGAAATGTAATGAAGATTTATTTTAGGGAGTGACCTTCACTGTATTAGCTCCAGCAGTAATCAGTAGAATTAATAGAATAATCAAATTATATACAAACTCATAAATCATTGTGAATGTGCCGTCAAAAGTTCAGCTATTAATGGGCTCTATTGTTTTGCAGCTGTATTAGAAATTGCAGCTGCTGATGCCTTGCCTTGATAGGAATTGAAATGCCATTTAAAGGCTAGAGATGATTGGGGGAGGGAGGAGGGACAACTAGGCCAAAAATTTTCACAACTGTTAATTTAGCTGTAATGTGGTTTGATGTCACCAGGGCAAAGTTGAAGCAGAGTGTGGAGCAGGCGCGATCTTTCAGCAAAACCTGAATTATTGGCAGAGACGGTAGCCAGTTAATTAGAGGAGTATCAGTTTAAACGTCTGTCGTTTAGGGTTAATAGTATCAGAGTTACCTTGTACTTTGGTTCTAGCCAAATCATCTTGAATAGTCTATTGTAGAAGAAGAAGAATACTGTTGGCATGACGGTTCGCTTGATTTTTATTTAGATTTGATTTTTATGTAGATTTCAGCTTCTTGGAAAAAAGGGAAAGTTCCAGATAGCATCTTCTATCTTCTATGTTTTATATATTTACTGCAGGTGCGTACTGCTGGGACACTCGAGGTGGTCTACAATTTAAAATAATGCCGCACAGACAAATAGACATGATACAAAAGGCAAAAAAGATGGGGAGGGAAGAGGAAAATTCATGTACCAGTTCTTACATAATGTTACATAAGGGTTATAATGGCCAGGTAGAATGGTCATGGGGGGAGACAGGTCTGGGATGGGGAGGAGCCATATTGAAGTTCATCCCAGCTGAGCCGATGGAAGATGCCTCACCTCTCCATCTGATGCGGCCAGATCAATGTGCCATGCTAGTCAGCAGACATGATGGTCCCTTGTATGCCTTCGTTACAAATCAAGAGACAGTGTGACATAGTGGGTAGAGCAGCCTCCCCCAACCAGCTGTCCTCCAGATGTGTTGGATTGGAACTCCCATTGGCCATGTTGATTGGGAGAGATGGGGTTTGCAGTCCAGCACATCTGGAAGGTGCCAGATTTGGGAAGCCTGGGCTAGAGTTTTGGACAAGGGCTGGGGCGATTCTCGTTCGGATCCCCTCTCGTTTGATGACCTGGGCGAGTCGTCATTTTTCATCCAAACTCAGGTCACAGCGTTGTGGCAAGGATATACGCTGCGCACTATGATGCACCCCTTGGAGGAAGGGCAGGATAAAGGTGTAATGAATGAAACCCAGAGCCCCCTTGTGTCTACAACAGCCCTTAGCGTCTGCATAGTCTTCACCACTCATTGCATTGCTGGGTGAGTTCCACGCATCCAGTCCCTCATAGATGTGGAGGTGCCCGATTGAAGTGAATGTGGAGTCATGTACACACAGGTATGCCTGGGCGAACGTTGGGAATGCTCCACAAAATGACCACTGCTGCTCGAAAGCGTGCAAGTGGAATTGAGGCAGGCACAATCCACACACACCCTGCCTTGATTGTGCTCCCTCTCCACTCAGCCCTCCATCGCCAGATATTTCTTGTCACAAATACGATGACAAATATTTTAAAACATATAGGAAAAAGTATATAAATCACAGAAAGCTGCGCTACACTAAGCCAGACCCTTCATCCATCTAGCCCAGTCTTGTCAACGGTGACTGGCGGCAGCTCTCCAGGGTTTCAGGCGGGAGTTTTTCCAGCCCTGTAGATACTGGGGATCGAACCTAGGACCTGTTTCAGTCTTCACTGGAGAGCCAGTGTGGTGTAATGGTTAGAGCACAGGTTAACACCGCAGTGCCCGTGAGCACACTAGCACCCTCCAAGACCCCCAACTGCAGCCCCGCTGGGCGCCACAACCCAGAACCATCCTGTCATGGCCTTGCCTCCCCGCCCCGCTTTTCTCTGCTGCCACACACCACTGCTTGGCTTTCTCCACCATCACTCTCCCCCCCCCCCTGGCTTTCTCTGGCTTCCTTCATTCTTACCTCCCCTGCCTTGCCTTTCTCTGTCCCTGCTGCCTTCCCTTCTTTCCCACCATGCTTCCACAGATTAGAAGATGAGGCGAGTGCAGCAGGAGTTGCAAGGAGGAGGAAATAGCGATGCAGGGTGGGAGCGTGCGTGAGGAAGAGGAGTCGCTTTGTACATCAAAATCCTTTGGCCTTGTGTTGCCCACCCCGATATAAATGCTAGGAGCTTAGTCTTCTGCCCTTGCCTGGTCAAGAGACCAGTAGTTTCTACCTGCTTAATTTCTGGCCCAAACTTCAGCACCTGACCTCAGGGCTCCAAGATTGCAGGGTGGGTTGGAAGTTTGCTTTTTTTTTTTTTTAGAAATCTGCTTCTTTAAAAGAAAAAAAAAAAAAAAGACAAGTGCATATACTGCATGGGATATCTGTTCAGTTTTCCCACTTACTGATTCGGCTGGATGCAGCAGAAAAAACCTCCCGGACTGTTTTAGTTGAAAAAGTGACCATATGCTATTGCTGTTGTGGTTATTAGATCTTTGCTTGTTGGTTTCTTGTTTCTGTCAAACATTTGTCTAATAAATACATATGTTTGATTTGCTGAGTTGAATTGCCGAACACGCTGCCTCCGGTTATGTGAGCAAACAAATCAGATTGATTTGCCTTTGGAATTGTTTTTATTTTTAAAAAACAAACGTCAGGATCTCCTTCCTGTTTTGGTGCTTCTCATGTGGATTTCCTCTTAGCTTTTAACTTGCATATGTTTTTGCATTTTGTGACCTTTTAATTGAGAGGGAGCCCTTTATTAAACACACACAGGCATAGCTCAGGCATCTGTCATGATCTTTTTAGCACTTGTGAATGGATCTGGTTTTTGTTATAAAGCCACAGATGTATGGTTCTGGTGAAATAGTAGTACAGGGACACCATTTTAGGGGGTTGGGTTTTCCCCCCTGGATTTATTATTTATTTGAAGTATTTTTATGGCACTCCTCAGCCAAAAAGGCTCTCAGAGTGGCTTATGTATGATTCATTAATGAAGACAGTCCCTGCCTGCAGGCTTACAATCGAAATAGATACAATATACAAGGAAAAGGGATTGGGCGAGGGGAGGAAAAAAACAAAACTCAGGCACTGTCACATTCCTTTGTCCCTTCACAATTAACACACTCCAGAAAGCAAAGCCTCAGGTCAACACTACTTTATTAAGGACTAGCTTCCTTACAAATGCAGATTCTAAGAAACTCTCAGACTGCATAGAACTAGCTAATCCACACTAATCCACGCTATCAACAGAGGGTATGAAGTGGAAGTTAGAGAAGTTGCCAGCAGTCTAGGCATGAACTTCATGGCCAGACTTGCTTGGCAGGGATGCCCCTCCCTTAGGGTGGCTCCTTCCTACGTTGGCTTCTCTGAGTGACCAACCTGGTGAAGCATCTGAGCCCTGCCCCAATTTTTTCCTGCTTTGCTCTGCAACGGACCCTAGCATCCCTTGAGTCATGTCCCTCACCATCTTCCTTCTCTGAAACTTGAGTTCTCATGGTGGAGGAATGGGGGAGTCGTTCAGGCTGGGCCGTGTTTCTGTTGTTGTTGTTGTTGTTAATTATTGTTGTTGTTATTGTTGTTTATAAAACACTTTGTTACAAAGTGCTGTACATAAAAGAAAGAATTCAACAATTTAAAATACATAATTACAATAATTCTAGTACAACTTAGCTCAAAAATACAATATTATAACCATAGTCTTAATAACCCAAATAAACATAAACGCCATCAGCATACTTTACCTCATAAACAACCAACCACTCCCCTCCTACTCAAAAAGATGAGTTTTCACCTTTCTTAAACACCTCCAAATTCTATGTTAACTGTAATGGGAGGGAGAGGGAGTTTCACAGCTGTGGGACAAGGTCCTGGAATGCGCGATAACAGGGCACCGCAATCTGTGAAGTGGAGTGGGTCAGAAGAGCCTGGCCCATGGATCTAGTGGCCTACCCTGGGACGTACCAGGACAGAAGAGAAGATAGACAGGCTGGGTAATTCAGCCTTACGGCCTTAAAGGCCAGGATCAAAATCTTGTAAATGGCCCTGGCCTTCAATGGAAGCCAGTCCAAGGCCCCATGATAACAGGTGATATGAGGTCAAGGTCTTGGGAAGAAAGTCTCGCTGAATCTGGGCTCCCTAGGGAGGGTTCCTCCCTCTGTTCTTGCTGTTCCAATTCTGATTCCAAATCTGAGCTTCCAGACATCTCTACACGCTCAGATTCATCCCTGACGGGTACTAGTTCTTAGTTTCAAAGTTCTTATACGTGTTCTTTCTGGCAGGGAAGGGCAAAGAGGAGAGAAGGAGAGGGATTATTATTTTTAAGCACGGCTGGTGGAATGCCTTTGCTTCCCCCTCTTGTTTCCCTCCACACCGCCTGCTGGAATGGCAGCTGATGGTAACCATTGAGGGAGGAGGAGCCTTCACGAAGGGCACTTTGCAAGGCACTTTGTTGGCAGACGTCGGGGTAAGAGTTATGGCGGGCTTCTCTTGGCCACCACAGTTTATTATATCGTGCGAGAGCACCCGAGGCAGCTGGGCAGCATTAAAAGGTGCAGAGCAAATGGCGTTGATTTGTGGAGCAGAGCTTGGCAGGCTAGCTGGAAGCCTTGCAGGCTGAGATGGCTAGCCAACTTGTGTCTGTCGTTTTTTTTATTCTTCATTTTTTAATCTTTGCTTTAATGATTGCTCAGCTTAGGGTGGCCAGTTAACTGTCACCCCAAAAGAGGACCTGTGCCACCAAAAAAAAGAGGACAAAGGTGAACACCAGTTTGCATGAAATGTGTATATGCTAATTTATATCTCTGGATGCAGATTTAAATAACAATAGTAGTCCAACTCACCATAGTAGAGAAGACTGTGAACTGGTGATCTCTGTGCCTGTTCAGTCTGCTGTCTGCGTGCTTACTGTTGGTGGGAAACTTCAAAGTTCCTGTTCTCCTTTCTTAGAGTTCTTTATCTTTTGAACTGGATGTAGACTGGGCAGCCTTTCAAACAGAGGACTGCCCTCTGTAAAATAGGACACATGACATCCTAGCTCCAAAAAAAAAAAGGCCCCTAAGGAGCAGGCATCTGTTTCTTCTCCTTATGAAATTTTGGCAACTGCCATGTATGCTGATGGTGCTATATCAATAATAATGTAATAAACCAATAATAACTGGCTCATTCCTGAAAGGCGATATAGAAATGCAATAAATAAAGTATTCATATGTATTTATAAAGGATTTTATTTTTCCTAACAGCTCAAAGTGTTCTATATATGGTATCATGGGCCTGGTTTACACACAAGAACATGCTCTCCATGGTTGGCTCCCAGTTTTGTTAACCATGGTTAGCAGGGAGCCAGCATTATGCTGGCACTGGCCTTATAGAAATTCTCTTTCTTTTCTTTAATAAAACAAGCTGTGACGTGAGATGAGAATTGTTTTCAATCAAATAGATCTTTATGATTAACTAAGCTGTATTTCCATATCATTTTTTTAAAAATGAAGTCAGTTGAGATGCAAATTGACTTTTACTGTGCAATCCTATGCATGTTTACTCAGAAGTAAATCCCACCAGCTGCATTCATTACTTTAAACCAGGAATCCTGGCTTCATAAACCATGATATGAGCATACAGCGTGCTGGTACACACAGCCTGTTTGCTCCCACTCACTCCTCCCTTCATGAGAGTGGGTAAACAAGCCAGGAAGAAGGAATAGCTTTGTGTTATGTGTGAACTTGGGATTATGGTTAAGTGCGCCCAAACAACCCAGGAATCATAAGACAGCTTTAAACCAGTGTCTGCTGATTTACAAATCCTGGCTTGTTTGGGGCCACTTAACCATAATCCTGGGTTCTGATATAACACAGAGCTAGCTCTTCCTGGTTTGTTCACCTGCTATCATGAGGGGAGGAGCAAGTAGGAATGAAAAGGCTGCATGCACTAACATGCTGTTCATTCCCATCATGGTTTATTAAGCCAGGATTCCTGCCTTAAAGTAACATGCAGATGTGTTCAATTGGCTTATTCCTAGGAAAGTGTGTGTAGGATTGCAGCCTTAATTAGGTTTCATGTAGTTATCCCTCTTTATGAATTGTTTAAATAAATTATTTTGTTTTAGAGAAGGTGTTTGAAATACATTAAATCTAACCCATGTTTGTTTGTTTAACTTATGTTCTTCTAGGATGTGTGCTGTATTTGGCGGCATCTATTGTCTCCGCCACTCCATACAGTGCCTTGTAGTGGACAAAGAAACTAAAAGGTAAGGATTGCAAGAAGTAACCTTCTCTCCTCTTATATACGCAAAACAGCAAGATGAAAAATGCTGGAGTCAATTTTTAAAAAATGATTCTTCAAAGATCTTCCTTAGTATTAATAACACATCAACCTTGATTAAAAGTAATTTGTGTATAGGTCCTCCAGAACAAGGAAAGTGGGTTTAGAATATAGAAACTAAATTAATTTCCCTGTGATATAACTGCAGCCTCCTGATCACCCAAGCTTGGAAGACAAATCATTTCGGTTGCCGGGGGTCTGGTGATGAGTGATGTTAGTTTTCCTTGTGGCCTTACCTACTCTAATTGATTTTCATCAGATGACAACAAAGCCCTCTGTTATTGCATTTTTAAAAATGAAGCTCACCTAAAGACTCATCAGATTAATCTTTGCTGATAATGCATGTCACTCTAAGACAAAAGGCTTTAATGAGTTTTTAGGTAGATTGTTGTCATAAACTATGCTGCCCTCTTACCTCTAGGATGAGTTCTTTTTACAACAGTGTCAGGCCTCCTGGCAACTTTTTAAAGTTGGAGCAAAATCAGCTGGTATTTTCTTGCTGCAAAATTCACACCTCTCTGAATGGGCCAAGTAAAAACAATGCATATGCTTTCACCATCATATGTGGGCTTAGGCTTAATGCTCCTTGTTGTATTCTGTGGGACAGGGATGTTGTTTTTTTTCTCTTAAGCAAGAGCAGCTTGTGTGCTATCTCTTTGCTTAGTAGTTTGCCAGTTAAGTGTAGCAATTATTGGTTAAGGGGAGGGTGGCATAGTTCAGGGCCAGTACATGCTTTGCATGTGGTGGGTCCCAGGTTTGATCTGCAGTTAAAGGATTGCAGGAGCAAGGGAGACCCCTGCCTAAGGACCTGGAGAGCTACTGCCAGGAAGAATTGACTGGGTTGGTTGGACCAATGCTGACTCATTATAAGGCAGCTTCATATGCTCAATCATCCACACAGAGACAACTAAAATTTCTGTAAACACGGTCCATATAGCAGCAGTCGGGCTGACACAGCTAGTTGGTCCCATCTGTGGTTGAAGACAGGAAAAGGAGATGGCTTGAGTCTGCTTCCCAAATGACTACTTTCTACTTGAGCGTGTACAGATGTAGAAACTGAGCAGCATCAGCTTCCATGTGTGAAGAGTTGTGTGTACGTGTTCCTCTCTTTCTGTATCTATATGCATAGGATGGGAACAGAGACCCAAATGCAACTTCAGCTACACCAGCGAATTTACCCATAGTAAAATGTAGAAAACCACACTGGACATTTTTTCCCCCTAACATTTGTCCTAATGTTTTAAGAGGTGCATGTGAAAGTAGTTCCAGAGGTGGTAGTCATATAAGTCTGTTGCAGCAAAAACAACAAAAAGTCTCATAGCACCTTAATGGCTAATAGATTTATTGTGCCATCAGCGTTTGTGGACTGGAGTCCTCTTCATTAGTTGTTGTGTTTGTGCGTATGCACGCACAGAGGTATAGAGGAGAAAAAAGGGAGGGTGCCAAATGGCAATGAAATGCAAAAAGAAAAGTGTGTGGAATTTCGATGTAAAGCTAAGTATACCAAAGCTGACCAGCCACATCAGCAGTAATTGGTTCTAACACAATCATTCAAGCTTTGCTATGTTAATTCCCACCTTTAGTGGGGCAGGAAACTGTTGTCTCTGTTCAAGCCTAAATGAATAGAATCAAACTTCGGCAATTTCAGGCCTGTGATGATGTGCATGCCCATATTTTTTTCCTATCTGTGTTGAAAACAGTGTATGTAAAGCAGCTTTCCCCAATGAGGTGCCCTCCAGATGTTTCGGACTTCAACTCACATCAGCCTCAGCTTGTGTGGTCAGTGGTGAGCAATGATGGGAACTGTAGCCCACCACATATGCAGGGCATCAGGTTGGGGAAGACTGATTTAAAGTAATCCTTGAAAGAACTACTTTGTCTTTTTAAGCCCGCCCCCCTCTCCTAAAACACTCCGGGAAATGGCAAAAGTCCCTTGTAATGTCTGCCCATCAAATCTGGATGAATTGACATTTTTTGGCCTGCCATCTTAGAAATTGAGGCAAAGTTCCAAAAACATGTGGAACTAGTCTTGAAGAAAGTTCCATGGAGTTTAGCGGCTTACTCTCAGGTAGGTGGGTGTAGGCTTGCAGCCTTAGTAAGATCTTTGAATCCAGGTCCTATTACTTACAAAAACATACCACCTTGTATATTAACATTTGGAGCCTTGATGGTAAGATGATAAAGATATAATGAACAATGCAGTTTCCTCCAGACAAATTAGATAGTTAATAAAAGTTGTCGGTTACCTTGGCAGATGACATGGTTTGTATAATTAGATTTATAACCTGCCACATCACCTCAGGATGAGTAACAGCATTTACTTATAAAACAATGTGATAATGGTGTGTGTGTGTGTCTAATACACACACATACACACACACATGTTTTTGTATATGTGTGCATACATGTCCTGTCCCCCGCCCCCATTATAACATCTCTCACTTTTGTGAAAATTTGCAGGAGGTCTTTGTCCTGGTCAATTCAGGAAAAAAAACACTCAGAAGCAACAGCAATACCTTTTATTCAGGCTAACTAAAATATCTCAAAGTAGCAGGCAAGCTTTACACAGGCTGGAAGTAAAACTTGTGTGTTAACCGAGCACCCAGCCTGAGAAAGTCTTCTGGGAAACTTGAAAGCTTGCTCACTACTTCCTGGTATTTTAGTTGGTTCAAAGAAAATGTCTGTTACGCTACTGTTACCCCTTCCCAGAGTAAACCTGCATTTAACCTGAGTCACTTGTGCAAGTTGAAAAATAAAACAGAAACCTTGCTGCAGAAGTTGCTTGTTGTGAGGCTCTAGAACTGGGGGTGGACATCCTCAGGCCTGGGGGCCAAATCTAGCCCTCCTGGGATCCCAGTCCAGCCCTCCAGGATCCCCAATTGGCCACACCCCCTTTCTCCTTGCCACCAATCATCTGGTGGTTTTCCAGCTTTTGCATGTTTTTTTCCCCCCATTCTAAAATCTTGTAATGCCTTTCCTAAGGTTTAGTTACTGGCAGGTAAGAGCTTTAAGCTGTAATAGCTTGGCAATTTGGCCCTCCCCTTTTGCCCCACTCATCACTGGAATGCGGCCCCTGAGAGCTTCTCTGAAATGGAATTCAGCCCAAGATTCCCCACCTCTGCTCTAGAAGAATGTCATTCAAATCCTAAGGAGTGGGTTCTCCTCTCTTCATGCCCCCAGTGCCCATCTCAATATATAATGGGCATCATCAAGAGACCATTGTTTGCCACTCGCAGGGCCGGCCCTACCATTAGGCAGAGTGAGGTAGCTGCCACAGACAGCTGCTTTGGGCTGTCATGAAGAGGCAACAAATTGTTAAAGTGTTGCATTATAATAATTATATTATAATTATAATTATTATATTAGTATTGTCATTATTATCATCAGTATATTTTTACTGCCGGGGAAGGAGAGAGGTGCTCATGGGATTTTTTTTTTTTTGCCTCAGGTGCCAAATGAATTTGACCAGCCTTGAATACTGTGTACCTCGACTTGGTGCTGCACCTCAGGCAGCAAAATGTCTTGGTCCAGCCCAGTTTGCTAGTTGTAGTGAGGTATGATGAGGTGTAAAAGAAGAGGCAGTCCTTAAGGAGCCGTGAAGATGGCGGGGGGGAGAGGGGGACGCTAAGGTAGCTTTGCAAATACATCCGCATATGTTACTAGCTGCAAAGACTTTTACTAGCCCATCCACCCTCTCATACCTGTACAAGTAACATCTGGCTCATCCACATCCTGAGAGGAAAAAGCAAACAAACCACACCCAATTCCCTTCACTCCTCACCCCACCCCCCACCCCCCGGTGTATGAAAGTTTCCCTGCCTGCTCTAAGAAACATAGAGCTAACTCTACTCGGGCTGCTTTATACATAGTTTTTGTGCATATATATTTTTCTGATCCATATATTTATAAGTTTTTATAGTGTTTTATAGTGTTTTATTCTCTATCTATTTATTGCCTACTTGTACCCTTTTGTGTGTTTTTAAATCTTGTACACTGTCTTGATAGGGTTCTTCCCTTAAAGGCGACCAAAAAATAATTTCAAATAAATAACATATTCCCAGATTTGGGCACAGCCGATTAGGATACGATGAGCCCTTCAGTGAGATTCTGTGCAAAGATGACTTAACACATAAAACAAGTGAGAACCTGCAACAAAATGTCTCAGGTGCAGAGTGCTGCTGCTCTGGATTCTAATCATTCCTTCTCCTCCACACACACACCCCCCGTGGCCACTTTTCTGCCACCCCACCAACAGCGAGTCAGCATTCCGTGGTCACTGAGTATGCTCAGTGCTCATTAGACTGTGTTTGGGACCACCACAACCATACCTTAGAGAGCAATCCTTTTGTCCTTGGGCGAGTGTCCCAAGGACCATAGGACAACTCGGAAAACTCCTCCATGGTCAGAGACAGCACTCAGATCTTGGAAGGGGGGGTCGAAGATCCAACCCCAGACCCCACCCCCTCACAGCCAACATGGAGAGAACCACGCCGGCTGCCTCTCTGTGGTCAGAAAAGCATCCTCGGAGGAGGGGGAGGAAAGGGGGCGATCGGGGGTGGGGGTGAGGAGACCAGAGAGGCCAGGATATTAATTATCCTGAGCATCCTCCAGCCTCCTTCCCTCCCCCTCTGAAGCACCCTCACTGGATGGGCTGAATAGTCTTGCTAGCAAAAACAAAGGAGATCAAACGATAGGGAGCCGAGGATCACCTCCAACAGGGCATAGGAAACATAGGAAGCCTCCCACGTTTGCAGGCTTCTGAGCGGTGGGGGCACAATCGATACAATTGTGCCCTTTGGTTTTTTTTTTCTTTTTTTGCAATACTGTTGTATTACATATTTTAAGGTTCCCCCAAATCTTTGGATACCTCCCTCTTGTGCAGTGACAGTGCCGTTTGGGCTACATGAGCAATGCCATTCACAGCTTGAAGACTGAAAATAAAGAGGAGGAGATTCCCTGACTAGCTTATTGTTCATAACCGTAGCTTCTGTTAGTCAGTTGGAAGCCGTGTGACAGATCACAGGAAGATTCAGTATGAATATTATTTATTTGATTTCTATCCCGCCCTTCCTCACAGACAGACCAGGGTGGCTAACAACCTACATAAAACACAAGACATACACAACATTAAAACCATAACTCTAAAATAACAAATATATGATAAAGTACAACAAAACTATCCACACAATCAGTCAATCAAAAAAAGAAACAAACAAGCAGAGTGCTGGTCTATACCCCAGAAGTCGGCACAAATCAGTAAGTCTTTAACTTAGAGAGCCAGTGTGGTGTAGTGGATAGAGTGTCGGAATGTGGCTCGAGAGATGCGGGTTCTAGTCCCCACTTGGCCATGAAGCCCACTGGGTGACTTTGGGCCAGTCACTGACTCTCAGTCTAACCTATCTCACAGGGTTGTTGTGAGGATAAAACAGAGAGGAGGAGGATTATGTAAGCCGCCTTGGGTTCCTTGCAAGAGAAAATAAGGCAGGATATAAGTATCATAATGAATGAATGAATGAATGAATGACAAGAGCATGGGAGACAGCCAAATCTCTACCAGAGGGGAGTTCCAAAGCCTGGGTGCCAAGAAGGTCCTGCCACATGTGGTAACCCCACGGGCCACATTCCTCAGTAGCTCCACAAGCAAAACCTCACTGGCCAGCCTTAGATACTGGGACAGCAGTACTGGGCAAGGCAGTCCTTGAAGTGTTCAGGGCATTGTACACTAGTACTAACACCTTGAATTGCCCCTGAATACTCTTGTCACAAAATACTTCATTATGAGCAGGATGTGTCCTACAGGTACTCTGCCATTAAATCCCTGGAACATAGAAGTCATGGAATGGCTCTTCCTGAGATGAAATGAAGTTATCCTAGCCCCTTTATAGGAAGTACGTCCTATTACATTAATGCACAGGGGCAAAAGGAAGGAGGCAGCTGGAGGGCTGAAGTTATTACAGGATCAGAATACCAGGACCAGCCTAATGCACACCCTCCAGATTTCCCAATACCACAAGTGTGTTTCTTTCCAAAATTTCTTGCCTCCGTCTGAAGCTCTACAAGGGTGCAGAAGCATGCGTGCAGCTCTTTGTGAAGAGGGCCATCCTGTTCTCTGCAATGTTGTTGAAAGCTGTGTGTGATCAAATGCATGCAGTGGAGAGAAAGGGGCTGCACTTCTCTTTGGTCTGGAGCCTCCGTGTAAGTAGTGCTCCACCACGCAATTTTAGAGCCCCATATGAACTCCTATATGTCTGGGCTTCCCCATTCATTTTAATGGCAGGAGTAAATTGGCAGATACGAAAGGCAATGCGCACATGCAAATGCTTCTCTAATTGAAGTTAATGGAGAAGCCCTTGCAAAGGGGAACTCCCTGGGAGCATTAGAGCTCAGTGGCAGAGTACAAGCTTTGCATGCAGAAGGCACCAGGTTGAATCCCTGGCATCTCCAGGTAGGGGTGGGTAAGTCTGTCTGGAAGACTCCTCTACCTGAAACCTTGGAGAGCCAATACTGAACTACATGGACCAGTGTTCTGATTCTGGTCCATCTAACATCCCATGTAAGACAGTGTCCAATTTGGGATGCTCATGGCCCTAAGAAATCATTGAGGCAACCACATAGCTGCTGGAGAAGGGTTTATAGCCTTAAATATCGCCCATCTCATATTTATCTCCCTTATGCACAGAGCCCTGGATTATTATAGATGATGCTTGTGCTCCCTAGTAATTGTAGATGCCTCCTTTGTATATCTCTAAAAATATGGTGAGAGGAAAAATTGGAGAGAGGGGTGGGAAAGTTTACAGATGCAGCCCTCTTCTAGTTAAAACAAGGAATTTCGTTTTGCTAATGCTGCAAGATGTCCATCCAATTTGATGACTGTTTCCTACATGAATGAGAATCTCCTCATGACTTTTTGCCTTTAGGGGGACAAAAATGGAATCTCCCTGCCTATTAGCTTCCTTTCCTTTTTAATTTTGCTTCTCAGTTCCTTTTATGCCAAGTAGATCTTGCTTACGTGGCTTCATTTGTTAAGATTTAAGGTATTTTAATTTACATCTGTATATGTTGAGCGGGTGTTACATTAAAAATAATTGCCCACGTTTTACTTGGAGCACAGTTTTAAGTGCGTTTCCAATGAAACTGTCCCGGCCTCCAACTGAAAAGATGTGACAAATGTAAATTTATATTTCCATAATAAAAAAAAGATATAGCAAACACTGTAATTTACATATCTTTTCTGAAATATTGCATACTGGCTTTGTCAGTGCTGGTAAGTCCATTTCAAGGATGTCGCCCTTAGTCCATTAGTTTGGATAATGAGCCCTATAAAGTACATTTATAACTGGTGGCACTTGGCAAGGAGATGGATTCTAATTTTCATCCTTTTATCTAGACACATTGAAGAAGGTCAATGGAGGGTTCTGTATGATTCATTGTCCTAACCCATATCAGATGACAGAGACCTGATAATGTCATTGCATAAGTGTTTTCCTTATTTGAACGTGGCACTTGAATGGATTCTTCTGCTGGTCAACCTTTTTGAAGCAAAAGTAGAAAATGATACTAAAAGACACCGCTGCATATGCACTCTCTGTCTCTGCTTTTTGGCGAAAACCTGAACAAATGTCAGTTACCTGTCTGACTTTGAAGAAGGAGAAGCAACATAAAGAGCTGGTGACTGCTTTTTTGTGTCCGTGTGTGCTTCATTGGGGATGCTGCAACATGACATTTAATCAACCTTTTTTTCCTCCTCCCACCAGAACGTGCAGCGGGGGGTGGGGGGGGGATGTGAGAAACTGTTTCATAAACAATCGAAAAGGTTATAATTAGATTCGGACACTGCCAACTGGACTGGCTTGTTTTGTTAGCAGCATTTAAATGAGAGCAACTTTTGGAGTGAAATGAGTTTGGCACACGTAAATAAAAAGAACCTTTTTACAGTGGCAAGCGGAATAGATGTCCTGCGTATCTGCTATTCTGTTGGGATAAGTTATTTATTTATCGTTCCCTCTGTCTGTTGCTTATGTAGCCAAAACAGTGGCACCCATGCACAGGAGGGGAAGCTATTGGCAGTCTTGGATGAATCCCAAAATTTGCCAAAGTACAAACAATCTTTAGAAAGAACAACCTAAGGGAGGGACCCCCCCCCCAAAAAAAAAACCCACACAGCCCAATGAGGACTGAAATTGCTCAGTGGCCATGAAACGCTGACTGACACGGGGTGGGGAACAGAAGGCTGTGTGGGAGGTGAAATGGCTGGAAATGTTTGTATATCGTGGAGCGTAAGAGGAGGATTGGAAATAGCAGATGGTCCTAATTTGTGAGGTTCCATAAATCAAAAACTTGACCAATCTTTAGGACAGCCAGCATCAAGAGCTGGTTTAATAAAATTAAATCCCAATGAAGGACCTTCCTGAGGGAGAGCATCAACAGTTTTCAGTGCCCCAGGCTGTTCCAGTTTCTTAATTAAGAAGTCTGGGGAAAGTGCTTTAATACCTGGGGAGCAGGGCATGGAATGGAGTAGGGCACTGAATGGGAAAACTCCACCCTGCAACATTTTGTTGCAGGTCTCACTTGTGCCCCCCCCCCCCCATATTTATATACCACGCTTTGTAGCCAGAGCAGTTTACCAGAATGGTATAAAATTGCACAAAAACAATAAAACAAGCAAATTGAAAACAGCTGATTACAATAAAACCCAAAGTTAAAATGGGAGAATGAGAATATCGTCATCTGGTATCTAAAAGATAGGCTTTTGGGGACACAATTACACAGACAGAGTGTAGCTAGTTGGAGGGCTCCCTTGTTGCCACCCACCAGATAGTAAAGAGCCTCTGCTGATAATAACACATGAACAGGTTGGACAGCCACTGCCAATCAGTGTACTCCATACTGAACTAGATCGACCATTGGTTTGACTTGGTATAAGGCAGCTTCCAATGTTCCTGTGCGTGTGTAGGGCAGGGGAATACAACCTAGTGCCCTCCAGAAGTTTTGTACTACCACTCCCAGAATCCTTGACCATGGGCCATGCTGGCTGGGGCTTATGAGAGCTGTAGTCCAAAACTTCTGGAGGGCACCAGGTTGTCTACCCCTTGTCTATGGGTGCGTCACACATGCACACACCTCAGTGCGGTCCCGCACAGTCTGCTCCACCCAGTTTCCCGAGGCCTCAAAAGAAGGACAGAGGCCTAATGAGCATTCATATTCCTCTTGGTCTCCAGGATTCCTCTTGAGAGCAGCCAAGGCCTCCCCTTACTTTGGCCTCTTTTATAGGCAGCTCTCTAAGCTGCTCATGTTTTCTGTTCTGCTCCCCCCTTCCCTATTCATAACCTTACTCAGGAGTATCCTAGCTCAGAATAAGCCTTTCTTCCAGAGCAGGCTACCATTGCTGCTCGTGGCTATGGAACTCCTTTGGGGCCCAGTGGCTTTGGTCTCATGTTCCTCTGCTCCTGAGTCACCGGCCAGGAAGATATGGTCAGCTGCTGCTGTTCTCTCTGTGGTTTGCCTGAGTGGACCTTGGCTGTGGTAAAGAAGGGGGTACCCTGTCATCCCTCCTCAGTCTTGTGGCCTGGTCAGGAATTGCGGCCATACAAATTTGTACCTCTACCCAGCCTGCTTTGACAGTGTGGTGAGGGAGGCAGCCCCATCTTGTGTGTGGTGAGGAAGAACCGTAATGGATGGAAGTGGTTA
Organism: Heloderma suspectum; assembly: GCF_057233095.1. Lineage (NCBI taxonomy): Eukaryota > Metazoa > Chordata > Lepidosauria > Squamata > Helodermatidae > Heloderma > Heloderma suspectum. Next base: position 28,536,501 of record NC_139466.1, read on the forward strand.
TAGGCATAACATAGTGATTATGGGCATCCAAATATATTTCTGTAATATTTTGACAATTGTAATCACATTGATGCAGTTTCTTTTAGACTATGGGTTAGGTCCAGACTTGGTCCTGCCTAGAGTAGACCCAGTGAAATCAAGGAGGCTTAAGTTAGCCATAACTAGCTTGTCCAATTGATTTCAATTGGTCTATCATAAGCTTGACTAAGGGCACAATCCTATGTATGTTGAGACAAAAAAAACCGCCCAGAAAAAATGGCCAGCTAGGGAATACTGGGAGTTGTAGGACATGTTTCTGTCTAAACATGCATAGGATTGCATCCCAAGTCTCAGTCCAAGCCGGTGTTACTTCAGCTATCTCATGCATACAGACTACTGAAATAAAGACAGACAGACAGACTGAGTCCTTGAATGGGGCTCATTTATTTATTTAGATATTTGATACTCTGCTTTTCTTTCTAAAATAAACTCAGAGCAGCTTACAAGAAATGGTAATAAAAGACATAACATGCAATAAATGCAGTCCAAAATTCTAACATCAATTTCATATAATAAAAAGAACAGGATAAAACAATTCAGAGTAAATACCAGGAGGCCAAATTTTAACCCATGCCAAAAGCTCAGTGAATAAAAAGCCATTAGAAGCTTGTGGGAAGCTTAAAACTGAAAATACCTCTATTTGTCTTAATAATGAAATGTATATTTTGCTCATAATGGTTTCTTTCTTTCTTTCTCTCTCTCTCTCTCTCTCTTTCTTTCTTTCTTTCAACAGGTGTAAAGCAATCCTAGATCATTTTGGGCAGAGAATAAGTGCCAACTACTTTGTTGTGGAAGATAGCTACCTTTCAGAGAAAATATGTACAAATGTGTCTTACAGGTAAATATCGAGGCAGGGGGGAAGAATAGCTAACGGTGTAGTCTGTTAGCTAAGTAGTCCATGTCTACTTAGAAGTAAGTCTCATTGCATGCAACGGCGCTTACGCTCAGGTAAGTTCTGCCAGCCATAAAGCTTGAAGTTGCCTGTCCCTCCTCGACAGTTTGTCCATGGTGCCATCTGCATTGCTATGAAATCAGTGCAGTTGAAGGTAATCTGTACATGGGCACCCATTTTCTGTTCCACTCCCCACGTCACTACTCATGTGCATGCATACACTGGATCTCATCATACTGTGCCCTCCTGTCATCCCCCCACCCTTTAGCAGTCAGCTGTAGCCTAAGAGGCACTATGGGCCAAAGTGGGCTTCTGCCTTGAAATAAAACTTTATAGCTAGTCTGTTGTAAGACCGCTTTGTGTCATCTCCTCCTCCAAGGACCTGCATGCAGATAGGCCATCTGTCGCCTCAAGGTCAGGCTCGCACGCAGGTTTGCGTCCAGCCTCACAGGCAGGGCGAGAGTTGGAGCCTAGCTAACTCTGGCATGGGTGGCCGGTGATGGGATGACCTGATGTCTTTTTCAAAGCATAAAAGCAGCTGGGGGGCGGGGGTAGAAGTAGGTTAATCCTGTGTGTCTGTGTATGATTTTAATCAGGAAACATGGGAGGGAAAAGGTTAACACACACATACCTGGCAGCTGTCTTTAAGTTTTGGAAAAGACATTGGGAGCTGTGGCCTCCCATGTTTCGGATCATTTGGCCCTCCAAGTAGGAAACCCCATTTCGTTTAGCTTGGGTTGCGTGGAAGGAAGTCTCAGTGCTTTGTGAGGAAGTAGTCATCAGGGAATAGTCATTTGCTTATTTTTAATCCAGGTCCTGATATCTGTCACCTCACTCCCTTATGTACTGCCACCATCTCAAGATCTTGGCGCTCCTGGCCTGATGGCCCTTTTTAAACCTTGCCTTTATATCCTGTCGGTGTTCTTCCATAGTTTTTGTGTCCTTGTTCCGGTGCTGGATAAAGAGCCTGGGAGAATAACTCGGATGCTCCTTGAACGTGCATGGAATTGAACCATCCTGCATTTTGCCCCCATTTCCCCTTCCCCCTCCCCGTCTGTGCTTCATTTTGGCCATTAACCTTTGCTGAGGTAATTATTAGCCAGTTAATGGGTATTTAAGAACATTAAAAAGCTGCTACGGTGCTGTCAAGGGTCAAGCCAATGATCTGTTTGGTCCAGTCTCCTCTCTGTCTTGATGGCCGATACTGGATGCTTCAGAAGGTATATAGCCAAAACAAGGTAATTTGAGGAGCAATCCCTCCCCATTTCCTTTGCTCTCAGTCCACTGTCTTTATATATGGAAAGTTAAGTCATTGCTTGAACTTAGGGCAGCTTTGCACATTATTTTGAAAACCTGAAACAGGAACTACTAGTCCAGCTGTGTCTTTCCATGCTTTTGTGGTAGCATGAAACACAGAAGTCATAAGAACACAAGAGCCTGCTGGAGCAGAGCCAGAGGCCTACCTAATCAGCATCTTCCCCACAGTGGCCAACCAGATGCCCCCAAGGCCTATACGTCTTGAGACCAGGCTACTGAAAAGACCTCATTTTCCTATGCAAGCCTGCCCGGGTTTTAGGATTTTCAGGAGAGGCCCTTCTCAGTACCACCACCATCAGAGGCATGTTTGACAGGACGTGCGAGAGGGCCTTCTCGGTGGCTGCTTCCACTCTGGAACTCCCTGCCAAGGGAGGCTTGGTTGGCCCCATTTCTGTTGTCCTCCTGCCAGCTGACAAATATGTATTTACTTATGCATTATTCAGACATAATAAGTTGCCAAAGGGTTTTTTCTTTAATTTGTTGGTGCTGTTTTATTTCTTTTATTGTTGTGCTCTTACATTATTTGTTTTTATGTTATGTTTTAATTAATATTTTGTTTTTAACCTGGATTGTTCTTGTTAGCTGCCTTGGGCACCATTTTTAGGCAAAAGGGGGGGATGTAAATGAAATAATAAATAAAAAATGTGGATATAGAGGCAATAGAGGACATAGATGATATAGGGGCAATAGAGGACATAGATGATATAGGGGCAATAGAAAAGAAAGAAAGGTTCCTCTTGTGTAAGCACCGAGTCATTACTGACCCCTAGAGGGACGCCGGTTTTCCTGGCAGACTGTATAGTGGGGTGGTTTGCCATTGCCTTCCCCAGTCGTGATTACCTTTCTCCCAGTAAGCTGGGACTCATTTTACCGACCTCAGAAGGATGGAGGGCTGAGTCGACCTGAGCCGGCTACCTGAGAACCAGCTTCCACTCAGAACTCAGGTCATGGGGAGATTTTCGGTTGCAATACTGCCACCTACCACTCTGCGCCACACGAGGCTCAGGGGCAATAGAGAACATAATAAAATAATGAGGACATCGAGGCAATGTTGTTCCCCAGCGAGTGGTATTCACAGGAATGCCGCCTCTGGTGCTGGAGGCAGCATGCCGCTCTGTACCGGTTTTGGGGGAACATGAGCAAGGTGCTGTTGCATTCCGGTCCCGCTTATGGGCTTCTGATGAGTATCTGGTTGGTCACTCGATAGGCCCTTGGATCGGCTCCAGCAGGTCTCGCACGTCTTGCCACAGATTTGAATGCTCTCTCAATGTTAAATTACCTATAATTTGATAAGTGTACTCCATCCTCATCCATGTTATTGATAAAGATATCGAACAGGATGAGAGCCACTATTGACCCTTACAGAACCTCAATTTCCAGTCTATCATCAGACCATTTATTACTCCTCCTTTGCGCTCAATTCTTCAGCCAATTTCATGCTCATCATTCAGGGTTTCTTCTGGGCCAGGGCTTCCATACTTTCTTACAGAGATGGCACGGGGGACTAGGTCAGAAGCCTTGCTGAAGTCTAATAGTATGTGTGGGCTTTCCCCTTGTGATGCAACCCATTACATTAACAAAGAAGGAAACTTGTTCCTGCTCGACTTTTCTTTTTAAAACTACCTGCCAATGGCTGTTATCTTTTTACCTTGAAATACTTAACACTTCATGTGTGTTGGTTATTCTTCACCAGCAGAATGCTGTCTATGCCCACTGCATACTTGTCAGAGCTGGGTTTTAGGCAGCTGCTGAGTGAGAGCCAGGAGTTGCCTAAAGCCAGGAGCCGCCTAATCACAAGCCAGGTGCCAAAATCCAGTGGCCAAAATCCAGTGTTGTTGACTGGCCAAAGCCCCAGCCTGATCTGGAAGCCTTCCTGCTCAAGGGAGCCAACTGATCACTCCTGCTGCACCCAGGCAGAGCGAAATAACTCAGGGATGTTCTGACCCTGGGTTGTTTGTCGTGACAGCCAAAGCCAGAATTCTAGGCTGTTGGGAAAGGAACAACCCAGACTTGTAATGCAAGAACAAACCAGGAACAAATTCCATCCTTGGGTTGTTTAGGTCAGTGGGAGCGGGTGGGCAACTGGGATGCAGCTCGCTCCTGCTCGTTCACGACAAACAAATCCTGGGTAGCTGAAACATGTGAACTGGGTCACAGAGTCTTTCCATTGCCCAGGAACCCTTTACTGCCCAAGGACCACTCAGACCCACTTGCCATGTGGAGCAATAGTGCACAGAACCGTGGGTTTCTAGCTCTAGCGGTGGCAGCTCTAATAATATATAGCGGACTGCTTCCCCACCCCTGCCCCTCCTCAGCTTTGTTCAGTTTGTGGTGGTGTGAACACGAGTCATGGCGTAGACAACAAGCTGTAACCACCCAAGTAAGCCAGGTGCAGAAGTGTCCTTACGGTGCAATCCTACGCATGTCTACTTGGAAATCCCATTGCGTTTAATGGAACTTACTCTATGGTAAGTGTGTATGCGATTGCAGCCTTCTGTATACGACTCTGGAACGTATTTTAGTGCGTGAAGAGTGGCCCAGGAATGTTTAAAATAAGCAAATAAAATGAAATAATATTTTGTAAATGGTAGCAGTTGCACATTTATAAATGCCTTGCTGTTGGGATCCTATGGTGGCCAGGATCCCAAAAGCTATTTTAGGCACACTCAGTGACTTAGGTATGCCTAGTGTTCTTTGTTTTGTTTTCATGGAATCGTAGGGTCAGAAGGGGCCTACAGGACCATCGCGTCCAACCCCCTGCTCAGTGCAGGAAGCCTGATTCCCAGGCGGTCCCCCATCCAAGTCCTAGCCAGGGCTGACCCTGCTTAGCTTTTGTACTTCTTTACACATCAGGCCCTTGTGCCATATCACAACCTGCTATTGGAGGTCCCTGAAGTGTTTTGCCATGCCGCATGAGAGGGGAAGGTGCTTTTCAAGAAACGTAAGCCCAAAGCTTCCTGCGACACACGCCAACTAGTTGCACAGTTCTTTGGATCCTGGCCATTGAACGTCTGGGTTGATAACTGTTTGCCAATTCGAGTGATTTTATGACGGGTGACATAAACAATACGTTCCAAATGGAGTATTAAAATCATTATAGTCTGATAGATACTGAGCTAGATCTGGCAGTCTTTATATATGTGTGAGTCAAGTTGAGGTTAATTTCTTAACTAAGCTGGCCATGTGTAAAATAGGTCATTAAGAAGTTTTAGGGCTGGTAAGTGTGGGACATTCGTTTCTCATGATGTTCATAGTGTTATTGCTGACAAAGCCTGAATCCATATGGTTCCCCTTTTATGTTTGGTGATGGTCCATATGTGCTTTGTTCACTTACAGGCAGATCTCCAGAGCCGTTCTCATTACTGATCGATCAATACTGAAGTCCGGCTCAGATCAACAGGTTAGCCCATCTCTTCAGTACTGGTAGCTTTGGTACATTTTTGGTTTTGTGTGGTTCTTTGGCTTTGTTTTGTTTTTTCATAAGCAGCTGCTGTTTGTGTTTTAAGTCATAATTTTTGTTCAGTTATCAAAAATCGATTTTTGAAAGTAAGTAGTCTTGGCCTTGCCATCATGAGGCTCTTTCACCAGGTAACAGGAAAGCCTGAATGTTCAAACACTCAGCACTAGAAAATGACCAGTGAATTGACTAAGTGCTTAGTCAGTTAAGGGCTCAATCCTATGCCATGGCTTCCTGGGGAATGCTGGGAGTTGTAGGATTCTTTTCCTTCTATACATGCATAGGATTGTGCCCTAAATGAATTCCTGAGAATAAGTAAAGCCTAAGTTAATCATGTTTTAATCCCATTTAAATCAATGGGAAACGTTAGTCAAATTCAATTCCACTCAGTTCTTCATTTTTCTAGCATTAAGTACATTCTATACTGTTTCTGCATCAGTTTTCAATCTTTTTAAAAAATCAGCATGAAAATTGGTGCATACACTTTTTCTAATATATGGGTTTTGGACACACTTTGTCCAAATATACACATTTTTGTATACGTTTCTCAAAATATTCACATTTTTTCAAGGAATTTCCCCTAGTATGTGTTTTTGTGTGCACTTTTCCCTATTATATGCATTTTGTGTACTTTTAATTTGCAAACTGAATCACAAAATTTGGGAAAGTGTAAATGTCGCCATATAACTGTGTTTCAGTTTGTGTGCTGGTTCAGGAAGTGCAAATTTCGTAAGTTTGCATTAAAATGCAAACCTGACAAATATCTCACCCATTCCTAGTCATAACTAACTCAGGCTGAATCCAGCCCTACATATCAAACAGCAGCAGAAGGTTGATTGTGGACCACACATATGGAACTTACAAGTACCAGGTTGTGGGACTGGCCCCTTGATGTCTCTTTTTCTCAGCACGTATCTCTCTCTCTCTCTCTCATTGATATCCTGACCTTTCTTTATTGCATTTGTAATTCCCCTCATCTTCCATGATGGAACTCAAAGTGGTGTGCACAGGGCAGACTTCCAGCTGTGCCCTGCAGACATATTGGACTGTAATTCCTATTATTCCCAGCCAGCATGGCCAAATATAAATTTTAAAAACCCATAGGTCATAACCAGCAAGTATACAGATCAGTCTAATATATATGCAAAGCACAAGTAATTACAGAACAGCATGCAAAGCACGTTAAAACAGATATCCTTAAAAACAGTCTGCCATGCGATTATTCATATAATGTTGCCTTGATCGCTCTGCAGCCAATGTAGATGAGGCTACTTTTTCTGTAACAAGCCTGTCTTTCTTTGTCAGTAAATATTCAATTTTCTCACGCTTGACAAAGAGTCAGAATGAAATGAGAGTTGAAGGGAGAATGTATTTCTGTTCTAATTATGCATGAGACAATCAAGTACATCGTGAGGGCTGATCTTCCGCTGTCCCAGCTCTACAAATACAGTGCCCCCAATCGTGTGGGATATTTCTGTAATGGCCCTCAAATGATGGCAGAGGGCATTCGCTGACATCAAACATAAATAAGCATTGTCCTTTCCTTGAGCTAAATGTACCATTGGTTTCGGGAGCGTTCGTAATGGCAGTGCCATGGACTCACATTAGCAGCACTTGCCAATGTGAGACCATGGGAAGAAAGATCCACTCTTTTTACAGTTGTGCTTCGGAAGACACTGGTATAAAATTTGGAAAATATGCTGCAGGGAAACTAAAAGATCTTGCATCTTTGCATGCAAAAGCTACTAGATGGGCTCATTCAAAATGACTTTTTTCTGGCTAATCTGTCCCCTCTTCTTTCTAGATTTCCATTTTGACTGTCCCACCTATGGAGTTAGGTCAGCCAGCCATTTGCCTTGTAGAACTGTGTTCTACAGCCATGACATGCATGAAAAATACACGTGAGTACACATTTTGACTTCATTCTTCTCTTGTTTTTAAAACAGGAAAGGAAGACAATCTATCTTTTGATTCATTCACTCCTGTCTTCTTTTAATCGATCTGATCTTGCTTAAGCCACTCACCTTGAATAACTTTTTATTCTCAGTAGGAAGGAAGAGAAGCCCGTGACTCTAACCTGGTAGAAACTCAGGGTCATAACCAGTTCATACTTCTCAACAACAGGCATGTTTGCCGTGGTGTGAAAAGGAGATACAAGTCTACAGATGTGTATTAGACACACATCAGGGACCTGTAGCCAGTAGCAGATCCTGGTAATGGATTCCCCTCCCTATATATGTGAGTGTGTGGGTGTCTAGCTTCCTGTTTGCAGCACCCTTTCTCTGTTGTGCCGAGGCAAAACCCCAGCATCTAGTGAAACAAAAATGCAACAGCAATAAAAGAGATTCATATAGATGTTTGCATCAGGAGAACTTAAACCTCAAGCCTGGGGACCAAATCTGGCCCTTCTGGGGTCACCAGATGGCCACACCTCTTTTCTCCAACCACCAGTCATTTGGTGGTTTTCCGGCTTTTGTGCAGTTTTTCCACCATTCTAAAAGATTGGAATGCCTATCCTAGGGCTTAGCTACCAGTGTTAAGAGCTTTAAGCTACAATATGCTGGCATTTTGGCCCAGTCCCCTTTTGCCTTTGGCCTCGCCCACCGCTGGGATGCGGCTGCTGAGAACTTCTCCGAAATGAAGTTCAGCCCCTGGGCTAAAAGAGCTTCAACGCTCCTGACCTAAAGGGACGGGATGGGACTCGGTTAGTACAGCAGCACGGTTCTGATTATTTCTGCACGAACATATTTAGAAGTATATATTATGTATTGTATAGATGAGCAAAGGCCTTTCTGAAAAGGGGTTTGTGGGATTTCCACTAAGATCTCATTTTTACGAGAATGTGTGTCTTTTTTTAAGTGCCTTAAAAGATGGATTTTAAAAGTTGGAATAAATATTGCCCAGAGTAATGTAATCCTGCATCCATTTTGCCTTTCCTGGTCAACTCAACATTTACTAGCAAAATTCCACTCGGAATGTGCTGAACTAAAAATGACAGCAGTAGAATTCATGTCCAGATCGTACAAATTCCTGAGCTGGCAAGTAAAGCTGTAAGGAATAAATGAAAAGGCTACTCTGGAGTGGGGGGGCACCATCACAACAGTATGGATCATGGCTGAGTTGCAAGAAGACCCAGATTGTTGTGCTTATGCTGCAATGGAAACTGAAGCTACTACACTAGCAACAGTTATCATAGAAATGAGGCTGTGACATAGGGCTGGTAAATATCTGAACCACAGCATGATTATTTGATTTACGACCACATCTCGAAAGTAAGTAAACAGCACTGCAAACAAATAGGCTCCTAGCAGGATACTGGCAAACACTGCATTTTAACACAGAAGTGGGTCTTGCAACAAGAAGTTCTAATAGGAGTGTTCCTATTCATGGTGCCAGCCAGCCAGCTAGCTATCACCTCCTCCTGTATACTCCATTTCCCCCTCCCCATTTTCTGTTTTTCTTTTCCAGTTGACACTCAATGTTCTGTGGTTATTGAGCATGCTCAGTCCTCACTTAGCTGTTTTTTGGGAGGGTGCCCCATAAGGTTTGTTGTTGTTTAATTGCACTTCTGCAAACCTCAGGCTTCTCCCAAGCATGTGATATATCCCTCTCATTTCTTGGTGGTGCGATTTTGTCCCCAGTCCTGTTGGCACTCAACTACCTGAATTTAGTATTAAAAGGAGTGAGGTAAATAAGTGAATGAACAAACCGAGATAGGTTTAACACTGTTTGATTAAACATTTTGGCTTCCACCATCCTCAGCAACGCAGCTGGGATTTCCAAAGAACCCTGGGAACCCAGGTGACAGTTTTTGTCACTAAGCTGTCACTTTGACTCCCACGATGAGCTGAAACATTTAATGAAACAGTGCTAAACCTATCTCAGTCTGGTCATTCACTTATTTACGTTCATATAGTCAACAGGGAATAAAAGCAGGATCTATTTAAAGAAATGCAATGTATATAGATGAAGAGGTATGGGAAATATTGGATGTTGATACTTAGGTAAGGAGAAAACTTATTTAGTAAACTGAAACACAGCTGGATAAGGTCAAATTTGTGGAAAAACGAGAGAGATAAAAACATCCCTTCCATTGCCTTGGGAAATGTTATAGAATTTCAGTATATGATTAATAGCTTTTGGTATTAACCCGATTCATGGGGCTGCGTGGGATAATTTTTTGTTGAGTGAAAACTCTGGGTTGTTTCCCCCTCAACAACCCAGAGTTCCAGGTTTGCACATCACACCAAACAACGCAGGACTGGGACGTTCCTGGATGATTTTCTAAATGGGATGTGAAGCGGAAGCAGAGCCTGGGCAGGAAGCAGCACACTCACTTGCTCCCACGTGGCCCCAACCAGCCACGGGTTAATTCACCCAAAGTTGGTCATTATGTGCAAACCAGGTTATTGTGTGGGATTGGCTCATTTTACAGACGACACTAACCTGATCAGTTAGTGAGTTCTAGGAGCCACTTAGAAAACCCTTGGTAAGGTTGGGGAGAGAGAAGAGTCCTGGGGTGGGGATACGTAAGAAAGGAGCTATCGGGAAAGTGTTTGTGGGAACACAAGACTCGAGTTCCAAAGGAGTTGTATAGAAAGCATAGTTTTAATGCTTCCTGAGGAAGCATTTTTAACTGTATTTTTGTTTTATTAATTAACTTAGTTCGGTTGGTTTCATGAAAGGGTCATTTGCAACATGTAATTGTTGCTGATAACATTATCTGTCTATCTATCATCCATCCATCGATCTTGTTACTTTTAGGAGGACTTCAAATGTGCCTGATCTTGTAAGCTAAGCAGGGTTAGCCCTGGTTAGGACTTGGATGGGAGACTGCCTGAGAATCAGGCTTCCTGCATCGAGCAGGGGGTTGGACTCGATGGTCTTATAGGCCCCTTCCAACCCTACGATTCTATGATTCTGTAATTCCAGTGTGGTTGAGAAGAATTCAATGCTGACATCACAGCCATGCTATCTGTTGTTCACATGAATGTCAGTTAGAGACTGCAACTCTAGGAGGCTAAATAACAACCACATTCCTAAGCATACAGTGGATCAAAGCACCTCAAGCAGTGGCAGCAAACTGATAAACCCAGCACTAGATGTCTCTTCCCTCCTCACAGTGCTGTAAGGGTGGTACAGCAATATCATCTTTGGTGACATCACTAAAAATAAAATTAAAAAATTCTGCACCAAGAAAAACTGAATCCCATGACCTGTATCAATTCTTCCAGCTAAACAATTCTTCCTACCTTTGCTTATTTTGCATAGTTTATCCTACTTCGACTGGTCGTGAGGAGGGGCAAGGATCCATGCAGGTCCTTTAAGGCCCTAATCACTGCTTTGCTGATTTCACCAGCCACCGCATTTGCAAGCTGCCTGACTTCACACCACTGTAAAGGCCAGAGATTTGCTTTTAAAAATGAAAACAAATGCCCTCCAGATCCTACACCAGCTTCCACATTTGTGCAGGTTGTGGTATATGTGCAGCCCTGTGCATGAAATGTTCACTCTCTTTCCTTCATGCACCTTTTTGATATGGATGGGGCATTAGAAGTTTGGCCTTGTTGTCTCCATGCTAAGTTTTGGGTTTCAAGTCTTTTGGCGGATGTGCAGCACAATCCTATGCATGTTTGTGCAGAACTAAGCCTCACTGTCAGGGCTGGCTACAGGTTTGAGGAAGCCCTCGACAAGTGCCCTCTTGACACCCCCCTGCCTGGTGGTGGGCAGCAGCTGCACTCTGAGTTGGCACTGGGCAGCTGAGAGCTACCATTTTAATTTCCCACAATGCCCCTGACCTACCAGTGCTCTGACACATTGTGGAACATAGAATCATAGAATAGTGGGGTTGGAAGGGGCCTATAAGACCATCAGGTCCAACCCCCTGCTCAGTGCAGGAATCCAAGTCAGAGCATCCCTGACAAGTGGCTGTCCAGCCTCGTCTTGAATGCCTCCAGTGTGGGAGAGCCCCCCACCTCCCTAGGTCATTGGTTCCATTGTCATCTTGCTGTAACAGTCAGGACGTTTTTCCTGATGTTCAGCCGGAATCTGGCTTCCTGTCACTTGAGCCCATTATTCCGTGTCCTGCACTCTGGGATGATGGAGAAGAGATCCTGGCCTTCCTCTCTGTGACAACCTTTCTTTTAAACAATGTCTCTTGGACCTAGACACTTAAAAAAAAAGTGAGGCCCAAGGCAGACAACACTGGTAGCCTCTGCTAGAGTTCTAGGGCCTCAGCAGCTGTCTGAGCATGCCAGGAGCTGACACCAAGCCTGCCCAGGGAAGTGTGCATATGATTACAGCATGATTTCTTTATTTTTAAGAACTGTTCTCCTATTCCTCAGCCAAAAGGGCTTCAAGAGCTGCTAACATACAATTGATAAAAGCAAGACATTCCCTGCCCACAGGCTTACAGTCTAAAAAGACATGACACAAAGGAAAAAGGGAGCAAAGAGGAAAAAAAGTAAGTGGTTTTTCAGCAGGGCAATTTGAATCTGCTTCCCATCTCATTTCCCTTTGCTGCAGCTTTAGTTAAAGAACCCAGTAGCACCAATACTGGGTTGAACATTCTGTATTGTTGAACTGGGGTATGTGATAGGAACTTTGACATGACTCTATTCACTGTCCTGGATTAGGAAATCTCTGGAGGAAAACTAAAAACTGAGAAGTTCTGCTTTAGTCTGAGAAGTAGCTGTCTGTCATAGGTGCTTACACATGTCTTTGCTAATTTTGGTTCTGTTATTAAAAATCACTTTAATAAGCTTTTGTGGAAAAGCTGTAATTATGTATTTACACTTCAGGTCAATTGGACTGCAAATGCACATTCATTAAAATGACAGATAGTTATCTTAATTTTTTAAACTCTATTATAAGACACCACAGGAAGCCCCAATCTGCAAGACTTTAATGCTCAGCCTTTTTTCTCATGAATGAGTTTACAGCTATTTTGCCAAATGGAGGGTAAACCCCATCACATTCCTCTGTGCCCTGTTCGCCCCATCTGGTTATGACTGCATTCAGACACTTCTAAAGTTTACCTTTAGCTTTGAATGGGGATGGGTTTCTTCCTCCAAGTTCCCATATTCTTCCATTTTGTGGGCAGGATACTCCACGCATGACAGTACTTGTGCTGTCACAAATATTAATGTTCAGTTTGGACGTGAGAGGCTGCCACGTTCAAAGCCCTACCTGGCCGTGGAAGTTCCTTTGGGCACATTCTCATGTCGCACACTGCAGAAATTGAAAGTAGAGTGTTGGAGGAAATCAAACAGGGCGTCAGGAGTGTTTCTGAGAGTAGGGAGTGGAAGAGTAGTTCAGATTCTGAAGAAGAACCACCAGACATGGGGGAGGTATGTTCCCAGGCTAGTCCATATATGGCCAGGCAGGCTGCTCAGGTTTCAAAGGTCCAGCTGCAGGAGGAGGGTCCCTCTTCACCCCCAACCCCCTGGTTAGAGACAGCGAATAGGGAGAGGTGGGGTTTGGGGAGTCTGAATTAATAGCTGCCAGGCGCAGATGCAGAGCCAAGAGGGAGAAGGCCAGGGCAGAACTTAGATGGTCTTCCCGATTGGCCCTGTGTGAACAGCGGTGCTTAGAAACCTCATATGAGAGAGAGAGACCTCCCCCCACCCCTTAAGTTAGGCTAGAGAGACCGCCTTTCTTTCAAACGGTGGGCAACTTTCGTAGCTACCTTTTGAACCCCCGAAGGCATTTCCTTGCAGACTGAGAGTCACTGAGAATTTGCATCTGTATGACCCTTTGTGGTAATGGATTAAAAGCTGTAGATTGAAGCCTCTTGTCTGTCTTTGATTCAGTGTTTGAAGTTCAGTGGGGCAAATGGAATCCTGACAGCGGGGCAGTTGCATGGCCCAACACCCCCACTAAGTTTCTGCAGGCAGACTCAGGGTAGCAGGGTAACAGGCATAGCACGATGGGCTGCCCACTCTGATCTGGCTTGCACAACCCCCCAGCCCTTGGTCCCCAAGGGGAGAAAGCTTACCTTAGGGGCCAGGACAGGGTAGCGCCAGCAATGCCAGCAGTAGCTCCTTGGGAGACAGGAGGGGCTCGTTGGGCCATTCCCCTGTGGCTTTGTTTTTTCTGCATGACCCTCAACACTACCATAGCCTTATATTTAAGGATTAACCTAGTAGCCCCAGGTGACAAGGAGTTGCTTGCAGGTGAGTGAGCAGGCTGGTGTGTCCATCAAAGACCCAGTTTGCGTGGTTGCAGGGTGATTAATAAGCCCCGGTGGCTTGTTAGCCGCTCCTTCATGTGCCGGTTGCATGCTGGCCAAATTCACATAATTACCCTCGCTGGCGTGGCTTGTTGTGATGTTTGAACCCTGAGAGGGTGGGTGCTAAAGAAACCACCCAGAACCCATGGCCTGTTTTAGGGTTGCTGGGTGGCTTGTTAACCACGGCTTGTTAACCACCCTGCGATGGTGTGAACCAGTCCAATGAAACAGAGTGGGCTGCCAGCAGAAGGAAGCCACCTCCTCTGTATCTTCGGAGGCTTTTCTCTGGGTGTCGCTGCCCACAATGGTGTGACTGCTGGGAAAAGAGCCTTCTCTGTAGTGGCCGCCTATCTTTGGAACACCCTTCCCAGGGAGATCCACCTGCTGTCTTCATTGTATACATTTAGACCCCAGGTTAAATCCTTCCTCTTCAAGCAGGCATTTAACCGTGACTCTGTTGCTCTGATTATTAAGTTTACTCTTTAATCTTTTTCTGGTATTGTTAATGTTTTAATGTTTTGATTTTTTAATTGTTGTATTTATTGTTTTGGTGCTTATTGTATTGTTTTGGGCTTTTCATGATTGTATACCGCCCCGAGGGCATCTGCCAGTTGGGCAAGATATACATTTAATAACTAATAAATAAATATCCAGCACAGAAATGCAGCAGACAGCTGCAAGAGGGGCCCTTCTCTACTAGCTGTGTCCCTGCTCTACCAGTTCCCAGCAGGCTCGTCACCTTTTTTGCCCCCAACTGGCTTTTGTGCACTTCTTTACAAGGCCACACCAATGACGGCTCTGTTACCCTAGCATCTCTTTCCATCTGAGATTGTGGGGGCGGCACTTCATAGAATCATAGAATAGTAGGGTTGGAAGGGACCTGTAAGTCCATCGAGTCCAACCCCCTGCTCAATGCAGGCATCCAAGTCAAAGCATCCCTGACAGGTGGCTGTCCAGCTTCATCTTGAATGCCTCACTACTTACATCTCTCATGATCCCCAGCCAGTGTCATTTTGCCGTGAGCTGTAATTCAACCCCCCATGGTTTCGGAAGGCGATACTAGCAACATAGTGGTGCTGGTCATGTCTCCTGTAGTTTAGAAAGAAGCATGCGTGAAAAGAGAGAGGAGAGGCCCATCCTGAACTCCCCTTGGGGGGTGGGAGAGGGATTGGTCCCTTCCAAATGGCCCAACTGAACAGAGAAATCCCAGGGTTTTCTGTGTTCTGTTGGGTCACTCAAGAGGTTTATTTTGGGAGAAAGCAGTAGGCTGCTTACCCATTCCAAATTGGAGGCACTTTCCCCCACCCATTTATTTCCACACAGTTGTGATTGCCAGCAGAAGTGGTCCATTATGTGGTAGCCAAGGTGAAAGACTTGCAGTAGGGTGCTGCTCACCTATTATTTGTGGCACTTTCTTTTCCAGAAGGATGTTCCTTGCAATTCCAGTTCTAGTGCTAATGCATCAAACCAGGAGAGCAACAGGAGCTCATGGGCAGATGTGATGAGGATGTTGTTCTCCACTCTTGGGGGAGGGCAGTGAAGAAGGCTGGGACCAACACAAGAAGGTGCTATGCACGCACCTCTGACTTGCACACCTGCAAACTCAAACGTCCGAAGCAGCATCTTTTAGTTGCCAGATGTGCGTGAGTGCATTCTTTATGCTGCGTAGGACCAAGGTCTGAAAAACTAATATGGCTTTTTTTTTAAGCCTTTAGATTGGTAAGTTTTGATGTTTGTGTTTTTGTTTCTTGCAAACTTTTGAAGACCAGTGGGTTTGTGATGGAGGTTGGATGGAACTAAATTCTAAGCAAAGACCATGATTATCAGGCCCATTAAAAACCTACAGGTGTTATTTAAAGGGCTTGAATTACAGGAAGGTCAGAAGGCCCTAGGCTCTTACTTTTGAGATGGCCCACTTTGCTACTGTTTTTGAGAAGGCGACTGGGGGGGGGCACTTTGGAGACCTCCTTTAGAGTTCTGACTGAAACCCAGAGCGGTTTCACCACCCCACTGACATCGGAGCCACCAGCCTCCACTGAAGGGGGCATGGTTACAATTGGGACGAGTTGGGGTTAGGCTTTGTGCATTTTATTAAAGCTCCCACCACTACATTTCCCCCTATAATTCTAGCATTCTGGTGCATGCGTGGGGGGGATGTTTGTTTATTTTAAAAACCACATATATATGGTTTTTAAAAATATGGTACGAGGAGATATAGATAGATAGACAGACAGACATATCCTTGTATAGATTTCACAGCAGCATACAAAAATATAAAACAATATCAAACAGTGGTATTAAACAGGTTAAAACATCAGTCAAACAATTAAAGCAAAACAAAAGCAACATAGCCTAAGAAAGAGAAAAGCACAAAGCAACAGATAGGTGATTAAAGGCATTCGGGGGGGGGGGGGGACTTTAACCTGCCTCCAAAGAGAGGACAGGAGAGAAGGATGTATATACCTCTCTCAGAAGAGAATTCCAGAGCATCAAGTCCGCCACAAAGAAGGCTCTATTCTGTGTGGAGGCTAACCTTGTCTTCCCTTGGGATAAAACCTTAAGCACGACTTCCTTGGAAGATCTTGTGCTGGGGGGCTTATACAAGAATGAGATATCAGCTCTCAGGCTGGTTGTAAATGAGCACTGATTTGCTGATCTCCCCTTTCCCATAATTATTTAAGGTAAGTATGCAAATACCTCTGACCTTGGATCACCAAGCAAAGATGACTCACATGTAATCAGTGTTGTCAGCTGGGGAACCAAGCTCCTTCTCTTTACCCTAAACACCGAGACCGTAATGATGGAATTGTTCAAGCCCACTCATTGTCCTTTCCTGCTAGAATTGCTCAAAGCCAAGCATTGGCAACTGCTGTAACTAATGCACTTAGGCCCCAGTAAATCAAATAGAGTAAAAATACACATCGATGAGGCTTAGACTTATAGCAATAACCTCAGAGGTAATCAGGTAACTGTACAGAAAGTAAAGTGAACTTTAAGGATTGCTGTTTTAATAGAAAATTGATGTATGACAACAGAACACTTCCGTTTCCTCTGCATCTCCCCCTAACTCCTCCCCTATCCTTGATGCATTTGCTTATTTTATATATTTAAAATTTTTATATCCCACTTTTTTATAATTAAAAATTCTCAAGGCACTTTGCAAGAATAGTTTAATGTTTAACTGTTGTTTTTAATATAGCCTCTAACATAATACAAGCAAAGCAATAATTAAAACAGTATCCTGTGCATGTTTAGACAGAAAAATGTCCTACAACTCCCAGCATTCATTAGCCAGCTGGGAGTTGTAAGACTTTTTTCTATCTAAACATTCATAGGATTGTACTCTAAATGTAGTTTAGCCTGCCATCTATTGTTTTCCTATTGATATGTAAATATGTATATTCTGTGTGGGGTTTTTTTTTAATCTTTATGTTTTAATTAGTGTGCACTGCCTTGAAATCTATAGATGTAAGCAGTTTATAAATATTCATAAATAAATAAACTCAAATAAAAAGATTGGGAAGATTAAAAAAGACCAACTCTTGACCTAAGATCTAAAACTCATCAGAATTGGCACCAGGCAGGCTACCCCGGGGTACAGCATTCAAAATTTGGGGTGCATTTGGAGAAGGGGCACCTAGAGAAGAACTTCAGATGATTATCTTAACTGGTGAACAGGGTCACCAGTGGAGGAGAACCAGTCTCTTAAATCCCAGGTCCCAAGCTAGGGGTGGGCAATTTGTGAGCCTCTGGTTGTGTTGTCCTACAGCTCCCATGATCCCTCACCATTGGCTGTGCTGGCTGAGGCTGACTGAAGCTGTAGTCTAAAACATCTGGAGGGACACACACACACACACACCATCCCATGCCATACAGGGCTTTAAAGGTTAAAGCCAACACTTTGCTTCAAGCCCAGAAATGGACAGGATGCCAGTGAAATTGCATTAAAACTGGCGTGATGTGTCCCAACCGATTGAGTCCCAGTCAGTTATCTAGCAGCAGTATTCTAGTCTCAACCAGTTGCAGCTTCTGAATAGTCTTCAAAGGCAGCCCCACGTACAGCACATTGCAGTAGTTCAGCCTGGACATTGCAAGGCAAGGGATGACAGTGACAAGGCTTAGCATTCAAATCTTTTCCCTCATATTCACATTCAAAATGCAAACTTTCTTCTTGGAAATATTGGAGAGCTGTTTTCTTTTTAGCTTTATCCATGGAAACAGCCTTTAAAAGAGAGAGAGAGAGAGAGAGAAAGCGCAAATATTGATTTTTGCATATTAATAGCTGAAATAGTGTTTAAGGTATTTTACTCATGACTTGATTTTAGTTTGTTGTTTTTAATTGTTGTCACCTGGAATAGAAGCGCTTTTAAATTACAAAGCTACATGCAATTTTAAATGTGGTTCAGGGTGGATTCACATGACCACATTTTTAGTGCAACGAGCAGGTTTATCGTACAATCTTGTTATCGAGCACTGTTGTCCCAGAATATCTTCTGTCCTTTCCACCCCGAAAGAAGACGGTCATGATAATGTCACATGATTGCCATGTGACGGAGCCCATTTCAGAGCTGAGCTACACGTTAAGCAAAACAAGTCGGACTGCAGCAAAAGGTTGTAGTATAACAGCAGTAGAGGGTGAGAAGCATGCTAAGGGGAATCCCCCTGTTATATCTGATCACCCCCGCCCCAAGACTCCAGGGCACTTGAAGAGGGGGTGTCAGGATTGGGCCCAGGCTCCTTGCAGAGACTGTGGAAATTGATTCAGAGTCAGAGGGGGGGAACCCAAGCTTCAAGGAGCTCAAGGAGACAGAGACAAGGAAGAATCTTCCCAAGGGCATGCTAATCAGTTGGATCAAAGCCCAACTGTAACTTCTCCTTCTGTGGGAACTCAGCACCTCTCGGAGGTGGAGGAGGAGGTGAGATACACCTCCTCCACCTCTAGATGGGTCAGACGTAAAGTCAAGAGGAAGGAGCAGCGCAAGGAAGTAAGGTGTTCTACCAGGTTAGCCCATCACAGGAGGTCTCTAGAGGAAGACCCTCCCTGAGGGCAGGATGGAGAAAGCCTTTCAGGGTCTGTGAGGTAGACTAGTGTCAGAATTGCCACAACTGTCTTTCCTGCTTTAGTGCATCCCTAAAAGGGGTGTTTAGATAAGCTATTAGAGTTGTGTCTGCTTAATCAGGGATCTTCACGGTGGGTTGCCAGAAGATGACCAAGCCTGTAACACGAATTGCTGATGGACTGATTGCTTAGCATAATAAAGCCTATTTGCTTAGAGAGCACAGCCACCGCCGGGAGGGCTCAGACCTGACAGGGTGGGGTGGGAAATCCCCCTGTTCTCTCCAATCCGTGATCAGACATTACAGGGGGATTCCTCTCCCTAAACTCCCAGCAGAGTTTTGGGAGTGGGGCTTGGCCAGGGGGCAGGGCCTGTGGAGGGAACCACGCCTTCCGCAGACTGGATGGGAAACATCCACAGGCACATACATAGTGAAAATCATTTTTAAAAAGAACTTTTTCTGTTCTAAGGCTCAATTGTATAGTTTCATTTTATAATTCTATAACATTTAAAAAACGGTGCTTCATAATGAGTTTTCTCCACTGCCCCCCAACTGAACAGCATTATGGCCCATTCTAACAGCACTCAGTATTTGGAATGCCAGGCTGTGGGTAACCCTAACCACTTTTCTTTCAACAGATTTGGTTCATTTAACTTGTTCTTCCATTAAAACTGCTAAAGAAGACTTGGAGCCTGTGGTGAGGCAGTTATTCAGTGAAGTGACAGAAACAGGTAAGGTGGGAGTTGTTGTTTTTTTTTAATGATCAAAGGTGTTAAACAGTTTTACCATCTTCCCCTTTCAGCTAAGATTTCCTTTCAACCCAAGGTGATGGATACCTAACTCTGTTTCTTGGGTGGCAAGAATTAGGTTAACAGCCTCTGGCTGTGTGTATATCTGTGTCTATTTACCTTAGTGTGAAGGATTATGAAATAATGTATTTGAATCGCTTTAAAGATGCTGTTAATTATAATGTTAGCAATACTTAGCATTTCTATAGTGGTTTAATGTAGTACTATTAATAATAGTAATAATATATCAACTGATATTAATACTCAGAAATAAATCAATCAATAAATACACAGGAGTAGCAATGTTTGGTCCCCAAGGACAGGAAATGCAAACTTGGGTTGAAACACACATTTTTTTGGACCTGATAAGAACAACGTTCTATGTGTATTTGGATGTTCTGCAGTCCTCCAGTGGGAATCGTACGAAGAGGCACTTGCTTTGGACTTCTAGGGAACTCTTCATCATGCAGAATAAAAACAAACCACGTTTCAAGGTTTTATTTAAGCAGGGTTTACTCATTTTTTGACTTCCATTAGAAGACCAGAGAGACGATTCATATAAATGCTGCAAATCCATTTGCTCATGCTCCAGATATATCTCCCATAATTTAACTTTAAAAAAGGAAGCAGTTTCGTAGAGATTTGAAAGACCCAAAATATGAAAAAGCGGTTAGACTGCTGCTTAGTGTCATCTTGTCCTCTTTCCCCCACCTTTCTTTCTTAACATTAATCTTAATGCTTAAAGTGATCTGGTTTTGAAGTGATGTATTGTTTAGAAGCTGCCTGAAATTCTTTTGGAGGAACTCTGTGATCAGGAGGGTCCTCAGGTGCACTGAGGCACTGAGAAGCTAGTTTTCACTGACACATAGGCCTTTTTATCATCAAGATGAGGTAGTGGTCGTATTTTAATTAAAATGTCAGAACAAATACTGTTGGAGTTATTGAAAATGAATCACCAGATAAAGTGAGCACTGGGCCATGGCAGGTCAGAGAAGCAAAGTCACCTGAAAGGAGAGGGACTCTATTCATTTTCCTGACTAAATGAGGAAGAAGTAACTTTTTTTTTTTTAATATGAGCAGTAGGAACTTTCAATATTTTAAAAATAATTCCTTCCATCTTGTCAAGCTTTGCATCTCTCTGTTGGCTGACTGTCCCTTCCAAACAATATTAAAATAATAATAATAATAACGTGCTCTTTTTGAAAACAGTCATTTGACAGCAGATTATGTTTGCATGCACACATGGTTGGATCGAGACGTAGTCATTCTTAAGAGCAGATTTACTGAAATTAATGGCATTTAAGTTAGTCGTCACTAAAGTTCCACTGATTGTAGTGGGTCTACTCTAAGGATGTTGAAGTCTGGATCCAGCCTATACACATTCACGCATGCGTGAATGCACACGCACACCGCTGTGCATGCCTTTCTAAGATGTCATCTTGCCTTTGTTCACATCCATTGCAAAAAAGATGCTTTCCTCCCTTTAAGAAGTACAGCAGGATTGTTTGTTTAAATTTTATTTTCATAGAACCCTGTGAGTTGGGGGCGGGGGGCTTGTAGGACATGTATTCTAACATCCTGCTCTATGCAGGAAACCCAGACTTAGAGCATATCCAAATGGGGATCCAGCCTCTGTTTGAAGGCTTCCAACCATGGGAGAGACCACCCCTTTAGGTCGGGTAGGCAACGTGGCACCCACAGGCACCAATGCACCCCAGGACATCTTTCTTGATGCCTCCTAAGGTTCCCAATCCCTCCTGATTTAAAACACACACACATTTTTTTTACTGGAAGCTGGGGTCACTGTGAAATAGGTTTCTGTGGGTTCAAATGAGTGTAGCGTCAGACTCCATCTCTGCCCCGTACCTGGTCTTTTGGGCAGGTTACATGTCCTTTGCCACGCCTCGCATTGCAGCCATTTGGTCCGATCCATCAGGGCTCTTCTTACGTTCTCAATTGTGGAGCTTCTTGGCACCAATGTGCTTGCCCTGAAAATCAATTGCTCACCTCGGGTGTTGCAGTGGAATGCTCAGCGGTGGCGGCTCCAAATGGTCAGCTGTAACACTCAAAGGGCACAACGGCTGGTCGGCCCTCCCTGTCTGTCCTCCTCCCCTCACCCAATTCCCTAAGTGGCGTGGATAAAAGCCTCAGCTCAGGTCTGTGAATTGAGATCGCTTTGATGCTCCTTGAGTTATTCTCTAGTGATGTGGTATAGTGGTTTGAGTCCCATTACAAGAATGAAAAGCAGTTAAAGGAGAATCTGATGTCAATGAGGAGTGATGACGTTGCTAGTGAGGAGAATATCATTACAACAGAGAAGCAAGCTAGTTGCTCCAGAAGTAGGGGAGAATCTGATCTTTTGTGTTTTTTTGATCAGGAGAAGAAATTAAAGTGTGATCACATAGTGCATTAATACACATCTTTTCCCTTTTTTTAACCAAAGAAAGTTGAGGGGACGGGGAGAGTGTCTCAGAAACATTTATCTGTAAGCAAGTTTCAAATGTATTCTTTGATTTTCCTTTAAAACTTTGTAGCCTGCCTTCCCACAGTAGTCTACAGTGGCAGCATGCATATATATATATATATATATATATATATATACACACACACACACACACACACACACACACACACACACACCATTCAGATAAAGAATAAAAACAAAACTAATGTGCATTAAGAGAACTAGATGCAACTGAACAGCAGCAAAGAGTTAATAAATATAAGCAGTGTGAGTGACTATCAAGCTCTTCCAAATAAATATTTTTAACCTGGCCCCAGCATGAACACAGAGTAGGTGCCAGGAAAATATCTGTAGGGAGGCCATTCCATGGTCTGGCACCACCACTGAGAAGGCCCTGTTCCTAAACTCCAAAGGTGGGAGCACCTAGACTAGAACCTCAGATCTTTGAAATGTTTTTCTGAATTGTGCAGTTTCATCCCATCTGAACGCTGGTGACTAAAATAATTTTCTCTTTGTTCCAGAAAGTGAAGGCTCAGGAGAAGGGCAAAAACCTCAGGTTCTCTGGTCAGTCTATTTCAACATGAGAGACTCATCTGGTGTAGACAGGTCTTTATATGAAAACTTACCCTCCAATGTCTACATTTGCTCTGGGCCGGACAGTGCTTTAGGAAATGACTGTGCTGTCAAACAGGTAAGGGAATTTTTCATCTTTCAGCTGAATGTCAGTAATAGAATCATAGAATCATAGGGTTGGAAGGGGCCTACAAAACCATTGGGTCCAACCCCCTGCTCAGTGCAGGAAGCCTGATTCCCAGGCAGCCGCCCATCCAAGTACTAACCAGGGCTGACCCTGCTTAGCTTCCAAGATCAGACGAGATCAGGCACATCCAGCCCAAGGAATGATGCCAGCAAAGTTCTCCCAAGCCAAGCTCAGAAAAGAACTTTGAGGGCTTGTTTAAAGCCCACCTTAAAGAAGAAGTGAGCTTCAGACATCTTCTCCCTCTTGGGTTAACATCCAAGCAAGAAAAGAATTGGTGGCTGAGTTTCCCCCATGGAATGAAATGGAGTTACCTGGCTTCATTGCATTCAGTGGGGGAAATTAAGATCCTGCAGCGGCATAAAACCAGGGTGTGGGAAAGCACATCCTGCATGGGGTCTCCATGGGGCGTGGGGATGAGCTCCCATCCCCCACTCTCAGTCTTTCCCCCTATTCTGGCCCCATTAGATGTAATGCAAGCCACTATATTGAATGGGGGCAGAATAAAGAGGTGCACGAGTGAAATTAGGGATGTATGAGAAATTCATTTCAGATTCCAGTTTGCACCTTCTGTATCAAACATGGACACAGACACAATCTGTGGTTGGAGTGTGTACATTTCTGAGCGTGCAGTGTGATTTGTGGACCAAACACAGTGTGTTAACAGCATGCGTACATTTGAAAAATATGCATGAAAAAATGCATACTTCTGAAAAATGAGCACAAATACATTTTAATCAATGGGAGACGAATGCGTACGTTTCAGAGATGTGAGCAATTGGTGCATACATTTGGAAAACGACGCACAAAAATACACACAGATTTTCATGTGAAAAGAAAAAAACAGGTTCGCAATCTGATACGTACTTGAGCTGGAACAAGCTTCAAGATGGAATTTGGAGAACTTCGTTGAGCTTGAGTTTTGCTGATTCACACAACCCTAGGTGAAATCCGTGGATGTTGGTGAGCTCCTGTCCCTCACCCTAGCTCTATTAGGTAGCATGGGAGAGGAGAAATGCAGAGAGAATTCTTTTTCCAGGCCCTTGGATTGCTTCAGAAAAATTACCCAAATTCTTCCATGTTTTTCTGAAAAAGCTCAATAATATCTGAGTTGATCTGAGCAGAGTTTCCTAGAACTCTCCCACCTCTAGAAATAAATCTCCATTCGACTTTAGCTGTCCCCAGACCATTGTGCCTTTTTGTTGTAAATCATTTATTAATATCATACAAGCCTTATGCCTTCCTATAAGTCTTTGATCTTCTTTTATCCTCTTAACAGGCAAATTATTGCCTTGTAAAACAAAATTAAGGCTACTATTAGCCTTTGAAAATACAGATCAGATGTGAGCATTCCGGCTGTGTCAGCTGTTCTGCTTAAAAAGCTATTGATGACTGCTGGGTTAAATTAAAAAAAAACTGCAGCTGCTTAAATTTCTTGCATATATTCTCTCCAGTCTGAGTCATTTAAAAATGAATGGTTGCTACAGCCTTCTGAGCTTCTGAAGTTGAGAAAGTTATCCTTGCATGCTTATGCAGAAGTGCTGAAGGATGTGGCTTTTTTATGCTTTTATGTACTCGTATCCAACTATCAGAGTGCAAACAATACGCTTTATGTCTCTTGTGAATGGTGCACAGCAAAGGCACACACTTTACTCTCTATTTTTGAAATCAAGGGGACTTAAAAGTGCTCAGCTTTGGTGGCATGGTGATCATAGTTTTATGCTCGGATTCCTATCAAAACGGCCTCTAAAAGCAGCAGGCACACGTGGCATAATCGGACTGATGACAATGCTACACAGTTGCATGGAAACAAAACAAGAAACTCCTAGATCCTAGGGCATGGTCTGAAGGCATGTGATGGTACCAGCTTTCTCAAGCTAAGCATGTCTGAACCTGTTTCATTCTTGGATGGGAGACCACCTGGGAGGCCCTGTGTAAGGGCTGTAGCTCAGTGATAGAGCCCCTGCTTTCCATGCAGAAGGTCCCAGGTTTGATCCCCGGCATCTCCAGGTAGGGCAGGAAAAACTCCTGTCTGAAACCCTGGAGAGCCGCTACCAGTCAGTGTCAACAGTACTGGGCAAGATGGACCCATGGCCTGACTCAATATAAGGCAGCTTCCTATGTGTATGCTGCCTTGAGTTCCATTTTGGAAGAATGGCAGGATGTAAATGAAGCATGAAGCCCACCTTTTAAAATAAGTAAATAGCGAGACTCTTATATGGGAGTTAAGGCAGGAAATGCTATGTTTATTTGAATACAAGCCACAAAGTGTGCACGCACGCACGTATGCTCTGCAGATAAGAGGGATATAGTTACCAGTGACCTGTGCTCTGACTGATAATCCAGAAGTACAGAGAGGATGGTGCTGATGGAGGAAGCTTCGTCACTGTTCCGACATTGCAGAGGCCTTCCTCAGAGTGGCCCCCAAGATGCTGGTGCCAGTCTTTGGTTCTTATACGCTTCTTCCCAGCTGTCATAGAATCAGTTGCTGAAGCCTCCTCCTTCTGCACTCTCTATTCTCTGCAGCACCAACTGTCAACATGTGATCAGAGAGACACCGGTTCTGTAGTACCGGTGGTCTCTGAGCATCATAGTCTTGGGGTGTTCTTTGCACAGGCTTGTGCCATCTGGCTCAGTGCTGTTCTTGGTCTGGGGGAGTTCAAGCATCTTTGTTTTGGAGATGTGCAATTGTTCTTCAGCCACCTTCTTATTGCACATTGATTTATGCCAACCTAGTAGGGGAATCCTCGATCAGGCTTAGTTGTTTCGCGGACGTCCTGTAGCCGGTCTTCTTTGCATAAGACATGCAAGCTGTGCTCTGGAACAAACGTCACATTGCTTCTTCCCCTATGGCAGAGTGTCTCTTTCAGACTCTCCATTTGTTCTCCACACTCATACCAATAGTTTCAAATAAATAGTTGGAAGCATCAATAGTTTGAAATACAATGGATACAAAAGAGTGACAGGCTTACGACTGTAGAGGACACCCAGAAGCCTAACATAAGAAGGGCATGGGGCACATTATATATATAGAAATGAATTTGTTTTCTTTCTTTCTTTCTTTCTTTCTTTCTTTCTTTCTATCTATCTTTCTATCTTTCTATCTTTCTATCTTTCTATCTTTCTATCTTTCTATCTATCTTTCTATCTTGAATATGTATTCAAAATTATAGTTAAAAACCATCTAAACCCTAACAAATGCAACAAATCATTCAGCTGATTTTCATAGATCAATGGTTTACTTGGCAGTCCTGAGAAGTGTTGTCCGGAACCAGAGTACCCAAGTGCTGACCTACTTGTTCTCAAACCCAGGTCTGCCAAGATAATGGGAATACAGGGTAGTGGACATACTTAAATTTGAGGCTTAGCAGAAGGCAGGGAGTTCAGTTACTTCTATCCATGCCTGCCGATTCTCCCACAACTGATCTCCCCACCCTCCAAACACACACACACACACACGGCTGGCTTTTATTCCAATTTTCAGTCAGGATTAAGGGAAAAGTTAAGCTAAAGCCAGCTTTTGGGGTGGTGGGGGGGATATTTTCAGGGGAGAGCTGGCAGGCAGGCAAGGGGTTAAACACTCTCTTTCCACCTGCTGATTTTCTTACACACTTGCAGGGAAAGAAACACAGGCCTGGGGACCTCAAATTTCCCTCAGATGTCTAGTTCCACCTTTAGAGAGCTCACCTCTCACATGAGTCTCCCTGGATGTCAAGACCTTGAGACGGAGTTCTACTTCAGGCATCTGCTTTGTCAGAAGTTTTATTTTATTTTTGTCTGGCTATCATAGTACAAAAACAAGGGTGGGGTTAACCACTTTCAGGAGCAGGGCCTTCTCTGCCATGGCACCTTCCTTGTGAAATGCTTTCCTTTAGAGAGCTGCAAGGCTTTTTCCTTGTTGGCTTTTTGAAAACAGGATACAGCTCTGGCCTCAGCCGGTAAACAAAGTAACACATGTTTTCTCCCCACCTCCGCTTCCAAATAGGCTGAGGCCATTTTTCAAGAGATGTTTCCTAATGAGGAATTCTGTCCACCACCTCCAAATCCAGAAGATATCATCTATGATGGAGATGGGACTCAGCCAGAAGATCCTGGATTCAGTAATCCATCGGAAGACAAATCAGAGACTTTGCCTGAGAAGACCATTGAAGAGAATGAAGGACCCCCAGAGGAGTGAGCCAACAAGAAGACCAAAATTGAACCCATATCACTATGGACTCTGAGCAAAGTCTGACCCAGTTTGAAGGGTAACTAACCAATTGTCATACGCAATATGTAATCCCAGCTATTGCACTGGGACTTCACAGAGTTATTTCATAGCCTGCGTTGAATTGGAACAGGAGGGTCTTGTCCACATACTGAAATGTACTACATGCTTGGTTGACTTCCCCTGGAAATACATGTTACCTTTGTAAATAAGGCTGTCCCTTGTTCCTTGCAGTCAGAGTTTGCCAAAGTCAAAATCAGCACAACATTTATATTGGTTTGCTTTAAAAAGAGGGCAGGGGGAAACCATTTCCATTCATAGAAAAAGCTTTCATGGTGGGTTTAGAGAGCAGGCACTGAGAACTCCGTGTTCTGTTGTTAGTGATGTAGTAGGACTCTTCACCAGAAGGAGAAGACACGAATGTTACATCATTTTGTGTGGCTTGCTGTGTAGAATATCACTGAAGTGGCTTTGAAGCTGTGCTGTCATATGCTCAGTAGAAATAAAGCAGATATTCTTGCCTTCTTGGGAGTCATTGTCTGGTAGCGCTTTAAAATTTTAATACCTTCTCATTTAATCACTTTCAAGAATTCAGCTCTGTTTGTCCTTCATGTTTATAATCAGTTTTTTAAAAGTTTACTTGGTTTCTACTCAACGTTTTGAGTGATAAACAACATGGCTTCGATCCTTTCCTGTGCAACTACAGTAAATGTGGAGCGATTCCCATAAAGCTCAACAGAGCCATGTTTCTCCCCTCCACTGCTTGGTGCATCTGCACAGGTGTGCTCACAGGCAGCATACTAGGGCAGTTTAGGGAACGTGAGGTATGTGAGCCATAGCTCCAGCCCTGCTCAAATACATCAAGTTGCACGCGAACATGGATGGACACCGAATGGAGAAAGAAGAGAAGTGCACACATCATTTCCCAAATTACCATCATGTGCTGCCTGCACATGTGCCAAGAGAATGAGGGGAGAAATGGTTCTAGACGATGGAGCGACTCAGTTTTCTCCCAGCCCATAGTGATTCCCAGCCATTAAGGATCAAATCCATTCCTTTCCGAGTGTCCCTATCCATTGTTCTTTTTCTTCGTCATGCTAGACTGTGACAGAATGTTGGGAACTGACTTCTACAACTATATCAGATAATCTACAAAAGTCACGAAATGATCAGCTCATTGCCACGGCGTCTAAAAATGCACAGAGAGTGTACAAGAAGGAAAGAGCAACAGATGGTTCGATGCCAGGGAATCATAAAATGTCAATCATTGACCGGGTTTGCACGATCGCATATTGCGTATTCAGGCCCTGGCCACGGCTTGTCATGTCATGCGGATCTGGTGAGGGTGGGTTGTTGGCATGGTTATCAAACTGCCCACAACTCTAAAACAGCCCATGGGTTCTGGGTGGTTTGTTAACCATGCCAACAACCCACCCTTGCTGGATTCGCTCGACTCAACAAGCTGCGGTTGCAGCTTGAATATTCAAAATAGCCACTCACCCACACTACTAAACCCCAAGGGTTAATTAACCCACAGTGGCTTAGCGTGACATGTTAAGTCAAAATTAGTAAACATTTACATAGCACTTCTAATATCCAAAGTGCTTTACAGCCTTGTTGTTGGTCCTCCAAATAGTACTGCCTGGTATATGTAAAATTTCCAGTTTACAGATAAGAGACAGGCTGGGAGCAAATAACTTACCCAAAGGCACCTAGCAAGCCCAGCAACAGACCCACTTACAGTGAACGTTGTAACCCATTTTAGAAGTGGTGGACATTTCAGGTAAACAGGGTTGTTGTGTAAAACCTAATGCCATTTCAGCTACTATGCAGCTTGTTGTGGTCATGTTTCAAAATGCAACTCAATAAAAAAGATAATTCCATTAATGATCAATCTGCCATTTGGAAGGGAGATGGCTAAATCATGGTTCCACGATTCAGCCCTTCAGCACTTGAGTCCACCTCGCTGATGACTTGGAGCCGGAAAAGTCAATTCATTCTATCATCACGTCAAATGCGTTCAGCATAGTAAAACAAGCGCAGCTGTATCGCTGGCAAACAGTGTATCTGTACAGAAATTGTGGCTGAGGCTCATTTTGGTTGCTATGTAGTGGTTCTTGTGATGCTTGCAATTAAGCTGTTATATATGGCAGATAAAATGCAACCTGCCTCTTTTCATTTGTTGTTGCTGTTCCTATGCATAAATCAGAAAGCATGAATGTAGCTGAGTATATTTGACCATTTACAGTTCAATGCAGGAGCCAAAACAAAGAGCCTGTTCTCAAGATCTTTCAGTGACAGGGATCCTATGGGGGCTCTTCCTTTTTTTCCTTTTCTTTTTTTTTAAATTTGGAAATGAACTTTATAATATGAAAATTAAAGGTTTGCTTGCAAGAGGACTTCCGTGCTTTCTTACGGCTGTGAAAGTTGCACCGTACATGTGGGATGAGCATGTTGTTTGATTTTGTTAGTGCTTAGTACAGTTACCCATTGTCCCAGCGCTGTGTTCCAGTGTCCCAGAATTCTTTGTACCATGGAGATTAAACAGATAATGCACCTAGGACAGAATAAATCAGCTCCATTCCATGTGCCATTTACATATTCCGCCACCCGTTCCTGCCTCCTTCTGTTGCAGAAAGCAGAGGGGTCAGTTTCATACTACAACAAATGTTGGGCATGAATGAGAGGAGCTGCGCATCTCTCCTTCCTGCCTTACACACTATTGCTATCGACACCTTTCTCTCCAGCCCACCTCGCTTCCTTCTTTAAATATTTTTATTTGCTTTTCAAAAACTTACAACATCCAACCATCACCAAACAAATGATAACAGCTTGGTTAATGTAAGATCTACAGCATTACAAGGAATTTAGCATTGTGCCATCCAAGCCATCTGGAGATTCCATAGTCAAGCATTCCCTAAAAGGACTTGCCAGATACTTAGGTGAGATTTTAGAGGTGTTAGTACTAGTGCTGTGCCGAAAATTTCTCCCATGTGTTTTTCGACCGTTCCCATTCAATTTGGGAGAAGAGAAATTGCTTTCGAAAAGAAATTCAAGGGTGAAGAAATTTCAGAGAAATTCTCATGGCTTGGGTTTCTTGGGCTTACCTTACTTAGGAGGTGGCCGAGGAATGAGCACAAGTGTCCACTTTTTCATTGTGCAGTCATTGTTCTGGCAGCCTGTAGCCTCCTCAGTTTCCTTCACTTCAACTAAAGCCCAGTGTAAGGCAACATGTGGTGATTCCTCCCATAGGGCTTTTTCAGATCAGGACGTGCAGGCAGCCTGGGAGGCTAGCTGTGATTAGGTGAGCTCAGAAACACCACAAAAATATAAACATCCTGAATGAGGCAGAACAATGGAAGCCTCTTTCATGGGGGGAGAAAACATTTAGGAAATTGGAGGAGAGGTTATGGCAGAGCACTAGCTAAACCTCATCCCTGGAGCCAGACACAACGCTGCCCCCACCTGCATTGTGGTGGATGTAAACCGGGGGCCAGCCTTCCAAGACAGTGGATGCTGTTGCAGCATGAAACCCCCTAAAACCCTTAGGAAAAAAAAGAAGCTGTGCGACAAGCCCTGCCAATGGGGAGTCCTAGTTGGGAGAAACTGTTGAGGATTTCTCCTCCCCTGGAGAAATTAAATGAAATTGTCTCCTAAATTTCCCTGCCCCCAAGTAAGGTAGAGAATTTCAAGAGGCCATTTGCACACAGCTCTAGTTAGTACCCTCCTACACTGACTGGCAAATGTGATTGATGGGGTGCCAACCTGCATAAAACTAATTTTCTACTCAGCATTTGCATGTAGTTCTGAGTTCTTGGTTAATTTTTAAAATCAGGCTATATCACAGACTTCAATTGTTTTTTCTAATTAGGCTTTTTTCCAGTCTTCAGTTAATGGTCCACATGTCAATTTTCAAACTGACGTGATCTCCATCCTTGCCACAGTCTCCCCACAGCCCACAAAAAGGGCGAGATCCAACAATGCCATTCCACTCATACAAATTCTGTTGTGCTAGCATAAGGGATGCTAGTGTAATGCCTGGCACGTTAGTTTCCACTACAGGTTTTCTGGGGAATCCCATCCTGCAAGCTAACACTATTAGAATTGCACCGGAGGCCCTTGAAGCTAGGGCAACGTAATTTGCGTTAACGGAGTTAGTTCGTTGGATTAGTAAATTCTCCATACTAAATCTAATTCACACAGCACTCCATTGATGAAATTCTCTGCCACGAGATCTGGCCGCTAGCTTAGACGGCCGTAAAGGAGATTAGACAAATGCATGGAGATTTCTATCGATGGCTACAAGTCACGACGGTCTTATGCGACCTCTAGGTTCAGAGGCAGTATGCCTCCTGAGTGCCAGTTGCTGCAGAGCAACGATGGGAGCAGTCTTTTGCACTTGTGTCCTGCTTGCGGACTTCCCCAAGACATCTGGTTGGGCCAGTGGGAGAGACAGAGTGCTGGACTAGATGGACCATTGAGCTGATCTAGCAGGACTACTCTTGCGTTATTAGGAGCCAAGCTGGGATGAAAAATTGCCTCTAGGTGCACAGGAAAGTGTAAGGGTTGGCTCCACATAGGGATGTTGGAGGAGTCCGTCTGGGGGGTGGAGGTCGCCGAGTTTTCATCAGTTTGGCCCTCCAGGACTTGGCTTGCTTCCCTGCGAGCTGGCCTGACTCGAGCTGCAATTTGCACAAATTCCGGCCATAATGTGTGCAAATTACAGCAGCAATCTGCATAAAACTTGCACAACTTTTTGTTTATGAAAAAAAAAAATCCTGAAAAAAGTTCCTGGAGTTTGGGAAAACCCCACAGCTTGGCCCACAAATGCAAGACAAGAGGAGCAGGCAGCAGGAATCTGTTGAGCCCCCCCAGTGGCCAGATTTGCAAATGACAGACAGGATGTGCATCTTCCATTGTGAAAAAAAAAGTAGAACCCCCCCCCCAAACCCCAACTCCTTCATACGTTACAATGGCAGCCATGTGAACATGCAATATACATATAAGCACACAAGGTGAAATGAGCTGGAGATACCATTGCTATGGATAGGTGAGAGAGTAACATTAGAGATCACTAGGATTCTGTGAATGTCATCTTGCTGCCTGTCTCATACCTGATTCCTCTTTGCGTTTGCGATCGCTGCTCACTCTGCGTGAACAGGAAAATTGCGCAAATCAAACAGCGACCGACCGCAAGATTTGGCAGATTTCCCCAAATTTGCACAACTTTTCTCCATAGACTAAAGCGGGACTGAGTTAGTCTGCAGGGGAAAGTTGTGCAAATCAAATGCGAGCTCATGTCCAGCAATTTGTGACCATTTCTGGAGGATGTGCAATCGCATTTGGGGTTTCAAACGGGGCATGTTTGCATGTTTTGCGAGCAAAACTGAAATTTTCATACATCCCTAACCATTGCAAAGTAAAATTTTACATCAAATATGCTTGCAAATTACTTAACATAATACCCAATGTCACACAAAAGACCCCGTATTGTATTTAAAACAATCTAGTTTTGTGGTGCATTTTTCTTAGAAAATACATCAGACCAGGGAGGAGCAAGTGCAGAGGTCTGGGGGCCATTTTTATCCCCCCCCCCTCTTCTGGCTGCACTTTGCAGGACAGCCAAAACAAAGGCCTTAAAAAAATGTCCTCATTAGCATGACGGAGCCCTAAAAGAGACAAATCTAGCTTATTATGAAGAAAAATTTGACCCTTTTAGCCTCCTGTAGCTGCTAAATCATTAGACTAAGTCATCTGTTGATCAGCACCCCAATCCTACCATTATTTATATACCACCATGAGTGTGCATTGTGCTTTGTGGAGTAGAAGAGAAACCAGTCTCTGCCCAATGGAGCTTTCAGTCTAGAATTAGATTCAGGAGTAACCACAGAAGACTGGGAGGGAGATGGAGGTGAGGTAAACAGGAAACAAGATGCAATTATTTGAGTTACACTTCCTTACAGCCTTTTTATTTTACTTGTACCCTGCCTTGCTACCAAAAATGGCACCCAAGGCAACTTAGAGAATCGATTAAAACTGATTAAAACTGTACATTGAAATGCAATCAAAGCAGAATAGGTACAAAAAATATTATTGAGTTGAGGTAGGACATGAGAAGATAAGCAAAAGGTCTGAGTAAGGGAGTCTCCCAGTTGGCACCCAGGACCAGGAAAGGAGTTGCCTGCTCCAACGTTTGATGGCCCTACAGAAGCAATTTGACACTGGGGAAAATGGTAAGTGTCAAAAATCCATTTCCTACATTTGCTCTTCTTTATGTTGAAGGGCACCCCAATTTCCCTCCCTTAATTTTTCTCTCCCTCGCCCCACTACCACTAATTAGTATCCTATAGCACTACTCTGGTTTACATCAAGACTTTTCTGGATCTAGCTAGAAGGGAAATGCATAGTACAAAAATAAATAAAACAATGCATGCAGCATAGATGTTGCAGAGTGCTGTTCCCATCAGTGTAAATTTTTAAGCAATTTAATGTTCAGCTTTTGGGTTTTAAAAGAAAACAAGTATGGTTGTAGGGTTCCATTTTACACCACACTGAGTGCCTACAAACAGCTTTCGTGTCTTGTTCATATGGCGGATGAGAATTTCAAATGTGTTTGCCGTGGTAGTTGAGTACCCAGTGGTTCGCTGTGTGGCTAATTCCAGACAAGGATCAGCTGATCTTTCATTTCCCCAGAAATAATGCATCGAAATGGTGTGTGGGTTTTTCTCCCCACTCTGAATTTCATAATTTAAGCATACTAAAAGGGGAGCTACACTTGCTCGGAGAGGAGGGGAAAAATAAGACATGTTAGACAGGATATATTGAAAAGATAATATGGCTCCTTTTTTAAAAGTAATTTATCTGTAGGATTATTAATCAAGTTTGAGAAAGATAAGGTTAATTGAATTTTTAAACGACTGGCTGTGTTATCCTTCAAGCACCTTGGAGCTCATTCGATATTCACGCCTTTTTATCCCCCTTGGAAGTGATCTGATAGGTCTGAATCCTTTTAAGTAAGACCTGAATTTTTTGGACCATTGGTCTTGAACTGATGGGTCAGATGCACAGGTGGGTTGAATACACTCCAGTTTAATGTGGATCACACCAGCCGCACCACCTCAATTTTTGTTTTTAAGCAAGAGAAGATATGGCAGGGAGGGAGATAAGCTTATTAGGCCTCTTTCTCACAGAAAATCTTGCTTTGCAATCTTATAGAGCAGGGTGAGCAGCCACAGGCCTGTGAGCCTAATCCAGCCCACCTGGGGTCCCCAGAGGGCCAAGCCACCTTCCCCTAGTCCCACCCCCTTTTCCCCAGCTGCTTATCCCCATTAGAAAAGGCTGAAATGCCTCCTCAGGCTTAGTTACTGGCAGTATGACCTTTAAGCTAAAAGACGTTGGTATTCTTGGTCTTTCGTCCTGCTTCTTTTGCCTTTAGCCCTGCCCACTGCTGGAATGCAGACCCCAGGAGCTTCTTTTAAATTGAAATTTATTTGTTTATATATTATATTATATTATATTATATAATAGTCCTAAATTAGCTGAAGCACTCTGGGCAGTATTCAAGACAAATCTTAAAACCATAAAATACAATAACATAGTAAAACATAATTATAAAACCATATCTTTAAAACAGAATAAAACCAAAGTAGTAACCAAGATGAAAGCCACCTGCAGTGCAAACATCTAAAACCACACTAACACAATTTTTTAAGCCAAAGAGCTAAAAAGTCTGGGGCACCTGGCGCCAAAAAGACCACAATGAGGCCAGGTGAGCCTCTCTGGGGTGGTCATTTCACAACTGGAGTGCCACCACTGAAAAGGCCCTCTCTTTAGTAGTAACCTGCCTCACTTCATTCAGCTGGTGCATCTGAAGACTTGCCTTTGGGCTGAAAGAAGTTTGACACCCCTGCCCTAGGGCCACATACAGCCCTTTGACTGATTTCAAAACCCCTCTGCAAGTGATCAGGTCAGACCGCTTGTAAAAGTAGTCTTGTCTTTCCCTGGCAGCCCACAAGAAGAGGAGGGAGGGTGGTGGGGAAAGAGAAAGATAGAAAAGTGGATGGCAGAAAGAGAGAAAATGGTGGCAGAAAGAGAACGGGAGAAATGGGGTGGCAGAGAGAGAGAGAGAGAGAGAGAGGAATGTGGCAGAAAAAGAGCAAAAAAGGGGTGGCAGTAAGAGAGAGAAGAAGAAAAGGGGTAGCAGAAAGCAAGAGAGGAATGGCCATGTCCAGAACTTGTTTTGGCCCTTCCTACTATCAGCATGTTGCCAACAGGTTACCCCTACAGGAAGGAAAGGGGGCGGGGAAGGTTCCCCAACTCTGCTTTATATGTCTACTCAGAAATGCATGTCTACTTATTCCCATGTAAGTTTGCATAAGGGTGCAGCCTTAATGGATTAATCATCTGAGCTTCAGTCATTTAAAACAGGACAAGTTTGCATAAATAGTAGTTCTGAATAAATGCATCTCAGAAGAGGCTTTCCCTGTTGGGTCAGAGGGAAGGCCTCTTCCAAGAAGCACTCAGCCTCCATGGATTGGTAAGCACGTACATTGCAAATATTTTTTCAGGAGGAGGGAGGGAGGGAAGCAACACTAAAAGTTGCCAAAAAAGCCAAGAGGAGATGAGTCTCAAGCAGGTGCCATAAGAGAGTGAATTAATCTGGTTATATTGCCCAATGTGTTTCGACAAATATTTCATTGACATGGCAGGAACCTCCAAATTAAAAAGAATAAATTGTTTTGGGATGGGGGGGATGGGGGGAGGTCCAGGCTGATTTACTTGGAAGCATCTTTTTTAATTGATCAAATGAATGTTTCAATGGATTAATCACCACTACCACCATTTATTTGTATCCTGCAGTTCCCTCCAAAAAGAAGCCCAAAGTGGCTTAACAACCTCAGCATACGGAACAAATGCAATAGTATCAAATAAAAGATCAAAAGAAAATAATATGAAAAGTTATCAAACCATCAAAATACCACAATAAACCTCATCAAAACATTAAACAACATTGTAGTGCTAGGGGCATGGGCAGTAAAACATTAAAAACACAATCCTAGGCATGTCTACTCAAAAGTAAGTCCCTTTGCAACCTAAAAGTGAATCCTGTATTACAGGTTCCGGTTAAAGCAGGGGTGGGCAACTTCGGAAGGTCCGGAGGCTACTCTTGCTCCCAGAGTAGACTCTGCAGGCCTCACATCCCCTGTTGCTGTCACTGAAAAATACAAATAAATTAAAAAATGTTATCTGGAGCAGGTATAGAGCACCAAAAGGATCAAAATTAGATTGTTTGCAAGCTAGTTCTGACCCTTTCGGTGCTCTATATTAGCTACGGAGCGCGAAAAGGGTCAAAATGGCTGCTCTGGATGCCATTTAATTTAAACAAAAAATTGGGGGTGCAGTGGGGGTGCAGCAGGGACCGTATGTGGCCTGCGGGTGGGCCCTAGGTTTGATGGTGTTAACTACTATTGAACTGGACAGCCTTCTTCACAATTTAAAATCCACGTCTAGATGCCGTATTCCTTCCCTACTGTTGCACGTCTTTCTCTGTGCCTGTAATAGTTCATCTGTCTCTTGGAAGCCGCCACAGCCAGCAAAGTGCCACATTTGCTTTTTTACCCCCCTCCGACAATTACTGTGCTTTGGGCCATTTGACAGGTAATCATTAGAGCTAGGATGCCTGCAGACTAACTGGACCTTTTCCTCCTATTATTGCAACAGGGGATTTATGTAGGAAACGCTTATTAATGCTAATGGGACTTGCATGTGTAAATTCTCCTTGTGTCAATGGCAGAGTTGACCCCCAAAAGAAATCCACATTACTCTGGATCAGTGGATTCAAAATGGTTTTGAGAGCTGCCGTGGATTTCCTTCCACTGAAAATGACCAGGGCTGGCTTTTTCCTGATTGCCACATCTTATTTCATCATGGCTAACAAATCATCGCTGAAGAATTACAAGGATTTCTCTCCTTGTGGTGACATCTCCGTGTAGAAAAAAGCGAGAAGGAGAAGGGGGTTGGGGGTGGAGAAGGAAAAAAAAATGACCTCCCATG
Source organism: Heloderma suspectum (assembly GCF_057233095.1). Taxonomy (NCBI): domain Eukaryota; kingdom Metazoa; phylum Chordata; class Lepidosauria; order Squamata; family Helodermatidae; genus Heloderma; species Heloderma suspectum. The sequence goes on from NC_139466.1 coordinate 28,573,763, forward strand.
CCAGGAAATTCCATTTTGAAATCAGTGCAAGTGGAATCTGCACCAAAATGTTGCAGTGTATTCTCATCTCCGAATAGGAGTGCTTCAGAGTAGCTGCCAGCCAGCCATGCTTTCCTTCAGCAGGCCATTCCACACACCAGAGAGTTTTCCATTTTACTTTTCCACCAGACACTCAGCACTCAGTGACTACTGAGCATGTATGGATTTATTTATTCATTGGATTGTTCTACAAAACTCAGGGTTTCCTTGATCATGTTGATACCTCCTTCTTGTTTGTCAGTAGGCCCGTTTTGGCTCCATTTCTGTTGGCACTCACCACTTGAGTTTGCTATTAGAGGGAGTGGCGTGAGTGATTTGTCTGTCAGTTCTTCCTAGCATTCTGTATTTACAAGGCATGTCTAATTTTCACATTTTGAACCTATTTCAAATTTGATTTGAAATAGAAGCTGGCATGGCTTTTAGGTAAGGGCCGGTGCAGTTCTATGAAGGAGCAAGGTCAGACTTCTAAGAGAAAATGTACAGGCACCCTGAGCAAACTACCATTTCCCAATGCCCTCCTTTTGATGAAACCTATGGCCGTTTAAAAAACATGTGATGTAAACATATCCAAAGTGGCAGAATTTTGGACATGAGAGTATGAAAGGTGCCAGAGTCTTTCTTTTGTTTTCCATACAGGTCCAGTTCGGATGCTTACCTGAGGATATGCCTCACCAAAAAAGAGGACTAAAGAGGATACCTATTTGCATAAAATCTGCATATGCTAATATGCAAGTATACATATGAAAATATAGACAGTACTATAATTTAAATAGAAATACGGTACATCTCACCATAGTGTGGAAGACTGTGACCAGTCTGCTGTCCAAGTGCTGTTGATGGGCAGCTTCAAGGCCCAAGAATTCCTTCTGAGGGTTCTTTATCTTTCAACTAGACTTGGACTGAACAGCCATTCAAATAGAGGACACTTTCAAAGAGAGGACGGTCCTCTGACAGCTCTTTAGAGGACTGTTCACTGTAAATGAAGATACCTGGCCACCGTTACATGTTATTACATGTTATATTATGAGAGTAGTGAAGAGTATGCCCACACCTTCACCTTGGGAACAGCCAAGGGCAGCCCAACACATTTTTGTGCTTGAGGCAAAGGCCAAGATGGCACCTCTCCCCACCCCTCCACATTAAGTGTACAAAACCTGACAAGACTGGAAGCTTAATCGTATTTCAGCACCGGTAACAGGACCTATGGCCTCCGCTGTCCCTGAATCACTTGGCACTCTATCCGTCATGCATCCCTCGGCATTACTGCCTGAGGCAGCCACCTCACTCTGCCTAATGGTAGAGCCAGGGCTGGTGTCAAAGGTAGGCATAGGTGGGCACCTGCTGAGGGCCTGCATCCCTGCAGAGACCCACTGACAAGAACCCCCTAGGCCTGCTCCTCCTTTCAGCCATTGCAACTGGCTTGTTCACCTACTTCTCACTCTGGCCCAGACAACAGTCATGGTGAGGAGGAGGAGGAGCAGGAGATGCCACGGCCTCCTTGCTCCCTGGCACTCTGCCTGTCAAGCCAGCAAGTGGTAGCAACGATGAGAAAGAGAATGAGGAACAATAGCAGCTGGTGATAATGGCGGTGAGAATGTAGACTCATGGAGGGAGGGGGCCCATTGACTTGCCCAAGGGCGCTCCAAAACCTGGGTAGGACCATCCCTGACTCGGGTAACCATCTGAACTAGGCCCTCAGCTAAGCCACAGTTGTTGGTGTTTTTTTTAAATAATCTTGTGTTCAATTGGACTTGTGAGAGCATCTCATTTCCCTGTGACACATGCCTCAATGCTCCTCAAAAACTATCATCAGCCCTCCGGAATTATGGGTCTCTGGAATCAGATCTGTCAATAAAGTTACACTGGGTGGGAGCACAGCAGTGCCACCATGATCTTTATTTACAGGCGGGCCATGGCTGCTTATTATAACAGAGGCTTGGCTCTTCCAAATGTGGATGGGAAGCCATGCAGCATTGTTGTAAATCTCTAGGGCCCTTGAGATTTAGAAGGTTGACAGTGGAGCATCAAGGAGAAGCTGCTGTTGTTGACTGTATGGGAGGTCTGTTCAAAGGAGAGTTTAATAGAAAAGGCTTCTCTTGTCATAACTCGAATGGACAATAAATTCTACATCCGTTGAATGGCAAGGAAAAGATGGGAAATCTGCAGAATGCATATCAAACCCAGCTGTGTATATTCAAGGCTGTGCCTTTGGAGAGACTCTTCCCATGATCGTTTTTGATCTCACCATATTGCACATGGTGACTGGCTTTCCAAATGCTGTGTCTCTTTTGCAGCTCCGTGGATACACTGTGCAAACATGGAATATAGAGCTGGGGGTAAAATGAAGCTCCTTAAGAATCTTAGCTTATTTTTCTGTCTTTTGCCCCCTTCCTTATTTTTTCAAAAAGCATTTTCTAGTTTTCGAGCCTTAAGGCTGCAAATATAGTTCTGGAAGTATATAGGCCAGGGGTGCAGAACCCCAGAACCGGGGGCCAAATCCTGCCCGGCCGGGGTCCCAATCTGATCCCCTGTGATTCCCAGATGGCCACGCCCTTTCCCCAAGCCTTTCCCTTTTGGTGGCTTTCCAGTTTTTGTACAGTTTCCCCACCCTCATTCTAAAAGGTTGAAAAGCCTCTCCTAAGGCTTAGCTGCTGGCAGTAAGAGCTTTAAGCTAAAATAGGCTGGTCTTTGGGCCTTGTCTCTTTGGGGCCCTGCCACTTTTCCCCTTAAGCTCCACCCAGCGCTATCAACTTCCATCAGCCCAAGCTAGCATGGCCAATGGTCAAGAATGCTGGGAGTTGTAGTCCAAAATATCTGGAGGGTTTCAGGTTGGGGAAAGGCTGCTTTAAGGGCTGCGAACACTATGAGGCCCTCAACGTTTATCACCACTTGGCTTCAATTGGAAACTCACCTGGCAACAGTTAGCCTGGTGGGGGTATTCCAATGTCTTTCTTGAATGGGGCCTGAAACTGGGATGTGTATGCTGCCGGAACAGTGATCAATGGAGAAAAATACGACTTCTGACACCGTCTAGCAGCACCAATTCAGTGGTGTGAAGTGGTTAAAGCAAACAGGAAGTGTTAATGATATGCTGTAAATATGTATGGTGAAATAAGCAGAGGACAGGTGCAAATAATTGTCAGAGTGGAAAATCAAATATAACGGTAATGATATGCAACGGCAGATGTTTGGCAGACCAAATTCCCCTTCCCCTCCCCATCACATGGCTACTCATTATTACAGTCCTTAAAAGAAGCAGCAGCTTTCATTGGGTACCGGAATATCTACTTTTTGTCAATGCTTTTAGGGAGGGAGCAAACAAAAGTAATTGAAATCTAACGTAAAATGATGTTTTATTGAAATGCATCTCATTTGGCCATATGTTCCACTGACAGATCGTAAGGTATGTATTACTTCATTGTTTAATTAGGACTTAATGCCAGTGTCATTAACATTTTGTGTGTTAATCTGAAAAGTTGGCTATTTATGGGCAGATAATGATGGCAGTCATAATTTTTTGCAGCAAAGAACTTCTGACTGTGCAATTTAATTAAAAGTGATTTTTGAATTAACTGGGACCTGATATTCATTTTCAGCTTTGTTAAGGATCCAGCATATTTAAGAAAATTATTACCCTATGGACCAAGCAGTATCTTTTTAACTACTTTTGCTCTCTCTGCAAAATCGGACCACTTCCTTATTATACTTACTGTTCTAGTTCTGTTCCTCTGAGCAGGCAGGGCTGCCTCACAGACTGTAGAAAACCCTAACGTCACTTCGCAGAGGCACAGTGTGAGTCTTCAGAGCCAGGGCATGAGGGGAAATTAAAATGGTGGCTACAAACCTCTGCACAATTTCCATTCTAAAACATTGCAATTAGTGCTGTGCCGAAAATTTCTCCCGCATTTTTTTTTCGACCCTTCTCATTCAATTTGATAGAAAAGAAATGGCTTTTGAAAATAAATTCAAAGGAGGAGAAATTTTGGAGAGATTCTGCTGGAGTAGGTTGGGGGTTCTTGTGCTTACCTTACGTATGAGGTGGCCGAGGAGTGCGCATGAGTGCCCTGTCTGTCACTGTTTAATAAACACTGTGGCAGCCTGTAGCCTCCTCGGCTTCCCACACTTCAGTTAAAGCCATCATGAGGAAGGCGCCATGAGGCAATTCCTCCAATGAGGCTTTTCCAGTTCAGAAAGTGCAGGTGGCTGGGGAGGCTGCAGAGCAATGGAAAGATGTGTAATAGAGAGAACAAACACACAAAACACCCTCGGCCACCTTGCAGTGATTAGGTAAGCTCAAAAACCAAAAGAAATCCAAAACTCTGCCTGAGAAGAGTGGCAGCCTCAGCATGTCTGATGCTGTTGCCACTTGCAGGAGCACTGCGATAAACCAAAAACCCTTTGGAAAAAAGAAAGGACCTGTGCTACAACCCCTGCCAATAGTAAGCCCTCTCTGTGACAAACTGTTGGAGAATTTTTCCTCCCCTAGGAGAAATTCACTGAAATTGTCCCCCCCAGTTTCTCTGCCCACAAATAGGCTGGAGAATTTTGAGGGGCCCTTTGCACAGAGCTCTAGTTGCAACGCCTCTCCTAAGGCTTCGTTATTCCTAAGAGCTTCAAGCACAAATATGTTGGTATGTTTGGACCCACCCCTTTTGCCGCTCCTGCTGGAATTTATTTATTACTTATTTTATTTACAATATTCTTACACGGTTCCACATCAAAGGTTTCGGAGCAGTGAACAACAAGATAAAAGAATAAAACCCCATAATTAAAACAATTAAAACATTTTAAAAGAACAGATTTTGAACTGCATAAACCGCAGCTGGTCACTCAGGGAAGGCCTCTCGAAATAATGTCTTCGGGAGAAAGCAACACAACGTTGGCGCTTGCCTGACCTCCAGAGGCAGGGATTTCCACAGGAAGGAGGCCACCACACTGAAGGCTCTTTTCCTAGTGGACTCCAACCGGCCATAGATCCATGCGGAACCACGAGGAGCAAGCCCTCCGATGACCTCAGTGACCAGGCAGGTTGGTAAAGAAGAAGGCGCTTTCTAAGGTATCCTGGTCCCAAGTTGTTTAGGGCTTTGAGCACTAGTACTAAAACCTTCAACCTGGCCCGGTAGCGAATAGGCAGGCAGTGCAGTTCCCTCAGCAAAGGAGTTACATGCTGAAAAAGGGCAGCTCCCAACAACAGCCAAGCTGCTGCGTTCTGCGCTAGCTCCAGCTTCCGGACCAGCCTCAAGGGCAGCCCCACATACAGCGTGTTGCAGTAATCCAGTCTTGAGGTTACTAATGCCTGTACCACTGTGGCCAAGCTATCTCTGTCCAGGAGAGGCTGTAGCTGGCCCTCGAGAGCTTCTCCAACAATGAATTCGGCCCTCAGGCTGAAAAAGTTCAACACCACCGCTCCAGGAGCCAGCACAATACCTACAAGCAAAGTAAAAACTCAATCAAAACAGACCAACACCAATACAACCAAATCAAAGGATTTGCTGAGTGTCACAGCCAGTGATGTAACTAATGCACACCAACCACTGAAGACCTGGAGAAAAAAATAGAGAAACCCTTCCAGGCCTGTTAAAAGGGGCCAAGATCTTGAATCTGCTAAAGGTCCCAAAGCAGCTGACTCCATAACTTGGGGCCAACTACAGAACAAACTCTCTCTGCAGTGGCCGTCACAGTAAGGGTTGATGGAAGCAGCGGTAAGCGAGACTGAGAATATAAGGAGTGTGGAGGAACAGATGTGATGAGAGAGGCTCCCTCAGTTTTTGCTGGCGCCAGAACATAAAGAGCCTTCAAAGTGAACACCTGCACTTTGAATTTAGCCCAGTAGCTAATAAGCAACCAGCGAAACTCATTAAAAAATGGTGGTATATGCTCCCCACGGTTGAGACAGGAAGTAATGTAGCTGTCGCACTGTGCACAAATTGCCGTTTCGGAACAGCCTTCAAAGGCAGCCCCAGGCAGAGTACATTAGAGTAGTCTAATCAGGAGTCTTATCAGAGAACGTACAGCAGTGGCCAAATTCTTCTCCCCCAGGCAGAGGTGTAATTGGCAAATCACACGAAGCTGTAAAAAAAGGGCTCTGCGTGCACAGTTTTGGCTGTTGGGTCTTGGAGGGCAACTGTGAATGCAGGACCCATTTGGAGACATGGTTCCCCATCCAGCTAAGGGATATGTATGCACACCAAACATGAGCCCTGCTCAATTGGACCAATGGTCCATCTAGTCCTGCATCTTCCTTCTCACAGTGGCCAATCAGATGCCTCTGGGAAGACCACAAGGAAGGCATGAAAGCCATGGCCCTCTCCCTCTGTTGCTCTCCGGCAACTCAGGTATTGAAATTGGGGTATTGCAAATGCTCTCCCTCTATTGCTCCCCAGCAACTGGGGTGTTGAAATGGGGTATTGCAACTGGGGTGTTGAAATTGGGGTGTTGCAACTGCTCTCCCTCTATTGTTCCCCAGAAATGGTGGTATCCAATAGTATACCACCTCTGAACATGGAAGTTCTATATGGCCTGATTCTACAGCTGGACAGCCCCTAGCAAGGTCAGGGCAGACTGGCCATGCACACAGCAAAACAAAAACAAAAAGCAAAAAAACCAACACCTTCCCCCTGTGTAAGGACCAAACTACTTGTTACTCTTAATGCATAGCATGTAGCTGCATCCCTATTTTTACTTTAAATATGGGCAAGGGGGATCCATACTGGGAATGCAGGATATGGTGGGAGGCAGGGTTTGCGGGGCCTGGGCCCCTGGCCCCAAATCTATTTCTCATGTCCCCAGATCTACTCCACAGAGCCCTGGGTGTCCATTGGTGCTAATGGATTTTCCCCCACCCCTACTCAGCTTAACTGGCATGCAGGGGGACAATTTCAAGAGAAATTGTAGCTGGGAGGAAAGGGTTAACTGTCCCCCCACCCCAGTCTTCCCCTGCATGGCAATTAAGCTTGGGGAGGGGAACCCTTTTTCCATTGGTTTGGGATTATCTGGGTCAGGGTGCAAATTAATGGAAGAATTTATTTTATTTGAGATGATTTGGATGGCCAATTAACTGGCTGGCTTTGCCTCTTGTAAAACTTAAATAAATCCTAGTAATTATTTCTAAATCTGCCTATATAGGCATCAATTAGCATATGCAGATTTTATGCAGAGTTGTGTCCTATGGGCCCCAAGTCTTTTAAGTGCCTAGTAATGCCATCTCTTCCCTTCCCAGTGTAATCCGAATGAATGCAGCCTGGTTAGAACACTTAGGGAAAAGGCTCCCATTGACGCAAATGGCAGCTACCCCCACCCCCACCTCCTAGCATCAAGCAAATGGCTAGCTTAGCCCTAAGATAGCCAGACATTAGATCTCTTCAGGGGTGCAAAATGATGGTGTGAAGAGGGCCTTGGGCCTGCCTACACAAGACCCCATCCTCAAATCCCTTTGGGAGAAGGCTTCAGACCATTGCATTGTTCTGAAGGGGCTTCTATGCCCCATCTGTTGAATGGGCTTAGAAGCCTCTGCAAAGTCAGAAACCCTGCTGAACCCACAAAGGTCTGCTGCTGTCTCTGCAGAATGGGGGCCCCAGAGGCCGGGCAAATGCATGTGATCCTACTTTCCCCTTCCCATCTCCATTTTGAACACCTGAATGAGGTTTATTGATCATCTACAGCAGGGGTAGGCTGTAGATTATCCATTTTTTCTGTTGAGGGCTGCACTCCCCTGCAGGTAATTTGTTGGGGGCTGCATGTCTGCGGGGGATGGGGCAAAAGTCAACAGTGGGCAGAGCCAAACCCAAAAGTGGGTGGGTCACCCCTTTTCTTTTTCTGCCACCCTCTTTTCTCTCCTCTGCCCCTCCTTCCCACTCAGCAGGCTGCCAGGAAAGGGACAGATGGTTCTTGCCAGAGGTCTGAACTGATCTAGGGTGGCCAGATGTCCTACTTTACATAGGACTGTCCTCTGTTTGAAGGCATCCTCTATTTGAAGGGCTGTCAGAAGACAGTGCTCTATTTGAAGGGCTGTCTGTCCACCAGTATAAGCATAATATTGCTTTAAAGAGAATGAACCCTAAGGAGGGAGAGCAGCAGGGGATTAAAGGTTGCCTATCAAAAAGGCACATTCCATGTTAGGCATAATTAGGAGAGGAATCAAATTAAAATGCCAAGATCATACTCCCCTTATACAAATCTTTGGTGTGACCACAGTCAGAATACTGTGAACATTTCTGGTCTCCGGACCTAAAAAAGGCCATTGTAGAGTTGGACAAAGTGCAGAAAAGGGTAACTAAAATGATCAAGGGGCTGGAGCAACTCCCCTATGGGGGAAGGTTACAGCAGCTGGGATTGTTTAGCTTCAAAAAAAAGGTGAGTAAAGGAAGGCATGATAGAGGCAAAATTATGCGTGGTGTGGAGAAAGAGGTTAGGGAGAGATTTTTCTCCCTCTCCCATAATACTAGAACTTGGTATTATGAAAGTTATTGGTGGGAGCTTCAGGACAGATAAAAGAAAGGTATCACACAGTGCACAGTTAAACTATGGAATTCACTTCTACAAGTTGTAGTGATGGCCACCACTATGGATGGTTTTAAAAGTGGGTTGGACAAATTCATGGAGGAGAAGACTTTCAGTGGCTACTAGTCCTGATGGTTATGTGCTACCTCCAGTATCAGAGGCAGTATGCCTGTGTACACCAGTTGCTTGGGAACATAGGTGGGAGGGTGCTGTTGCACTCGTGTCCTGCTTGTGGGTTTCCTCCCTCTGGGCAATTGGTCGGCCACTGTGTGATCAGAATGGTGGACTAGACGGACCCTTGGTCAGATCCAGTATGACTGTTCTTAACTGTTATCAGCACCTGGGCAGCAAACAGGTCACAATCTTCCCTCCTATGGGAAGTATTGCATTTCCATTTAAATTATGGAATTATTTCTAAATTTGCAGGCAAATTCTGATACGTAAATTTGGTGTTCTCTTTTATCTTCTTCTTTGGTGATGAGTAACTGGCCACCTTACACTGATCACATGCCAAGGGTCACATGACGTTAGGTTGCCCACTCCTGATCTACGATGTGGTTTCATGCTAATTCTGATGCAGAAACAGGGTCACCATTTCATTTAGTGGTGATTGCTCTCTCTCTCTCTCTCTCTCTCTCACACACACACACACACACACACACAAAGCTTCCCCTGATAGTTTCAGGAAATCCTCGCTGAGCGTCTTATCTTTGAAGCCCATTGAAAAGTTGTTAAAGTGAAATTTTGCAGCCAGTTATATCTTTTCATTTATTTTCATGAAAATTGAATTACGGCAGCGTACCTGTCTCAGGCGTATTAACAAAACAATTCATGTATAGAGATGGCTTAGGAACATGTGGTTCTTCCGTGCCAGGAATATCATTTTTTTAAAGCATAAGCAGGAAGGATTTTTTCCCTTCTTCTTCCAGAGATGAGTATATCTCTCAGTGTAATGTTGCATACAGACTGGAGATTGCCTCTCCTATTGAATTGTATAATGAAAAATCAATCAGTTTAATGGTTGACAAACTTTGACATTCAAATAAAAATGTTCCTGGTATTTTCATCAAAGACCTGTAGGCAAAAACTAGATGCAGTGACTTTAATTTATGCAACAGTGAATGTCTGCCAAAACATTGTACAAATGACTGTATAATGAGGCAATAATAACTACAAAGGGAGAGGGAGAGGGGGGAAAATGCAACTAAAGGCCAGGCTTCCTTAGTTTTTAAGTGATTATATAAATTCACCCAGCTCTACAGTATGAAAAACCATTTTTCCTACTGCTTTCTTTACAACTCCAATCTTATTTTGAGAGCAATTTCTCCAAGCCATCAGACATGTATAATGTGATAGACTGTGCCAAATTATAGCCAGTTGTGATATTACATGGAGAGTTCTGAACACCTTGCAGTAATCCAATAGAATGGTTTCCCATTTACACTGTATTTTATATGAACAGAGAGGAAATACAAGGTTGTTAAGCACTGAAGACCCAGCATAGGGCTCATCCATGCTCCCTTTGGCTTATGGAACTCCTGCACAGAGCTCCTCATTCACTTCTGTGGAGGGGGTAATTTGGTTAACACAAAAAACTACAATTTAGTAAATTAAATTGATCGTTGCGTTGGTGGGGATGCTTGAGGATTTTGTGTGGTCCACCACTTCAAGGCAATCTGACCTGATTTGCACCTCCTAAACTAGTGTGCAGATCGAAACACAGTTATCCTTCTGCTCTTTGAATTTCACAATGCAGCCTTAAAGCATACCAAGATGTATATGGATCTACCTAAGCTTTCATATCCTCTTCATTTTGGGTTGACTGCTGATGCTTGATCATAGGAAGACACTGCCTTTTACTGAGTTGGAGCACTGGTCCATCCAGCCCAGTATTGTCGACACTGACTGGCAGCAGCGGCTCTCCAGGGTTTCAAGCAGGAGTCTTTCCAGCCCTACCTGGAGATGCCGGGGATCAAACCTGGGACCTTCTGCATGCAAAGCAGGGGCTCTGCCACTAACCCACAACCCTTCCCTATCACATGATGAGGAAATGCATGGAGGAATCAAACTAGTGTTGTGCTGAAAAATTCTCCCACATGTTTTCTGACCATTCTCATTCAATTTGATAGAAAAGAAATTGCTTTCAAAAAGAAATTCACTGGCGAATTTTTTTTGAGAGAGATTCTCATGAGTTGGGTTGGGTTTCTTGTGCTTACCTTGCTTGGGAGGTGTCCAAGGAGTGTGTGCAAGTGTCTGTTTTTCGTTGTACAATCATCTCTCCGGCAGCCTGTAGCTGTCAGGGTGAAAACTGAGCCGATAGAACCTCAGAGCAGTTCTGATTCTGAGGAGGAACAGCAATCCGTGGGAGAGGAGCGCGCTCATCTCTCACAGGCACAGCAGCTGGCAGAGATTCCTCCTGCCAGCATTCCTGGGATAGATAGTGACCCTGGCAGCGAGAGAGTGCTGGAGGGGGGCTTGCTGGATGCTCGGCGCAGACACAGGGAGCGACGACTGCTGGAGGGCGCGGAAAGGAGGCGTAGCGCTCGTTTGGTGCGCAAGCAACAGTCGCATCCCGAGGACCCAAGGGAAAGAGGGAGGATCTCTCCCTAGCCCATAAGTTCAGGGTCTTCCCGTAATTCTCCTTCAAACGGGGACCTGGAGCATAGGCTACTCTGCTGTTCCTTGCTTAGTCACTGGTGATTAGCATCTGAAAGAGTCATTAAGTTGTAAAAGGATTAAAGCCTTGAAAAGAATCCTTTTGTCTGTGTCTTGAGTTAGCTATTGGAGTAGACTGAAAGAGGCCGCCAGGGCACTCCTGACAGTAGCCTCCTTGGCTTCCCATACTTTAATGAAAGCCAAGGGGAAGACATCATGAGGTAATTCCTCCCATAGGGCTTTTTTCAGATCAGGAAGCACAGGCAGCTTGGGAGGCTGCAGAGCCATGGAGAAATGTGTAATAGAAAGAAAACACACACACACACACACATATAGAACCCTCGGCTGCCTTGCAGTGATTAGGTAAGCTCAAAAACATCATAAAATTAATTTCAAAACATGCTGTGAATGAGGAACAACAATGGAAGCATCTTGGAGCACAGATTTAGGCACAGCACTAGCTCTGCCTTTTCCCTGAATCTAGACACCACACTGCCTCCCTCATTCATTCCTGCATTGTGATGGATATAAAATATGGGCCAGCCTGCCAGTTGATGCCTTTGCTCTGTGATGCCACAGTTGATGCCTTTGCCACTTGCAAGTGGCAACACAAAAATACCAAAAACTTTCAGGAAAAAAAGAAACTGTGGTACAACCCCTGCCAATGGTCAGCCCTGTGTGTGAGAAACTGTTGAGAATTTCTCCTCTCTCTGGAGAAATTTGGTAAAATTGTCCCTCCAATTTCTCTGCCCACAAATACGGTGGAGAATTTTGAGAGGGCATTTGCGCACAGCTCTAAATCAGACATGTTGACTGAGAAATGTGTCAATTTAAAAAAGAGGGGGCAAAAGCTGCCAAATAACCCTCCACCCGGAAGAATAAAGTTGCAGGCTGACATTTGCTGGAGCCATTTTTGGCCTCTTGATTCTGTCATTCGTTCATGCAATGGTAAACTCATCCAGTGGGAAGTCATCCACAGCTCTCCATTGGAGGCATCGAGTGGATGATATGAGATGACAGGTTCGCTGCTGCGTAGCGTCAACTCATTCAGAAATAAAGCATCTAATTCAGTCCAAGCCTTGAGTCCAAGCCTTCCCAGTATTGGGGAAAGGCAGGATATGAAGAAGAAGAAGAAGAACCCTATTTTGTTGACTCACAAAGGAACCTCTTAAAAAGTATCTTGTGTTGGCGACATCTTCTTTCAATTGTCAATCAGCCCCCATGTGTTCAAAATCATAGGCAGAGAGGGACCGTTGACTTCAAAGCAACAACAAAAATCCGACCTGGAGCCCAGTCTTGTTCTTGGGAATGTCAGTCACAGGTTATAAATAATTATTTGTCCCGGATCCTCCCTATTTTAGACCTGCTTCCATTTTTGGTGCATCTCCTCCAGAGCACTTGACACAAACAAGGTGCCTAGAAGGGCTTCTCTTCGAATATACCACTGCCACCTACAGCAGATAATTTGTAATTGCATCGTATGAAGAGTGGGAGATGTGCCATGCTCTGTGAATGCATGCCATCCACAGAAATCTATGTCACAGTCTTGAAGTGGTTTATTACCCATTCCCTCTCCCCAGGTAATCCTTCCGTAGTGATTGCTACAGGTGAATCTCACCAAACTATGATTCTTTGGGGGAAAGGCATGGGCATCAACTTGGTGCAAAACCAATATTAAGTTGGTACTACATTATATCCTAACGGCCTTCCCCAAGTTGTTGCCCTCCACATGTTTCAGATGACATCTTCCCCTGAGCATTGGTCATGCTGCCTGGGGCTGATGGAAGTTGTAGTTCAAAACATCTGGAGGTCACTAGGTTGGGGAAAGGTGCCCTAAGACCGTAGATAGCTCTGCAAATCCACATTCATAGGAAACAACACAGTCTATACTTAATGAATAGGAAGTAGGAGAGAGTCATTATTCTGCCCCATCTTTCCTCCCTCCGCTAGAGGGAGTCCAGGCGGGGTGTGTCCATCATGTGCTGTTTCTTTGCTTCTTCCTTCTCCTTTTTCTGAAACTCCATATAAGGAGTAGGTAACCTGGTGTCCTCCAGATGTTTTGGAATCCCTGACCATTGGCCATCTTGGCTGGAGCTTATAGGAGAGTCGTAGTCCCAAACATCTAGAGTCTACCAAGTTGCCTACTTGGTGTTGGTCCATGTGTTGGTCTCCATCTTTAGAAATGGGATGAATAAATAAGACTGCCTTGGAATAAAACAGCCTTTCCCAACCTGGGGTCCCCAAATGTCATTGGACTACATTCCCATCCATCCCTGACCATCAGTCATACTGGCTGGCTGGGATGATGGGAATTGTAGTGCAACAACAACGGGGAGCTTTGGCTGGGAATCGCTGAAATAAAATAAGTAAAGTTGCAGTTCTACACGCACTTACTTGAGAGTAAGTCCCATTGAATTCAATTGGGGTTTACATCTGAGTAGACACAAAAAGGATATGGTGTACCTAACACACATTGTTCTTCAAATAGTGAAGAACAATGCTTAACAGCACAATCCTCTTCATGTCTACTCAGAAGTCCCATTGAGTTCAGTCAAGCTTACTCCCAGGTAAACGGGTATAGGACTGCAACCAAAATTATCTTGTGTTTTCTGTCTTCATGCCTCTTTGCCAGGTTTTGAATTTTTTTTTACTTGCATGCAGTGCTGGCTCAGGTTTTGGAGGGCCCTTGGGAAAGACACCCTCAGTGCCCCCCTCCCTCAGTGAGTTTACATTCTCACTGCCATTGTCACCAGCTGCTTTCGCTCCTCATCCTCTTTCTCACCATGGCTCCCACTTGCTGGCGCAAGAGGCAGAGAGCCGGTGAGCAAGGAGGCCGCGGCATCTGCAGGTGCTGCTTCTTACCACAGCAGTTGTGAGTGCTGGAGCGAGAGGCAGGTGAACAAGCAGGTTGCCATGGTGAAGAGGAGGAGCAAGTCCAGGGGGCCCTTGTCAGTGGGGCCCTGCTGGGGTGTGGGCCCTTGCCAGATGTCCAACCATGACTACCTTTGATGCTGGCCCTGCTTACATGCCATATAAAGTTTGATTTCCTTAAATAAATTCAATTTTTAATCGGCTTCTGTGCCTTAGAGGTGTCCATTCAGCCTACCCATGCTACATCAGGTCATGTTTGCAGACAAACTGGAGAGGGTTCAGAGGAGGGCAACAAAGATGATCAGGGGACTGGAAGCAAAGCCCTATGAAGAGAGACTGAAAGAACTGGGCATGTTTAGCCTTGAGAAGAGAAGACTGAGGGGAGATATGATAGCACTCTTCAAGTACTTGAAAGGTTGTCACAGAGAAGAAGGCCAGGATCTCTTCTTGATCATCCCAGAGTGCAGGACACGGAATAATGGGCTCAAGTTACAGGAAGCCAGATTCTGGCTGAACATCAGGAAAAACTTCCTGAGTGTCAGAGCAATACGACAATGGAACCAATTACCTGGGGAGGTGGTGGGCTCTCCCACACTGGAGGCCTTCAAGACGAGGCTGGACAGCCATTTGTCAGGGATGCTCTGACTTGGATTCCTGCATTGAGCAGGGGGTTGGACTCGATGGCCTTGTAGGCCCCTTCCAACCCTACTATTCTATGATTCTATGATTCTATGTTACTAAGGAAGACTTACTTTCCATACAGTGTTGAGGTTCTTTTTGATCCTGTAATAACAAGACGGTTAGCAAAGTGTTCTAGCTGCTTGGGCAGAACTAGATGGTGGCAGGTCAGTTGGACTTGCTCCCAGGTAAGTGCATGCACATGAGATTGCAACCTTAGACATCTTTTTTTTTTCCCCATGAAGGACCCAGACTACTGCCATTCCTCTGGAGCATGCTTCCTCAGCATCAAAACTCAACTTGTGTCAGCAGCAAAGCTGGAAGGATTTTCTGTCACCTGCAGTGCTGTCAGCAGAACAGGAAAGGGAGGGGGACCCCCCCCCCCAAAAAAAGTACAGAAACATAATTTCAGCACTAACATAAGTATCAAAATGATTTACCTGTCTGGACTGCTTCACTTTCATCTCAGCTTCCAGGGCTTTCATTCATCAATGTTTTATTTACACGCATATATCTCATTTTTACACTGTTGCTTCCTCACTCTCGCTCTCTCCCCGACCAGATGGTTGTGTCTCTTGTGCGGTTCTTCATCCCCGGGATGAGAAATATCGATGGGCTGCGGGTGGGGTTTGGCTTAGCTGTATTCCGTAGGCATTTTATTAGAGAAAGAGCAAATCCTTTCTGTCCTGTAAGGAAAGAGAGCAGGGTGGGCTGTGGGCCTAGGGAGACCACATGTCCTAGTTTACAAAGGGCAGTCCTCTATTGGAACGGCTGTCAGAGACAGATCTCTGTTCATAGGGCCGGCCCTACCATTAGGCAGAGTGAGGCAGTTGCCTCAGGCAGCAGATTCTGGAAGATGGCTGCAAAAGTGTTGGAGGAGAGAGTAGTCCGTCAAGCAGCCTATCCTGTGAACTCTAGGCTGCCTCACTGCCAGAGTCAAAGAACGATTCAACTGCCAGTCCAGTCAGCTTTTGAACATGGAATGAGAGAGGGCTCAATCCTGTTCTTTGCCTCAAGCAGAAAAATGACTTGGGCTGGCCCTCGTCATACGTTTGGTTTTTAAAAGCAAAGTGTTATGGTCAGTTTAACATGCAAGAAGAGACTTCAGCAATATGTAGCTTGAGGGTGGGGTCAGGTGATGACATGTCCAGTGAGTATAAGCTCAACATATTTTTCTGCTTTAGAAGGACAAAATGCCACCCCTGCCCCCCAATTCCACATCTAAGAGCTGACTGGGCTGGTAAATGAATCTTAGGTCCAACGCTCAACATAAGAAGAGCTGCGCTGGATCAGACCAAAGACCTATGTCAAGGGTGGGCAACTTGTGACTCTCCAGATGTTTTAGCCTATAATTCCCATCGGCCCTCACCATTGGCTCTGCTGGCAAGGGCTGATGGGAGTCGAAGGTCGAAACATTTGGAGGGCCACAGTTTGCCCACTCCTGGCTCATGTAGTCCAACATTCTGTTCCTACAGTGACCAGCGACAGGTTTCTGACTTGGGAGCATGGGAGCAACAGCACATTTCCACTCATGGAATAGTATCCAATGTTAGTCCTACACAGAGTAGACCCATTGAAATGAATGAGATTTAAATTAGTCAACTCCCATTCATTCTACTCTATGAAGAGCTAACATTGGATACTACCCATGTGTCCCAGCAAATGGTAGTGAGAGGCAAACTGACTGCAATACTGGAGGTGATATATAGCTATTATGACTAGTAGCCATTATTGATAGTCACTAGCAATGGGACAGCATCCTCCATGATATCTAAAGACAGCAGGCTAGCTGAGAGTGCACAGGGGCATGGACAGCTCTATCCCCCACACACATTGCTGCTGCTGCCTGCAACACCTGCCCCTATTCTCCACATCTGCTGCCTGAGGATGTTGCCTCCCTTTGCCTCATGGCAGGGCCAGGCCTGTTCCCTATTTTCACAAACTCTGTGGGAATAAATGGAAGCTGCACAGAGCTATAGCAAGTGGGGGCTGTAGGGTGGCCATTTACACATCACCAAAAAAGAGGACACTGATTTGCACATGTTACTTTATGTGTATACATGCAAATTTGGAATAGCCACCATCAGTGACATTTTTGGTAGTCCCCTCCCCTTGACCCTCTCTTCCAGGTCGCTCTTGCAGCCTTGGAGAGGCAGCTGGCATGGTTCTCTCTGTAGCGGCTGCAAAGGGGAGGGGTGGAGAGCACTGATTCCTGGCTCTGAGGTTGGGGCTCTGCCTCTGACCTTGGATCCAGGAATCCAAAGTGTCTTATAGCCCCGCAGACGCTGTCTAAGGGCCATAGGATTGCTCCCCCCATTTGTTTAGTTTTGTTGTATTTAGGTTCTGCCTGTTCTGCATCGCTTCCCTTTACACACACACACACACACACACACCCCAACATTTCCAAAGCTGTGTATAAAGCCTAGAGCTCAAGAGATGAAGCTATCACCGGATTGTGCTTGTAAAGCACTCTTCCATAGGCCCGAGCAAGTGATGAGAGTGGACGAGTAAAAATCCAAAGCTGAAAGTATTAAGAGTTCTTGGACACATTTTCCCAGAGCATTCTAATAGCATATGAAGAAAGCAGGGCATCACTTACATGAAGCCCAGAGAGCGCGCCACGATTTCCTTGATGGAGTGTCCTCACCAGGTCATCTGTGGCGTAGCTTATGGTCTCTGCGAAGAAAAACTACCTCACCGAAGCCGTGAGCATTCCTAGAAATGAATATGAGCTCTCGCAGCATAGAAATGAGGAAGTTCAATTGCTGCAGCACCATTTTTCTCTGTCCTGCAAGAGCGGAGCCGCCGTGATAGATGCAAGCTACAAAACCGATGCTTGCTCCTCAAGTTCCATGCGTGCCAACAGAATACCAGAGCTGCTCCGTGACTGAGATGAAAAATCCATCAAGCGATGCAGATATAGTCAGGGCCAGCAATATTGGAACAAGGATAACTGTTTTGGCAGTTGGCCTCCGTACACCACCACATTGAAGTTGAAAGCAAACACACCCAGACGGGAGCAAAGTCAGGACTTTCAGCTGTAATTCAAGGGGTTTGACAAAAGTGGGGCACTAACCATTCAGGAAGGACAGCCAGTGACACACACACACACCCCATCGTTGGTGGCTCATAAGTAATGGAACAAACCAACATCATTTCAGACTTAAGGATCGCCTGTAATACCTGGATGAAAATCTTTTGCAGTCAATGACTGCCTGAAGTCTGGAACCCATGGACATGACCAAATGCTGAGTTTCCTCCCTCGAGATGCTTTGCCAGGCCTTGACTGCAGCTGCCTTCAGCTGCTGCTTGTTTGTGGGTCTTTCTGCCTTCAGTCTTGTCTTCAGTAAGTGAAAAGCATGCTCTATTGAGTTGAGATCAGGTGACTGACTCGGCCATTGAAGAACATCCCACTTCTTTGCCTTGAGAAACTCTTGGGTAGCTTTTGCTGTATGTTTTGGGTCATTATCCATCTGCAATATGAAGCGGCGTCCTATCAGTTTGGCAGCATTCGGCTGAATCTGAGCAGAAAGTATAGCCCTATACACTTCAGAATTCGTCCTGCTGCTTTTATCAGCAGTCAGGTCATCAATAAACACCAGTGACCCGGCTCCATTGGCAGCCATACATGCCCATGCCATAACACTGCCTCCACCATGTTTGACAGATGATGTGGTATGCTTTGGATCATGAGCTGTTCCTTTCCTTCTCCATACTTTTCTCTTCCCATCATTCTGGTACAAGATAATCTTGGTTTCATCAGTCCAAAGAATCTTATTCCAGAACTGGGCAGGCTTTTTTAGGTGTTTGCTGGCGAAGGCTAATCTGGCCTTTCTGTTCTTGAGCATTACCAGTGGTTTGCACCTTGTTGTAAAGCCTCTGTATTTACATTCATAAAGCCCTCTCTTGACTGTAGATGTTGACAATGACATGCCTACCTCCTCAAGAGCATTCTTGACCTGGCTAGATGTTGTGAAAGGGTTCCTCTTCACCATGAGCAGAATTCTGCGGTCATCCACTTTAGTTGTCTTCCGTGGTCTTCCAGGCCTTTTGCTGTTGCTGAGCTTGCCAGTTAATTCCTTCTTTTTCAGGATGTTCTAAAGTGTTGTATTGGCCACTCCCACTGTTTTTGCTATCTCTCTGATGAGTTTATGTTGTTTCCTCAGCCTGATGATGGCCTCCTTCACTCGCATGGACACCTCTTTGGACCTCATGTTGGGGGTTCCAGTGAACAGCTACCAAATGCAAATGTAACACTCAGAACCACCTCCAGGCCTGTTATCTGCTTGATTGGTCATGGGGTACCCAGGAAACAGGCCACACCTGGCCATGCAGTGGCTTGTCAGCCATTCGTTCCATTACTTATGAGCCACCAATGATGGGTGTGTGTGTATGCCACTGGCTGTTTTTCCTGAATGGTTAGTGCCCCACTTTTGTCAAACCCCTTGAATTACAGCTGAATGTCCTGACTTGGCTCCCAGCTGGGCGTGTTTCCTTTCAACTTCAGTGTGGTGGTGTGCAGAGGCCAACTGCCAAAACAGTTATCCTTGTTCCAGTATTTCTGGCCTTGAATGTATATTATTTTTCGTTCTTATTATGCATCGTAGTCTGAAAATATGTCGAAACAACTGTATATTTCTTTAACTTTTTAAAAAACACACCTAGAAATGAGATTTGTTTTCAAACTCTATGAAGACTTATCATAGAATCACAGAATAGTAGGGTTGGAAGGGGCCTATAAGACCATCGAGTCCAACCCCCTGCTCAGTGCAGGAATCCAAGTCAAAGCATCCCTGACAGGTGGCTGTCCAGCCTCATCTTGAATGCCTCCAGTGTGGGAGAGCCCACCACCTCCCCAGGGAATGGGTTCCATTGTCGTATTGCTCTTACAGTCAGGAAGTTTTTCCTGATGTTCAGCCAGAATCTGGCTTCCTGTCACTTGAGCCCTTTATTCTGTGTCCTGCACTCTGGGATGATCGAGAAGAGATCCTGGCCTTCCTTGCTGTGACAACCCAGTTCTTTCAGTCTCTCTTCATAGGGCTTTATTTCCAGTCCCCTGATCATCTTTGTTGCCCTCCTCTGAACCCTCTCCAGTTTGTCTGCATCCTTCTTAAAATGTGCCCAGAACTGGACACAGTACTCCAGATGAGGCCTAACCAGCGCTGAGTAGAGGGGAACTAGTACTTCCCGGGATTTGGAAGCTATGCTTCTATTAATGCAGCCCAAAGTAGCATTTGCCTTTTTTGCAGCCACATCACATTGTTGGCTCATATTCAGCTTGTGATCGACAACAATTCCAAGATCCTTCCCACTTGTAGTGTTGTTGAGCCACGTATCTCCCACTTTGTAACTGTGCATTTGGTTTCTTTTTCCTAGGTGCAGAACTTGGCATTTATCCCTATTAGATTTCATTCTGTTGTTTTCTGCCCAGCGCTGCCATCTATCAAGATCACTTTGAATTTTGTTTCTGTCTTCCAAAGTATTCGCTATCCCACCCAATTTTGTGTCATCTGCAAATTTGATCAGCATTCCCTGCACCAATCCTCCAAGTCATTAATAAAAATGTGGAAGAGCACTGGGCCCAGGACTGCTCATTACCTCTCCCCAGTTTGAGAAGATGCCATTGATAAGCAAGAAGATGCCATTGATAAGCAAATTGAAATGTGTTTATAATCCTGACAAAAATATGACCACATTTCACAATCAGCTTCTGACAAGCATCCCTAGAGCTGTGTGCAAACAACCTCTAGAAATTTGCTACCTTAGTGAATTTCTTCAGGGAGAGGAGAAATTTTCCAATGGTTTCACAGGGCTCAGGCTCACCACAGTGGCCTTAGTGCAGCTTCTTTCTGTTTCCCCACTAAGGTTTTGTTGGCAGCCTGGCCACACTTTTGCATCTCCCACAATGTCCCAGATAGCAATGTACAGAATTTGTTAAATCCATTCATTGGGGAAATCTGCAAAGTGGCCTTCTGTTGCAGAACTCAGAGTCAGAGAGACCATGGAGTGAAGGAAAAAGAGATTCTTTATTTAACGCGCGGGCTTAAGGAATGGCTGCTACACTTCTTTTTCTAGGGGACAGGGGATGAGAAAAAGAAAAATCTCAGAATTTTTCTCAGAAATTATATTTTCTGAGTGCCCTAGTTTTGTTTATTTATTTATTTACAATATTTGTATATCGCTCCATATCTAAAACAGATTTTGGAGCAGTGATTTAGCTGCATTAAAAAAACAAATTACCAGCATGGAAATCAAAATCCCCTCCTGAGCAAGAGAGAATTGGCAAGAGAGTTTGCTTTGATCTGGTAGAGAGCCCACAGTGAGGACAAAATCAGTTCCGCAAAATCAGATCCTTCCATCAAATCCCTCCCCAAACCCACCTTTTGTCTGCATTGCCTTTGGTTTCTGAACATATGCTAAAACTAGAAACAGGGCCGGCCCTACTGTTAGGCAGAGTGATACAGCCACCTCAGGCAGCAGGTGCTGGGCAATGGGGAGGCAACAGTGAGGTGAGTGCACAACAGAGTGTAAGTGATATGCAACCTGCCCCCCCCCCCAGCTAGCTTGCTGTTAGCTTGCTGTCCTCAGGTGTGGTAGAGGATGCTGCCTTGTCATCACTGTTGAAGGAGGGATGGTGGAGAAATCTGCTCTGGACTCAAATAAGGCCAGATTCTCAAGAATCTGACCTGTGAAGTCTTCAGCGGACCAACCCCACTCACTTCCATGTCTGTCAGATTTCCCACAGGGTGGCTCTCCTCCATTCTAAACAGCACCATTGGCTAATGGTGGCCACCATTAGCCAATCACGGGAAAAATACAGCTGTAAATTGTGTAGTTTAGGGCATTTGCAGCTGTAAAACACTTCCTTCTGAGTAAATTGTGGTGTAAACGCAATCCGACGGATGCGGTAAGGCTCTGGGGAAATTCATGGGGCCCCAAGGGGGAGAAAGAGTGAGCTAAAGAGGAGGGGGGATAGCAATGCAGAGGGGCACAAGAAGGAGAAAGAGCAAGGCTAGAAGATGGAAAGGGAGAGAAGGAAGACTGCCCTAACATTTAACAACTTTTTGTATTTTAAAAATATTTTTTTGAAAGGAGCAGGGAGTGAAGAGCGTCATGGGCACTGTTGGAGGCCCCCGTGGGTGCCATGGTGCTTGTGGGGGCCACATTGGGAACCCTGTTCTGTACTGTCATATTCTGATGTGCAAATCATCATCAATATAATTATATCCTGTTTTGTAAACCTTTACCTAAGCCATCACCTGCTGAGACCCAAATTCCGTGTTAAGCCAAATCTCATGGCAGAGTCCTTCTTGGATTGTACCTCTTCAGACTTCAGATGGAAGACCGCATTTTAAAAAAGTTACCCATGTTAAAACAACAACAACTCTGCATGCAGAAAACTAGCACATCAGGGAGACAGATTCTAGGGCATTCATTTCAAAATAAATGCTAGGTTTATCGAAAGAAGCAGATGCATATGGCAAAAATGTCTATACCTCCAAAAGCCCAGTTTTCATAATGAGAATCGTGAACCTCAAAACTTGGGCAGAGTCCTAGTTAGGATATGTTAATATCATTTTAGAGACCTGGTCTTTGGCTCATTCGGTTTACTTAATTCCCAGTTCCATGTAATGACCGTTGCAACTTCTCCATTACATAATTATGACAAATATTTAGTCTGGATTAATGCACAAGATTGAACTGCTAGGAGTTCTAATTCACTTAAGTATTAAGAAGCTGCTGCAATAATGATCCATTAACGATATGTATCATGAGTATTATAGGAGATTCCTTACTTAAGTAGTTGTTACAGCTGCATGATTGACAAACAAATTGATTCTGATCGCTGCTGTTTTGATGGGTGCCATTAAGATGTTTTAATCATTTGACTCAAGTCAAGCAGGTAATGCAAATCTAGACAGATAGATAGATGATTAGATAGATAGATAGATAGATAGATAGATAGATAGATAGACAGACAGAGACCGACCGACCGACCGACCGACCTAAAAAAATTACCTATGTTGAGGATCACAGTCCTTGGCTAGAATCGCCTGCATGCTTACATGAGAGCAAGTCCTATTGAATTGAATAGAGCTGTGCACAAATGGCCTCTCAAAATTCTCCAGCCTATTTGTGGACAGAGAAATCTGGGTGACAATTTTGCCAAATTTCTCCTCGGGGAGAAGAAATTCTCCAACAGTTTCTCACAGAGAGGGCTCACTATTGGCAGGGCTTCTTTCTTTTTTCCCTAAGGGTTTTTGGTTTATTGCACTGCTTCTGTAGGTGGCAACAGCATCACCTGTGGTGAGGCTTCCATTTTTCTGAGGCAGAATGTTGAATTTCTTTTGTTTTTTTGAGCTTGCCTAATCACTGCAAGGTGGCTGAGGGTGCTGTGTGTGTTTTTCTCTCTCTATTACACATCTTTCCATTGCTCTGCAGCCTCCTAGGCCACCTGCAGTTCCTGAACTGAAAAAAGCCCCATGAGAGGAATTGCCTCGTGACATCTTCCTCATGATGGCTTTAACGGAAGTGTGGGAGGCCGTGGAGATTACAGGCTGCCACAGAGATTGCTGTACGATGACAGACAGGACACTCTTGCACAGTCCTCAGCCATCTCATAAGTAAGGTAAGCAGAAGAACCCCGAACCCAACCCATGAGAAGTTCTTTGAAATTTCTCCTCCTCTGAATTTCTTTTCAAAAGCCATTTCTTTTCTATCAAATTGAATGAGAAGGGCAGAAAAAATGTAGGAGAAATTTTCTGCACAGCATTAGAATTTAATAAACTGGATTGAGGAGTTTAAAGCCTTGGTACATGTTTTCAAAAATCATTTGAAAAAGTTTCTATCTGCTATGTCCCTTTAAAGATGGTGTGTGTGGAGAGTAAACAACCCCAGTTAGATATATGCAGGTGAGACCTGCAACAAAATGTTGCAGTACAGTGTGTTTCTCTTCAAGATTCAAGCCAGACATTGATGCCCTTTTCCCAGAGACTCGAGTCCATGTCCTCTCCCTAACAGTTTTCCATTTGTTCCTGCAACAGTTAGTCAGCATTTTGTACCCACTGAACATGCTTAGTCCACATTGGGCTATGGGTTTCCCCCCCAAAAAAGGTGTTTTATGGGTAGATGGGTGGGTGGATGGTGGTATTTCTGCAAATGTCAGGGTTTCCCCGCTGATCCCTCTAGTAACTGAATTTATTTATTTGTTTCACTTATATCCCACCTTTTTTCCTCTTGCAAGGAACCCAAGGCAGCTTACATGGCCCTCCTCCTCTCCCTGTTATCCTCACAACAACCCTGTGAGGTGGGTTAAGCTGAGAGTCTATGACTGGCCCAAAACCACCCAATGAGCTGCATAACTGAGTGGGGACTAGAACCCAGATCTCCCAAGTCCCAGTTCAACATTCGAACCACTACACCACACGGACTGACATACTGGATGGTGTTTTGGCTCCACAAGGAACCACACATGGAGAATGAATATGCTATTAGTATAATGGGCAGGTTTTTTCCAACTTGGTGCCCTCCAGATGTGTTGTCCCACAGCATCCCTCATCCTCATTGAGCATGACCGACACATCTGGAGGGCACCAGGTGGCAGGAACCTGCTGTCTAACCATCATCGCTAAAAGCAATCTGATGGTCTTGGGAGAGTATCCCAGGGACCATAGGATGCCTCAGAAAACCCCTTCTGAGGTCGGAGACAGTGCTCTGAACCCTGGAATGGGGAGTCAGAGATCTGCCCCCGCTGCAGTTGGCGCAGAAAGAAAAAGTCAGGAAATCCCCTAGGATGGCCACGTGTTCTCTTTTTCAGAGGACTGTCCTCGATTTGAAGGGTTGCCCCGTCCAGTTCAGGTTTAAAGATCAGGTTTAAACCCTAAGCATTGTTGCCCATCAACACTTTAGCATGTGGTCAGCAGATGGACCGGGCAGGTGCAGAGGTCACCTGGTTATGGTCTTCCACAGTAGGGTGAGATGTACTGTATTTCTGTTTTTAAAGTACAATGTTATTTATTTTATAATTTTATTTTAAAATTTGCATCTAGGCATATCAGTTTTATGCACATTCCTGCTGGTTGTCATGTTATTTTTGGTGATGCATCTCCTCTTTTTTTGCAGATCATAATTAGACACACTAGTCTCCGCACCACGGTAAGCAGGACAACATCTCTGTAATTTCCATCTATTGGTTCTGGTCCTGCCCTCTGACACAACAGGGAACAACTCAAAGAGGGGATGCATTTAAAGGCAAAAGCACGGAGCTTTGTCCCCATCCAAAGTGTCCCTGCACCAGTCTTGTCAACGTTTAGAAGTACTGGATTTGAAGGTTGTCTCCGAGTTCTCCGTTTCCTCATCTGTAAAATATGGTTGGAAAGCATGCTTTGTCTGTGCAGTGGGGGAAACTCTGAAGACAAACTCATTAATGCAGGAGACATTCAGACACCATGGTGATGACGAGCATCATTCAAACAGCAGCAAGGAAATGAATGGTTTTATAGCCAGTGCAGGGATTGGACGATAAGGTGTGGGGACCGCACGTTGAATGATGAAGATGAAAAGAACTATTGAATAGCTGCCTCATTCACTGGGCATCATCCATCCTCAGTGCTGATGGGAAGCCAAGCTAGCAGTGAGACAAAAAATAAAGTAAAATGGGATGTTATGCAATTAAGCATGACTTCATGTAAGAACCACAGATGGAAAGGATAGTGGGTTCTGCATAGAACTGAGGTGACATTTCTCAGAAGACCTTTTCCTGAGAAAATGTCTGAGATTGTTCTTTTTCTCTAGAAAAAGAGGCCACTCTGACATTTTCCTCCAAATATTCTCCCCTATTTTTTTATTTATTTTTGCAGTGGCCATAATTCATCCCTCCCCTACTAGGCCCCAGAATGACACTAAGGGTTGGATCCAGATTTAAGCTGGATCAACAGCACTGCTGGAAGTGGACTTCCCCATCCATTCCTATTCACAGCGGCACATCCAGCTCCCCCAAAATTGTACACAGAGAGTCAGAAGACCCTGCTGAATTATGTAAGAACAGAAGAAGAGCCCTACTGGATCAGACCAAGGGTCCATCAAGTCCAGCATTCTGTTCACATGTTGGCCAACCAGCTGCCCATGGGAAATCCACAACAACCTGCCCACAGGAAACCCACATGAGTGCAACAGCACCCTTCCGGCCATGTTCCACCGGAAACTGGTGTACATAGGCATACTGCTTCATCCTAAACAGTCAAAATGCCTCTCCCAAGGCTTAGTTTCAGGCAGTAAGAGCTTTCACCTATGATATGCTGGCACTTTAGCCCCACACCCTTTGCCTTTGGCCCCACACCCTTTTGCACCACTGAAATGTGGCTTCCAAGAACTTCTCCAACATAGAGGAAACTGTCAACAAAGATACTCAAACACCAGGAGGAACGAAGGAGTTTAGCATAAGAATATAAGAAGAGCACAGCTGGATCAGACCAGGGGCCCATCTAGTCTAGCATTCTGTTCACACAGTGGCCAGTCAGCTTCCCAGAGGAAATCCACATGCAGGACATGAATGCAACAGCACCCTTCCACCTTCCACCCATGTTCCCCACCAACTGGTGTACATAGGCATACTGCCTCTGAAATTGGAGTTAGCATGAGCTGTGGTGTGTGTGGTGAAGGGCAAATCCCCCCAAAGTGGGCACAGGCCCCTTCCATGAATTGAGCTCTTCCTCTCGCGGAAGGCGGATCGTGGATGCAACCCTATGTCCTGGCCATTGTGGAGGATGCGACATGGCACCCAGACGGCCAATACAGTTGCTGCTGTTGCCACTTTCAGTAGCAGCAAAGTCAACTGAACAAAGAAAAACTCAGGGGAACAGGCAGAGGCTGTGCTACAGCCCCCACCTGGCATTGCACCAAACTCTTAGGAATTGTTGGAGAATTCCTCTTGGCCCTGGAGAAATTCAGTGAAATGGTCCTGCCCTATTCTTCTGCTCACAAAATAGGGTGAAGAATTTCAAGAGACCATCTGTGCACAGCTTTACTTCCAAATTCTAGCAACGCCTGCCATTCGAGAGGTGAACCTTTGCAACTTGAATGGCTCTTGCATCTAATATATGCACTTGGTTTATATTTTGTCTTGGTTAATTATTGGGGTGAATGAGCGCTCTGCCGGTTATGCCAGCAAAGACTGTAGGTCCAATGCAGCCGAAATGAAGGACTTTGAGTTCTCCGGTTGATATCAACAGCACTTAAAAGTGCTTAATGTTGGCAGGATTGTGCTGGTTTTTCCTCACTGAGTTTAGTCACAATATCATTCCCACCGTACCTAATGCAGGAAACTGGAAGGTTAACAGTGTGAACAAAAGTCGCTTCTGTGCTGTCGCTGAAATCACATTTCACACCGTTGGGTGGCAAAATTTGGCAGCATTTCCAACTTTGACTTGATTTTCAAATATTTTCCACTTTTGAAATCTGGCTTTAAAGGATTGTTGATGCAAGTTCCATTTGGCAGAGGTTCCGGAGGAAGCTGATTGCTGCAAATTCCTGTATGAAATGACCTCTGAGGCTAGCGTGCACATTGGAATTTAGCTATCCCTTGGATTTTGCACCTCTCCAAATGCTGCAGGGAAGTTCTTGGCAACGTATGTGTCTCGAAATATTCATGTCTATACACATTTTGAGAGAAAATGTGCATTTCAATAAGCACGTGGAGAGAAAATATGGGTTGAAAATTGCCCATCAGCAGTAAGCATCTGGATAGCATACTGAGCAGGCACACAATGGTGAGATTAGGGATGGGCAGACTCATCTCTGTCTGGGGTGCCAGGGAGTGCGACAAGCTGCCCCCTCCACTTGCATGGCCTGGACCTGCTCGGTGAGCTGAGCCACCCAAACTGCCCCTCCTCTGTGCGCCAAGGACTCCAGCAGTCAAGCCCTTGTGCTGAGTCTTCAACGTGGCAGCCCCCCAAGCACTCTAGCCTCCTCCTCCTCCTGAGGAGGACAGGGTTAGAGCGCTTGGGCGCCTGCGCCCACCAGTTGTCAAGGGCTTCCTTGACAGTCGGCAGAGGCAGGATGAGTCCTCAGCGCTGCTCACCAAGCTCCAGGGTGCTCAGTGGCTGGGTCCATCAGCCCCCCAAGGCTCAACGAGCAGGGACCAGGAAGCCAGACAGGGGGAAGCTGTCGGACACCACCCCCTCCTCAGACTTCCACGCCATCCCTGGATTCGATGTATTGTATTGATATAACTAATAATGATTAAAGTGTGTGCACATGGCCTCTCAAAATTATCTACCCTATTTGAGAGCAGAGCAATTTAACTGAAATTCTCCAACAGTTTCTCACAGGTAGGACTCATAACTGGCAAGCGGTGTGGCACAGCTTATTTTCCTAAGGGGTTTTCTGGGGCGGGGGGTGCAGCCACTGCAAGTAGCAATAGCAACAACTGTGTGGGCAGCCTGAACCCATTTTGCATCCTCCACAATGTCCCCTACCTAGGGATGTACGAAACACCTACCTGGCTCCGCGCCGGGCAATCCGCGGTGGGGGGGAGGCACTCCGTCCCTCCCCCCGGAGTCCTTGACAGGGGGGGAGGCGATCCGGTCCTCCCCCCCTGGAATCCTGCCCAGCCAGCTCCGCTCTGCGGCCAAGCCGCAGAGCCACTGGCCGGCTCCAGCCGCCCGCAGCTGGACATCCGGCCGCTGGGCAGCCCTGCAGGGACGCAAATGGCGGCTGTCGTAGCCGCCGCCATTTGCATCGCTGTATTGAGCTGTGATAGGCTATGTAAATATTTACGTAGCCTATCACAGCAGGGGAAAAAACCCCAGCGTATGCAAATGGCAGTAGTCGCCGCCATTTGCGTAAGCTGGGTTTTTTTCCCCCTGCTGTGATAGGCTACGTAAATACTAAATTTACGTAAGCTAAATACTTACGTAGCCTATCACGGCCTCCGCAGGGATGCAAATGGCGTCCCTGCATTAGACGTGATAGGCTACGTAAGTATTTACGTAGCCTATCACGGCTATGAAGAGGAGGAAGCGAATGGCGGCCGCAGGACGGCCGCCATTCGCAAAGCAGCGCGGACAGGAGCAGGTAAGTGCTCTGTTTTGCGCAACTTTCGTGGGTTGGGGGAGGCGGGGACTTCGTCCCACGTGCCTTTCGTGGGTTGGGGGGGCGGGGGCTTCATTCCACGATGGATTTCAGGGGGGCCAAATGCACTGGCATTTGGCCTCACCAAGATCCGTCGCGGAATTCTCTGACATCCCTACCACTACCTAACATCATTTTGGGGCACTGTGGGGGAAGAGAGGGAAGGCGGCCACCATATCAAATTAACTGAAGTGTGGGAAGCTGTGGAGGCTACAGGCTGCCAGAGAGTTGATTGTACAATATTCATTCCTCAGCCACCTCATAAGTAATGCAAGCACAACAACCCAAAACCCAGCCCATGGGAATTTCCCTGAAATGTTCTTCTTTGAATTTCTTTTCGAAAGCACTTTCCTTTCTATCAAGTCGAATGAGAACGGTTGAAAAAATGCGAGATAAATTTTCTGTGCAGCATTAATAATTAGAGTAATTATTTCTAAATTGGCATCTATACATAAAAAATAGCATATGCAAATTTTATGCAAATGTCATTTGTTTGTTTGTTTGTTTGTTTCTATACCACCCAATAGCCGAAGTTCTCTTGGCGGTGTTATGCACATCCATGCCCTCTTTTGCCCTTTTTTGGGGGTGATGCATTTCCTCCTCGGTGATGCTTAGATGGTAGGGAATGGGTCTGCAAGGGAGGGGCTGTGGCTCAGTGGCAGAGCACCCGCTTTGCATGCAGAAGGTCCCAGGTTCGATCCCCAGCATCTCCAATTAGGGAAGAAAAACACTTGCCTGAAACCCTGGAGAGCTGCTGCCAGTCAGTGTCGACAGTACTGGCCTAGGTGGACCAATGGTCTGACGCAGTACAAGGCAGCTTCCTATGTTCCTATGATTAATTTCCCTGGGATTGACTGGGATCGGAGTGACTGTATCTGATTAGGTAAAAATCCTGGGGTTCTCCTGGACCCAAGGCTGATCTTTGATCGGCAGCCTCCCAACAACCCCAGCATGCCTTTACCTTTGGCTCACATGGTATAAGGCAGCTTCCAATGGTGGGCGAGAGGCATTTATCTTGGAGGGGAAGGTATCAGGTTGTCTTATATGGGGCCAATACTTATTTCAAACAGTCATCACATAAAGCTTAAAAAGAAAAGAAGACACAAATGCAAAGCCTTTTTATTAGCAACCTGTCCCCACCCCAACCCCACCCCGCAAATAATATTATGCTTCTCCAAGTTGATTTTTTTTTTTCTTCTTATCAGACACAGAAAACGCTGAATATGCATGGCACCTACATTGCAGGAAGGAGGCTCCAGGTTCAATCCATCTCCGGGCAGGGCTGGAAAAACTCTTCCTGAAATTCTGGACAGCTGCTGCCAGTCAGTGTTGGCAATACTGGGCTAGATGGACCCAGGGTCTGACGCTTTTTAAAGCCGATTCCTATGATTCTGTAGCTTCTCTGTGAAATTCTCTTCTAAGCCACGACTGCTTTACACTGACCCCTGCTGGGAAACAGGAAAGATTATCATTTTTTTCTTTTTGTTAACTCCTGATTCTGTGGCTTATTGTTGACTCCCATTGCAACAGTCCTGCTCAGGCTAAGCCAACCTGGGCTATGCTCTAATATGCTCAACGCCTAAGGGATAAACAACATGATCTGTGAAGGGGTTACCAACTCCCCCCCTCCACACACACACACACACACACACACTGTCACAAATACAGCCTGTAGTGCCAGCTCCAAGTTTTTGAGGGCCCTTGGGCAAGACACCCTCAATGGGCCCCCTCCCTCAGTGAATTTACCTTCTCACCGCCACTGTCAGCACCTGCTCTTGCTTCTCATCCTCTTTCTCATCATGGCTCCCACTTTCTTGCTTGGCAGGCAGACAGCCGGGGAGCAAGGAGCTTTGGGAGTAAGCAACCAAAGATACAGTAATATACCTGAGCTCTCAGCAAGGCCTGAGAAAAGAACATGGCAGCTGCCTGTAGGACCCCGTCCCCATACACACACATACACCACTGGTCATGGTAAGCCCCCCATCAACCCTGTATGGCATGGGTGTTGAACCTCAGGCCCATGGGCCAAATCCAGCCTTCCATGGTTCCCACATCCCCTTCCCCAGATGGCCGATAGCTGCGGGGTGGTGGTGTCTCAGTTTCTGCGTATTTTTCCTCCCATCCTAAAAGGTTGAAATGCTTCTCTTAAGGCTTAGTTACTGGCAGCAATAGACATGATCAAGGTGTTCAACATTGTGCCTGGTGTGGAGAAAGTGGATGGGGAGACATTTTTCTCCCTCTGTCATAATGCTAGAACCCAACGGGGTCATCCCACGAAGCTGATTGGTGGGAGCTTCAGGACAGACAAAAGGAAGGGCTTCTTCACACAGCGCAGAGTTAAACTGTGGAATTCACTTCCACAAGATGCAGAGATAGCCACCACTTTGGATGGCTTTCAAAGGGGATCGGACAAATTCCTGGAGGAGAAGGCTATCAACAGCCACGAGTCCTGATGGCTCTGTGCTACCTCCAGGATCAGAGGCAGTGAGCCTCTGTACACCAGTTGCTGGGGAACATGGGCAGGAGGTGCTGTTGCACTAATGTCATGCTTGTGGGTTTCCCGTGGGCAGCTGGTTGGCCACTGTGTGATAGACCCCTGGTCTGACCCAGCAGGGCTCTTCTGATGTTAAGCTAAAATATGCTGGTGTTTCCCCCTGCCCACCTCTTTTGCCATTGCCCCATCCCCTTTTGCATTTGTCCCTGCCCACCACTGGAATATGGCCCCCAAGAGCTTCTCCAAAATTAAATTTGGCCCTTAGGTTGAAAGAGGTTTGACACCCCTGCAGTATGGGATAATAAGTAGAAATCCTGTTCATGCTCACGCCTTGCTTTTGCCATTTATTGCATAACAAATGACAGTTTAACGGAAGGGTCCCCATCTGATTCAGTGTTTCATTTGTTACTAAATGATTGCACAACCCTCATTCACAGCACTGAATTTTCCACTTGATGGTGGGCACAGGAGGAAAGGATAGCCGCCAACTAGGATAGCCAAGAAGCCATCTGCATCTTCGATAGTTTCAAAGATGCAGAGAGTGACATGCTTGCACAGTGGAATAACCCCTTTTCTCACATCATCGGCTGCATTATCCCAATCCGTATAATTGATCTATTCCCTGGCAGCTGTATGTTGCGTTCCTTGACGCTGTTCGTGGAGGGGGTTAGTAAACTGCCCACAACAGTTTCCTTTTCATTTATTTATTTTTGAAATGTATTCCTCTTAGAGATGGGTGAGAATTCCCTTTCATTTCAGCTTTGATGAGAATTCACCAAAATCTGCAAAGTTCTCCATATTTGGGACAAAAAGAATTTGAAGTTTTTAAAAAAATGAATGTGGAAGAAACCAGAGCTAACAGATCCATCCATCCAGGTCCAGGAGTCTGAGTGCTTAGTTCTTAAATGTCAGGGATTGAATCCTTGTGTATTTTACCATGTTCATGCTTAATTATGGTTGCCACCCTTTTTTTCTGAAAGGCACCTAATCTTTAACGGCTGTATGGCAGGCAGGTACACTTCTATGCTGGGAAGAGCCACACAAATGAGTATGAATTTTGCTTCTGTTAATTTCTGATCAGAGTTTACCAAAATTCTTCATATTCGGGAGAGAAAGGACTTGAGATTTAAGCAATTTGAATGTGGGAGAAAGCGAAACGGATAGAATTCACCCACCCCTGATGCCCCTTTAGGTGGAGGTTTTTACAATGCTTCAAAAAAACCTAAGAGTATCTCATCATATGCTGAATCTCGTGATGGATCCAGCTGTTATAGAATAGTTGCAGCATATTCTGCAACATTTATTCTCTCTATACATGATTGTTCTTTAAGTGACTGGGGTGGTGGGAGGAGAAGAAAGGCTAGAACAACAGGGATAGACAACCTCTTGCCCTCCAGATGTTTTGGACTACAGCTCCCAACAGCCCCATGGACAATGGTCAGGGATTATGGGAATTTTAGTCCAAAAATCTAGATGGGACCAGGTTGCCTATCCCCGATTTAAAACCACCATGCCAAATTTCCGCAAGATGGCAAAATCAGGACATTATTTTAACAGGGATGGAAAAGAGGGACTGTCCCAGATAGTTGGAACATATGGAGAGGGGTTCCCTGGAGGAGGTGTGGAGTGTAAATGAATGGGAAACACATGCATCTTTATTGCATTGGGGTGGGTGGGGAAACCCTGATAACATGGAAAGGCCCTTTAAAAAAGCACAATACAGGGAATAAATAAACTTATTAAGTCCAGCAGAGGGAGCTATTTTCTTAGTTTTCTCTTTAGCAGGTGGTGGTGCTTACACACCGAAATGACTATTTCTGATTTTATCAAATGCAGGTTACATTTAATAGGGGGCTACATCCCCCCCCCCCACACACACACACTAGCTGATTCTTCAGAATGTGGCTGTTGTCATATCTGGAGCATTCCTTACGGATTACTTTTTAAATGGCTGCAAGGGGTCTACAGCATGTCTCTTATTTCTCCTCTCCACTTCTGTGAGTGAATATACTGCCAAGCCGGAAAAATCAAACATCAACTTCCCCACACCCCTTAAAATATTAGTCAGGGGCTACTTTTAAATCTTCATTAACTGACTGATTGCATTTCTATACCACCCGGTGACCAAAGCTGTCTAGGCAGATCACAAAACAAAGCCTAAAAGCCTAAAATACAATAGAATAGCAAAATAAAATACTAAAACCTTATGTTTAAGACAGAATAAAACAAAGTAAAAAACAGAGTAAGAGCCAACAGCAGTGCAAAGATAACAGAGCAATTCTATGGTCCCTGGGAGAGCATCTCTGGGACCATAAGATCTTCTGGGTACCCGAGAACGTAGACAGTCCTACGACCTTGGAATAGGGACTCTGAGTTCCAATCCCTCTTGCAGCTGCCATGGAAAGAACTGATCTTGGACGACCTCGCAGATGTCAAAGAGGAGTCATTCCAGTTGACGGGGAGGGGAGAGGAGAGGAGAGGCCAGGATCCCCAGATTTCCATGGCCTTGCCATCACCTCCCCCATCTCACTGTCAGTAAGTGAGCTAGATGGCACAAAGCCTGTCTAGATATGTTTAGGGTTTTTTTTTAAAGGATAAATGTGGGGAGAAATCACCTCTGTCCTCTTTCCTCACTGCCAACAACAGGAGTCTCCTTGGGGGCATGATGATGGGGACTGTCATGATGAATGCCTGCACTTCCAAATGTATCGCGACACCACCGCCCAAGACAAAGGCTGATAGGAAACGTTTTCTCTTATGCTTTCCGCAGTTCTTTAGTCTGGCCCTGAGCTTTGCCAGGGAGGCACCATAGCTCAGTGGTGGCAGCACACATATTTTGCATGCAGAAGGTCCCAGGTTCGATCCCGGCATCTCTAGGTAGAGCAGGAAACTCCTGGCTGAAACCCTGGAGAGGCATTGCTGCCAGTCAGTGCCGACAGTACTGGGCAAGATGGACCAAGGGTCTGGCTCAGTATAAGGCAGTTTCCTATGTTCCTATGAATATGATTCAATTTGATTTTTTTTTCTTCCTGAACTGGAGAACTGTTGTTTACTACAGGAATGTTTTGCGTATTAATCACTATTGCATAATAAGTGCCATGTGTGCCATGCTTCCTCCCTCCCAGAGAGCGTTGGGCAATAAAGGCAGAAGTACATGTGAGCTACAAGTGGTGCTGGGGTGGACCTCTGCCTCGTGACACCGAATACGGTGGAACACTCACCATGATTCAACCTGTCACCTTCATTGTTTACCATCCCACTGCTGGGCATCTGAACTGTGACGGAAGCACCTAGCTAGCACAGGCCAAGAAACTGGAAATGGTCAGCCTGCCTGCATTGTAAGACCAGCGAGAGAGGCCCTTCTCGGTTGCCCACCTCTGAAAGCAGGTAGGTGGGTGACCACTCGTGTCAGGGCCTTCTCTGCAGTGGCCCCACAGCACTGGAATAAGTTGCCATCGGGGGTCTGCCATGCTCCATCATTGCAGGCTTTATAAAAGGCCCTGAGAACGAATTGTTTTTGTTGCTGTTTTGTTGCAGATTTTGCTGTTGGGTTTGTACTGCTGTTTTTATTGCGTTCTTCCTCTTTTTATTGTGTTTTTATTGTTCTTCACATCATAGCGGTTTTATGTGTTGTATTGCTGTATGCCTCCTTGGGAGGGCTTCTGCCCTGAAATATTTTAGATATATAAATAAATAAATGGTTCACTTTTGCTGATGGCCCTGGCAGCATGAGACAGGTTCAAGCTGCTGATAGTGTGCAAATTGCAGCAGTGGTATATAACAGTGTTCTTCAATGCAAGGCCCGAAGAGCACTAGCAGTTCCCGATCACCTCAACTGCATCTCTCTGTCATGCCCACTCCCTCCCTCTTTGCGGTAGCTGCTCACTCTCAGCAGGGCCTCTCTAGGTTTGCTCTGTTATTTGCTTTAGTGATAGGCGGGCAGCTGTGATCTGGGCTACCAGTGGAGGTTTCGGGGGTGGGGAGCCAGGACACCTGCCACTTGTCAGTTCTAAAGTGGCGGGGGAGAGGGGGAGAGGAGAATGCAGGAGCAATCAGCCAATTAGCTATGAGGGGAGGAGCCCCAAAGGCAAGGAGTAACATGATTGGTTAGCTGCAATGGTGAACTGCACAGGCCTCCAAAAGGCCTCAGTGGCTCCTGCTTGAAAAATAGTGAAGATCACTGAGTTGCACTGATCATAAGTATGTATGATCACTGAATAGCAGTGTATAAAGTCCCTGTGGAGGTGCATGATTTGGGCCATTAGTGGCTCTGATGGGCATAGCCTGAGCAAGTGATTGCCGGCATCCGTGGTGCTCTTGTGGGGGTGGCTGGCACAGGTGTCATGTGACACCCTGGGTGTCATCAGCCTGTTGTCTAAGGCCAGAATACATGTAATGATGACAAAGAGAAGCATTGGTCTAAAACACCCTTGTACATGATTATTTTACTTCACATGTTTGTTCTGGAAATCAGCCATGTAGCACCAATATTTTCTGCAACAAGTGTAATAGGTAGAGCTGCCAAAGTTTGTTCAAAATGTGTTCTTTTCTCTTGTAATACTGTGATCCTGGGTCTGAATCATTAACAGCAAAGTCTGCAGTCCTTGCAGGCTACTGATGGTTTTTCCTACCAAGTGTAGAAAGATATTGAAGATAAACGAATGAACACATCTGGACTATACTAAATAGCGGTCCCTACACTAGGGGTGAGGAACCGCATTTACTCTGCATGTCAGGGACTGCTTTCCATCCATATCCCTGAGTAGGCTGGGCGATCTCAATGCTGGCATGTGGCCCCCTGATTGGATTGGCAAACACATACACACTCTCACACACATTCTCTTTCACACACAACACACACTAACACACACATCCCCTCCTGAAAATCCCGGTCCCCAGCCATTAGCCTTTTAAAAAGCCTGATTATAGTGTGCGTATGGGTGGGTGATTTTACAAGAGGGGTTGCAGCAGTGGAGAAGGGTGAGCTCTTCCCTCTTCAGTAGTGACCATGCCCCACATTGCAATTGCCCCCTACTGTAATGGAGGCATTT
Source organism: Heloderma suspectum (assembly GCF_057233095.1). NCBI lineage: Eukaryota > Metazoa > Chordata > Lepidosauria > Squamata > Helodermatidae > Heloderma > Heloderma suspectum. The sequence goes on from NC_139466.1 coordinate 28,610,180, forward strand.
TAAAAGCCTAAATGCTGCAATGGAGTGGGGGGAGAGCACAGGGAAAATCTCTTATCTCTGATCAGTGATTGGAGATCAGAGATTTCCAGCTGAGTAAATCTCCTCTCTGTTATTGGAGATAAGGGCTTTTCCCTGCCTGTGGGAGAGCAGGTGAATCTAGGGGGAGAAGCTGGCAGGCAAGATGGGAATCCCTGGGGGCCATATTCAGCCTCCAGGCCAAAAATTCCCCATTCCTTCCCTAAACTATACAAAGAAGCAGACCCCTGTGAAGGTTTGAGGCCTACAGAGGCAAAGGGAGAAAAGGCTTAGAGGCCTGGGTTTTTTTTTCTGTTGGGAGGGGGTATCCCTGGGAGGAGGAGTTTCTTTTCCCCAGTTAAGTTTCAGTTTCATTGCCGAAGTTAAATTTCATTTCTTCAGGTTTGAAGCTGTACTTCTGTTTTTGAGGGAGGAGGGTATATAAAGAGAACTAGAGAGCCAGTAAGAGCAGAGTCAGGGAGACCAGAGCCTAAAGAGGAAGCAGGAGGAAGCAGCCTGGAGAAGTCTACAGCTGTACAGCTAGGAGTTTCAGTCACCCCACACCTACAGCCTAAACCCCGTGTTACTGAGAAGGGGAAGTTTAAAAGAAGGAAGGTGGGACTCTTAGGGTGCAATCCTATAGCCGCTAGTCTGCAGCTAGATGGCCATAGGATTGGTCGGTTCCTGGGAACTGACCTTGGAGCCCGTGCTCTGAAGTCAGTTCCTGGAGAACCGACCTCCATCCCCTCCCGTGCCCCCTCATAGCCAGCGCAGATCAGCCCCGTGCTCCATGCTTGTAAGAGCAGCACGGGGTGGGGAAAATGGGGCTTTGCTGGGGGCGGGCGAGGGTGAAATCAGCCATCCAGCCATGAAAGCAGGGTGGCGGGAGTGTGGAGGAGATGCTCTCCTCACCACTCCTCCTGCCCTGCACTGGATAGGTGGTCGTCCCTGGGTTCGGAGGCAACCACTGATCCCCATAGGATTGCTCACTCCAGGAGGCAAGAGATCCTTAACGAGTTGCTCAGGGGATCCAGGTCATAAGGGGAACCCTGACAACCCCCATAACAATAAATTTGAATATAGGAATGTGGGGAATCTGTGTTTGTGTTTAAAGGTTCTGCAATTTGTTAAACTTTATAGCATTTTTGGAAACATGCAACCAGTGTTTACATTTGAGATGCCATTCATTGCCTTCGAATCCTCTCAACATATTTTTTCTTCTGCTGCACATTAAGCCTCCTCTTAAATTTTGCAAGTCATAGATTTATTCATTCATTGCTTTGTTAAAAGAGATTTGTAATCTTGCCTTCTGCCACAATGGCCTTCACTATAAGCTGACACATTTAGGGCGTAATCCTATGGCTGCTAGACAGCAACTAGATGTCCATAGGATTTTTCGGTTTTCGGGAACTGACCTCAGCACCAGCGCTCCAAGGTCGGTTCCCAGAAAACTGCCTCCATGCTCCCTCCCCCGCTGCCTCATGGGAGACATGCTTCATCCCCAGCTCCGCACTCAGAAGGGCAGCACAGAGTGGGGGGAAAGGGGGTGTTCCCAGGGGCGGGAAGGGGCGGGGATGGCGGAAGCACCATTACGATGCTTCATAGGCACCATCTGGCCTCCCCCCCTCCCCACTCCAAGCTGCCCCAGCTAGACAGCCAAAGTTGGCCATCAAGGTGCAAATGCAGGGTGGCCAGAGCACAGAGGAGAAGGTCCCCTCCACACTCCGCCCACCCTGCATTGGGTAGTTGGTCGCCCCTGAGTTCCGAGGCAGCCAACTAGACCCATAGTCTATGGGGATAGACTATAGACTATCCTCTAGACTATCCCCTAAGAGTACTTGTAAGCCTCCAAAGTCTTGCTATGCAGAGCAAGAGGTGAGTCATGCCTCCTGCTCTGCACTTAAGCTAGACAGGTGTTTTGCTCGTCTACTGGTGGCTTCAGGGAGGGGGAGGGAAGAAGGCTGGGGTGGCCACAGGATTTCTCACATGGCTGCTGCCCCAGTCTCCTCCCCTCCCCTGGAAATGCCTCTATCTCTCCCTCTCCGCACTCCATTTTCTGAACATGGAGAGGTAGCTGACATGGGTCTCTCCACATTGGCTACAAGGGGGAGGTGGCAGAGAGTGCGGTTTCCTGGCTCGTTGCCAAGAAACCAAACAATCCTGTGACCCCCAGATGCTGCCTGGGGGCCATGGGAATGCTCTCTTAGACTAGTCTCCAGTGTTAGTCCCACGTAGAGGAGACTGACCGAGATGAATGAGATTTAAATTAGTCATAACTAACCTAACTCCCATTCATTTGGATCTACTCTATGTGGGACTAACATTTATTTATTTATTGCATTTATTGCACTTATATCCCGCCTCAACTGGGGCTTCCTTCTGAGTAGTCATATACAAGATTGCACTATAAGCCAATGCCCAAAACTACATCTTGATGCTGCAAATCCCACAAATTAACAGCGATTGATTGATTGATTACAGTTATACCCCACTGCTTTTTTTCCTCCTAAGGAACCCAAGGCAGCATGCATAATCCTCCCCCTCCTCTCCATTTTATCCTCACAGCAACAACCCTGTGAGGTAGGTTGGGCTGAGAGTCTGTGACTGGCCCAAAGTCACCCAGTGAGCTTCCATGGCTGAGTGGGGACCAGAACCCGGACCTCCCATCTCCTAGTCCAACACTCTCACCACTACACCATGCTGGCTCACCACATTGGAGATGACCCTTAAGTTAAAATGATACAACAATAATCAATAAGAAATAAGAAAGCTTTGGCAAAGGGGTAGTATAGGAATATAATAAAGGAAGAAAGAAGAAATATCCTTAAAACAGATGAAAAACAGCTGTTAAAAGCAGATTGGTATTAATTCTCATTAACAGCTCAAGCAAATGGGGCAGACTTAGTCTGGAGCCTGAACTATGGTACCCACCAGATACATCTAGGGAGTGGGTTCTACAATTGCAGTGCCATGACAGAAAAGGCCCTCTTCCTTGTAGCCATCCACCTAACCTTGTGTAACCCACAATACTTCTGCTTGGAGGAAGGGCCATAGCGCAGTGTGATAGGGCACATGCTTTGCATTCAGAAGGTCCCAGGTTCGATCCCCGACTTCTCCAGCTAGGGTAAGGAAAGAATCCTGCCTGAAACCCTGGAGATCTGCTGCCAGTCAGTGTTGACAACACTGGGCTAGATGGGCCAATGTTCTGACTCAGTCTAAGGCAGCTTCCTATGTTCTATGTCCCTAACCTTCAAAGGCACGGGAATCTGGAAAGTGGTCTCAACTGAGTCTCTCCTTGACAGGCAAGTTCATATGGAATAAGGCAGGTCCTTTAGATGTTTCTTGCTTTTAAGAGCTCTGCCCTGACTTGGAACAACCCAACCTTCCTTCCACCCTCCCTTTGTAAATATGCGCTATGGAACACATGTAGAACCTGAGGCCTGTGAGCCAAAACCAGCTGCCTGCGGTTCCCCACATGGCCATACCCCCTTTCCCCGGCCCCGCCACCTTTCCCCCAACCACCAATCATTCAGTAGTTTCCTGTATTTTGTGTAGTTTTTTCCCCATTCTAAAAGACTGGAAGGCCTCTCCTAAGGCTTAGTTACTTGCACAAGAAATTGAAGCTACGATAGGCTGGAATTTTGGCCCCTCCTCCTTTGCCTTTGACCATGCCCACCACTGGAATACAGCCCATGAGAGCATCGCTGAAATGGAATCCAGCCCTTGGATGAAAGAGATTCTACCCTTATAGTGTGTGACTTCTATTAGCCCCCTTCATCTGTCCTCCGTATCTGGTCCTTCATATGCTGGTTGGACCTTGACAGGATATGTGGTGGAATATTATAATATATAGCACCATTATTTATTGGATGCTCCTGCAGACCCAGGGTTGTGTGCTACAGACTATATGGGATCACTGTGTGGTGCAGTTTCCCATCACTGCAATCATCATGTGGTTGAGGCCTTGTGGGAACTGATGTTTGGAGCTCATTATGTGATGTTACCGCTCAAGCTGATACTCTCCATGTGCGTTTGAGGCTTTCTCATTTCAGGCTCTGCCTTTCCTTTTGATCCTGCTGCTACTGCTGCTTGATGCACCCAGATGTTTATCATCGTGTTCTCCCAGCTAGCTCTAATTTCCATTATACACACCCTGTGGCCCTTTTCTTCATGCTGACGTACTGAAAAATCCTAGATCTTGGCACATCAGAACATATTGCCTAACCACTGGACCACCAACAAGCCATGCGTGAGATCTCGTCAAGACCAACTATGGCACAACATAATATTATAGTATAACTGTGTTAGCCTTCTGTTTACAAATTCAAGGGTGAAGTGTAGCACAGATACAGGCTGTTTTAGTTGTTCAAGTATTTTGATAAATAAGCATGAGCTTTCATGGGTTACAAACCACTTCATCAGATGCTGTAAGTGGAACTGGAGACTTTGAGTCTGAAACAGGTAGATCTTCTTTTCTCTTAAGGCAACAATTACAAGCCACAAAGCACACGAAGAGTCTTTATGGGCATAGAAACCATCATCTCTATTGAGTCCCTGATTAACACAATCAAATTTCTTTATCATCTCTTTTTCTGCAGTCTCCTGTTCCAAGTGAACCCCTGATTTCAGTTTCATTAGAACTGCCACCCTGAAGTCCTTGATGGTATTCCAGGGAGTTTATAGTGTTCACTGTCAGGTTTATTGATGTTTTTATTCCGATGTCTGATCTGTGCCCATTTAATCTTTGTCTTAAAGATAGTCCTTGGTAAAACTGTCATGGGACGAAGTGAAATCAGTCAGTGTTGGGAATCAAGATCAGGTGAAATTTGTGTTGCTGTACACATCTAATTCTATATTTGTAGGTTTGTAGGCTACAGAATGTGGATTTTTGGAACAGTTTAGCTTTAATTCTTTTAAAGCAATGTTCTACTCTTCATGGAAATGCATCTGATGAAATAGACTCTAGTCCATGACAGCCATTATACACACACACACACACACACACACACACATATATGCTCTTTTTGTTTTTGCTGCAACTGATGAAGATGGCCACTCCACTGGAAAGAGAGGATCTGGATATTTGTTTGTAGATTTGTGCTAGAAGCATTTGCTAATTGGGCTGAATTTTAGTTTACCCTCTCTATGGGGTTAGTTGGATTAAATCCAGTACAAGTACAAATATTAGACATCGCCTTTGTTGATGTCTTAACCCTGACAACCTCCCCCGCCCCACCACCAAAAATGTGGATGCAAAATCATGAGCGAATGGATTCCTCACAGAACCACTCCTACATCCCCACCCAATTTCACAACACAAATGAGAGCCAATGTGGCACTCCCAAAGGTTTTCACGTTGACCTGGCATTTAAAACAGTTCAGTGGGAAAGACAAAGCAAAGCTTTGGTCCAAAATGTGGCGTGGTGGTTACATTGCTGGACTTAGCCCCGCACCCTTGCGAGGAGATACAGATTCAAATCCCCACTCAGCCACGAAGCTTATTGGGTGATCCTGGTACAGGCACCATCTCTCAGTCTCAGGGTCAGCATGACTGGGCACCTGCCAAGGGCCCACACCCCAGCAGGGGCCCACTGACAAGAGACCCCTGGACTTGCTGCTGCTCCTCTTCACTGGTGCAACCTGCTTATTCACCTGCTTGTCGCTGTGGCCCAGACATCGGTGATGGGGAGGAGGAAGAGGAGTGGTAGATGCCATGGCCTCCTTGCTTGCTGGCTCTCTCTACCTGTCAAGCAAGCAAGTGGTAGCAATGTTGAGAAAGAGGATGGAGATCAAGAGCAGCTGGTGACAATGGTGGCGAGAAGAAGGCGGACACACTCAGGGAATGGGCTCATTGAGGGTGTCCTGCCCAAGGGCCCTCAGAAACCTGGAGCCAGTGTAACACTCTTCTTCAGGGTCTCTTAAGGGATTCACAGCAAAGGCCTTGTACAGGGACAATTAACATATATCATTTTAATTTTTAATTAAAAACAATAATAATGCACATGTAATAATTTTACATGCATAACAGTTCACTTATCACCAAAACAATAAAACAGAGCACAGCTGTCCCAAAGTTCTGTCTTTCAGCTTGAGTCCACAATAAAAATATACATAAAACTTTTCTCCGAAGCTTGCTTTTTCTGCCTGCCGAAGAAAGAAAACAGTCTCTACTCAGTGTACTCCAGCTGCGCAGCAATCTTCTCAAAGTGGGTGAGTCCAATAACACAGGAGCAAATTTTGCGAACAGCCCTGTCTGGAGGGTTCAGGGTCTTGCAGAGAGGAGAAAGCAAGCTTCTTCCGCACTGCATTTTGGTAACGGCCAAAAATGGTGGCCTCTCCCTGTCTCACTCCCTTACTGAGCACATGCAGGAATATTCGCACTCAGAATTCTTCAAGAAAAATACACCAGTGGGTTACACTGGCACTGTTCAGCCCAGCCTACCTCCCAAAATTGTAATGAGGATGAAATGAAAGAGGGAGAGAGAACATCAGTGATGGGGAAATTCCAGGCCATGGTCCAGATTATTATCCACTTTGGCCCGCAAAGGTCTTGTGCTGGGCATGCTCCCTTTTTACCACCATGCTCCCGTTGCCTTCGCTCTTGTCTTGTGCTTAAGTGGTTGCTGGAACACAGTGGTCTGTCTAAATCCTTGCCAGAACTCACTCTGCTCATATGGTTTCCGGCTCTTTCTGGCCTCTCCCTGACCTTCCAGCCCCTGCTCTGCATTTCTGGAGTGCTTCACTGTTGCCTCGGAAATATTCAGTCATCTTTGTTAGCTTCCGGAGCTTTGCTGTTGCCTCGGAAACCATCAGAAGACTTTGTTACTTTCCGTGCCTGCTTGTTACTTTCCAAAACTCAACATTTGCCCCACAGCTGCTGTTGCACCTTCTGTCAAGGGCTTCTTGGAGGCCTCTCTCAGTCTAATCCAGTAGCCAAGTCCAGACACAGACAAAGGGATTCCTTTCAAAGCTTTATTCTTCTTTTACAACTTAACAACTATACCGTTTGCAACTAGATCTGAGCAGCACAGTACCTATGCCCTAAGTTGGAACAGTTGGTCCCCGTTTGAAAGGGAATTACTGGCAGACCCCTGAACTTAAGGACTAGTTCAGGTGAAATTTGAGGTGAAATCCAAGGGACCCTTTTCCCTTGGATCCTCTGGGCGCAGCCGTTGTTTGCGCGCCAACCGGGCACTACACCTCCTTTCCGCGCCCTCCATTTGGCGCCGCTCTCTGTGTCGGCAGCCCATGTCCACCAAGTCTGCTATCCGCGCTTGGTCACTGCCTGGACTGCTATCTAATCTAGGAATGCTGGTGGGAGGAATCTCAGTCAGCTGTGGGCCCTGGGAAAGAGGAGCGCGCTCCTCTCCCAGGAGCGACTGCTCTTCCTCAGAATCAGAACTACTCCGGGATTCTATGGGCTCAGTGTCCACCCTGACACCTTCCTACTTGGGCTAAAGGTGTGTCCGGCTGCTGCCTCTGCTCCCACCAGGCAGGGGGCTGTGTTTCCACCAGCAGTTTACTCCAACCTGGCTGCATGGTGAGGTCTCTGTGTTTCCATGATGTCATGGCCATTCAGCACCAGCCCCACATTTTATCGCTGAAAAACCACTTCTTCTGAGGCTGGTTATAGTCCGACTTTTCCAGCTTACTTCGGCTCCGTTACTGCCGTGCTTCCACAACCGCACCGGGTTCGGTATCATACTCCTGCCCATGGGGCGTGTAGCCTGGCCTTTGTGGGTGTGTCGCTCTGACCTCAGTGACCTAACCTTTTCCCTCCCTGTTTTCTGGAAGTTTCATCACCATTTTGGAGCAGGATGCCGAGGGACCAACTTTTAAAACATCATTGAAAATAAGCACTAGAACATAGACCATGACCCTAGTCAAAGGGTGTTTTCTCCCATTGTGCTGAATGAGGCTTGCCCTCTCAATGACCACAGAAATAACAGAGAAGCCCCTCAATTGACATGGCACATATCAAAGCCCAATTCCTTAAATTCCATTAAGTGCAATCTTGAGGCTCCGGTCCATTGCCTCATGATGTAACTCCTTCACAGCTTTCATATAGAGAAACTGTGTGTTAAAATGGGGGTTGGTTTCGGTCTCTTTCCCACAACAAACCCATTAGTGTCTCCTCAGAAGTAACTCCCATTTGCGGTCAATGAGGCTTGCCTTTGAATGCCCACATCAGAACTTACAGAGGTTCCCCCTCAATTGAAATGGCACACGTTAAAGCCCAATTCCTTAAGTGCGATTAAGTGACCAAGCGGGATTATGAGGCTCCAATGAATTGCCTTAGGAAGAAAGTACTTCACTGCTTCATTACAGATATCCTGTGGGCTGCAGTGGGGGCTGGTTTCTGTCTTTGTGTTTACTACTCTCTTTCTCACAACAAACGCATTCGGGTCTCCTCAGAAGTAACTCCATTGTGCTGAATGAGGCTTGCCTTTGAACGCCCACATCAGAACTTACAGAGGTTCCCCCTCAATTGAAATGGCACACTTTAAAACCCAGTTCCTTAAGTACGATTAAGCGACCATGTGGGATCTTGAAGCTCTGAATAATTGCCTTAGGAAGAGTGCTTCACAGCTTGTGTGTCTACTCGGAAGTAACTCCCATTGTGCTCAATGAGGCTTGCTCCTGAAATGCAGGTGCATCTGGACTTTCAGGGGAAAGGAGAAAGGGTGGGAGGGGGGAAGCCTCTGTCCACAGCAAAGCTGATTTCTTTTCAAAAATCCGGTACTCCTCCATTAGCTTCTCCTTCCGTTGTCCTGGAAACACCGCTGAAGAGGCGGGAGCGCTGATGAGGTAATCAGCCCCAGTGCAGACTCCAGCCAGCCATCAAGAAAATAACTGGATTAGAGCTCAGTGGAAACAGCACAGAGCCCCAAGCTACAGTGATGATAAGCTGGGACTTTAAGCACCATGGAAACTGGAAAAGGAGAAGATGCAATTGGGGAAACATCGCAACACAGTTGCAAACAAAGTGAAGCCAATAGTGTGGAGACACGCCCCAGGTCCGAATAATGCAGGGGTGTTGAACCTCAGGCCTGTGGGCTAAATCCAGCCCATCTGCAGTCCCAATCCATCCCTCTGGGATTCCCCAGAAAGTCATATGCACTCCCCCTGGCTCCACTCCTTCCCCTGCCCCCTGACCTCGTCATTTGGTGGTTTCCTGGCTTCTGTGCAGTTTTTCGCCCCATTCTAATCGGTTACTGGCAGCAAGTGCTTTTAAAATAAAATATGCTCCTTTTACCATTGCTCCGCCTACCACTATAATGTGGCCTGGGGGAGCTTCTCCAAAATGCCATGTGGCTCTGGGGCTGAAAAAGGTTCCACACCTCTAGAATAATGGGACAGTTCAATGTTTTGGATTATTTCAGTGGGCCAGCTAGCAGTTAACAACTGCACTGGATTAGTGCTGTGCCGAAAATTTCTCCCACATTTTTTCTGACCCTTCTCATCCAATTTGATAGAAATGAAATTACTTTCGAAAGGAAATTCAAAGGAGGAGAAATTTTGCAGAAATTCTCATGGGTTGGGCTTGAGGTTCTTGGGCTTACCTTACTTATGAGGTGGCTGAGGGGTGTGCATGAGTGTCCTGACTGTCATTGTACAGTAATCTCTGTGGCAGCCTGTAGGGTCCTCGGCTTCCCACATTTCAGTTAAAGCCATCATGAGGAAGGCGTCATGAGGCAATTCCTCCCATGGGTCTTTCTCAGTTCAGAAAGTGCAGGTGGCCAGGGAGGCTGCAGAGCCATGAAAGATAATAGAGAGAGAAAACACACACAGCACCCTTGGCCACCTTGCGATGATTAGGTAAGCTCAAAAACCAAAAGAAATTCAAAATTCTGCCTCAGAAAAGTGGAAGCCTCAGCATAGTTGACGCTGTCGCCACTTGCAGGAGCACTGCAATGAACCAAAAACCCTTTGGAAAAAAGAAAGGACCTGGGCTACAACCCCTGCCAATAGTGAGCCCTCTCCATGAGAAAGTGTGGGAGAATTTCCCCTCCCCTAGGAGAAATTTGGTGAAATTGTCCACCCCAATTTCTCTGCCCACAAATAGGCTGGAGAATTTTGAGAGGCTATTCATGCTCAGTTCTAATTTGAATAGGAATGAGCTTGACTTATTTGGTTGCAGGGGGTGCGGGGAAAGAGGGGAAGGCATTCATGCTTACTTCTGAATAATTCAGACTGATTGATGGATGACATCTGTAGCAGGGGGGTGGGCACAGATATCTGAAAGTACAACTGAGTTTTATTTGTGCTTTGGTTTCTTTGGTGCTCTTCATGTTTACTTCTGAGTAATTCAGAATGAATGGTGGGTGACTTCTCATTTGTGGCTCAGAATTTGAGATACAGTTTTTGTGTCCTCTGCACACTTCAACAGAATCCAATAGGAATTACTTCTGAGTAGGCATGCATATCATCGATCTCTGATGCCCTGAGCTCATTAGCGGAAGGAAGGACCGCATGTAAATAAATAAACCCATGCGGATAGTTGGAGTTTATTTCTGAGTCTTCTGCACTGCAGTTCAGGGTTTGTTTGTTTTTGAAAAGCAACTTTGCTTTTTGTGATGGGAGCTGCAGCAGAGGAAACTTCAAAGGGAGCTCAAGTCCAAATCAGTTCTCTGGATTTCAGCCAGTATGGTTTGAAACCGACAAACTCAAAAGTGTAGCATTATTGTCCTGTCCTGAAAAAATAATATAGTCATTAAAATGTCTCATATAAAAGAATACTCTTGCCACACATTTCTTTTGTTGAAGGGCAAGGGAAGCCCAGTGCCTTCCCTCGGGATACAAAAATGTTACACTGAGTAGAACTGTCATAAGATTAGGTGATGTTTCAATTAGAAGCTACATTTACATGACAGCAGGATGCAAGAACGCTTATTAGCAAACTCAGCCAGTTTTATTAGATAAGCAACCATTTCAGTAGGTAAGTGGGGAGCTGCTTTGTACTGTGACAGAAAGACTCGATTACATCAAGCACAAAACCATACATCTGGACCAGCAGCGGCTCCCCGGGGCCCCGAATTCTATTTCAGAGAAGCTGTTGGGGGCTGCATTCTAGCAGTGCGCAGGGCCAAAAAGCAAAGGGGTGTGGCCAAAGGAAAAGGGAGTGGAGCCCAAAACAAAGCAAAACACCCCAGCATATTTTAGCTTAAAGTTCGTCTCCCAGTAACTCAGCTTTAGGAGAGGCATTGCAACCTTTCAGATCCGAAAACAAACCATACAAAAGTTAGGAAATTAACAAATGATCAGTATTTGAGGGAAAGGGGGCCATCTGGGGAACCTTGGAGGACTGGATTTCCCCCACCCGGTCTTGAGATTCCTCTCCCCTGCCTTCTGGAGATGCCAGGGGCTGATGCTTAATGTTGACCCATCTCAGGCTTTGACCCTGGAGCTCAAATTGTGGGGTCAGTTCTCAGGGCATCAGCGCTGCAAGTTTTAAATATCAGGGCTGTCGGCAAATCTCACATTATCACTGTTGAATCTTGGGTGTTTTGATTTATTATAAAACATGATTAAAAAAATCACACATTATTCTGAGTCAGAAAATATTGCATGAGAGAATATAGCAAAACAACAACAACAAAAGTGGAAGGTGGAAGGGGGGATTTCCAATCCCCCCCCCAAAAGGGCTTCTGTTGGGGAGGAACCCCAAATTAAACAAAAAACATTCTGTGGCCAGGTTGGTTTATGATTCTGGAGATCTTGCAACCCTATCTGGAGCCTTACCCAGAATGGTTAAAATAGGGCTACCAGGAGGGAGCAATGAGTTGAATCCAGGGAAAGTCCTACTTAGAGTAGACCCACTGAAATGAATGGGAGTTAAGATAATCATGACTAACTTAAGTCCCATTCATTTCAACGGGTCTACTCTGAGTAGGACTTTACTTGGATTCTACCCAATGACTGTGGCAGCTACTGCGTCTGCATTTTTAACCTCATGAGCATCAGCTCATAGTCCTTCAACAGTTCAGGTATCCATAGACTGGCTTACTGCAAAAGGGGCAGATCCATGCAGTGGCCAGATATAACCATTCCAGATGCAGTCCATTTCCGGGCCCGATTCAAAGTGCTGGTGTTAACATTCAAAGCCCTTAACGGCTTGGGGCCAGGTTACCTGAAGGATCGCCTCCTCCCATATGTGCCTGCCTGGACCTTAAGATCATCCTCAGCGGCCCTTCTCCGTGAGCCCCTGCCGAAGGAAGTGAGGCGGGTGGCTACTAGGAGGAGGGCTTTTTCTGTTGTGGCACCCCAGCTCTGGAATGAGCTCCCTAGTGAGGTTCGCCTGGCGCCTACATTGTACTCCTTTCGGCGCCAGGTGAAGACCTTTTTATTTTCCCAGGCATTTTAGCTTTCTAAATTTTTATCTTTGCTGTTTTAAATCTGTATTTTAAACTCCTGTACTGCTGCTAGGTTTTATTGTGGTTGTATTGTTATATTGTGGTTTTAATGTTCTATATATTTTAAATTGTTTTATTGTGTGTTGTTTGGTTTTAATTTTTGTGAACCACCCAGAGAGCTTCGGCTATTGGGCGGTATAGAAATAAATAAATAAATAAATAAATAAATAAAAATAAAAATAAATAAATAAATAAATAAACAAACAAACAAATAACCTCAGAAAGTGACACTGTCTGCTTATCATAGGGGTGGAGTGTACAACCTGTGGCCATTGAGGCAGATGTGCCTCCTAAGGCCTTAATTGAAGACCCATGGGTGCCCTGACCACCTACCACGGAATTCTCCTTGGCTTCTATATTACCTGGGGAGGTGGTGGGCTCTCCCACACTGGAGGCATTCAAGATGAGGCTGGGCAACCATCTGTCAGGGATGCTCTGACTTGGATTCCTGCACTGAGCAGGGGGTTGGACTCGATGGTCTTATCGGCCCCTTCCAACCCTACTATTCTACAATTCTATGAGTCCATGATTTCCTGGTGCTGCCATTAATGTTGATTGCTAGGGAGGAAAATCTGTATCAGGATGGCTGGGGGGGGGGGCGTGTGCATGCAGCCCCCAAGCCAGCATCATATGCAGCCCTTGGCACAGGGCGGTCTTTATGTCACTCCTGTGCCCTCTTTGGCCAAGTCCCCAAGTCAAAGGCAGCATCTGATTGGTTCAGATTGCTGCTACTCAAAATGTAAGTAAAAAAAAAAAACACTTGAAAAATCGCACGCAGGGCCTGCACTCAGCTGCCCGGGTGCTGTGGAGCTTTGCAGCAGGACTAGCCAGGCTGAAGGAGCAACAGCTGCTGCCCCCAGAGCAAAAAAACACACACACACACACACATGAAAACGGAACGGAGGGTGGGCAAGTGAGCAGCTTTGGCGGGCTGGCGGGCAGAGGGCTCTGCCGGACAGATCGGGGTGCAAGTGGGTGGGCGGCTTCAGTGGGCAGGTGGACAAGGTGCTGGAAGCTTCAGCGAATGGGCAGGTGGGTGAGGGGCTTTGGCGGTGGGGCCAATCAGCAGCGCTATGGGCATTGGAGTCGGGTGATGACCTTGACACCAGTTAACATGATCTGAGAGCAGGAGATCTCTGTCCCAAACCCTGGAGAGTCGCTACCAGTCAGCATGGATGGTGCTGAGCGAGGTCGACCAGTGATGACCCTATTGTCTTGTGTGAGCACCTGGATTGGCATACAGGTGTGAGTGGCTTTCTTCTGGATTGGCATACAGGTGTGAGTGGCTTTCTTCTGGATTGGCATACAGGTGTGAGTGGCTTTCTTCTGGATTGGCATACAGGTGTGAGTGGCTTTCTTCTGGATTGGCATACAGGTGTGAGTGGCTTTCTTCTGGATTGGCATACAAGTGTGAGTGGCTTTCTTCTGGATTGGCATACAGGTGTGAGTGGCTTTCTTCTGTCTGAGCCACACTAGTGCAGGGATGACATAAACCCTTATAAAAGAGCGATGGAGTGAATGCTAAACCTCAGGATGTCTCTTTCTCTAATCAAAAGATCTGGGTAGCAGCACACCTTGAGATGTGTTGCATCTTTCTGCAGATAGAAGGCAAAACAATTATGCTTGGAGAACATTTGTGTAGGAAGAAACAAATAAAAAAAAAACCCAAGGCACTGGGCATTACAAGCATGAGCTGACTCAAGTCAGGCAGCTGTGCTGTGTAGTTTATCATTGTCTCAAGATCAACCAGGGAGAGGTAGGAAGGAGGCCCAGATCCCCAACTCCCCTTGAGCATTGGGTGGAGGAAGACAATCCATCACACTCATCTGAAGAATCTGTCACTTGAGGTTACCACCCCTCCCTGCCTTCTCTCCTGCAGACACCAGCCTGTCAACATGGCAGGACGTTTGATCAGTTAAGGTGGAGTCGCCTACTCCCCTTCCCGGCTTACAGCCACCCCTTGGCTTCCATTAGAGTCCTATAAAGTCTGTTCGACACTTCAGCAGTCAATGGTGAATGGCAGCCAAATTTGGCCCATGATGGTCTGTTGCTTGTCCAAGGAATTGCCAAGAACAAAACCCTTCTGCCTTCCCACATCCTGGGGTGTGCCAGTGCCACCTCGCTCTGACTCTGCCACCCACTATGGGCTAGGCATTTGTCTGTGCCATGTGCCACCTACTCTGAGTTTTCCTCCCTCCATTGATGGTGGAGCAGAATTGGGTGTCAAACCTGCAGCTAGGCTAATTTGCTTTCAAGGTGACAGCTGGACATTCCATTAACTCTGCAATCTCCTAATGATGTCAGCGATTAAGGGATATTTTCCTTACTCCACCCCAGGATTACCTCTCCAGATGAATGAGTAAGGCCATAAGAAGAGCCCTGCTGGATCACACCAAGGGTCAAGCTAGTCCAACATTTTGCCTCCCATGCTGGCCAAACCAGATGCAAAGTGGTGTCATGGAGTCAGGGCTCACAGGGATGCAGTGCAGGTACTTTTTTACTAGCAAGGGTGCTGACTAGTGCTGTGTGGAATCCTGCCCCCTATTTTCAGGAACTTTTTCTCTCCCTGCAAAAGAGGCATTGTTTTCTCTGCCTCTTTCACAGGGAAGGGGAGAATTTTCTCATTGGGGAAGGGGACAGGGTTTCCACAAACTTTTTTTTTTTTAAATGTAGGTGATTCTTGAGGGGTCTTCTTTCTATTTTTTTTTTTTAAACACCCCCTGCACTTGCAGGAACCTGGGACATTTCTCCAGCAAGGAGTTCTTCCTGAATGCCCATTGGACAGAGTGAGGTCACATGGTCTCCTGGGAGTTCAGAAAGAATGGCCAGGCTGGAGAAGAGTCCTGGGCTCCTGCAAGTGCAGGGGGTGTTTTTACAAAAATAAAAAATTGAAAGAAGATCCCTCAAGAACTGCTTTGACGGGTATGTGGAAACTGTCCCTTTCCCAAAGGAGAAAATTCTCCGAAATTCTCACCTCTCCCAGCCTCTTTTGCCAGAGTTCATTTTGCCCCACCCACCGAAATGCCAAAAATGGAAGAATCGAAATTTTGACACAGCACTAATGCTGACGTCATCTGCCACCACCACCCCTCAAAATTCCCTGTTGTAATGCAAAGTTATTTGGGGGTGGCTTGATCTTGAATGGGCAATTAAGACCCATTAGCTTTATGGTGGAGATAAAACTGCTAGAACAATATGGATCAACACAGCAGTCCACATTTTTGGCTTCTCCTTGGGGGGTGTGGCTATGAGGAGTGTCATGATGCACTTCCAAATTGACCTCTACACCACTGTAGATGCTTCTGTGAAGCTCACAAGTGTTGGTGTAGCAGAGGGGAAATGCAGTGCTGGGAGTTCTTTCAGAGCAGGAATGGTGAAATCATCTGCTGGAGTTCCAGGGTGACTGAGGAGGGTTGAGGACCACAGGGTTGAATGGGTGTAGGGAAGGAGAAGGAAGCAAGGATGGGGCAGGCAAAAACCTCACACAGGGCCTAGTGCAGGCTGGAAAAAGCTATGAGGAGTGAAGATCAGTGGAGCCTGGAGGCTCCACTGTCAGTGAGCAGTGAATCTGCTCTGGGTTTCAATCAGAACCAGCCAGAACTCTAAAGGGGCTATCCAAGTCACCTTGGATAGCTCCTTTAGAGTTCTGACTGGTTCTGACTGAAAGCCAGAGCAGATTCACTGCTCACTGACAGTGGAGCCTCCAGTCCCCACTGATGAAGAGGGAGCAAAGTTTTGCACATTCCTTTGAAAACCCAGCCAGGTCTTTAGCTATGAGACCTAAGCCTAGTCCTCTAATGTCTAACTGCAGGAAATATTTATCTGTAAAATGTTGGCATATGGTTTAGGCTCTTCTTGAAATATAACTCTCAGCACTTGGCAGCAAGCTGGGTTCCTTCCCACAGGCACCCAGGCTGTGTTGTGCATCCCCATGTACTCACAGCAGGAGACGTTCCCCTCATCAGATGGAACCAGAAGAATTATTGGCACACTCCCTTGGAAATGCCAGAGAAGGAAAACGGTGTTACATTTCAAGTTGGATTCAATCCTCAAGGAGAGGCTACTGAGTGTCGTCTTTTGTTTTCCATGTCAGCCATACAAGCTCACTCTTAAAATCCAGGTCAACAGAGAGGGAAATGAGTTTGTGCCAGTTTCACTCCCAAGATCAACCAAACAATTAGAAAGGGGTTTGGACAAGATAAGGCCCAATCCACACTAGCTGGGGAAGGGCTGGAGCTCAGTGGTACAGTACCTCAAGGAGGTCCCAGAGCCAATCTTCATCTTTTCTAGATAGGGCTCAGAAAGACCCCTGCCTGAAACCTTGGAATGCTCCTGCAGGCCTGTGTAGATAGCAGTGAACTAGAACTAGAATGGTATGACTCCATAGAAAGGGAACAGCTGATATTCTTTGCTCTGCTATTGACACTCTTGGGTTGGTCAGCATTTGGGGAAAATCCAGGCAAAGTTCACTTGGAACGTTGCATGTTTATTTCATTTCTGAGTGTTTTCCTTATTGTCCTCCTGTATTATTTTAGCAGTTTGTTTTTGGCTTGGGCTTTAAAAAAAAAAAATCCCACCACAATGGCAGCGCACTCGATTCAGGTATCCACAGAGCTCGTTTCTCACCTGTGGCAGAGAGGTGACCTGTGACATGGTTGATGATGGTGTATGCTCCTCTCTCTCCAACACCAGTAAGACCTGCCCTGTCCCTTGGTGGTTCCATCATCATCGTTATGATGGGGACACTCACAATGATTTCTCTCATCTCTACAGTGAGTCCTGAAAAGTCTGGTGAAACTTACTGGCCTTCAACCACTGGCTATAGGAGTTGAGGAAGGGGCATGTGTGGAAAGCCTGATCAATTTCTCCAGTACTTTTAAAATGAGATTACATTATGCCAGTACTTTTCCAGCTGCACTGGCTGCCAGTCCATGATTCAAAGTGCTGGTTGTTGTTCAGTTGTTCAGTCGTGTCCGACTCTTCGTGACCCCATGGACCATAGCACGCCAGGCCTTCCTGTCCTGCGCACTCTCCCGGAGTGTGCTCAGGTTCATATTCATTGCATCCGTGATGCTATCTAGCCATCTCATCCTCTGCCGTCCCCTTCTCCTTTTGCCTTCAGTCTTTCCCAGCATCAGGGTCTTTTCCAGAGAGTTTTCTCTTCGCATTAGGTGGCCAAAATATTTCAGCTTCAGCTTCAGTATCTGTCCTTCCAATGAGCACTCAGGGTTGATTTCCTTTAGGATGGACTGATTTGACCTCCTTGCAGTCCAGGGGACTCGTAAGAGTCTTCTCCAGCACCACAGTTCGAAAGCATCAATTCTTCGGCGCTCAGCCTTCCTTATAGTCCAGCTCTCACAGCCATACATTACTACTGGGAAAACCATAGCTTTGATTAGACGGACCTTTGTTGGCAAGGTGATGTCTCTGCTTCTTACTATGCTGTCTAGGTTTGCCATAGCTTTCCTCCCCAGGAGCAAGCGTCTTTTAATTTCATGGCTACAGTCACCGTCTGCGGTGATCTTGGAGCCCAAGAAAGTAAAATCTGTCACTGCTTCCATTTCTTCCCCTTCTATATGCCAGGAAGTGATAGGGCCAGATGCCATGATCTTAGTTTTTTTAATGTTGAGTTTCAAACCAGCTTTTGCACTCTCCTCTTTCACCCTCAACAAGAGGCAAAAGTGCTGGTATTGGCATTCAAAGCCCTAGACGGCTTGGGGCCAGGTTATCTGAAAGATCACCTTCTCCCATATGTACTTGCCCAGACCCTAAGATCATCTTCAGGGGTCCTGCTCTGGGACCTTGTGCCAAAGGAAGTGAGGTGGGTGGCTTCCAGGAAGAGGGCCTTTTCTGCTGTGGCACCCCATCTGTGGAATATGCTCCCTAGAGAGGTTCACCTGGCAACTATGTTGTACTCCTTTCAGCGCCAGGTGAAGACCTTTATATTTTCCCAGCATTTTAGCATTCCAGTCTTTTAGCTTTGGTGTTTTAAATCTGTATTTTAAATCTCTGCATTGCTGCTAGGTTTTATTCTGGTTGCACTTTTATATTGTAGTTTTAAGTGTTCATATTTTATATTGTTTTATGCTGAGCTTTGTGGTTTTAATTTTTGTGAACTGCCCAGAGAGCTTCGGCTATTGGGTGGTATAGAAATACATACATACATACATAATATTTAGGGAAGTGAGCCAATTAATCAACTAACATTTCTTTAATCATATGAATTATTCATAGACTACTGTATTGATTACATTCACATAAATTTGCACAAAGGTAGAAACCACTATTCTGTAGCAAGAAACAAAGTTCCTTTGCTTTTAAATGATGCTACTATGTATCATAGCCAGATCATCTTAGAAGAGACGATTCTCTCCTGTGTGAGAGAGAAGGGGAAAGGTTTTATTTTTAAAGACGGTGCTTACTATCTGCATTATTGCATTAAAAATAATAACTTAAAAAAAAACCCTCCTTAGACAGAAACAACTTTTTTGTGTCAATTGAAACTGGTAAATAAGTAATTAATCTAACCAATTAGGGTGCAATCCTATGTATATTTAGGCTGGAGTGTGCTGAGAGTTGTAGGACTTTTTTTCTTTCTAAGCATGCATAGAATTGCATCCTTAACTGATTATATGTTGTATCCCTAAAAAACAAACATCCCAGTGCACTCCAGTTTTGGCTAGTGCTCATGTTCTACCCCATGTCATTCTTGTTAAGCTCATCCTTTTTCCTTTTTTTTAGAATCAGGTGAATTTGTCCATATGCACTTTGCAATCCCCCATATTCTCTTTGGAAGGAAAGCAAGGCAGAAACAGCAACCACAGAATCATAGAATAGTACGGTTGGAAGGGGCCTACAAGGCGATCGAGTCCAACCCCCTGCTCAGTGCAGGAATCCAGGTCAGAGCATCCCTGACAGGTGGCTGTCCAGCCTCATCTTGAAGGCCTCCAGTGTGGGAGAGCCCCCCACCTCCCTAGGTAATCGGTTCCATTGTCATCTTGCTCTAACAGTCAGGAAGTTTCTCCTGATGTTCAGCTGGAATCTGGCTTCCTGTAACTTGAGCCCATTATTCCATGTCCTGCACTCCGGGATGACCGAGAGGAGATCCTGGCCTTCCTCTCTGTGACAACCTTTCAAGTACTTGAAGAGTGCTAACATATCTCCCCTCAGTCTTCTCTTCTCAAGACTAAACATGTCCAGTTCTTTCAGTCTCCCTTCATAGGGCTTTGTTTCCAGTCCCCTGATCATCTTTGTTGCCCTCCTCTGAACCCTCCCTCTCCAGTTTGTCTGCATCCTTCTTAAAATGTGGTGCCCAGAACTGGACACAGCACTCCAGATGAGGCCTAACCAGTGCTGAGTAGAGGTGAACTAGTACTTCCTGGGATTTGGAAGCGATGCTTCTATGAATGCAGCCCAAAATAGCATTTGCAACCCGAGGCTTGAAGGTCAAGTCAACCACAGAGAAAGTGGTAGAGTGGGCCAGTCCCCACCACAATGGCTGCTGTGATTCTGTGTTCACACTGTCATCATGGCTTCTACGGACTCTCACTTTGTCCTTGTTCCCTGCTGCTCCTTGTAGCTGTCAGGACTAGAGAATACCCATTTAGTGCAGACTAGGGCTACTGCTGCTATAGTACCAGAGAGCTTCACCTAGTGGGTGGTATAGAAATGAAATAAATAAATAAAATAAAAAACCCCAGTAGAGCTTTTAAACTCCCCCCACCCCCAAAAGCCACACACATTTTTTATGTTGTCTGGAAGCACCTTGGATATATTTGGTGAGCCTATCACTGTAAGACTGACAGATGGGAGATGCTATCCCTGGGGCTGCAAACTCAAAAAGCCGCTGATGAAGACGTGAGCTCCAGGGCCAGCTTGATCAGGCAGGATAAAACATTTTATTTTATTTGTATTTACATTTCCATTGCTTTTACAAGAGAAAAAAATATGCCCTGGGAATATGATTGAATGGCAGTATAAAAATACTTACGATCAACAAACAAACAAATAAATAAAAAGGGGCACAGGTTGGTGCAAATTCCCCTTGCCTCTTTAACTGGTTTCTGGATTTCCGTTATCTATGAATCAGTTAGAACTTTGTAGCCATATTTGTTTTGTAACTCTCATTAAGCCAATTACATTAAAAATGTAAAGTGTTCCAGGCAAGCATTTCTATAGCATAACCCGTTGTTCTGCTTTTCAACACACACAAGAAATGTTTATAAATTAAATCAACACATTTACTTGGGAGTGTGGTCGAAATGACATGCAAATATGCAATGATCCATTCTCATTTGTACTCTGTCTGGAAACACCCTTTATTCATAAAGAGGGCTCCTAGTGCTATCAATCACAAGACTGCAGCTGTTTCGCCTTTCCCTCCTTAACAGGTTTTCTGGGGTAAGAAAAAAAGATGGAAGAAGTTCCAGGATAACAAGGGAAGTTACAAATGTAAGATGACTTTGTCTGGACCCCTGTTAAAATTTTGTGTTTGAGGCAAGGTGATTGCAGGATAAAAACCTCATCTGGAAGCCTCTTTCTTAGGTCAATGGTCAGACACCGATAAAAGACAATGGTGACCGCAGGATTTAATGCGCACAGCAACAACAAAAAGTTACCTGATTAAGTGCCATCAAATGTGGTAGGACTTACAACTGAGCAGACATACGGCCCTATGGTATTTATGGCAGTTGTCAGGATCTAAGGAGAGCTTGGCTGGAGTTCTGGAGAGCTTCAAAGCTTATTCACAGCTTAGATCGAAAGCTTACTTCTTAAAAAATCAGTTTTTATTGTGAATTCTAACAAAACAAAACAAGCAAACAGAAAACATAACAACCCCCCCCAATTAAAAATATAACAACATATTCTAAAATCCTCAGTTTCAAATATTACAGTATTCTAGAAAGAAAAAAAGAGGATTTTTTTTTTAACGCATTAACTTCAGTAAAAGTAGACCAGATAGCCAAATATGTCCATTTCCAGGGTATGCCTATATACCACCCTTTCAAACGTTGCTAGCGTTGTTAAGTCTTCAGTCCACTGCATTATAGGCGGTGAGCTTCTATCCTTCCAGTGTCATAGCATCAGTATCATAGCATCAGTATCATAGCATCATTAGCAACCAAAAGGGCATGAAAGATCCATTTATGCTGACCGTGTGTTACATTCCAAGAAGCAGGTAAGGGCGCAATCCTATCGGGATAGGTGGCCACCTCCAAACTCGGAAGCAACCGCCTATCCAATGCAGGGCAGAAGAAGCACGGAGGGGATTGTCCCCACTGCGTTTCAGCCGCACTGCATTTGAGGCTAGACATCTGATTTTGGTTGTCTAGCCACGGGAAGGCGGAGCAGGGGAAGCGACAGCCGGACGACACATAGGATGTGTCGTACCGGCATTTCCACCTTCACCGCCCCAGAACGGCCCCAGGAATGCCCCGTTTTTGCTGCTCCATGCTCCTCTTCTGAGCATGGAGCGTGGGGCCATTCCAAGCTGCCTGTGAAGCAGTGCGGGAGGGGCGTAAGGTCAGTTCTCTGGGGGAACTGACCTCGGAGTGCGGGCTGTGAGGTCGGTTCCCAGAAACCGATGTGTCCTATGGACAACTAGCCGCTGACTAGATGTATCCTATGGCCATCTAGCTGCTGACTGCTCCCTAAGTAATTTAAGCTTACTTATGATGATATTTTGGTTGCCCTAAATAAAGGTATTACCTGCTTTAAGACCAGTTGGTGTGTGTGTGTGTGTGTATGTATGTGTGTGTGTGTGTGAAGGATGGGAACACCAGAAGAGGCCTATTGCATTCTTTCCCAACCTGGCATACTCCAGAGGTATTGGGATACAATTCCCATCATCCCCAGCTATGCTGACTGGAAGATGCCTCTAGTCCAATGCCTCTGGAAGATGCCAGGTTAGCTGAATGCTGATCTAGTTGTTCACTGTAAGAAAGAATGAGAGAGCCAGTGTAGTGTAGTGGTGAGAGTGACGGACTGGGAGCCGGGAGATCCGGGTTGTAGTCCCCACTTGGCCATGGAAGCTCACTGGGTGACTTTGGGCCAGTCACAGACTCTCAGCCCAACCTACCTCACAGGGTGGTTGTTGTGAGGATACAACGGTGAGGAGGAGGATAATGTAAGCCGCCTTGAGTTCCTTGCGAGAGGGAGAAAGGCGGGGTATAAATGCAATAAATAAATAAATAAATAAAACAAGACTTGGTGGGCTTTCCATGTGATCCAGTGGTACTCTTACGTTCTTGTCAGGATTAATGACAAGGCTGTTGTCAGGATTAATGAGGTAAAGTAGGCGACGTGCTTTGGATGCTTGAAATATGCTATCTAAAGGCAAAGCGTTATTAGTATTTGGGATAAAACAAAGGGGATTAGGTCCTGGAGAGGTACCAGCTGAGAAAGCTGAGGGTTGATGCACGATGAAGGCACCTCTGCTCCCTTTCCAAACCACCAAGTTGTCCTCTTCAAGTCAGGAAGTAGTAAATGTTGTTGGGAATATTGTGACCTCATCTGCACATTACTGGAAGGGGGCAGTGTGGCAGTTAGTTCATGGGAATTTTGACCACAGCTAGCCTTAGGATCTCTATAGCCTATAATGTAGTTTCCTATGATTTTTTTCCTTTTGCTCCTCCCCTTCCTCCCTCCCTCCCTCCCTCCTATCTCTCTGACTTCCACCATTGTTGGGAACAAATGTATTTGCTCTCTTGCCCCTGCCAGTGTAATGGAACTCAACATGGACTGAGCAAACACGTTTGAAACTTTACACTGTACCTGCATTTTATATGCAAGAATATCTGTGAGTAAAACTGTTTTCTTTCTTTCACTGAAGAAAGGTGTGGCCTCCTTTATTGTTCTAAGATAGCCTGTGTGCATTAAACACTCATAGAATCATAGAATAGTAGGGTTGGAAGGGGCCTACAAGGCCATCGAGTCCAACCCCCTGCTCAATGCAGGAATCCAAGGCAGAGCATCCCTGACAAATGGCTGTCCAGCCTCGTCTTGAAGGCCTCCAGTGTGGGAGAGCCCCCCACCTCCCCAGGTAATTGGTTCCATTGTCATATTGCTCTTACAGTCAGGACATTTTTCCTGATGTTCAGCCGGAATCTGGCTTCCTGTAACTTGAGCCCATTATTCCTTGTCCTGCACTCTGGGATGATCAAGAAGAGATCCTGGCCTTCTTCTCTGTGACAACCTTTCAAGTACTTGAAGAGTGCTATCATATCTCCCCTCAGTCTTCTCTTCTCAAGGCTAAACATGCCCAGTTCTTTCAGTATCTCTTCATAGGGCTTTGTTTCCAGTCCCCTGATCATCTTTGTTGCCCTCCTCTGAACCCGATCCAGTTTGTCTGCATCCTTCTTAAAGTGTGGTGCATCCGTCTTAAAGTCATTCTGGTTTGCCTTTTGTTTTTCTCTGCTAATTGCCTTTCTAACAGGTGGTGTCATTACTAAATACTCCCATCAAATATCCCATGCCAGAGGACAGAAAATGTGTGACTCCAACAATTAAACTGTGCTGCACAAAATGCTCTTTGGCTTAATTAAGAGAGAACTCTCACTGCAAATGGGTTCTTTCCTCTCCGGGCCATTATCAAGGGTAGGCATGGTCAGGGCCCTGCCAAGGGGCCTGCAGCGCAGCAGGGGCCCACTGACAAGAAACCCCCAGAGTTGCTCCTCCTCGTCACCATTGCAACCTGCTTGTTCACCTGCCTCTCGTTCTGGCCCAGACAATGGTGGTGGTGAGA
The DNA here is from genome assembly GCF_057233095.1 of Heloderma suspectum. Lineage (NCBI taxonomy): Eukaryota > Metazoa > Chordata > Lepidosauria > Squamata > Helodermatidae > Heloderma > Heloderma suspectum. Next base: position 28,634,351 of record NC_139466.1, read on the forward strand.
AAGAGGAGGAACAGATGACATTGCCTACTTGCTCACTGGCTCTCCAGCTAACAAGTGGTAGCAGTGATGAGAAAGGGTAAAGAAAAAGAGCAGCTGGTGACAGTGGTGGTGAGAAGGTAGACTCTCTGAGGGAGGGAGTTCCATCCAGGGTGCCTTGTCCAAGGGCTCTCAAGCACCTGAAGCAGTCACTGCTTCCTCTGTCATTTCTCTGAATGTCATCATTTCTCTGAATGATGCGTCAGCGTCACTGAAAACAGATATATGTATGTATTCATCTCGACACAACACTTGAAAAGATCAAAGAGTGTAATAAGCTGAAACTTGCCTGGGAATGTACCTAAACTTCACCCTTTGATTTGTGCTGTTAGGGAAAACTAATTGAATGCTGTGAGTCATACGTTTATGTGGAGGGAATGGCACCTACAAACGACAGTTCCCAGCTTTCTTCGGTCCAGGAATTTTGATGCCCCGGGTTTAATACCAAAATTGTCCAACCCCACCCTGGGCCCTGGAACCCCTTAGGCCTAGGCCTCTCTTAGCCCATCCCACTTGGCTCTGTTTCTTGTTGAGTCCCGACGGAGCCTCTTTCTCTCTTCCCCCATCATTCCCACAACTGCACACACAGACACAGCCCGAAGGGGCTGGCGTCGGGGAACATGGTGTCATTTGCGTTGTTTCCATCCAATGGTGTTCTGTTTTATGTCAGGGGCAGCTGACTGCAGCCTTGCATGGGCTAAATCCCCCGACTCCCCCACTCTCACACACTTGTCGATGGTACCAGCCGTATGATATAAATTTGCAACGCAAAAGCTGAAGAACGTTTCAACAGCGGAGGCCCAACTGATGATACTGGGTAAGACAATCTTGCAGGGGGCGGGGGAGTCAACCTGGTGCCTTCTGGAGGTTTTGGACTACAACTCCCATCACTCTGGCCATTGTTGGCTGGAGGTGGTGGGAGTTGCAGTCTGAAACATCTGGTGGCTGCCAGGCTGCCTATCCCAGCAAATATTGCTTAATAATATTAAACAAAAGAAAACATGGGGAGGTCTGCATGTAAAATGTCTTAAGTTTGTGGCCGCCAGAAATTGGCCATTGGAGGTTCATTTCCAGCTAAAGACATCAGGTAGCAATTGCTTGGAAAGGCCGTTGCCTCAGCCACTGGAGTCCTGGTTAGCCAAAGGGGGCAATGCCAGACCAATTCAGGGGCAGGCAGACTTCAGGCTTGTCAGATCTACTCCCCCCACCCCCAAGAACTGCTTTACTTTATAACAAGAACCCAAGATCTCTCGACCAGAGCCAGGTGCAAAAAATATGTACTTATAATTAAAGAAGAGGCTACCTCTAAACACGTTCTGAGCGTACACCTGGCAATTTGTTTTGAGTTCCACAACTAAACTGCACTCACAGTCCTTTCACACAACAGTCCACTTCTGGTCACCACAGCTTTCTTCAGTTCAGTAGCCTATAATTAGGTAGTTAACATAAGAAGAGCCAAGCTGGATCAGACCAGGGGACCATCTAGTCCAGCATTATGTTCACACAGTGGCCAACCAGCTGCCCACAGAAAACTCACAAGCAGGACTGCACCTTCCTGCCCATGTTCCCCAGCAACTGGTGCACATAGGCTAACTGCCTCTGATAATGGAGGTAGCATGTAGTCATCAGGACTAGTAGCCATGGACAGCCTTCTCCTCCATGAATTTGGCCAATCCTCTTTTAAAGCCATCCAAACTGGTGGCCATCACTACATCTTGTGGAAGTGAATTCCATAGTTTAACTATGTGCAATGTGAAGAAATCCTTCCTTCTATCTGTCCTGAATCTCCCACCAATCAGTTTCATGGGATGATCCCTTTGGGCGCTAGTATTGTGAGAGAGGGAGAAAAATCTCTCTCTATCCACTTTCTCCACACCATGCATAATTTTGTACACCTCTATCTTGTCTCCCCTTACTCGCCTTTTTTCTAAGCTAAACAACCCCAGCGGCTCTAACCTTTCCTTGTAGGGGAGTTGTTCTAGCCCCTTGATCATTTTAGTTGCCCTTTTCTGCACTTTTTCCAACCCTACAATATCCTTTATTAGGTGCGGTGACCAGAACTCTGCACAGTATTCTAAGTGTGGTCACACCTTAGATTTGTATAAGGGGAGCATGATCTTGGTAGTTTTATTCTCAATTCCTTTTCTAATTATACCTAACATGGAATTTGCCTTTTTCACAGCTGCCACACACTGTTAGAGCTGTCCACCACAACCCCAAGATCTCTTTCTTGGACAGTCACTGCTAGCTCAGATCCGATCAGGTTATACTCAAAGTTGGGATTTTTTGCCCCAATGTGCATCACTTTACCCTTTCCTTCAATGTCCCGCATTTGTCATTTAGATGCTCATTCTCCCAGTTTGGAGAGATCCTTTTGGAGCTCCTTACAATCCAGTTTTGTTTTAACCATCCTAAATAATTTGATGTCATCAGTACACTGCTCACTGCTAATTCAGAATAATTTATGAATAAGTTTAAAATCATTGCTCTGAATACAGATCCTTGTGGGACCCCACTGTTTACATCCCTCCATTGGGAGAATTTACCATTTATTCTTTCTGCTTTCTGTTCTTTAACCAGTTATTGATCCATAAGAGGACCTCTCCTCTTATTCCATGACCGTTAAGTTTGCTCAGGAGTCTTTGGTGAGTTTAACTTTGATGAGTATTAAAAAGGGCAATTTTGTTGTTGCTATTATTAAACAATTGGGAGTTGGACACTCTTGCCGATGTGCTGTAATTCATTTGGTGATCTACCAGCAGATCCCAATCTACCCTCTGCTCACTTCTGGACTAGATGACCCAAGTGTTCTGACTCAATTTAAAGCTTGCTGCATATCTCCTGTTTTACCTTGTTCTTCTAACAAGGGTTGGTAGAGTTGTCTTATTCAGTTATTGTTTATTAAGCATTAGGGATCCATTTTACATGGTATTTTGATGGAGAAGAGGAGGCTGGGAAAGAATGGGCAATAGAGGAATAGTTGGGTTGTATCATATGCAAGATCTCTTCCCAGTTGGGTTGTTGAGTTGTCATTTCTAATCTAGTTTGTGTTGCCATTCCTAAAGAACTGGAGATAAAGCTGGGACTGAATGACAAAGCACAGGTCTAATTTATGGCCTTTTTGATAGTGCAAGATGTTCTTCAGCAGCTGTGGACAGGTTACAGCATGCGCCTAATTATATATCATACAAAAACGTTGCCGTTGAGTTTCTATAGGCATGGTTCCAGGAACAACATGGGTTCGTACCAAGCAAGACAATAAATGGCACCAGTGAAGTGTGAGAAACAGCAGCCACCATCTGACAGAAATTGTCTCCTTCCTTCTGGAGGAGTATCACGTGCACGTCATTCTGCATGTGAGAAAGCAGGAGAAATGGGTACCTGAGTTCAGAATTGGGACAGGCGGGTTTCGTAAAGATGAGCAAAACAGGGCCAAGTCAGGAGATCCCATTTTAGAAAGAAATTCCTCAACAACCACCCACTTGGGGCAGCCAGCCAGTTGATCCGCAGGTTCACCTTCATCCATCTGTTCACACATGTACACAATACACATGCCTAGACACACAAGTACACACACATGTATTTTAATCAGATTGTCACCCAATTCAAAGAAATCTTACAATGCAATCCTAGGCATGACTGCTCAGAAGTCAGTCCATTGGACTCAGTAGGGCTTACACCCAGGAAAGTATATATGGGATTGCATTCTTGCAGTGAAATCCTGGACATGACTCCTCAGGAGTAACCCCATTGAATTCAGTGGTTCTTACTCCCTAGAAAGCTGGCATAGAATTGCAACCTTCATTGATTCAGAATCACAAGCCTATGCATGTATACTTGGAAGTAAGTTGCACTCTCAGATAAGTGTGCACACTGGATTGCACCCTAATGGTATGAGTTGCACAGTATGATCCTAAGCATGTTTAGTTGGATGCAAATACAACTGAGTGAAATGGGGCTTACCGTGCAATCCTATAATGTTTACTAAGAAGTAAGCCCCATTGAGTATAATGAGACTCCCAAAGCGTAGGATAGCAGCCTTACTCCCTAGTAAATTTGTATAGGATTGGGCCCTTTGTCAAATAATACATTGATTAATCAATTAAATGCACATACATTTACAGAGGAGAACACAGTAGTTCTAAAGAAAAAAAAGCCTGCTTTAATTTTAGAGGATGTATCTATGTTTTGCAGCAGGCATCATCTTAAGAAGATACATTCTCCTTTCTCTGTCATGCAGCAGGGAATGCCTCTTCTAATATACTATTTGCCATCTGCAGGTATTTTAAGGTATTGAAAATAATTTAGAGAGCAATCCTATGGTGCCTGGGCAAATGTCCAAGGGACCATAGGATGGCTTGGAAAACCCCTTCCAGGCTCGGAGACAATGCTCCAACCTCAGAAGGGGGAGTCGGAGATCTGACCCCTGTGCCTTCGCAGCGGGTACACAGAGAACTATGCCAGCTGCCTCTCCAAGGCCAAAAAATCAAACTCGGAGAAGGCTAGAAAAGGGGGCTTTCTGGAGGGCGGGGAGGGGCCTGGAGAGGCCAGGATATGATTTACTCTGAGCCTCCTTTCCTCCCCCTCTAAAGCGACTTTGCTAGAGAGGCTGAAAAGCCTGTGTAGCGAAAATATAGGAGGTTGGAGAATGGCGAGGCAGATCACCTCTGTGGCTCATTTCACCCTGCCAGATCCAGCCCAGCAGGGCATACGAATCTTGGAAGCCTCCAGGTTTGGGAGAATGACCACCTAGAATGTGGCAGTGATGAGGGCTGCAACAAACAGGCCTAGCATCAGAACCTTGGCTGGCGTAGGCATACTGAGCATCCCTGGGACTGATGCTGGCTACCACAGCCCTCTTTCTTTCTTTCTTTCTTTCTTTCTTTCTTTTCAAAACATTTTATAAAGGGAGTGCCAACTGGGCATCTATATACCTATAGATGCTCAACTTAAAAAAAAAAAAACCCTTTTAAAATATATTACCTTTTTCTACAACAAAACTATCCTTATTATTCCCAAGTCAATGTGTTTAGCATCAGGGTAGCTGAAGCAAACTCCATTTTATTCCTGCAGTCATGATGGTGCTATGATTTAGGCCAGTTTAAAATGCAAAACTGCACATATTCAGGGTATTCCTTAAAAACAACAGCAAGCAGGGTTGGCAAGCAGCTTTTTGCTTTTGCTCAAATGTATCAGGAATGTAGAAACAATTGTAAAGCAACGAATGGCTGGATGTGTGTACTGTGTATTTCACAGCTGAAGAAAAAAACTACATGGCCATGTAAAGGGGGGGGGGGACATACTGGTTGGGAATTATGGGAGTTGTACTTAGGGATGTCGGATAAATCCGCAATGGAATCAAATGAGTTCTATGAACCTGACCTGGGGATTCCGCAGTGGACTGCCTTTTCCAGAGTCACACAGACTTGCGGATCACCCCCCCCCCCATTTTATCCAAATCTAGTTGTAGAAAAAGATGTAAAATAAAAGAACACCACCCAGAATGCGTATTTCCCCCATAGGCTAAAGCATGAAAATGCGTATTTGGGGGGGATTTTCGCATTTTCGCAAATGCAAATTCGTGCAAATTTGCACAAATTTGGGAAACTGGAAAAAAATCCAATTCCACCAATGAGCAGATGACAGCATGAAAGGCACCTGACAATCTGCAAGATGCAGATGGAACGGATTTTGTGAAATCCATACATCCCTAGTTGTAGTTCAACACATCTAGAAGGCACAAGGCTGAGGAAGGCTGGGGTAGCCAACTGACAAATAGTTTGAGCTGTTATAAAGCAGCTTCCTGTGTTCTGATGACCGTAAGTGATAAGATGTATTTGCAATAATCAGACAGGAAACTTACAAGAGCGCACACAGCATGCCAGTTTCCGGCTTTCCTCTCTGTCTCACATGAGCACGATCTTCTGTTCCTAACTCTGGAACTTGTCTTCTTAGAGGCTACATCACCTTGTCCCTCTGGCCTTAAAAAATAGGGCTGGTTCCAGGTGTAAAGGCGACCCAGGCAAACTACCCTGTGGGTGTCCAGCTCCTCCGTCAGTGCGCCCTAGTCTGCTCACCTGGCCCCCGAGAGCAGCAGCGCTCTGTGCAGTGTCGAGCGGCTTGAACTAGCTGCCATTTTAATGTCCCAGAGCGAAGCTGTGTTGGGGGTATTGTGGGGAATTTCAATGGTGGCTAGACGTCGAACTGAGAAGGCAAGACGGTCAGTGGGCTGTGCCAGGATGTAGGGACGCTGGCAGGTGCCCAAGGATTCCAGATGCTGGTGCCAGCCTTGCTATCAAATACTGCTTCTGGAACTTGACCCACACCAGTCCTGGACCATGCTGCTTGCTTCTGGCCCCTCAGGCTGACAACCGGAACCTCCTCTGGGCCCTGACACCTGACCATTTGTGGAGAATATCTTACTTATTCCCTCTGGCTCACTGCTGTTGAACCTCTTCCAGCCTGAGCGTTGAATTCAGTTTTGGAGAAGTTCTCAGGGGCTGCATTCTCAAGGCGGGCAGGGCTAAAGGCAAAAGGGGCAGAACCAGAAATACCTGCATATGTTAGCCTAAAGCTCTTACTGCCACTGTTGTTGTTGTTCAGTCGTTCAGTCGTGTCCGACTCTTCGTGACCCCATGGACCATAGCACGCCAGGCCTTCCTGTCCTGCGCTCTCTCCCAGAGCGTATTCAAGTTCATATTCATTGCATCCGTGATGCTATCTAGCCATCTCATCCTCTGCCGTCCCCTTCTCCTTTTGCCTTCAGTCTTTCCCAGCATCAGGGTCTTAAGCCTTAAAAGACTTTTCGACCTTTAAGAAGGTGCAAAAGCTGGGAAGCCCCCAAATGATCAGCGGTCGGGGGAAAGGGAGTGAGGCCAGGGCGGGGGTGTGTGTACTCATCCGGAGAATCCCAGGGGGCTGGATTTGGCCCACAGGCCTCAGGTTCTTGGCAGGCCTTAATAATGGATGGCTAGCCAGTGGAGGCTGGTGGCTCCAATGTCAGTGGGGTGGAGAATCCACTCCAGGTTTCAGTCAGAACCAGTTGGAACTCTAAGGACACAATCCTATGCATGTTTAGAGAGAGAAAACGTCCTACAACTCCCAGCATGCCCCAGCCAGCCATGCTGGGTGGGGCATGCTGGGAGTTGTAGGACTTTCTTTCTGTCTAAAAATGCATGGGATTGCACCCTAAAGGAGCGAACCAAGGTGCAAAGCACCTTGGAGAGGTCCTTCAGAGCTTTAACTGGTTCTGATTGATAACCCAGAGCGGATTTTCCGCCCCACTGACATTGGAGCCAGCAGCCTCCACTGGGCTCAGCCTCCATCAACAGGGATCTCAGAAGCTAAGCAGGGTCAGCGCAGGTTAGTACGTGGATGGGAGACCACCTGGGAATCAGGCTTCCTGCACTGAGCAGGGGGTTGGACTCGATGGTCTTGTAGGCTCCTTCCAACCCTTCAATTCTATGAGACCTATGACTCCCCAGGGGTAGGGGCAGAGTGTATTTCTACATGGAAAACACCCAGATATCTCTCGTCCAGCCAGGAAAGGAAAAAAAGGGCTCCCTTGATGGTGGCACAAATGGTAAATTCTAGATTTCCGCACTGCTCAGGAATCTTTGGCCATCACTGCAGTGCATGATTGTGTAAACGTATGTATCCCTTTCTTCAGCAAAGGAGATCGTTACCTTGTCGTGGTGCTGGAGCTTGAGCACCTCAATGATGTCATGAGCTAAACCGTGAAGGGACACCCAAGACGGGAAGGTCAGGGCAGAGAGGTCAGACTAAATACAATCCCTGGGGAAGGAAAGGGCAACCCACCCCACTATTCTTGCCATGGAAACTAAATGGATCAGTACAACCAGAGATATGTCGGTATACCATCGGAAGATGGGACTCCCAGGTCAGAAGATGGTCAAAATGCTACTGGGGAGGAACAGAGGATAAGTTCAGCTAGCCCCAGATGTGATGACGCAGCTAGCTCAAAGCCGAAAGGACGGCTAGCAGCCGATGGTGCTGGTGGTGAACGACGAATCCGATGTTTTAAAGGTCAACACACCATAGGAACCTGGAATGTAAGATCTATGAGCCAGGGCAAATTGGATGTGGTTATTAGGGAGATGTCAAGATTAAATATAGACATTTTGGGTGTCAGTGAAATGAAATGGACTGGAATGGGCCATTTCACATCAAATGACCACCAGATCTACTACTGTGGACAAGAGGACCACAGAAGAAATGGAGTAGCCTTCATAATTAATAATAAAGTGGCTAAAGCAGTGCTTGGATACAATCCAAAAAATGACAGAATGATCTCAATTCGAATTCAGGGTAAGCCATTTCACATCACAGTGATCCAAATATACGCCCCAACCACAGATGCTGAAAAAGCAGAAGTAGATGAGTTCTATGAGGATCTGCAGCACCTACTGGATAGTACGCCAAAAAAAGATGTTATTTTCATTACAAGAGACTGGAATGCTAAGGTGGGTAGTCAAACGACACCTGGAATTACAGGCAAGCATGGTCTGGGAGAACAAAATGAAGCAGGACATAGGCTGATAGAATTTTGCCAAGACAACTCAGTGTGCATAACAAACACTCTCTTCCAACAACCTAAGAGACGACTTTATACATGGACTTCACCAGACGGTCAACACCGAAATCAGATTGACTACATCCTTTAGCGGACATCTGTGCAGTCGGTAAAAACAAGACCTGGAGCTGATTGTAGTTCAGATCACGAACTTCTTATTGAACAATTTAGAATCAGACTAAAGAGAATAGGGAAGACCCACAGATCAGTTAGATATGAGCTCACTAATATTCCTCATGAATATGCAGTGGAGGTGAAGAATAGATTTAAGGGACTAGATTTCATAGATAGGGTCCCGGAAGAACTATGGACAGAAGTTCGCAACATTGTTCAGGAGGCGGCAACAAAAAGCGTCCCAAAGAAAAAGAAAACCAAGAAGGCAAGATGGCTGTCTGCTGAGACACTGGAAGCAGCCCAAGAAAGAAGGAAAGCAAAAGGCAACAGTGATAGGGGGAGATATGCCCAATTAAATGCAAAATTCCAGAGGTTAGCCAGAAGAGATAAGGAATTATTTTTAAACAAGCAATGCGCGGAAGTGGAAGAAGATAATAGAACAGGAAGGACAAGAGACCTCTTCCAGAAAATTAGAAACATCGGAGGTAAATTCCAGGCAAAAATGGGTATGATCAAAAACAAAGATGGCAAGGACCTAACAGAAGAAGAGATCAAGAAAAGGTGGCAAGAATATACGGAAGATCTGTATAGGAAGGATAATAATATCGGGGATAGATTTGACGGTGTGGTCAGTGAGCTAGAGCCAGACATCCTGAAGAGTGAGGTTGAATGGGCCTTAAGAAGCATTGCTAATAACAAGGCAGCAGGAGATGACGGTATCCCAGCTGAACCGTTTAAAATCTTGCAAGATGATGCTGTCAAGGTGATGCATGCCATATGCCAGCAAATTTGGAAAACACAAGAATGGCCAACAGATTGGAAAAGATCAACTTATATCCCCATACCAAAAAAGGGAAGCACCAAAGAATGTCCAGACTATTGAACAGTGGCACTTATTTCACATGCCAGTAAGGTAATGCTCAAGATCTTGCAAGGTAGACTCCAGCAATTCATGGAACGAGAATTGCCAGATGTACAAGCTGGGTTTAGAGAAGGCAGAGGAACTAGAGACCAAATTGCCAATATCCGCTGGATAATGGAGAAAGCCAGGGAGTTTCAGAAGAACATCTATTTCTGTTTTATTGACTATTCTAAAGCCTTTGACTGTGTGGATCATAACAAATTGTGGCAAGTTCTTGGTGGTATGGGGATACCAAGTCATCTTGTCTGCCTCCTGAGGAATCTGTATAACGACCAAGTAGCAACGGTAAGAACAGACCAGGGAACAATGGACTGGTTTAAGATTGGGAAAGGAGTACGGCAGGGCTGTATACCCTCACCCTACCTATTCAACCTGTACGCAGAACACATCATGCGATGTGCTGGGCTTGATGAAGCCAAGGCTGGAGTTAAAATCACTGGAAGAAACATTAACCATCTCCGATATGCAGATGATATCACTTTGATGGCTGAAAGCGAGGAGGAGCTGAGGAACCTCATGACGAAGGTGAAAGAAGAAAGTGCAAAAGCTGGGTTGCAGTTAAACCTCAAAAAAACCAAGATTATGGCAACCAGCTGGATTGATAACTGGCAAACAGAGGGAGAAACCATGGAGGCAGTGACAGATTTTGTCTTCCTAGGCGCAAAGATTACTGCAGTCGCTGATTGCAGCCAGGAAATCAGAAGACGTTTACTTCTTGGGAGGACAGCAATGACAAATCTTGATAAAATAGTTAAGAGCAGAGACATCACACTGACAACAAAGGTCTGCATAGTTAAAGCAATGGTATTCCCCATAGTAACCTATGGCTGCGAGAGCTGGACCATAAGGAAGGCTGAGCGAAGGAAGATAGATGCTTTTGAACTGTGGTGCTGGAGGAAAATTCTGAGAGTGCCTTGGACTGCAAGAAGATCAAACCAGTCCATACTCCAGGAAATAAAGCCAGACTGCTCACTTGAGGGAATGATATTCAAGGCAAAACTGAAGTACTTTGGCCACATCATGAGAAGACAGGATACCCTGGAGAAGATGCTGATGCTAGGGAAAGTGGAAGGCAAAAGGAAGAGGGGCCGACCAAGGGCAAGATGGATGGATAATATTCTGAAGGTGACGGACTCAACCTTGGGGGAGCTGGGGGTGGTGACGGCCGACAGGAAGCTCTGGCGTGGGCTGGTCCATGAAGTCACGAAGAGTCAGAAGCAACTGACTGAATAAACAACAGCAACAATGTATCCCTTTGAAACTTCCTGGTGGCTGGCTTTTAATTAAGCAGTTGTTGAGCTTTGAACCTGCCTGACTATTAGGGATTGGCTTTGGTAAACCAAACCAAACCTTGCCTCAATGAGCCAGGATGAACTCTTTCAATCACCTGCCATTCCCAGAGATGAAGGGTGCTTCCAGATGTCATTGATTATAGTAGCAAATAAAAACTGGAAAGGAGAAGGACCATGTAAGCCCCCTTCAGCTCCTTGCAAGAGGAAAAAAGGCAGGATATGAATGAAATAATAAAAGTAAGTAGAATATAAAGTAAAATCAGGAAGCACCTCATTAAAGAGACAAGCCTAGAGGCAGCTTTGCCCAATCAGGTGCCCTCGAGCAGTGTTAGACTACAGCTTCCATCATCCTCAGCCAGCATGATAATCTACCTTGTGCATTCTATGAATGGAATGGCCATCCTAAACCAGAGTTCCCCAGCCTTTTTGGACCCGTGGGCACATTTGGGAAACTGAGGAACTGCTGTGGGCACCACCACAAAATGCCTAATCAGTGGATTGCCACTTTGGCATCAACCTTTCACATCTATGGATCTTAACCTGCACCTTATTGAGCAAAAATGTTTGTTCCGTGTCTATTGGACACTGCAACATCTCTTTAATAAGGGATTGTCTAATTTGGCTAATTACTGGTGGTTCCATACAGCTAATGATTCTTTTAAACATAGGTTTTGGCAGGGTCCAGTAGTTGCTTTTTTGGGGGAGGAGGTGGTTACACAGATAAATTTTGTACTGGAACAGTCTTTAATATTCACTGATGTATGCACTCCTTTAAATTATCTACCTGGAAATGAACAGTTTAAATGGATCCTCTGTGCCCTTTTGACAGTTAAAAGGCTGATACTACAATATTGGAAGGATGAATGCTCACCTCCTATAATGAAATGGATTGAGGGCCTTATAATGTTTTCAATATTTGAACAGGTGGTATAATATTGAGGACCCCTGTTCCAAACCAACCAACCAACAATATTCTGTATGGATTAGCAACAAGTGCCCTGAATATGTAGTTCAGCCTTCCCCAACCTGGTGCCCTCCAGATGTTTTGGACTTCAACTCCCATCAGCCTCAGTGAGTATAGCCAGTGATCAGGAATGGTGGGAGCTGTAGTCCAAAACCTCTGGAAGGCACCAAGTTGGGGGAGGCTGGTGTAGTTTATGCATGGCTGGCACTCTAATTCATTTCTGTGAAGAAGAAAAAAAAAACCCACACCATGGAGAGGATGTTTGGTTTGGTTTTTGCATCACTTGTTACTTGATCATCGCTTAAAGAGGGGGTGATGTCAGCACAACATCCCATGATGTGTCATACGTATTGTTCCTTCTAGTGCTCCAGATTGTATTGCATGAAAACTTGTCGCTCATTGAAGTGGTTCAGTCTGCCTTGTAATTTCAGTTGCAAGCCAGGATTTTACCGGTCTAACTTGTCAGGTATTACAAGTTAAGAAAACCAAAACCCAAATTTGTGCCAGGCTCTGCTTCGGCTCCACCTCTGACTTTTTGCATACTGTTCTGGCTTTGCTCCGACCATTCTATTACCCCGGACCTGCCACACTTTTCTTGTTTTGTTCCACCCACAGAGACAGTACTTTGTGATTAAATTCTGGCAACCCTTCCTATACTTGGCATGGAGAGAAGTCTTCCATTGTTCCTTTCTCCAGCCATTGTTCTGCCCCTTCTCCTTCATGACTGGAGTCCTTTATTAAATACTTATGCTGAATTTGCATTATTGCCATCCATGCATCAATTCACCAAGATTAGGAGCCTCTGGTTTTTCTGGCCTTGGAACTCAGTTTCAAGTCCAGCTTGTGACACTTTATCATGCACCCCTGTCCCTATTTTTCCCCTGCTAGAGAGAGGGGGGAGCAGGAGAAAACCAAAAATAGCAGGAGAAAAACAGAAAAAAAAAGTCCTACAACTCCCAGCGTTTCCCATTTAGCCAAGCTGGCTGGGAGTTGTAGGACTTTTTCCTGTCTAAACATGCATAGGATTGCTCCTTAAGCTGCCTTTGAGTTTGTTCCTGTAAACACATGATCGTTGCTCAGAATATTGCATTACTGAGGACTGTGCCAATCCCCAAAACTTTTTTCTTTTCTTTTTGCTGAAAATTGGAACTACAGAAAAAGCAATTATGCGACTCTGTGTTTCCTCTTCTTTTTTTGTGATGCCATTAAGTGCTAAAAGATTTCAAGTGCAAAATTAAATATCCCAGTGAAATTATCCAATTTTGTGTTATTTTCAGCAAGCTAAGTCATTTTATTTTATTTTTTGGCAGATTTTATGCTATGCTGCTTTTATATCAAATGCTTATTTCTTTTGGTTCATTTACTTTCTTGGCATAGTGTAATTTTTTTTATTAAATTGTTTGCAGTAAAAAATGAGCAGAAAATGATAACTGCACTTCTGATTGAAATGTAAGCTTTGGGGTGGATGGGTAAGAAATGGCATTATTATTATTATCATCTCAAATGTTGTCCATTCATTGAAGAACACTAAAGCAAGGTAATTTTGGGAGACTATAATGGAAAATTGATCTCATTGAGAGAAATAAGTCCCTGGAATATAATTCATGAGATGTAATTTCAAAAATGCTCAATGGGTATATAAAGAAAAGTACGCTGAGATCCACAACATTTTATACTTAAAAAAAAATCTAATAATAATAGGAGAATAAACAGAACTATACAATGTTGTGATTATAAAGACTTCTACCCAATTACTGTTATTGCATGAGTAATAGTTCCAACTAGGAAGAGTTTTTGGGGATGGAAATACTTCCATAAGATGTTCCCCACCGCTGATGTAGACAAATTGGAATGGCTCAGAGACGGTGGTACGGAAAACAAAGAATATGAGGAAAGGCTGAAGGACCTGAACATATTTAGCCTGGAAGACTGAAAGGGGACAAGATAACACTTCAAATACCTGGAGGGCTGTCACAAAGATGGCAAAGAGTTGTTCTCTGCTACCCCAGCGCTAGGGATGGTGGAGAATTTCTCCCCAAATCTTCGGGGGGTCGAGTGCCAACGCATTCGGCCCCCCGAAATCGGCGGTGAAATTCTCCGCCACCCCCCCGCCACCCCCCGGGACGGGACTTACCTTTGGCAAATGTCCCTCCCGGCGGCGGGTCCCGGCGGCGTTTTGTCGCGGGCGGGGGCGGCGGCCAGTCTCCCAACCGGCTGCCGCCGCCGCCATTGCAAAAAAAAAAAACTAAAGTAAAAAAAACAAAACACACCCGTGCATAGGCTACATAATGATTTACGTAGCCTGTCACGGCTAGATTTCCAAAGTCAGCCGTGACAGGCTACGTAAATCGTCACGTAGCCTATCACGAGTGACTTTGAAAAGAAAAAAAAAAGCACGTACGCAAATGGCGACGGCCCATGGGCGCCGCCATTTGCGTTCCTTATTTTGGCACGTCTAGTCTACGTAAAGATTTACATAGACTACGGCGAAAATAAGGGCATGCTATTTGCGTTGCCCTTATTTTCGCCATAGTCTACGTAAATGTTTATGTAGATTAGACGTGCCAAAATAAGGAACGCAAATGGCGGTGCCCTGGGCTGCTGCCATTTGCGTACGCGCTTTTTTTTTTTCAAAGTCACCCGTGATAGGCTACGTGACGATTTACGTAGCCTGTCACGGCTGACTTTGGAAATCTAGCCGTGATAGGCTACGTAAATCGTCACGTAGCTTATCACGGGGTCTTTTTTTTTTTTTTTACTTTTTGTTTCGCAGCCGGGGAGATGGGGCGCTTCTCCCCAGCCGGAATTTCGGCTGGGCGAGGCGGGAAGCCTCCCCCCCTTTGCCTGAACTTCGGGGGGGAAAGCGAAGCGCCTCCCCCCCACCGCGAAGCCAAGCCGCGAAAAGGTGACTTTCGTACATCCCTAGGCAGGACTAAATCTAAGGGGCTTAAGGTACAGGAGGGTGGATATTGATTGAACACCAGGAGAAATATCTTGATGGGAAGCCCAGTTCAACAATGGAACTAATTTCTGAGAGAGCTGGTGGACTCTCTCTTGCTGGAGATTTCCCAGCCCTGGATTTCCTGCACTGAACAGGAAGTTGGGCTACATGGCCTACACGGGGATGAGGAATATGTGGTCCTCCAGATGGTGTTGGACTGCAACTCCCATCAGCCCTAGCCAGCATAGCCCACGGTGAGGAATGATGGGAGTTGTAGTTCAACAACATCTGGAGGACCACGTGTTCCCCATCCCTGGCCTACAAGGTCCCTTCCAATTCCATGATTCTATGATGGTCTGGTACCAAGGCCATGTTACAGAGTGGGCATCACTGGGCACCTGCTGAGGCATTCAGGGGCTCACTGCCAGCTCCCAGAGCCTCCCGGTCCAGCTGCTGCTGCTGTTCCCCCTCGCTGCCACTTCCTGCTCACCTGCCTCTCTTTGGCCATGCAAGCAGTGACTCGAGTGAGGACCTGAAGCTGGAGCATCCACTTGCTTTGAGGCTGTGTCGATTAGGCCCAGGGAGAGGGCAAGTGAATGGGAAGCCATGGCAATGGTTCTTTTTAGAATTCGGGATACAATGAACACACTAATGGGTGAAGGTTAAAGGTTTTATTAAATGGAAGCACATTAACAGAGCAGAAGATTAAAGCAGAACACCGCAATATAATGACTGCAGCAAGCAACGAAAGAGCAAGATCATAACGCCTACGTCCCTCCAGTTCCTGGGGACCCCCTTGGAATCAGTGCACTTTTCCACATTGGCCTGTGTCAAGGTTCTGAATTGGGAGGGTCCCAGGGACACATAGCATATCCCATTGATCCCTCCAATTCTGGCTATACTCCACCAACTTTGAGAAAGTTTGGGAGTAAGCCAACATGGATAACTCCCATCCCAGCTACTCTGCTAACAACAAGTGGCCTAACTCTGAGATCTCACCAGAGGCTTATCTACCAGCCTAGAGCTGTATAGTCCCAAACAGATAATTGGCCTGGGAACCCATGGGAAGAAGCATAGCTAGCCACTAAAAGCAACAGGCCCCACCGGACATCTAGATATCAGAAGGAGCTATTTTGTGCACTGCTAACTCCTCAAAATGACAGTGGAGGGACCGCGGTGGCTTAGTGGTTAAGACGCTGAACTGCAGACTGGAAGGTCGGCAGGACAGCAGTTCAAGACCCGACTGCTGCGTGACGGAGTGAGCTCCCGTCTTCAGTCCCAGCTCCTGCCAACCTAGCAGTTCGAAAGCAAGAAATTGCAAGCAGATAAATAGGTACCGCTTCGGCGGGAAAGGTAACAGCGCTCCGTGCACCTCGGTGTTCAGTCATGCTGGCCACATGACCACGGAAGCGTCTTTGGACAGCGCTGGCTCTTCGGCTTAGAAATGGAGATGAACACCACACCCTAGAGTCGACTGGTTGGGGACACCTTTACCTTTACCTTTTAACTCCTTGAAATGACAGTGGTCTTCTGCAGGGCTGGCCCAACACATTTTGCTGCCTGAAGCAGAACAGCAAATGGTGCCTCCCACCACCCAAGCTAAGGTGCATCGCATCCAGAGCCAGCCACGT
Organism: Heloderma suspectum; assembly: GCF_057233095.1. Taxonomy (NCBI): domain Eukaryota; kingdom Metazoa; phylum Chordata; class Lepidosauria; order Squamata; family Helodermatidae; genus Heloderma; species Heloderma suspectum. Next base: position 28,650,844 of record NC_139466.1, read on the forward strand.
TATTTTGGTACGTGAGGCAGAAAATCCCATAAGCATGTTTCTCCCCTTCCCTGGCAGTAGAAATACAAGAATAACTAAGTAAATAACTAAGAATTTGCTGCCCTTTCATGACACCCCAAATCTGCTGCCCGAGGCAACTGCCTCACTCTGCCTCATGGTAGGGCCAGCTCTGGTCTTCCCTATTTCCGCTACACAAAACATCCATTCGGAGCGGAGTGGGGACACTGAGGGCATTTAGCCCACCCCCCTACACACACACACACACACACACACACAGAGAGAGAGAGAGAGAGAGAGAGAGAATCATCCAGTACTGCATTGTAAGTGGTGCTGTCTCACAATGCGTTACCTAGCAAAGGTCCAAAAATGGAACTTGGAACAAAAAATGGTCCACGGTTGAACTGGCTAACAATTTCTTATATTGTTAGCCAGGTCAGGTGGCAGTTTATGGTAGGGATGGCGGAGAATTCCGCCCTGGACTCCACAGTGAGGCCGGATTCTTTATAATCTGACCCCCTGGGGTCCGTGGTGGAACAGTCTCCCTCCCCCCCCGCCACCCTGCAGAATCCCCCCAGGACGGACCTACCTGTTGGTGGATGCAGCAGCGGCAGCAGCTCCGGCGGCGGCTCTGGCAGAGAATGAAGCGGCGGCGGCCCCAGCCACTGCCAGGCTGCTGTGGCCGCAAATGGCGTCCTGTGTAGGGGACGCCATTTGTGTCCCTACGCTAGCCTGTGATAGGCTATGTATATATTTACGTAGCCTATCACAGCTAAAGCAGGGACGCAAATGGCATCCACTACTCCATTTGCGTTCCCATTTTAGCCGTGATAGGCTACATAAATATTTACGTAGCCTGTCACGGCTAAAGCAGGGATGCAAATGGCGTAGGGGATGCCATTTGTGTCCCTGCTTTAGCCGTGATAGGCTACGTAAATATTTATGTAGCCTATCATGGGCTAGCGTAGGGACGCAAATGGCGTCCCCTATGCAGGACGCCATTTGTGTCCTCAGCAGCCCGGCAGTGGCTGGAGGCCCCACTGCGGGTTGGTCTGGCCGGTGGCTCCGCGGACTGGCTGTGGAGCAGAGCCAGCCAGGCAGGATTCCGGGGGGGGGGGGAACGGATCGCCTCCCCCCACCTGCGGACCCCAGCAAAGCCAGGTAAGTGGGGTTACGTACACCCCTAGTTTATGGAGGGGGCAGTGAGGGACTTGTCAAGGGGGGAACTTGTCATCAGCATCACATGGCTGATATCCTGTGCCCTTGGCAGTGTAGGATCTGGCCTGGTCCATCTCCACTGCCAGACTGAGAAAAGAAATGCAGGATTTGCACATCTGAGAGTGAGAAGGGAGAGAGGGAGAGAAATCTGTGTATACACTGAGGACAATCATGGTTCTATCTTACCTTTTCCAAGTCTCACAAATGTCTGTCTGTCTGTCTGTCTGTCTGTAACCAGAAAACCAGAGGTTTGGGTGGTGGTGAAGGAATGGAATGGAATGGAGGGACATGGATCTGGAACAGCAGCATTCTGTGTTGCAACATAGAACCAGTGTGGTATAGTGGTTAGAGTGTTGGACTGGGACTTGGGAGATTCGGGTTCTAGTCCCTACTTGGCCATGTAGCCCACTGAGTGACTTTGGTCTGATCACTGGCTCTCAGCCTAACCTACCTCACAGGGTTGTTGTGAGGATAAAAATGGAGAGGAAGAGGGCCATGTAAGCTGTCTTGGGTTCCCTGCAAGAGGAAAAATGGCAGCATATAAATGTAACAACAGCAGCAACGTTTTATTGCAGACCCCACATGTAGCTATTACAAATCCAGACGTGACGGTATTGTGCATCTGTGAAATGCTGGGGAGCAAGCCACAAAGTTGTCATTTTTCTCCCTCCCTCATAATACTAGAACCCAGAGAGAGTCAGGGGGGACATGACAGAGGTGTTCAAAGTTATGCATTGTGTGGAGAAAGTAGATAGGGAGACATTTTTCTCCCTCTCTCATAATACTAGAACCCAGAGTCATCCCATGAAACTGATTGGTGGGAGATTCAGGACAGATAAAATTTAAATAAATCTGCAACCTAGACCTGTGCCTCTCTACTCAGATGTAAGTCCTACTGTGTTCAGTGTGACTTCCTCCATAGTAAGTATATTTAGAATGGCCACCTTTTCGGTTCTGCAGGGCTGCTATGCAGAATATGGAGCAATGGGCAGAACTTGGACCAATGAGTAGGGATATCACAGAAACCCATCTGGGGGATAATGCTTGCCGAGCTTTCAGCAGCTCAGCCCCCTGTGAGCTGGCCCAACTTGACCTGCAACGAGTTGGGCCAGCTTGCGGATTCTCCCTTTTTTCGTAAAAAGAAATTTGTGCAAATTGCAGCCATAATTGGGGCTGTAATTTCCACAAATTAAAGCTGTGATCTGTGAACATTACACAAATTGCCGCTGCAGTTTGCACACTTTTTTTTTTAATGAACACCCCCCCTCCCCTAAGAAAAGTTCCCGGATTCCAGGAAAAACCCATGGCTCAGCTCACGCATGCAAGCTGAGCCAGGCGGGCAGCGGGGATCTGTCAGACCCCCAAAGGGATGGATTTTCTAATGACAGACATCCTGACCAATGAATAGGACCTGCAGGGAAGCAGATTGCGGCGAAACATTAAGAGAAATTTCCTAACAATAAGAACTCTTTGATGGTAGAACAGAGTGGATCAGGAAGTGGTGGGTTTTTCACTGCTGTATTTATACAGAGGCTGGATTGTCATCTGTTGGGTATGCTAGAGTTACATCCTCCATTGTAGATCCTGCATTGAGCAAGCAGTTGGACTAGATGACCTCAGTGGCAGCTTCCAGCTATAAAATTACTGGAAATACCTCTCTCTCTCTCTCTCTCTCTCTCTCTCTCCATCCCATGAAGTTGAATGGGGCTTATTCCCAAGTAGGTGAATGCAGAATTGCAGGCTAAAACAGTATCAGGCCAGGATCTCCTCTTGATCATCCCAGAGTGCAGGACACAGAATAATGGGCTCAAGTGACAGGAAGCCAGATTCCAGCTGAACATCAGGAAGAATATCCTGACTGTTAGAGCAATACGACAATGGAACCAGTTACCTAGGGAGGTAGTGGGATCTCCCACACTGGAGGCATTCAAGACAAGGCTGGACTAGGGGTGTACAAAATCCACTTACCGTTCCGGTCAGGGTATCCGCTGGGGGGGAGGCGCTCTGTCCCTCCCCCCAGAATCCTTAATGGGGGGGGAGGCGATCCGGTCCTCCCCCCCGGAATCCTGCCTGGCCGGCTCTGCTCCGCAGCGGCTCCGCAGAGCAGCCGGCCAGGGCCGTCTGCAGCCGGACTTCTGGCTGCGGGCGGGCTGCTGCGGACGCAAATGGTGGATGCCGTAGCAGCCGCCATTTGCATCCTTCCAGGCTGCCGTTAAAGCCTACGTTAATATTTACATAGGATAAAACGGTGGGGGGGGGGGAAGAATGCAAATAGCAGCCACTACGCTATTTGCCATTCCCTTTTTTTCGCCATAATTGCCTACGTAAAATATTTACGTAGGCTAGAACGGCGAAAAATAGGAAACGCAAATGGCGGCCGCCGTAGCCGCCGCCATTTGCGTCCCTGCAGTCAGCCGTGATAGGCTACGTAAATGTTTACGTAGCCTATCATGGCTGAGTGAAAAAAACAAAACAAAGCCCATGGGCGCCGCCATTTGCGTTCCTTATTTTGGCACGTGTAGTCTACGTAAACATTTACGTAAACTACAGCGAAAATAAGGGGAACGCAAATAGCCTACGTAATAAACATTTACATAGGCTATCATGGTGTTTTTTTAAAAATCTAGCCATGATAGGCTACGTAAATCTTTATGTAGCCTATCACGTTTTTTGTTTTTGTTTTTTTAACTTGGAAATGGCGGCAGTGGCAGCCGGTCGGAAGACCGGTCGCCGCCGCCACCGCACTGCCGCCGAACCGCCGTCAGAGCCGCTGCCGCCAGGGACATTTGCACAAGGTAAGTCCCGTCCCGGGGTGGGGTTGGGGGGGCAGACCGTTTCGCCACCAATTTTGGGGGGCCGAATGCGCTGGCATTCGGCCTCCCCGAGATTCGTGGAGAAATTCTCTGACATCCCTAGGTTGGACTCGATGGTCTTATAGGCCCCTTCCAAACTTGTATTCTATGATTCTATGATTCTGATTCACACAGCGCATAGCTGAACTGTGGAATTCACTACCACAAGATGTAGTGATGGCCACCAATCTGGATGGCTTTAAAAAGGGGTGAGACAAATTCATGGAGAAGGCTATCAATGGTTACTAGTCCTGATGGTTATATGCTACATCCAGCATCAGGGACAGTCTGCCTATGTACACCAGTTGCTGGGGAACATGGGCAGGAGGGCGCTGTTGCACTCATGTCCTGCTTGTGGGTTTCCTGCATGCAGCTGGTTGGCCACTATGTGAACAGAATGCTGGACTAGACGGACCTTTGGCCTGATCGAGCAGGACTCTTCTTATGTTCTTCTGTGTTTTTTGCAGGCCTCCCAATAACTCCAAAGGGTCAAGTCAGATAAGAGTAACTTATGACAGCTCTCTGCACATATTCATTAGGACATTAGCCATGAGAAGAACTTGGGAATGTTAACGCTATTGCAAAACCTTCCATGCAGGATGAATGGCATGCAGTATTCCCGGTTTTACTCAAGAAAAATGACTCAGGGCCAACTTACTCAAACAAGACAAGCAAATGGTAAAGCCTTTTTCGGGTCTGTACCACTTGAGGCTGCTGAATAGGGATGGAAGAATTTGTCCTCTTCACTTTCTTGGATTTCTTAAATCTCAAGCTCTTTTCACCCTGTTTATGATGGCATTTGCAAATTTTGCTAAGTTCTTATCAAAAAACGAACTGAATCAAGATTCTTATCCATCTGCACTGGCCAAATTCAACAGGTACAGCTATTCCCAGCATGGAGAGGGATATGTTCTACCTGCCTGTCATGTAGCTTTTAAGGCTAAGCCTGTCAGAAAGAGAAATGACAATCCTAATTGAGCATCTCAAACATAGTTGTTTGAATACACAGGGATCAAAGCACAGACTTTTAAGGCACTCAAAGCCCTATGTCTGGATGGATGAATCTGTCAGTGCTAAACTACATGCTATTTTAAATGCATAGCAGTTAAGAAGTCATAACTTTTACTTTTGTGTGTGTGGGGACCAGATCCAAATTGGGACCACCATACATGGGTAGCAGGGGTTTAAACCTTCCCACCGAGACACTGTTTTTCTTTATGTTTCCTCCCCACGGGTATGGGGGCTTGAGAAAAGGGGGAGGGAATCCATTGGTGCCCGTGGAATTTTCTTTCTTTCTTTCGTTGTTTTGTTCTTTCTTAAGATGTGGAGGGGACGAATTTAAAGAAAAAAGTGTCTGGGTAGGAAGGTTTAAGCCCCCCGTCCATGCATACAAGGTGGTCCCCATCTGGATTGGAATCCTGCACACTTACACAAAAGTAAAAGAAAAAGTTATGTTCACCTAACGCTAAGCATTTAACATAGTGGGTAGTTTAGCCCTCGCTTTCACTTTCTCCCACATTTCATTTTTTTAAGAACTCAAGTTCTTTCCGCCCTGTTTATGAAGAAATTTGCAATCTTATAAAACAACCACCACCCTGAACCAAACAAAATTCTCACCCGTTTCAACTGTCAAGCTTCACTGAGACATTTCATCTCATCTGATCTTGGCAGCTAAGCAGGGTCAGCCCTGGTTAGTACTTGGATGGGAAACTGCCTGGGAGGGAATCAGGCTTCCTGCATTGAGCAGGGGGTTGGACTCGATGGTCTTGTAGGCCCCTTCCAACCCCATGATTCCATGATGTCGAGCAAAGGGCTGGATGTGCTCGATCTCGTCTGATCTCGGAAGCTAAGCAGGGTCAGCCCTGGTTAGAACTTGGATGGGGCACCGCCTGAGAGTCAGGCTTCCTGCATTGAGCAGGGGGTTGGACTCAGTGTTCTTGTAGGCCCCTTCCATCCCTAGGATTCTATGACTCCTATGATCAACTAAGAGGGAGAGGGGGCTGGCATACCTGTCTGCAGATGCTGCTGGGCATCTGCCGACATGTACGAGAGCCCTCCCCCTCTCCACTGGCTGCTCAGCACTGGTACCCCTGCCAAACCCCCACACTACAATAGTGCTCCTCTCAATAAATGCAGTCAAATTACCTTGCACAAGAACTATTAAACCAGGCTTCTCCAACCTGGTGCCCTCCAGATGTGCTGGACCGCAATTCCCATCATGCCCAGCCAATGGCCATGCTGGCTGGGCATGATGGAAGTTGTGGTCCAACACATCTGGAGGGCACTGCACTAGGGAAGGCTGTATTAAAATGACCCACAATTGCTTCAAAAGCTACCTGGAAGAAACAAAAACAACAAGTTTTTTCTTTTGTGTTTGCTCAGCAGTTTTTGTGGGCTTCCCAGTTCCAGGCAGCCTGGTCTGTAGCAGAAGCCATAGCCTTGTAGGGCCAATTACAGGCCTTTATTACAGCAGTACAGCAAATTACGTTTGCATTTCAGTGCTGAATAAGCATCATTTCATTTGTGGATTGAGGGTAATTTATTTTACGAGATACGAATCAACAAGCATGCATTATGTAACAGGTGCAGGCCCTTTTATATTCTCTCTGGGTGCGTGATGATGATTGCAAGTCTATTATTCTTTGATCCTTGGTGGGTGGAGTTTCTGTGAAACCAGTTTGACTCCCGATTATACAATTATTTCTTGCACTCATGTGGCAGGAGCGCTGTTCTCAGCCTCCTCGAGGGTATGAAGCACACAGACTCTGAGGCACACAGCAGCCATTTGAATTTCACTTTTGTACTGCTGTCGCTTTGCGACAACTGGTTCATGAGTAGTGAGACCTATAGTCTCAACCTGATTGTAGATGCTAAAGCCATGTACTCAGGGGTTGACAGGGATGTGAAAGCTATCTGGTTTGACAAGGTGGCCTTTGGGGTGCTTACGGGATCTGATTTGCTCTAGCTCAGGGCCAAGACAAGTGTACACCAAAAAGATGCTCACCACACAGTGAACACACTTTGAGCTTCTCTTGTAACGTTTCTGTTTCTGCACTAAAGCATGGAAGCAAACTGAAAGCAGGCAGGCTTGGATTTATCACAAAGAAGAGAAACGGGTTCTCAGGATGCAACATTGAATTTATTGTAAGAAGCCCAATGCGTTTTGGCCTTTTTTCTTATTTTAGGCCTTCTTTGGGGGGTAAAGAAAAAGGTCTGCACAAATTTTCAGCAAAAGATTGGGTCACCAGTATATTGACATAGGAGACAATCTTTTGCTGAAAAAAATCTTCAGACTTTTTTCTTTACCCTGGAAGAAAGCCTAAAATAAGAAAGAAGGCTGAAACATGTTGGGCTTCTTACAATAAATTCAATTTTGCATCCCGAGAACCCGTTTCTCTCCTTTGTGATCTACTTTGGATGCTCACCTCCTTCTGTTTTCCAGGGCTGGATTCATGGCCAGACAACCCAGGCAACTGCCTTGGGCACCAGGGTTGTGGGACGCCTGTTATGGACTGTCTACTCAACTATTCCTTCATTCACTTAATTATCCACTCAAGAGCTCAAACAGTCCTTATATACCAGAGCAGTAGGCAACACCCTCCAGATATTTTTTTTACTACTACTCCCAGAAGCTCTAGCCAGCATGGCCAATGGTCAGAGATGATGAGAGTTGTAGTCCAAAATGAGGGCACCAGGTTACCTACCTTTGCTATATACCAGGGGTGGGGAACCTTAGCCCGGGGGCCAAATATGGCCCACTTGGGTCCCAAGATGGCCATGACCCCTTGCCCTGGCCCCACCATCTTTCCCCCAGCCACCGATCATTTGGTGGTTCCCCAGCTTTGATGCTGTTTTTGCCCCATTCTAAATGGTTGAAATTCCTCTCCTAAGGCTTAGTTACTGCTGGCAGTAGGAGCTTTAAGCTACAATATGCTGGGCATTTTGTTATTATCTTTTGCTCCACCTTTTTTGCACTGCCCCTTTGCCCCTGCCCACCACTGGAATGTGGTCCACAAGAGCTTCCTTAAAATGGAATTTGGCCCTCAGACTGAAAGATGTTCCCCACCCCTGCTATATACTAACAGTAAACTCATTACGTGAGTGTGGATCCTTATGCAGCCAAAATGACACTACTTACAGAGAAAAGGGAGATGGTGACAGCCTTGGGGGGCTCCCAGAGTTTGCAGAAGTACAAACACCTTATAGGAGGAAAGCCCAAAGGGGTTGAACCCTCTTCGAAACAGCCCAATGAGGACTGGGCATGCTCAGTGGCCACAGAATGCTGAGTGGCTGTTGGGAGGAAATGAAAAAGTGGAGCGGAGGAAGAGGAATGGAATGGAGTGTCCTGGAAAAGGGCATGGCCGGCTGGAACCTTGAGCAGGAGCGCTCCACACTGCAACATCTACCATCCATGCCCATCCATGTGTGTCTTCTCTTTGGACAGAGCTACATATTAAATGTAGTTCTCTAACTCCTTCTTCTTTGGCAGCCTGCTACCCTATTGTAGGGCTGGCCCACCTGCGGCCCTCCAGATGTTGTTAGGCTCCAACCCCCATAATTCCCAGCCAGCATGGCCAACAACCAGGAATGATGGGAGTTATAGTTCAACAACATCAGGAGGGTCACAGGTTGCCCTCCCCTGCCCCCAAGAGTGGAGCCACTGAGGCTGCAATTTGAAGGCATCAGGAGAGAGGCTTCTTAACCCTCACCCTTTGTGCCATTATTTCCCACTGAAAGAAATGCTTCCTCCCTCACTCCCCCAGCTGCATTGATTCCTCACTCCCCAGTGGTGAGATGGCCTAAGAAGCCCCTCTGCCCCATGCTGGACGTCCACATCAAATTGTAGCTTCAGCAGTTGCATTTTACAACAAAGCGAAACAAAAACCTGTAAAGAAAATCATGCCATTATATGTAAGATGTAGCTCCACCCTCTCTGTCTCTCCTTCTCTCTCCCTTCAGTTTTCTCCTTCTAGTCAACAACTTTCAACAGAAGGTTGTGGTGACACGGTGGCAACCTGGTTCCTCCAGGTTAGGTTCTCCTGACACTTTAGGTTCTCCAGTGGTAAGGTCAGAGGACGTCTGCAGAGACTGGCTTCTTCAGCTTGTTACACAACCAGGGCATGCTTCTCTTTCCCCTCTTGCCGAGTTTCATTTTTGAAATGCCTCACATGTGCACACATGGGGGGGGACTGGAAAAAGTTCCTAGAACTACGTATTGCAAGTTGTCACATTCTTGAGATTCCTGACCGTTGCCCAGATCACTCTGAAAAGCCTGATGATACCTGAATGTGATTGTTACGATATACCTATTCATAGTAATGCTCACATTTGAAATGGTAGGAAAATAAGAACCCAGTTTGATTAGATCTGGGTCCATTCAGTCCAACCTTTCACTGTGTACCACAGCTGTGGAATTCCCTTTCCCTGCCATTACAATTAACGGAGAGTTTGGAGGTGTTTAAGAAAGGTGTGAAAACTTATCTCTTTGAGTAGGTGGAGGAGTGGTTGGTTGTTTCTGCAGTAAAGTACGCCGATGGCTTCTATGTTTATCTGGGTTATTAAGACAATTGTTATAATACAGTATTTTGAGCTAAGTTGTACTAGAATCATTGCAATTACGTGTTACGTATTTTAAATTGTTGAGTTTTATTCTTTTATGTACAGCACTTTGTAACAAAGCACTATATAAATCACCACCACCACCGGCGCTCTCCAGTCACAGCTGACCTAGGACATGTTACTGCCTGAGGCAGAATACAAGATGGCAGCCACCCCTTTTCTAGAAGCTGGTTGGACTGGCAGTTGAATCTTACTTAGAGTGTCCATGTGTCCTGCTTTACAGAGAACAGACCTCTGTTTGAAGGTGTCCTGATTTGATGGACTATCCAGCCCAAGTTTGGTTTAAAGATAAAGGAACATAAGGAGGGAGAGCAGCAGGGCCTTGAAGTTGTCCCTCAACCGTTAGCACCTGGACAGCAGATTGTGCACACTGGTCACCAGGTCACAGTCTTCCCCACTCTGGTGAGATGTACTGTATTTGTATTTATATAACTAATAACTGATTGCAGTAATTATTTCTGAATTGGCACCTACACGTATGAATTGGCATATGCAAATTTTATGTAAATCCAAGTTAGTTTTCTTCCTCTTTTGGGGTGATACATAGTAGCTACCTCAACACTGCTAACAGGATAACATGCCCCACCACACCCAAGGATAGCAGGTTAGCTTAGGGGGTGCAGAGCAGGCCATCTGGCAAGTACAGCTCTGTCCAGGACAAGCCCAAGACTCTCTCTCCATCTCTGGCAGTAAAAATGCAATAAAAACGAAGCCAATAATTAACCATTTGCTGTCCTTTTCTGACACCCGATATCTGCTGTCTGAGGCAGCCACCTCACTCTGCCAAATGATAGGACTGGCCTTGGCTCTGTCCCCTAACACCTCACCAGCTCGCTATGCCTAATGGTAGAGCCAGCCCTGTTCCAGCTACTGGTATTCAATGCCACTCTGCCCCTGAACACAGGTATTCCATATAGCCATAATAGCCATTGACAGACCTATTTTCCTGTGGCACTAGCAGTGAATTTTACATGTCAATGATATGTTATGTAAGAACATTAGAAGAGCCATGCTGAAGGACACCAAAGGCCTATCTAGACCTGTATTCTGCTCACATAGTGACCAACTAGTTGCCTGTGGGAAGCCCACAAGCAGGACATGAGTGCAAAAGCATCCCCCCACTCATGTTCCTCAGCAACTGGCATGCAGAGGCATAATGCCTCTGATACTAGAGGTAATACACAGCCAGCGTGACAAGCAAGGCTATCAATAGCTACTAGTCATGATGGCTACATATTACCTCTGGTATGTGACTTACTTCTTTTGTCTGTCCTGAATCTACTTCCAGTCAATTTCATTGGGGATGACCCTAAGTTCTTCTAGTATTATGAGAGGGAGTAAAATGTCTCTTGATCCACTTTCTCCACACAATGCAAAATTTGATACACGTCTTATCATGCCCTTTTCCAGTCACTTTTTTCTCTAAATTCTAACACTTTGAATGTTTTAAACTTCCCTCAGAGAGGTGTCCTACCCATTTCGCCATTTTGGCTGCCCTTTTCAGCACCTTTTCCAGCTCTCTCATTATATTGTTTTAAGATTATGTCTTTATGGTGTTTATTTTTTTAATTTATTCATTTATTACATTTGTATCCCACCTTTTTTCCTCCAAGGAACCCAAAGTGGCTTACACGATCCCCCTCGTCTCCATTTTATCCTCATAACCACTCCATGAGGTAGGTTAGGCTAAGAGTCTGTGATTGGCCCCAAATCACCCAGTGAGTGTCATGGCTAAGCACGGAATAGAATTTAGATTTTCTGAATCCCAGTCCAACACTCTAACCACTACACCACACCGATTATTTACTTCTTACAGTTTGTATTGTGTGTGTGTTTTCTGTTATAGTGTGGATTTCTGTATTTGTGTGTGTAAGTCACGTTGAGACTGCTTTTTGCAGTATAGGAAGTGACACATACATGTAATAATAAATAAATAAAATGCACAGGAGTTGTCACATGGGACTCTGAAGTTGAGCACTTTTATGCATATGGTGAGGTTAACGAGAGCTGAATGTGCATGAGTGCCATGTACACACACACCGTGTACACACACACACACACATGGTAATTACAGGGTGTCAACTGCTTAAAGAATATTCACTTGACTGATCATCTGCCTACTCTCTGATTTTTTGGGGTCATTAACAGCTTATTAGATTTTCAAAGTGGTTACAATGGTACATAATATTATATAATGAATGCAAATAAATAATATCATCATCTAATAGACATCACAAATGTTCAGTTCAATTACCACCCTGCTCCCAATGCTTCCCTTAATAAGGAAGTTAAATGAAGCCTTCTGATTAACCAATTGGTGCCTTTTTAGGATACTCCAAGGAGCATAAGATAACCTACAATTTAATAAACAAAAGGAACCACTCCACCTTTGAAGGAATGACCATCTTTCTTATTTTCTCTTGCATTTCCTGCTACACAAACACATCAGAAAATAAAATGTGGCTTTAGCCTCAGTTAAAATTTGCCCTTATCAGTGGGCACTGATCTCCACCAATTAATAAAACCAAAGTTTTATTATATTGTAATTAATTAAAACATGCATTTTATTGTAATTAATTAAAACACCCTGTTCTGCAGTTCAAACAACTTCCAGAGTGGCTTATAATAAGCATTTAAAACAATCAACATAAAGCAAAACCATGGATGGTGTGTTGGAGGGTGGGAGAGACAATAACATTTACAATACAGTGAGTGTGCAACTAAAGCAGCAGAACATCAGGGCAGATTACCCAAGCTAAAATCAGCCTAATGATGCATTAAAACTCAATTGGGTAAATAAAATGGACTTCATCCACTGCCAAAAAGACATACAATTTCAGTACCACGTCAGCCTCCTTAGGGAAAGCATTTCACAGATGGGGTGCCACTACTGAAAATGCCCTTTCTGTGATTGCCGCAGGGCTGGCCCTATTATTAGGCAGGGTGAGGCAGTCATTTCAGGGGGCAGAGGCTGGGAGGCAGCAGCAAGGTATTCAAGGAGACCGAGTGCCTTCTAGCCTACTCTGCTCCCCCTAAGTTAGCCTGCTGCCTTCAAATTCAGTGGGGAACTTTGTCCTATCGTTAGTTTGGAAGAGATATATCAGCCAGGCCAGTCAGCTTTTGTACATCTTGTCCTTTGCCACAGGCAACAAAATGTCTTGGGCTGGACCAGGATTGCCACCTGCCTAACTGCTGAAGGATGAGGAAAGGGCTAGGGCTCCATGGAAGGGCATATGCTCTGTATGCAAAAGGTCACAGGTTCAGTCCCCGGTACCTCCAAGTAAGGCTGGAAAAGACCCCTGACAATACTGAGCTTGATGGTCTGACTTGAGCAGCTTCATATGTTCCTATTTAACTCAGCCCTTAATTTGGAGACATGAAGACTGTGCTCTTCCTTTTCGTGAGGGGAAGGGCTGTGGCCCAGCGGTAGAGCAGACGCTTTGCATGCAGAAGTTCCCAGGTTCAATCCCCGTCATCTCCAGGTAGGGCTGGGAAAGACCTCCATGAGCTGCTACTAGTTAGTATAGACCAGGGGCGTTAAACTCAAGCCCATTGTCCCAACCTGACCCACATGGGGCCCTAATCCAGCCCTCTGGGGCTCCCCCTTCCCCATGTCACTAGGAGTTGTGGTTCCCACTCCTGCCCTCAACCATGGATTGCTGTGTGGTTTCCCAGCTTTGGTGCACTTCCTTCCTGTTCTGAAAGACTGAAATGCCCCTAAGAGCTTTAAACTAAAGTATGCTGGTAGTTTTGGTCTCTGGTGTTTTGGCCCTGCTCCCTTTTGCCTTTGGCCCTGCCCACCAGTGGAATGCAGCCCCCGAGAGCTTCTCAGACTTTATTTATCACATTTATATCCCACCTTTTTTCCTCCTTAAGGAACCCAAGGTGACATATATAATCCTTCTCGCCCTCCATGTTATCCTCACAACAACAACCCTGTGAGGTAGGTTGGGCTGAGAGTCTGTGACTGGCTCAAAGTCACCCAGTGAGCTTCCATGGCTGAGTGGGGACTAGAACCCAGATCTCCCAACTCCCAGTCCAACGCTCTCGCCACTACACCACACTGACATTGAATTTGGTCCTTGGGCTGAAAGATGTTTGACACCCTTGGTATAGATAATACTATGCTAGATAGAGCAGTGGTATAAGTCAGCTTCCTAAGGCACGTGGAGAACAGCGTTGAATATGACTTTGGCATTTGGGCAGGTTCATATAGTAGACGATCCTTTCATTGACAAACAATGAAGGGAGAGGGAGAGGGCCTTCTCAGTGGTGGCCCCCCATCTGTGGAAAGAGCTCCCCAATGAGTTCCTCCTGGCACCAACATTATTATCTTTTCAGTGCTAGGTTAAGACCTGTCTCTTTTCCCAGGCATTTGGCAGCACATGATGAGTTTTAATCGGTCCTGGATGTGTCTTTTGTTATGACTGACAGTTCAAAGTTGCTTTTATTTATATGCTGTTTGTGTATATTGTCTGTGTGCTTTTATGTAAATGGCATTTAAATTTTGTATATTGTATTTTAATGTTTTAACTTTTGTAAACCACCCAGACAGCTTCAGCTATGGGGTGATTAAAACTGTAATAAATAACAACAACAACAACAATGAACGGATATATAACCTGAATGATGACTATGTAATTTAGAATGATCCTGTTCCAATCTATCTAACTCTGCTCCTTGGCCCTTATCTCTCTTCATTCACTAGTGGCGAGTTTGTAACCATATTCTGCCCCATGTCCTCCTTGCTCAGCCATCTAGAAATGTCTCTATTTGTTCAGCCTGGGTTCGAATCCTCTCCGCGAAGGCGGAATCCAGACAAGAGGTCTGGGTGGATGGAGAGCTGGGAAGCGGATTGGCGGGAAGCAAATAGGTGGGGTTGCCTACTATGTTTCCCGTGGCTGAAACACAACCTCTGTGAATGCACAGGTGCCCTCCAGCATTGCTGGGCACTACGCCCAGAAAAGTCCTTTGGCTCATAATCATTTTGAAACACAGACCTGGAAACATACTTTGTCACCCAAGATCCCTTTTTGATTGGTGTGTGCATTGAGTGCTATTTAATTTGGTTGGCGGTGTCATTCCAAATGTAGCTAGTAAGAATGTACTGAGAGAGAGAGAGAGAGAGAGAGAGAGAATGAACGAACGAACGAATATAATTGTTCCAGGCTGAAAAACAAAACACTCAGGTTAGTCTTTCAGTGCCTTGTAGGGGCCAAACTGCACACAGCGTTAAATGTGTCTTTAGATTTAGTGTGCAGTTTTTCTTTAAAAATGCAAACAGCACCAGCTTCACTGTAGCTCCCAGCATTCCAGACCGGGTTGCTGTTGTTGAAGAGCCATCTAGTCCAAGCCCTGTTTAAACATAAGGGAGAGTAGGGGGCTTTGAGGTTGGGCTGCAGAGGTTAGCACCTGGTCGCAGTCTTCCTCACTATGGGGAGATGTATTGTATTTCGATTTAAATTATAGTAATTATTTCTTAATTTGCATATAGACTTATAAACCAGCACATGCAAACTTGATGCAGATCTATGTCCTCTTTCTAAACAATGCATTTCCGCTTCATCTGTGATGTGTGAGTGGCTACTCTGCTCACAGGGCTGTTGTGATGGGGGTAGGAGAGAACCATGTATATGCCCCCCCCCCCCGTTCCTTGGAGGAAGGCCAGGATGGAAACATAAGAAAACAAGCGGCTGCATGGAGGCAAGAATATAACAAGCAAAGTCTTTCCCGTTACAGCACCTTCATATTGCAGCAGCTTTACCTGTTAAATTTCAGCCAGGTGGCTGTAAAGGACTCAGGAGCCCTGCTAGAGAGGAAACACTGTTATGCATGGAGGAAGGGTGAAGCAAGATGAAAGATACTCTACTTCTGAACTTCCTTCTGAACTCTTAAAGTTGGAATTGTGAAGGCTAGGTAATATCTGGCTAGGAATAGGTACCAATTAGGCAGATTTGTAATTGCCTCAGAATGTCCAGAACAACTATTATTATTACTGATGACTAGTGTGTTGACAGGCCTGTTTTTATCACAGGTTCCATTTTCCACTTTGACTTCTGCAGGCAATGATTACAATTGGGTATAATAAGCACTTTGCATGCCGAGTTAATAGACTTTCCATCCGCTCCTAGCCCAAAAGCTACTTCTCTGACTTTAAGGTTGCTGCCAGTGCCTTTAAGAGTTGCATAGCTGGTAGAAATGTAGGGAGATGAAGTTTTATTTAATATTTATTTTTATTATTCCATTTATATTCCACCTACTTTCCTCTTGCAAGGAAACCAAGGTGGCTTACGTGGTCTTCCTTCTTTTCATTTTATCCTCACAACAACCCTGTGAGGTAGGTTAGGCTGAAAGTCACCCAGTGGGATGGGGACTTGAACCCAGATCTTCTAAGTCCCAGTCCAAAACTCTAACCACTACACCACACTGGCTCTCTAATTTTCCCCATCACTGTATCTCCTTCCCCATGCTAAGAAAAGCTTCACCAGTTGCATTTCTTACTTTTTTGTTTTTGTCTTGAACAAGACTAAAAGAAAAAAAAAAAAGACAGGGGAGAGAATAAAAGTCAGACACCTTAAAGGCTTCAGTAGGACTATAATTTTTTCCTGTTGTGTGGGAACTCTCTTAAACAAAATTCTATTCTCTCTTAAAAACAGCATGTGGGCTTGGGTTGCTGACCTTGCACAAAGTATTCCACCAATTAAAGGGTGTCAGCTGGATATGAGCCCTCCATTTCCAAAAAACAAAAGTTCTGCTCCTGCTAGATCAGGTGACATTGAAATATATTTAAATAAGAGGTGTGGAGAATGCTCTTCCCCATGACTTTGGTATGTTTGTTCAGGGCCAGCCTAGCTATGAAGCAGAGGGAAGCCACATATTTCAGGTGGCATCATGGTTGGTGGACGGAGATATTTGAAGGCAGGAATTCGTGTCTGAATGGTGCCAATTGGGGCCAACCTGGCAGTCTGGCCTCAACAGGAGCGGAGCAAGTAAATCTTGGGGTTCGCTGATACAGACAGCAAACTGTCTTTGGTCAGCACTGGTGTTGTTCAAGTAGCTGCAGTTGGGGGTGTGCAGACTCACCTCTCCCATGAGAAATGCCGCTAGCCATATCAAAGGCTCCTTTGTCCTCCCTTGAGTTGACTTGGCCCTTAGTTGTCAGCCAACCTAAAATACAACCAACCTGGCCAGTTTCTTCCCTTCCCTTTTAGTTTCAAGCCTTCCTCTCTACACATCTGCCCAGATCTTAAGAACCTCTTCAGAGGACTACTCCATGTGCCCCTGACAACAAAAATGAGGCCTGAGTGGCTACTAGGAAGGGAGATTTCTTGCTGTTGGCCACCTAGCTGTGGAATAGCCTTCCCCTGAGACACTTGCTTGGCACCTTCTTCATCATCTTTCTGGACCCAGTTGAAGACCTTTTTATTCACCCAGGCCTTTTAAGCTCCCTAGAGAGGTTCGCCTGGCACCTACGTTGTACTCTTTCCAGTGTCGGATGAAGACCTTTGTATTTTTCCTGGAATTTTAGCATTTTTAGCATTCTAGTCTTTTAGCTCTGCTGTTTCAAATTTGTTACTGTATTTTAAATCTCTGCATTGCTGCTAGGTTTTATGCTGGTTTACTTTTATACTGTAGTTCTGATGCTTTTATAATTTTATTGCTTGCATGCTATACTTGTGGTTTTAATTTTTGTGAACTACCCAGAAATCTTTGGCTACTGGGCAGTATAGATATGTAATAAATAAACAAACAAATAAACAAATAAATAAACATGCATTTCAAACAAACAAAATCGTCTCTGTGTATAAACTGTGGCATCTTGATCTGCTGGGTGAGCTTGTTCCTCTGCCAGAGAGGTGTTTTATGCAGCATTTTACAATTTGAAAAAGTTTTTAATTATCTTATCTATCTATTTATTTATTTATTTATTTGCTTTTTAAGTTATCCAGAGGACATCTGTTGATAGGAGACTAAATAATGATAGCTATGATGATGCCAGTTAGTTGTCAGAAAAACTGAGGGTTAGAGATATTTCTTCGCTCCTCTCAGCTGCATATGTGGGCATTTTTTCTTTAACTGTACACCTTATGTGAATAGACAACTTCTGCATGGGGTTGACCCTTGTGGTCAGTGGTGCTATCAGGACTGGCCTTTGGGGCAGAAGCACAAGGCCCCACTCAGCAGAATGACCAGGTTGGTCCCCGAACACGCTGACCACATTTTGAAGTGAGTGGAAGACCACGCATTATTACACTCTAAAGAAAGAGGGCCATAATGCCGCTATGTCCAGAGTCTAAAATTCCCTAAGTGCATCATTGCCTTGGGCCTGCCAAAGTTGCTGAGCTCCACCTCAAGACCTTGATCTCTGGGGACCTGCTGCCATCACACCCTGCTTGTGGGCTTCCCATATGCATCTGGCTTCATTCATACATTCATTGAAGCAAATTCATAATCTAGCCTTTCAAATTCATAATCTGGCCTTTCACATTCATAATCTGGCCTTTCCATCTAATAGATGCTCCAGGTGGCTAATAACGGGAATAATTAAAAACATATGTATTTTTTTAAAGTATATAATCAAAACCGCACATTAAAAAGCCAACTAAAATAAAATAAAACATTTAAAAATGCAGACAGGATGGCAGATAGAATACCAAATCAAGCCAACCAGATTCATGAAATGCCTGGGGGAATAAATACATTTTAAGGAAGTGACACAAAACCAACAAGGATGGTTCTCCTAGGTCAGGGAGTTCCACAGCTTGGGAGCAGGCCCAGAATAAGCTCTTTTTTGTACTCCCCCACCAGACGTTTCATTCCAGGACAGGACATGCAAAAAAGCGTCCTCCGCTTATCTCAGAGGGGTAGAGCTGGGCTTTGTTTTAAAGGTTTTTGTCTTGTGGGATCTACTCTGTAATTTACTAGAACCCCGAGTTCCACCAGCCTGGTGCAATTGACATACACTTCGAATTAAAGGATTCTGAGCCCCCAAATCAGTTCTGAGTAGCAGAACTGAACGGAGTTCACAATCCTTCTGCCCAAAAATCCACACTTAATTTCCCCAAACATTCTTCATCTCAGCAATATAATTTTGAGTGCAGGGGAGCGGGGAAGCATTTTGTGGCTAATATTGTAAATAACTGGGAGTCAGAAATCCTTGCTGATCTACTGCAAATCACGAAGAAATCTACTAAAAGGTAGTTCTAGATGTACCTCTGCCTATCTCTGCTTTAGATATCCTGGTCTCCAACCATTTAGGACTTAAAGGGCACAATCCTATCAATTCTGCCCTTCCTGCTCGGAAGCCTCTGAACTAGGGATGGCGGAGAATTCCGCCACAGATTTCAGTGAGGCCAAACGCACTGGCATTCGGCCCCCCGAAATCCGTGGTGGAACGGCCTGCCACCCCCCCCGTGGATTCCCCCTGGGATAAAGCTTACCTGGGGCGGATGTTCCGGACGGCGGTGGCTCCAGCGGCGGCTTTGGTGGCGGCGGTTGGTCTCTCGACCAGCTGCCACGGCTGCCATTTCCATTCTGGTCTTTGCCGTGATAGGCTACATAAGATTTTACGTAGCCTATCACAGCAAGCCAAGAAAAAACAACAACAACGGCGTACGCAAATGGCGGCAGCTACAGCGGCCGCCATTTGCGTTCCCTATTTTTCGCCGTTTTATCCTACGTAAATATTTATGTAGGCAATTACGGCGGAAAAAAGGAACTGCAAATAGCGTAGTGGGTGCTATTTGCCTTCTTTTTTTCTCTGCCATTTTATCCTACATAAATATTTACGTAGGCTTTTACGTCAAAAACAAAAAGAAACGCAAATAGCGCCCACTACGCTATTTGTGGTTCCCTTTTTTTTTCACTGTAATTGCCTACATATTTACATAGGATAAAACGGCAAAAAATAGGGAACGCAAATGGCGGCCGCTGTAGCCGCTGCCATTTGCGTACGCCGTTTTTTTTGGGGGGGGAGGCATGCCGTGATAGGCTATGTAAATACTTTTAGCTAGCCTATCACGGCAGCCTGGAAGGATGCAAATGGCGGCCGCTACAGTGGCCCCCATTTGCGTCCACAGTAGCCTGTCCGCGGCCGGAAGTCCGGCTGCGGACGGCCCTGGCCGGCTGCTCTGCGGAGCAGAGCCAGCCAGGCGGGATTCCGGGGGGGGGGAGGACTGGATTGCCTCCCCCCTGTTGAGGATTCCAGGGGAGGAGATGGAGCACCTCCCCCCCCAGCGGATGCCCCGACCAGAACCAGGTAAGGGATTCATACATCCTTACTCTGAACTTGGAGGCTTCCGAGATTTTTATGCCCTGCTGGGCTGAAGCTAGAAAGATGGCAGGAGGGGCAGAGGCAATCTTTGCCTCCCCACACTCCGTTGTTTGCTTGCTAGACGGGCTTTTCAGCCTGTCTAGCAAGGGCGCAGGAAAGAGGTTGGAGGAGGCTCAGGATAAATCATACCCTGGCCTCTCTGGTCTCCTCCCCTCCCTGCCCACCGAAACATCCCCTTCCCCCTCTATGAGGTTGAGTTTCTGACCTTGGAGGCAGCTGGCGTGGTTCTCTCCACACCAGCTGTGAGAACATGGGGGAGATGGGGAGGATCTCCGACTCCCCCTTCCAAGGTCACAGCATGTTCTCCGATCTCAGGGGGTTGCAGTCCAAACCAAACTATCCTATGGACACTGGGATGCTCACCCAGTGGCCATAGGATTGCTGTCTAAATGTAATAGCCAACACCTTCAACTGAGGCTGGAAATAAGATCAGAAGTCAGTGGTTGGGATGGAGAATACTGAATTATATGCCCCTTTGGTCTGAATGAGCAAAGCTCATTTTGTTCTCCTTGACCTGCCAAATCCTGCTGTATTCTGCCGCAGGCCCTATCCAGATATTCCATTAGTGTTTTTTTAAAAAAATCTTTTAAGAGTTATCTGCCCTACCTGGCCCTCAAATTCCTTGTCTGTGTTCTCCAAGCCAAAATTGATCACATTGATCTCCAGTGTTTTGTTTGCTGTTAGCTTAACCGGAAATCTTTGCTTTATCTCCACAATAAAGTTTAAATATTAACCTCTCCTGTCTAATGTGGCGATTGTATAAAAAGTGAAAGTGTAGGGAACCTGTAGTCCTCCAGATGTTGCTGGACTACAACTCCCAGCATTCCTAACTGGCCCTGCTCACTGGGAATGATGGGAACTGGAATTCAACAACATCCAGAGAACCACTGGTTCTCCACCCATTAGAGTGCAAAAGGTACTGCCCACCAAGCACATGCTTTTGTTTTTAAGAAAGTGATGTGCCGGGCACATGGCTTAAAGCTGGCATGCTGAACCTCTTTCAGCCAAGGGGCCAAATTCCATTTTGGAGATGCTCTCGGGGGCCACATTCCAGTGTTGGGCAGGACTGAAGGCAAAAGGGGCAGGGTCAAAATACCAGCATGTTTTAGCTTAAAGCTCTTCCTGCCAGTAACCAAGCCTTAGGAGAGGCATTTCACCCTTTTCGGATGGTGGGGAAAATCTGGGTGGTTGGGGAAAAGGATGGATAGTAGCAGGGGCGTGGCCATCTGGAGAAGCGCAGAGGGCCAGATTAGGACTCAGGGCAGAGGCAGATTTGGATCCTGGACCTGAGCTTTTGCAACCCCGACTTAAAGTAATCTGCTAGGCACATGGTTATCAGGTTCAAATCCCTGCTTGGCCATGACGTTCACTGGGTGGACTTCAGGAAGTCTCTTTCTGTCACTCACTCACAGCTCATTTGCCTCATGGGTTTGTTGTGAGCAAAAATTAAGATAACCTCATGCATGCCCATTCTGTGTTTACATAAAATATGTTTCGCATCCCAAAGCACTGGGAAATTGTGATCAGCATTCACTCTTTGGAAGAGTTCTGGAGACTTAAACTGGCTTGGTCCATTCCTTATATACCAACTACCTGAATGTCCATCAGCATCCAAGGTTACCATCATCAATCCTAGGTTACAACAGCTGGGGTTGTTTAGCCTGGATAAAAAGAGGGTAAGGAGAGACATGATAGAGGTCTACAAAATCATGCGTCATGTGGAGAATGTGGATAGGGAGACACTGTATTCCCTCAAAATACAAGAATCCGGGATCATGCTGTGAAGCAGATTGGTGGGAGATTCAGGACAGATAAAAGGAAGTACTTCTTCCCACTGTGCATAGTTAAGCTATAGAATTCGCCGCCACAGGATGTAGTGATGGCCACCAGTATGGATAGCTTTAAAAGGGGGTTAGACAAAACTCCTGGAGAAAAAGGCTATCAATGGCTACTGGTCTTGTTGGCTATGTGGTACCTCCAGTACCAGAGGCAGTGAGCCTACATACACCAGTTGCTGGGGAAAATGGGTGGGAGGGTGCTGTTGCGCACATGCCCTGCTTGTGGGTTCCTGGTCGACAGCTGGTTGGTCACTGTGTGAACAGAATGCTGGAATGGATGGCCCCTTGCTCTGATCCAGCATGGTTCTTCTTATGTTCTTAGTATTAGGGGAGGGGGTGGACAAGTGAAAGGGGTGGGGTGTCCAGTTCTGGGCACCACGCTTTAAGAAGGATGCAGACAAACTGGAGAGGGTTCGGAGGAGGGCAACGAAGATGATCAGGGGACTGGAAACAAAGCCCTGTGATGACAGACTGAAAGAACTGGGCTTGTTTAGCCTTGAAAAGACTGAGGGGAGATATGGTAGCACTCTTCAAGTACTTGAAAGGTTGTCACAGAGAGGAAGGCCAGGATCTCTTCTCCATCATCCCAGAGTGCAGGACACGGAAGTTACAGGAGGCCAGATTCCAGCTGAACATCAGGAAAATTTCCTGACTGTTAGAGCACTAGGACAATGGAACCTAGTGTTCTAACTAGGTGGGCTCCCCCACACTGGAGGCATTCAAGAGGAAGCTGGACAGCCGTCTGTCAGGGATGCTCCAACTTAGATTCCTGCATTGAGCAGGGGGTTGGACTCGACAGTCTTGTAGACTTCCTTCCAACCCTACTATTCTATGATTCTATAAGGTAGCGCCACCATATATTGCACGTATGCCTATGTACATCAGTTGCTGGGGAACATGGGTGGGAGGGTGCTGTTGCACTCACGACTTGCTTGTGGGTCTCCCATCAACACCTGGTTGGCCACTGTGTGAACAGAATGCTGGACTAGATGGACCCTTGGTCTAGGGATGACAGAGAATTCTGCCATGGATCTCGGGGAGGCCGAATGCCAGTGCATTCGGCCCCCCGAAATCTGTGGCAGAATGGCCTGCCCCCCCACGGATCCCCCCAGGACGAGACTTACCTGGGGCAGATCTTCCGGGCGGCGGCGGCTGGCCTTCCAACTGGCTGCCGCCGCCGCCGCCATTTGCAGGTTTTTTGTTTTTGTTTTTACACCCACATGATAGGCTACATAAGTTTTTACGTAGCCTAAAACGTCTGGGTAAAAAAAAAAAAAGGCATACGCAAATGGCAGCGGCTACAGCCGCCGCCCTTTGTGTTCCTTATTTTGGGCTGTCTTAGTCTACGTAAATAATTACATAGACTAAGACGGCGAAAATAAGGGGAACGCAAATAGCGTCTGCTACGTTATTTGTGTTCCCCTTATTTTCGCCGTCTTAGTCTATGTAAATATTTACGTAGATTAAGACGCCAAAAATAAGGAACACAAAGGGCGGCGGCTGTAGCCGCTGCCATTTGCGTATGTGTCCCCCCCCCCCAGAGCCCTCCGCGGCCGGAAATCCGGCTGCGGATGGCTCTGGCCTGGCTGGCTGCTCCGCGGAGCCGCTGCAGAGCACAGCCAGCCAAGGAGGATTCCAGGGGGGAGGAACGGAGCGCCTCCCCCCCCGTCCAGGATTCCGGGGGGAGGGAAAGAATGCCTCCACCCCCACCATAAACGTAATTCGCAAACAGGTAAGTGATTTTCGTACATCCCTACCTTGGTCTGATCCAGCAGGGCTCTTCTTATGAATAACATAACATCAGAGTCATCTGCATACATTTTCATGGTACAGGAAATCATTTTCTTTCTCTGCTCCCCACCCCCAAAGAACCTTGCTGAATGCATTTGTATACCAGTCCCTGGTAAACTGCATATGAAAAGGACACACACTTATTATGGGATTGCTCTCATGTGGCTTTAATGAACACTATAACTAATTTACCTTGCCTGTTTTTAAAGATCGTCTACTGGGATATAATAACAGTGCAGCCATTGCATGCCGATGTTGTTATAAATCACAGTACAGATATGGTTATTATTTTACTGAGGGAAAAAAAGGCTTGCTAGAGGCAAGACTGGAATTATTCTATCCACAATGCACATGCTTTAACAGCCAACTTTAAAAGTTGACATGAAGCAAAAACCATTATCAGGGCTAAAGTACACACTACGTTAACTGTGTAGCATGTAGGTGATTCTAACTTTTTGTTTTACTTTCACTCACAACGAGAAGCCACCATGGGCGAAATTCTCTGTTGGTGTGCCAGCCGCCATTTTAAACATTCACGCAGTGGTGAGGGTGCACTACAGCTTATTGTTACATGCAAACTTGGCCAGGCTGGGTTGTTGGGGTGGTTAACAAGCCACCCCGCAACCCTAAAACAAGTCATGGGTTCAGAGTGGCTTGTTAACCGTCCCAACAATCCAGCCTAACAACAGGCTGTGTGGCATGTCCCTGCCATGGCTTGACTTTTCAAAATGGTGACTGGCGATGAGAAACCCTGTGGGGAAATTCACCCACGGTGGCTTCTCGTTACGTGGAAACCAGGCCACTGACTGGCAGAGGCTCTCCAGAGTTTCAGGCAGGAGTTTTTCAGCGTAGCCGGAGACACCAGGGACCGCCCCTGGGATCTTCTGCATGAAAAACACGTGTTCTAACTTCTACCACTGAGCTACAGTCTGCTTAACATAATAAAGCCTCTACACAAGGTTTACATGAAATAAATAAATAAAACAATACAAAAACAAATTTAAAATATAAAATAATAATTTAAAATAAAAATGGAGTTTGCTTCTGCTGTCCTGATGTCCACATTTACTTGGGGATAAAAACCATTTTGTTGTAGAAAGAGATAATATTATTTAAAGTAAAAATAACAACATGAGCATCTGTAACCATGTACATGCCTGGGTGGCTGCCCTCTCACTACAAAATGGTTTTTAAAAAAGGAAAGAAAGGATCCTGCAGTGACCAGTGTCAGCCCTGATGGGCCTATGCCCATGCTGGCCTAGGTTCTGATACCAGGCCTGTTTGCCAGGCCACGCATTATCTGCTGCTCTCTGCCCAGTCATTTGGAAACCACCACCCCTGGACTTTGGCCCCAAGGTTGACCCTAGTGGCATTATTGCTCCCCCAATTAATCAGGCAACCTTTACAGTATATAAAACCATAGAATCATATGGTTGGAAGGGGCCTGTAAGACCATCAAATCCAACCCCCAGCTCAGTGCAGAAATCCAAGTCAAAGCATCCCTGACACGTGGCTGTCCTGCCTCGTCTTGAATGCCTCCAGTGTGGGAGAGCCCCCCACCTCCCTAGGTAATTGGTTCCATTGTCGTACTGCTCTAACAGTCAGGACGTTTTTCCTGAAGTTCAGCCGGAATCTGGCTTCCTGTCACTTGAGCCCATTATTCCATGTCCTGCACTCTGGGATGATCGAGAAGAGATCCTGGCCTTCCTCTCTGTGACAACCTTTCAAGGCCTTGAAGAGCGCTATCCTCTCTCCCCTCAGTCTTCTCTTCTCAAGGCTAAACATGCCCAGTTCTTTCAGTCTCTCCTCACAGGGCTTTGTTTCCAGGCCTCTGATCATCTTGGTTGCCCTCCTCCGAACCCTCTCCAGTTTGTCCGCATCCTTCTTAAAGTGCGGTGCCCAGAACTGGATACATTACTCCAGATGAGGCGTAACCAGTGCTGAGTAGATAAGAACTAGTACTTCTTGGGATTTGGAAACAATGCTTCTATTAACGCAGCCCCAAATAGCATTTGCCTTTATTGCAGCCACATCACATTGTTGGCTCATATTCAGCTTGTGATCGACAACAATTCCAAGATCCTTCTCGCTTGTAGTATTGTTGACCCAAGTATCCCCCATTTTGTAACTGGCAGATGGCATAGCTAAAACCACTGAATAGGAACACTTCTGTTAAGACGGTTGGCAACTTGTGCCCTCCAGATGTTTTTGCCTACAATTCCCATCATTCTTCACAATTGGTTATGCTAGCTAGGGCTCATGGGAGATGTAGGCCAAAATATCTGGAGGGCCACGCACTGCCGATCCCTGCAAACCTGCTTTGACCGCAATCCCAGTGACCAATTCTTCTACTGTGTGCATTTTATTGGGCAAGACTGCCATTTCTATTATCTAAGGTCCTCACCTCTGAGACCTTTCCCCCAGTGTGCTAAACACTTCTGGATCCTCTCACAAAACAGACGGCATCGGCAGCCATCCCTAGAAATAAGCCAGGTGCACAAAATCTGTTGGTAGCAAGGATTAAAAAAAACAAAATCACCCCGATATCAAGAAGAGTACTATTTTGTTTCGGTGTTTGAGCTGTATAGAATTCTTCTTTAGGCATCAGCAAGGCACTGTAGGGAATTCATAACAATTAACTTGCAGAATTATTTGCTGCAAGATGCTTTTAACGCCTTAAAAGGAGGTTTGACAAATTCATAGAGGGAAAAGTCTCTCCATGGGCATTAGCAGTAACAGCGTATAGGGAAAAAACAGAACAGAATAACAACTGGAACTTTGATAGCTCTTCAGATGCAAAATATCCCTGATCCTGAGATGCTAAGATACTCCCATCATGCCCTGCATATGAGCTGCTTAGGGACATTTGGCTGGTCTAGCGGTGAGACAGAATGCTGAATTAGAAGGACCACTGGTCTAAAATCCAAATCCAGCAAGGCACATTTGCCTTATGTTTGATTCTGCTGCTGCAATCTTAACCAACTTTTTAAAAGTATCCCCTCCCCCACAAATGACATTAAGAAAAAATACAATGCTGTTGCTGTCCTAGAGGTCTGGGAGAGATTCTTCAAAGTTCTACGGGCATGAGTATCAAGTTGCCCACCTAGAACCCTAGCGGTGCAAACTGATACATGTCCACTCAGAAGTCTCATTGTTTTCAACAGTTTACACTCAGCAAAGTACGTACAGGATTATCGAAGTCTTACCTCTCCAGTAAGTGTTTCTCTCATGGGCCTAAACTACACGTTAAGTTACCTTGTGTTTGTTTCTTTTCACATTAGTGGAAGCGTGGGGCCCGATTCGTATCGGGACAACATTCCCAACCCAGCTGCCTATAGAGCTTTTCTCTCTTTTGGGTGGTGGTGGTGGGGCGCTTTAAAAAGGTTAGGTTCCGCTGCACACTACGCATTTAACTTCGCACGTAGTTTAGCTCTCGTCACTTACCTAGAAGTAAGCCCCATCGGACTCAACGAGGACTTACTTCTGCGTAGACATGTATACGATCGCACTGTTAAAAGGATCCTCCCGTCTCTATCCGGGAAGTAGCAAATTACACGTGAAGCCGCCGACGCACCTGCTTGCAGCTTTGCCCGGGCGCTGTTGCAGATGCTTTTTTTGTTTGAAACGAGGCTGCCCTCCCCGGAAAGGTGGTGGTGGGGGGGTGTGGGTGGGGGTGACCCAAGTGATAATGAAGAGTCCTGCCCAGTTGACCTTCCATCAGCAGGAAGGTGGCGCCTCGGTCACTCCGCTGGGGCAATGTTAGCGGGGGGGGGGGGGTAAAAGGCCAGATGGGAAGGGGTGGGAGGAGATTTTGCAAAGAAAGATTGATTTGTAAGAAATCCAGTGGAGGCCGGTGGCTCCGATTTCGGGGGGGCTGTGAATCCGTTCCGGGTTTCAGTCCGTACCAGCCGAAACTCTAAAGGGGCTACCCAAGGTCCTGTACCCTATCCCCAAAATTAGTTCAGCACCTTGGCCGGCTCCGTTAGCGTTCCGTCTGGCTCTGGCTGAAACCCGGAATGGATGCACAGCCCCACCGAAATCGGAGCCACCGGCCTCCCCTGCAGAACTCTTGGCAAGTCTTCCTCAGGGAGGCGGTTTGCAAGGGGAGGCTTTCGCAGGACTGGCCCGCGAGGGTCCCGCCTGCGCCCGGGTCGCCGTCGGGGCCGCAGCCCCGCTCCCCGCCCCGCGTGGCCCCGGCGACGGTACGGGCCGGGCGGGCAGCCGGGCTCCTCCCGCCGGCTGCCTTCCGGGCAAGCTGGCGCGGCGCCCGGGGCGGGGCGGGGCGGGCGCAGGTGAGCTGAGCCGCGACGGCGCGGCAGGCGTGTCCCCGGCGGCGAGGGCGGCCCGTCCTACTACCCGCCGCCCGGCGCGCCCGGGCAGCCAGTGCCAGCCCGCCAGCCTCCCTCGACGGTTCGCCCAGCCAGCAGCAGCGCCAACATGTACGGCGTCCAGCAGCAAGTCCAGCCGACGCCGCTGCCGCCTTGCTACGCGCCGCCGGGGCCCTGCTACGCGCCGCCGCCGCCGGCCTCCCGGCCCTGCTTCGAGCCGTGCGGCCCGCCCACCGTGCCCAGGCCGCTGCCCCAGACGTGTCCGCCCCAGCCGCCGGTGGTGACCGCCCGGCCCTGCTTCGAGCCCTGCGGCCCGCCGACCGTGCCCAGGCCGCTGCCCCAGCCGCCGGTGGTGACCGCCCGGCCCTGCTTCGAGCCCTGCGGCCCGTCGTCGACGCTGCCCCGGCCGCTGCCCCAGACGTGCCCGGTGCCGCTGCCCGCCACGCTGCCCCGCGGGCGCCAGAACCGCCCCGCGCCGCTGCCCTTGCAGAGCCACACCTGCCCCGAGCCGCTGCCGTGCCAGGACGGCTGCAGCAGCAGCGGGGGCAGCGTGGTGTACGAGCGCGTCCGCACCTACAGCAGCCCCGGCGGGAAGCGCGTGCAGCTCCTGGACGCCCCCAACGGGTGCTCGCCCCGGGCGCAGTCCCCCTTCGACACCGCGCCGGGCTACCAGCACGTCATTTGGAGCAGCGACCCGCCGCTGCAGGTAAACGGGCTTCCTTGGACGCTTGCGCGCGCGCAGACGCAGCAGAGCCGTCGGCGGGCGCTGGTGGCCCTGGAACTGGACGGGGGGGCCGGGGCTTGGCTCGTGCGCTTACCGCTTTATTCCCCAGCCCCACCTCTCGATGTCGCATGGTTCACACGTTACGAGTAGAGAACGCATCCGCCCCCGCGCTTTGGTGGGGATGAAGATGGCCACAAGGAACTTCCCTTTCCTTCCACCAGCCTCCCCGTCTAGTCTGGGCGGAACAACTGGCGTTTGTTTTTCGGGGTGTGCCCTGGTTTGACCGTAGCTCGTTACCGTTTTATTCCCCAGCCCACCTCCTTGATGGCATACCGTTCATACCGTAGGGGTAGAGAACTCATCCCCCCCCCGCCCCGAGAGGATGAACATGCCCAGTGAATTTCAGCCCCTTCCACTGGCCTCCCCATGGCTGAAAGAAGTGGCATTCTGTTTTTCCGGGATGTGCCCTGATTTGACCTTCACCCTTTCTCCAAAAGTCGCCCGCCTCTTTTCCCAAGGTTTTTCATATGTAACGCTCCGGGCTGTAATGCCCTGCGGCCAGGAAGAATGTGACCCCTGGCTGGGGTTCCCCCCCACCCCAAATTTCAACCACCTGCTTCCCTGTCAAATCCCAAACTGGTGACCCTTTAGCTCTTTCTTTAAAACAGGAGTGGGCACCTTGTGTCCCTCCAGATGTTTTGGCCTACAGCTGCCATCGGCTGTAGGCCATGTGTTTCCCATGTTTGTACATTTACCATAATGCACAGGTTGCCTAAAACGTGCATTAAGTTATAAACTGCCCAGAGAGCTTCGGCTACGGGGCAGTATAGAAATGAAATAATAAGAATAAGCCTTGGACAGCATAGCCAATGATGAGGTCTGATGGGAGTTGTGTCCCTCCAGATGTTTTGGCCGACAAGTTACCACCCCTGCTTTAAAACATCCTGCCCTTTACAAGGCTTGCAGGACTGTTTACACATTATGCTTAGCAAGCACAATATCATGTGATAAGGAAGAAGTTGAATGATAAAGAATTGGAGGTGGCTAACCTTTTACCTTTTCTGGTGGCTCCCTTAACTACTCTGTTAAGACTACCGGAGATGCTTTGGCGCTAAATAGGTGGATGTCATGGGGTGGGGCCAGCAAATTTCATTCTGGGCCCTTTTCCCACACCATTTGAACACTGGGTAACACAACTGCTTCCCTCGCTATTGCCAAGTGTGATTTTTGTCACTGGTTGCTACTACAGCTGAAATGGAGGGAATGGATTTTGTAATCATTGCAAAGTTTTGGGTGCAAAGTTCCTTTCTGAAATCTATATCTGCATGCCTTACTGGAGTGCCCAGCAAATCACATACAAAGGCATTGCTGTTCCTTTTAAGAATCATTTCTTATATGATACTGACCGCATAGGAGGCTTTACTGTTCTTTTTGCATTTACCTTGAGTTGCTACTTTTTTTCAAGGAGGAGCTGTAGTGTTTTTAGATCAAGGTTGTGTCTTCTCAGGTTGCAGCATTCTGGAGTGAGAGACTGTTTCCATAAATGGTTTTTATACTGTTTTTTTTTAAGTGTTTTTAATTTTTTTAGTGCAATTTTTTTTGCCACCTTTCAAGACTGTGGTTTACCCAAGGCAGCTGAAATATAGACTGTACGATTCCATATCAATATAAGAAATACAAAAAATAATAAATAAGTTCTACATGAATTTAAGAATGAACCATTTAAAACAAAATGTGTTAAGTCAGCCCTGCTGGACTTCTGCCCCAAAGGGAAACCAAATAAATTACCAGCAATAGCAGCATATTTTTGTGTTTCCCAAGTTTGTAAGTTTAACATAATGCACAGATTGCCTAAAATGTGCATTTTTAAAACGGTTCTCTTCTGCCTCACATGAGTGATATTTCTCTGTGTGCACAAATGGCTCAAGACAAGAGACGCTCAGAGATGCTTCTAATGCCCTAAACATTTGGGATATCTGGTTGTACCAGGGTGTTTATGTTTTACCTATTTATTGTAGTTCAGTGCTACTGGACATGGTCCCTTTGGGCATACGTTTGTATATGTGGTAGGTGGGAAGGAGGTCACTCTGCATATCAAACCCTGTGGACCTTAGAGCATTAACAGCTCAAGCCTATGCATGTCTACTCAGAAGTCAGTGCCACTGAGTTCAGTGGGACTTACAATGAGCGGGTATAGGATTGCAGCCTAAATGAGTGTAGGAATCCCCTCTTAGATAACAAGATAAATAGTGTTAGGGAACTTGCTGGTCTATGACTGTAATAAATGATTGATTGATAGTGTTGGGGGGGAAAGATACAATCTGCCTACAGCCATTTTATTTTCTGTTTTTATTTATCGGTGAACTGATTCTAAAAAAATACTTTGTTGCTCACAGCTTTTTGGCGTGGCAAAGGTTGCAGGAGAACAGCACAGCAGTGTGCGTGTTTGTATTAGATACTGCTCAGCTCGCTGGAGCAAGAATCGCATCAGTCTTAGTAAACATGCTCGCTTGCTGCTGTTTGCATGGGAAAAAGCATTTCCCCATGCCAAAGCCCCACAGGGCAGCAGGGTGCAGTGGGGAAGGTGGCGTCGCTTGACGCAGTTGATTTGCTGATGTATCCACTAGATAAGTGGTCCTCAACCTTTTTGGGAGCAGGGACTGGTCCGTGGAAGACAATTTTTCCATGGACCAGGGGCGGGGGGGATAGGACCGGGCCATAGTAGGGGTGTGGGATCTTCCTTACCTTGGGTCCATGGGTGGGGCGATCTGTCCCTCCCCCCGGAATCCTTGTCAGCCCTGGACTTGCTGTGGAGCTGCCGGCTGGCTCCAGCCGGGGGCGGACTTCCGGCTGCTGGGATGCAAATGGCGTCCATGTAGCAGACGCCATTTACGTCCCTGTTCTTTGCAGTAATAGGCTATTACTGCAAAGAACAGGCCGGAGCCAGCTGGCAGCTCCGCGGACTCACTGCGGAGCGGAGCAGGCCAGGGCCGGCGAGGATTCTGGGGCGGGGGGGAGGAACGGATTGCCTCCCCCCTGCGGACCCAAGGTAAGGGAGGTTCCCACACCCCTACTGCGGCCCGGTCCCTAACAGGCCACAGAGCGGTGGCGGTCCACGGCCTGGGGGTTGGGGACCCCTGCACTAGACAATAAGTTGACAGTGGCAGAATTCAGAAGGCGGCTTTGCTGTGCAAGCTTTGTTAGATGAATATATAAAGCTCAAGCAGTGGTGCGTTCAGTGCAGGACTTTGGGGCGCAGAAGTCCAGGGCCCCTTTCAGCAGAAGGAGCGGGCGGGCACTCCAAACGCAGCAGGGCTGGCTTATCGCGGTTTGAAGTAAGTGAAGGAATACATACGAGTGCTATCTAAAGATGGGGTTTCCCCTAAGACCGTTAAGCAAAGATTCTAAAATTTACCTAACTGCCACAAAATGGTGTGCTCATCCACAGCCTCCATTCACCTGCTGTTGAATTGTTCCCCATAATTTCACTGGGGCTTTGCTTAGGAGAGCCTCCCAATGGATGGTGCCCCTTAATCTTTTATTCTTTCTCTCTCTCTCTCTCTCTCTCTCTCTCTCTCTGATTAGAATAATGGTTGTGATGTCTTTACACGTGTGAAGCTTAGTATGAGTGATTTATTTGTTTTATCTATCCATCACATGGGGCTGTCCCACTCTACTATCACAACAACCTTAAGAACATCAGAAGAGCCATGCTGGGTCAGACTAAGGGTCCGTCTACTCCAGCATTTGGTTCATACAGTGGCCAACCAGCTGCCCACAAGAAACCCACAAGCGGGACATGAGTGCAACAGCATTCTTCCACCCATGTTCCCCAGCAATTGGTGTACATAGGCACATTGCCAAGACTAGTCGCCATCAATAGCCTTCTACTCCATGAATTTGTCAAATTGCCCTTTTAAAGCCATCCAAATTGGTGGCCATCACTATGTGTTGTGGTAACGAATTCCATAGTTTAACTATGCGCTGTGTGAAGAAGAATCTGATGAGGTATGTTAGGCTTGGGAGAGACAGGTCAGCTCAAGGTCGCCCAGGCACTTTTATGGCTAAACGGAATGTTTAAACCCAGACCTTTAAGTGCAACCCGGGGCATGACATCCTGCTGGTTTTGTGTACAGACACAACTTGGGGAGATATGGAAGCCAGAACTTTACTGAGAGGAATATTTGGTTTAGAAACAATTCCATTGTTTCCCTGGAATGAGTTAAAAGGTGTTTTTGCATGAAAGGGAGGATCAGTGTGTTGGGTTCCCTGGGCAAGCAGTCGGTGGCTTTTGGAATAAAATGAAAGCAAAGTAGTGTTTTACTAAGAAGGAAGAGAAAGGAAGTGATGACGGAATGGGAGAGAGAGGGGAGGAATGGGAGAAGCAAGCATAGCGTACCAGGCTTCTCTAAACTGGTGCCCTTCAGATCTTTCGGACTTCAACTCCCATCAGCCCAAACATCTGGAGGGCACCAGGTTGGGGAAAGCTGGAATAGACAGTATTAAACAAGGCGGACCAATGGTCCAACTTGGTAAAAAGCAGCTTAAAAGCAAAAAAAGAAAGAAAGATAAAGCATAAGGGCCAGTGTAAATCTAAGAACACAGGAAGCTGACTTATACCGAGTCAGTATAATTCATCTAGCCCAGTGTTGTCGACACTGACTGGCAGCAATGGCTCTCCAGGGTTTCAGGCACGTGTTTTTCCAGCCCTACCTGGAGATGCTGCCAGGGATTGAACTTGGGACTATCTGCATGCAACATACATGCTCTGCTTCTGAGCCAAGGCCCTCCTCCCTTCTAGATGCAGAAGACAGAATTGGTATGTGATTAAATTTGCTGTTATATGCAGTAGTACTGTGTTTTAATAATGCACAAGGGCTAGGAAAAAGAGACTGCTGCAGGCCAAGCTGCAGGCTTTATTCATGACTTGTTAAATCCATCTAATGCAGGGGTGGGCAGCATACACCCCCCCCCCTCAGTGCGGCCCCTGCCATCTCCTGGAATTTGGGGACAGCCACAAAAATCTACAAATATATGTTTTTTTAAAAAAACAAAAGGCATCTGGAGCTGCTACAAAGTGCCAAAAGGGTTGAATTAGCTTGTTTGCAGCCTGATTTCGATCCTTTGGCACTTTGTAGTAGTTCCAGACATCATAATGTTTTAATTTCTTAAATTTCCTCCTTTGTTTTAGGTGCCCGGGGGGGGGGGTGTTGGGCCTGCAGGGGGCCTGGGGGAGAAAATGGCCCCTGGACCTCTTGAAATTGCCCACTCCTGACCTAAAGGGTTTAACACAGGGGTGGGCAACTTGTGCCCTCCAGGTGTTTTGGCCTACAACTCCCATGTTTCCTCATCGTTGGCTATGCTGGCTACGGCTGATGGGAATTGTAGGCAAAAACATCTGGAAGGACATAAATTGCCCACCCCTGTTAACTGAACATTTTTCTTTTAATGCAATGGTCAGTGGTGACTATTGGTTTCAGACTAATACGAAATATTTTATTTGAATTTGCTAATAGTTAACAGTTAAAATAAGGCGGTTGTTGCCAGTTCCTCTTTGGAAATGCCACTCTGTGTGTACACGATCAAGTGATTTAAAGTTAATGACAGAGAAAAGGATTGTATACCACAGTAAATACACTGTGGGAAATTAGTTTCGGCTAGCTGTAAAGGTGATGATGTTTGTATGTTGAGCATGCTTACAAAACTACTTTAAGCAAGAGAATAGTACGCTAGGTACTATGTATGTGCTTGTGTATGTTGTGCCGAATCAGCATTTTGTAGTGATCTGGTGTCAGAAGATAGAAGCGATGCCTGGTTTAACTTTGGCAGCCAGGGAAAACTCTGCAATGGTTGTTGTTGGATTTCTTAGGTGCACCCATAAGATGGGCCACATATTCGCCTTTCCCTATCAATGGCTTTTTGGATTGCAGACCACTCTAGATGGAGAAAGGGAACACATGGAAGTCCATAATTGGGGGGAGGGAAATGGGGGGGACGACTACTGACTCCATTGTTCCCCCAGTCTGCGGAAAGGACTTACCTAGCATTTTCCAATAGCAGCTGCTGCAGCTGTGTTTTGTACCACTTACTGCCTTTTGCTCTACCCCTTTCCCCATCTGTCTCCTCTTCTGCCTCTTTGCCTGGGTGGCTGCATCAACAGTTCCTGGTGGGCAGATTTGAGAAATGTGGGACAGCCTCTGGGTAGAAAGGGATGACCAAGGAAAGGAATGCGTGTTCCGAGGATCTTCTTGCTTTGATAGTTTTGTGACTGCTGAAGTGTCTTATTGCAGACAGACAAGCCACGACAAAGGCTTCTTCTTAAAAATATAAGCAAATTACACTGAGCACAGTAGAATCGAGAGACAGAAAGGCAAGTTGGCTTTTGCGATGAAAGGAAATGGATCTCTGGGTCTCTGGGCATGAATGAAAGCCCACTGGAAATACTTCAAAAGAGTTAGCCCAGGAATAGTTACTGCCTGATGGCATTTCTTTTTACAGCAAAATTTTAGTAATGAAGTGGCTTGTTTAAGGTATTGCTCCTGATGATCTATAAAAGTATAGTATGGTGACCACACAGAGAGCTATTTGCATTTTGCAAGGTGGCATACCAAGGTGGAGCTGACTGGTTTTTTGAGGTTGTGGAGGCTGTAAGGAAGCCGTAGTGTTTCTTAAAACCTTGCTCCGTTGAACCTGCCCTTCTGGAACCTTGCATTGTGCAATTGGTCTCAGACTTGCCTCCTGACCACAGAGTCCCTCACTAGGTGCATTCACATGCCTTCTTTGCAGGCCCGTAGCCAGAAATGTTGCGGTGAGAGGGCCCAGGGGTTCACCAGTGTGTGTGTATAATCCAGGCTGAACTGAGGGAGCTGAAATGGAGGTAGCTTAATTAATAGGATTAAAGGTTATTGCATTGTATTAAATGTTTATTTTAATTAATTAATTAATTAATTAATTAATTAGATTTATTAGCTGCCCATCTGGCTGGCTACTCAGCCACTCTAGGCAGCGTACAATACAAATAACTCAAAATACAGCATGGTCAACTAAACAAAACAACATTGCTCTAAAAGAAAAAACACCCTCCCCCCCCCCCATTATGTTAATAAAAGGAAAGATTGATTTTCTGTAAGGTACAAATCAGGCCTAATGTTTGTCATTTATCCTGGTGCCCTTGTTCGAATTGGCCAGAACCAAGGCTGGCC
Organism: Heloderma suspectum; assembly: GCF_057233095.1. NCBI lineage: Eukaryota > Metazoa > Chordata > Lepidosauria > Squamata > Helodermatidae > Heloderma > Heloderma suspectum. Next base: position 28,686,746 of record NC_139466.1, read on the forward strand.
CAAGACATTTTGCTGCCTGAGGCAAAGAACAAGATGACGCTCCCTCCCATTCTATGTTCAAAAGCCAGCTGGACTGGCAGATGAATCTGTCTTCAACACTGGTGTTGGAACAGCACCCTCCACTGCACCTGGAGACATCAAGCTAACTAACAGGCCTCGTGGCACATGGATTTCTCCTCCAACACACCTTGCTGCCACCTCCCAGCATCTGCCGCCTGAGGCAACTGCTTCACTCTGCTGAATGGTAGGGCCAGCCCTGGCTATAACACTGGAAGGCCAGAACACCTGCTTGCTTTTGACCGGGCAGTTGTACTGGAATACTGTTTGCATATCATCGTATATACTAATCGAGAACCTGTTCTCCAAGTGTGGATCCTTATGTAGCCAAAATAGCACCATCCACGCACAAATGGGCACTATCATCAGGTTTGGGGGGACCCCAAGGTTTGCAGAAGTACAAAAGAAAAGGCTGGGGGATGGGGGGAAACATAAGGGAGAGAATCCTGAAAACAACCCAGCGAGGACAGTGTGTGGTCAATGGGTACAGGATGCTGCCATGTGTATGTATATGTATGTATGTGTAAATATATATATCTGAGTACCCCAGAAGAGGTTATAGTTGGCTAGCTGGAACCCTGAACAGGAGCATTCCACACTGTAACATTTTGTTGAAGGTCCCACTTCTTTTTCTTTATATTTCTGAATGTAAAGGGGTTAGGTTTTTAAATAAAAGCTATGCACTCAAGCAAGATACTTACTCCTGCAAGGGCCAGGCTCTCACAGCACCGCCCCCCCCCCATGACTGTAGCCTTGCCCCCATTGCAACCTAGCAGTAGCTAGTATGGGTTCCAAACCAGACCTTATATAGATCCTTTTGTGGCAGGTTTTCCTGTTGTAGCAGTAATGTCTAAATCTAGTTCGCAAGCAGGCTAGGCAATTTAAAGCCGGCACTGCTGGGCTTAAAGAGATGTGATACTAGCATTGGTAACATGGTTTATACAGTACTTAACACATGGGATATATTAAGCTGACATTCCTTTATACGTTAATCCCTTTGAAGTGAATAGGCAGGTACAGCATTTAATTGGAACCAGCCTAGGAAAGCTGGAATTTATTTACTTATACTGTGTACAAAAACCTATGGAAAACCAGGATTTGACACATGTTTTTTCACCTATGAGGTGAGCCCAGTTTTCCCCCTTCCTGTCTTCACTATTGACAGGTGAAAACACTGATTCTAATGCTGATTTAGCCATTAGTTTTGTTCCTTCCTTCCATGTGTCAATTGTCTGCCTTTTTATTGTTTAAAGTGCTGCTTGTATTTTTATGCAATTAAAAGTTCATTTGGTGTCTTTAAAAACAAACAAGCAAAACCCCAGACCCAGTGATTTCTTTTAAAGTGGCATGTCTGTTCTGGGGAGGAAAGGTGGATTTGTGACAGCACAGGCACCTCCCAATCAGTGCTGTGCACAGCCAACTGCTGCAAACAGGCAAAACTGGTTTCTCCAGAGCTCAGTCTTGGGGTGAAGTCTGAAACAAAATGAGTCAGGTGTGCTTGTACAGTGGTTCTCTGCTCAAAAAACCATTTAGTCTGTGTCCACACAGAAAAAGAAGGTGTTACCCTGGAGAGTTCTGTGTTTATAAACCTAGAGTGTGCTCTGTTGTACGGTCTCACTAGGTGTGGAAAAATCCCAGACATTTGGTCACCTGGGTGCCTAACAGTTTTGTATTGGTACTCATGAGTTTGAAATATTCTCTTCTCCTAAGCTTTTTGTAACGCTCTGATCTCTCTACCCATAATGAGAGGAAGTGAGTCATAGGAAATCAATATGTCTGCTTGGCTTTTGTCGCTGGAGCTTAAAAATGCCAACGCCGAGCATTTTCTGGCATTTAAAATACTGAAGATGAACGTTGTCTCATTACGGAAAAAGTAAAGGTCATCCTGACTGTAGTTGCCCCTTATCCTAAAGAGAGTATTGAAACAGAAATCTTGTCAATGCTATCAATATATCAAAAACTTCTTGTAGAGCCATGTGGTCTACAAAATATATGGTCTATTCATATCTTATAGGCGTCTTACTATCTTACTATTATGAGGAATTACAATACAGCCCTATGCATGTTTACTCTGTAAGTCCCACTGTATTCCATGGAGGTTACTGACTAGTAAGTGTGTTTAGAATTTCAGCTTTAATCGGTCATATCTACAGAGAGAGAGAGAGAGAAAACCCTTTTTTTCCTTCAGTGAAGTGTTTTTTCATGCTTTTAAAAAAGTTTTCTAGATAATAATACTAAGAATCTAGTTGCAGTTGGCTTAACAACCTGAGATACAAATAAACCCCTTTTTTTGGCTACACATGCACCCTCTTCACTCCATTCTTCACACGAGTGAGCAAACAAATCAGGAAATCTTTGAATAACTATTAGATTTCTGTTTCATCCAAACTGGGAAGCTGTGGTTAATGCCTTTGGAACAAGCCAGGATATGAAGCCAACCTCAAACCATGCCTTCACATCCTGGCTTGTTCCAAAAGCATTAACCTGGTTTGCACGAAATGGGAAACTATCGTTGTTCAACGATGTCCTTGTTTGTTCTGGTTGTTCTTTTTAATTAGCAGGGACAGTGATGTCATCTGCCACCCCCCCCACCCCCTCAGAATCCCCCGTTCCCTCTGAGTTTAACTGCAATCCTCACAGTAGCTGAGGGAAGCGAACTTTCCCAACAACCATATATTGTAATGCAATGTCGTTTGTGGTGGCCTAGTCTTGAATGGGCAATTAAGACCCATTAGCTTTATGGTGGAGGTAAAACTCCTAGAACCGGTTTGTTGATATGGATCAGCACATCTGCTGATTCCCCTGGTGGGGAGGGTGTGCAGGGCCATTGGGACTGTCTCGATGAGCGTCTGCACTTCAGAATTTACCGCTGCATCACTGCTCACCCTTATGAAGCAAAAGGGCCATGTGTTTGGTAAAAAGGCGCATGGACAGGAAAGGAAAGATTCCTCCTGTGCAAGCACCGAGTCATTACTGACCCCTAGAGGGACGCCGCTTGTGCTGGCATTTTTGTGGCAGACTATAGCGGGGTGGTTTGCCATTGCCTTCCGCAGTCATGACTACCTTTCCCCCAGCAAGCTAGGTACTCATTTTACCCACCTCGGAAGGATGAAGGGCTGAGTTGACCTGAGCCGGCTACCCAAGAACCAGCTTCCGCTGGGATCGAACTCAGGTCGTGGGGAGAGTTTTGGTTGCAATACTGCCGCCTACCGCTCTGCGCCACATGAGGCTCAAAAAGGCGCATATTTATTTATAAATAATATATACCATTTAATATAAAAACATTTCTAAGCAGTTAACATATACATATTAGAATACATTTAAATGCACTATTAAAACACTATTAAAACTATTTCAGTTACAAAAACAATACAATACATTTAAAATATGCTATTAAAACAGTTTAAAACAACAGTAACAATACAGAACAGTACAAGGAGCAGTAAGGTGGAGCAGCGTGTGATTAATTGCAATTACTTACATTCTTATCTTGGCTTATAAAGCCGAAATATGATCGTCTAAAAGCAGCCCAAGAGTCTTGTAGCGCCTTGAAGATTGTGGCATCATCATTTATGGAATAGATTCCATCCCCTTGATACCTGTAAATGTCATCTGTTCGTACATGCCTGAAGTCCCAAGGTGATAACAGCAAACGGGCTGCCTATCTGCAAACTATTGGTGGTCCTTGGCTGGTACATCTTATCTGGAAGGCCTTCTGATCCCAGAATGTGAGAATGTGCTGTGGTTTTTTGGTCGTAACAGAGATTCACAGTGCAGTCCTGCTCTGAACTAAGTCCTATTGCTTCAGCAAAGGAGATCATTACCTTATCATGGTGCTGGAGCTTGAGTACCTCAATGATGCCATGAGCTAAACCGTGAAGGGACACCCAAGACAGGAAGGTCATGGCAGAGAGGTCAAACTAAATAGATCCCTTGGGAAGGTAACGGCAACCCACCCCAGTATTCTTGCCATGAAAACTAAATGGATCAGTACAACCAGAGATATGTCGGTATACCATGGGAAGATGGGACTCCCAGGTCGGAAGATGGTCAAAATGCTACTGGGGAGGATATTCTGGAGGTGATGGACTCGACCTTGGGGGAGCTGGGGGCAGCGACGGCCGACAGGAAGCTCTGGTGTGGGCTGGTCCATGAAGTCACGAAGAGTCGGAAGTGACTGAGCGAATAAACCACAAAAAAGTCCTATTGAGTTCAGTGGGATTTACTTCCAGGCGAGTGTGCATGTGATTGCAGCCTCACTCTCTTACACATAGAGGAGTGCTTAGTCTTGGCATTCACAAAGGGTGTGAAGACCCAAGTTTTTGTGAGCTTTGTTGTCTGAGCATGGGAAAATTACTGATATCGTACAGTGTTCATAGTTTTCTGCAGTAGTGACAGCCCCTTTGGCAAGAGTGCCACGAGCCAAGTCGAAATAATGAATTATGCCATATGTATGCAGTTCTGAGTCACTGGAATCAGTTGCACTTGTTTTGCTGCCATTATTCTAGTGTGTACTTTGTTTACTTATAGGAGACGAGGAAATGGCTACCGGTCATCTTTCCTATCATGAATATCAAATAGAGTTCTTCTTTCCTTTTGATTCAGCTTTCTTGAAGCCTTGCTTACAGCAACCCCTGGTTGCTTGTAGCAAGTTTTAATCCTAAGTGTGTTTACTAGGAACTAAGGGTGCAATCCTACGCATGTTTAGACAGAAAAAAAAGTCCTACAGTCCCCAGCATGCCCCAGCCAGCCATGCATCGGCAGCATCGACAGGTCCCTGCATCCAAAGAGCTTCAATAGAAACAATAGAAGGACAGATGATTACATGTATGCAGAGCTTGGTTACAGTTGGGAATGGAGTTTAAGGTGTTAATGTATTATTCTAATTTGCCTAGGCATTTAACTGATAGGATTTATCCAGTTGTCATTGGCTTGATCTTACATTGTCACTGCTGTTAAGTTTTCATGCTGCTCTGTTTTATCTTTCAGCCTGTTCTGTTGGGTTTTTAATAATTATTGCAGTGATTATGTAGTTTTGCGTGTCTCATTGAACACACACATTGACAGGCTTTAAAAAAAATACATATGTTTTGAATATTTATTTTATTTATTACACTTCTATTCTATTCTATTCCGCCCAATAGCCCAAGCTCTCTGGTTTCTCTTAATATTTTGTGAACTACCCAATCTTCCCCAACCTGGTGCCCTTCACATGTGTTGGGTGACAACACTCATTATCCACAACCATGGTCCATACTGGCTGGGGCTGATGGGAGCTGTCATCGAAGACATCTAGAGGGCAGGTTGGGGAAGGCTGGGATTAGCTGACAGCCATGTGGAAAAGGTGGATTTAATTTAAAGATGCGTATAAGGCCGTTTAGGTGACTTTCAGTGCATTCTGATTCATGTCTGGTCAGATGTCAGCCCCACTGAGTTCAACAGGGTAACTCCTAGATAAATATGATAGGATTACAGCCTAAAGGGCTGCTTAGAATCATAGAATAGTAGGGTTGGAAGGGGCTTATAAGACCATCAAGTCCAACCCCTGGCTCAGTGCAGGGATCCAAGTCAAAGCATCCCTGACAGGTGGCTGTCCAGCCTTGTCTTGAATGCCTCCAGTGTGGGAGAGCCCCCCGCCTCCCTAGGTAATTGGTTCCATTCTCATATTGCTCTAACAGTCAGGAAGTTTCTCCTGATGTTCACCCGGAATCTGGCTTCCTGTAACTTGAGCCCATTATTTTGTGTCCTGCACTCTGGGATGATCGAGAAGCTTCATAAGTTCCTTTTCCATGTGTACACTAGGGATGTCCATTGCTTTGAAATCCGGTTCTTCTTTGACTCAGCGGAGTTCTGCAGCAGGTAAGGCTCGATTTCAGTTTGTGAGCCCAGCTGCGGGCTTTTCCCTGATCCCCAGAAACTTTTTTTTTGCATGTTTAGGTGCTGAAAAAAGGAAAGGTTCCTCCTGCGCAAGCACCGGGTCATTACTGACCCCTAGAGGGATGCCGCTTGCACTGGCGTTTTCATGGCAGATTATAGCAGGGTGGTTTGCCATTGGCTTCCCCAGTCGTGACTACCTTTCCCCCAGCAAGCTGGGTACTCATTTTACCGACCTTGGAAGGATGGAAGGCTGAGTTGACCTGAGCCGGCTACCCGAGACCCGGCTTCCGCTGGGATTGAACTCAGGTCGTGGGGAGAGTTTCGGTTGCAATACTGCCGCCTACCACTCTGCGCCACACGAGGCTCTTTAGGTGCTGAACCCTATCCCTAAAATAGGTTCAGCACCTTGGATAGCTCCTCTAGAGTTCTGAATGGATCTGACTGAAACCTGGCCGTGGATTCACCGCTCCACTGACATCGGAGCCACCAGCCTCCACAGGACCTGGTATAAGGCTTCTTCCATGGTTCCTAAGCAGAACGCAGTTCCATTGCATGCAGCTATCTGTGAGCCATTACTGTGTTTAAAGTAGATATCTCCTGTTTGCTTAAAATGAGATCCTATCAGAAATACGGATTGCAGCAATTAAAATTGCATTCATGATTTCAGAAGAGCAAATACGGTCTTAACAAACACGTAAAAAGGTGGTGGGGTGGAAGGCTGTGGGAATACTTGAGAGCGTAATTCCTCACACCCTTATGCAAGCTGAATGCTGCATAAGCATTCAGGCAGGGTTGGCCTGATCCCTATTTATTTCTCTTGCCAGCGCTCTTGTGCTTTAATGTTTGCATGGCAGAGAGGAATCAACATGGGAAGCTTTTCCCATTGCTTTTAAAGAAGCGCAAAAACAGCACAAGGCAAAAATAATAATAATTAAAAAATGGCAGCCCTACTAACAGGTGTACATCTGTCTGTCTATTCTAGTCCAGATCACCCTTCCCCAACCTATTGCCCTCAGATGTTTTGGACTACACCTCTTATCAGCCCCAGACAGCATGCCCAATGTGTAATGGGAGTTGGAGTCCAAAACATCTGGTGGACACCAGGTTGGGGAAGAGTGCTTGGTACATGCTGCTTCCATTATACACATCAACCCCAAAGCTACTTTGTAGGTGCAATATCTACTTTCTTCTTTTTAATAATAATTATTTCTGTATCTGATTCATTTTCATAGAGCCACATAGGTAGAGTTTCCAGATGGTATCTCGGTATCCAGTGCCTAAAAGTGGCATATTTCCTCCAAATCTGCACCTATTTGGTTGTATGAATACCAAATAGCTAGCTTTAGTGCCACATCAGTCAACTGACTGATTAATTAAAGGATTTGTATCTTACCTTTCGCAGCAGCCTCAAGGCAGCCGGCAAGTACCACATCCTAAACAACACTGAGGTAGTGACTAAAATAAAAATAGTAAAGTGGCGAAACAGTCTATCAGAGGGGTGGATCAGTTTGTCATAAAAACAGATCTAAAAACTTGCTAGTAGCAGTTTATCTCTTGTTTTTCTTAAAGCGATAGTATTTGGAAGTTAGAATTTGTGTGGTACTTTGAAAGCAATGCAGAGTTGTGGCCTCTGATTGTAAAAAGATAAATGTGTTTGTTGGGGGTGGGGAGCCGCTACTTTGAAGCTTAAGGATTCCTGCATTCTTGGGTGGGTGGTATGCATTAGCTTCCATCCCCCAGGCCAGTGATCTGTTCACCCAGACATTGTTATCAACCCTACCACGAAGAGCCAGTCTCTCTTCCAATGTCTGCATTTTCTACATGTGCTGTGATGTACCATTGCTGCAAAAGAGATGCTTTCTTTGACTGATATCTCACAAGCAGCTATTTCAGCTCCTCCAAATGTTACCAGACACTCCCCCCCCCCTTGAGTTTCTCTGGGGATGGTCTGCATGCCATCAGGATTATCTGCTTCTTGAATTTTTGCAAAACAAATGCATTGTTTGGAATTGCGTGTGGAGGGGATGGCTTAAGGTGGACACAAGGAAAGCAGTAATACCTCTGTTCAGCTGGGTCATGGAAGGAGAGCATTGAAAACTACTGACCAAATCCGCTCCTTTAGGTTTCCCAGATAACACACCCCTTTCTCCTCTGTACTGATTGTTCGGTGCTTTCCTGGCTTTTGCACAGTTTTCTCCCCATTCTAAAAGATCAAACTGCCTCTCCTAAGATTTAGTTACTGCCAATAAGAGCATTAGGCTAAAATATGCTGGAATTTTACCCCCCACCTTTTCTTTTGGCCTTGCACACCACTGGAATGTAGCCCACAGAGCTTCTCTGAAATTGAAATTGTCCTCTGGGCTGAAAGGGGTTCAACACCCCTGGACTAAAACATGAGCCCCCAAAGCCAGAGATGGCACCTGTAAATCTTTTCCTTATGAGCTTTTCTAGATGAGGCTGTTAATCTGCTGTATCTACTTTCTGTTTCATTGCAGAATTGAGATCTGAGCTCTACACAAAGAGCCTTCCCTTTCCTGGTTTTCCCCTACATAAATTCTAGGAGGCACTGTGCTGTAGCAGAAGAATACAATTCCACAAGTAGGAAAATCGGTCTTCTTTTGCCTTCATACTCAGTTTTCCTCACTCTAAAAAAGCCTGTGATAGCGCTCTTAAAAATCAGAAGAGAAATTGGAGGGTGATGAGGTCTTCTAAAGAACCCATAAATAACCATGAGTAAGGAATGCAGAGCTCACAATAAATACCTTGTGTAGAAAAGCTCTGTATGTAGTTAAACTTTATTTTCTGCTATATATTACTTTATTTGCTGTTTTTAAAACCAGTGTTCATCCTCAGAGAAATCCTATGGTATAGCCCTTCTTGGACAGTAAAACATTGGAAAGCAAGTAGGTAGAGGACCACTTTTTCAAATGTTCTCTTGAGTAAACTAAAAACCCCTCTCTGTGCATAGAAAACTAGGATGACAGGAAGAAAAGAGGTAGGCTAGAATCCTTTTCCCCAGGAGCTGCTGTCTTTTCAAGGGCAGGGATTTTTAAATTTGTCTGTTTCTAATGTGTGGGAGTATTAAAGCTGCAGTCCCATTTTCACTTACTGGGGAGTAAGACCCATTGAATTCAGTGGGTCTTCCTTCTGAGTAGATGTGTAGAGGATTGCACCGTAAGCAATCTAAATCCCACCATCACCCGCATTTTGAAGTGATACAGTTCCAGGAGAGTTGCATGTTTTGTGTATGTTTTATACAGGCGGGCCTACTCTAGGGTGTGTGTGGGGGTGTGCATGCACTAGATGTGACTGGGTAGAGAGTGGGGGGTATATTTCTTTTATGTACCTTCCCCCCTCTACATCTAAAATGGGAGATGGGGGTTTACTGTTTAAGCAATAACTAAATAAATAAATGGGGGGGGGATGTCAATCTATGATTAGACATTTGCCAGTACAATCAAACTGGGGACTCTTTCCCTTCCTGTGAAGTAGCTCTTAGCTGATGGATTCTCATTTGGTAGGATCAAAGCCCTCCTGCTCTTGAAAACCAAGGAGCATTCTTGTTAACAAGAAGCATCCTGCAGGGGTGTTCAGTACCTTACCTTCTATGGGGTTTGGAAACTCATCCCTTATAAATCTCTGAAGATTAGACTTTGATTTCACTTAAAGATCTCCTTTCATTCCCTGGAACTGATGTGAGCTTGTGAGCCGATGAGACCAGCTCAGTAATTTTTGTAGCGTACTCCACCTAAGCTAGGGAGCTTAGAAGCACGAGTTATGTCTTTCCCAGGCCCCTGAGGCTGCTGGGTCCTGTTCCGGCAAGTTTACGAGGCTCTGCTGGAGAGGGTTTACTTTGAGAATATAAATGAAACTCCCCCCCCCCAAAAAAAGAGGAAGACAATAATGGAGTTCACTTCTGTATGGTACCATCTAAATTTAGAATGGCAGTGAGCACCTAGTTTGGTCAGGAGGACAGTTTAAGGCAGAGTAGCGAAGACCGTGTCTTCTTTCCCTCTTACGATGGGCTTCCACTGTGGATCAAACTACCTGTAGCTTAATTGTGTAATGTGTTGCTCAGGTGTATCTTTTTGTTTGTTTACTCTAGAGTAAGTGCATAAGTAACTCTAGAGTAAGTAAATTTCCCCCTCACCCTGGATGGAGGTTAAGGAAAAAAGCGGGGGGGGAACTCTTTGTTGACGCCAGTGGAGGCTTTTTCTCTTCTTTAACCCCTGTGTGTGGGAGCGGGGAAGGTTTAATCCTCTCCTCCTGGTGCATGGTGGTCCCAATCTGAATCAAGGTCACGCATACTTACTCTAGAGTAAAAAAAAAAAAAAAAGCGAAACCTCAGCTTTGACCTTGGTTTGGCTGGGTGAGGCGGAACATTCCAGGCTGCCATTCTGGAATGACCCTTCCAGACTGGCAGTTGTGGGGGGCGGGCAATTTCGGGGGGGGGGGCTTTGGGGCAAGACACCTTCAGTGCTGCTCCTCTCTCAGCATGGGGCCACTTCCTCCTCACCGCTGTCGCTGTTGTCGCCTGCTCCTTGTCGTCTTTGTTGCTACCTCCCTCAGGGTTACTGGGCAGAGAGATGGTGAGTAAGTAGACGGTGGTGCCTTGGGCTGCTCTCCTTGTTGCCCCTGCAGCAGAGGAATAGAGCTCGTGAGCAAGCAGGTAGCAGTGGTTCGGAGGAGGAGGAGCCGGTTTCTGGGCTCCCGGTGTCTTTCCCCTGCTGGTGGGCCAAGGGCCTTGGCAGGTGCCCCAACATGCCAGACCCAGGCTCCAGCCATGCAGACAGCCGTACTGCCTGGCGCCTGCCCTGAGACAGGAGAGGCGCTTGGATGATCCTTGACCAGGCCAGCTGTGCATGTTTCTTCCCTTTCTCTGAAAGTCAGCTATGCAGAGGAGTTGAGCCAGAGGGGTCATTTTGCCCCAGCCTTCCCCTACCTGGTGCTCTCTAGATGTTTGGGACTATGATCCTTGCCCATTGGCCATGCTGGCTGGGTCTGATGGGAGCTGGAGTTAAAAACAACTGAAAGGCACTAGTTTGCTTACCCCTGTACTACGGAGTAAGCCCCACTGAATAGAATGGGGAGTTGCTTCCAGGTAAGCACATCTAGGATTGTGTGGCTGTGCGCTTAGGAATCTGCAGTATACAAGGTGAGACTATTTTTCCATCTAGCCTGGTGTTGTCTCCTCTGACTGGAAGCGGCTCTCCAGGGTTTCAGGCAGGGGGAGGTTTTCCCATCCTTTTAACTGGAGGTGCCAAGGATTGGAACTGGGACCTTCCATGTGCGAAGCATGTGATTGACCAGTGAGTTATGCCCCATCCCGTCACGTAAAAGCCTTCCCTGCCAGCATCGTCCTGTTTTCCCCATTTCGATTTCTCGTGTCAATGTCAGGTTTTATCATCCGAAGTCCAGTAGACATGGGAGGAAAGGCAGAGGCATCTGTGTAATTCCGTGTCAAGTCAGCATCAACGCTCATAATGTTGAGGTATTCCAATTTGTGATGATTGGCATTTAGTTAGATTCTTTCCTGTGTGAGGTTTCTTCTTTTTTCTGACTCATCCGTTATAGGAGGCAGCTTGAAAAGTTGCCCTGGGCTTTCCGCACAGCCAGCAAGAGAGAACGTTAATTCTCAGTGTGAGATCTGTTGACCTACTTTGAAGCGGTTGTTATCAAATAAAGGACCCTTCCTTTTGTCAAAATAGATAGGCAACACAAAATAAACCCCCCATGTACTCATTCTTAAAATGTCTTTTGAAGGGTGAAATGAATTGCAGCAATCGTGGACAGTTGAACATAATTGGGGGCATGGTCCAGCCACCATTAAGCATTTCTAAGTTGCATTGAAATCAGTGTGGCCTAAAAGTGCACAACTATGGCTGTATCATCTATTAAGGATGTCTTCCATTTTAAATGGATTCCTTTCTATCAACATTATTATTCCAACAAGTATACTAGATGGACAGTATTCTAGATGGACAGTCTTTGTCATTTCCAAGAGACGAGCTAATAGTTGGCCCTGATCCTTGATTTTGCTACAGTGTTGTTCTCCAGCCATCCAGATGGGTTGGACTGCAACTCCTATCATTCCCAGCTGGCACAGATGTGCTGTGGTTTAGCGTGCATTCAGAAAACCAGTTTTCCCATATTATGGAAGGGCTCATAGTTGACTCTTCTGGGACTGTGTCAAATGATGGAATACAATACAGAATTGGTTCTCAGGTGATCCAGTTGTTGGCAGCACCCCAACACTCTACATAACTCTGATGGCCTTGGAACTGATCGTATGTCAGAACCTCCCATATGATCCAGTTCTGTCAATCCATCATCTAGCAATCCTCAAATCAAAACTTTCTTTTTTTCAAGTGGGGAAATTGACTCCACCCAACGTCACACAATCAGCAGCCTGTCCCAACAAGTCACTCGGTTTGTGCTTGCAATACAGTTCCTACGTTCTGGTTGTGTCAACAGGTTTTCATCACGTTGCATAGATAGGCAATTAGAGGACAGGAAAAGTGTGGTGTAGAGTGTTTATTTTAAAATAGTCATTTAGAGCACAACCATTTATGTGTCTACTCAGAAGTAAGACCCATTGAGTTCAATTGGGCTTACTCCCCGGTAAGTGGGTGTAGCAGGGGTCCTGAAACTTTTTGGACCTGTGGGAATTGGAGAAACTGCTGTGGGCACCACCACAAAATGGCTTCCATGGAGGATGTGGCTAGTCACGTAATGGCTGCCGTGGAGGCTTGGCTTGTCAAGAGGTGTGTGTGTGTGTGTGTGTGTGTGTAGTGGGGGGGGAGAGAAATAGTGAGGATAGAGGCTGGGGTGGAGGGAATGGAAAGAGTTGCTTCCTGGTCTGCCCAATCTTCTTCTGTCCACAGAGACCTTTCCTTTTTGTGCTCTCTCTCTCTCTCTCTCTCTCTCTGTGTCATCCCAGCCTCTAGCCTTGCTATTTCTCTCCCGCAACCCCTTTTCTTGCTCTTTCTCTCCCTTTCTGATCCCCAGCCTCCTCCTTTCTCTCCTTTACTAGCCCCTAGCCTTGCTGTTTCTCTCCCTTTCCAATCCCCAGCCTCCTCCTTTCTCTCCATTACTAGCCCCTAGCCTTGCTCTTTCTCTCCCTTTCTGATCCCCAGCCTCCCCCTTTCTCTCCTTTCCTAGCCCCTAGCCTTGCTCTTTCTCTCCCTTTCCAATCCCCAGCCTCCCCCTTTCTCTCCTTTCCTAGCCCCTAGCCTTGCTCTTTCTCTCCCTTTCCAATCCCCAGCCTCCTCCTTTCTCTCCTTTACTAGCCCCTAGCCTTGCTCTTTCTCTCCCTTTCCAATCCCCAGCCTCCTCCTTTCTCTCCTTTACTAGCCCCTAGCCTTGCTCTTTCTCTCCCTTTCCAATCCCCAGCCTCCTCCTTTCTCTCCTTTACTAGCCCCTAGCCTTGCTCTTTCTCTCCCTTTCCAATCCCCAGCCTCCTCCTTTCTCTCCCTTTCTAGCCCCTATCCCATCCACCCCTTTATCTTGCTGTTTCTGTCCACTCTCTAGCCTTGCTATGTCTTCTCGCCATCTCTTCACCTCGCTGCCCACCCCCAGCCTTGCTCTTTCTCTTCCCCTTTGTCTTTCTTTCTCTTCCTGCCCGCTGAACAGCTGATCAGCGGCAGGTTCAGGAACAGGAAAGAGAGCCTGGCGCCGTAATCTTTTTTCATTTTTTTATATTATTTTTTTTTTAAGGGGGCAGGGAATGAACAGCTTTGTGGCATCATTGGAGCACTCCACTGGTGCCACCTGTGGTATAGGATTGCAGAATTAATTAATTAATTAATTAATTAATTAATTGCTAAGTGCAGTGGTGGCTGGTGGCTCCTATTTTGGTGGGGCTGTAAATCCACTCTGGGTTTCAGTCAGAACCAACCAGAACTCTAAAGGAGATATCCAAGGTGCTGAACCTATTTTGGGGGATACGGTTAGGCACTTTGGATAGCTCCTTTAGAGTTCTGGCTGGTTCTGACTGTGGATTCACAGCCCCACTGAAATCAAAGCCACTGGCCTCCACTGGCTATGTGGAAAATTGTTTACTTGCCAATAATAAGTGACCAAATGAATCTGCCTTAGACCATGTCTAAGGCAGATTGCTTGTCCATCTAGCTTTGCATTGTCTCCTCTGCCTGTTCCAGGGGCTCAGAAATAGGTCCTTCCCAGCACCGCCTACCTGAGATCTTTTAAGTGGAGATGCTGCAGATTGAACCTGGGACATTCTGTGTATGCTAAGCTTTGACTTCTCTCCTGTAGAACTCTCCAAAACATGGAGGTTCTATGCGAGCTAACCTCCATTAAAGGTCCTCAATTCAGTGGCTGTTTGCTAACGAGCACTGGAATTCCGATGCACGTGCAAAGTTTCCCCACCTGCTAGGCATTCCCTGTCCATTTAAATGGAGGGAGGCATTCTAGAATGTATTTTGGAACTTTTAGATACACTATGTGGTACCCTCCAGATGTTTGGGACTGCCACTCCCAGCATTCCTGACTGTTGGCCATGCTAGCTGGGGCTGATGGAAGTCCCATATACTTGGAGGGCACCAGGTTGGAGAAAGGAGGTCTATATTCTTCAGCTCCATTTTTGGTTGTTTTCTTTACCTAAATAATACAGGCGTGATACTTATTTTTAAAGGATCCTTGGTTAATTTTACAATTTTGGGAAAGCACTGTTTCCCAGTATAGGATAGAAATGATTTAAGCAGCCTTTAATCAAAAATTAAACTAAAAATATATGAGTTCTATATGTGATGATTGTCTTGGAGTGGTCTTGGCATGGAAGGAAGGTGATCAAGTAACACCGATGGAAATCGCTTCTCCATCACCATGTGAAAATCTTGCTTGTCCAACAAGCATTGGACGTAAAGTCTGTCATGCATTGGATCCCTTCAGACAACCTAATTCCTCTTTATTCCCACTGCATGGCTACTGTCAAAGTTTATGCATATGGGAGAAAAATGGTTGTCCGAATCTCCAGTGTGTACATAAATAGTTCCAATTAATCTGGGGGGGGGGGGGGGATGTGCCTCTCACCCCTTTGGCAAAATATGTCACGTTTTTGCCTGGCAAGGTTGAATACCAATGCTATTGTATACCTGTGTTTTGTATGGGTGGGGCTACAGCCAGGTTGCCACGACGAGGGATCTTTGCCTAAGGCATTTGTCAATCTTTCCCAATTGTGAGGTGGAGTTTTGAGCCCAGCTCAGATGTAACGCCCAGTTTTGAGTGGCCCAGCTCAGATGTGACTATGCTCTTATGCTCCCTCCCTCCTTCATGCACTCTGCTTAACTCAGCTCTTTCTGCTTTTGCACAAACCATAGTTTGCCATTACATCCAAACTGGGAAACAATGGTTTACGCTTTCCCTATAAACCAGGATTAGAAACCATAGTTTGAAGATGGTTTTCAGTCTGGACATGGAGGGCAAGGGCAAACCTTATCTTGCTGGTTTTAGGGTAAGCCTGAACCATAATTTGCAAGTTCGGATGTAGTGGTAGGTTTGTTAAAGTGGAAGTAATGAATTGAAGCAGAGTGTGTGAAGGAAAGAGGGAGAGGTTGGGGAAACACATGGTTTATTCCAGTAGTGCCACACCATGGCTTGGCATTACATGTGAACCAGACCAGCGTTGGGTCCAGTTAGGGATGTATGGGTTTTATTAAATCTGTTCCGTCTGTGTTTCGCAGATTGTCTGTATTTTTCGTTCTGTCATCCACTCATTGACGGAACCAGATTTTTGGTTCTAGTTTAATTTAATTCTATTTGTGCTAATGCACTCTTTCACAAATGTGTATTGGTTATTAGTTGCACTAATGCAAATTAGCAGAAATCCTCCCCTCTCCAAAGTGAAAAACCAGTCTGAGTCCATGGAATCTGTGTGACTCGGAAAAAGCCAGTCCACTGTGGTATCCGCAGGTCGGATTCATAGAATTCTGAACTCGTGTGAATACATTGCAGGTTTCTCCGACATCCCTAGTTCCAATACTCTGAGTTTCTTTAAAAATATGTCTATGTTATTCTGCCTGAACCTGAATTCCCAGTCACTTTTGCTTGAAAGTAATCTCTGCTGAATTTATGGGGCTTGCTTTCAAGGGTAATGCATTTAGGACCAGTCACCTTGGAGCTACTCCATTTTATTGCACTGCCGTAAGTACTATTCATTTGTTCTCTTTCATTTACAGGAAGTTGCATCTCCATCCTTGAAACTGTCTCCTTATTCCCAGGGCAGTGTCCGGAGGATTATATTAGAGAATCCTGAACAGGTAGGGGCACTTTATTGCTGTTGTAACAATCTGTGACATAATCCATGTCCTCTCGATCAAAGATGTTGGCTACTGTTTGTGTGTGTATGCTCTTATTATAGGCTGAGATCATTGTTTCAAGCAGGTTGATTCAAAGACTATATTCAGTTTCAGCCTTTAAAAAAAAGATTATTAATGGTTATTAAATTATAATTGTATTATTTAATTATTTAAATTATTAAATTATTATTTATTCAATAATAATCAAGCAATTATTTAATTATTTAATAAGTATTAAAATAATTATTAAATAATTATATTAAACAATAATACTCAGTGAAAGATTTGGATTTTCTGGGAAATTTTGAATCAGAAAATGTGACACTGCCCTGAATTGATTTGAGATCTAATTCAGAATGTTTGTTTTGCTTACATTTACTGGTAAACAAAACTTTAAATAAGGGATATGTCTCTAAGGGCTGGATGTGCCCCATCTCGTGTGATCTCGGATGCTAAGCAGGGTCATCCCTGGTTAGTACTTGGATGGGAGACCGCTTGGGAATTAGGCTTCTTGCACTGAGCAGGAGGTTGGACTCAATGGTCTTGTAGGCCCCTTCCAACCCTATGATTCTATGATGCTGTATTAATTCTGCATGCTGTATAAATATCTCAGAGTTTTTTCAATAGCCAAAAGTAGTTGAACCTGAGTTATCTGATTAAAATTAATCAATAACACACACTCACAGTGCAATCCTGTGCACGATTGCTTGTAAATAAGTCCCACCATATTGCATCCCTAGTGTGGTTTAAGTATTACATTCAGAGAAATTCAAAAGCCAGTATCCAATGGGGCCGTTGTGCAGGTGGCCTCTTCCACCAACACCGTTGCGCAAGTGGAACCCACCACTTGCGCAGTGAAGATTTAACACTTCCTATAGGAAGCCTCAAAACAAGCAGAAACACTCATTTCTGGATCAGGACAGGTCAGTGGAGCTCTCTTATGCAAGCTCCGCTGACCTGCCCCAATCCAGAAATGAGTGTTTTTCCACTTGCTCCTAGATGTGCAAGCGGTGGGTCTGTCTTGCAGAACAGAACTGGTGGGGGCATAACAGAATCGTCAGGGGCGCGGCGCCCTATTGGATACTGCCGATAGTTTTACTTGGAATTTATTCATTATTGAAATATTTCTATTGTTTTGTATTGTTTATCTGAAGCATTTTAACCCTGGTCTTGAGCCAGAAAGGCTCCCGTAGTAGCTGCTTGGCTTCTCCCAGTGATGTGAGCAGCAAGCAAACCAGAAACGGTTTGTTGGGCGTGATGTCTGAACCTGGGCTCCTGGTTTGTTGCTCTCTTTACAAGCCAGGATTCGTAACTGTTAACAAACCATGGTTTACAATCCTGGCTTGTAAAGGGAGCGACAAGCCAGGATCCCAAGTTCAGACAGCACGCTAAAGAAGCCACTTCTAGTTGTTTGGCTGCTTCTGCTAGGTGGAGGAGCCAAGTGAGAATGAACAGGCCGTGTGCAGTAATAGCTCACCAGAACCCTGGCTTGCCATTCTGTGCAAATGCAGCCAGCCACCTCTTCCAGAGCTCAGATTGGGCAACTCCTTTGCTTTGTAGCTGCTAGTGCAGTTGCCCATCTATAAATGTCGAACTGTTTTTTAAATACTTGCAGGAGCCACTGTCTCCACTTTTGAGAGGAGGAAATAATGTGATCTATGAGAAGACGATAAGAAAATATGAGCTGCTGAATCCAGATCAGGTAAGAAGACTCCCCCCTACCCTTTCTTTGTGTTGTTTCTAAGGCGGGGAAAGTTTAACACAGTTTCTCCTTACCGTGTTCTCAAAACTTGGGTTGAAAGTTTTGCATGGGAGTTCAGGAGCTAATAATAATGGAGCTAAGTTAAGGTTGTGTGAATCCCTCAAGAGATCTGTTCCCCCTCTCGCACTTGCAGTACTGTTTGCACCTCCAGATACAAAGAAGCACCTGTTCCAATTCAGCTAAAGGATGGGGGGAAACTCTCGGTCATCACCACAAAAGCTCAGCACTGCCCTTGCAGTGAATGCTGTTTGTGCAACTGATGAATGAAATCCCTCTTTTGAACTGATTGAATGGATAATATTGTTTTACATTCCTCACTTCCCAAGGAGTATAAAGTTCCAGGGACAGCCTTTTCCAAGGTCTGTTTCCTTTAATAGAGAATGTACTGGAGATGTATTTTAATATCTATTTATAGATTTACAAGTTGGGGAAGGGAAAGTAGATGGGCAGGGCTAACTGTGAAAGAAACATCAGTTACCCCAAAGCCACAACATGCTCTTGGAAGTCTGCAAAGGCTCCTTCTTTTCAGTTAGCTGCAAAACCTCAGGTTAAACAGGTGAGAAGTCGAAGGAGCAAGTTGGGATGGAGAGCCAGAGGAAACGAGAGCAGGCTGGAGACCTAAACAGCAGCCTCGCCACCTGAAAGGCATGGACTTCTGATGCAAAGTCAGGTTGGGTTGCTAAATAGTCTCAGCAGCTACCAATGGTGCAACTGGTCAGGAAGGAACAAGTGGGACCAAGGCACTAAAACAGGACCAGAAAGATCAGGCCAAGGATCGCCAACCTTAGAGTCGGAAAGATGGTCTCAAATTCCTAGGTGACTGTTCTTCATTTTTAAGGAGCCACTCTGCTCCGGAGCAGAGAACATTTTGGCCTTCCTAGATTGATCGCGTGTCAAATTCTTAGGTGTTTGAATGTCAACCAGGCACCTTTGTGTATTGGGTGCAACAGCAATCCATGCAAAAACTAGAACCAAGAGAGCATGCAAATAACAGGCTCAGCTACTGCTTTTGAGGCAACCTGAATGCTGACTTTGAAAATGATGCTGGTGAACATTTCCTAGCCTATACCTGCGCTCCTGATCTGAAAGATTGGAGAACAGGTGTGCTGCATTGAGATGCCTGAAAACCAGGTGAGCTACAGATTATTCGAGCCAGTGTGCAACAGCAACCGCACAACCCTGGAGGTCTGAGAAGGCTGCTTTTTCCAGCCTGCCGCAAAAACTCAGATCAGGCAGGTAGGCAGGAGTTCCAGGGAGCAGATGGGATGGAGATGCAGGCATAGAGCCCAGCCTGCAGGCAGGGCTGTTGAACATCTTTCAGCCCGTCTTTCAAAAAACTGGTGGTCAGGGGATGTGGCAATCTGTGGAATTCTGGAGGGCTGAATTCAGACCTAGGAAGGTTTGGTTTGATCCCCAGATTTGAGGTTCTGCACCCCTGCTGCAGAGGAAGACATCACCCCTAAGGGCATGTCTACACTATAAAGTTCTAAGCCATTTTCAGGCCTGTTTAAGGCTACAATCCTCTACATGCCTTACCTGCGTGTACGACCCATTGAACACAGTGGAACTTACTTGTGAGTAAAAGTGCATAGGATTACACTGGTCTACCGGCCAAGGAAACAAAGGTTTCACTACCAATGGATTTTCAGTCCAAAGCTTCCAATTTCCAAAGTTCTTTAAAAGAAGCCGTGATGGACAAACTCCATTTCAGATTCCTTGCACACTGGTTTGAACCTGTAGCATGGATCTACCCTCTGTATCAAATGTGGAACATTTGGGTATGTACATCTATTGAAAGAACTAGTGGAGGTGTTTGAAATGACAGTTTATGCCGCTGAGGCCAGCCAATGGCCAGGCTGGCTGGGGTTGATGGGAGTTGTGGTCTAATATATCCGGAGGGCACTAGGCCATTGGCTGCTGTGGACAGAGCTTTTTCTGAGGGAACACCCCATCTTTGCATCACCCTGAGGAGAGCAATTGGCACCTATGTAGTGCCCCCCCCTTTTAAAAAAATCTTCCCCTGGCACCTTATTTAATTGCCTGGGCGTTGAATTGATTGCATTTTTCGAATTACCATTGATTTGCTCTTACGTTTTTACCACTGTTTCGTTTTGATGCTTCTCAGTTTTATATTTCAGCATGTTTTATCGGGGGTTTTAATCATTATTGCAGCAATTATGTAGTTGAACGCAAATGTGGACAGGCTTTTTCTTAATGCATTTAAAAAATATTTCTTTTATTTTTATTTATTTTATTTATGACA
This sequence comes from Heloderma suspectum, assembly GCF_057233095.1. Lineage (NCBI taxonomy): Eukaryota > Metazoa > Chordata > Lepidosauria > Squamata > Helodermatidae > Heloderma > Heloderma suspectum. The sequence continues at coordinate 28,707,021 of NC_139466.1, forward strand.
TTTCCATAACACCCAGTAGCCAAAGCTCAAACGACATCTCAGAGATCTTGTTTAAGGACAGCCTTCCCCAGCCTGGCCCCCTCCAGAGGTGTTGGACTACAACTCCCATCATCCCCAGTCAGCATGGCCATTGGCTGGCCTCTGCTGCATTAACTGTCATTGGCCATGCTGGCTGGGGGTGATGGGAGTTGTAGGCCAACACCTCTGGAGGGCACCAGGTTAGGGAAGGGTTTCTAAGGGTGGTAGCATTGTGAAGTTCAATAGAACAATGGATGCTCTGGGAAAGGTTGGACCGTGATGCATGAGCTCTGAACGAAATTCCGTGTCCTTCAGGAGAAGCAGTATCAATATGCTGTCCAGCACACGCAACCCGACCAGTGCCAGGTCTGCCCACCAGTGGAACACATTCAAGTGGTCCAGCAGTGCCAGCAAACCCAGTCGGACAATTGCTATGACATCTCTCCAGTCTGCGTCAACGATGTCGGAAGAGGGAACGTGAAGAAAGTCACCATTCAGACCTGTGAACCGGTGAGAAGGACTCTTCTTTGAACAACAGTATTTCAAGTTTTTCGGAAGGCTTGTTCTTGGGAGCCAGGGATTGGCCTGGGTGCACCGGAACCTGCTGCCTTGCTAAAGGGGACCTGCAGGGCTGGTGCCAGGTTTGGTGGGCCCCTCGGCAGTGCGGGCCCTCTCCCCTCCCTTTATTATTTATTTATTTACTTAAAGCATTTTCTCCCGCTCCTCAGCCAGAAACGGCTGCTGGAGCGGCCTATCAATCAGTAAACAACACCGTCCCTGCCCACAGGCTTACCATCTAAAAAGGTAGCACACCACCAAGGAAAAAGGGGTGGGGAGGGAAGAGGAAACAGTTAAGTAGACTTTCAGCAGGGGTGGTGGTGGTGGAATAGCCCTGCTTATCCTTTCATCTCCTGGGGGTTGGGGTTGGGGGCAGTCCAACTGGAGGAGGCCATGATCGCTGTGCCTGCTCCAGTCTCCCTCTTTACCTTTCCTTGGTGGTAGCAGGTGGAGAGAGCACCAGCAAAAATATCTGGTCTAGCTGGCAAGTGCTGCTGCTGGCAGTCTCCAGTTTAATTCCTCCACAGTGGCTCTGAAGTCTCTGAAGGGGACGCAGAGGCATTGTGGGGGGATCAAAATGGCAGGCAGCAGGCTCTGGTGCTGAAAGGAGCACCCAAGAGATGGGGCCCTCCTGAGTAGGGATGTCAGAGAATTTCGCCACGAATCTCGGAGAATTTCACCCCCGAAATTGGTGGCGAAACGGTCTGCCACCCCTCCCCCCGGGATGGGACTTACCTTGTGCGAATGTCCCTGGCGGCGGTTCGGCGGAGGTGCAGTGGCGGCGGCGGCCGGTCTTCTGACTGGCTGCCGCCGCCGCCATTTCCAAGTTAAAAAAGACAAACAAACGTGATAGGCTATGTAAAGATTTACATAGCCTATCACGGCTAGATTTTTAAGAAACACCGTGATAGGCTATGTAAATGTTTACGTAGCCTATCATGGCTGAGTGGAAAAAAAACAAAAAAACAAAACCCCGCCTACGCAGATGGCGGTGCCCATGGGCACCGCCATTTGCGTTCCTTATTTTGGCACGTGTAGTCTACGTAAACATTTACGTAGACTATGGCGAAAATAAGGGGAAGCGTTTATCTGGGGAAAATAAGGGGAAGCATTTGCGTACGTGCGGGTTTTGTTTTTGTTTTTCACTCAGCCGTGATAGGCTACGTAAACATTTACGTAGCCTATCACAGCTGACTGCAGGGACGCAAATGGCGGTGGCTACGGCCGCTGCCATTTGCATCCCAGCAGGCCAGGATTCGCGGCGGGAGGGACGGGGCGCCTCCCCCCCAGCCAGAATTTCGGGGGGAAGGACGGGGCGCTTCCCCCCCGGCCAGAATTTTTGGGGGGAGGGACGGGGCGCCTCCCCCCCGGCCAGAATTTCAGGGGGAGGGATGGAGCACCTCCCCCCCACCGCGAATCAAGTTTCGGTTCAGGTAAGGGACTCTCGTACATCCCTACTCCTGAGGTCTCAGGTCATTGGCAACAGGCTGACAGTGCTGAACCCTGACGCTGGGCCCAAAGACCTGGTCCAGTCCCTTGAATGGGAGACCACTGGGAGCCTCCTCATGTAAGAGCAGGATTTAATCATTTTTAATGATATCTGCCCTAAGGTAAACCCATGCCCAATGGCGTTTACGATGTCTTAGGAGACTGGCCATTCCAGAATATCCATGATAGGTTGGGGAAAACCAGTAAACTCTATTGGCCTCCAGATGTTTTGGCTTACAACTCCCAGCATTCCTGACCGTTGGCTGTGCTAGCTGGGGCAGATGGGAGTTGAAGTCCAAAACATTTAGAGGGCACCAGGTTGGGGAAGGCTGGAGTATATTATGAACAGGGATGCCTTTATAGCAGGGGTGGGCAACTTGTGGCCCTCTAGATGTTTTGGCCTACGAGTCCCATCAGCCTAAGCCATCATAGACAGTGGTGAGGGATGATGGGAATTGCAGGGCTATTGCAGGGCCCCCTTGTCAATGGCTATCAGTCAAATTGGTGGCCATCACTACATCTTGTGGTTCCATATAGCCATCTTGACTGATAGCCACTGACAAGTGAGACCTGCAACGAAATGTTGCACTGGGGGGTTCTCATGTTCAGGATCCAGCCAGCCAGCCAGTCATGCTCTCTTCCAGGGTGTTCCATTCTGTTCCCCCTGCTCAGTAGTCAGTCATCATCATTTCGTGACCAGCATTTCGTGGTCCTCATTGAGCTGTTTTGGGTTTTTTCCCCCTTTGGGGTTTCTTTCTCTAATTTTTTGGGTGGGTACTTCTACAAATTTGGGGTTCCCCCAAGCTTGTTGATCCCTTCCTCTTGTGTGTGAATGGTGCGGTTTTGGCTACATACATTTTCTCATGTAGCTGTTTTGGCTACATTGGAGCATTTTACGAGAAGAAGCACTGGAAAGACTCTTTGCAACACATCTGGAGAAAAGTGGCCCCTGAGGAAGGAAAGTCCTTTCTGAAACGCATGGGGCATAATGAAAGCATTTTTTTTCAGGCACCTGAGAATATTTTCTCTTCTGTTTTGGCCACGTGAGAGCCAGTGCGGTATAGTGGTGGACTGGGCCTCAAGAGATCCAGGTTCTAGTCCCCCTCAGCCATTAAGTTACTAGATGACTTTGGTCCAGTCACTGACTCTTCAGTTGAACCTACCTCGCAGGGTTGTTGTGAGGATAAAATGGAGAGGAGGAGGATAATGTAAGCCACCTTGGGTTCCTTGCAAGAGATAAAATGGTGGGATTTAAATGCAATAAGAAATAAAGAAATAAAGGTTCCACCATCGGAGAATGATTTTGCAATTAGTAGAAATGATAAAACCCAGATGTTTAATTTTCTGAAGTGTTTTGCTAAAGTTGCAAGATGGATAACTTGCAGCCTGGTAGCCCAGGAGCGCGCTCCCCTTTTCTGCACAGATAGCATGGGGAGTTAAATCGAGATGTGCACTTGTTTGCCTCTAGCCAAAAGGCAGGTAATTTCACAAGCGCCTTAGCAAGAAAAGTGCTCTGTTAGCCGTGAATCACGAAATGAAATGTATGAGGGCGGAGTGCTTGGGAGAGAGGAGGAGGCTGGATTCTAATTATGTGAAGGAAATGCAGGATTCTCGACTCCCGATGCCTCAGGCTTCTGGGAGGTCAAATGCTCACCATGGGAAAAGCCAGAATTGACGCTGGTGGCCTTTGCCAAGCCTGCATTGTTGCGTTTTCTGGCAGAGGGAGGGTGGGACAAGAAAGGATGAATCTCTTTCTGCTGTTGTATTGAGTTTCAGAAATCAAACTTTTTTAGCTGACCAGGCTTGTTTCAGAGTGCCCCAGGATTCTGACTGTAAATCTTTATCATTGCGCCGTTTGTATCCGCCTCCCCCCACACCCACACAAAGCTCTGATCCTCAAAATGAAATAAGTAGTAATAATGATGCTGAAGAAGGTGTGGTTGCTCTTAGCTCTAGCAAAGTTCCTCTCTCCTGTTCGCTCAAGCACATATTAACCCCAGGGGGCTGAACGGACTGTATCCAGTTCAAGCTGGCAATGGAGTATGTCCTTTCTAAATGCTCTGCTGTGTACGCACATGGCCTTGCAAGTAGAAAGCTAGCTCAGCAGAGAGCAAAGCTGGGCTAGAACTTTTTCTCCCAGATTTGTAAGTTCTTCACTCTTAGAGAGTTTTCAGAAATGAGAATGTGGAGGAGCATTAAAAAAAAAAAAAAATCTCCTCCACCGGAAGTGGTATAGTCCATGCTAATACTTCAGGCTTCCAGCATCTCATCTGGATGAGTTGATCAGTCCTTGTACATGCGAATGGGCTATCATGGATTCCAGAAGCAGAACTCCCACTTTGCCCAATGTCATCTTTTCAAGGGGAGACTGTTTGTGTTAATCTAGGTTCGATTTTGCACTTGAGCAACCAGTGGGCCAGTGGCTAAAAAGCTTAACCACGGGCACGGACTATAAACAACATGGCGGAGTGGGCCGTAGTCCACAGAAGCTAATGTCAAGATATACATACATACATACATACATATATATTTAGTCTTTAAGGTGCCACAAGTCTCTTTGTTGTTTAAACTCCAGATTGTAAGTGAAACAAATTAAATGGTTTATCGATACATAGCAAACGGTAAGATCAAAGAAATGGTACAAACTTAAATGACGCCATAGAAACAGAAAGGCAGATCCATCAAGGTGATGCAGCATAATTCACATATTTACAGGTGTGAATAAAAAGAAGCCATAGTTGTGTCCCAGATCAGTGGTTCATATGCTGATTACTAAGGGCGCAATCCTATCCAGATAGTTGCCAGCCTCCGAAATCGGAGGCTGGTGACTACCCTACACAGGGGAGCTGTAGCACAGAGGGGGTCCTCTCCTCTGTGCTCCAGCTACCTTGTATTTTTGCCTAGATAGGTGATTTTGCCCATCTTGGTGTGGCTTCAGAGAGGGAAGGGGCCTGGAGACCCGGTAGTCTCAGCCCTGCCCATGGGATCGCCCCCTTTTCCCCATTTCCGCACTCCATTTCCAAGCTCAGAGATGTAGCCGGCATGGAGAGAACTGCACTGGCTACGAGGGGGTGGGGCGGGGGCAGGGAGCCCAGTTCCCAGAAACAGATCAATTCTGTGGCCCTCTAGGCAGTGTCTAGTGGCCATAGGATTGCTCATTCCGAGGGTGCTTTTTGCATTTACGTTGATGTATCTGTTTATGAGCCGTGGGCGAAGCAGCTCAAATGATGTCCTTTATTGCCTCCCGTTAGGTGAAATGCATTCAAGAGACAAATGACCAGTTGGACTCGCGATACTTCGGCGAGCTCCTTGCTGAGCTGCATCACAAGAGCAACGACCTCTACAGCTGTTTGCTCCACCATGTTGAAAAGCTAGGCGGAAGGTACGCCCTGAGCCTGCTCCTACCTGTGGCATTCTTGGAATCCTGGGAGCATCTTGCAAAGTTTTCCGGAAGGAGGGCTGGTGGATGCTCAAGCCGCCTTCCACAGCCGTCTCCTGCTTGCTGTCGTCAAAACCGTCTGATTGCTTCCTCGTTGAGAAAGCTGTGCTTGTTGGAGCACATTCGCAAAGCAGGAGGCCTTGATTCTGCCTCTGAAAGCAACTCCTCCCGGTTCAGCCACACAATCCAAGTTGCTGCTGTAGTGGCTGTATCAATTTATATACCGCTTTCCAGTAAACTATCGAAGCCGTTACCAAAAATGATAAAAGCATAAAATATCACCATAAAATAATCATTGGTTGACTGTAACTATACTGGCTGGGTCACCCTTCAGGGAAAGCATGCATGAAGAAGTAGGTCTTTAGCAGATGTCTAAAGATCAAAGCTACAGACGCCTGCCTGATGGCAGTAGGAAGCGTGCTCCTAAGTTGTTCAGGGCTTTGTACGTTAACAACAGAAGCTTAAACTTGGCCTGGGAGCTTATTGGCAGCCAGCGCTGTCCTTTTAGCAATGGTATAACGTGCTGCCGAAAGGAGGCCCCTGTTAATAACTTCGCAGCTGCATTCTATACCAGCTGCATTTTTTGGATCAGGCGTAAGGGTAGACCCACATAGAGCCCATTACAGTAATCCCATCTTGAAGTCACCAGTGCCTGAGTCACCATGACCAAGCTATCAAATAATAAATATCATCCAACCAGGGCTGACTTGGTTCCAAAACCTGGCTTGAACCCAGACTGGAATGGGTCTAGATATTCTCCATATTATGAGAAATTTCCCAGATTGTGTAAATGTTCTGTAGTTCCTTAAAAAAAAGTTGCTTTTAAAAATGAAAGCTTCAATATACGTACGTCAAGAGAGAGCATGAAACAAATTCTACAAATAATTGGATTATTCATTGGATTTGGAAATGCTCGGTTTTAATGTTGTTCTGTGTTTTCCTTACAGGAGATATGAAATTGAATCTATAAGTCAAGTAAGTACACCAAAGATTTCTAGTATCTGTGATTGGTGGTCCATGGCTACAATCCAGCAAACTGTTGTTAGCTTCTATAAGGTTAAGTTCCCAAGCCTAACAGTGAAACAAGGGCTTTTGCTTGCTTGAGCAAAGACCTGCCCCTGGAGGGATGTGTATAGGAAAAGATAATTACTAAGATAAAACAGAAAGCCTGAAGAGGTGGGGAGAACATGCCCTATTCATAGTTTTCTTTGAGGAGATATAATGCTTTAATCAAGGTTAATGCCAGCCCTGGTCACCAAACCGATTTCACATCCTGGTTTGTGACCAATCCTTAACCACAGTTTAGGTATTCAGACTAATGTCTCCTTAATGGTTAAGGAAAAAAACAAAACCTGAATAAGTTTTATGTCTAGTTAGAGCAGGGGTGCAGAACTATATTGTGGTAGAGGGCTGAATTGTCTCCCACCATGCCCTCTGTGGGCTGCATAGCATCAATGGCCGTGGTCATGCCCACTGATGTAATCGCCCCACGCCCCTCCCCCCCCCCTTGGCCATTTTACCTTTTTCTGCACTGGGAGAGACACACAGTTCCAAAGTTCTCCCAGTACAGAGGAAAGGACTTGTCCAGCACTGGGAGGGGGGTGACTCCTCCCAGAACTGGCCAAGGCCCTTGCTTCATGTGGCATGCGTCGTCTCCACGGGGGCAATGCTGGGGAAAACGTCCACTCCTCCCACTACTGGCCGAGTCCCCTGTCGCCTGCCAGCAGCCCTACTGTTATCTCTCATCTCAGATTCCTCCGGGAGGTGTCCTCCTCCAGTGCTGACTTTTCCACTTTGAAGAGACGGACTGTGCAAGAGATTTGGAGGTCACCATGCTTTCAACAAGTTGTATATAACTAACTTGCCAAAAACATATGCACTATGTATTCCAGTGATGCCAGGTCCATAGCCAAAAAACACACACCGCCCGATAAGAGCGCTCTTGAATGTAAAGAATAAGGTCTAATACTCCTTTTCTTTCTTGTTCCCTTTAAAAACAAAATAGACAGAAGACATTGAGAATTTGATTCCTAAAGGGCTTTCAGAACAAACAAAGCAGCAAATCCGTTACCTTCTGGAGGTAGGACTCTGTGTGTGTGTCTGTGTGTAATAAAATATTAAAATAAACAGAAATGCCATAACATTAACAATAAAGTGGGTCAGCGTCAAGTAAATAATATACAGCAGACTAAGGCATTTCTCACATATGCAGTCTTACGCATGCTTATTCAGAAAGAGGTTGTATTGATTTCAGAGGGGCTTACTCTCTAGTCAGTATCCATAGGATTGCAGCCTTAATAGTAAAACATATAACCTTTTGCTGAAATGTTTGTAATGATCTGAGAAATCGTTTAAATGGATTTCAGGTCGATTGCATGTCTGAACCAGAAGCTAGCTATATTTTTTAACTTGATGGTTTTGATTTTGAATTAATATCTTGTTGCGCCAAAATAAATCTGAAAATAAATGTGCTTTCCTTTTCCCTTCTTTCCTAGATGAGAGTAACAACCAATAAGTCGTTGAGGCTCATCCTTGCTACGTTCAGCGGCCTTCGGGAAGAGCTTGTCCATCTTCAGGATGACCTGGGGGTGGGTAACCATGCTGGGGAGTTGTCTTTGGAGTCTTCTTGGGGGCGTGGCTCTGGGGACTGTCATGATGAGTGTGTGCCGTTCAGAAATTATCACTACACCACTGTGTGCCAGTTGGACTCCTCCCCTGGAATTCAATCATTTATTACATTTCTATACCTTCCAATAGCCAAAGCTCTCTGGGTGGTTTACAGAGATTAAAAACCTTGAAAATACAATCTTGTAACATAATTTTAAAACCATTAACACACAATAGATAAACACATCCAGACAGACACATATAAATAGATAATAGTTTTTAACAATCAACAATAAGAAATCCCAGGACCTGTTAAAACAACAACAGCCCTATCATATGCTGTCAAATGCCTGAGAGTAGAGGAAGGTTTTAACCTGGTGCCAAAAAAATGACAGTGCTGGCACCAGGTGGGTCTCATTCTGGAGGCGGTTCCTTAACTGAGGGGGCCACCACTGAGAAGGCACTCTTCCTTGTTGACACCTCTGGGCCTCCCTCAAAGGAGGCCCTCAGATGACAATTGTAGTGTACAGGTAAGTAGGTTCATACCGGGAGAGGCACTGCATCAGGTATTGTGGTCCCAAGCCATTTCTTTACTGAAAGAGAACCACGTGTGCCCCTTGCCTCAACAGGATTTCCCAGTCTTCCCAGGCCTTTTATTAGGCAAGGTCAAATTTGTGGCTTGGTTGTGGTTGCTGATGGCCAACTGGTTGGTTGGTTGGTTATTTATTTATTTATTTATTTAATGTTAGGAGGTAGTGGAGTCTCCCACACTGGAGTCGATGCTCTGACTTAGATTCCTGCACTGAGCAGGGGGTTGGACTCGATGGTCTTATAGGCCCCTTCCAACCCTACTATTCTATGATTCTATTCATTTCATTTCTGTACTGCCCAAGAGCTCACCTCCTCCACACTTTTTTTTGAAGAGCTTCCTGACTTTGGTTCTGGGGAGTTCAGCTCCACTTCTAGTTCAGGTCATCTCACTGGAAAAGGCCACCGCATTTCTGAACCCATTTTCAGATTTGGTTTGACTCTTTGCAATAAAAATTTGCCTTTTTCACCACTTAGGATCTCATGTTCCCCATGTTCACTATAGCAACGTATGTCTCTCTGAATTTAAAGCAGACCTTAAAATAATAACAGTGTCTTATGGTTTTACAGAAACTGGAAACGGATAAGATGTTGCTTCAGAAAGACCTGGCTTTTAAAGAGTCTCAAGTGAAAGAGTACGAAACCCTTTTGGCATCGGTGCGAGAGAATAATCGCCAACAGCAGGTAAGCTTGCTTGCTTATGAGTGGATCGAAAACTCCACGTCCCACCTTCCTCTTAGACAAGGGTGGTTTCTGCCTGGGCAGAATAAAAGGCTGGTTCGTATGTTACCTGTGTGGCCAGAATGTCACTTCCAAGTGTTCAGCGAATGTTTGAACTGGGGAATTGTATGTGTTGGGTGTAGGGGTGGGCGGATCACTTACCTGGCTTCGTTCCAGGGACCCGCGGTGGGGGGGAGGCGATCCGTTCCCCCCCCCCCCCCCGGAATTCTCCCAGGCTGGCTGCGCTCCGTGGCGAGTCCGCAGAGCTGCTGGCCAGGGCCGCAAATGGCAGCTGCCCTAGCGGCCGCCATTTGCATCCCTGTGTTTCCATGATAGGTTACCTATATATTTACATAGGCTATCATGGCAAAGAGCAGGGATGCAAATGATGGCTGCTATGCCATTTGCGTCCCTGCGTTGCCGTGATAGGCTACGTAAATATATATACATAGCCTATCACGGCTAATGCAGGGACACAAATGGCGGCCGCTATGCCATTTGCGTCCCTGCGTTGCCACAATAGGTTACGTATATATTTCTGTAGCCTATCATGAAAAGAGCAGGGATGCAAATGGCGTAGCAGACTCTACTTAAATACTTACTTAGCCTATCACGGCTAACGGAGTGAGGGAAATGGCGGCTGCAGACCAGGGCCGCCATTCGCACCCGTGGACAGCTGACAAAAGGTAGGTTCCGTCCTGGGGAGGTTTTGCGGGGTGGCCGGGGGGGGATTGTTCAGTTCCGCCACGGACTCCGGGGGGCTGGATTCTAAAGCATCTGGCCTCACTAGAGTCCGTGGCAGAATTCTCCGCCATCCCTAGTTGGGTGGATGCAGCTGCTGTTTACCCAAACTTTGGGGGAAGATGCCAGATTTCCCTTCAGATGTGACCATTCCTTCAGGACTCGAAGGATTTGTACATTTGGCAAAACCAAGGGGTCAAAACTCTTCCTGGACTGTATTGTTTTCAGGTAAAGGTGGGAATGGAAGTTGCAAGTTTGCATATTCCCATGAAGCAAGGGTGAGCAACTGCAGCCATAGGACTGTATGTGGCCTACAGCCTAATTTCAAAAGCTCTCAGCAAGTGATTGGTTCATACTTCTGGCAAGAGAGATCTTTTCTTTCTCTGGCAGCTGGCAGGACAGGGTCCCTGCGCCTCCCCCGCTATCCTTTGCATGGCACTTCTTCAACTCAAGATTTGAAAAGAAGTTTGTAGTTTGTCATGGGTGGCTAACTACTGTTCTGAAAATCAGAAGTCTATCTGGATGGTGGTCTGCTTAATTTAATGTAGGGGTGAGAATCCTCCGGCCTGCAGACCTAATCTGGCCTGCGAAGGTTCCTAATCCAGGCCGCAGTGGCTTGGGCTCCCTCCATGGGCCCCTTCCCCCTTCCCAAGGCCTGGCCCTGGAGGCTACCAGAGGCTTGGGAAGGAGGCAGGGAGAGGAATCCATGTGTTATCTCCAAGCACAGATTGGAGATAACAAGAGGAGATAAGAAGAGGTTGGGAAGGAAGAGGAGAGGAGTGCACTTGGCCGGTGGTTGGAGGAGCTCCCTAAAGTCATTCGGTCCAGGGAGGGTTGAGTGGGTGGGGGGTCATCTGGCCCCCACCCAAAACAGTTCCCCACCTCAGCTGCAACGAGAGGGGGTGAAAATGCATAACACATCCTCTGACTGTCTGTGAGGTTGCATGTTTCTGCCATAATTCAATTCTCCAAAAAGGTGGGGAGGACGCTCATCCAAGCTCGTTTGATCTTGTGTTGTGTGTTCACAGCAAGCCCTCCGAGAGTACACCCTGAAATGCCGCTCCCTGGAAGAGCAACTCCTCTCTCTCCGGCACAGCGATGGAGAGCGGGACTTCCGTCTGAAAGATCTGGAATACAGCAAACGAGCCTTGGAGCAAGAAATCCAGAATCTGAGACTGCAGGTAAGGAAAGACAGGTCTTTGTTAGTGCTGGGCCGAATGTCTGAGCTTCCAAAAGTTGGCCTGAATTGGAGGTGGTGTGAGGGTAGATGCACAGGTCTGTGGGTTCCTGGTTCTAGCTCCAGCTCCTCCTAACCCCTGTGGTCTAAAAAATAAAATGAAACCATCTTAGCAGAAACCTTGGAGACATGATGGCAGCCCTGGTAGACATCTTCATATGTCAGTTCGAAGGATAAGTGATTTCCATTTGGGTGAAAGTGAGTCTGGTTTATATAAGAGCATTTGTGCTGTTTTCTGTTTTGAAAGTGAAACTAAACAAAACGTTTCTGCTGGCACAGGCTTCCTCTAATCCTCTGGGTCAGACCACCACTGACGAACTGTCCAGCCGCTACGTGGAGATGATCAACCAACTCAGAGAGGATAAGGACCGAGAGATCCGTTGCCTGAGGGTGTGTTGGCATTTTTAGAGGAGATATGGGGGTGGGTGCAGGGTGTGGTGCAGGGAACACCTCCAGTGCATTTGTACAACTTGTAAATATCAGGCATTGGGTTGAGTTGAATCCAGTGGAGGCTGGTGGCTCCGATGTCACTAGGGTGGCAAATCTGCCCTGGGTTTCAGTCAGATCTCTAAAGGACCTTGGATAGCTCCTTTAGTGTTCTGACTAGCTCTGACTGAAACCTGGAGTGGATTCACTGCCCCATTGACATCAGAGCCACCAGCCTCCACTGGTTGAATCTGACCAGGTTTGGAAGCTGATAGATAGATAGATAGATAGATAGATAGATAGATAGATAGATAGATTTTACACATTCAATACATTTCTTAGCTACCTTTCAAGACCACAGTTTTCTTAAGGCAACTTAAAATATAAACAATAAAATATATACAATATAATATAAACACTATAGAATTCGGTATCAAATTATTAAGGTACCTTAAGTTGAAACAATTTTAAAATAAGCCAGTTAAAACACTTTCAAATATTGAACAGCAGCAATTACCATAAGACCTTTTCAATTAAAAGCCAGAGAGAACAAGCATGTTTCTAAAGCTCCCCTAAAAGCAGCCACAGTTGGAGCCAGCTGTATATCTTTTGGGAGGGAGTTCCATAGCAATAGGGGCCACGACTGAGAAGGCCCTGGGCCTGTTCACACAACTGGAGTGAGGAAAATAAGCCACGATGGCTTATTTCCCCCACCACGTGTGCAGGTTGCATGCTGGTCGGAGTTCCCTAATTACCCTTGTGGGTGTGGCTTGTTTGGGATGGGTAGCAGCCCTCAAATAATCCAACAAAAGCCTATGGGTTATTTGAGGGTTGCTGGCCCCTTGAACAAACCATGCCTCCTGGGTTCAGATGACAAAGCAAGCCGTGTCAGTGAAGCTAATTAGGGGAAGCTGTCGGCACACATGTTGGGGTTAACAAGCTGCCGTGGCTTGTTAACCACGCTGCAATCATGCAAACCCAGTCCCTCTCTTGAGTGCTTGTCCATGGACAAATCATAGCTTTGGAGAAGAGGACTTTAATCAGGGAAATGGTATGGAGAAAAGGGGTTACCTCCCCACCACCCCAGCCAGTTTTATATGTACAGCTGTGATTGCACTTTTACAAAACAACCATTGGGATATCAGAATCACAGATCCCCCAAGTTCAGTGGAGGCTTATGCAGAGAAAGCGTCTTGTGAATTTTTCTTCCTCTATATATCCCAAAGTAGTAATGCAGATTGCAAAGGTTTGTTGACTGTTTGTTTTAATCCAATTTTGTTTTTAAGTCGCCTTGGGGGACCTTCAGGTCAAAAGGCTGGATATAAATGTTTTAGTAAGCATAAAACTAAAAAGTCCCAGTTTAAAGCATAAATTATATCAGTAGTTTTTCACAACTACCGCCTGTAAGATAGGTCAGCGTTACTATCTCCACATTGTGGCTGGTGTGAGATTCAAACTGTTGACTTCTTGGTTTCTTCACTCTTGATACACTAGCTTCTTTCCCCCTTAGTAGTCAGTTTCATTGCTTGACCCTTTTTCTTTTTTTAAGCCTATCTATAGCAGAGCTGCCTTTTTGACGTTCTGCAGCATGTCCTCTGTTGTTCACTTCTTTCTAGTCCGAGTTATGTGATTTCCAGAGGGATGTTTCAAGGAAGCAAGGGACGGATGTTGACCTTCAGATGAGGCTGCAAGAGCTGACTTTAAGGCTTGAAGAAAGAGAGTCTACCATCAAGCAGTATGAAGAGGTAAGCAGCTCTGCCTTGAGAAGGCTGGTAGAAAGGGTGCCTGTTTGGTGCTGCCCGCCTTCGCCCTGGGGGATAAACCAGGGATTGCCCCCATGTCGCAGGATGGCCCAAAAGAGTTTGGGTTGCTTTAGGGAACAATCCTATGCATGTTTAGACAGACGCCCCCCCCCCCCACAACTCCCGGCATTCTCCAGCCAGCATGGTTGGCTGAGGAATGCTAGGACTTGTAGGACTTTTTTTTTAATGTCTAAACATGCATAGGATTGCACCCTTGAGGCACAATCCTATGCACGTTCAGACAGAAAAAAGTCCTACAACTCCCAGCATTCCCCAGCTGGTATGAAAGGCTGAAGAATGCTGGGAATTGTAGGATTTTCTGTCTAAATATGCATAGGATTGCACCTTTAATCACTTTTACACGGCAGTCCTGTGCATTTCCACTTTAGAAGTAAAGATGGGGGAGAAATTTGTTCAGTTTGCATTTTTACGCAAACTTACCAGATTCGAATTACGTGAACTGGAATGCAGTTAGATGTCAATATCTGCACTTTTAAGTTCACACATCAAAAAAAAGTGTACACCCCCCACTCCCAAAATAGAAAAAAATGTGTTGCGTGTGGCCAGAGAATCTGTCAATGCAGGCAAGAACAGCTGGCCTTCCTGGCACTGGCAGAGTCCCGGGCTTTGTGTGGTGCCCTTGTGGGGGCACCTCTCAACTCTTCCGGTGTGGGGAAGATTGGCTGCTTTTCCTGGCACGGGGAAGACTCCCCCACTGCCTGCATCCCCTAGGAGAGTGGCAGGGCTGGCCCAAGATATTTCTCTAGCTAAAGCAAAGGACAAGATGGTGTTCCCTCCCTTCTGTGTACAAACACTGGCTGGAATGGCAGATGAGCCTGACTTCAGCGCTAATGATGGGACAATGTCCTCCATTGAACCTGAAGGCAGCAGGCTAACGTTGGGAACGCAGGGCAGGCTGCAAGGCACACAGCTCTCTCCTTGAACACCTGGCTGCTGCCTCCCAGCATCTGCTGCCTGAGGCAACTGCTTCACCCTGTCTAGTGGTAGGACTGGCCCTGGACGGGAGAATCCCTACGGTTATTTCCAATGTCGGTTGGAGATAACAGTGGGGGTTTCCTCTATGGAATCTGGGGTTCCAAGCCCTGCCCCCTGGAGGAACCCCATAGACTCTGCAGGCTGGATCAGGGAAACCATTGGGCCAGATTAGGCCTATAGGCTGGAAGTTCTACACCCCTCTTATGTAGTCTCTTGCCTTTCTTATCTATGTTGAGATTATTTTTTATGGGGTGTTCAGCAGTGTTGTTCCATTCACTCGGCTTTCTCACTCTTCCCTACACATGTAATAAAACGCCATGGCCCCAAACCTAATGTTGTTAGATGCACCTAATTCATATTGGGTTGGATCCAGACTTAAAGAAGACTCACTGAAAGCATTGGAAATCAACTTGAAATACTCCTTCACACAGTGCATAGTCAAACGATGGAATTTGCTACCACAAGATGGAGTGATGGCCACCAACCTGGATGGCTTTAAAGGGTATTAGACAAATTCCTGGAGGAGAAGGCTATCAATGGCTACTGGTCAGGATGGCTCCCTATTACCTCCAGTATGCAGTATGCCTCTTAGTCTCAGTTGCTGCTGAGTAACACAACCGGGAAGTTGCTATTGAGCTCATGTACCACTTGTGGGCTTCCCGTTACCGTATTTGGTTGGCCACCGTGTGAACAGAATCCTGGACTAGATATGCTTTTGATTTGATCCAGCACCCCTCTTCTTACGTTCTTAATGGGTTTTAATTTGCCATGACTAACTTAAGTCTCATTGATTTCAGTGGTCTACTCTAAGTATGACTAAGTTTGGATGTAGCCCATTGAACGCAATGAGACATGCAAGGCAATCCTTAGATGTGAGTCTCACTATGTTTAATGAGGCTTACTCTCTAGGAAGTGTGTTTAGGATTGCAGCCTTATGGTGAATGCTGGTCTCGTTGAAATCAATGAGACTTAAGCATAGCTAAATTCCTCTCTATCAGAATCCTGATGTGAAGTGGTCATTAGTTATAACAAGCCCATGTCTTGTGAAAGATTAGAGTGTTTAGTTTTTTACTTGTGATATTTGATGTGTTATTATGTATTAAACAGGTGCTCCTTTGGCCTGAAACAGTCTTTTCTTTTAAATCTTTCTCAGGAACTCTTCAGGTTGAAGCAAGAAAAACTAGCTATCAATCCATCCCAAGGAATAACAAAGACAATCATCACTAAAAAGTAAGGCCTTTGCATGCAGCTGTCATTACCATTATTGTTACTGGTTTTCGTATATTACACCGTCAATGTACCTGGCACTTTACAGACTACAAGAGAGCAGATCTCTGGCCACGAGGAACCTACAGTTAAAATTTGACCTAGGGGAAGTCAACAGAGGAAATGGAAACAGGAGTAAAGAGAGAAGCAAAATGCAGTTGTTTCCGATGCACGTGCTTAGGGTTAGTTTCAGGTTGACTTACAGTAGGGCAGCTATGCTGGCTGGAGATGATGGGAGTTGTATTCCGACATGCCTGGAGAGCACCAGGTTGAGGAAGGCTGCACTAGGGCATGACCAGAAGGGGGTTGTGCTGTAAGTTTTGAATTTAAGTTGGTTAGCTATCGTCAGTGTCCATGGTGCATACTGTTTACAAGAGGTCATGTCTCTGCCCAAGGGAGCCTACAGTCTTAACTGAAGTCATGTGGAAATAAAGGAATGGAATGGGAACTAGAGGCAGGGGTTACATTGGAAAGTGACGTGTCATTGTTGCAGTTACTCACACTCAGGTTTAGTTAGAGGCTGAGTTACACTAGAGCAAGGTTGGGGAACCTCATGCCCACAGGCCAGATCCATCCCCCAAAGTTCCCCCACCTGGCCCGCCAGTTTCTCTAGCGCCGTTCTCAGTGCTAGAGGAAGGCAGCCTTTCTCTGCGCGGATGAAGAATAGGATCCCTTTCTCTGTGCACAGAACGGCATGGACCAATTGCTCTGTGCCTGTCTCTGCATGGAGAAAGGAGTCCGACCATGTCAAAGGAAGGCTTCTGGGCTAAGCAAAGGGCCTTCAAGAGGGCCTGCCTCTTGACAACATCTGACTGTCAGGGTGTGTCCTAGGAGGCAGTCTGACCCCCAGAGCCAGAACAGTTGCAGTAAGGCATGGGAGCCACTGGGGGTTGTGCCAAAGGCTTCATGGAAAAGGTGGGTTTGGGGGAAGGATTTGAAATAAGTAAGAGATTTTGAGCCCAGTGTCCATAGTGGTAGGAAGCTGAAAACATCCAGATAGTTTGTCGTTTGAATACATCTGGGTGGACGAAAACAGCATCCATTGTAGAGCATTTCAAAGGTCTTGAGTTTATCTGTTGTTCATTCCTGTTGCTTTGAATAGAATTTGCATCTCAGTTCTCTGTTTTTTTTTAATTCATTTTAATCCTGAACTTCCTCTATTGAAGTCAGTTGTCGAAATGGTTCCCCCCTCCCCTTCCTCTGCTATCCTCGCAACAACCCTGTCTGGTAGGTTTGACTGAGAGATGATGACTGGCCCAAAATCACCCATAGAGCTTCATGGCTGTGTGCGGATTTGAATTCTGGCCCCTTTGAGTCTAGTCCAACCACACTAACTAGCCAGCTGCCCACAGGAACCCCACAAGCAGGACATGAGTGCAACAGCACCCTCCTGCCCATGTTCCCCACCAACTGGTTTACATAGGCATACTGCCTCTGATACTGGAGGCAGCATATAGCCATCAGGACTAGTAGCCATCGATAGCCTTCTCCTCCATGAATTGTCCAATCCCCTTTTAATGCCATCCAAGTTGGTGGCCATCTCTACATCTTATGGAAGTGAATTCCATAGTTTAACTGTCCACTGCATGAAGAAGGACTTTGTTTGATCTGTCCTGAATCTCCCACCCATCAGCTTCATGGGATGACCCCTTTGGGTTCTAGTATGATGAGAGAGCAAGAAAAATGTCCTGAAGCCATTTGAAGTGTGGCATTGTTAGAATGCTTAGTGTGTCATGTGCAGAATTTCAGCAGCAATGCTGACAGATGCTTTTCAAACGCCAGGTACAGGAATCAATATCCCATCCTTGGCCTCTTGTCCGATGACTACAAAGTCACTTCGCCCGTCAAGGAATCGCAGACAATTGTCATTGAGAAAACTGGAGAAATGTGGAAGCAAGTAAGTCCTCTCTAGGGAAATGTATGTTCCAGAAGCCACCTAAGAAAGTTATGCTATTCCATTGGCCATTTTTCTGAGCACTGTGCATTCCGCGTAGCTGCTTACAGTGAGGAAAACCTCTGCAGGCACCTCCATGGGTTTCCTGGCCCACAGGCAACGATGTAAAACAGGGCTGCAGAACTTCAGTTCCAGGAGCCACATCTGACCTGCCTGGGATCCATCTTTCTCCCATCCTAAAAGACTGAAATGCCTCTCCTAAGGGTTAGTTACTAGCAGTAAGTGCTTTAAGCTACAATGCTTGTATTTCGGGGGGCCACCCCTTCAGGCCCCACACACACACCACCACTACCCCCACTGGAATGCGTCATCTGAGAGTTTCTCTGAAATGGCATGCAGCCCTCAGGGTGAAAAAGGTTCAACATCCCTGATGGAAATCCTGCGCATGTGCAGTTCTCGTGGACTGGAGACACTGGGTTGGACCCACATCTAGGCATGTTCAGCTGGCCTAGAGGAAGCAGAGTTTACCACTCTCTCTTCTCCGTAGCTGCTCCTCGAGCTCCCTGAAAATGCTACACAGAGGGTCAGAAGACCCTGATGAATGGGGTGAGCTGTGAAGGAGGAAGAAACCCGAAAATCAGGTGGAGGCACTTACCATTAGTGGAATGGAGATTCCAACTACAGAATGATGGATTCAACCCCATTGTTTGTTAGTGAGTGAGTGAGTGAGTGAGTGAGTTAATTAATGAATTACATTTCTATACTGCCCAATAGCTGAAGCTCTCTGGGCGGTTCACAACAATGAAAACCACAAAATACATCATAAAATACAATATAAAATGGAAACAGTTAAATGTTTAAAATTTAAAACTACAGGATAAAAGCACAAGCCAGAGTAAAAGCTAGCAGCAATGCTAGCTTTAAAATACAATAACAGGTTTAAAACAAAGGAGTGAAAAGACTAAAATGCCTGGGAAAATAAAAAGGTCTTCTCCTGGTGCCGGAAAGAGCACAATGTAGGTGCCAGGCGAGACTCTCCGGGTAGTTCCACGCACATCCGGGCTGCCACAGCGGAAAAGGCCCTCTTCTTGGTAGTGTTCTTGGATCAATAAATATTCCAACTTGGGTTGCAGTCTTATTTGTGTCAGTGGTACAGCAAATCTAATGACAAAGTCACCTTTTTACAGAGTACCACAAATGAACCTTGCCAGGAGAGAGCTTGGATTATTCGATTCCAGGTGCAGGTGGTCATCCCTAACCCTGAAATGTCTGATAAGCAATAAAACTTGTCGGCAGAGCTAAGCACAATGTTGGGAGGCTTTTCTAGGCTACAAATATACACCAGTTTCTTGTTGTGGCCAACCCAACCTAGGAGCCCTGGGAACTGTGAGTCTCTAAAAAATAATTCTCAGCAATATTTTTTAAAAAGGAAACAGAACAGGCAATAGGCAAAAAATAAGGAGATGTGATTGCTGATCAAATAAGAGATTAAGGGCACAATCCTATCTGGATGGCTTTCAGCCTCTGAACTTGGAGGCTGATGGGAATCCTATGCAGAGTGGGAGGGGCGCAGAGGAGATCTTTGCCCCCGTGCTTCTCCCGCTCTGCATTTTTGCTAGATGGGCATTTCATGGACGTAGGGCTCCATGGAGGGGTAGAGCAGGAAGCTTGGTAGCTTGTATCCCTGCTTCCCCAGTCCCCTCCCTGCCCACAGAATTGGCCCCTTTCCCTCCTCTCTGATGGTCGCTTTTGCCTCGTAGAGGCAGCAGGCGTGGTTCTCTCTGCCTCGTCTGCAAGGGGGAGGGGAGCTCAGACTCCTGGGTCCGAGCACTGTCTCCAACCTCAGATCCAGGAATCTGAACTCTCCTATGTCCCCCCCAGATGCCACAGGATTGCTCTCTAAGGTAGAACTAGGTGGATTGACAGGGAGAGAATAAAAACACTTAACCTTTGTATGAAGCACACCCTCCTGCATCCTAATGCCCTCCAGATATTTTGGACTAACAGGTCCTATCATTCCTGACCATTGGCCATTCTGGCTGGGGCTGATGAGAATTGAAGTTCAAAAGATCTGGACAGCACCAGGTTGGGAAAGCCTAGTATAGTGCTTTCAAGTGTTCAAAGCTCTTCACATGCATTACCTAGCTGTAATCCTTATAGTAACTCTGTAAGGCAAGTCATCATTATTATACCCATATTGCAGATAGGGGGACTGAGGCTGAGAAAGAGAGTGAGAGAGAGGGAAGGAGGGAGACTTGCCTGCAGTCAGCTAGTGAGTCCAGGGCAGAAGTGAGATTTGAACCAGAAACTTTCTGGTTCGTAGCTCAAGTTTATTAGCTGCTACGATACAAGAGACAATTCAGTTGCAAGTAAAAACTGGGAAGGTTGCCTGATAGTTGTGTTGGGTCAGAATACAGAGGAGGATACTCAGGTAACCGGAATTTTCCTCAGCACACAAAGGGTCAGATCCAGACGTGTGTGAGCAGAGCACCACTCAGACAAGAGGGCCATCCCACCTCCTCCTTCCTCGGAGTGCCTCCGTCACCCCCACCCCCAAACAGCTTGGGATGTGCCACAGGGGACTACAGCTGCAGGGGGAAATTGGCGGAAATCTGCTGCCCCCCACCTCCCATATGCAAGTGGAAGCATGAGTGCCTTCTACTCATCCAAGGGGCATCTGATGACTTTTGTAGGTGAGATGGTAGAACAATGGAGTAAAACTAGGCTCTTTGGAAGGGGCTTAGTGCAAAACGAACCTGACTGCATGATGGACTCCCATACATGGAGGTGTTTTCACCATTTGGATACAGCATAGCTTATTGGATCTAAATATTTCAAAAAGTGGCTTTCCAGATTTGCTGACCCTTCTAGGGGTCAGTGGCTGTACATTTGGAACAAAGTTGAAATGAAGCATCATATGACTTAGATTTCATGGTGTTGACACCATTGCATTTGGAAGCAGGCAAATGCCCTTAAGTGAAATCTGCTTTTGGCGATGCCTGGCCTTTCATGGATGAAATCCAGACCCCAAAATATGTATCCATATTTTTTTAAAGCAACCCAAAAGTTTGAAAGCAAAGGTCAGAAGTGAGAGATCTATTCAACCATTTCTGCATACCCAAGGCAACATTTCCATTGGATGTTTTCAAGCTGTAGAGCGAGGATGGGCTCCAGAGGGTGGCCCTAACAACACTAACATTTCAAGTATTCAAGAAGATCAGATGCAGCCTAAGAGAATTCTCAGTTTGCATGTCCCACGTCTTCTAGATTAAGGGGGCTCCCTGGGGGTTCTACGCCCAAGCAAATCTATGTAAAATTCATGCCGTCTGCGTATTGTGGATTATGAGGCACTTTTCATGCCATCATCCGCCCGTCAACAGAATTGGATTTTTTTAGTTTCTGAATTTATGTAAATGAGACTTGCATGAATTTGCACATGCAAAAACGCACAAATTCCGACAAAATACACCCCCCCAAATGCGCATTTTCATGCTTTAGCCTATGGGGAAAATATGCATTTTTGGCCAGGTTTTTTTTGGGTTTTTTTTGCATATTTTTTTGCGATGAAATTTGTGCAGAATTCCCAAAGGTTAGAAAAATGATCTGCTAGTCTGCGGAATCTGCCCAATGGAGAAAAGCCGGTCCTCTGCGGAATCCGCAGGTTGGATTCATAAAAATCTAAACTCATTTGGTTCCGTTGCGGATTTCTCTGACATCCCTACCTAGAGAGTGCTGGAGCAGCCCTTTTCATCCTAGACGAGAAATCTTTAATTTTTGTTTGTTTTTTGCAAAGTCACAAGGTGGGTGTTAGACTGGTTTGAGCACGCGATCAGGGTAAATAGTAATTTGTCTTTTAAAGTATCTCTCTACCGAACACCTGTGGATGCATAACATGTCTTGTTTGTTTTGCAACAGGAATCCTTTACTTCCGATTAAAGAACTGCTTGCTTCTTTCAGGAATGAACAAGTCCTGTGGACAAGTCACGGCTGATCAGAGGACTTTCGCATACAAATGAATGTTGTTACATTATTTTTCTGCTTGTTTGTTCCCCATCCCCAATTATTGCTTCAAGTCTGAAACTCAAGAGCAGCCAGGGTCGGCGGAAAGCATTACAGGCGCAGTACAGGATACAAAAGATCCATAGAATCATAGAATAGTAGGGTTGGAAGGGGCCTACAACGCCATCGAGTCCAACCCCCTGCTCAATGCAGGAATCCAAGTCAGAGCATCCCTGACAGATGGCTGTCCAGCTTCGTCTTGAATACCTCCAGTGTGGGAGAGCCCACCACCTCCCTAGGTAATTGGTTCCATTGTCAGATTTGGGGGTGGGTTGGCATGGCTAAGTCTTGACCTTGATTACTCAAGCCAGTGGCTTTCAGACTTGGTACCTTCAGCCTTACCTGTATCAACTTGTCAATTGGGGAACCCTGGTGTGCGTTGAAAAGGACAATGAGGCATGCACTAGGGCAGAGTTTATGCAGGGCACCGCCCAGTTTGTTCATCCCATTGACCTATGGGAACTGAGAATGTGGCCTAGAACAGGAGTGAACAGACTTTGTGCTTGCGGGATCTATTATGCTGTTTATTAGAACTGTGAGGTCTACCAACCAGGGCCAGACAGAAAAAGGTGGTTCAGTGAGCCGAGTCAGTTATCTTAAGCACCCTGTAAACCATATACAAATCTCTTAAGTGGATTCCTACAGACCAGGGGCTTCTAACACCACATGCTCAAACTGGCCAGCAGAGCTGAATAAAGAACTTGTCTAAAGCAACCAGTTACTACTCCCATTTTACAGATGAGGAACACTAAGGCTGAGAGATAAGCAAATAGCACAAGACCAGCCATGGTAGAGATCTTTTTTTCCTTGCAATTTTATTTGCTTTTCTTAAAGTATTGGGAATCAGAAACTCTTGGGGATCTACTGAAAATCACCCAGGTAGCTTATTGTTAGATCCTCGTCTACTGTCCGCCTACCCTTGGCCTAGAATACAGCCAAACCTTTCCTGTTGTTGCCCATTGCAAGAAGATCCTTCGTGGTGGCTAAGCTGTTTTCCAGGAAAGCTCATCTACTCTAATTTGTCTGCTGATCAAGGACAACCACTTTAGCAAGGCATGTCCATTTGACAACCACTGTTGTAAATCATGTCTATTTGATTAATATATTTTCCCTACATACAATCTTGCGAACTATCCCCTCTCCTTTGAAAACCAGACACACACAGTGGAAGCAAACGTTACACTTTAGCCAAAGTACATGTTTGTCCTCCATTTCTGAAATCTGACCCTGTTTGCTAGTCTGTTCTTTTGTTGTTGTCGTCGTCACATTGCTGTGTATGGTCAAGTGGAAAGGCTTGAACTTAGGTTGTATATAGTAAACTTGTTTGTATGCTTCTCATGGTGTAAGAAAAAAAAATCCTATGTGTTGTGGGTGTGAATTGATCATTTTCCATTGTAGAAGTTGCGGTCAACTTAAGTTGGAAGTATTAATGGTTGCCATCCAGAGAAAATTAGCTATTGTTTATGGGTGTTTTCAGAAGTGGCTTGGGAACTGTATTATCACCCGTGCAACTTTGAGATCACCAGCACGACTCGGATTGGCATGACCACAAGTGAGGCCTTTCCTGCCGTAGAAGTCTCACAACACTCCCCTCGAGCTAGTGAAGGAGACGATGCTCCTCCAACTCACCTAGTTTGGGAAGTACACAGCTGGGATGGAGGAGTAGTGATGTGTTCACAGATGACATGTGTTAACTATGCACTTAAATGCCATTGATTTTTTTTTACCCCACAAAGGAACGTGCACCTAACTTTCTCTGGACTGCATTCATGATAAATGAAAAGCTTGCTGGGCGGGCAGCAGAAAGGCTGCAAAAGATCCTTTCTCAGGATTGGCCTCGTGATTTGATGTGGAACATTTGCACTGGTGTTTCTGCCAAAGTGACATCATGTTCCGTGATGCCAGATTGGTGATGGTGCAGCCATGTAAGAGTTTAGCCTTTCCATAAGCCCAGTAGGTGTTCAGCACAGAATGTGGAATTGAAACCGTCACTGCCCAGGTCGCTTTTGCAAGCTATGTTAGATGAACAAAACAAGGGATGAAAGGAATAATAAAAAAAGAGTCCTCGGAGTGTGCATTGGAGGGTTGAGGGTAGATTACTGTAATCTCCCAAGACACAGTTTTCCTGAGGACTAAGCCTTAAAAAAAATAGTACTGAATTTGTTCTACCACTGGTAACTGTTAGAAGGTGTACTAGTATTCTCTTGATATTACATCATTTCCTATTTTACACTTAAGAGTTTTTTTTTTCTTATTTATCCTCTGTACTGAAAAAAAACACCTGAGCTTTGCCCAGTAAAGCTGTTTTGTTAACAACATAACTTCAACTTGGCATCATCACCATCATAAAAGATTAGTTCTCTGAAACTGGATCAACTGCTTTAAGGTTGCAGTCTTGTGAATGCTTAAAGAAGTCATTCCTATTGAAGTCTGTGGGGTTTACTTCTGAGTAAACTTGGATTGAGCTGTCCATATGTGTGAGGTGCATATTAGACCGAGATTTGGTGAACTAAAAAAAGAAAAGAAATCACCGGATCTCTCTGTTAACACTGAGATGTCAAAGTGATTT